>NC_058399.1:1250000-2500000 GCF_019609905.1 Fusarium poae
ACAAAGCCAGCTTACCCTGGTCCTGTGATCCCCGGTAACTCTTCTACTGTTGAGCCCCCAGTCATCTCTGCGACCACCGAAGATGCACTCTACACCCCGCCAGTCTACACCAAGCCTGTGTACTCAGTCCCTGCCATCCCCGGCAACTCTTCAACCATTGAGCCCATCATCCCAACTCTCACAGGCTCTTCCTCCAGTGAGACTTCGGCTTCGCTCTCGACCAGCGCTGGTGTCGACCCCATCTACACACCACCAGTCTACAACCCTCCTGTCATCAGCAGTGAGTCTTCTGAGTACTCCACCATCTCTATTCACACCAACTCGACCATTCCTCCAGTGATCCCCACAACCTCTGAGGATCCCATTATCATTTCAACCACAGATAGCGCCACCACCTCAGAGACCGAGACGCCTTCTGTTGAGACCACTTCCTTTACTGTCGCCAGCTCTCAGGTACCGCCAGTGATCCCCACTCCTTCGACCACAGAGGTCTTCATCTCCACCACTGAGACATCGGAAACCACGATCACCGAGACGAGCGTCGAGACTGCCACAACCAGTCCCACCCCCACCCCTGAGGCATTGAGATACGAGCAACCGCGACAAGGCGGACTGGCTGCGGCTATCAGGTTGGGTCTCGGACTCGGCGCTTAAGCCACTAACGACATCGCTTTGACGACATAGCTCCTTTATACGGACAGCATTTCTCTTTTTGAATTCGGAGTTTGAGGGTTCTGGTTAATACCTAATTGTGGTTTCGGGATAGTGTGATATAGATGCATACATGGAATGGTAGAACATATGACGGTGGAGTACTACTGCTAATGAAGAGAGGAGGAGTATCACGAAGGGTCTTTACTGTGTAATTCTTTTCTGTTTATTCTAGTCAACAGTATCAAGGTCTTTATGAATTTGTTTCATGGTCGCAGTGACATATTTATTGAGTTAACTACACGAGCGAATTGCAAAGACACCTGTCAGACAATCTGTACCTCAACTTATCCCAATATCAAAAACTCCACAGCGGTGCTAACACTAGAACTTGTTGTGACGATTCCCGTTTGCTCCTCGCCATCACCCAAGTTCTTTTCCTGTACAGCATACTTCCGAATAAGTTCTTCTTCAACCGCAACGAGTAACTGATCATACCGCGCTAATCGCAAACTACAAGGCCCTTACCTATAACTAGATATGAATCATATCCGCGACCGTCATTTGAGCCAAATTTGTAAAGAGCAGGCGAGATGCGGAATAGGACAAGGCTCTTTGAGGATATAGTATGATTCCAGGCGTCAACTTCCATGGCTTCTGGGTTCCATCGCCCTAAGCTACCTGGCTCTTGTGATCGGTCCCCCCAGTAAACCTCGTAGACTGCCCTGGAACCTACCATCCCTTGATCGAGCTCAATAGCAAAGTCAATGATGCGCTTTAGATCTTTCGAGACCATGTCATCAGTCCTGTCAGTTTTGGATTGATGATCCGCCATAAAAGGTCGCAGGCGTTTGGTCTCGAAGTCCACCACACGCTCGACGTCAATGCTGTCGTTGCCATAGAGCTTGCCCATTATTGGGTAACCTCGAGATAACCATCCTGCGATTTGAGGAACAGACGGCTCAGTCTCTGACTTGCCTTCGATTTCTCCAATATGTGCTAAAACATTGATCAGGGTAATTCTGTGAAGAGATAACATGGTACTGACCGATAAGTCTTTCTCTCGTATCTTTAAGCGTTGTTACGCCAGGTCCGCCCCAAATCTTTTGTTTGGTATCAAATACAATATCTTGAATAAGAACCCATAGGTAGCCTTGCATGATGGAAATGCAAAAATCTGGATCTTGGTAGTGTTTCTGATAATCTTTGGAAACACGTCGTAGCCGTTCCGTGACTTTGTCGTCGAGCGATTGTCTTGACCAAGTACCATTCAGTTTAAGAGCCAAGTCCATAATTTCGCAAGTAAGGCTTTTCCATATTCTCTTGAACTCGGCGTCAACTAACAAGGTCTCGTTGCCGAAGCCACCACCATTCAGAAGTAGGCGCAGTCGAATTTCCTCCTGGCTAGAATTTCGAAGTTTTTTGTATACATCCTGGAGTTCCGCCTTTTGAATATAGTACTTCTCGGCCAGCTTTTCGTAATCGATTTTGAGGTCTTTGTGCTGACTCTCTTCTGATTTCAGCTGTTTTCTGAGGCTTTTAACCTGTGCATTGAGGTTGGACGATTCAACTTTGGCACGAGGAGTTGGATCCGACTCCAGCTTCTGCGAACGAGTTTTCATGCTCACTAGTTGATCGCTGGACGAAAGGGCAGTGTCTTGGGTCACAGTAAGTCAATGCCTGAGAATGGACGGACACGATCTGATGAGTGGAATGGAAGTCAACGCACCGAATGGATGACTATCAGTATAGATAGTTGACCCTTTAGGCTGCGCTTTATCTCAACGTGGTACTTCTTGAAGTGCAAGTATTTCTGAGAGATGACGAAGACAGGGATGAAAGGCTATGATGATGGAGTCTCAGGTGTTGCTGATAAACAGTCATGCCCCCTTATAAAGGACACAAAAGGAGCGGTGAGAAAGGAAAGGAAAGGAAAGAAGAAAGAGGAAATAAAACGGAGGATAAAGGAAGATTAAATATTCTTTGAGGAAATAGTATGCTAGCACTATGTGCAAGCTAATGCATAAAGTGTCATGAAAGAAGTTGGGCTTGCTCCTTTCTTTGTCCTTTGGTTTGTGGCTGGCTGCAAGCGTAAGTGCAGGCAAAATCATTCTGGCCAACACTTGCCCTCAAATTCTCCCTTAAAACCTTTCTTAGTTCAACCGTCTCTCTGGTTTCTCTTCTTGTCGTCAATACTGAACAGACAACATCACATGATACACCTACTGGCCATTTAACAACACAACACAACCCCCATTCATCTGCCACTTTCAATAAGCCAACGCTTTCCTGAGTTTATAATATAACAGAACAGCAAAATGGCGACTGACGAATCCATCGGTGATTTTATCATCATTGGTCTTGATTTTGGGACCACGTAAGTTTTCACTTCATGTTGTGATGCCTGTATTGTCCTGAGGAACACTTTTACTCACGAAGCAAATCTGCTAGATATTCGGGAATAGCTTGGACTTATTCAAAGGACCCCCAAGATATCAATGTTGTCAGGAACTGGAACGCAGAGTTCAGTCATTGCTCAGAAAACATAAAGGCACCAACCCAATTGTTTTACAGCGGCGACAGAGACCCTTTTTGGGGTTATTCTATACCTGCCGAGAATGATGCTCTGAAGTGGTTCAAGCTTCTGATTCTCGATGAAGAGTACATCTCTGCTCATGTGGGCAGTTCTTCTCACCTTCAATACGCCAGAGAGCTCTTGAAGACCATGAAGAAGGATCCCATCGAAGTTATTGCGTGCTTCTTGCGCAAGATCTGGAACCACGCAATTGATTCCATTACTAGCTGCATTGGGCCTCAACTACTGAAGAAGTCGAGATTCCACGTAGTGGTTACACACCCCGCCATCTGGCCTCCCTACGCACAGCAACGTATGAAGCAGGCTGCCAAAGCTTCCGGCATTCTCGATCCTAGACCCTGCGGCGACACTATAGTTTGCTTTATCTC
Organism: Fusarium poae; assembly: GCF_019609905.1. Taxonomy (NCBI): domain Eukaryota; kingdom Fungi; phylum Ascomycota; class Sordariomycetes; order Hypocreales; family Nectriaceae; genus Fusarium; species Fusarium poae. The sequence continues at coordinate 1,253,616 of NC_058399.1, forward strand.
CGAGCCGGAAGCGGCAGCGCTGGCTACCATGAGGGATCTTTCGAAAATATTAACTATGGAGGTATGGTTTCAAAAACTGGGACATTGGAAAACGTTTACTTACAATGCTGCAGGCGGAGGACACTGTGATCATATGTGATGCTGGAGGCGGCACAGTGGTAAGTTATGGCCGAGTCCATATTCGAAAAATCCTAATGCAACAGAAGGATCTATGCAGCTATGTGGTTAAGTCCACCGAACCGGTTGTGGTTCAAGAATGCGTCAAAGGCGACGGTAAGTTTCTGATTTATATATGGCACTGCAGCAGCTAAGAGTCTAAGGTGATCTATGTGGAGGGATTTTTCTTGATGAGATGTTCGTGAACCTCATCAAACGCAAAACCACTCCAAACTTATGGGCAGGTGTAAGTCTTGCAGATCAGAATGTGTTTCTGAATGATAAATGGGAGCACAATATCAAGAAACAGTTCTTGAACGACAACCGCAGGACTTGGCTAGTTGAGTTGCCTGTCAGCAGCAGCGGTTCAATTTCTGACAGAAGGCGACGAAAGATACTTCAGCTTAGTTCGTGAGTCATGTTTAACACCACCTAGTTTCTTGACTGGATGATGACCTGATTACTTAGGGATGATATCTTCACTGTTTTTGATCCCATTATTAGTAAGATCGAGGCACTTGTTCGTCGTCAAAACGGTGCTATTCAATCGAAATACGGCAAGCCAGCCAAGGTAAGTACTCTCACAGAATCGGATATATGATAGTTCTTGCGTTAACATGCATAGTACATTATCCTGGTTGGTGGACTCGGTCGTAATTCCTTCCTTTTCAACAGACTTCAGGATAAATTCAAGGCGACGGTGCTACAATCCCCAGAAGACAAACCGTAAGTGATCTGTACTCATGATACAGGAGTGAGCGTGTGACTGACTGTGGCATAGCTGGACGGCAATTTGTCGCGGTGCCGTCATGCGTGGCATCACTAGCCACAGGCTTTCAGCAAGTCTTGGAGTAGAGATTGGCTCCCGAGTTGCCCGAAGAAGCTACGGGGTATTGACAGACATCCCATTTCGTCCAGACGAGCATCTTGAATCCGAAAAGTTCTGGTCAAACGACAGTCAGATGTGGCGGGTTCCCGGCTATATGCAATGGTTCGTGTACAAGGTTCGCAATGCCATACACCAACTCCACGACTTGTGACGTTGACTTTTGTAGGGAGACAATATGCTTACGGAGGGTCTGGTTCGACGCAAATTTGGGCAACTATGTTCTGAAAACACTGGTCGTGTCCATCAGATCATCTTCGCTTGCTCTAAGTACCCTCCGCCCAACGTACGTGACGGAACTGTTCAGCAGCTGTGTGTGATTCAATGGACACGCACCATAAACGTCGGGTTGCTCCCAACATACACCGACTCCCTTGGGAAAGTCTCTCATAGGCTTGAATACGAGGTCGAAATGACTTGTAAAGACGGAACCGCGGAATTCACGGTTTATTTTGAGGGCCAACGCGTTGGTGCCAACAACGTTGAAGTCTAGTTTCGTTGGAAGCTGTCTCAGATAGTACTGACAATTGAGAGGCAAGGATGGGGACTCACGGGAACATTTGGGGTTTTCCTCCATACGGGGAGATGAAGATAGCGAGTTAATTTGGCTCATTTTTGTTTTGGTTACATGGTTAGGGGGCGGGGGGATAGATGGAAAATTTCATAGATGGGATTTGGACACCCAAAAAATTGATCAATCTAAAGGTAGCGTTTATGTTTATAGTTATTGACTTGAACGTCAACCTTGCCATTAATCTCAGGCTTCGTTGGAATATAGAACGTGCTCGCTATTAATACGGTGCCGATCTATGCATCTTCCATTACCACATCCTCCTGTGCTTCAGGTGCTTCAGACTGTAGTTCCTTCTTCACCTTGATCGCCTCGCCATTGACCTTGGGAGCATCTCTGATGTGTCGATACACTTTTACCGTGCAATCCTGTCCTGCGGTCACCATTGTCTCACCGTGGACATCCACCCAAAAACAGACACCCTTGTGGCCTTCGACCCGTTGCAGCACCGTCTTTGATACAACGTCCCACATGACGATACTGCCATCCTCGCTAGCAGAAACAATAAAGGGAGCCCCATCCAATACTCCAAAGCAGCCTCCGACGGCAAACTTATCATTGATGTGACCTTGGTATGTTTTCTTAACAGTACCAGAAACATAATCCCATAAGCGAATGCAATTATCTAAGTTAAAAGCCAAAACGAAGCGGCCATTGGGGGCAAAACAAACGTTGGCAACGGCTGGATTGTCTTCATGAACGAGGGTCCGTAGACATTGACCGGTTGATGTGTCCCATATACGACTAGATATTGTGTCAGTAAACGCATCAGTAGATCAAGTTAAGGGGCCCGTACATCAAGCCGTCTGTCGAGCAACTCACGACCAGCGTTCCGTCTCTACTGAAATCGATCCCACTGACAGGATCGCTGTGCGCGGGCAAGCTGCGCATGAGCCTGCCAGCACGCACATCCCACAAGAAGACAGCTTCATCGTAGGAGCCACTGGCAAGAATATTGCCCTTTGGCGAGAACGCCAGGCAATGGATATAGTTGTGATGACCCTTCAGAGGTGCCATCTGCTGACCAGCTACACTCTTTCGTGTCGTAGTTTTTGGTCGGCCCGTAACTCGATCCCACAGTCGAATAGCCTTGTCATCGGAGCCGCTTGCGATGGTGTTACTATCAGGTGTCCAAGCAAGGCAGCTTACTCCAGCCATATGCCCGACGAGAGTGTCCATGTGCTCGCCTGTCGTGGCATCCCAGATCTTCACAGTAGCGTCCGCCGATGCAGATGCGATAAAGCGCCCATTTGGTGATATCCGAACTTGTGAAACGGGTTTGGAATGGCCTCGAAGAACAAGACGGGCTTTGTAATTGGGTTTGAAGGGTTCTTGAGAGGGGGTAGATTCGGCTTCCGGTGGGAAAAGGGAGTCTATTGGAGCGTGGCGAAAAGATGATTGTGAGCGAGAGCGTGATCGTGAGGAGCGGAGTGATCTTGTTCGTGATGTTATTCGAGATTGTGATCGCGAGCGCATTCGAGAGTCGGATCGCTTGCTAGATGTAGACTGCGACCTCAACCGTGATCTTGACCGCGATGTGCGTCGACTTTCGTAACGACTTTCTTCAACGCCATCTTGGCCAGGACTTGGACTGGCAGTCCTACTGTTTCTGCGGTTCTCTCGTATCGATAGCTTCCTTGTCGCAGACTGATCTACATCGCCATTCTCGCCGTCGCGTTGGGGGGACGAGTCGCTACTTGATTTGTGGCGCTTAACCCGAGGTGAGTCACCAAGAAGCTCGTCATCAGAGGCCATCGTAATAAGGGAATATTCCGGGTTCCTTTGATAATACTAAACCTTGAGAGGTAGTCTGGACGAGGCTGAGAGTTCGGCGCGCTGAGGGGACAGCGAAAGCGCGAAGGTGGGGTACGAGGCTGAGAGACGTTATCCAATGAGCATAATGAATCACAACGGTGGAGCGGTGCTAGAGAATAGTGGATCTTATTGCAAAACAGACGGGCGCATAAAACTACAGCACAGTAACATTGCATATAAAATTAAGATTGCCAAAATTGTCCCCTTCATAATATGGAAGCCAACGACTTCAATACCATCCATTAATTGATTTGTGATAGTGACACGTCGTTATTGGCCAGAGCTCAAAAAGCCACTCCTGAAGATCCGGAAACTACCATAGTTTGGGGAAATGGAGGGGACTTTATTGGGTAGAGTGTCCCAGTTCAGTGCCCTCATCTCCGGGGAAATCCAATCAGACAATTGTCGCCATTTCGGCAGTTGATGTCATTGAAGCATTCATGCGCAGAATGCTTTATGATTGATGGATGAGATGGATGAACTTTGGGGAGGTGCAGACTACTGAAGCGCTGGAGAATTGTACCCCCCCTTTTTGAGTTCTAGGGTGATTGAACTTGAAAGCATCAAAGAGACAAGCTTTCGCTATAATAAAATCTGAGACGCGGACTTGAGGCGTCCGGTAGTCCAGCCACGGCGTTCACTCTGCGACATGTCGGTGTATTGTGTTTTTTCTAGCCACGCTGAATCAACAGCCGAACCCCCTTTGACTAAGGTACTTGACAAAGGTCAAAGAGTGCAGTTTACCTGCAGCTACTAGTGACTGTATAGGCAGCTGAGTCGGTGCAAATAGATTAATAGAACCAACAACTTGTCAACAATGGCGGTCAAGGGTTTCAAAACCTTTCAGACGATAAAGGCAATTTCAGCTCCGTTCAGGCTATTGATCGCGTGCCGCACCGCCTACCGAGAGAATCGACGATGGCGCTGTAATTTCTCCTTTCTAAATCATTAATCCGAGTAATGTAGGGAGTTGCTGTTGGTCTTGCAATAGTGGGTTATTCTGGCTTCATCATTCGGGAAAAGAATCAATTGTCGCAGCCGAGACTAATAGTTTGGGACTTGTTGCTTATTCCCAGGCCTGTCTCCCTTGTGTGTCAGTTTCGTAACCTCTTTGTTAATCCATGCCAGAGGAATCAAGACATTCCGTGACCGACATGATATCTAAGACAGCTGTCTCATCAAGATCCCCGTCATTCAGTGTTAGTCAGCTGCAAGGTCATTCCATCCGTTCCAAGTTTCTTCTCTTTTGGCAGGAATTAGTGGCCGAGTAATTGTCAAAGCGCCTACAAAAATCGAAGTAATTTCGAAAACGGCGATCGGCCAAAGGGAGGAAGGGTGTCTCGGCATCGTGATGCCAGTCAGGTCTGTCTGCATGATTATTGAAATCGTGCCAGCGAAATGCTCCCAAACGGTTGTTCAATCCGACGAGAATAGCTTCATGTGGCGTAGAATAACTAATTAGCTGAGTATAATCTTGCAACCCCTATAAACCCAGATTGGCAGTTGGCTAGTGTGACTTGTCTTCAACGCTACGGTTCAGCTGGTGGTGGATTGGAGATCGACTGGACCCTTCTAAAGCGTTTGAGCGACTACGGTTATGGCGTTAAGATTTAATTGGTTGATGCTATCTTGGAAATAACCGTCACTCCTTTCCCCGATATGTGATAGGTTATTGACCAGCTCGCATGTGGTGCTCTGAATAGACTCAGACTCTCAATATTATTGAACTTTGAGGCCAAGATGAAATGAGATTTTAGTGGCTGATGCCATTGGTGGATGAAGTGAGCAATCGCCTGGGTAGAATGCAGTACAGTACATAATAGTGAAGGATGCTCTCGTAGGCGGGACAAGCATTATAAAAAAGAAAACCGGCGCATTATTGGAAGCGGAAGCGGAGCTGGCGAGGGTCCTTGTCGAGCCAGCATCGCATTGGCCATGAGGGGATTATTGATCCCGTACAGGAAGGCCGGATCGTACGTACCTATTCGATAATTGATGACATATTAGTTGCGGCCGTTTAAGTGGGATGCGAACTGTTGAATGCAATCACTAGAACAATTTCATATTATAGACGAGACAATACTGGTAATCATCCTGGCTTTTGTTATAATAAGGGTTAGTTGAACTATGCCCACTACCACATACAAACTATACTATTCTAGTTATTATGCAAATCCATATTGCTAGTCAATCATCTTGAATTACATTTCAATGTCTCACTCAAGGCTCGATGCTAGCGGATCGGATAGATGGTGCCATAGTACCCCGTGATCGCTTCGAATCCTCAATTTCCTTTTCCATCACCATCGCAAGTGATCGTCGTTGCGGCCCATATGTACAACGTTGTATTCTCTGAGTAGGAAAACCGTTGTGCGCCGAACTCGCCTATTCGATTCGATTCGCCCATGTCAAATGAAAGTAAGCAGCCCTACGAGGAACCACAGCGGCTACATAAAACAGATTTCTTGTTGTGACCATGTCATTGGAAGACGCAAAAGCAAGCAATAATTTTAGTGTGGCATACTTTTCAGCCTCTTGGGTTCTTCAGACACCGATTCACTGGCCAGAGGTCATGTTGGGGAAAGTGGCATACCGAATATTGATGAACGGGCGTCAAATAAAAGCATTCATCAAAAGCTTAGCAGGGCAATAGCTTAATGCCTACTACAAGCTTATCCCGAACTTTAACTCATCCGCTGAGGACTTTCGGTGACTCCCCCATTAGGTAAATAATCCAGCACTCCAGTGGAAATGGGGCATTTTGTTTCCTAACAATGCAATTTATGGGGAAGTTAATAATAACACCATGGCTCTGACTTGACCCGAGTGTTTCATCTGCAACTTTATACGGAGCAGTGAAAAGTATGACCCAGGGACGAGCATATGTTCATCATAGAACAAGTGTTTCGGATAGGGTCATATCCTCTCACGTTGAATTCTTTTCTCGACGTTCCAGAAAGGGCAGCTGGGACGTTTTGCTGACATAGAATGTCGCACCAGAAAAAGAAAATAAGACAGCACGGATGGCAAATGTTCCAAACCTGCCAAGAGCTGGAACGCAAGACAACAAGTCAGGAAAGACATTCAGCGCATGCACAACAAAGGGACTCGGACGCAAACGCATACAACAACAATAGCAACTGATAATGTTAGCCATGTCATAATAGCATTCATCTCATCTCGGGGTACGAGCGGCGATCAGGCCCGGAAACCGGCTCCCTGCCCCTGAGGTTCAAGATCCCTGGAGTTGGAAATCCTAGGTAATCTTGTTAGGTCCAAGAAAAGGTCTCGATGGGCATGGGCATGGGTCATGAGTCGCCTAAAAAGCCTAGAGATCAGTCAGTCATTCTCAGTCAGCAAAGACTAAAAACAGTGACGGGAAAGGAGTTGAAAAAGGGCACATACATACGAAACAGCGGGCCAATTCCTCGCCAAGCAGGGGTTTGCCGAATCGCCGACATGTGCGTCCCCGCGTGTAGCCAATCGATAGAACGTCGCCCACTCAAGTTTAATTACATTTTTGTAGACGAAGCCGATATGGGATTTTTGCTTGGAGACTCAAGCAACGATCCTGGGTCGTCTCGGCCCTCATGGTCCGATCTCTCCCAAGCGAGCAAAGTCCAGCCCGCGCGAGGCGAAGGTCAAGATTTCTAGGCCCGCATACTGAGCAGCGAGTGATTCATGCCGGGCCATTGGGACGGACGGGATGGCGGAACGGACGAGACAGAATCTAGAGACATGTTTGCTGATATTGGTCCAGATTCGCAATCTATCATCGTCACCAGGGGAAATCAATCGCGTTCATGTGCCAACTGAACGGTGTCCCAATGTCGCGATTGATTGGGGGAGTCCCCTGGCTTACTGTGCCTTAGCGGATGAACTGCTAACCGTGATCGGTCTAAGCCGCGCTGACCAGCAGCAGAACACTGAGGGAAGGAGTTCGCTTGCAAGAACAGTGCAGTGTGGTGCCATCTGTGGCCATTCTGACTGGTACGCACCAAGCAAGCACCTGAGTATAGAGAGAGCCCAAGAGGCCAAGCGGGCGAGGTCTTCTCAGGGGTGCATTAACGGCGCTGCCAATTAGCGAGTGTTGACAGTTGGTTCTTGAGATTCAATGCCTGGTCGCACCGATTATGCCCCTGGACTAACATGTATTGTACTGATTTAGCCGTTGGGTTGGGCGGGCACGCGCCTTCACCGACCAACAGTCTGTTGTGGAGAGAAGATGCAATATTCTTAGGATGTTTGACCTGAGTTGGTTTGGGTTGGCCTGAACCTAACTGAACTGGTGCTGCCCTACTGCAAGGCAAGGCAAGCGCCGACGCAGGAACAGCTAAATCCTGTAAGGCACGGGCTGTGCTTGCAGCGTCGGTCACCTCGAGTGGAGGGTTAGCATGGTACCTGCTTTAGCGTCCCCCTTGGCGCTCAATGGTCCAGCAGGGGATTGTTCAACTGGTCCATGCTCGGGGGTACGTACCCACACACCGCACACCCTCTCACCTTCCCTCCCACACCCAGTCCCCCTCTGGCATTTATCACAAAAGGCAAGCTTCATCCGCTGCTTCTTCTTCTTTTTTCCCTCTCTCTTCACCACCACCTTCAATCCAGTCACTCTTTTTACGGCTTCCAGCCTACCACACTCTTTTTATTATACTCATAATAATTTAGGTCGCTTTACAGCTTCTTATCAACAATCCTCTTTTCCTACCCTACCAATTACTATATACCGTAATTCCTAAATCCAACCTTCAAGATGCAGTTCACCATCTCCGCCGCTGCCCTCATGGCCTTCGCCGCTCAGGCTCTTGCCCAGGTCGCTGACTTCGACCCCGTCCTCACCCCCACCAACTGGGAGCAGGTCAAGACCGGTGAGACCCTCGAGATCACCTGGCAGGCCAAGCCCAAGTACTCTGGCGAGAAGATCTCCATCTCTCTCATCGGTGGTGCTACCCAGAACACCCAGGTCCCCATCAAGACCATTGCTACCGGTGTTGACAACGACGCTGCCTCTTTCTCTTGGACCATCGACTCTTCCGTCGGCACCAACAACGTCTACGGTCTCGTCCTCAAGCTCGAGAGCAACCCCGAGGTTTTCCAGTACTCTTTCCCCTTCAAGATTGAGGGTGGCGAGACCGAGGAGAAGCCCTCCGAGACCAAGAAGGACGACTACGAGCTCCCCACTGAGGCTCCCAAGCCCACCAAGGAGGCTTACCCCGTTCCTCACACCACCGTCGTTGCTGTCCACGAGACTGTCACCGTCCCTTGCAACACCACCACTGTTGGCGGCTCTCCCACCACCTTTGTCCCTGTTGTCAAGACTCACTACCCCGTCCCTCCTCCTGCCCACCAGGCTCCCCCCGCCAACAACGGAACTGCTCCTCACCCTCCCGTTTACACCGCCCCTGCCCAGCCTAACGTTCCTGTTGTTCCTACTCAGCCCGCTGGTCAGCCCCCTGTCTACGGTCAGCCCACCCCTACTCCCGTTCCCGTCTCCGGTGCTGCCCGTTTCGGTGCTCCCGTTGCCGTTATTGCTGGTCTCGTCATGGCCGCTTTCGCTCTGTAAGCGGAGTCACGCACCATTTGATCTTTGGTTCTAGCGTGGCGTCATGACTTCATGACTGCATTTTAGAGGGTTCCTCGTTTCTTCTGGGTATGGAGCAGTCTGGGTATATTGAGACTCTATTGCGCACATACATTGATTCTTTTGTTGGTATTTATGAGACGGAAGGTTTTCTGGATTGTTAATGTATTGAGGAAAAAACTATAAAACCCAATTTGGGTTATTTGTCTTGATCAATTTTCTCCGATGTAGCTGCCCCGTGTACCTATGCCGCTACGTCGAATAGACATTTGACCCAACTTTTGGTTTCCCAGGGATATCATCACCTTCTAGTGTTATGAATATGAATACTAAGATACCCATTTTACTTTGATAATTGCGTTCTACAACACTGGTGAATTTTAACTTGTGCGGGATTTTGATAGTTCTACCATAATATTAGGATTTTCGGCTGGTGAAACTGCAAGGACCAAACGTGCATGTCTGTCTTGTGGATCTAACGGCTCTGCATATGCATACTGGGTTCTTGGGATCAACAAAGGAAATTACGTAGCAATTGGTTCTCCGCTCTCAAAAGTTTGATGGGCATGTCCGTGCTATGGGATGTTTTGCTGCATGTTGATCGCTGGGTTGCTTCATCCGTTCATTTTGTCTCGTTTCGTCTCAAATTGACGTCTGTCAATCAATTAATTGTCGGCATTTGATTGATTAACAAACACACACACACACCCCCACCATTACGAGATGGAGCCCTACAACCACTGAAGGAATGCTTAAGCATGACGAATCCGTCATCGTTCGTTTCAACCGTTGCCGGCAGTGGCGTACTTGGCATGAGCTTGAAGCCGTTCTGCCGCTGACTGGAATGCAATTGTTGCTTGAGAGTAACTAACTAAAGATAGATGTGAGGTATTCGCTGTTGTTTCATCCTGTAGATCACATACTTTGGATGGGCCCTTTTCTTGCTATGAGATGCAAGGGAAGAAAGACTTGGAGTTGAGGCTGGTGAAGAAGATAAACATACATGATAGGAGTCTATAAAAGGCAGATGTTTATTGATATAAGACTAAAGTAGCCTGTGGTGACGAAACAAATTGTAGATCATAGATTGATTGATACACCGCAGTGTCACAGCGATCTAGTTTGCATGACACACGGATCAAACCAAAAACTTGATGTTGCAGTTGATTGCGTATACAAGTCTCACTTTCGTGTCCCGTGCCACTGACAAGGGAAAACATTGAAACAGCATGTTCTCTCATTTGTGTCACTGAGACGCAGCGCCTCTTGTCTGTCTGTCTGTCTGTCTGTCAAACGCACGCGGCGCTTTTGTGGCGCTTTTGATCGACAGGGACAAGTTTGAACTTGGATGTCTCAGTATCAACGTCATTTGGTCTTGGTGCAAGAACGCAAAGTATGTTATTGACGGTGGCTACTGGGTAGCAGAAAAGCTGGCCTCCTTGGGCTTAGGGTACAAAAATAAACAACCTAAGAGGTCTGGCCTAAGTAGCATAAGCTGACCTACTGATTTCGTCTCTTATGCTTCCAGCGGCCAATTCTTCTGACACCCTGAGGGGTGGTTGGCAATTGATGTCGATTCATAGTAAAGAACTAAGCGCATATCATTGCGGATCGACAAAAGCTTGGTATGGGAACTGTCTTGTCTTCAGTAGTTTCTCTCTTGGTTCCCAAGGCTTCTGTGGGATGCCAAAAGATATGCGGATCGCTTACTCAGGCACTGAATCACCCTGTAGACAGTCTTGTGAAAACAATGCGACAGGCTTTGGAGTTGTTTTTGCTGTAACCCAATCATATTCATGAGAAAGAAATATTCACATCGTCCTTTGACGCGATGAACTACCCTATTCACCATTACTACCATAACTTGACCGCTCCATTGAACCATTGCGCGCCTAATCAGCATCTAAACCAATCAAATGATTTCGTAAAACATCAGTATCCCATCCATTTATTTATTTTTTATTCTTATCACACTCCAATGCACTTAGTGGCCCCCAATCTGGCCCTTTGGCAGCGGAGGAATCCAGCAGACAGCCAGGTTCAGCGCGATAGTGATGACTCCAATAACCCAGAAGCCCATAGCATAGTCATTGCCACCGTGCATGAAGCGAAAGACAATAGCGAAGATGACGCCGCCAATGTTGCCGCCACCTCCAGTCAATCCTGATAGAATACCGTTGGCAGAAGGGTGAACGTGAGGCACGAGAGCAAAGTTCGCACCGTTGCCTGCCTCGATGAAGATAGCCATGACTACCACGAGACCAACCATGGTACCGATGTTTCCCCCGTTAGCTTCGGAGGGGTTAACCTTTCCAATAACGATAAGAAGAGCACCCGTGAGGAATCCGCAGGTGAGGATCCAAATCTTCTTAAGCCAAAGGCTGCGTCCAAAGTTGTTGTACAAGACGTCTGCGATGACACCACCCAAAGGTCGGTTCAGGAAGTTGAGAAAGCCAAAGATCGCAGCGTAGTTACTAGCCTTTGTTTGATCCAGATGAGGGAAGTTCTTTTTGAAGTATGAGCTGAGGATGGCGTTGATAGCAAGCTCGCCACCGAATGAGCATGCGTAGGTAGCGATGTGAAAGATGGTCTGAGGAGAGTATGTGACAGGGAGCGCTTCACGGAGACTTGGCTTGACGACAATCTCGCCTCGAGCAATTTCCATGGCCTCTGTGCGTGAGATGGAGTGCTCGTGATCGCCAACCTTGACGTCTTTCTCCTCGCCGGGGCTCTTCTCCTCGTCTGAACCTACACGATCGGGTGTGCGATCGGGTGTGCGTGTGTCAATAGGAGTGACATCACCAGAGCTAGAGATCCCATGAGCTTCCATGTTCTTTCGGACAAGCTCATCTTGATTGTCCCAAGATCCCATGGGGCTGTCTTCACAGAGGAGTAGCATGCCGAGGCCACAAACGATCAAGCAAACCAAGGGAACAATGAAGGTGACTCTCCAAGCCTTTGAAGGAGTCAGGCCGTGGTTGGCAACCAGAGAGTCAAAGACAGCAGGCATAATGAAGTAAGTGCTTTGGAATAGTTAGTACATATTCGTGTAAGTCATTTCTTTGTGGAAGTTTCGTGTCGTGAGTGAGGAGTACTTACATCCCACCACCAGCGTTTCCCCATCCTCCAGCGAGAGCGTTGGCAGTACCAACTACGTTCTTGTCAAAGAACCCAGTACACCATACCTGGCAAGGCACAAATGTTGCACCTAGAATACCGATGAAGAATCGAGAGACGTATAAACCGGTTGCACTGTTGACAAGTGGTGCAAGACCGATAGGTAGACATCCCAGGAGGATCAAGTAAGCGAAGACGCGTCGAGGGCCGTACAAGTCGCATAGAGGACCAGTCAAAAATCGGAGGAAGAACGTAGCAGAGAGAGAAACAATATTGGAGTTTGCAATTTGAGCTGGTGTAAGATGGAGATCTTCTTTGATAGTGACTGTCAATAGAGGGGGAAAAGTGTACCTGGTATCCTGTCAATATACCACAACAGCAGTACTTGGACTTTTTCAACTTACCAAGCCCAGAAAGCGAGCATAAATCCAAGCCATGAGAAAGAGAACACTCTGCCGTACATGTCGATAGGGTTGAGCATTGGTACACTTCGTGCTTTTCTACTGATGGGGTTGACCTCAGGGGCCTTCCACAGGTGGGAAATTTGAAATCCCATCTTGAACAAGTGGGTCGAACAATTTGGAAAGCCTCAAGCTAGATAATTTGTAATCTTTCAAGGTATTGAGAATGATTTGCGAGGATTTGGAGGGTCTTGATTATCCCTGAGTTGCTTGTTGATGTTGAGCTTGAATAGTCTTTCAAACTGGATGATGCTCAGGACATATATAGCACGATTGTGTTGTATACTTCGTAGGCCAAGTTGTGCAAAAACATTAAAAATTGTATCTCCGGTTTTCCTAGAACTATCTTTGGGATATTGAATCGATAAGAAGACGACAGCTTGGCTGTGCTGTCTTTGAGATGGTAACGAGCGAACGGTGCAGTGATACTCGGAGGCCCGGAGATGCACAACTCACTGAAGCCTGCACAGAATTCCTCGTTAATCCGATAAGAACTGGGCTGATATGATGTAGGCTAAGAGCGGCCCGTTGTAGTGCGGTGTTGTAGAGCCTCGGTGGTCGATAGTTGATAGTCTTGCGTGTGTGTAATTGAGCTTTCATTGACCCTGCTCTTAGGGTTGATAGTCTTGCAGTCCCCTAAACAGTGAACAATCAACTTTGATGAGCTCCGAATGCGATACGCATCCAAAGATGTTTTGACAAAGTTGGCGAGTCCTTCTCAAGTCCTAGTTATCATGCTATGTGCCCTGGCAAGCAAGTCCCGAATGGCTTTTTGGGCCTCAAGGCGTAATCACTCAAGCGAGGGTGAATAGCCAGATAACCAAATTGGATTAACCGGCAGAGATAACAGTTGGACGAATAGTATTCATCAACATGTGCCTTTTATTTCCAGCCCATGTCTCAAACAATGCAAGTATGCGAGTTGAATGACGAGACGCTTCCTTGCTAGACATGACGAGATAAGAGCTGCAGCATCACCGAGTACTAGTCCATACGGTCATGTACCGAAACTACTTAACAGAACCAGAACCTTAAGATGAAAGCCAAGGTGCTCACGTCGTTGCCGTCTGATAAGCTAATCGTCTGTGTTCAAATGCCCAACATGTAATTGGCCATATGCCAGGGTGCCTGGGCGTAACGGCTGCAGCAAGGGCGATCAAACAAGAGCCGCGATAAGGAACAAGGCTATTGCGATCCCCTAGCCGCTATAGAGAGGCTTGTTTCAGTGGCCTGAATGGAACTCAGAAGGGCGGGAGATAAGACCGTGGTGGTATTTGGAGAACTGAAATGTGAATCTCCGCGGAGTAAAGGTGTGGCGGGGTAGGGTCATATATATACCACACCGCAGGCTATAGCTTCAGCGATAAAGGACAGGAACGCTGGAGATAAGCAACGTTTTTGAACGTTGGCATTTTCGAGAAGGGAAGCCGAGGGTTAAACCAGATACGGCAATGCGTTAGGGAATTGTCCTATCTCGTCGCGGGCGTAAAGAAATGATGGTACCACGCGTGCGATGCTCTTCGTATTGGACCCCCAACCCCGGTCCCTCGCCTTTATATAAAGCTGTTGCGGCACCCGAAAATGTTCCAATGGTATACCAGAAGATGGTATAGTATATGTATTGCATACTATGCCGTCATTTGGCATAACTTCCATCATCAGCGACACGATGGAAGAGCAGTCAATCGGGATTGTGCCTCAGTGAGCAACCTCACGCGCCGCCTGTTGATCATGTTGCTCAGGCGGCATGTATAGAATGCTCAGCGCAGCAATAAAAAGAAATTAGAATCGTCCAGATCTTGAACAAGCTGACGACTAGCGAAAGCCATATAGCCACTTGGCACTGGGGGTGGTTGAGCAACCACTAAGGGCGCTGAGAAACTGTATTTGAGTTTAACATCTTCAAGGATCTGACCCTGGAAGAGTCCCGGGTCGTCGCCCGCTTGGACGTGTCTCAACTAACATGGTTTCTTGAGAGAAGTATTTTTCCGTTGTTACTGGATCATCTTCTTTTCTGGAAGCATAAAACTGTCAAAGGTTGTAGAGCAATGGCGTCAGTGGAAGAGTGGAACTGAGTGTTTAATCCACGCGCCGAAATCGGCAAAAGGAATAAGGCTAGAAAGACGGAACGAATGCTTAACTTATGCAATCGCGCTGGAGTTTCAGTGAGAATTAGCACTTTAGAGGCTGTAACTTGTAGCTTTCTTCTTTCTAGGTACATATCATTAAAAATATTCTTCATCATGAAGCCCAGACCTTTATTACAACTCAAACTTGGATAAAGCCATGATTCCTCTTGGAGCAATCATTTTGAGGGAATCACAGAAAGTCGAAGACGATCATTATGCTAAACTATATACGGTAAGAGGGGCACTTAAACTCTCTTCTCTGACTGGAGGATAGAAGGGTTAGGCTCTGGGTTTTTTTCCGATTTTTTTGCGTAAACATTTTTTTTCTTAATGACTCGGGCCCGTGGAGGGGCAGCTCTTCAAGAGTTTTGTTTTCTTTGGTGGGGGATACATTTTTAAACTTGCGATTGTTGTTCTTCTTTCTCCTCAAACCTCCAGTTTTTGGTCAAAGTTGAATCAAAACAAACCAAATCAACCCCGATTTCTCCAAAGGTGAGTCTCTTCTCTCCAATATGCTTTAGTCTCATCATCACGTGGCGCCCATCCTTTGCTCTGACGGCATCGTATCCCCCCTCGTCACTCCAAAAAAAAAACGCTGGTAGTACGGCTCATAGCAAAAATTATGTGGGGTTTACTCTCGGTGTGTCTTCACCTTGTTAGACTCATGAGAAAGTAAAAAGAGACAGAGACAGAGATATTCATCAAATCAATCAATTTGTCAAGAAACGTATGTGACTGACCATGAGATTTCAGATCAAACCCTGCTTTCGCAGTCTGAATCTAAACTTGAGAACATTTGCAATGGCTTCATCAACCGTCCCCAAGACCTGCAAGGTCATCACTGCTGAGACCATCGCCAAGGGTTTCCTTGGTGAGGTCAAGGACACACTGGCCAAGATCCAAGGCGAGAACCCGTGCACGCCTACCTTGGCTGCTTTCCTCGCCAACGGTGATCCCGCTGCTGTCAAGTATGCTGAGTGGTCCAAGAAGACATGTGAAGAGAAGTGAGATATTCCTCTGTGTAGCTTGAATATCGCCCTGTCTATCGGGTGATGGCTACCCCCTGACCTGGCGCTAATGTATACCATAGCGGCTTCAACTTTGACCTCCGAACTGTGGACAAGGAGCTCCTCGAGGAGGAGATCATGAAGGCCAATGAAGATGAGGATGTCGACGGCATGATCGTCTACTACCCCATCTTCCCCAACAACCCTTCTCACGACAAGTACATTCAGGAGTCTGTCGATCTCGGCAAGGACGTCGAGGGTCTTCGACACCAACACATCCACAACATGTACCACAACATCCGCTTTATTGACCCTCCCGAGAACCGCAAGAAGTCCATCCTCCCTTGCACTCCTCTCGCAGTTGTCAAGATCCTCGAGTACCTGCAGATCTACAACCCCATCCTGGCTTCCGGCAACCGACTCTACGGCAAGACCATCACCGTCATCAACCGATCCGAGGTCAACGGTCGACCTCTCGCTGCTCTCCTCGCCAACGACGGTGCCACCGTCTACTCTGTGGACATCACCGGTGTCCAGGTCTTCACCCGTGGAGAAGGTATCAAGAAGGCTCGCCACCTTGTCCAGGATAAGGAGGGCTGGAAGCTCGAGGACTGCCTTCCCCTCAGTGATGTTGTTATCGGAGGTGTCCCCGTCGAGTCTTTCAAGGTCCCCACCGAACTCATCCGCGAGGGTGCCGTCTGCATCAACTTTTCGTCTTACAGAAACTTTGACGGACCCGCCATCAAGGAAAAGGCCTCTATCTACGTGCCATCAGTCGGCAAGGTTACCATTGCTATCCTGTTGAGAAACCTGGTTGTAAGTGTCACTCGTCCACCATACGACAAGCCATGTGATACTAACCATTTAGCGCCTCATTGCCAACCGACCCTCCAAGGATGAGTCGCAGAAGAACGTCGAGGCCCGAGCTGAGGCTTTTGCCGACGACTAGACTAAATGCTTTTTCTCAGGTGTGAAAGAGAAAAAGAAAGATCTTTTGGGAGGAGGGTTATGATTGCTTTGAACTAGATTACGGAAAGAAAACTCATAGGGATACATGTTTTGCGAAAACAAGGAAAATGCATTTTGTTCAGGAGTTGCTATAGATGGGATATATCAAAAAATGGGATGATGGGATGACCGCGGAAGACTGTTTCACCTTGAGATCTTGTGAGATGTGACAAGCCAACCCGTATTCTGGCTTGCATCACAAACCTGTAAAAACTTGTAAAATAATGGATGGGCTGAGAAGCTGAGTCTTGCTTTGTCTTAGTTGTTCTGTTCTGCTAAGTATTTTGTGCGTAGCTCAGTCAGCCCAGGACTCGGGCATGGCTTTCTTTTCCTTTCTCGTAGGATCGAGGCGTCATTTATTGAAACACAAATTAAGTACGGAGTATGGCGGACCTATTGACGATGAGATCGGATACTTGCTGAGATATGATAGCTGTGCTACTTTATTACGTATGACTGGCCAACATCTATTTTAAAGCCACGAAGATCGGGATTGCTTTTTTTGCATTACAGGTAGGTCTTGGTGATCATTTCAATCGGTTTCGAATGGACTATGCTATCATTCACCCTGGAATAACTGGGTGTTTTCAACTTGGAAGTTTGATTAAGCTGTTCTTAAAATGTTCCAGAAGTTTTCCTAAAACGAGGATATCCTGGCAACGCGGTGATTGGATTGGCGCCCCTTTCTCTTTACATTAGTACATACCCTAATACCTTAGTAGTTATCGCGCCCAGTCCTTGGGCTGGTTCGTGGTCTGTACTACTACGGATACATACGTGGTAATCCCGGTCTATAATAAAGGAAATTGCTTGGTGCAACATTGTAGTTTTTGATCAGCTTAGTTTATCCATAGTACCGGAGAACGCAACCTAATTAGAGATTGTCTGCGCTTTCTTATTAAGGATGGATAATATTATCATCATCTACTATTGCATGTCTTGTCCCTTTCCTTCAGGAGAGTCATGAATGACAAGCAAGACTTACGCAACCTGAGCTAGTACAGAGCACGGATAGGTACAGTATCCATACCGAGGTAGAAGCGTACGACGCGACAAGTTCTTATGGATACACTGCAGATCTTTGCACGACTTGTTTCTGCGTACACCTACTAAGAACTTGGTGGACTAGACATGGTCGTTTTCATCATGCGCGGCGCCATACACCATTGTTTCAATCGGCCACCAATCAAAAGACTCAGGACAACACCCTGAAGAGAAAAAACAAAGTGCCCCAAGTCTACAGCAAAACAAGGCATAGGTCCCCCATATTTCCCGTTTTGCGCAACGACCCGGGCCAGTCCAGTCAATTTCTAGTCTAGGTACCTAGGTAGTAGTTAGTCCTCAGGTCGGTTAGTGAGACGAGACTCTACCTAGAAAGCTGGCCGTCCAGGCGGCGCCAGCGCCAAAAAATTGAAAGAAAGAGTCCACCTAAGTCATTCCATTCCAAGACGTTGCTGGTAAACTATTTTTGAGAGGTTGACTCGAAACCTAAAACTGGGCGACTATGCTTGTGTCTAACGGTTTTCTTTAACGTCTTAACAATCATCATATAACATCGTCTGCTTGCCCACTACCCACCTACTAATCCACTCATACTGCAGTCTCCATCCTATGCTGTTGTTATTTAAGATCTGTGGAGAAGCTGCATATAGAGGTCTGAGTGTCAAGGCCGAGCTCAATTAAAAGGGTACGTACCAAGCTGCGATCCATTCCAATAAGGGAACCCCAACGTCCATCACCATCATTCTTTCCATCCATAGGTTCAGTTCAATTGCTTTTCCACTTTGGATGCTGTCCCTCACTCGTTTTCACGGCCGTTTTTTTTTTTTTGGATTGGACATGCCTATGTAATTGGACCCTTGTCTTTGGCTAACTACGCCTTTTGCGAATAGATCATTCCCTTTGTTTCCTATCCTCTACTGCTGTCTTCCTACTACCGGCCTTCTTAATTCACCCCTCGTCTGTTCATTCGCTCCTTACTCAACTACCTTCCTTCCTTTGTCTGATCAACTTCCTTTCCCGGTTGTCAACTGCCGCTCTAGTTTTTCTCGCGCCACGCTACCTGTCTACGTACTGCTTTTCGACTGGCAGGCTCTCATCATCGCTACAACCGTCAAATCACCATCGTGTCGCATTCCCTCGAAAACAAGAAATCACAATCAGCCTCCTGCAAGCCAGCTCGCGTGCGCAGCCGAATTGGGACCGAACGTTACTTCGGGGCTTGTCAAGGTACTGTGTCCCAAAAACCCGCCAGTCGCCTAGGGCGCGCTACAAGACGAGACGAAACGAAACGAAACGAGGCAAGACATAGTTCCATCGACTGAACACTCGGCATTTCAGACAAACAATTCTCTCCCTGTATTCGACCGCGTTTACTACGAGCACCATGGCGGCGCAAACCGTTCCTAATTACAGTCGCGATGTCCGTCATGGCAAGTCAGGCTCCGGCTCTTCATCCAACTATGGGCCAATCCCTGGATCACCTACTCTCACAAATCCCGATATGATCTTGCCTGATTATGATTTTGATGCCTCTTTCGACCAGCTGTCACAACCACACATGCCCATGTGGGATAATTCTCAAGCCACCGACATGCGCTTTCATCCGCAAAACCAATTCATCGCCGGGCCTATCTCTCATCCAACCCCTATCATATACGGAAACGGAACTATGCTGTCCGATATTGGCGAGGTGACGGAGGTAGAGAGTGTCGTGGGAAAAGGGGGGCGGCGCGGATCGGCGCAGTTATCTGTCTACAGTAACGACGATCACGTATTGGGCTCTTCACAAACTGCGGGCGCATCGCGCATCAAGCCAAGGTCGCAAATACAACAGCGCGAGAGAAAATCTTCACTCGACTCCAATAGCACCATAAGGTCGCACGGTCGT
The DNA here is from genome assembly GCF_019609905.1 of Fusarium poae. Lineage (NCBI taxonomy): Eukaryota > Fungi > Ascomycota > Sordariomycetes > Hypocreales > Nectriaceae > Fusarium > Fusarium poae. The sequence continues at coordinate 1,273,237 of NC_058399.1, forward strand.
GGTGGGCAATTTGGCGATTTTGACGATTCTGTTAGTGTCGACGATGTTGATTTCCAGGGTGATGATGAAGAGAGTATGGCATCATCTTATGTCGAGGGGACCGCTGCGCGAGAACCCAAGGCTGTGCGCGTGCCTCGTATCGAAGATATCTCAAACCAACGCTATTCGGCCAGTTCTCTGAGTGACAGGGCCGAGCAGATTCTGGCCAATGCTAAGCAAAGATTAACGGTATGTTACTATTCTGGGAACCGGTAGACGCCACTGACAAGCCTACAGGCAATGGAAGGAAATCTGTACAGAGCAAAAGGTTCTTTGTATTCTCCCACGTCCGATGGATCGACGCCTTCTCCCCCAATCGCACGGCCTGCGACATCCTTACGGGATCCTAATGCAGGCTTGGGCTCAGGACAAGGCCATTCTAGGAATACAAGCGAAAATAAGTTTCACATCGGGATTGCAAGTCCAACTTTTCCTCAGCGATCTGCCAGTGCCCTGGGGTCTGCCGGAGGCTACCGTCAACCGTTGACTTCTTCAAGAAGTGCAGATGCTTTGGGAATCGGCTACGGCGCTTCATCTCAGAGAAGCCCTATAAGCCCCCTTGATCCTATGATGGAAGCTTTTAGCGAGAACGACGGTGGCACACCCGGGAATAGTCGACGCAGCTCACGCCTCTATAGCCAGCTCAGTCCGGCTTTTGGCTCCATGACAGACACGGATATACCCAGGTCCCCGTCAGTTGCTCAAGTACGTGACCTAAAGCATCAGATGAAAGATCTGAGAGGGAAAATTTCCAGTCTCAAGGAACAGGCCCGGGCCGATAGTATGAAGCGACGTAGTTTGCAGAGCCTCAGGACACCCAGTCCTTTTACGCACGCAAGATGGGACCAAGCATTGCCAGAGTCTGGGAAGTCGCAAGAAAGCACGCCTGATGCGCTTACCTGGCAAGCGCCTTGGAATCCGGACACTTCCGATGAGAGAATCGATGGTCAACCCTCACCCAAATTGGGTCTGGATGGGGCTTCAGAGTTGGAAAAAGCCAAGACAGCAGATATTGAGTACGAAGACGCTCGCGACACTCTTGAGCTACCAGATGAAGCATCGGCCGAGGAGTTGAAGGTGTCTGCTCCATTGGACGAAGTACTTAGTCCTCAAAACGACTTTCAAGTGCAGGAAAACGACGACATGATTGATGATGGCGAAACATGGGAGGGGGATTTGGAAGTAGAGGATGAGGAAGTAAAGGAAGAACTTCAATACAACCTACAAACAGGTGGATATGATGACAACATGGAGGAGGAGGACGACGAGTTTGTGGATTTTGAGAGCGAAAGTGGCGAGTCGTCTTACCACGATGCGATCCAAAACCCTGTGTCTCACGAGGACCGTGAAGACGCTTTTGACTATGAGCACTTCTTCCTCCATTCAGCAATGGGGTCAATGAGCCAGCGTAGACGCGGAAGCTGGAGTAGTGTGAGTTCGGACGATTCTGTCGAGACAACTCGTGGGCCCATTATCACTCCGGCTCCTGGTACTGACTCTGATTCCGACCACGAACGGAGGCCAAGTGTCGAGTCCATGGCATCCTTCAATTCTTTTACGACAGCCACCGAAGGTCGATCAAGCCGTAACTCGAACCTTGATCATGTCACTGAGACTGTCGTAGACGTTCAGGGGGGTATGAGAGGACCTTCGAGTGCGAAGCGAGCATCGTTCGGGGGGTTCAAATTTCCTCAGGGAAGAGCTGCTTCAAGGAGCGGTTCCGTCGATATGCAGCAGCAGCAGCAACAGCCCCGACGTGGTACGGTGGTTCATCGCCCTGCTAGCAGTGCAGCTAGTTACGCACGCCATCGCCCTTCGATGCCGTCGTTCGGATCCACAGGAACGAACCGAAGCTTTCCCCTTGTGGACAAATCGAAGACGGCCAATGGGATTTTGACTCCCAACAGTAGCACTCCTGGAGGATCGCCTGACTCGGAGCTCAAGCAGATCTCTGCAAGTCTCCTGAACGAAGCAGCTACCTTGGGCGGCATCGAGACAGGACATATAGACGGCAATGCGTCTCCTATGCAAGGAATTGACAAGGAAAGTCAAATACTGGTAGAGAGACTCGTGGCCAGTCTTGGCAAGTGCGTGCTTGGGTTGACAGAGTCGTCGAGAGCCGGATCCGAGGCACGCATGTATCGCAGGAGGATCGATGCTGCGCGACGCATACTCGAAGGTCTGGATGAGTGAAGACGACTTCTTTGACGTTTATACTTGGTTGGTGTTTCAAAAGATGTGGCATTTCTACTACAACGTATCTGGCGCTTTGCACGGGGGGGATATTACATATCACAGATGATGATGATGCTCTGGTTTAGAGTACCTAGGTGGCGTTAAGACCTGTCTTGGATCAGACCAGGTTTATGTTCGATACCCGTCAAGTCTAGCGATTTTCTTTCTTTTCTTGTAAATATTTTGTCCAGAGCGGGCTTGCATATTGACTGATTATTATGCCTACTATATTTAACATACAATATTTTACTTTACATCCTTCTTTGTTCATCGATCAGGCTGAATGCTACCTACCTATTCTCGACTAATGGTCCGTGCATCAACCTTTCGCTTAGATTGAATGTTTTGATGTTTTGCATGTGATACCTCTAGAGTTGAAATATTTGACAGAGACGGATACAAACAGAAGCCATCGCTATGTTGATTCAAATAAGGGGGGTGGAGGAAGGACTGTTGTTTTCAGCGATTCATGTTACATTTTATGTTACAATTTTATTATTCCTTGCCAGATGACAATGTTACAAAAGGCCACTGGCTCACGTCAGGTACAAGGTTCCAGAATTAATGATCGACAAACACAAAGAAAGCTTAATAACAAATGCCATATTCATCAAAAGACATCACAATGCCTTTCATCGGTGCATACTGCATGAAAACAGAAGTTTCAAGTAAATTACAGGCTCAACCAAGACAAAGAAACAAAAGGGGTATTTAATTTACTCCATCTCCATCTCACCTTACCCATCTTAGACCGCAACTTCACCTCAGAACTACCCTGGACGTTAGCTCGAAAAGCCACGAAAACAAACATTTCCCCCACCAACAACATCAGAACCTACAACCCTAACATTGACAACCGCCCATCGACTATCAAGTCCCAGAAAAAATGCCCTCCGTTGAATCACCGAACATGGCGACGCACCTCATCACGGCACTCCTGCCCCCCGAACTTGCAGAGTCCGTCCAGAAACACATCTTACATCCACGCTCACCAGTCCAAGTCCTCGCGCGCAACGTCCTTGTCCAGGCGCAGAAGGTTATCGACACAGTTACGCCTATTATCGAACCTATACTCGACCGCGTCATGATTCTACTCGCGGAGAACCAAGGCCTTGTCGGCGTCATTGCATCGCTGCTCGTGCTTGCCACTGTTGTCATCATCCTCAACTGGATCCGTCGTCTGCTCATGTGGTGGACTCGTTTGGCGATGCGCATTGTGACATGGGCCTTTATGTTTGCCCTGGCGGCGTGGATCTGGGAGCGCGGCGTCTTTGAGAGTGCCAGGGACATGACCGTTATAGGCGCCAGGATCGTGGGATATCTGGCTGTCATCAAAGACATCTGGCTGCAAGAGTATGACCGCTACGAAGCACAGCAGGGCATGGCTGGAACAAGAGGCCCTGCCTCTGGACGATCCAGATAAACTACACTTGATGAAATGTGCACCCTACAGTCATTCTGCGACCATTGTTGGCCAGCACACGATACGAAATAGTTTGGATACCCCAAAAGAGATGGAACACGACAAAGAAACGCGAAAAGCAAATAGCATCAGCCATTACAGCAACACATCTATTGCAGAGAATTGCTGTCATACTTATGACGAAAAAGGTGGAAAATGGAGACAGTTTTGAGATGGAAGGCAGAGAGAGACAAGAGCATACGTCTATACAAGCTCTTTTAAGTCTCGGATTATGGAAAGAAACCAATAACGCCGGCGCTATGCAATACTACTATCAAGATACCACACAGATTTCCTTTTCTTACATATTGAATTTTTCCCGTCATGCATGCCCTCCCTAACCCTCAAAGTCTTCGGTTTCCTCGTCGTGAGGCTCCTTGGGGTCTTGAGCTTCATGGAACTGTATGCAGTCGTCAATGTAGCTCAGGATAGCAGCAACACTGTCCTCGTTGGTCACGTCCAGCTTGTGGTAGTTTATCATGCTGAAACTCTCAATCAAGCCAGCCACGGCGCGGTTCAAGCGTCTGAAACTGGCACCCTTCATGACCTGCTCCTTCTCGTCGGGGGCTTTTGATTCGTCGTCTTCGGCTTCCGGACCCTCCGTGATACGGCGTGTGCGCTCCACAGGATCATCGTCGAGTAAACCTACATCGGGAGTGAGGAAGCGCTTGAGGTCCTTCTTCTTGACCTGACCCTTGACAAGATCCATCTTGGACAGGATGTTGATGTGCGGCACCTCGAGCATGAGCATGGCACTCATGGCACTGAGAGTTCCCGAGAAGAATTTTGCGCGATCAACGACAAATGTGGCTTCGAGGAGGTAAACAGCGGCCATACGAATATCGAGAGATCCAGGCTGCGACAAGTACTTGACCAGAGCCGGCAGGATAGGAACATGGGTGTACAACTCAATCTGCCCAGGCATGTCGATAATGATGAGATACTCTTCGGTGAGATTGTCAAGAGCTTCCGTCAACCAGTCAAGGTTCTCCATGAGAAACTCGAAGCAATAGATGAGACCGCCATTGGGCCCAAGGCCAACCTCTTCCATAGCATCTTTGAGAGAGATGAGCTCCTTGATATCAAGATCAGGCTCATGTTCGAAAGACTCGGCGGCAGGATCGAGGTTGATGTAAAAGGCGGAACGGCGGTTAAGGTTAAGATGGGTGATGAGGGCGGCGCAAAAAGTAGACTAGACGTGACACGAATACGAGGTCAGTTGAGGCGCTTTAGTAAACGTTGGGGACATTGTGATCCAAGCACGCGATTCGAGGCGACATGATGGTAGTGATAATGGCAAGAAAAAGAATAGGCGGTAAAGTATCCCAGGAGAATAAGCGAAATACAATGTAGGCATTCTGAGTCAAAATGAAATGAAATGTCCACGTACCTTGCCCGCGCCTGCAGGGCCCATAACCATAGCACCGAACTTGCTCATCTTGAAGAGGTGGTGATATATGCGATTTGGTGTTTTGTTTTGTTTCGTCAGGCCAAGCAAGTCAAAATGACATGGGAAGGGGGACAAAATGCGATGGATTAGGTACAGTGCAGTCTGTACAGAACTTGGGAGCTTCCAGGGTCGAAGCTAGCTGCAATGGATGTCCAGTACCGTTTCTAAGCAGCCCCGCTTTGAAGGGACAGGTGCAAGCTGGAAACAGAACAGCAACGGGTTAATGATGTGCGTATGTAGGTATCTATGCAGCGGATAACCTAGGTTCATCGGCTATATGACTTGGATATCGCAGAAACGTACACTTATTCTAGATAGATTGTAGATGTGGTGATGATGACGAGCCTCTTCTATTGTGAATTTTTGGCACGTTCTGGAATGGTGGGGTAAAAGTTCGGGTATATTGTTAGTCTTTTTTTTCGCCTTCTTTTTTTCCTTAAGTTTTTTCCTTAAGTTTTTTTTTGCCCCTCCTGCTCGGGAGCCAGAAAAAAAAAAGTTGTTTCTCATGGATGCCTCTCTCTCTGTTGGTGCCTCAACTGGTGTAGCTCCCTTCGGCCCCGCCATGTACCAACTTTACTATATCATGCCGAGACTCGGGCTATCATGATGACTGCAAAGTCAGGTATCATCACCCACTCAACATTAGGCACTTTCTCCGGATATGGTGCACGTGTTTGTCAATCAGTCAGGGAATTGGTCAAGGATCATTCTAACAAGGGTTGAGGCTGATAGGTTCGGCAACTCTTGACCCATTGTTCCTTCCACCGGATTGTCCTAATGTCAGACGATGGGAGAGGGGATAGACTACTAAGATAATAGACAGGCGGGAAGCGGGGGAGAGACGAGTACGAGTAAGGAGCACCTACCCTGATTGCACCGCCCTGTGCAATTGCTGTGGTTGAATGGCGGCAGGTGCGATGGCGCAATACGGCTACAAATTTCGGCTTCCGGAGGAGGTGCCTTTCTCTCCCAGCCAAGTGTCATTTACCCCTCTAACGTCCAGGGTATCAATCACCGAAAGCCTGGCCAGCGATAACATATGTACCTGAGCTTCACGCTAACCCCTCATACTAAACCAAAGTACACCTTTATGATTTGGTGCCCTGTAGATCCAAGACTACTTTGACCGACGGCCGGTCAACAGAAAAAAAAGCACTGGCAGTATTTTTTTTTGTCGCTCCCCGCCTTTTGGGTATTCCCAACATGAGAAACCATTGTAATATTAGAACCTACCGTAGTATTGGGCATTATTTATCAGGTACACAGAAATTCCCGTCGCGTAGGTGAAAGATCGAGTCGTTTCTCGAGTACCGGATAAGATTGGCTAAAAATGAATGTATACATCCAGTTAGAAAAAAATGTAGGGAGAAAGGATAAAAAAAACTCTCACCTATTCTCTCCGACCTCTCGCAAATAAAATTCCCACCCCCCACTTCGCCCATATCAAAGCCTGCATCAACGTATTCGCACATCCCCTCCTTCCCGCCTTTTCCTTTAAGGTACTTCAGCTCCCGCTCAATTCTTCTTTTTGCTCTTCCCTTCTTCATCCTCTTTTATCTTTTCCCGTCCTTGATCAGCTCTTTTCTCTCGTCACCCATCAGTCAGACTTCCCCGTGTCTGTCTACCTTTAGCCCCTTACTTCCTCCTTTCACCCCAATCTTCACAATGGCTACCAACGGTACCAACGGCGTCCACGCCGATCCTAGTTCATGGAAGCATTACAATGAGGGCTCGTTCCTCTTCACCAGTGAGTCGGTCGGTGAGGGTCACCCCGACAAGATCGCCGATCAAGTTTCCGACGCTATCCTCGATGCCTGCCTTCGCGAGGACCCTCTCTCCAAGGTTGCTTGCGAGACTGCCACCAAGACTGGTATGATCATGGTCTTTGGTGAGATCACCACCCAGGCCAAGCTCGACTACCAGAAGGTTGTCCGTGACGCCATCAAGGACATCGGTTACGATGACTCCGCCAAGGGTTTTGACTACAAGACCTGCAACTTGCTCGTTGCCATCGAGCAGCAGTCCCCTGACATTGCCCAGGGTCTCCACTACGAGAAGGCTCTTGAGCAGCTCGGTGCCGGTGATCAGGGTATCATGTTCGGATATGCCACCGACGAGACCCCTGAGCTTTTCCCCCTTACTCTTCTCTTCGCCCACAAGCTCAACGCTGCCATGTCCGGTAAGTTGTTACACAGTCCTTAGCGGATTCTGATTTCTATGGCTACCGTACTAACAAGATGTTAGCCGCTCGTCGTGACGGCACCCTCCCCTGGCTGCGACCGGACACCAAGACTCAGGTCACCATCGAGTACAAGCACGATAACGGTGCCGTTGTCCCTCAGCGTGTCCACACCGTCGTCGTCTCTGCTCAGCACTCTCCTGATATCACCACCGAGGAGCTCCGAAAGGAGATCAAGGAGAAGATCATCCAGAAGGTCATCCCCGCCAAGTACCTCAGCGATGAGACCATCTACCACATCCAGCCCTCTGGCCTCTTCATCATTGGTGGTCCCCAGGGTGATGCCGGTCTGACCGGCCGAAAGATCATTGTCGACACCTACGGTGGTTGGGGTGCCCACGGTGGTGGTGCCTTCTCCGGCAAGGATTTCTCCAAGGTCGACCGATCCGCTGCCTACGTTGGTCGATGGATCGCCAAGTCCCTGGTCGCCGCTGGCCTCTGCCGACGTGCTCTCGTCCAGCTCTCTTATGCCATCGGTGTCGCTGAGCCTCTTTCCATCTACGTCGACTCCTACGGCACCTCCGAAAAGACCTCTGAGGAGCTCGTTGAGATCATCCGCAAGAACTTCGACCTCCGACCTGGTGTCATTGTTCGTGAGCTCAACCTGGATCAGCCCATCTACCTCCAGACTGCCAAGAACGGTCACTTCGGTACCAACCAGGGTTTCAGCTGGGAGAAGCCCAAGGCTCTTAACTTCTAAGCTGTCTTGTGACATGGTATCAAACCACAAAAAGAGTATTCAACAGCTCTATGCATACATCTCAACAGATGTGTAATCAGTACATTTGATTTAGCAATTACAGGCGGCGTACGGTTCTCAACGAAACCTATGTATCTCCCACCGGAAGGGAGGACGGTCGGTTTCCGGCTTTTGTTTTGTTCATGATTTCTATCCAAAAACCATTTTGGTTCCACGGGTGTGGAGATTTCTTTCGCGATATACCAGGCACGGAGTGGGCGTCTTTCAACAAAGACATTTTAGGGCAAACCTGCATTTGTGAGGCGAATCAAAAGAAGAGTCAAAAAGACTTGCATTATAACGATACCACGACAAGGGAAATGACAAAAAGACGACGCATCCAATGTGAAAGCGGCGTTTTGACGAGGAAACAAAAGAACTTCAACATCTTTTTCTTTCCAGGATTTCTAGCCGAGCTGATGCAGTAGGCGGGCGAGACCAGCCAGGACGTGGTGGAGGTTGGATTGATCGCTAATTAGAAAGTCGATCTTTGAATGATAGAAGGATTCTAATGGGCTGCTAGATATGCCCGGTCGCTGCGAATGCAGACGGCAGCTAGAACTAAGAAAGAAAACAAGTTATTACGGGAATACATGTTGAATCTCTCCCTTTCGTGATGTTGTCTGCGAATTGAACCCCTGAATTAAGCTCCGATGCCGGATGGGGTTGTCATGATGGCCTTGGCCGCAAACGGAAATCCGAAACTCTCATATTTACGCAGTTGGTCACGGTACTGGCAACACTGCAGATCGGGTATCTTGTACAATCTTCCCATCATGACACCTGCCCTTCAACTATTTACGTGATTGATCGATCGTTAAATCAACATCCCCGTAACCAACTTGTATGTGATGCAGGTCAAATTGTAAATTTAAGATTTAGAAGCCCTCTAAAGACTAAAGTCCCAACTTCCACTTCAGCCAAACAACAAGGTATTCGGATTTACTTTATTCGGAACTTAGATGTCCAGGCTTGCGTCGGTAATTGTGAGTAGCACAAGTGGACTTATTCCTGGACAGGAAGTTATTGATCACACATATAGACAAAGACATGATGGAACAGATCTTTGAGGGCCTATTTGAGCGGCCTGGTGCGTTACGGGTTTATCTGCTCTATAGATCGCGGCCTCTCAGCTCTTACAGCCGACGCAATTTCGAAAGCTTGCACATCCGAGTGAGCTCGTCAGGTCACGCCATAGGAAAGTACAAAGTATGAATACCTAGGGCCAGCCAAGTGCAAGTGGTGTCTTGGAGTGGCTTGTGGTGGCACACAGGAAGTCAACCCTACAGTAGTAAAGGCCCTGCATGGGGTCATGAAGCCTCAGAAGTAGGAATCGAGGGAGAGCCGAGAGAGAAAGAAATGGCTATCTCATCACACCCTTGCACTGCCCGTTATGTCGTGACATGGCAGAGGATGCGACGATGCGACAAAGGCCAGTGCCCTCTTCCGTAAGACATGTCTAACAAAGTCGATCATCTCTGAGAAACTGCCATTATTCATTCCAATGATCATCTCCAAAAAGGCTGAACGGTCAGTAGCAGGAAAATATGCAGCTGAAATGTGAGACAATATGCAATAGAATTATCTCCGAATACTTAAAGTTCCAAGCGCGAGGCGTGGAAGAGGCTGGCTATGAACACAATGTGACTCCTCCAAGATGTGCTGATTCCCGAATTCACACGAGGGCGGCCTGTAACCTATCAGCTCTTTTTCGAAAGGATCTACTACACGGCTGCATGTCTATAGTGGTTATTGTCCGTTAGTATCTATCTAGTGGGTAGGAGAAAAGTTGACCTTCCAGATTGCAGGGTGCAAGAATAAGTAGTCTACGAAGAATAGACCAGGTAATATAAACTGACCTGCTACTTTTGTCACTCATGTTTCAAGCGGCCGACTTTTCTGGTTCCTGAGATCTGTACTTGGGAGATGAGCAGGTTTCTCCTGAGGCTGGAACGTACATACGCCTGGCTGCCAGGGTTTTATCTCACCTGCAGCAAGACTTGCAGAAGTTGCTTGAATGTGAAAAACGATATCAGAGTAGCCTATTCTTCGGAGTTCTCCCTGCGTGACTGGATCTCACGTTCTTGCTGAGGGGTTTGAGACAAACATCACGCATGCATAGCGAAAAGAGACTACATATGTTGGTGTCTTGTGACAAAAAAGCAACATTGAGGCAGCCTTGCGTGCATTAAGCACGGACAAACGCGTGCCTATTCATGTACGGAATAAGAGCAAGAACAAACAAACCTTGTGCAAAACATGAGGACCCCTCATATATGATGTGATAATTGGGAGTGAATGACGGACTGTTGGGTGGAATCGCCCGAAGGTTGACCAGTACTTACGCTCTGTACTTCTTGGTTCTAATTCACGATATCAAAATCCTAGGACCTTGTTTCGTGCAAGACCTGGGCACCTACCTGCCATTTCATTCATATTATTGATGGCCAGGACATGAATAGGTGCAAAGACACGAAGTGGGACGCGGACCTCCGAGCCACGGACTTGACAGAAGCACTTGTAGCCATTGCCGATACTTGTAACAAAAGTAGAGAGTCTGTATCATGCCGATATGTGTCTTGTACCATTTCGTCTTGTGCAACAAACCGGTGAGCTCGGGTCAGATACCTCAAATGACTTTGGTTATCCACCACATACAGATTCAAATAATACAGTAAGACTGTTAGGATCCCGATCGTGTCGGTATATAGGCTTTACAATCTCCAGGGTAGTAGGTCGATAGAAAGCAGGCAAACAGCCTGCTTGTACATTCGGCTCTTCTTTAGTTAGTTTTCGGCCAAACCTCAGGTGAGCCACAATGGAAAATTTTGTGCAATCATGAAGTTAACGATCATGATCCGGGTTTGAGACATATTTAGAAGCTTCGAAATTTGTTTGCTTGTTGGTCCAGGTGTTCGAATAATAGCGTTGAGCAAGTTAAATGGACTTATTCACCCCATGAGCGTGAAGTCGTCCAGGCAGCTTTTTCGGGAGGGGGCGTGTCATCCCAGATATCCGTCATGAAACGCGGGAATAAGAGCCAACCATGCTGTATGCATTGTTCTTTTGACGTCGTGTGTTTGATAGAGACGGAAGAAGACCGTAATTAACGAGATGCCAAGCCAAATGACAAGTGTCCTTCTCAGCGTACGTACACATCATTGTTTGTTCGAAACAGAATGTACGTATGGGGTTCGACAATCCAGGAAAGCTGATGACCCAACAGCATCGGCAGTTGTTGACGAAAGGCTATGGAGTTCATTCCGAAAGTAGGGGGAGATGGATGGGTCGTTTATGCTTCCTGTACCACCAAAACAAGAATGTGACAGAACAAAACGGAGTCCTGTTCTCCGAAAGCGTTTGATACGGAAAGCATGTCATGTAGCGAATTAGCCACTGAGTTGTACTTTTTCTCATGGCATTGTTATCCGCCGCTGGCGGATAACAGCTGAGTGTATTAACGACTAGAGCATAGGTACCCTGCATCCGTGGCCCAGCATTCAAGACCCAGCAGGGCGGACCAGAAGAACACCGTCCCGATACGCCATTATAGCGTAATCACTCTGCTGGTAACCACAGACTAAGCGCTGAAGGTTCAGGAAATGTAGAAAAGTGCGATTGGAGGTGAAGAGGCCCAAGCTTGAATAGACAGAAGCACCGGGGCAATGGTTTGACAGTCGTCACAACCCGAGATTTAGCTTGGGATATGCGGGAGGAGCGGACACCAGAATGTGAGTGGCATGGTAAGCATTAGTCAGTGACTGCCATGAGTATTGCCTTGTTGTTGGAAGGTCTGCCTAAAGAAAGAGGTAGAATTGATCGGCGAATTGTCGAATGGGTGTGGATGGTTTGGCATTGTTTGTTTGTTCAAGAGTGGTGGTGTAGTGTATCCCTTACCGCGGGATGATGAATGGCGTGTGACCGTTTTGGATCATGGACAAGGTATGTATTTAGGACGTATTCCCTATTGTCGATTGGCAAGGGTGCACATATCCGACTGTTGGTTGAGGTTGAAGAGTAAAAGTTGCAAGGGAGGCAGGCAATGACTTATCGACTCAATGACACTGTGGTGGTTGCGGAAGGCGGGTCTGTCTTACGGGCGCTAAACCAAAAGTGAGCCTCAATAGAGGGCAATAGACGGAAGGTGTCACCCGTGGCCGGTGCCTCGATTCAGCCCAATCGGTCGGGACTACGGCCTTACTTTACAGGGGATGGGACAACAATACCAAGCGCATTTTGAGGACAATAGGAAGCTGCAAGCCGCCAAGCCACGCCCCAGAAGCCACTTCACGCCTTCCGCTTTTCTACCGGCCAACAACCTGCCTTGAACCTGCCTCGTTACGCCTTGCTTTTACAATTTGGCCGATGAGCACTTGCCGATTGGATCAGTTTTCCAGCAAGGGAGGAACTATGGTCAACTCGTTACCCCGGTAGGAGATATCTGACTCTTGTTTCTCCGTTGATCATTTATGATACTTGGGATCGTCACTCGTTTTATGCCAGAGTTTCTCTGTGAATCTGACAGATGCATAACTTCCATCTCGTGTTACTCTCTTTCGTGGCTGCAGTTGATCTTTCACAGTCTTACTATACATGAATACCTGAGCAAGACACCATGAGATCGGAACATAGCATTGCATGGTTACACAGCGGCACAAGCTCGCAACCTTTTTACATGTCATTTGTCAAAAAGGAAACTCGCATAAATCCGAACGGTTGAATACAGGAACTTCATACTTCACTCAACAAGGAAATAAATTGCTATGCAACCATCAACAGCGTCCATCAATAGGCAACAAGATCTCACTAACAATCGAAAATAAGACATCCTAATACATATGTTTCGTGTCTTTGCCTACTTGTACGTGCTAACATTGCCCTATCCGGTGCTAGAGCTCATCCCATTCCATGGACGTGGTCTTGAGGTGGTCCTCGCGTTGGTTTCAGCCCTTTCTGTGGACGTGGAGGGGGCGTGTATAGGAAGTGTATCGTACTTCACGCCAACGGCAGCCTCTTGTGCCCACAAGAGCGCATTGTGTACGGATACAACAGAACAAAACATGCCCTGAAGAACGTTACTTTTGGTTGAGGCTCAGAGACCGTACACTTTATTTTTGCTAGCTTTTTCAGGCACGCCCTACCTTGACAACCTCGGGAGCTGCTTGGCGACATATGATTTTAACTGTCTCAAGCTTTGTTGGTGGCTTATCTCTGAATGAATCGGCTACAGCATTCTATCCATACACGGGAGTCAAGTTTAGGTTGGAGGATCCATTCATCCTATTTTGAGCTATTGTAGTAGTTGTGGGAAATGATGGCTTATAGAGTCTCAACCAGGGTCCATGCATGACATGTTTCCCACACACCCACCCCCTTCCCCTGTGCGGGTAGATGGGATTCTTCTGCGGATCTTGTTTGCTGTTGATTGTAATGCGTACTATTGTGCTGTAGAAACACATCGCTGCCCCATGTCAAGACAATCAATCAGGTGTTGAATAGATCTATTCTGTATTGTCCAATGCTCCATGACCAGGTCTTGGTGATACCTCTTGCATGTTTCCCCTTATCCCTGCCCCCCCTTGCGTCCAACTGTGTATATCTGAGCCCTCTCCCCGCTGTGTATCTCAGATCTTTCGAATTTCTATCTCAACTCTATCCAGTCATTGCTTCATTCTCGCGTCACCAAACCCGGCAAGCCAGAGACAACCCTACCATACGTGGCGCATAGCTCTCGACCACCACATCATCTCCTGACCTTGCCTATTGTGTCGAGGACAGATTCTTGTCTTCCCGTTGGCGTAAACGGCAATCTTTGAGAATCATTTATAAACGATAATACTGCCTGCCGTGCTGGGCTATCAGTGTCTCTCTTCTTCATTAAAAGCTCGTCATTCTTCTTCGACAAACGAACTTGTCACTTGCATTTTTCTTTTCTTCAGTTCCCCAGAGAGAAGACATAGACTGAGAGCACAAACCTCTCGGCCTCCTATTATTATCACCAGACCACAATACACAAAAGAACCATGGGCCCTCCAAACAACCCTTCTCAGCCCCAAGGCCCCCGAGTCACCGTTCCCAAAGACAATGGTCCCCCTCCAGCATACACTCCAAGACGGATCCCTTCTCATATTGCTTCTTTTGTAGCACAACTTTCGACTACATTAGACAGGCAAAATCAACAGATGAATTCATTGGCCAACCAAGCTCAAGACTTTGGGCGCATCGGGGATAGAATTTTCCCTAGACCGGCTGTCCAGAGCACGCCCATCGGTGCCATGGTCTCTGATGATCAAGACGAGACATCCGAGACCAGTTCACCAATCAGCCTACGTATCAACACTGCCGTCAATGTGTCACGTAGCAACAACATTGTCTGTTTGACTGCCACTCCTGCAGAGCAGGCCAATGCCATTGCCAAAGCAGTTGTTCAAGCTTTGCACGAGGGAAGCTCCGGGCGCTGTGGCATTCCCATGATCGATGAGTCAGGCTGTCCTCGACCTTTGAAGATTGAGGTCGATGCTGGCCTCGTTGTTGAAGGCACGGGCAATGTCATCGGAAGCCGAGATATCATCGGTGAACTCGTTCAGAAGCGCGGTACACCTCCACTCCGACGATCTCGTGAGGAGGTGGATGACGAGGATGAAGGCTTTGAACCAGCCAAGAGACGACGTTCAAGTCATTAAGTTTGACAGGATATCCGCCCATTTTCCACGAGACTATAGTCTCATTCGAATTTGTGAGAACGCCCACACGGGTATTCCTACAGAAAAAAATGGAACTCGCTGATGTTTTCAGCGAGTGTGGTGAAGGGAGAGGACATGGACGCAAGCGTTCCTTGTTTATGCTTCAGCCTTAGACTCCTGTTTTGAGATGGTAGTTTTTGAATTGAGCATGATTAACGGCCTTTTTATGATGGTTACAAGACCCATGGGGTTTGGTTTTGGGAGTTGGTTAATACAAATGCGACCCGAAGGAAGGGATGACAGCACATGGACATGTACGACATATGGATATTGAAGAGGCAAATCATTGGGCTACCCGCAATTTTTCATTATACATGATCTTTAATACATTGTCTTTATTAATTCACTTCAGTACTTGGTCTGAGAAATTTGGATCTTTCCCCTTCATCATCTTGCTCAACTTCACCATCTTCGTCTGGCCTCCCTCCCTTCGAACAATTTCCCAAAGTCAGCCGCACTCACAGCCACGAATTTCAATAGCCTATTATGATTACCAAGTCAATCTTTCTGGGTCATATTGGAGTTCAGTTCCCGTCTTAGCCATCGTCATTGTACTTGCTCAATCTTCAGGCGCCATTCCCGCGGCCCTTACGCTACTATACCTATGTATTGCCATGGCGTCTACATTTCAATCACCACTCAGTCAAAGCCAATACACACCCCTTCAGATGGAATGGCAACTCTCTTACCAGAAAGGCAAAGCACGGTCACCCTGCGCCCTGGTTCCTCCCACCATCGTTGTCCCAGTTCGAAGGTTCGGGTCAGCTTAGATCGTGTCGATCTTTCTCTAGTTTGCTGGCTAGTTATTGACACATCCAACCAACTCGAGGAGGCTTTCTTCTGTCGGAGATATTCTATTGGCTTAGTTGCGATCAAGGCAACAGATACAAACATTGTCCCGCATAGTACATAGATTCCCAGCCTTGTGTGTTGTAGTTAATTATTGCGCCAGGTCAATTGCTGATCAAGTTGGCTCACCAGAGAGGATACCTACTGGTAGACAAGCTTTTGCGAGCTATCAACTTGACGCTCTCTGTTCTGCTAATGAGTTCGATTCAATATCGGAAACTGCGTATAGAAAAGCATGGCTGCAAGGTAAGATATTTGGCACCCGGAAACAACAAGTCTCCTTCCTATTTGATACGCTTTTTCTTGTCTCGACACCTGGTTAATATACAGGAAGACACCATTTTGTTAATTCTTGCCTCTTATAGCTAATTGTAAAGGTGGTGATGAGTGCTCTTATATTTCCCCAGCTTCAAGACTCTTACCGTCTTTTTGGTGGCCATTTGACAATGTCCCCACCGCAACTGATCCTTGCACTGCTGTCAACTCCCCGCCAGTTCTTCTTCACCTTGTTTTTATACATACATATTTGGTCGCTGTAGTTGCGTATGCAAAGAGTTGTCGTCGCTTGTCGGTGATTTTGGAGGAGGATTTCTTTTACTTCATTCAGTACCAGGAGTTCTGCTCAAACCCCCGCAGAGTAGTATTTGTCAAGTTTCTACCACAGTGCTCAACAGACGCCACCATTCCCCTGGTGTTCATCTCATCCTACGACAACCGCAGCCATGGCTTCCCTCACTATTCGCAATCTTACCATTAACCCAATTGAGCTTATTGATGTTCAGCGATTCGAAAGTCAACGCGTAAAGACTGGCGTTCTCTCCAGCATCACTGGCCTTATTTACAGCTCAAAAACACATGCCAAGGGCGATGCGATTATAAAGGAAGAGGCATCAGTCAATATTGACCCTTTCAAGACCAAAGACACTGGGATCCGAGCTGCCGATAGCAACAAAGAGGCTGTTCGTCTTACTTTCAAATATGAGAACCATAAATACGAAGTCGACATTCCGAGCTCCTCAAATAAGTCGTCTGTTATGAAAAACCTTGACGGCGGAAATCACGACCTCACCGTTGTTTATACCCCCAACGGTGCTTTTCTCGCCATCTTCTCTTCTGCTCAACTTCATCGATGGATGGAGGAGCTTCATGACGATTGGCCTCTCCCGTTGCTTTCCATTCCCGGCACTCATAACTCGCCAACATGCTTTACCGCCCTGCCTTCTGTTCGATGTCAAGCGGTCGACATTCCAGAGCAACTCCGAAATGGCGTCCGGTTTCTCGATATCCGAGTTTCTGTAAGCTCAAGTAGTGACGATCTTGCTCTTGTACACAGCGTGTTCCCCAT
This sequence comes from Fusarium poae, assembly GCF_019609905.1. Taxonomy (NCBI): domain Eukaryota; kingdom Fungi; phylum Ascomycota; class Sordariomycetes; order Hypocreales; family Nectriaceae; genus Fusarium; species Fusarium poae. The sequence goes on from NC_058399.1 coordinate 1,290,338, forward strand.
CGCTTTGACCGGTGCCAGGTACTTCAGAGACATGGTCGAAGAGATCTACAAGTTTCTCGATGAGAACCCCAGTGAGACTGTTATCATGAGTATCAAACGCGAGGGTACCGGCAGAGGTACCGATGAGCAGCTCGGCAAATATTTGAAGCACAGTTACGTTGACAAAAGGCGAAGCCGCTGGTGGACTGAACCCAAGGTTCCCACTCTAGGCGGCGCGCGTGGTCGCATTGTCATCGTCCGACGATTTTACTTGGATGACGAGATGAAGGAATCATGCTGGGATGGCCGCGGTTGGGGCATCGACGCTGGCGATTGGCCTGACAATTGCGAAGATGGTCATGTGGGCGAAGGAGAACATATTCGCGTTCAAGATTTCTACACAGTCACCGAGAGTCAAAACATCCAGAAGAAGATTGAGTTTTGTCGCCGGCAACTCGAGCGTGCTGCTGAACAGACCTTTACCCTCGCCGGTATGGACGATCACAAAGAGGATGCTGATCTGCCGCCGTTCATCGTCAACTTCCTAACAGCAAGCAACTTCTTCAATGCTACCTGTTGGCCAGAGCGCATCGCCGCCAAGGTCAATCCTTCTGTTATTGAATACCTCTGCATGTGCCACGGCGAAGAAGGCAAAGGGCCCAACAAGCTCAAGATAGGTTCCGCAGCCACTGGCATCGTTGTTACTGACTGGGTAGGCCATCGGGATGATTGGGACTTAATCCGTTGCATTGTCGGAATGAATGCAAGATTGCAGCTCAAGAGATGAGCCCGGCAAGTACGCGAAGAATAGAGATGGTTGGTTTTGCCATTTACGTAGATACCGAGACACAAAGCTTTAGACATCGACTTCACATAATTGCACTCTCTTAGACAAACAACATTTTCACACGGCAAGGTTAGGGAAGGCAAAAGTTCAAACAATAGTTGAAATTTATTGTATTTCCAGCGGATGTATATATATACTTCAGTTCTCCAAAACAAAAAGAGCAGTGACTATAATAGTGTTTCCCTACAAGTGTAGCAGTCGCGGTAACGGAATATGCCGTTAAGAAAGACCATATAATGCCATAATGTCAGTACCAAATTCTTATATCGGGATAAGTTCTTGCTAAAGGTTATAGCATCAAAACTCCTCCCGACAGCACATACCGTTACCACTACTGCTACACTTGCAGAGATTTACCAACAGCAAAGCATTTTATATTTAGGGGAAAAGCTACATATAACAGTGTTCCGCTAGCAGTATTTGTAGTATTAGTATTTCTAGAGCCATTTTATCATCAGTTTCTCTTGAAAGTAAAGATATTTATAGTAATATTCTCTTAAAAATATTATGTATCTAAATGTGTAACTTCATTTGTTGCAAGTTACACATTTAGATACATAATATTTTTAAGAGAATACTATTAGAAATATCTTTCTCTTAAAAATATAGTAGTAAAAGAAAAAGAAAAAGAGTTCTGTTTCTCTTTACTATTACTTTTAGGAAACTCTTGAAAGTATCGCTCTTCTTAAAAGAAACCGACGACGAAGTGGCTCTAGACATAACAATAACAATGCAGGAACGGAGTGCATTTGCATTGTCCATGGAAATAAATCGCCGTATCGTATGCGAATCTCATAATTATAAATCTGGCAAAGCTGGTTAGCTATGATGTTCTCTAAATAATCTCAGAAACGAAAAGTATAAAGGGAACCAGATCAGTTCTCCAAGGTGAATAGGTTGTTCGTCACGATGAACTCGGATAGAGCTAATAATAGCATAGTCATCATATGGTAAGGGTAGTATAAATGAAAAATGTTTGTCTTACCATGACAAATGCAAGGGCAAATCGGGTGTTTTCCTACGGCGGAGTCAGCATGGCCGCATCACTTTGATATGACAAAAAGCGCAAAGTAAAGTCTAGATAAGTTAGTGATGAGGTTCTAGGTGAGTCGAACAGTGAGTGACGTACCGATCAATCAGAAGTTGACGTTGTGTTCATGTCCCAGGATCCGAAGACCCCGAATCAAACAGTGTGAATACAATTTGAAAAATAACTCATCACGAAAGAGATGGATGGCAGATGTGCAAAAGAAAGAATTCTTTGATTCGGTACCTAGATCCTCAACAGTCAGCCACCAGTTCCTTAACCAGACATCGACAAGAATCTATTCTATGAGAGCCACGATCAGGTGACGAAGTATCAACAAGAGGTCCCATTACACACCCACCACGAGGATTTGTACGTCCTCGCTTTTCTAGGGTGGGAGGCAGCAGTACTCGTTTATGTCCGCCCGTTCGTTCAAATCTTCATCATACAGTGGCTGCAAGAAGGTCGGGAATAGTAGGGCAAAAAGCATTACCTATTGACAAACGCGAGTTAGCAATTGCGGTCATGATAAATAGAAGCAAGCAAAGGTGCGTTGTGATCTCCAGTCAGACAAGGCTGAAACTAAATACAACAGTATCGACATTATATATTAAGAATGAGGAATCCCTGGTGTCGTTTTGATCATCATACGGAGAGGGGGAGAGTGAAGAAAAAGGATGAAAGTGTACAAACCTTTTAATTTTGTAGGAAAAGTTGACGTGCTTGGCAGCAAGCACGTCCAACATGGGATAGCAAGTGAAACGAAACAACTAGAGACCAGTCAGTAAGGGGTTCTTTTGAAGATTATCCTGCAAATGCCCGAGGTCCAAAGCTTTCTCAGTGTAATTCTAGAGAGAAATGGAATCACCATTGGTTGGTCTGATTTGGATTGTTCGTGTATGATGTTCATCATAAAAAGCAAGCAAGCAAGAGCAGGGAGAAGAAGGTTCTTACCTAGAAGGAGAGTAAGGTCTGGTCGCGCAGAATTAACAACGCTTTCGCATCGCGCGCGCGAGCCAGACCTTGAGGAATGAAGAGAAGAGAATTAAGTGAAGGAAGCTCAAATTCAAGAAAATTTATGTTCGTGGAGGTTGAGATTGCTGACTGTACATAAACGCTAACCTTCTTTTGCCCTAGTTTGACCCCGCAGTCCGCCACCCGACCCCTTCCGTGTGGCGCATGACGTGGCGAATTATCGCCGCCATAAAGACTGTCATAAGCGCCGACTCACCTGTACGAGTTGTGCTTGATCTTTACAACCATCTTCCAACTCAGTACGCAACTTCACAATGGCGTCCTTACAGGCGCTGTGGGGTCCAATGGCCCGGCGGCTCCTGCGAGTCGCCGTGGCCAAAACCACAGACGTGGTGCGGACCAAATTTGTCGTTATGACGCGGCCCTTGCAAAACCAACTTACACTGAGAACCGCCAGAGTTGCTCGTCAACCTATTCACCCTGTTGCTGCTCTTCGACAGCAGAAACGCCATACTAGCCGATGGTTCTCGAGCTCCGCTGCTCAGAACGTCAACCGAGTTATTAGGAGATTCGTTAGCTCCGAGCCCAAGGCTGCTCGTTTCGACCGATCCAAGCTCCCGAACTCCAATACATCACGACGTGTTGGGCAGTTCTCTGGCCGAGCTCCATTCGCGAACGCCCTCCGTCCTAACTTGACGGGTGGTGCTTTCCCTCGAAGTGCTGGTGGATACAGTCTTGGTGGTAGTGCTCGATACTTCTCCCACGGTCCGGCAGCTCCGGCTCAAGTCGTGCAGAATGTCTCCCAAGCTATGAGAGCATTCTTCCTTTCTGGCCAGAAGCTCCGTTATGACGGTCTCGGACCTCGAGGTGACCGACAGTACCGAGCGGTGTCGCCAGTTGAAGACCAAGCCATGCACAAGCTCTCCGCCTTCTCCAACTCGGCCCCCGGTGCTTACGTCGACTTCAACCTCAGTCCCACCGTCACGGCTCTTAGCCCCCTTGCTGCTGCTATCCCCTTCGCCTCTGAGACTTCTGGTTTCAAGGCTCAGGCTGCTTCGGCAGGTGCTTCTCTCAACACTGAGGGTTTCCTTGATGTCCTGTCCTCCGACTTCGGCCGAGTACTGCAGGATCTCAGAGCAATCGATACCGATCTCCGTAGACTTGCAGTTTTAGGTGATCTTCCAGTTTTATTAGAGAAACACAACATTCTTCGAGTCCGTTTCCCAGGCGTCGACGCCGAGACCCTCGAGCGATTATGCGATGACGTTGGGATCCAGCGCGGCGTCGTGGGTCAAGATGCCGAGTTTGACGACGTTGCTGGCGTTCCAGTAGCTCTCAAGTTCCCATTCGCCCCTGACAGCGGGAAACAGCCAAGTGTATCACTTCGATCTTTAGAGGGTTATGAGACTGATGAGATTTCGACTCTTGGCGAAGAGTATTTCGTTCATAATGAAATCTTGGACGATATGTCTGACAACCCGTGGTTGGCTGAGACTGACGGATACGAGACGATGTCACCTCCAGCCAGCTCAGTAGTTGGACAATCCGAAGATTACGAAGGTCTTGAAGGAATCTACCGGTTCCTTGAGGAATGTGACCACGCTAAGGGAAAGGTTGGTCGAGTAAACTGATTTTGAGCGAAACGATACCAGAATGCCACATGAAAATTGACAGGCATTGATTGTACTTAACGACCGACACTCTCTACACCGAACGAACGACAATAGCTAGATTTAGTATGAATAGTAACTAGCTTTCAATTGAATTTCCTTGAGTAATATTAGTTTTCTGAAGACTCGATGAATCAAACTACGCTGTGATTCGTAGTTTGGGTGATTCTCTGCCATAAGATTGAGGCTTACCCATCTTGAATGAATAGATAAGTGTTTTAACTTTTATCATTTAGAGAGTCCTGTCAGGTAACTGGCTAATCTGTTGAGTTGGCGCATTAGGGCGTGATTGAGCTGATGGGGAGGCATTGTTGGGCTGTGAAGATTTAGAATTGGCGCATTTCTGATCCAAAAGGTTGGTACGGGTAGATATGTCTTGGAGAAACATTGCCATTGAGAGCATCTGAGCACAGCGATGCTGGCATTCAATGGAAGAAGAAGACATGATGAGTGTTGATGGATGTTGGTGATAAGTTGAGGTTGGGAAGTGGATGCTGTGGAATGATAGTGACAAGTCACCTTACCCTGTGGCAAGTTTGCATGTGGGCGATATCCTTATTCATTCACCTAGGCAACATTCAGTATGAATCGATTCGGCCTACTATGTATTTTATTAATTTTCAATAAATAATAAATAATATTTGTCATATGATAATCGAGGTTGTGGCTATAGCATTACGTTACACTCCATATGTACCATCTGTTCCTTTTTAGCTGAAGAATCTCAACTCCACCCTCGCCAACAAGTGACCTCTAGAATATGTCCAGCGAAGCGTCACATTGATGTTACTTATCTTGTTGTTCAGCCAACAAAGAAAATAAAAATGGCAGCTTCGCAACATGTCGGACAGCGCATTTCCTATGATGGCGCCCTCTGCACAGTGAGATACGTCGGTGAAGTCGCAGGCACAACAGGAACATGGCTGGGCGTAGAATGGGACGACTCAGCACGAGGCAAACATGACGGATGTCACAAGGGCGTTCGCTATTTCACCTGTAAGAACAAACATACTCTCACTCACTCACGAATGCTCATCTTGCTTGTGATCGATCCAACAAAACTAACTCTCACAGGCAAATCAAAGTTCCCCACCGCTGCTTCATTTGTGCGTCCTTCTCGACCGGCTGACCCGCCGCGTCACTTCTTAGCAGCAGTCAACCACAAATATGCCAGCGAGTACATGCTTCCCGACGGTAGAAGGGCGGCAGAAGAAATCATATTTTTCGGAAAGCGTGCTGAGGAGGTCGGTTTCGAGAAGATCCGCCGAAAGCAAGCCAATATCGGCGAGCTGACTATTGTGATCCTGGATGACCTTCAGGTTGCCAGCGCAAGGGCAGACGATGAAAGCGAAGGAACCATCACCAAGACATGCCCCAAAATTACACAACTGGACCTCAGTCGGAATTTGTTTCAGCACCTTGACCCCGTCTTTGACATTTGTCGTGAACTACCAAACCTTCAACATCTCACCCTCAAGTGCGTAATGTCCATCAAAAACAAGCAACTGTTTTTACTGACATGGTTACAGTGGCAACCGTTTCCAGGAAATTTTGGATAACCAAACTGGTGGCGTTATGGAAAAAGTCAAAGAGCTGTCCCTTGAGGGAACCATGATGAGCTGGGAGGAAGTTTGTCACATCGCAATAAAGTGTCCCTCTCTGGCAGCCCTTGATGCTGGATCAAACCAACTCCAGTCTCTCCCAGTACTGAACTATGGAAGCCTTCCATCGACTTTGACATCGATCAACCTTGAAATCAACGAATTCACCACGTTTGTTGATATCAGTACACTCACTGCACTCACGTCTTTGCGCAATATTCATCTCAAGGGAAACAATATTACTGCAATCGCACCGGAAGGCATCGAAGGCCCAATCTTCTCAGAAAGCGTCCAGTACCTCGATGTTTCATACAACAATATCCAGTCATGGAAATTCGTGGACCAGATTCCCAAACATTTCCCTGGTTTGGTGGGATTGAGAATTGGCCACAATCCATTCTACGATGCTGTTGACGTTGACGCCAAATCATCTTCTTCTGAAGAGTCTCACATGTTTACCGTCGCTCGCTTGGCCTCGCTCAAGTCTCTCAACTTTAGTCAAGTTACAGTGGCCGATCGGACTAATGCTGAGATGTTTTACCTCTCTCGGATTGGAAAACAGCTTGCAGCCGCAACGGAGGAAGCCGAAGCAGATGTTCTGGCCCTCCACCCCCGCTGGGCAGAACTATGCGAGATTCACGGCGCACCCAGCATTATACGCAGGTCAGAAGTCAACCCTGCCTTTCTAGAAGCTCGTTTGGTCACCGTTACCTTTCATAGAGATGGAGGAGAGGAGAGAGTAACAAAGATACCTAAATCCTACGACATGTACGCCGTCAAAGGAGTTGCTGGAAAGTTATTCGGCTTGTCCCCACTCAAACTTGGCCTCATCTGGGAAACAGGAGAGTGGGATCCTGTCGCGGGATTTGATGACCAGGAGGGTGAAAGCAGTGACGAGGAGGATGCCGAAGAAGAGAGGGAACGCAAAGAGGTCGACGCAAACGCTGCTGACGCGGACAGCGGAGGCAAGCCAGGCCGATGGGTTAAGAGAGAAGTTGAACTTAGGGATGGGCCTAGGCAGCTAGGTTATTGCGTGGATGGATTGGATGTCAAGATTCGTGTGGAGGCCCGTTAGGTGAGACAAACTTGTTCAAGCATTACATACACCTTTGTGCTTGTTTGTACTGCAGCAAACCCGGTTCATGAGACAGTGTGCGGTCAACAAACATCATTACTGAATGATATAAAGAAAACACGACAGAACTGCCACCATGGATTTCTGGTTCGCTTTACTCATTTCGCATTATGTAGCTTGGCGATCGACCGTCCTTTCTCATCGCCACTGCAGCAGCCGTAGCCATCATGACTTTTACCCCAAAACCTCAGTTCTTCCTGGTCAGACCTGGAGCTGAGGAGATCACGCCCACAGGACAAATCATTGCTCAGCCCGCAACTGCCGTGCCTCTCATCCCTGCAGACCTTTTACCTGACTGGGTGGAAGTCATCGGCGTCTCTCGAAGTCTATCTGAAGACGAGACCAAGGACATGGGAAATCTGGGTGTTATCCATGCAGAACAGTATACCTATAAGCTCCGATTCGACCCCATCACTGAAAATGAGGCGTGTGTCAGTGATGAAGCGGAAGAAGAAAACCCCCGTGAATCTGTGATGCAGCCCAGTGTCAGTATATGGGGTCCATCGATTTCTCACGACACTTCTCGTGAAGAACAAAGCCCAAGGGCCTTGACGTCTCTACCATCTCACACTTTGGCCCCTCAAGTCAAGCTTAAACCTGCCCAAGGGCTATCATCGAGTTGCCACAACCCGGAGAACCAGCAGCAGCCAAAACCTGATCCTCAGAAAGAACCATCGTCGATTCAACCCAATGCCACACCGCCATCATCGCAACTCCCCTCACCATGCCGACACTGGTGCCACCACGGAGTCTGCAAATGGGGTCTGGACTGCCACTACGAGCATACAATGCCCACAACCCCAACTGGCCTTGACGAAGTTGGTCTCTCGCAGTCCCCTGACTGGTGGCTTCAGGCACGGGGCATCATGCCAATGCCTCCAGAGATGCTTCGTGCTGCGGATGCGTCGAGCGCTCGTCGAATGGACAGGAAGATCATGAGCTATGGCAGGAGGAAGCCTCGGTTCAGAGTTCGTGCGAAGCGTGTCGGATTGAGACCCGTAGATTTAGATGAGGCGTCAGAGGTGGAAGCAGAGGATGAGTACGAAGAGGAACCGGATACTGAACATGAACCAGCGCAAGATCTGAAGAGGGAAAGAGAGGGCGTTCTGATTGAATTCTGAGTATCATCACACTCTCTTGAACGTTTTCAGAATTAGTCAGATCTGCATAGAAAATGATACAACAGCAACGTATCTCAGCAGTAGCTTTTATGACAGTTAAATCTATTGTCATAAATTGTTTAGGTACAGATACTTATCGGCTATCCCACCAAACAAGACCAACTCCCACCGCCTATACAGAAACCTTATTATGTGATGAGATCCGACTATTCGGATTAAAAGGCAAAGCCAATATCCTATCTCCATTTAGCTTCATAGTTGTGGTTCATAAATCTGTGATAAGTAACCTCTGATCTTGTAGTTTGAAGTGTTTATTAGTCAGATCTCGGGTTTATGTAACATTGACGCTGTAACCCCGATGGATCGGGACTGCGACATCACCATTGCCGTTTAGGATTAGAGTCAATGATGTATGTCGATGTTATCGAGTGGGATAAAAATATATAAACATCATCATGCCTCCTCGTCAAAGACTTTATTTCAAAGCATCCTTTTCCTTTACTGGTATCAGCAACGCCATCTCCACAATAACCTACTATACTCAATAACCAACATGCACGAGGTCCTTGGAAAGCAAGTCGGCCCTGTCGCCTACGGCCTCATGGGTAGGTAAATTTCCTTTGATGAAAAGACGCAAGACTCATAATGCACAGGCTTCACATGGCGCCCAAATGCCACCCCTCTGGATCAGGCTATTGAAGCCATGCGCACTGCCTCTAACAATGGCTGTACTCTCTGGAGCGGCGCTGAGTTCTACGGGACCCCAGAGTACAACAGCATGACTCTTCTCAAGGCTTATTTCACAGAGTATCCCGAAGACACGGACAAGATCACTATAGTCATGAAAGGTACCTACAATCTTGAAAAATTCCAGCTTGATGGATCTCCTGAGAACGTCCGAAGATCGATCGACAACGTGATCAATCAGCTCGGCGGGACCAAGAAGATTGACCTCTTTGCGCCCTCGAGACGAGACCACAAGGTCCCGTTTGAGACAACCCTCAGCGTCATCCAAAAGGAGTACGTCGACACTGGCAAAGTCGGCGGTATTGCACTTTCAGAATGCAGCGCCGAGACCATTGAAGAGGCTGTCAAGATTGCCAAGATCAGCCTTGTTGAGGTCGAGCTCAGCTTGTTTAGCACAGATATTTTGCACAACGGCGTTGCTGCCGCCTGCGCCAAACACAACATTCCTATCATGGCCTATTCGCCCATTGGACGTGGTGTGAGTACATCTATATGCTTCATAAAAATCTCACGCAACTAATGACCGTATCAGATCCTTACTGGCCGCTTTAACAACAGCTCTGAGTTCCAGAGTCAAGGAATTGCTAGCAAGTTCCCTCGTTTCCAACCCGAGGCTTTCCAGCACAATCTCAAGCTCGTCGAGCAGGTCAAGGCGGTGGCCGAAAAGAAGGGTATTACACCAGCACAACTCGCAATTCACTGGGTGAGAGGTCTGAGCGGCCGCAAGGGATTGCCGACTATAATCCCAGCACCAGGAGCAACCACGGCGGCCAGAGTAGAGGAAAACGCTCAACACTGCCAGCTTTCGGAAGAAGAAATGAAAACCCTGGAGAAGATAGCAGATGAGTTTGAGGTTTCCGGAGGGCGATACCCAGAGGGCATGCCGATGGAGACTTAGGTTACGAAGTGAATATCTGGTGTTCAGTTAGAATGGATCCATAGAACTTGTGTATGTAACAATAATTGGGAAATGTCGTTGATATTCAGCTGTAAATTGTCCACGTGTTGCCTAAAACAAAAAAGGCATTCGGAATTGCAGAATTCATAAAAATGAATGCCATCATGAAGGGTTGGTTGTATGGGTATGTGGAAAAGTGTAACCTACCAGATAATGATCAACGTCTTTTATAGCAGCAATCGTGATGATTGGAGCAGGGAAGACGACACCCTCTTGAATGACTTGGAGCAGACTCGTGCTAAGTTCTTGAGTTCCTCATTCTGAGTTGTTTGAGGTTCGGAGTCAAGCTGGAGCTCCAGTCGCGAAAAGTTGAGGATATTGGTGTGGAGATGGCACGTGACATCATCGGCTTGCCAAGCCAGCCCCGATATCCTTGGGTGAAGGCATCGTGGGTACCTGGGCAGTAGTAATAGTAACGAAGCAAGCTACCTACCCAAAGGTATTAGTTCTTTAACCTAATAAGTCACAGTTGATAACAGAAAAATGGATAGCAATAAACACAGGGTATATCGGTAAATTCAGCTGGCAACTACCTCACAATACAAGACACACACCCAATGGACTATGCTACCAACACTCCATCCAATAATGGTCCTTAAACTATCAAAGCACCATTGGAGCCGACTGCTTCCAGTCGGTTCACAAGCTTCTTCACATTCGCCCAGTCCTCGTTCTTCAAGCTCTCCTTACCACCAAGGCCACTAGCAACCTCAAATACCGTCAATGAGCCGTCAATACCACCAGTGGCAAGACGCTTTCCATCATTAGGTTCCCATGCAACTTTGTTCAGACTCTTTGAAAGCATGGTTCTGCCGTCCTTTCGGGAGCTGGGTGAGATCTTTGACACAGGCTCCTCGGTCTCAACAGCAATATCCCAAAGCTCCAACCAACCAGCACCGTCAACCAAAGCAAAAATGTTGGGCTTGACAGGAGACCACTTGGCGTCGTAGACGACATCTTCGCGAACAAAGTCGATAAGAGGCGCAATTGTACCGTCACCAGATCCAATCGTAGATGTAGCTGCCGGTGCTCGAACCTTCCAAAGCTTGACACTCCAATCCAAAGATGACGATATAACTAGATCGCCCAAATCCACAGGGCCCCTAGCAGGATGGAAGTCCACTGACATGACAGGAGCAGTGTGTCCCTTGTAGCTGATCTTCTTATCGACGCCAGCTTTGGCACCGGCACGGTCGTATCGATGGCAGGGGAAGATAGTGCCCTCTTCACTACCAACAAGGAAGAACGTAGGGTCTGTATCTGGGAAAGAAAGACACGTGGGACTAACATCTTCGACCGCCACCTTGGCCTGACTAGGGTTCTTCAATTCAAGAAGTTCCTGGGGCTGGGCGAAGACGTCCATTGTCCAACCACAAACCACACCATCGGTGGAGCAAGAAATGATATTGTTGGCGTTTTGAGTACCAACAATATCAACAGAGTAAATGGGATGAGCATGCCCGTAACCTGTCAAGGGAGTCTTCTGCACTGGTGCCGCCTTTGCTCTTGTATCCCACAACAGCACCTGGCCACTGTATGAGCCACCAATAATCAGATTGTTGTGATAAGGAGAGAACTTGGCAGTGAGAATATCCGACTGCGCAGTGAAAACGTATTCCGGGCGATCTTGCATGTGCATGTTCCAGACTTGGACCAAGCCATCCGGTTCATGAGGAGCCGTAGGGTTCTTGGTATAAGAAGCGAGAAGTAGCTCGTTGAATTTAGGTGAAAAGTCAATCCCACTGATCATGCGCTTCTTAGACCATCGCTCGTCGAAGAATTGAGCCACTTCCTTTATTCTGTGCCGTCCTTTGCCACCCGTATTACCGCTATCCTCATCGTCGTCGTCTATATCTTGGCCTTGTAGAGCGTAGTCTGTAAGGATATCATACGTCTCTTGGTCAAGAGCCCGTTCGATGACCTTTGTGGACTTCTCAAGGAAGTCAAAAAAGTCGTCCGATTGCGCAACAGCATCGAGCTCCTCAGCGGTCCAGTTTCTCGCAGGTTGACTGACCGCGGTCGGAACTACACCATCACTCAAGAATTCCTTCGTCGCCCGTAGCTCCTCTTCAACCTCTTCTCTGATCTTCTGTCGGAGTTCCTCTTCTCGATCTCGCTCCCTCCTGCTCAGCCTCTTGCTGGGCGTCGAAGTTACGGCGGGAACATCTTCGGCCTCCGAAATGAGAGACTGTGCTCTGGTTCTGGTAGGAGTTGTCCACTCCTCGGTGGTCTGGACACCTTTGCTGTACGAGAAAACCTCCTTCACTGGCGATGGCGGACATTCGAAAACGGTCAGGAGCGGAGCGGTACTAAGACTTGGGGGCGGCTGTGCGGGAATCTGAATGTTGCTAATGGTGGTAACTTCGGAAGGTTCGTTGCTAATCTCGCCAGCGCTAAGGACGCTGTTCGGGCGACTACCGCGAGGAGCGGGAGAACCAGGCCCTCCTGTAACTGCTGAGCCAGGCCTGCTGTCACCGACAAGACTGTTAATGAGGGTTTCGATCTCGCGGCGGTTATCTGCTCTTCCAGGGGTTGGCGATATCAACTGTGGTCGAGAAACGTCAACGAGGGGCTTAAAGGCGGTAGGGTGTCAGGGGACCAACGTCGCTAGAAGTTCCTACGCTCGCACGACCTGCATTCGCTGCGTTTGCCCGAAGCTCTCTTTGGCGCTTGAGCTCAGCAAGCTTTGCCTTCTTTGCTAGAATTTCATCTCGACGTTGCTGCATTGTGGATGTTCCACAGTCGCATCGCGGGACTGCTCGATGTTTGGAAAGCTATAATTTGGAAGGTATAGATCGACGACGACTGGACACGGTAATAAAGGATTCACTGTTTTCAAAATAGACGTGCAGTGACGATGGCAAGAAAGAACAAAACCAATTCCAGGTTACAAGGTTGAGAGGTATGTAATTGTGTGGTTGTTTCGTCGCGATAGAAGTTATGAAATGCTGGGTTGTACAGTAGCAGTAATGAGCTTGCAATGGGTCCAATTGAATCCATCCATGCGCGACAGGACCTGAGTGGACTGCCCGGACTTCAGAGGCTCAGGCACTAGCATCCCTCAGAAACCCCTGTACCAATCTGGCTAACTACAGAGTACTTAGTAGTCTGAGCTTTTAAATGTTAGTGGAGGTGGTGATGGCACGTAGTAAATTCTAACTCCACAGTCAATTCACTGATACAATGAAGCATGACACGTGATCACTTTGGCCGGCTCACTGGCTCCAGCTTGACCGAGCTCCCCAGCCGCCAGCGGTTGGCTGGCTCTTTAGGTTGGCAGCGAATGGAAAAACTGCGACTTTTCCCGACGACTTTTCAATTCTTCACCTCAAGCCGACGCATCTAATCACCTCGAGCCACTCCGACTGGGTCCATTGACAAGCCATTGTCGACCTCCGACTATCGTCAATACCGATCCTTTCGCTTTTCGTCCCGTCCGCCCTTTTTTTGCGACTCTATTCCCAATGGCTTCGACCGGAGTGAACGTGCGTGTTATCCTCCCCCGATACGGCCGCTCGACCGTTTCCCAAGCCCGAGCTATCGACGATATCGGCGAATGGACTTCAAACTTTTGAGCGGCACAATCGGATGGAATTGTATATGGTTTAAGGGACTAATTGAGTCATTTATAGGTTTTGCGGTGGTCCGCCCTCGGCCTGGGTATCTTTTACGGCTTCACCCACCAGCGAGCGATTACTGCTTCCCAAAGGGCTGAGCACGCGCAGCACGAGTACGAGAAGAAGGAGAAGCTTATCCAGCAGGCCAAGGCCGAGTTCGCCAAGAAGAAGAGCCCTTCAACTGGTGATGATGGTACGTCATTCAGTCATTGTCGCTCCAACGCTTGCTGCCCAGGCAATTGGCAGCGGCATATCGCGCACATGTGAGCTGGCGAACACCCAACTAACTGACATGAAAAGTTATTACCGATCCTTCAGACCCCAAGTTCGATCTTGAGAAGCTGCTGTTGAAGGTCCAGAAGGAGAGCCCTTAGATATGTAATAATGGCGCGGGGCAACGCAAATATGACAAGGGAGAGAGAATTGAACGATAGGAGGTTTTGGCGAAAAGGTTACCGCTAGGGAAACAGGTCCTGCCGGGGCAATAATCCGAGCCTCGAACCAGACCCGATGTATGATTGAGGATATACGTGGCGGTCCTGCATAGATGTTTCCTTAGGTCCCTGTTTAACTCTGTGTACAGGTGTACAATATATCTACTTTAGACGGCAAAAGCGTCAATTGTCTTGAATAAGGATCTTGTATTACTTTGGCAAGGTGTTTTGGATAATTTTAAGCTGGAAAGATGTCATAACCACTTCAGGAATCCTATGATACGATGTATCATCAGGGAGCTTGGTAGCTCTAATGCATATCAGGTTGGTATGATACCAATGAGTCTATGATGTCTGAACAGTTCTTACGATGTACTGTACGATTTTTAACTTTTAGCACAAAACTGAATCGCTATTGGGATTGGGCGTTGTATCGGTACTGTATCTTGAACACACGCAGCTCATTTTGATACTGCCCAACACTGGAGCAATAATTTGACAACGCAACATCCCCTCCCCGCACTACTTTTTAGAAAAGGCAGCTAAAATTCCGAGAGTATCCAGGGACATACACGAGTGAAATCGCGTAAGGTTACCATTGCGCTATTATGTTCTCCCTTCATTATTCGATTAAGCAAACGCTCATACATATAACTACACGCATGTTTCTTCATATCTCTACCTAGGTATGTTTTATGAGAAGAGACGATTGATAAGCTGTTAAAGTTCTGTTGAATGGACCCAGTCTCCCATGATAGGATTTATCTCATAAATCTCCAGTGCCATATTGGAATGAACTATACAGAAGGCGACAAAATGCAAATGATTCACATGTTCATGTAGTGACTTTCAGGATATAATTGGCGAAGCTCTATGTAATCAGTACTATACTTGGGTTGTGACATTCTGTGAAAATTGGGGTTCAGTTTGTCAACAGAGAAACACCATAAAGAACGACAACAAAGAACAAAACCAACAAGACCAGTTCAAATCTCATGATTTAACTCAGTGTTGACCAATATTCGTGACTGTTTGTTGAGTATCGTGGCGTTGATATGCCTTCCTCGGGAAAACGACGGTCCAGCGATGAAGCTAATGTTTCGAAATGGCTTCAGGACCGAGCAATTGAAAAGTACGTACCTTTTTCATAAGAAAATGGGCTCCACATCGACCTCCTTGTACTGCACCTAGCTCCCGCATTGTAAAGCTCCAAGCTGTCCTTCTGGTGGAGTTGAGAGCATCCATCATCTCGGGCTTTGGTTTCGACAAGTTGCATCTATCATTGTCGACAATTGCAGCCCATCATGACGGCCGTAACGTCAAAACCTAGCGATACGCTCGCTTTCTTGACAGGAACCAACACAAGGACTCTTCTGAGAGTCCTCATCCTTTTCTTCATCGCTGGTGCAGCTATCTCCAGTCGTCTCTTTTCTGTGATTCGTAAGTGCTTCCTTCTCCTCTCATGATGGAGGCTTGATGCGCTCGCACCATTTCTTTTCGGACCACAAGAGCGCTTCTACTCGTCAAGATAATCATTTACTAATTAATTGCGCGTAGGCTTTGAAAGCATCATTCACGAATGTCAGTTCTTTCCACGACGCCCCATACTAATGCAGAGCTAACACCATGGTAGTCGATCCGTGGTTCAACTTCCGTGCGACCAAGTACCTCGTCGCCAATGGATTCTACAACTTCTGGGATTGGTTTGATGACCGAACATGGCATCCTCTTGGACGAGTCACTGGAGGTACCCTCTACCCTGGTCTGATGGTGACCAGCGGCGTCATCTACCACGCTCTCCGTACCCTCACTGTCCCCGTCGATATTCGAAACATCTGCGTTCTTCTCGCGCCCGCCTTCTCTGGCTTGACGGCATATGCTGCCTATCTTCTCACCAATGAGATGACCACTACGCAATCTGCCGGTCTCCTTGCTGCGGCTTTCATGGGAATCGCCCCTGGCTACATTTCTCGATCAGTCGCTGGCAGTTACGACAACGAAGCCATCGCCATTTTCCTCCTCGTCTTCACCTTCTACCTCTGGGTCAAGGCTCTCAAGAGAGGCTCAATGGTCATTGGTGGTTTCTGCGCTCTGTCTTACGGCTACATGGTTGCGTCGTGGGGTGGATATGCCTTCATTACATGTCTCTTGCCGGTTCATGCCTTCACTCTCATTTGCATGGGCCGCTACAGCGATCGTCTTTACCTCAGCTACACAGCGTGGTACGTTGCTGGTACACTGGCCAGCTTCCAAATTCCCTTTGTCGGCTTTCTTGCTGTTAAGACCAACGAGCATATGCCAGCGCTAGGTACGCATGCACAAATCTCCAGCTAGGCTCAATACTAACATTCGATCCAGGTGTTTTTGGTCTGCTCCAGGTCATCGCCTTCATTCTCTTCGTTAAGCGCGTCATTCCTGGTCGACAGATCACCACCGTTGTGATTGCTGCCGGTGTGGCGACTTGCGTGATCGGCTTGGCTGGCCTGATCCTTTTGACCTCTCTTGGATACATTGCGCCTTGGGGTGGCCGATTCTACTCCCTGTTTGACACTGGCTATGCTAAGGTCCATATCCCCATCATTGCGTCCGTCTCGGAGCATCAGCCCACTGCCTGGCCCTCATTCTTCTTCGACATGAACTTTCTCATCTGGCTTTTCCCCGCCGGTGTTTACATGTGTTTCCAGAACCTCCGGGACGAGCATGTTTTTGTTGTCGTCTACGCCATGTTTGCAAGCTACTTCGCTGGCGTCATGGTTCGTCTCATTCTTACTCTGACCCCTATTGTTTGTGTCGCTGCTGCTATTGCTGCTTCCCAGCTCCTTGACACCTACATGCAAATCAAGCAGCCCGATGCTGCGGACGAGACCAAGACTGAGGGTTCCGAAAGCTCCAAGAAGAACAAGGGTGCCCTCCGCGCCCTTTCTAAGCCAACTGTCGGTATCTACACTATCATGTCCAAGGTCCTGGTTGTTGGTGCCATGGCCATTTACCTGGTCATGTTTGTCACCCACTGTACTTGGGTCACTTCCAACGCTTACTCGTCGCCCTCCGTCGTGTTGGCCAGCCGCATGCCAGATGGTAGTCAGCACATCATTGATGATTACCGAGAGGCGTACCAGTGGCTCCGACAGAACACCGAGAAGGACGACAAGGTCATGTCATGGTGGGATTACGGTTACCAGATCGGTGGCATGGCTGACCGGCCCACCCTTGTCGACAACAACACTTGGAACAACACGCACATCGCGACAGTGGGCAAGGCCATGAGTTCTCGTGAGGAGGTCAGCTACCCTATTATGCGCCAGCATGAGGTTTCCTACGTTTTGGTAGTCTTTGGTGGTCTCATCGGCTACTCCGGAGATGACATAAACAAGTTCCTCTGGATGGTTCGCATTGCCGAAGGTATCTGGCCCGATGAGGTCAAGGAGCGCAATTTCTTCACCGCTCGGGGAGAGTACAAGGTCAACGAGGAAGCTACTGAGACCATGAAGAACAGCTTGATGTGAGTACACCCCTGTGATTTAAAAATTGCCTTTAAGCTAACTTTCTTCTCTCAGGTACAAGATGTCGTACTACAACTACGCTGGCATGTTCCCCCCTGGAAGAGCCGTTGATCGTGTTCGAAACACCGCTGTGCCTTCTGAGGGACCTACTCTCGACACTTTGGAGGAGGCTTTTACCAGTGAGAATTGGATTATCCGTATCTACAAGGTCAAGGATCTTGACAACATTGACCGTAACCATGTCGCCGCCGGCGGTTTCAGCCGAGGACAAAAGAAGAAGAAGGCGCTCAAGAAGCGAGCTGCTGTCGGCTCCCGTGTGGACTAAGGGGTTTTGGTTTGCTAGAAGCGTGGAAGAAAGAATAGAGGGCTTCAATGTTACCCACATTTTAGACAAAAGTGAATTGAAAATGTATATCAATGTAAGAACCTTGTCTGATTGAGAAGAAAGAGAAAGAAAAAAGGAACAAAGATATATATTCTTTTGTCCCGATATAATTGTTAAATTGAGCGTACGTTCACACTAGGTGATGTGTTTATTGTGATATACGATGGAAGTAAGTAAAGTGCAACAAAGACGACACTAGACTGCTCATGCGTGTTTGCGATTTCGAGAAAGGAATTACAGCCGTTTGCAGCTCAGGGAATAAGGGTCAAGATGCAATGTATAGAAAGCTTGTAAATGCAGTGAATGTTTCTAGGCTGCTGAGTGTTAAGGTGATGTCCTAATGTATAAAGTTATATATCAACTCGCTTCCTCCTTTTCTTAATCTTCACCATCACCGATACCCTCCTCGTTGAATCTATCCCCTTCGGTCTCTTTGTGCTATACCAGCTCACACACCATTCAGGGGCTGACCAAGACGCACAAGGGTGACATCCTCAACAGCCCGAGTAAGCTTCTTACTACTTAAAAAGGACGGGAGAAAGGAGTCTAAAGGAGGCTTTACGAGATCTAAGGGTGAGTTCCTCCTGAATACAGAGAACAAGACGAAGGCCCCAAAGCTGACCTTTCTTCTGCCACAGTACACATGTTTGGGACGAAGAGAAAGACTTGCATTACTTAGTGTTATCGTTTTAATCTCCTCGGCTACCTGGCTCTTCATCTAAGCTGCAAATGCGAGTGGCAGTTCTCGCCAACTGCCAACGGCCCGCACGACTGCCTTCAACCCGCACCCACACACGCACAAAAATCGAAAGGAGAAGAAACAAGCCGATTATTTCTGCGGTTCCAGCGTCATCATCTTGCATGAACTGCTCTTTTCTTCTCTTTACGCACTCGATTCACACTCTCACATCTCCACCCACACTCCTTCCAGGTTATTGTTCTATATACCATAATCACTTCCCCTTTTTGTTCTTCTCACCATCGCGCCAATAATCACACTCGAGGCTGATTAGCGACTCTATTCTCGCCCTCTATTTGCAGGCTTTCCTCTGGAAGCGCAAAAATGGGACTCTTCAGCAAGGCCTTGCGCCGCCGCCGCAATCGAGCAGGCCCCCAGGTCGATCTTTTGAGCGCAGCTTTTGGTTTTCCCTTTCGCTACGGGAGTAAATCTTCATGCAACAAGAGTCCTGGTCGGATGAAAATCGTCTATGATCCTCCCTCTGACTCCAACGACGAATCAGACTCGGATGAAACATGCTCTTCATCTTCCCAGGAAGACCGTGGACGACAACAACATCGCAGTCGTCATCTTTCTGAAAGACCTCCGACGCCTCATCGAAGCACCCCAGCGTCTCCTAGCTCTTCAAAGAAGAGCTCTTCACGAAAGAAGCAGCATCGCCGACGCCGTTCGCGGGCTTCGTCTCGATCTAGCCCTGCAAAATCGATCCGTTCTCGAACCTCCCGCTCGACATCTCGTCGATCAAACATTGGAAACATGACTAGCCCACCATCTATCCCTTGTGTACAGAGTTCTGCAACATTCACGCCTCCCATTCCTATTCATTTGTCGAAAGCGCCTTGTAATATTGTACAGTCAAAAACATTTCCTATTTCTACTTTGAACCAACCTTTTGGACTTCCAGTATGCCAGCCTATGCCTCAGCAGCAAGTATACTACCAGAACCCAGTCAACTTTGGGCCGCCTCAGCCATCTACTATGCTTCGGGCTCCGGTTCCTCAGTTCATGGCTCCGGCTATGCCTCCACCTGTCATGGTGCAGCCACCTCCTGGTCTAGCGACAGTACCCGTGTCCTCTGCAACTTCAAACAGCAACGTAATACCTCCAGTAACATCAGGCGTCGATTCTTCGAAGCCAAACTCTCAAGCTCCTGGGCTATCTGACCCGTGGAATAAAGATATACAGCGACTGCAGAAACACATTGACTCAAAGATGGCTGATCTATCTTCCGAGCCCAATAGCCGAGTTTTGCGCCGCGACCTTCGTCGTCTACAAGACCGCCTGAACTCGACCTTGAACAAAGCTATTACGCACAGCAAGAAGTCACACGCAAGAAAGCTTTCTCTTACATCGGTCAGCAACTTGTCGCAGTTGGCCTTCGACGGAGATACCGCAAACGAGGCTGCAACCGCACCGGTCCGCAGCCTTCTCGCACCTGTGCACAAAACTGAGAATGAACAGTACCGAAAGTATCACACTCAGAAGGTCAAAAGCTCTCGACACATTCCACGTCACCATATCTGCTCAGGATGTGGTAACATTCGCTCGCAGCTGTTCCATAAGCGTTGGCCCTTAAAAGACTCTAGAAAATCACACAAGATCAACTACTGCGAGAGCTGCCGAAAAGAGATGTGCAATCGAGGTATCGTTCAGAAATACCACTTTTGTTTCAACTGCGGAGGTGCGAGGTCGATGGCATTTCATCAGCAGTATCCAGTGCTGCCGGGCGAGCCTCTCTTCGCCAACTATTGTGGTTCATGCACCGAAGAGTTCAAGGTGTATGAGAGTCTTCCGGACCATTCTGTCATCAACTTTGTGAGTTCGCGATAATTACCAGCCTAGCACTTACTAATGCATACAAGGTTGACCCAAAAGTTGAGACACACACAGAGATAACCACTCCTTCTGATTCGGAAGATGACTTGGATTCACTCACTGTCAATCGTCACCAAAACAGCAAAGCCGACCGTGACAGTGTTCGAAGCGATCAGCAATCCGAATTCAAATTTTGGCAACCTGCCGAGCCACCTCGCGGAAGGGGAACAGAGCCACGTACCCCTAAATCGCCTGTTGTTGCATTAGATGCCGACTACGTGCCCCCTGAATCGCCCTACTGCCCCTCGCGAAGCACTAGTTCTTCTGACCGTCGAGCGGAGAGGAAGTCCTCTAGTCAATTCAGCACAGGCTCCAGTCCTCATAGAGAGGAATTTGAGGCGAACGGCAACTACCAAGCGCCCTACGTCGAAGATTCCTCGTCGAGTCATCATTCCAGAATAACCACCCCGACCTCTAGCCTTCGCTCCAAGAAGAGAGGACAGAAGACTGAATCCAAAGATCGTGCACCTCGAAAAAGCCTCTCACCCGATGTTGTACTCAAGTCCGCACTGGCAGGTAGTGACCGGTCGTCCTCGGATGGATCTAGAAAGGCCAGAGCCGAGAAGTCAGATGAATCGCCTCGGGTTCGCGGGAAATCTCTCGACTCTGACTGTTCCGAACCAAGTTCTTCCAAATCTTCGGGCAGCAAGACAGTGAGGTTCAAACAGTCTGTCGACATTCGTACAGCCTTGCCAAAAGATGCAGACGACTTCTCAGAGCCTGGAAGTCCCAGATACCTGCGTTCTCCTGGCTCTCCTCTTATCTCTCGCAAGCAATCTGCCTCTCGCCGTACCAAAGAAACGAGAGACAATTACCTGCATCCTCACTATGGTCAACATTCGAATATACCTTCAGGCTTTCATCGTGAGCACTTGCATACTCCTGATAGCTTTGTCCCTGGAACACCTTCAAAGGGGTACTCCAAAGGAGCATTCAGTAAGGACTTTGGCAGTGGCGGACATTGGGATTCTTTCCCAAGCCCTGGATATCCTTACGCCGACCATTACTCGGAAAACTCTTTCCGTGACTACTACGATGCCGATGAGGACTTCAAGCCATCATCTTCTCATCCCTACAACTATGACCAGTACAGGGAGTCGACCGCATCCCTTCCGTCGCGCCTTTCTACCGGTAGTATATTTGCCTCCTTCTTCAAGAAGGACAAGGCATCTTCTGTACCTCCAAGCGACCGAGCGAGCCCCAAATCTTCTGCTCACGATTTCAACGAGACTGCCAGAGACAATTAGGAAAGATTTGGCCCTCGCAGTTCCAATGACAGTCAGACAACACCTTGCCCTCGGCCATCTCAGTGTTCCTCAAACATCTTTAGTTCATTCACGGAACCTGAGTTGCACAGCTGCACAGACACAGGGTCAGCTACTGAGAAAGGTAGTGGTCCAGCTGGAAATAACCCATATTACACGCCTCGCCAGCGCAGTTACCCAGAATCTCCGTACGGTGGTTCTCCTACCGGATCAGAGAAATCCTCCAAGCGGGGTTTTAACCCATCTCCGTCCGCAAAGTCGGATAAGTTTGTTTGGAAGAATGCCTTTGATCCTATCCCAGTCGTTGAAGAGCTGGGCACTGCCGGTGACACTTCCCCTGAGAGCCCAAAAGACCTGCTTGGTAAGTATCATTTCACTCGCTTGCATCTATCACTTACTAACACATCGTTACCCAGAGTTCAATATCATCATCAACCCAGCTTCTCCCATAGACGCTGAAGATGAGGTATCATCAGAGTCGTACTCCAGCACACCACCTTCATCGGACGAAAACTAGAACAACCAAGCAGCCGATGAAACGACTCTCTAACACTTTTGGCCACCAAAACTCTGGGCCTTGCGTCACCGACTTCCACCTAGAAACCAGGTGGACCACGATTGCGACCATTTTTACTTTTGGGAATGTACGGATGTTTAATGAACGAACATCGAGCCTCTGGATGAAAAGCTCCGAGTTACGAAAAGTCAGCATGGAAAGGACTGTCAGAGGCATGATAATGATTCGATATGAAAGGGAACGACTGTATGACTTGTTTTTTTCTTGGAACGATAACGATAACTTGCTATGACCTGTATTATTAGCGAACGAAACGATTGAATGAGTAATGTATATACGAATGACGATCAACACATGCTTCTTAGAAGCCCAGTGCCATTAATAGTCCTCGGGATATCACAGGCAGTAACTACTAGAAGCATAAGAAACAAAATTAGCAGGTAGGCCAGCTTAAGCTACCTCTTAGGCAAGACTTCTAAGTATGTTTATTTTTGTATCCCAAATCTTAGGAAACCAACTTTTCTACTGCCCACCAAACCAGCTAGCAACATTGGATATCATGTCACAGCCGAAAAAAGACGTTTTAAAAAGGTGAGCCGCTTGAATATTATAATATTGTTGTTTTCTCTATAACACATGATTTTGCCTTTCCAAAATGCAGTCTCCCATGACAGCACCATAGCAGGCACAATCCCGTCTTGATGCGCCTCCAATTTCGCCTGAAGTATCACAAACTTCGCTGTGAAAACCATTTGAGTTCTCAGTAAAACCAGCCCACACAACCCGCAAATTCCAAGGACAAAATAAAGAAACAGAGTTCATTACTGCGTTATCCCATCATCCGAGCGCCGACTTAGGGATCTGAAGCCTAAGAGCACAAATACTTCTCTAATGAACTGTAAGTATGTATGTATGAGTGCCGATGTCCCATTACTGAATTTGAAAACTATTCTCCTGGCTGGGGTTTGGGCGAGGCAATGGGATACCAAGAAAATGACTTGTTAGAGGTGCACTTGTGATCGCAGCCATGGCTGACAGAGGGCTCTGCTTTGATTCGAAATACGCGATAGCTTCTTGTCGTTTCGTTTCAAAAGCATCGCTCCGTGCTCGTTCTCTGTCAATGTTTTCCGCGCGTTCTTTCAAATCAGCACTGATTGCATCTTCCTTCTTCTTCCTCTCTACAGCATCCTTGATGCGTTTCTCTGTTCTCTGGCATGCGGCATCCAGCTTCTGGGCCAGTGGTTTGTGTGCGAGTTCAAGTGCCTTGTTTTCGCCACGCTCTTGGGTAGAAGCACCCCAGAGACATTGGAAATTGAGCTTTGTTTGCTTGCTGTTGCGGTCGCCAGACCCCCAAATTGTCAAGATATCACCGTTGTAGAGACGAGTCCAGTGATAAGAAGGCCCGCCGTGGTTCTTAGCATCGGCTGAGGCAAGTTGATAACCGTTGATGTTGATGCCGACAGATGCTTTAGTTGAGATGTAGAAGCTGTAGGCATTTGGATCCTCCCCATCTCGGAGCCAAGGAAGAGGCATCTTTGATGGATCTTTTGAAGGGTCGAAGGTGTCATCATCTTTCCAGAGCAATATTTTAAAAGCATACTTGGGTACCCGAGATTCATAAACGTCGCTGAACGGCTCTGTATTTGAAGGACCACGACCAAAAGAAACCAACGTGTCGCTAATAGGGATAGTAATGCCTGGTATGCATGACTCTGGATGGGACTCGATGACGCCAACGAGTTGTTTGTTAGGTTCTGGTTTCTGAACAGGGACGATGATCTGGGTGTGGGTAGTGGGCAACGTGTCAGGGATTTGGGAGTCCTCCGAGGCGACAGCGGTAGGTGGAAACTCCATGGCGTCGTCTGTCATGCCCTGCGGTGTTCGGGAGCTCCGTCGAGTTTCGCTGATTTGTGTTCCAGCTTTTGAGACTGGAGAGAAATACTTCATTGCTAGATCCCATAATGGGGTCTTTCCGGGCGTAAACGTTTCACCCCTTGTCTTCGCCGCCTGCTCGAAGGCTTTGTGTTGGAGGTGGGTCAATTCGGGATAGTTGAAATGCCAGGTCTTTTTGTCCTGTTCCCAGAAGCATGTTTTGTTGAAAGGCTGGTCAATTTGACGTCCTGAGGATGGTTTTCCAGCAACAGGGACCTGTATCAGTAGTTGATACTCTTCAATTGCTTCTTTTGTCATGTCCTCAAGATTCCCCTCCGACTTTAATCTTTTCATTGTGGGTTTTCCGCGTGGTGTGCTCTCCTCAAACTCGTCGCTGGTGTCTTGGGAAGGAGGTTTGCGTTTACTAGTATTAAAATCCGATGATTGTAAGGAGAGTTGAGAGGCCCCCAGTAACTGCATACTAGGCTCGTCGCCACCAAGGCTTTGGGACGCCACATTCTCGACAAGGCTTTGAAGCTGGTCTTCTGACTGTTTTTGAACCATAGAGGCAGTCGTTTGGCGGTATGCTCGGCGGTTTCTATCCCTAGGCGTGGCATCCTCGTCTGATTGGTAAGCTTCGTCCTCATCTTGACCAAGAATCTCAGTTTCACCTGTGCTAGCGTTGCTCGCTTCGAGGTTGAGGTATTCGTCTGGAATTACACCAGAGCTGCCGATGGCGGAAACACCGACTTCTCCGAAAAGCCTGGGTTTATTTGCTTCTGGAAGCCCTGTCGTAGTTTCCTTTTCCGACTCTTCACCCATGGAGTCACTAACCCGGTCTTCCTCGTAGTGGCGGGGCTGTAACTGAGAAAAGTTATCATACATGTCGTCGTCCGAGATCTCGTCAAACGATTGCGAGGCGCTGATGACCGAGGATTCGCCAGTGGACCAAGAGTGGTTTTCGAGTTCTGTCACTGTCGCTCGGTATTCTGGGCGCTTTTCAAGCATTCTGCAAAGGAATTCGATCGCTAGCTGTGATACGGCGTTGTCCTGCAGGGGCGAGATGTCTAACCGGGTAGTCATGATCTTGTGCAACAGTTCAGAATAGCTGATGCCGCTCTTGACTGGATAAGGGGGCGACGCAGTCAGAGCATAGAACAACACGCCGCCTAAAGACCAGATGTCAACAGCATGGTTGTATCTCTGACCTGGAGGACGTCGCATTTTCTTACCCCGGCTACGTACGCCATTATCGTCATACTCCGCATATTCTGTGTACACCTCCGGCGCACAATAGAGTAAAGTGCCACAGAACGTTCGTAAGAAAGTCTGTTCACTATCCACCATTTTCGACAAGCCAAAGTCGGTAAGTTTCAGATCGATAGGGTTAAGAGAGTTGATAAGAATATTGTCTGGCTTGACGTCACGATGAGTGATGTTGTTGGCGTGTAGGTATCCTAATGCACTCAAGAGCTGCTTTGACATGATTCGAACACTTTCCTCTGTTATAGCGTTGTGGTCCGAGATAAGTTTTCCCAAATCACCACCAGGGACAAACTCCATAATGATGATAAGTAGTCGGTCATCCCAATCGAAATGCTCAATATACTGAACGATATGAGGCTGCGAAATATATGTTAGAGGGAGTAGGACAACGATAGGGAGAGCAGGGCGGTGATAGGGGGCAAGACTTACATGTTCAACCCGCTGCATGATCTTCATCTCATTCTCAACCTTTTGGTCCAGCACACCGTTTTTGATAAAACGACGCTTCTCAATCTCCTTGGCTGCATAGGGCAAACCGTCGTACTTCGACGTGACCCTGTGAACAACCGCGAAGGCACCCTTACCGATTGTGCCAATTCTGTTGTACTTCTTAGAGCCCGTCCATTCCCTGTTACCGTCTCTCCTTTGTGGTTTTTGAGAAATTTTCTGGGTAATTTCGTTCGTCTCCTCTCTTTTGAATTGGTTCTGGGCAGGAACCTTGAAGAGATCAACGTGTCCACCAGGTCCAGGAGTGATGGTGTCATTTGAGCGCTTGATTCCGTGGCGAGTAAAGAAATCATCGACTTTTTCGGTATATGCTTGGTCGTATTCGTTATCTCGCCGAGGTATCCGAACTCGGAAAGTCAAATCTCTGGCCGCTTGGTGGAGATACACCTTGATGATGGAGCCAGAGCTGAGAACGTATTTTGATTTAGGCGGGCCATCTCTTTTGGCTGAGGGATTCGAGGTAAGAATATGGTCATCTACTATAGTACCGTTGGTAGACTGGTCCTCGATCATGACAGTGCCATACTCGTTGACGTATATTCGGAAATGTATGTTGCTGACTCGCTTCAAGGGATCGTTTACGAATACAACATCGCATCGCATCGTGTTTCGGCCAAAGGCAAAACCAGCAGCGGGGTCCTTGAGCTGTGACGACAGCCGGAGGATGATAGCATGGCTGCCGCTGCTTCCTGTGTCGGCACTAAATCGGCCAGCCTGGTCTTCGAGGGCATAATCTGGCTCAACGCCGTCCGCTTCGTCCTTACCGATGATATGGGGAGAGCCTTCCTGAACAAGGCGTTCAAGTTCAATGCGGGCCGATTCCGAGTGTGGGTAGAGGACGCATATTATATCGGAAATGTCTTCGTCTGAGAAGCCCGAGTTCTGCTTCCCGATACGGCGCGGATCGAGGACATTCTGCGTCGCTTCCACGAGGAGGTCAGCGTAAGTAGGGGAGAGGCTGAACAAGAGAGGACATACCTTGCGTAGGCTCGTCGCCATCCATTGGGATCGACCCGAGCAGCCTACGCTGCAAAGCAATGCAAGACTGCCGTTTTTATGCTTGACAGAGATAGGTCCAGGCAGACAACAAAGCTTGTAGCGTTGTGAGGATCGCGGGCGCAAACGTTACAGGCTGGTCCTACTTTGGCTTCTTGGTTGCCGAAAAGTTGATCTCCTAAGATTTAGGGTATAAAATAAGTATTCTAAGAAGTATAGTCTAAGGAGCATAAAGTGACCTACTAATTTCGTCTCCTATGCTGAGGTTGGGGTAACTTTTGTGAAGTGGTATGACAACCGGTGGTCTGAATGTCTCGGTGCGTCGTCGCGAGGTAGAATTAATGGAAAAAATTGTATTTTAAACTTCCAAGAAGTAAATAAAAGAGGAGGTTGAAGAAGAATCAAGAATCCAAAGAGAGGGGGATAGGATGGAAAAAGAAACGACAAGGGACTATTGAGGTTCAAGTAGGTAGAGATGGGTAAGAACGTCACGACGAGCAGTTCCCTCCCCAGGACAGGCCTCGAGGGCAATGGAAACACCGCCTCTGGTTGGCTGATAGCGATCGGAATCTGGTCTAACAGTAGGAGCAGGCCTGTCCCATGGCCAATTGCCAGGCAATTAGGCACCCTCTACTCTCGCTTCCAGGCTGATAAATCCCGGGCGGGTATCCACGTCCCAACGTAGCGGGGAGACACCGTTTGAGTGCCGTGACGACCCCTTGCTTAATAGAGTGGAACGATCCATACACAACACTTATGGATGCCTTAGCAACCAGCAAAAAAAAAAGTCAGGCTCATGATATAACAAAACAAGGTCACATCACGTTCTATCCACGTAACACGGGCGCGTGGAAACGGTACTCGAGGCGCGCTCAAGTCACGCGCCTGGAGTTGTTGCTTTCCTAACAGTAAACAGCCAACGATTACAGACGTCGACGTCAGTCTGTCAGGCGCCAACGGCCAGCCATTGCCCGCGAGACTGGCCTTCAGAGTTGAGCGGGTCAAGCAAAGTCACTGGACAGTAACGCCTGCCAAAAGTCTCAGCTTAGCCTACTCTTCGCCACTATCCAATAACTGGCCCTTATTTTCGATTCTAATCATAAACGCGATCTCAAATTCACAAAGCCGTCTTATGTATAACATGAACAGCCACCAACGTGTTAAACCATGCCATGATGACTTGATTTCTGAGATGATAGATTTCACATAAAGTCAAGACGGAAAGTATTGCAAGAAAATACAACATTGTATCCTAACTAACCTCATGATGTATCTATAATAAATGAACATAATGCTAAATCTTCCAAAAAATAATGCAACTCTTCTCTGTATATCAAGAGTATATTGTATGCAAATTGGTCTCAACCCATGACCGTTAAATCATACTCCTACATGCCCAAAACTCCATATGATGCATGCGTCCTTGTACTCCAAGTCGCTATGATCATGCGATATCCTTAAGTAGTTCAATGGTGACTTAACTGGAGCTTCTTCCCAAATCCTGATTAGAACGCTTGTCCTTGGTACTGTGGATGGACATTACGAGAAGCTTGTTGAGCTCCGGGTGATGATGAGTTGTATTGACCCTGAGGCGGCACGAAACGAGGATCGACCTGTTGCGCAGCTCGCATCGGTCGTGAGAAACTATTCGGCTGCCCATATCCTCCCATCTGCTGAGATGCTGGCCCGTATTGGGAGCCACCTGGCGTGTACTGGCCAGGAGCTTGACCCATGGGGCTATATGCGGGCATGTTGCTAGCACCCATCATTGGCTGCTGGTAAGCTTGTTGGTAGTTTTGCTGCTGCTGCTGGGTCTGCTGTTGATATGCCATTTGTTGTTGCTGAGCAAGTTGCTGTTGTATCATTTGCTGTTGGGCCATTTGTTGCTGGGCCATCTGCTGCTGGTACGCCATAGCAGCCTGCTGTTGTTGCCGCTGGCTGATCGCTTGTTGGACCGCTTGACTGTTCATCCCTTGCTTCATCTGCTGCTTCTCTCGTTCCCGGGCTTCAATAGCACCAACCAAGCCGGAACCCGAGGAAGCCTGTCTCTGGTGGCCAGGCGAGAACCCCTGAGATCCTTGTCTTTGATGTCCGGGCACACTAATCAAAGGTTGACCAGTTAATCGGGCAACGTGTTCCTGCTCTCGTGCACTGAGGTGACTTGAAGTCTCCCCAGAGCTTGCAAAGTTTAGGGTCGAATTTGCGCCTCGCGATCCAGGTCGCTGAAGCAGATCAGCAGAGTTGTTTCGAGAGTGGCGGCCGCTTTGAATAGCTTGTAGCATATCGGAGGAGCTAGTTCGCTTCATCCCCCCAGGACTACCCGAAAGGTTGCCGCCAATGCTATTGCTAGACGTGGTTCGGGTATGGGCCGCCCTTTGCTGTACGAACTCTTCGGCACTTAGTCCGTGAGCACTGGCTGGAGGAGCTGCTGCACCTGGTGACCAGGCCATCGTACGCTTCGAATCTGGGGACTCTTTCTGGCCAAGGGATCCCTGAGAAGCTGAAGGTTTGTGAGCAGGAGGGGTTGGTCCATGACCTCCAGGCGTATGGGGCCTACTTTTAGTAGCACCATAGTTGATGGTCGGACCAAAGTTGATATTTGGGATATCAAACTCTTTCTCTGATTCTTCGGCGCCGCCTACAGTCTTCAACACACCAGCACGGGGCTTGGGTTCTTGGTATTCGTATGCGTCCATAAAATTCCTGAGGCTGGTCGCAGGAGAGTCGTCATCGTAGTGGCTGCTTTGATTGCTCTCCATTCTGCCAGGCGGCGCTGGTCGCCTTTCAGAGTTTGGAGTTCCTTGGCGAGGCGTTTGTCGGCCTTGATCAAAGGCATAATGATCGATGATCTCATTCGTAGTGATGGCGCTGCTGCCGGACATAGTGTTGCCCTTAATATTTTCGAATTGTGCGGGCCCAGGCGGCAGGGGTCCAGGCATCTGTCCAGGTACAGGCTTGCGGTGAGCCATTTGTCCTTGGGGACCATTAGGATGTCCATTAGGAGGCCCGTTGGGGGGTCCAATTGGGCGAGATCCTGGCGGTCCGTATGGACCAGGTCCAGGAGGACCGGGAGGACGACCTGGGCCAGGCCGGTAGTTGCCGTGAGGACCAGGAGGTGGAGGTCCATGTCCGGGAGGTGGACCATTTCCACGGCCTCGCTGATCGGGAGGTCGACGACCATCGAAACCTGGGCCACGAGGGTCGGAAGGTCTCCTTCCGTCAGGGCCGGGTCGTCGAGGATCCGAAGGACGCCGACCATCTGGCCCCATGTCGGGGCGACGATTGCCATTTTGAGGGTGAGGAGGACGTTGCTGAGGAGGCATACCAGGAGGCATCGGGGATCGTCGGCCTTCAGAAGTCCCAGGGCGTGAGTTTGGCCCGCGGCCATAAGGGCTAGGTGGCCCAAGTGGGGGCTGGCCTAGTGGTGATCGAGAGCGCTGTTGAGATAAGTTGGCTGGGAGAGGGAGACTGTTGGAAGAGGGATCCTGATTTGTCGGGCTTAAAACTTCACGCGAGCGGTTGTCGTTAGCAGATATCCCTACGGAGTTGGCGTGTGGTGGTAGTACCGATGGTCCAGATCTTGCAGCGTCCACCTCATCTTCCCCTGGAGAAGGTCTCGAATCATTCGGTCCACCCATTCCTCCAGCTGAGGAAATTTGGGCTAGGGTAGTAACGGAAAGCCTACTGTTAGCTCGTCTGAGCTCGGGTGAGTGATAAGCTCTGCTGACGGGTCTGCCTTGAGAACCATGGCTGAAGGCAGGCGGGCGCGAAACAGGCTCAGGAGTGTGCATCTGTCGCATTCCATCCAAGTCTTTCAAAGGCGGCGAGCCATTGGGCCCACGTTCGTTTTGGTAAGCAGGACTCTGATCTCGCGAGGCCTGGTTGCCGACAGGAGTCTGGCCACGCTGTGGCGAAGCCGAGTAAGGGCTGTTGCCATTGACAAAGGGAGGACCTCCGAGTTGATTGGGATCAGACGAGTTGCGCCCATGGTTTCCTAGAGCAACTCGAGCGGGGTCTGCAGGAGCCGAGTCTGTTCGAGCACGCTCGCCAAGGGAGAAAGACCGTGAAGACCTGGTGGGAACTTGCTGGTCCGAATTGGTCTTGAGGGCGGGAGGACCATCTCCAAAGCTCAACCTAACACTCTTTCGGCTGTTACTTCGAGAGCGTGTTGCAGGTGCATCATCTACAGCATTCATACGAGTACCGGTAGATTCCTTCAGCTTCTTTCTCCAATCTCGCTCACCCCAGTTCGAGCTACCATCCTCAAGGATCAAGTTAGAGACGTCGAGATTCTCGAGGTAGCCATAACGCCGGCTCTTTGGCATGGCGAACATAAGGGATCTGGAATCGAGTGTACTAGCAACCAGTCTTCCCGGGCGACCATAAAGACCAAAGGTATCCCATGTGGGGAAAAGGAAACGCAGCAACATCTCAAATCCGGTGACGGCAGGGCGGGTCTCTGGCATGATGAAGACGAAACCTTCAGTGGAGGAAGGAGGATCAGTGTGAATAGCAATGTTACCCTCAACCTTCAGCAGAGTTGACGCTTCAATCAAATTCTTTGACTGAGGATAGATAGCATAAGCCGAATAGGCGTCGGTGATGGTGGCAATTGGTTGCGCTTTCTTTTGTTTCTTGCCATCCTTCCTCTCGTCGTAGAATTTGATGTCTCCCTTGAGGGTAGGAACAGGTGATCGATCATAAGGAGACCTTTTCTTGAGTTCCTTTTGAAGCTTTGCATACTGCTTCTCATCGGGAGGGGTGATAACACACCAGCATCGTCTCCAGGGTACACCAGCACCGAATCGGACTCTAACCCATTCTTCGGTGGGGAATCTTGCCCTCTCCATGATGACACCAATGTTGTTGAGCGACTTGCCCTTGCCGGCAATAAGAGCGCCGGTGTAGGCCTCCTGCAGCGAGGAGTGTTCAAAGATGGCCAGTCGAATACCAGCAGTCCATTGCAACAAGGAGTGTCGAGAATTGAAATGAAGAAGATACCGGTTTCTCCCAGCTGTGGAGATACTCAAGATATTCTGCAGGGGCTGTTCATCGGCAGACCTTGTTGGCAAGGATTCGATCTGTCAGGAGTTCGTATTAGTCGAGTTCGGAGATTTCAACATCAACATGCGACCGGATTATTTACCATCTTTATTGATGCATCAGTCAAGTTGACGAACTTGGGCAAAACCTCGCCATCCTCGCCGGCAGCATCAAGCTCTGAGGCATCCCATAGTGACAAGACGGTACCGACAAGCTGGGCGAAACATTCAGACCAGGTTCTATCAGGGTTAGGTTTACCCTCTGTTAACGAAGTCGTTAGCTATACATCCTTGCAACACATGTGTGAACAGTTGAATGTGGAGTCCCCTTGGCGTCAGGGGTAGGTATGTGGGGATGATAAAAACGGCAGTGGGATCTGGATCAATCATACGTGTATTCTGGTCATCGAGCTTAAGGAAATAACCCTCCTGGTACAGCTTGTTGGAGTGACTATTGAGAAACGAATAGATAGGCTGAAGTTCGGGGATTGTATCCTCGGTGATATCCATGATGGGTGGTTGGTGAGCCAGGACCATAGACGGGGGTCGTGAAGATGCAGCAGATGAACTGCGTCGTCGGCGGGTAGAGGGTTCAATTGGGGAGCCACCGTTTAAGGGTGTGCCATAGTCCGGTCGCGAAGGCGGTGTGTTCGGCCGAGAAATATCGGTACTGACTCGATGATCTGGAAAAGGTTCTGTGCCAGAATTCACTCGGCGGTGCCCTTGCTTGTAAGGTGAATCTGATGGAGGAGAGGTTGAAGGCGGAGGTGTCTTTGTGCCAGCAGAGAACTGGGACATAAACGAAAGAACTAAATATTAGCACCAACAAGTTAGCACGAGACGGGATGAGGTGAGATATTATGAACGGCATGCAGCCCCCTGGAAGCAGACAACATGTCCACGTCGCTCAGTCCCTTCAATTAGAGCCGGACCCCTAGAGGAACTAGCCAAGGGAACCTTGGGCCACCATACGTCAACGTACAGTGGAACTCTTTGTCCCCGCTACCCATAACGGCCCCCCTGCGGCCTGTGTTGCAGGCGTATGGGACGGTCATCTCTGGCTGTCCAGTCCATGAATTTGGGTTGGGTGCCCTGGGCAAGCCCACCTAAACTGAACATGGACACGCCAGGGTAAGGGGCCAAAAAGCCACTAGCACCATCTTCTCTAGGTCCTCCTTATGTGCACGTCCACGCGCAAAGTAAAGCAGCGCAACGTATACGAAGGAGCCAACCCGAAGGACTGGAATGGTATTCACGAATGTACAACATGTGTAGGTACGCACCTCGATTTCGGCCCATCTTGTCAACAATGACGGGTGTGACCGAAGGGAATTTCTGAGACAAAAAAAAAAAATGAGGCCTATTCGTGCCCAGCAACAACAAAGGGAGAAGAAAGTTAGTCGATTCGGTTTAACTGCGCAAGGGATGGTCTCTCGAGAGATGAAAAGCTGCGCCAGCCACGATACTGACGTCGTCCGGTATCGTAATTTCAGATGGGTTTGATTATCTTTTCCGGGCGTCGATGATCAGGGCGGTCCTGTAGTCCAAGAATGAGAAAGAAGAAAGGAAAAAAGCTGGCCCTTGCGTGCGATACGATTTCAGATGTAGGTGAGGTGGGCGGTTCTTGTACTATTATGTCGGCTCTGAACTCTAGACTCCCTTTAGAACCCGGGGCCGGACAGTATCCATTCAAAGGTGGTGCTGCGGCGGGTGCGGATGCGGATGCAGATACGGATGCTTCGGGTCACTGACATGTCAGTACAGTACTTGAGCAGCCAAGGATGTCAATGACCAGGTGCAACTGGTCAATTTGTGGTGATCTACCGTAAGAAGTAACTGCAGTCAGTGCCTGGGCAAGCGACAGTAACGGATAGGCAATGCAATGCAAGTCTTGGCTCTGGAGCTGCCGGTAATTAGGTATACGGGCTGTGTCCGTAATTTCTCCAATACGCGGAGGTCGGTATCTTCGGACTTGTTAACTCGTCTTTCGGCGAGTAGCGGCGGTGGTCTCTTAAGTACCGAGCTGGATGTTCTTCGCCTTGCGTTGACGACGTGAAGCACTGTATTAGTTAGAAAAGAGAGATGCGTCGTTCGATGGGTGAACCTTGTCAGGTTATCCAGAATGCGGGCTTCGTTGTTTAAATCTGTACGAGGCTGGTAGGGGACCCAGAAATTCAGCGTCAACAAGAGCAGGTTTTCTTGGAAAAAAGAGGACCGCCAACAAGCTCCAAACCAGCCCAGGACCGGGTTGTGTTCGGTGTTGCGATGGATCTCCAACCGGCGCGGGGGGTCCCTTATTTTCTCGATAAAGTCCCTCGGTCTTGGGTACTTCTGGAGTCAAAGAAAGAAGAGGGTCCGACCAGCTCGTTTGCTTGATTTGTCTGCGTACGAGATCAAACTATCTCTGCTTTTCCTGCAATCTTGCAAGTACTCCAAAGTACAGTACAAGATGGTACTCCTTCTGCGAACGATATGCGATTTGCGATTTGCGATGAATAAATTGAGTGATGACGGGCCCGATCAGTGGCATACGTCACTAGTTTAGCGGGTTATGGCTTGGGCGAGATGGATTGGAAGTCTAAGTCTGGACTGGGCTGGCTATAACGGACACCCTCAATTCACTAAGAGGACCCTCCTAAAGGCAGGTAGTCTTAGCACAGGCACCTCGAAACTTGTGTACACCGAGTAATGTAATTCAAGCAAAGTCGGTGAGCCAAGGCTCTAAGAAGAAGGCAAAAAAGCGCAGCAAAAGAAATACGTAGAATCAAGGAACAGAAGGAAAGAATTGTTCGCGAAAGGGATCAAGGAGGGTTACAATCCGCTTATAATGGCAGGGGCATCATGTTTTCTATATACTTGCCATGATACCCAGTTTCAAGCTGACTACTAACCTCTACCAGGCTCACTCTACCTCTGACGAAAATAGAGCTCAAAGAAGCACAAAGAATCAATCAGACGCTTTGACGACAGGCCTCTGTTTCGCAACATACCTTTGACGAACTGTCAGATGCTGGATGGGCGCTTCGGCGTATCGACAGTTATGTGGAAGAATCATGCTGTCCAATCATAGCCCCGCTCTTCCATCTGTCTATGACTGAGCCAAGATCAAGTGCAACATAATAAGAGGCTGCATGCATCTTACTTCACTGGATTCGCGTGTGCTTGGCGCCAATCGTTGCTGGTTTAGTTAGTTGTTGTATTGTGTCTCTTCTCTGGGACCAGTTCATCTGGTTTTCCAAGCAAGCTGTACCAGCAACCAGACTTGGAATTCGCGGCACAGCACAAGAACGAGGCAATAATGATAAGGAAATCTTGCCAGCATTGCCTTGACTTGCAAAACAGGGTAACATGGGGACCTGCAGTGTGCAGTGCAGTGTATACCGCTGATCTACTGCTTAATTAAGTACAACATGAGTTTGTCAACGAATATTCGATGGCCAGTGGCTGGGATATTCCCGCTTCGGGCTCCGTAGAACGGCGTCAACGACGGGTGTGATCGTGGCATATCCCGGCTTGGAAAAGACTCGTCATTCTTAACGCCATTTCCTCCCACTTCAGGGCTTCTTTTACCGCTGTCTCCACGAGCACTGGGATCAACCGACTGGACGGGCCGTCCATCGTCCATGCTCGGGATAGCTCCATCTCATGCGTCTCAGACGCTTGGGTGCCAGCCACTCCGATTGCTTCCAATGGATCACTTTGTTTCGTCCTGTTACGTGTAGAACACACTCTCGTAAGCTTTACACTCGAGTGCTGTCGTACCAACAAAATTACACCATACCGAGCCAGTCTCGTATTATTGCTTCAATAGTATCTAGCCAAGACTCAATCTTTGGGGCTTATGGCGATTTCGACTCCACAGTACCGCTCAATACAGACATACGTAAGCGTCCAGCCTCTTTTTCCATTGGTATCTAGGCTTTGTATATAAGCGGGTTTTTAACAGTTTCCTGGGGTTGGGAAAGCTTGGCGTGCTGAGTATTTCAAGGTTGATGCTTCAAGAAAGGACAGATGCTCTTGTGCCACTTCATCAATGGCGGCCGTTGTCGATTCATCCAAGAGTTTCAAATCATAGACACACATGAGGCTTACAATAGGCCCATCAAAACAACACGTATACGTTGTCGGCGTGTCCCCTAGTGCTACCACTGGGTAAGGCACTCCCGGGTTTAGGCTTCATGGATGGTGGATGGAGGCATCCAAGCCCTATTTACATACACTCAGCCGGACCAGGGTCAATGTAGGTGAAGTTGGGGTCATGAAAACCGGAGAAGACAACCCGAATTACCAAACCTAGCGTAGTTCTGGAAGCGAAAAGTACATATTTTGGTGCGGCAGTCCGAGACGTGAGTTCAAATCACGATAGCTATGCTAGACATGATGCCAAGCTCTTGGTGTTGTGTTCACAGACTCTCGATTGGTCCCGGCGAATATCGACGCGCCCTGTACTCTGTACATCAGAGCAAAATCGAATCGACAATTACTGGACGTCCGTTTAGTGTACCTTGCTCTACTCAACCGGGAACGCCGGCTCTTCCTTGGCCATATCTTCCATGCTCAGTCAGCCGCCAGCAAATACTCAACAGTACCAACTGGACGATGCCTCAGCTTCGAAGGTTACAACCATAACGGGGTTCGTTTGCGTAGGCGGTTAGAATTTTCTGTTTGATAGACGTGACAACATGCAATGCCTGAAGTTTTGAGGATAGCGCTTGCGCGTCAAACAATGGGGAATGAGGTACAGGTTGTGCCAGTCATGGTTGATGGTTGTCATTAGCGTCTCACTTCAAAGCTCCGATTAGTATGTTGGAGGGCATGGATGGCATCCGACACACGGCCTAATAACTTCTGTCAGGCCCCCGCCCTACCGGACCTACTCCCTACCTCTAGGCCCCCTACAGTGAGATCGGCCAGGTCCACTATGTTTGATCGTCAGGCATTTGAAGAGCCGGCAACTCATCTCTCAAGAGCCGCAGATCGTCATGTCAGCTACGTACGTACTGTAACTTGACCTACAGCAGAATATTCCATACAACGCTACAGTAGTTTACCGTACTGATGCGGAAGAGATTCAAGATAGATCCCAATTATAGGGAATGCAACCTCATCCTGCTGGCTACAGTCGAGAACAAGTTCATCCCAAACCTTTACGTCATGGGTCCCGATACTATGGCGATAGTTTCCCTGCACGTCGTTCATTGAGGACGCTATCAACCTGTCCAGCTGATCTTAGCATGCGTGGGGACATAAAGACATGTCACATCATGATAGTGTCTCAATAAAATGCGTCATACATCAACCCTCATCTTATCATAAATGGCATGGCATGCTTCCTGAGCGAATATTGACAACACAGGAGGGTCATTGCGCGCTGTTGGCGGCTTATAACTTGGCATTCATGATAGGTTGGGTTGATCCTTTTTAGATCGGTTGGAACAAAACAAGGTGCGGCAACCTTCACGTTGGACACACCTTATTTCGTTCAATGTGGCTGCTGTTTCGTCTCATGACGTGTAAATATGTCTGTGTCTCCAAACGCCAACACGTGGTGCTTCGAATATGTCTTCAATATCATATTCTACCTAGGTAGTTAGTGGAATTTAGCCATCGGGTTTAAGAATGCTATTCAAGGTTGGAATTTGGCTGCCTCTAGTTACCTGCTAACCTGGACAATCAATTCATTGGTAATTTTTGCATATTGATCCACCTGTGCCTGGACTGAAAATCACCACATTATTTCGCCAATTGTCTAACATCCAGCAACCTGATTTTATGGACTAACTACAGGGTATCAACCTCTCCCTTGTTGTTTTAGGCTTCCCCAGATATCTATCGATCTGAAGGGACTTCTTCTCTTTGACAGTGAGATCTGTCCAAGTAACCCAATCATGTAACGTGTTACTGTCCTTGGACTTGACCACTCTCACGGAAGCTCGCCGAAACACAACCTTTTTTTACGGACCAGTCGCACAAAAACAGTACACCGACCGGAACAAAGTATGGGGGAATAAACTTTTATAGCAAAAAATAGAGGTTTTTTTCTTCACTCCCCCTTTTTTTCTCCTTCTCTCCCAGTGTAAGCTTGTCTCTCTTGCGGTTGGGGTCAACAAGGAGCTCGGGTTCCTGCGGGAGAAGAATAGTGTTTGTGATCATTGGTCGCTTTGACTCAGAAATTGCCATTTTTGGATATCGCCATTTTCTTTTCTTTGGCGGTATAGCAAGCAGTATTGTGGTCTGGCTTATCACGTGTCTGAAGTCTGTAATCCTATTCCCCAACCTGTACCTACGTTCCGATCTTGTCTCAATTGTGAGCCTGATTACTCCTTTCAGGAACTTCAATCTTTGGCACAGCAGCAGTCTCACCACAGGTTGCGGCCCAGGCAACTCAAACTGGGCAGGAATCATCAGCATTAGGCTTGTACAGCTGGAATGCTCATTCAACCACATTCGATTCTGGCGCCCGTCCCAATATCAACATTACCATCGCTCCCGGTGCGACGCCTGGCACGCACGACATGGCGCCCGTGTCGCAAGAGATGGTTCGCTTCAGAGACGACTCATCCTATACATGAGATTCCGATCTTGCCTTTTCGATTCGAGACGGGCATAGGCCTATTTGCGAAGCGACCTCCCCGGCCATTCCCGCCGCCTTTTCTCTCTCCTCCGTCCACATCATTTACGGATCCTCTTAGTACACATCACCAGAGCCGAGACCGTCGTGCCTTTGTCCACGGTCAACTCATAAGAGGGAAAACGAACGGCGATGATGCTGTCTATGCAAGTGATTATTTCATTTGTGCCAACGACGGTGTGGGAGCGTGGGCTACGAGGCCGAGAGGGCACGCTGGGTGAGTAGTCGGACAACTTCCGAGCTGTCACAATTAGCCGCTTACATTTATCCTAGGCTTTGGTCACGACTTATTTCGCATTTCTGGTCTTCCGCAATCGAAGAAGAACTGGTCGAATTAGAAAAATCGAAAGAACCCAACCCTATCGCTAGTCTACAGAGCGCATACGATCGGACTCTTGCTGCGACGACTGAACATGACTGTTTGGGCACAACGACAGTTTGCGGTGCGCAACTACACTACAAGACTTGCGCCGAGAATGAAACACAGACGTCACCAGTCTTGTATGTAACCAATCTTGGCGACTGCCAGGTTCTGGTTCTCCGGCCTAGCACCGGAAAGATCATCTTTAAAACTGTGGAGCAATGGCACTGGTTTGATTGTCCCCGACAGCTTGGTACAAACAGCCCTGATACACCTAACGATAATGCAACAGTGGACAAGATCGATTTGGAAGTTGGCGATGTCGTACTAGCAATGACCGACGGCGTTATCGATAATCTTTGGGAGCACGAGATTGTTGCGTGCATACTCAAAAGTATTAAAGAGTGGGAATCTGGAAAGCACCCAGAAGCTCACAGAGGTGATCTTACAGGCGGTCGTAATGGTGGAATGAGGGCAGCTGCCCAAGATCTCATCGAAGCAGCTAAGGAAATTGCTCTTGACCCCTTCGCAGAGAGTCCATTCATGGAACGTGCGATTGAAGAAGGTTTAGCCAGCGAAGGCGGTAAGTTGTATCCATCTCACATCTTGCTGAGCGGAAATCTAATTTCATCAGGCAAACTCGACGATATCAGTGTTGTCGCTGCCCTTTGTGTGAAAAATGAGGGTTAATGGTAGTCTCTTTGCTGGACATTCGAGACATCTGAACGACTTAGAGTAGACTTGAGGGAACGAGCGAAGCATTATGGACCTACTTAATTACACGATTTAATGATGGGATGGGATACATATAGCCCTGAGGTGAGGCTTTCCATGCATTATAGAAAGAGTTTGCCGACTAAATATAAAACTGATTATTTCGAAGAGAGCGATTAACCACCTACGTGTCTCACCATGATATTGCTTTGGCATATGAAGCTACGATCCTACAGAGAAACAAGACTGTTTGAAACTCATACTGAAGATTCGCTGTATACATCTCGTGTTAGTAGGAGTAACACTCTCCAGGAAAAATAATCAAAACAGCTATAAACAAAACCATGTTTATTGTACTTTATGACTCTCTTTTCCTTCATGACAAGTGGGATGTCGGCGGGGCATGATGACGGACAGCGGGTCATGTCAAGCATATCTTATCGCACGTGCCGCGATAAGGAAATTTATTTTTTTGGAGTTGATCTTGACTTCACCTGGTGTCGCATCTAGTTCTGTTTGGTACGTCCTCGAACAACTGGCTCAGCCCTTAATCCAGCAGCAAATTATCCAAGATGAGAGGAAAGAGATCAAAACAGTACCGGAAGCTCATGGAGCAATTTTCCCAAACTTTCGGCTTCCGCGAACCGTATCAGGTCTTGGGTAAGTTGTCGCAAACTGCTATTTTCTCAAGTTATCCTCTCTTCACTCGTTGGACTTGAGGACAATGCGATAGAAGAAACAATGGGCAGAACGAACCAAGCTTACAATATCTAGTCGATGCCGAGATGGTACAAGATTCTTCCCGATGCAAGATGGACCTCGAGCCTGCTCTGTCAAGGACTGTTCATGGCAAGGTCAAGCCTAGTACGTCCCATCATCAAGCTTTTTACAACCAATTTCTGACTTGATTAGTGGTGACGCAGTGTGAGATGCGCAAACTCTACGCTACGAAAAACGAAGCTTTCATAAACCTGGGCCAGACCCTAGAGCGCCGCCGGTGCGGTCACCATCCCAACGAGTACCCTGAGCCACTGAGCACCCAAGAATGCCTTCGATCAGTCGTCGACCCAAAGGATACAAACCAAAACAAGCATCGTTATGTGGTCGCAAGTCAAGATCAGGAAGTGCGCAGGATGCTACGAGGAATTAGAGGTGTTCCCCTTATTTATATCAAGAGAAGTGTCATGATTCTTGAGCCAATGGCCGACGAGAGCGTTCAGGTCCGAGCGAAGGAAGAGAGGGCCAAGTTCCGAGCAGAGATCAAGAGTTCAGTAGGCAAGCGAAAGCGTGACGACGACGATGATGACGAGAAGGCCGACAAGAAGGATGCCGGTACTACGGAAGATCAAAAGAAGAAAAAGAAGGGATACGGAACCAAAGGACCCAATCCTCTCGCAGTCCAAAAATCCAAGAAGCCAAAGACGGATGGGCAGCAGCCACCAAAGAAGGAATCCTCCGAGGTGAAGGAGAACCAACAAGAAGGCGCTGGCAAGCGAAAGAGACGGAGACGGAACAAGACCTCTGAGACAGAGGTCCAAGGCGAAGCGAATAATACTACCGTTGAGGTGAACATGACAGATGCTTAGGTCTTGGAAAGAAGCGAGCATCGCATGGGAGGAATGCTAATAGAGCACCGCTTGCTAATCCCAGGCGACGCGCCAAGGTATTTTATCGAAAGGAGTGTGCGCCATTAGCGATACCCGAGAAGATAGCATTGGATGTGAGGAGATCAAGGGGTGTGGTGAAAAGGATATAGTGTTTAAGCGTTAACAATGGTGTCAATTTAATTGGAAAATGATGCATTCAAATCGGATCAGCTATAAATATTGTTCATTCACAATACTGCAACCAATTGACCAAACCGGATCAGTCCATGGAGTGTCGCATCTCCTTTTGTAATGAATTATTAGGGGTCGTGTGAGGTATGAAGGAGAAATTGGCTTCCTGATATCCCATATGTGGTGGGCTTGGAGTGGAACATTGCATGGGTTCCTTGCACCAGAGTGCTGACGTCCACTAAGAATCACGCTATCCACGTCAACCGCTTCTGGGTCGACCCCCACTCGTAGCAATTCAAGACGGATTTTATCCACTTCAATATAGGAGTTCGTTTCTGGAATAGCAGAGGGACGAGGGGAATAGCAAGTCCGTCGCCTATTCTTTTACAACAATTCGATTTCTGGACCTTTTGATACGGGGGTGGTTCTCGCGTCGAATCACCACTTACATCATTTTACCTTACTCCTCGACTGGCTTCAAACTTAAAGGAGTCCTGGTGATTTAATTGCCCGCAGCACTTTTGATTTGGGGTCGAATGTCGTTACTAGGCCTTCGGCCCTCTCGATCCATTTGAAGCGTCTTTGAATAGCCCGAGTCATCTTTCACTTCTTCATTTTTCTTCTTCAAGAAAACGGTTCTTAACAACAAGCCCGTTGAGCGGGGATACCAAACATAATTGCAGTCTTCCATTATTGAGACGTCATGACTACCCAAGCCGATGTAGACGATTTCGGCCTGCCTATCAGGCGGTATCCGACCCCAAAGAACGATGAACCTACCGACGCGCCTACTGATGCGCCTACCGATGCGTCTAAAGAAGAGAAGCCTACACCGGCTTCCGTAGATGAAGCTGCGGCCGACGAGAAATCGAAAACCCCTGAGGTCAAGGACGAAAAGGTCAAGGATCAAGCGACACCTGCTGGCGAAGTAGTCAAAGCAGACGACCAGAGCGATACTTTTGAAGATGCCCGGTCCGAACTGTCAAGTCCTAGGAAAGAAACTAGATCGGAGACACCTGCTGTTGCGCAGGAAACTTCCACACCGACCGAGACTAAACCAACAAAGAACGAATCTATCGAAACTGAAAGCGCCCCGTACGAGTCGAAGCCAGCAGTCCCTAATGAAGCTTTATCAAAAGTGACAGAAGTTCCTGAGAAGGCTGCGGAGGAAATTAAAGCGCTTGCAGTCGAAAGTGCTCGTCCTAGTGACCACAAGCCCGAAGCGGTCGAAGAAGTGCAATCGGCAGTGGACGATGCTCCTAAGAAGCCTACAGATCTCGAAGTGGGCGTTGACAAGCAAGAACCTCCTGCAAACGTAGCAGTCCCGACTCCTGCTTCACCGACACAGCCCCAACGCGAACAGATTTCTGAATTTTCCCATCAAAAGATCACTGTTAAACCAGAAGAGAAGAAGGACGAAGACGAACTGGAATGGCAGGAGATGCCCTCATACGCTCGATACGACATGTACAACGATGATGACAAGCTAGTTGCCAAGGAATACGATGCGGAGGAAGTCGAAACTTATGAATATGGAGGACTTGGTGGTGCTGGTAAAGGCTATACCCGTGTGTTCCTGGACGACGATGCCGAGTCTGCGACAAGTATGGATGAGAACACAAAATATCTTTTCAAGAATGCAGCTGGAACCAGTATGGTGGATGACGACGATGGACGGGACGCTATCGGTCAAATGCAGGCTACCAAGGATCTTTTGACAGAGGGGCAAAGAGTCGCATACGTCGGATTGGTCCGTCTCGAAATTGTCAGGCTTGTAAAAGAGGAGGAAAAAATGAAGACGTTCAAGAAGACCAAGAAAGAAGTCGGCGTTGCGGTTGAATCCATGATGATGTGGGGGCAAAAGATGATGCTTCGGCTTTACTCTCACATGGAGATCAACGAAGCAGAGCAAATCATGATCGAACAGCTCGCCGAACATGGAGTGATGCCCCAAGACTTGTCGCCGGCGCTCGTTACCAATGCTCGCGTAGCAAACCCTATGGCAGAGGGCGAGGCATCTGTGCCAGGCACCCCGTCTCTAGATGAGAAGCCTGCCGAGGCACCACCACCGTACCAGGCGCTTGACGGCGAGGAACTATCTGATGTCAAGACGCCATCACAGCTTCCCACAACTTCAAAAATTGATATTGATTTGCGATGGACGGTTCTCTGCGATCTCTTTCTACTTCTGATCGCTGATTCTATCTACGATGCGCGCTCAAGAGTACTACTAGAACGGGTCGGTGAAAGTCTTGATATCACCTGGATTGACATCTGTCGTTTTGAGAAGAAGGTGACAGAGGCTCTCGAGATGCAGCAAGCGGCTGAGAAGGAGAACTGGAACGAGGAGGAACACACAGAAGCCCGAAGGAAGAAGGCATTGACTCGTCGATATGTCATGATGGGTCTGGCCACTGTGGGTGGTGGCTTGGTTATCGGTCTCTCGGCTGGACTTCTCGCTCCAGTCATCGGTGCTGGTCTGGCTACCGGTTTGACAGCTGTTGGAGTGACGGGAACTGGCAGTTTCCTTGGTGGTGTTGGAGGCGCAGCTATCATCACATCAAGTGCTGCAGCATCAGGAAGTCTTATCGGAGGCAGAGCTGCAGGCCGAAGAACTGGTGCAGTCAAGACATTCGAATATCGACCCCTTCATAACAACAAGCGAGTCAACCTTATCGTGACCATCTCTGGATGGCTGACAGGTAAGGTCGATGACGTCCGATTGCCTTTCAGTACGGTCGACCCTGTCATGGGTGACGTTTACTCGGTGCTTTTCGAACCCGAGATGCTTCGAAGTATGGGTGACACCATCAATATCCTGGCTACTGAAGTGAGTTTTCCAGTTTGCTTTTAATGTGATATACGGGACTAATATTCTCCAAGGCTCTTACTTCGAGTATTCAACAAATTCTTGGTACAACTATTCTAGCTACTCTTATGTCGGCTATTCAGTTGCCGATTATCTTGACAAAGCTCTCCTATCTTATTGATAACCCTTGGGCCGTTTCTCTGGACCGCGCTACCGCTGCCGGAAAGATTCTTGCAGATTCTCTCATCGAGCGTAACCTGGGAACCCGACCAATCACGTTGGTTGGATTCTCAATTGGAGCACGAGTGGTCTTCTCTTGTCTCCAGGAGCTTGCCAAGAAGGGTGGTGTTGGTATCGTTCAGAACGTTTACATGTTTGGCTCGCCTATTGTGGTGAGTAAGGAGGAGTACATCAAGGCCAAGACTGTTGTTTCTGGCCGGTTCCTCAATGCTTATAACCGAAGCGACTGGATTCTTGG
This sequence comes from Fusarium poae, assembly GCF_019609905.1. Taxonomy (NCBI): domain Eukaryota; kingdom Fungi; phylum Ascomycota; class Sordariomycetes; order Hypocreales; family Nectriaceae; genus Fusarium; species Fusarium poae. The sequence goes on from NC_058399.1 coordinate 1,335,187, forward strand.
TTACCTGTTCCGACTCACAAGTGGAGGTATCCGCCGGGTTGCTGGTCTAGCTCCTGTTGAGGATTGCCCCTTTGTTGAGAATATGGACGTTACCGATCTTGTTAATGGCCATATGGACTATCGTCAGAAGATGCCCGTCTTGTTGATGAGGTGTGGGTGGTCTGTTGACAGCGAGGAGTTTGCTGAAATTGAGGACCCAGATCCAGACAACCACAATGAGCGACAACGAGAGCTAATCAACGAAATTGAAGAGGCTCGCAAGAACCTGGAAAAGGAGGGCAAGGCGAAGAAGTCTGGACGATTTAGCTTCTTTGGTCGACGAAAGAACGCCAAGCAGGATTGGGAGATTTACGAAGATCAAAAGAAGAACGGAGATACCAAAGACAAGCCAAAGGAGGGAGGGCAAGATGACAGCAATACTGGCGTCCTGTTTGATATCGATGCGATTCGAGCAGAAATTGCCAAGGATGCTCGCGATCATTACGCTAGTCATGAAGATCTTCAGGTAAAGGAGATCAAGTCAACATTACCTCCCATGAAGTTGGACGTGTCGTCGCTTCCTGGTTCCCCTTCGACCACAGCCAATGGCTCTCAGACCAACATTAGTACAACACGAGACTCGCGCGATATTAGAGGGTCCCAGGAGCGGTCTCACAGTTACACACCCAGCTATACTAAACAGACGTCGCCACCTGCTTACAGCTCACCGTACGGCGCAGGGTTCGCGTCAGAACATGGTAATGCATACGGCTCAGGTCGACACGATGAGGACGATATTCAGATGACGTTTGATACGTCGTTTGATGACCATCCGCGGTCGACAACAACTACATCGGCTACTGAGACAACACCAACTCGACCACAGATCAAGACGGCACAGACACTGCCTTCAATGACAATGCACGAGCCGTGGGGCGATTCAGATGACGATGATTTTGGCAAGGAGAAGGAGATTTCAATGACGTTCGCTTGAGTTGGCCATATTGGGAGTTCTGTTTTTTGAGTTACTGGTGTTTATTTACAGGTCGGCGGTTAGAAGAGTTCAGCCTCTGGGTCTTCGACATTTGACTCTGGCATTGAGTTTTACGGCGGCGCATGGCATTGATTTTTTTTTTTTTTTTGAATGTTGTTGCATTCCTGAAGGAGCAATCAAAAGAATGGTTGGAGCATTAATACGCATAGTAGTTAGTACCTATCTAGAATACCTGACGTGGTAAGCATGAGCAATGACAAAGATGAGGGGAAGAAGATGAGAATAAGTCCTAATTGAAACTTTAATGCATTTGGATTGTTGCGCCGAATAGATTATTGGTCTGTGTGTTGGTTCTGCACATACTACCTACTCGATGTTGGTCCGGTCCATCTGTTCTATAAAAAGCACATGAGGAATGTGTGCGTGTGACTGACTGTTGGGCGATCTTTGTTAACGTAACTTCTCGTTCGCTACACACTGATACGCTGTACTACAATTATACGCGATTCACAGAACTGGTCCGGTTGTTCCATGGGCTGATCGTCTGAGCATAGCGAGAGTTAAACTGCACCATTGTCTGTACTACTGGCAAGATATTGTGAACACTTTGAGTATTTCGGCTTTAGTTTAAGTAAGATTTGAGCGAGGTTGAGGCTGAGTGATGATATAAATCGAGACTTTGCTCGGAAGTAGCTGAAATGTGAGTATGTCTCTGGTGTTACGTTGATTGGGCTTTAAACTAAAAGATCGGAGGATCCGTTGTGTCAGCAGAATTCGCTCACACTGTCTAACTGTCTAAGAACTATACAGTTGATGGGTAGAGCCGGCTGCTCTTACATGTCTCATCACCGGAGCAAATTTGCGAAGATGGACGAGATCGTCGGGTTGTTGATGTACGAGAGAGAGACTATTGGGGGCGAAGTTGGAAAATGAGCAAGCATTCTCCTTCAAATTACCTATGCGATGATACGATGGTGGTGTTAGAGCTTGAGTGATCAGTTCTCCCAGTACATAGCCTATGTTTATCAAGGCCGACATAGATTGAATTGCAATATTGTGAGGTATTTTGATGTGAGATATTTCCTTAAACAACAAGAAAATGCCTATTCCATCATCTTCTCAATCTCATTCTGTTGCACATATTTGAGCAATGGTTGAAAGTGGTAACATTGGGGGGGCTGACGGGGCTCAGCGCTAATGTCTAAGACGACAGACCGAAGGAGCATGCTAGTGCTGTGGAAAGTCAACAGCTCGTACTTCACAGTGCCCATCTGTCAGCCGCAGTTGGCTTTTCCCATTGGAGAAAGGTTCAAAAACAATGGGTGCTTTAATGCCGACGTTTCATAGGGCAGAGTGTTGGAAGAAGTTGGCGAGGCTTGCACCGCCCTCTCCATGTTGCATGTCTATTCGTGAGAATGTCGACTCAAGTATTGATCTCCCTCTTGTTAGAACTGCAGTGAGTATTCGTAGTATTGCGAAAGGTTCAATGTCCTGAGAGATCCGTTAAAAAATGATCCGAGATTGAACGTAGGGCGGTGCAGACTTTGATACTGTCAGCAACCCATAAAAAATCCTCCTTCCTTCCATTGATGCTTCGGTATCTCCAACATCGATCCCTTAGTGCTGACGGAAGGACTCCATCCCAACCCATCCCTTGTGCCCTCTAAAGGCGGGAAGTCAAGGGTCTCCGTCAACGACAGGAGGTTTCAGGGGTCCGGGCGCCACCCCAGCTCGGCCCAAACTAGAATGGGCATAGAGCATTCCTTTTGTTCTCATTCACCTCAGCTGAGAATGCTAGAGTTGGGCTGGTGGTCAAGCCAACAAACAACATTTGTACAATCTACACGACCAACACTGACTTTGCCGCCCAAGTTCGTTCGACTGCAACGTTGAAGAAACCAACATGGAGAAAAGATGCATGTAGAAGAGGGCAAATGGCATATCGGCGTTTCAGAGCAAAGCCGTTTGCTGCAACGATCCTCGTTCAGCGGCTCAGCCCAGCCAAGCAGAAACAAAACGCTAGGCCGGGGGTCACCTTCCAACCGTGCAGGAAGCAAGAGAGCGGAGTGGCCCAAGTCGTTAAGCTTGCCCCTTTAGGCAAGCACTGTGTTGTACCTGCCGTGTACACTTCACGAGTGAGTCCTACCCAGCCAGACTAGCTTACAGTAGTTGGCCAGACCCAGGCTGAGTACGCCCTGGGCTGCACTTGCAACCATCCAGGTCAAAGCCAGGCCTTGCCGCAGCAGCAGCAGCAGCAGCAGAAAGAGGAGACTCGAAGTGATGTGACAAGGAAGGAATGGCCTAACCTAACCGTTGTCCATTTTCTTTCTTCCCTTCCCTTCCCGTCCCTTCTGTTCGCTCACCTTTCTTTTCGTCTTACTACTGCTCGTATCCGAAATCATCCTCTACTAAACAACTTCGCTCTTGTTTTTACTTGCATAGTCCTTAGGGACTTGTCCTCGAACAGCTACCCACTGCTGGTTGGAAGTAGATTTGGATACGACTATAGCTCAACGAACGAGAGTCACGAATGTGAACAATCTGTGACGACGGACCGGCCTCTGACTTACACATCGACCACAACGTACAAACTTTGAACGAAAACGAACGACTCAGGATCCTTTACATCAGCGCCAAATGGACCGATTGGCGAATCAAGGTCAGAGCGAGGGTGCGGGCGTAGGAGATCTTGCAAAGGATATGCAAGATGCATCAGCATCAGCATCGCCTGCAGCCAGCAGCACCCCCGGCGATGGTTCCGGAAATACAGGAAAATCAGGCAGCGAAGGCATGGGCGACTCTAACTCAGGCGACTCCGACTCAGACAGTGATGCCGTTCAGTTCGACGCGCAACTTTTCAAAGAAGGTCCAGTATTTATAGTCGACAGCAGTCAGCGGTCCAGGGAGGTCGGATTCGAAGCGGGCAAAAAAACTGTCCTCGAAAAGGTGGCATGGCAGGTTGTCGTTGATACCCGAGTTGAGACGTTGGGTTCTAGTAATTTCAAATCTTCAAAGGGAGATTACAATCAATTCCTCGATGGTAGGTTCTGCTCAGGCTCATTAATCATGCTCGCTGTCTCATTCCTTACTGATGTGTCATAATCTAGTCACAAATAATATGGTATTGCTCAACTTCATGGGTGACACCGCGAAGTTCTATAACAATACCATGTATGTTCAGATTGATTGGAGCAAGGACGGATCAAATGGCTATACAAAAACACAACTCTTTACTGTTACCAACAGCACAGGCGCATCTGCATTTAAAGAACTCACGGACGATCTCAAAGCGGAACAGGCAGGACAAGGACCAGCGGAAGTCACCTTGACATCAGATGCATCGTCAACCTCTGGGAGCACCAAAGCCACCGGAACTATTGAGCCTAGTGGCAATGATAGTTCTAGCAGCAGTGGTGGCGGTGGTGGTGGACTCTCAACTGGTGCAACTGCTGGGATTGCAGTTGGTGCTGTTATCGGTGGTCTTCTTCTCATCGGTGCACTGGTATGGTTTCTCCTTCGTCGACGTCGCCGTAACAAGCAGCCCAGTGAAGAGTACACCATACAGCAAAGCTATGCTGTGGATAAGGAAATCAGTGGACGTGCCAGTGACTCGCCCAACTCGCCTTACTCAGATGAGAATCACATGCAACCTATCGCCCTCGGAAACGTCGACCGTGATCGTGGTGCCGCTCCTACTCCCCCACCGGGCCGTTCGTCTGTAGCGTCACACGATCGTGGAGCCAATAGTGGTGCTCAGACGCCTCAAGGCATGTCTGCCAATGTCGCTCACCTTGTTGAAGATGGCATGACGGCCGATGAGATCCGAAGACTGGAAGAGGAGGAACGACAATTGGACGACGAGATTGAGCGTGCAGCGAGACGATAGTGCAGCCTCGTAATGTCAGAAGCTATCTCTCAGTCGAAAAAGTCGAGGGGTACTCTCGTTTCGTGCATCACGGGGTTTGGAGTTTTTGGGTATTGACATGTCTGGTCCTCACGGTCGCTTTGAGCTGGTCACTCACTTACGTTGTGTAGAATATGTGAGTGAGTAGGTAGTGGGTGGTTGATTGATAATATCTATCCTGAAAATACCGGAGCCTTTTAGTTTCAGATGAACTGAGGAAGGAACAAAATTATATGATAATTTGCTTAAATATGCACTTCTTAAAGCGTATATGAGCCATGAAGTTCAGTTGTTAGTACATGTTATTTAAGAAATGGGCCGCATCGTTGCTCTCTTGTCAAAAAATGAATGCTCACGAATGGCCGCGTTAATAAACGACCGGCAATGCTTAAGATGGATGGGCTTGGAGTTCAAGTCTGATATTCATACGTTCTTTGCCTATAGACGCCTTTGAAACAGCAAATGTTATCGCAAACCCACACCCAACAATGAAGAACCCTGCTGATTTTAATCTACAACTTTCCGTACTTACGCACCATTGAAGTTGGCCCTTACTCGTGTGGTACAAAATCAGATGCGAACAACTTCTCTTTTCACCCGCAAAATTCTCGAGAGTACACTAGATGGTTCGAGGAGCCGCCTTGCGGAAGGAAACAGCTATTAATTGCGAGAGAACCAGTTGCTAACCATGTTGCTCGCAATGTTACCAGCCAGGTTACCTGTGCCAAAGGCGCTTCCAGCAATGCTAGAGGCGTTGCTGAACTTGTCGCATCGGGAGAAGGCCAGGGTGTTCATGATTGTGAGAACAAGGGCAATGACTAGACACAAATTGTTAGCACTCTGTTTCTGTGTGATACGTTGAAAAGAAGGATTGTGGACTTACCAACAAGAGGCAGCCATAGGAACTGCAGTCGCACAAGAGCAAGAATGGCCATCAGAACCCACAGCATAGGCTGGATATACAAAGCGAGCCAGAAGAAGCGGCTGTCGGTAGGGTTGATGGTCTTGGTTCCAGGCTCGCTGCTCTCAAACACCCACTGCGACTCGCCCGACTGAGCATCAACCTCGTTCCACCAACGCAGACCAACAAGACGACGGCCAGCAATGTTCTTGATGTAGTAAAAGTCGGCGGCGAGGAGAAGAATGGTGATGATGAAAATCATGATCCTAGAAAGAAAAGAAAAGACGTCAATGTTTCTGCCCTTTTGCTGCGAGAAGCTCGTAAGGGTGTTACGCACATGCTTTGTATGATCCACAGGCCGAGAAAGTAGATGAGGACACTTGCTGAGACCCAAGTTAGCAATTGCGCTTTGTCTGATTGACAGGCTGAGAGGTTCGCTAGAGACATACATATTCTGAAGCCGAGGAAAGTGAGGAGCGTAATGGGATGCGCGCTGAGGCGCCAGCTGAGAGCGCCCGGCGCGGCGGGCTGTGGTTGCGTGGCATCCATGATAGACGGAATAAGTTGCAGATATTCAGGAATTCGTCAAGGTATATCGGTTTCTCTCCGTTTCAAGGGAACCGTAGTCGTGGAGAAAATATGCCAGACTAAAAAAAAAAGAGCGTTGTTTCGATTATCGTGGAAAGCGGACCGTAAGTACCTAAGAAGAAACGAAAAACTTAGGTGGTTTGTTGGAGTTGAGAGAGAGCTTCGAAGCTAACTGTGTAAGCTGGCCTTCCCATCAAGCCGCGCAAGGGAGCATGATCCGCGACAGTCAGAAACCCCTGTGCTTCTGGGTTGAGTAAGCGGTAAAAAGCGGCAGATTAGTCCAGACGTTTTGCCTGGAACCGTTTTAGACTCGGGACGTCATGAGAGAGCTTCCTGTGGGGGCGGGTACTGAATCTCGGCGTATAAGTCGCAATCACTCAAGTTGTTGTTTACTACATACAGGCAAAACAGTTGATATTTCATATAAAGAACACAAGAATTATTCAAGATGGCTGCGAGATCATCATCCATCATTCGTCGTTCATTGCTTTACGGCAAGTTCAACTCACCAATTGCTTGCTTCACAGCACTAACACCCCTCTTCAGTCCCCGGTTCATCACAAAAGATGCTCACAAAGTCTCTCGGTCTCAGCTCGGACAACGTAACCTACGATCTTGAAGACTCTGTCACACCCTCTCTCAAAGATACAGCTCGCAATCAACTCCGTGAGCACATAACCAGCCTCAAAGCTCGTCCCTCCGGCATCTCTGAGCTTGCCATTCGCATCAATGCTGTTTCTACTCCCTTTGCACTTTCAGATCTGACCACACTGGCTCCCCTGCATCATGTAGATGCGGTGGTGGTTCCCAAAGTTAACTCGGCAGCTGATCTGACTTTTGTTACCGACGTTCTTCGCCATGTTGCCCCAGAGCGACATGCAGCAGATGCAGAGAACCCAATCAAGATTATCGCCCTCATAGAATCGGCACGTGCTGTCATGGATTTGACGCAAATTTGCAAGGCGTCCCCTTATCTAAGTGGTTTCATCTTCGCTGCCGAGGATTTTGCTCTTGATTTGTCTCTAACAAGAACCCCGTCGTTGACGGAATTTCTGTACGCTAGATCAGCCATTGTCACCGCTGCCCGGGCTGCTGAACTACCGAGTGCTATTGACCTTGTTTGTACCTCATACAAGGGAGAACAGGGTGTCAAGACTCTGGAGGAAGAATGTGCTGGAGGTAAATCCATGGGCTTCAACGGAAAGCAATGCATTCACCCCAGCCAGGTCGAAGTCGTACAGCGCATGTTCGCACCCGACCAGAAAGAGGTCGAGTGGGCTGTAAGAATAGCTATCGCTGATGAGAAAGCTTCAGCTTCGGGGCGAGGTGCTTGGACTCTTGACGGCAAAATGATTGATGCTCCTGTTGTTGGGAAGGCTAGTGCAGTAATCACCAAGGCAGAGCAATGTGGTATCGATGTTCAAAGCCTGAGAAACACATGGAAGAACCAAGAACCAGAGTAATGAGCTTTGACTAGGCCTAGATACATAAATCTCGATGGGCGATACACAAGCACGTGATCCTAAAAGTAATTGGGCCTCCAGAAAGCTACCATTTCGGCATCTTGAACATGAGGACTGTCTTCAATCATGCCCGTAATACAACCAACTTGACCGCCAGAACTCTTCTGTTTCGCTAGTAAATATTCATTTACCTCCTGCTGAGGGTTTGGATATGCATCATCTGGAAAAAGCTCTTGTTCTCGGCTACACCCTGGGTTGTCAGTTTGTGATTCATCCAAGTCTTGATACACTTCTTGGAGTTCATGTTCGGGGTAATCTTCTGTGTCGCCAATATAAGCATGACACAGGGCTTGGTATTTCTCATCCTATTTCAAAATTACCTCACCCTCGATTCTTTCGAAGAATTCTTGCACTGTTTCATTACCACAATTTCGGCGCGGTCGTTGGGTTTGTGCATTGGTGTATTCCCTCTCGTCTTGTGTGGGGTACACCTCTTTCGATGGTATAGGGAACAGCATTGAGTTTGGCCCCGGTATGCTAACATCCCCATGAGTAAGGTGAAGATGATGCTTGGTATCTAACGACTGTTGTGGCAATTTGATCTCACCGTAGCGTTGCCAGCCGCCAAGTATTGGCAGCTCCGTGCTCGCAATTGTAGGGTTCTGTATACTTGTTGGATGTACAAGGTAGCCAAAATCTGCGGAGTCACTGTCAGGGTTTGTAAGTGTTGGTCTCCTTTGGTCCTTCTGATCAATGCGTGGGATGTATTGACGTCCCCCTTCCGAAGCCTCATATATAGACATGGACCCCCACCTACCATTGACAGCAGGATCAAGTGCCAATTCAAGGCCTGGGGTGAGGTTCTGAGTTGTAGAAGGCTCATGCTCCTCTCTCGTATTGACTGGATTCGCTCGATAATAAGAACACACTTGCGTGGTGCCGCGGGTGCAAAGCGGAATTTTCTCGTCATGACGCTCAAGGCATCCTGTATCAGCTGATTTGTTCTGAAAATTTCCATAGTGACCCTGGTAGAAGGTTGCAGTATTCGATTGAGGCAGCGTTGTTGATGGTATAGTCGAGTCCTTGCTGGGATCCGCTGTCGACGCTCCATGTTGATCTGCACGGCTTCCAACCAGCTGTACGTTTTCAAGGATACCATTCTCACCATCTCTAACCGGGTCTTGCTGCAAATTCTTATCAGAAGTAAGCTTCAGAATGCCCGTACCGTCAAATATACCAGTCTCGATGAGTTTCTTGAGCATCGTCCTTGGAGTTTCAGGGCTTGGTTCTGAGTTGGATCCATTCAACGAATTGCAGTCTGCTTGAGAAGTGTGATCGGCTTCTCGATTTACCTTTCCCTCCACATCTTTGTCAATTATTGCTGTCTTTTGGCAGTTGGTGTGTTGCCGCGGAGGGGATTCGAGGTTGTAGGGAGTCTCATCTTCATCGTGGTCTATCTCTCCATTTGTGTTGAGTTGAACGTCTTGATGCTTCTTTTTCGGGCTTGTTTTTGGTTCCAAGAATCTCGTGTCGTTGAACGTAAGATCTGCAACTATAATCTGATTAGAAGTGCCTGGCATAGTCCTCGAGAACAGCTTACCTGGCGCAGCGGCAGATGACCGACCATTGAGAAAAAGCCCAGTAGTAAGGTTAGGTTTCATCTACACAGACTGATGTTAGAACTCTTTTGCCCATGTGTGTCAGCTTCAAGTTTGTTGACTCGCCGTTACCCTCGTGTTAGGGATGGCCCCGGAGGCAAAGTTAGTCATGATGTCTTGGCTCGATCGAAGACGATGCTTCTGTGGGCGTGACTTTCTTTGCGATCTTTCGTTTTTAGTCTTTGCTGGTGACTTCTTAGCTTCTTTGTTCTTGGATGAGTAACGGTCTGGGCGTGTTTTTCTTCTTGGTCGTCGTTCGAATGGGTTTCTGTCGGACTCATCATTTGGAGACCTTTTCTTGTTCTCCTTGTCAAACTCAGCCTCAAGAGAAGCTTCGAAGTGCGAACTTGGGTATGGGTCATCGGGAAAGGGTTCTTGGGACATTTTGCAAACACGTTCCTCATTTGTATGCCGATCTCTCGGGCGGTTGTTCCTGCGATAGTTCGGGGATATAGACGCAATTGGAAGATCGTGAGGGCGCCAACTCGACGTACGACTCCGGTTGTTTGTCTGTGTGTCATCTTCTACAGAGTCGTGAAGTTCATCAGGAGCCGCCGGTGTTGCATCCAGCCAAGACTGTATTCTGTGCAAACGGTCAGAAGAAACATCGCTGAGAGCCTGATTGGAATATCCCTTGGTCCTGTGGTTGGCCTTCACAGGACCATTCAAATGACGGCGAGAGCGCCTTGACTTGTTCATTCAGGTCAAGAAGATGAGGGGACGATATCTTGTCTGCGGATAAAGAGTGTTCCCGAAATGACAATAATCGGAGAGCCATTGCTCCAAAATACTCCCTGCAAAGGGAGGTGTAATAAGATATAATCGCACTTTCCATGCAAGACTTGGATATAACTTAAGAGGCAAGATAGGTGCACATTGAAAATGTATCTAATATGCAGGGCAGGTGCTCCCCTCAAACATAAACCACGGAAGTATCGATTGAAACAGCCCTTGCTCTTTCCATAATTGGCGGTTGCTTCCACCTTCCGCTCTACTTGATCTTCCTCTCGATAATAACGGGGACTCTTCTTCTTCTTCTTTTTCCTCTCCCTCGAGTGCTAAGAAAGGAACTACATGAAATCCACCGACAGTCAATCTATGCATCTCTTTGAAAACATATTTCACAAGGGCTCAGTCAAGCCCCTGCCAATGTTGAATTGGTCGTAAGATCTTGTCACCAAAGTCTTGGTCCCTGATATCCGGGCCCAGTATGATTCTTGGCATTGGATGCTTTAATCTGCTAAGCCTCTGCCAAGGTGACATTGCAGCAATGTTTAATCTGGTGTTTCACTCCCGAGTTAATCACTACACATTTCCGGAAGCAGTCATTATTACTACCGGGTTCAGCTTGGTGATGAACAACTTTCCTTCTCACCTCTCGTCACTCAATATGAGAAGTCGAACAAAAAGAATGGCTGCAAACGTGTCTTACGGATCCATCTCTACGGATGAGACATTTCAACCGGAGAAATGTCCTTTGGCTTTGGCTTTGGCTTTGATCACTCATTCGTCTACTCGTTTCACACGTTACGAAGCGGGAAGAGCTTTGACACTCTGCACGTTTCACTGCATGATTTAGCTCTTGTCTTACATGCCTTAATCCTTACCCCTGGCAGTTTCCTTTCGGGGAAATTACACAATCCGTGTCTACATCTCGTCTAAGTTCTAAGCTTGTGAGCTTTGAAGAGGCCATAACCTTGGCTGTGGGACGAGAAGGTACTGCATAGACGAGCTCGTCAAATTCCCACCTATTTTTCTTGAAAACAACAAGAGACATTTTCAAGTCAGCCATGAGCTTTTCTCTTCTGCCCGCCCCTGAATCCGGTCCATTCGGGAGAGAAAGAGGGGCAGCACGTGTCTATGACAGGCTTCAGTTGAGGCGGGGCTCAGATAACACCCTGAAAAGAACATGCAAATCGCCAAGAATAAAGTGAAGACGTTGTGTATCTCGACTTTACAGGGCTATGGTTACACCCGCCCGTGCCTTGCGCATAAGTTACAGCAAAGGCAAATAATATCAGTGCGCTGCGACAAAGAGAGAAACTGATCTTGAGTACTAACTCTTCTCTTCCTATGGACAGGCCTAGTCTGATCACCTACCTTGGTTCCAAAGGCCCCTTCCCGAAGCACAGGGAGTAGGACCGGGATATTGGGAGCAGGTGGGTTGAAGGAGGCTATGCCAGCGGCGAATCGAAAACTGGCAGTATGAGGACAAGGGGGGAAGATCTTCGGATAGCTATGCTTGACCAAGGGGCAGAGAGCGATTTGAGCTTAGCCGTGGTGCTTGGCTTTGAATGAATGTGGGGAGAGCCACGACTAGGGTGTGGAGGCCCGTCGTCATCACAGGACCCGCATGAGCTTGCCTTCTCCTGCGTCGTCTGGAACTGCAAAATGGATGGTACCAAACCTAACATTCACGACCACGGTGAGTGTGGTGGGTTAGTGTTGGGTATCCAAAGCTTGTTTGGACAAATCTCCCTGCAGATGCCAAACAAGACCACCGAAACGTCCTGACTGAACACCCTGGTCGACCTGTCGCGGTGACGGGTAGTCTAGGTAGTTACGGTGCAGTTCATCAGCACTGCCTCCATTGATGAGCCCATTAGGCCTGAGATCGACGCGAGGAGGAGCTTGGCTTAGCTCGGGTTATGAGCTTGATGCAGTACATGTAAAAGATTATTAGAAGCATGATTCGCGAAACCATGGTGTCAACTAATCAAGCCTCATCAAACAAACGAGATATTTTAAACTTATAGCACTTCCAGCGCGGCACATACCCCTGACGAGCATCCATCGTCATTCCGCAACACTGTCAAACGGGATTCAGGGTCAAAGAAACAACGTGCCTGATTTCCTGCCTGCCCGCCGTGCCTCCAGTTCACTTATTACTACGCTACAGAGTACGCTTCTCTGCATGGTGCTGCAGGGTGCATACATAATCTCGACAGTCACGCTCCGCCCGCATTTCATTTAATTCATGCTCAAGACCCCTCTCACTTCACTTCATTTTGACTCTCATCCTTGGACTGTTACTGGACTGCACTGCGCTGTCTAGTGAATAGAAGCTAAGCTAGAGCTACACACGTTGCCTTGCCTTGATTTTACCTTACTTCCGCAACCTCCTACTTGGCTTAAGCTCCACTCTCATCTTCGTTCTTACACCTTTCACTTTGCATCTCAACCCGTTTATCTATCAAACGGTTTAGATTTGTCTCGATAAGAAGCACAAAGGCTCGCTTTTGGATAACCAAGTCCAAGTACCCTGACGACGTCCATACTTTAGTCAACAAAGGTGCGCTCTATCTCTTACAACACCTCTTTTTTATCATTCTTCCTCGGGTCAAACGTGCATGTAAGCGCGCGCTGTGTCCAGCGACGCGCGGCATCTCGACGATAGGATTGCTTTGGCACTGAAATCGAAAAGGCTGCTCAGCAATTCGGTTACTGTAAATGTCCAAAGTCTCTATTCGAGCTTGTTCCTCCAGGGCACATATGCAATCCTGAACGCCAACGGTTATTCAGTGCTCTGCCGCAGATAATAGCTAACAACCAGAGGAGAACAGATCTCACAATTCATCATGTCTAAGCTTTTTATCGGGTATGTTTTATATATTTCATGCAAGTTTCAGCTGCTAATCCAGTCCCAGTGGCCTAGCATGGCACACAGAGGAGACCACTCTTCGCCAGAAGTTTGAGGAGTTTGGTCCTGTCGAAGAAGCTGTAGGTGCCTCCGTTCCTTCTCACCTTCAAGCAAGGCGCTTCTAGTCCTACATCTTGTGGCTCTAATGCGGGTGTTTGTTGGACGGCGAGACCGTTTCTAACAATGGATATGTAAAGGTGGTGGTCAAGGACCGTGATACTGGTCGCAGCCGCGGCTTCGGGTTTGTGCGATACACCCAGGAGGGCGACGCTCAGAATGCTATCGTAGCCATGAACAATGTCGAGTACGAGTCACTTTAGTTCCTTATCACACGACAGCGGTGCTATTGCATTATCGTACGAGATCTAACTATGTATAGGTTTGACGGGCGAATTATCCGAGTTGACAAGGCATCCGACAACGGCCCTCGAGGTGGTTTCGGTAGAGGAGGTGGCGGCGGCGGCGGCGGCTATGGACGAAACTTTGGTGGCCCAATGCCATACGGAATGGGCCCTCCCGGTCCTGGCTACCAAATGCCTGCTCCTAACATGTACGTGTCCATGCCCTATGGTCGCGGATATCCTCTTCAGCAGGGCTATGGTGGCCCCCCTCAAGGTATGGTCACAACGGAGCCCGAAGTTCGTTTGCGGTAAAGTTAACATTTTAATAGGATACATGCATCCTCAGCAGCAGTACGGGTACCATGATCCTTCTCAACAGCCTCCTCCCCAGCAGCAGCCTTACCAGGGTGGAAGAGGTTACTAGAGAGTACGAGTTTGACTAAAGGCCCGACATGGGGGCATCATTTCGCCCCCATGAGTTTTCGACGGACACCGAAGAATGAACTTTCGATGGCCCGTGATATCGGCAGCTTCTCGCAATTGAGCTTACGGATCCTTTGGGTGGCTGGATGACGAGGCATTGGTGAGCATATTGGAACGCACAACTATACCCGGATACTTTGGTTGAAAGCATGGTTTGAGGGGCATGACCTTTTGGGTCAGAATGCCATTTTGACACGGCCGTTTTATGAAACCTAGTGCGAAAAGACAAAGGAGGATGTCTCGGTAGGCAGGCATGGAAGAAAATGTGAAATGGCGCTATGTGCGGCCTCTTTCTCTCGATTTTTGGTTTTGACTCTGTGGTATCTCGTGACAAGTTGGGATGTGGTTTGAGCTGTAAGCTAACTACCGATGTATCGGATTAAGATATACCATTGGCACTCGTGACGGATATTAGTGGCCAGAAAGAAATCGAAAGCCGATCCAGGTTAATTCATAATATATCTATGATTCTAACTGATCTCCAACATTTAGTGTTGAAGACCGTCTCTATACGCACTTATCCCAATAATTGGATTGAGGTGCCGATTATATTCAATGGTGTGGCTCCTCAATTTACTCCGCCTCCTCTGTACTGTGCTTCTGCATATGGGCGGATGGCGCTGAGTTGAGGACAATATCCTCGTCTGAGCAGTTCTTCTCAAGTTCTCTGACACGGTGGGCGAGATCATGAATATGAACATCACCGCTATCAGGAGCAAGCTCACTGAGAGCAGTGTCGAGACTCAAAAGGTAGTCCTTGTTCGGACCACTGGGTCCTTGGCTACGGAAGATGTGTTCGGCGAGCTTCTGGGGGTCCTGAGGACCGACGAACTGCTCATTGTCCGGAGTTCCTATGTATACCAGAGTGCGAATGGGAGGTGAACCATCAGCAGGTTTGAACGGAGCGTAGTGAATTGTATATCCGTTAATCTCACGGATATCAAGGTATTCCTTGACCTCAGCGACCTTTTCGGGAATGATACGGTAAGCAACACCCCATACTCGCTCTGGGGCAGAGTCATGGTGATCAGTCAGCCGTTCCCAGTAGGATCTCTCAATGAGAGTGACAACACGACCTGGAGCTTCTGGGGTGCCTCGGTGATCCTCACTGGATAGTTGTTAGTTATGGATGCAATTAACTCCCGGGCCGTTGAGGCTGTACCTAGCCTGTGATACGTCAGTTGAGGACTTTTGAGTTTGATAGGAAGCAAACTGACCTGCCAGAAACGACGGACATAACCGTCAACCCACCCAGGGATTCTCTGATCTGAGAGATGAGAAACATTAGTGGGAAGGCCGTTGCATGAGAACTTGGGGTAACAAGTGCTTACCGAAATGTGGCGGAGGCTTCCATATCAAGCTCCTGCGCAACACGGAGATGGTCGTTAATACATATATGCATTGATGAGAGATCTGATGCCAGGAAAGAAGCTGCATACCCGTATCCGTATAGCCAGAATTCGGAGGGTTCTGATGAGTCTTGATTGGTCATGTTGGTTAACTGAGAAATATTAGTAATGTCCTTATGTTTTGTGCAATGGTGATTTGCTGAGTAACTATGGCAAACTAAGACCTCAGTATGGTATGATTTAATTCAAAAATGGGATTTAGATATCTCTTCTATGAGGCTGAGTCCCTGGTTCGGTAGTTGCGAACGTGATGCGTGTTCAATGGAGATGAGGTGATGGGCCACTAACAGGAAAGCAACAGGGGTCAGAGAAGACTGTAGAACAGAAATGGAACAAATTTCCTTCTTTCCTCATGCTCGGACTCATTTCTAGTGGCTGAGGTCAGGTCAGTGGCTAAGTAAGCCTCTGACTTTTCTTCTTGTCTGTCCGAGCGAGCTTCTTTGTTCGCGCCGACGTCACCAATTACTACATAGACACTTTAAGTGCAGGGAATAGAAGACCCCACCGCGGAACTCAAGGGTCTCTCTCTCTTGTCAGCTTTCCGAAAGCGAAAATTGAGGCCCTATAGGGTTCGTTCAAGATGTTACAATTATAGACCGGCAACTTCACCAGACCGATACTCTGCCTATCGATTGGCATGATGAAACTGGAATACGCGGAATGAATAAATTCCAGACTAAAAATTCAAGGGAACCTTGTTTGAGTTGACGTCTTGGCACGGAACAGAGGGCAAGGAGCCAAGTCGGGCAGTCCTTTTTGACCCTGTCTAGGTCGTTGCAGATAAGGCCTCAGTGGAGGTTGAGAACCCAGTTTAATACCCGATAACGGGGAACTTGGATATTGAACATTCCATCATGTCATTTTGCTTATTTCTTACTCCTTGATTCAGGTAATATTTAGTTCTCTTTATTCTTGATATAGAGCAGCAACAACACTCCATTATTGCTCATAAACCTAATTCATCTTCTTTGACTGACTCACCTGAAAGAAAGCTTCGAGGAGTTGTTGTCTCTCACAAGATCACTACTCACTTAGTAGTCTAGGTAGTAGGTATTACTACCTACCCATATCTCTCTCCATTGCAAATCCACTCAGCCACGCTCTATCTCCAATTACGCTCCACCAACCAAACGACACTGCCCCGCGCTGAATAACTCCCTGCTCCCGTCCCCTGAGCATGAGCCTGAGCCTGGCCATGAGCCTGGGGTAGGACCGTAATACTTTAGTAGCTAAAAGACCTTCTATCATACGTAAGGCGGTGCTACTTCTTCTTCAGCCGCGCACCAATTTGATTCAGCTCAAAACCTCATCAATCCCCAGCTCTTCTTCTCTCCCTCCAGAGCCTTCTTCATAGAAACCATTGCAAATCTAAACACCGACACTCACCATGGCTTACAACCGTCCCTACGACGAGGATGCCCTCCCAAGGTAAGTTTCTTCTTCGACTACAACCAACTTGCCCCTCCCTTTAGAACACCCGCCCATCGACCATTGCGGCTCTGCGATTACGTTTAACAAGCTACCGTTGAGGAACGGCGTCACAATGCAACACAAGGCTAACCACATCATCTGTTTAGATTCGCTGAGCCTGAGCAGGTACGTTACTCGCAAACATCGATATTACCGCACCCAAGAACCGCGAACTAACATTGCGCCCTTCAGAAGCCAGGACAGTCCAGGTCTCCTGCCCCGCAGCAACACCACCCTCCTCCTCAGCAGCAGCAGCAGTATCAGCATCACCCCCCTCCTCAGCAGTATCACCAGCAACAGCCCCGATACGACAAGCCTCTACCAACTCAAAGAGATGCGCGATCTCATTCTCTAGGTCAGGGTCCAGCTTCTCACGGTTTTATGTCTCCGCCTCCAAACCCTGGCGGTGCGAGACCACAGGCTCACAATCGTCCTGCTCCCAACTCACGACCTCCTCCCTCGCCTGCTCTCGATGGCAATGGATCCGATCCCTCGCTCCTACCTCTATTTCGTGCTGTAGACAAAGATGGTAAGTTTATAAAGATTGCCAAGTGTACATATTAGCATTTGTCAGTTGCTGACCGCTCCCCACCTAGGGACTGGTCATCTTTCCGAGAGAGAATTATCCGCCGCGCTTGTCAACGGTGACTGGACCGCCTTTGATCCCCATACTGTTCGCATGATGATCCGGATGTTTGATTCTGATCGAAGTGGCACTATTGGTTTCGAAGAATTCTGTGGTCTATGGTCATTTTTGGCTTCGTGGAGAACTCTCTTCGACCGATTCGACGTCGACCGTAGCGGGAACATCTCACTCTCCGAATTCAACAACGCTCTCGTCGCTTTCCGATATCGACTAAGCCCCCAGTTTGTCGAGCTGCTCTTCAACACATACGACAAGCGAAATGAGGGAGTTATGAGCTTCGACCTGTTTGTTCAGAGCTGCATTTCTCTCAAGCGCATGACCGACGTCTTCAAGAAGTACGATGACGACCGCGACGGCTACATCACATTGAGCTTTGAGGACTTCTTGACAGAGATTCTTAAGCAGCTCAAGTAAACAACGGAAAGGCGTCAGGACTGTATAGTTTAAAGATGGAAAGAGCATTTAGTGCCGGAGTAAGCACTGATACCTCGAAACGCCATATGGATTTATTTTTTGCATCCTGAAGAAAAGGACACGCATATTAGGCGGATTTTACGACAGATATAAGCCAAGCTGGGCGCTTCTAAGGTGATGATATGGGATAGCATGTACGAAAGATACCCTAGGTCAAGTCTCCGGATCCTGGCTTAGAGACCGAAACTTACCTTGACATCAGACATGAATTATGTTACATAAACCAATGCGCCCAACTTGTTGTGACCGTGATATGAGATGATGGGTTGTCAAAGGGGCGAGGTGCTATCAATGAGCCAGTATGAAGCCGAAGTGTTGAACATGACTCATTGATGCATTATGTCTCGTCCTAATTCCCGATGCATGTAATTGCGAGGCTTTGACAAGAAGGTTCAATTGTCATGAAGCTGAAGCCGCTGATCGTTTCATACAACCGCCTGGCGAAAACTCAAAACCTCAAGTGAGAAAGGGTATGACGTAAAGATCTGGTGATGGTTTCATTCGAGAGGATGTTCGATAATTCGTTTCCTTGATATGCTGTGTCGATTGGCATGCCGGTAGAGAAGCGAGATAATACGCGAAAGACCACGGGATCTGTCCCCCACGGCATACAAACCGCCTTGGTGTGGTAGAAATAACTGATCAAAAGAGCTTCCAAGCTATAATTAGTATCTCACTCTCCACAACCGATTGCCGCTTGATTAGTCGTAGAGGTATAACCGACATGTAGAGAGTATGAATCCTTCAAATGTCAATCAAGTGGTAAGGTAAGATCTTATTTATGTGTCAGAGCAAACAAGGCGAAGCCTATTCTAGATCCAGGGCAAGAAACCGGCATGTCCTGGAATTAGGATGTCTCAATATTTGTTTGAACGATAAACCAGGGTCAGGCTAGTTTACTTGCTAGAACTAGGTAAATACCATGGCTATCGCGGTTATCATGGTTGTCCAATACAATCTTCAACCGCCTTTTGATTCTGTTCGACATGGTAGCATACTTTCCAAGGTTTTATTTTTCGAGAGTCATGGGACCAGCTCCGAGTTGACCCAAGCTCCGCCCCATGAATTACGACCTGACAAGGACATGTCTTGTTCTAACTCTTGGCCGCTACAACCCAAGTTTTGAAACGAGGTCTGAGTGGAAGATGCTTAGTTCTTTAGAGTGCCCATTGTCAGTGTATGCGGTGTGTTTGTGTGCCGGTTCCTGATCGTGTTGGATTGATACATTCATGAAAGCCAATTGCCATATGTAAAGCGATTGCAGCAGTCATGAGCTGGCCCACACCCATATTCAGTGCATGGTCCCCACATACAGTAACATTCTCTGTTGGCTGGCTATGCTCACACCTTCTCCCATTACCCAGGAACTGGAGCTGGAGCCTCAATTTCTCGATCTATCGCATGCGGGAAATTTCACCCCGAGAAAGCCATTGTAAGTCGAACACCAAAGTCACTACCACAACCAGCGTCTGCCATGCAGGCTAAATTCAACAACCCCGTTTAGAATGGCGACATATATGCGCATGTATCTCCGAGGTCCGTCAACGATTGCCCCTGGGGTAAGATTCGAGGCGGCCAGGTCGTTATGATGGCGCGGGGTCACCGCCTTCACAGGGTCTGAGAATAAAGCCGGACTTATCGACCTCGGTTCTACCACCGTGGTTGGTTGTCATGTTATCATCTCAAGTCTCGCGATGTTGTCTCGCTTTGTTTAGGCGTTTCCCCCAGGCCTGTTCATGCGTCTTTAGCTGATCCTGCAGGGCAATGCCTTGTTGTTCCAAGGGGGCATGTTGACATGGTACCGCATCTTCCTCCTCTGTCACGCCCCAGCCAGTGCGTGCTGGAAAGCTTTGGCGTTTTGGTATTGTATTCACCGCCTTCCTAGGATGTGCCACTGAGTCGAACAATCGAAGCGAGTTAGAAAGAAGACCCTTCAATGGGCTTGACTCTACGCACACCCCAGTCTCCCGTTGGTTGCTGGCTGGCCGGTGATGTCACCGTTTGAGAGACCCATGAGTGTGGTGACAGGGCTTGTTCCAGGCGTTTACATATTTCACAGCGCCTCTGCGTAGGAGCAAACCTGTGTGGAAATCAGCTGTTGTTCAATGATGTCCATTCAGATACCATCACGAACTCACGTTTTTCCCTGTTGTCTCTGTCAACTAATAAACGACCTGTACAGGAAAGGAGTCGTCTTGTTAGGACCCAAATAAGTCCATGCTCTTGCACCAAGGCGTATTTGAAATTTCTGGTTTGGCGACAAAAACCCAGACGCTGACTCTGTTGACGTCCACACTTGTGCATCACTGAATTTTAAACGCCACATAGAAAGCGACCGTCGACTTGAGCTCCAGCTTGTAGTGACGAACGTTCTGTGTACATAGCTAAGCTATGCCAGTGGTCCCGTGAACCAGTCTATGGCGAGAGTCATGCAGAGGTACCTTGAATGTACATGTGATAACCACTTCCGGAGTTGGCTTAGGAACGGTATTCATGAGTGGCAGTTGACCTTGGTTGTCGGCCCCGCCGACCCTGGCTGTCGCCAAATGGTCAACCCTTGAGACGCCGGGCCTTTTTTTGCGACATCCATCTGGACCTGTCACAGACGAATCTTTCGTTGAAGTCGGGCTGGCGCAGAGGCTTTGAGATTGGTATGGTATTTGCAATCGTTTTCTCATGACGGAAAGGTGTAAAGTGCACGCCTTCAAGTGTGGGACACCTCTTGCATCGTTCGTTATCAGTTGCAGCAGCAAAAAGAAAGGATCTTCAACAGACCCGAGCAAGGGACCAACTCCACCATTGGAGCTTCCCCTGCTTCTTCTAGGGAGCTTCTTGGACCCAAAGCACCTGTGAGAGGTGCATTCTTGGGCGTAAGGACATGCTCTTAACCTCCATCCGTCCACGACAACTCCACTGACAGACACACCCCTCTTCGGCCACTGCCATCACCCCTGTAGCCCCTCCCGAGTCATTGCAATGGTAGCCAGTTGATTTGCTCGCGCAGCGCTTGGGCCATACCCATTTCGAGCTGCTGATGCTTCTTTACTTGGACGCTGTGCTTCGCTACTGGATGTCGCAGAGGACTCGAGTTTTTTTTTGTTTTTTTTGGGATCAAGGTGAGAGCTGCTGCGTCAGTCTGAAGGCTGCAAGATTGAAGCTCCGGCAGACTGGCCCAGGGTGTTTCGACCCCTAAACCATGTTGCAGCCAAGCACAGTTCGGGAAAAGATGGAATGGCAACAAAAGAGGTTTTTTTTTTGTGCTGCTTCTTTAATGGGCCTAGAAAACTGCTAGGTATTGTACTGTATAGCCAAAAGAGCTTCTGTACCCGCACCCCCGGAGCTGCACGTCAATGCTATTGGCCCCGGGCGATAAGTCTTTCGAGGCAGCTGAGATCTCGAGCAGTGGAGGCGAAGCACAAGGCATGGCATGGCAATCGATGTCAGTTAGACGCATGGAGCCTGGAGCTCAGGTGGTCCCTTGTCGAGTGAGAGCAATGGCTAGGTATGGGTAGACGTTGAACCAGAGTCTCGTTTGTGCGGAAGCTTTCGCTACTGGCCTTGATTTCCAATGCCCACACGCCCTCCGCAAGAGTTTTTTTTTTCTCTCACTTTTAACTATTATGTATTTGGATTTTGCTGACCCTCTCTCATTTTTTGCTCTTCTCTTTTTTGTGAATATTCGCTTTCACATTTCTGAATTTGAGTGAGGAATTTGCTCAGTCGTGTGAAAGTGTTTGGTCTGGTTGCTTGCTGGTGTATAAACAGAGTTGATAAGCCAACGGAAGCTTTCTTTCATCAGTACCTACATTGGATTTGGAGCTCAGCTTCCCTCGGCAGCACCGCACACCACACACACTCGTCGACTCACACCCTCCTCTTGCCTCTCTAGCTGTTGCTTTTCTTCGCTATTGCGTTGTTGCTCTTATTACTCACCATCCTACCTCTGTCTACTTACGCTCACACTTTCCCCAAAAGGCATCTTTGCCTCCCACCTTCCTCTGTCTCTTCCTTTCTTTCCACACCTGAGCTCTTGCCAACCTTACCTAAACTCAACTTACTTACCTGCCTACATACCTTCTTCTTTCCCACCCACTCGCCTTCCTTCTTCCATATCTCCCTCCTTGCAACCCACCTTGACTCTTGAAAGAAGCGACCTTTTCGATCGAATATCTTTATTCGCCTTGTTCAACTTGCACCTTACAACACTCGATCTTCGATATTCTTACAGCCTTTAAAGTGAAAGTCAACCACAACTCCAATCGACGTCGCAACCGCAATCGCATACGCAGCCACCGTCGCATAACTGGCCCAATTTCGAAACGATTCTTGTAGCAAAGCTTGTCAATGTTTAAAGGTAGCTCATCTCACGTTGAATGAGCTACACTTGGACTGCTACAGTTTTTGTAAAGCTTCATCGTCGCCAATTGATCTAGTCCCTTCAATCCCATCTTAAATCGCTACTATCTCTTATCTCGCCTCTTATACTCTTATCGTTACAACATCCCCCCCGCCAGCAAGCCATCACACATGGTGGGGTCAAGATGCCGCCTCGATCTTCTTTAACGTCGTCTTTCTCTATCACAGACTCCAACAATGAGGTAGTCTGCCCTCTTCGCAATCAAGATGGCTCAAGCTGTCGCAAGAGATGCATTGGTGTAAGTCTCTAGATGGATTGCTTTTGCTAGCCACTCTGCTTTATCCTACCCTGCATCTGTTCTTGAACTACCAGTGCTGCGCCTACCCGCCATGTATCGTCATGTCTCACCACTCACATCGCATATTCCCCAAGTTGGCAAGCATACTCCCGTAGCACCATGCAACGGTACCGATTTGATTCTAAATGCCCAATTGCAGGAAAAGAGGTATCGCTCCATGCAGGAGCATATCCGTCGCGCGCACCCCGAGCATTACATTTCCAAGTTGCCAGCTACTGAAGAGAGCTTCTTGTTGATGATTAATACTCCTCCTTCGGAGCGCCGGCCTCTTGATCAGACCTCAGCTCCAAATGCTCAGGGTTTGTCCCACTCTCAGTCAAGCCTGCCCCCGCCCATTGACCACCTTCAAGGTTTTCATGAGAGACACAACTACCATCGCGACGAGTCGAGCAATCCAGGCACGCCGCGCCTTATAGATGATTACACTAACGGTGGGCCGGTGTCTGGCCCAATGCTTGGTACTGCCAGCGCAGCAGCAGCACTAGCTGAACTCCACGGCGTTAAAAGCGAGCGTGACATGGATATGGATGGTGTAAGTTGTATTTCATCAGACAATCAACGCATACTAATTCTGTGTAGGAATATTACTCAGATATGGATGTTCGACGTAGACCACGAACCTCTATTGAACTACCGCCACTCAATCTTCCAAACCACGATATCACCAGCGACCCTTATTCCTCTGCCAAGGCTAATAGACAGCGTGATTTTCTCCCTTCCATTCTTGCAAACTCACCTCCTGGAAGATCATCTACTCTCCCACCTCTTCAACGCCCTGTTGGCCCCAACCGTCCCCGCAAGCAATCTGTGACAAAGAGAGGAAGAGAGACTCATCACAAAAAGAAAACCTCAAAGGGAACGGCAACCGACTGGCTGCGTCGGATACAAAATGAAGAGCGTTACAGGCCAGGTAGTGATAGGAAAGCTCTTTCGGCTGAACCGTCGGCAGACTTCGGGAAGCGATGGGAAGACCTCATTGACGCAGCTGACCAGGCTGCCTCTGCTGCTGGTGATATTGACGAGGACCGCACTCCTGTAGGTTATTTTCTATTGTATTTACCTCGAGTTTTATGCATGGACTAACAAATGATGACCAGGTTCCTCAATCTCCGGTCTCAATGCATAGGTCATCATTGCCGCCCTTTTCTCACCAGCCACAATTCCAACCAGCCAGCTATCAGGCCTCACCACTCCAACAGGCACTTACACCTCCGTCCTACGGTCAGGACACTATAGAACCATTTCCTTCAGTTGAAAGTGGCGAGAACTTCCATATGGGGACCCGGGGGCTTTCTGACTCGTCACCGTCATATTCGGCTCAAAATATTCAGATATATTGCGCTGCATGTCAAGGATTCTCTCTACTCAAGGATTCATATGCATGTACCGAATGCATCTGCGGTCTCTGCCCGACTTGTGTCGAGGTCCTCATGACAGAGCACGGAGCAAGAAGGAAGTGTCCCCGCTGTGCTACAATCGGCGGACGATTCAAGCCTTTCCAGCTCGACATTAGGTGAAGGACTTCTCCGGAGTCACTTTTTCATTCTATCAAGATTCACGCATAAGGGATACCCTACAACGGTTAACATCACATTGGTACGGCGTTATGGCATATGACAGAAGTCAAACAATCTTGTTTACGAGCAAGATGGCGAATTATGATATGGGACTGGTCTCGAATGTGCCAAGCGACGGTTCGTTCATTTATTACAGTTTGGGAAAATTGCTACATGGGAATTTGGGTAAAGGAGTTTTTGAATTCTTTTTTTTTCTTTTCTTTTTCCTTTCTTCAGGATCGGTACAACGCCGAGGTCATTGATGTCAGATATCTGATTTTGTCTTGGGTTGATGTTTAGATCTTTGGATCGGCAGACATGTATAGCACAATGAACAATCATTGAAGATTCAGCTTATTATGGATTAATATCTCGAAATATATACAAGATGACATTTTTAGAATAACTATTTCGCCGTTGTATTGGTTAATGAGACATGGCTTGTGATGTATGTAAATTCTATATAAAGAGTAACTAGAACAATAACAATCTGACGCCGCAATCACTGGGGGGGGGGGGACTCCACGAAAATCGTTTGTTACTTCTTTCCTTCCTTCTCTTTTTTCAGTAAAAGGTCTCTCATCTGGGCTCTAGTGTTACGGCTACCGCCAAGTTTAGGTCCTTTGAGAACCTCCTCAGTGCCAGGGCGAGCAGGCTGGCTAGTTGCTTTCTTTTTCCTGAGTTGTCTCTCGGCAACGTCCTCAAGGAACTGCTGTCGGAACTCTTCAGCAAGTCGTTCATCTGCTGCACCGTCCTTGTCGGCACCAGCGGCGTTGCCGTTTTGTTCTGCGGTGGGTTCATACAGGTCAACTGATGGGATTCATGTTAGCATATGTCTTGGAAAAGAAGGGACTCTGAATACATACGCCTTGCTTCTCGAAGAATCTCGTCGACGAGTTGGTCGCGCTTGACAGCATCGCTGTCTCGACGTTTTCGCGGACGCCAGGGTTTGCCATCTCTTCTGAGTCGAGGCTTCTTGGCTCGCCGTTCGTCACCTTCTCCTTGACCTGCGTGCCCATTCCGAGCTGCGCTGCTGTCTTGCGCTTGATCGCCGAGATCAATTTCCATCAGTTGGCCCTGCATTACGGCCCGTCCAGCCTCGTGCTTCGTCGCCGTCGTGGAAGATTGTCGAGCAGGGTCCGATGCAGATGCGGATGAGGTAGGTTGTGAGCTATCTCTGGCCACGCGATTAGATAGTCGGGATTCTATGTAGTCCATCCTTGAATGATTAGTTATTGTACGGTGAGAAGCGCAGGCTGCGAGAGAAGAGGGGCTTCAACGTACATGTGCCTATCGTTCAGGTCGGCAACTTTTCCAGTTTGGTGTGTAAACCGGTCTGTAACTCTCTTTATAACGGACTCGTTATTCGAAGTTTCATCGGCATTGTGAGGAACGAGAGCACGCTCGGTATCTGTGTCGTCTTCTAGACGATTTGAATTGCGAAATGCGACACCTCCAAGACGGCTCCTCCGCGCATTTCGCAACCTCAGCGCAGCCGCAACAGAGCCTTCTCCATCTTCTTCTTTATCTGGCGTATTTATTCGAGCCAACCTATAGTTTGATTCTGCTGTTGATGCGGTGTGAGGCGATTGTACTGTTTCTGCGACAGCGTCGTCATCTTCTTGGACACGCTGGCGGTATGCTTTTCTTTTCTTTCCGGCGCGGAATCGAATAGGCTCTGAAGCCGCTTCGTATGAATTAGCTTCCATAAGTAAGCCGGTGCGTGTGAGCGTGTGCAGGTTGTGCAGTATTGTTTTTCGCGTCGCAAGTTGAAGGGATTGCGGATGTTAGTGGTAGGGATAGTTGTTTGGGTGCCACTAGATAGTAGATAGTAAGTGACATCAGTTTTAGAGCTTATCTTATCGGCATCCCTGCCTGCCTGCCTTATAAGCTGAGATATCCACGACCGTTGAGCAAAGTTTATTGTGTCGTCCCTAGATAAATCATATATCTAGTAAGTATGTCACGATGAAACCGCATGAGTTTGTTTACTGACTTACGTTTCAGCTTCAGCCTTCATCACTGGCAGTATCTCTTACATTAACTTCGATATCCTCGAACTTTGACTCTGCAACAACCTGCTATCCATTACATATCCTACGTAGCCTCATCAAAGATGTCAAAACGAGTATTCTACCTCTTATCCGAATCAGTATCGATGCTAAGTCTCGCAAGGTCTACTTCTCCGTTGAAGGGCGTGTCCAAGGTATGTTCATCTTCCGTTCACTGAAGCTTCTCTGTAACTGACGTCATGTAGGTGTTGGCTTCCGGTATGATATAAGACAACATATCTATTCGAGAGCATCGAAACTGATTTTGGAAAGGTACTTTACTCAAAAGAGAGCTCAAGAGTATGGAGTGACTGGTTGGTGCCGAAACACAAAGGATGAGAAAGTCAGTTGATACAAGCACTCCAATCTAGCCTGGTGCTAACGGTGTTTGAGGTTGAGGGAGAAGCTCAAGCGAGTGATGAGGTTCTTTCCAAGTTCTTCAAGGACGTGGACGATGGTCCAAGATCAGCTAGAGTCACAAAGGTTTCACAAGAGGAGAGGCAGATTATTGAGGGAGAGAGTGATTTCACAGTTACGCGTTGAAGAGGGGATAGGAGCAGAACAGTAACACAAGGATAAGAAACACAGATCGCTTTTGTCTTTATCCAATAGACTGAGGGCATGGCTTTTGATCATGGTTGATAAGGATGAAAGCCACCGTTCCGTTTTTCGGAATAAAAACATCAATCGATAACAACAGCAGCATACGACGGGACGACTTGATAAATAAGACATGCAGTCTCTGGTGGTTCTCGATGGTTATTAGATGGCAGACTGCAAGAAAGCATTGATGCTCTTAAATTGTGAATTCACTAAATCTTCTGACGTATCAGTACCACACGTCTCGGCCAGCTTTTCTGATACCCAGGCACAATTGTTACAATTTCTCAGAAATCACGCACAGCCAGCGTAGTAGTCTTGTGGCTTTGCTGAACTGTATCCCAAAGCATGGAGGTCAACTTTTCTGGCATCCTCTGGCGGTTGTTATTACAGAAATGACATGTATTAAATAGTTGACAACTAGCTCGTTAATTATTAAATTAATTTATAACTTTGTAGTCCAAGAGCACTAATGTTTTGTTATGTAGTCTAAAACGGCCTGTTGCGTCGTTTCGTCACCGGCTTCCTGACTGCACCTTGTGTTATATACTTTTTGCCATCTGCTCCGATCTTCTTCGCCGGCTTCTTTTGGCTTTTTTCCTCCTCCGCCTGCTTCCTCTCTTCATCCTTACGCTTGTCGTCGGCCATCTTGGCCTCGATTTCCATCTTCCGGTTGAATTCTGTCTCTATAATGCGCTTATCACGTGCTGAATAGCCCTTTTCCTTGAGCGAGTAGAATACACCGCCGAGATCAGCAAGCCAGTGGGGGTCAACAGCTGTCACTGTTGACACATATACCTTGGACGTGAGGATCAGTTCGTGGTAGACGATATAGTCGGGCGGGTGCCCGGCGTACAATGCACTTGTCGGATGCAGTTGCACGCCTAGGTTGGTACGAAGGTTGATGTACTCGCCCGAGCCCTTGTATTTGGCTGCTTGGTGGTAGTAGCCCGAGCAGATGCATTTGCGCACAATATCCCAGTCGATTCCACAACTTGTTAGCGTCATCTTTTGCATGCGAATGATATCCAATAACTGCTCGCGAATCTCCTTGGCTCGCCTCAAAGACTTGGGATGCAGGAAGTGCTTCACACACCAGCCATCTGAATAACCGTTTGCCTTCCAGTTGGTATACACTTGAAGGTACGTCAAATGATCCGACTCATGCACCCAAAACTTCTCACGTGCAGCGTCGGCTTCTTCCTGTCGCTCCTTTGGGCGGTAGAAAACATTGGGCACAGACAGCATAGAGACGATAGTGATCATCTCCTCGCTACAGCCATAATCCTCTGCAGTAATGAGCAGTTTGGATAAAGATGGATCCATTGGGAAAGCACTCATCTTCTTTCCCAGCTCGGTGAGCTCGCCCATATTGTCCAAAGCTCCGAGGGCCCACAGGTCAAACATCGAGGTTGTGATAGTGTCCTGCGGAGGGGGGTCCATGAAATCGAAATCCAGTAAATCTTTGACACCGAGAGATTTTAGCATTAGAACAGTGTTGGCAAGATTCGTGCGCTGGATTTCCGGGATCGTCTGCAAGTACAAGTCTTCTTTGAACTCCTTCTCAGAGTATAGTCGGAATGCCTTTCCTGGGCCTGTTCGACCGGCTCGACCTGAGCGTTGCGAGGCGTTGGCTTGAGAGATAGGCGTGATTTGGAGAGTATCCATGCCAATTTTGGGGTTGTACACCTTCATCTTGGAGTAACCCGCATCCACAACGTATTTGATACCATCAACTGTCAGACTGGTCTCGGCAATGTTGGTTGCAACAATGCATTTTCGAACACCAGGGGCTGCCTTGTCGAAAATCTTGGCTTGTAGATCTGCAGGCATCTGACTGTAAATAGGCAGGATGCTTAACTTTGGAGGGTCGTTGAGAGCGTCGAGTCGTTTTTGTACCAGCTCGCATGTGATTTCGATATCTTCTTGACCAGTCATGAACACCAAAATATCTCCAGGCCCCATTGAGACGTGGATTGACAACACTTGATGCACAGCCTGATCGACGTAGTCCTCAACAGGCGATCGATGGAACATGACGTCGACTGGGAAAGTTCGTCCAGGAATGATGAACTCAGGGGCACCGCCAAAGAAATCGGAGAAGCGTTTCGAGTTCATTGTGGCCGATGTTACGATGAGCTTCAAATCGCGTCGCCTTTGCAGAATCTTCTTGAACAAACCCATGAGGATATCTGTGTTCAGAGCACGTTCGTGCGCTTCATCCATGATGACACAGGAGTAGCGGTCCAAGTCTGGTTCGTTCAGGGACTCTCGTAGTAGAACACCGTCGGTCATATATTTGATGACCGTCTCTTTGCTGGTGCAGTCTTCGAATCGGATAGCATAACCAACTGTGCTTCCTAGCTTCACTTCCATCTCCTCGGCCACACGCTTGGCCACACTCATTGCTGCAACTCGTCGCGGCTGTGTGCACCCAATCATGCCGGTATTTCCATATCCGTCTTCTTGGAGGAACTGTGTCAACTGTGTTGTTTTGCCAGAACCCGTCTCACCAACGCAAATGACGACCTGATTCTCTCTAATCACACGAAGAAGGTCCTCACGAACTGCGAAAGCTGGTAGGTATTCGCGCTGCTCTCGTAGCGTTTTGCTCTGGCTGAAGTTACTAGCGCCGTCTGCCTTTTTCAAATGTTCACTAAATTTGTTGCCCTTCCGCTCCGTGGGTTGAGCATCTTCCTCGCCAGGTACTGGTAGCGCGGAGTCGCCATCCTCCTCTTTTGCGCCCATGATGTTTCCAAGCGTCGTTCCCGTCATACTCGTAGCTTCTTTGGCTTGTCTTTGTCGCTCTCGCTGTTGTCGTGCTTCTTTGACCACTTTGCTACCCTTCCGGCTGAAGACCGCCATGTGACTTTGGGGGTCTTTTACAGCGGGCACTGGCTCTAGTTGTTTCGTAAAGATCGTTCGTCCTTTCAAGAAGGGGGGTCGGAGGTCGTGAATCAAAAGATGAACTCGGGTTGAATCGTCGTCATCAATAAAGTCGGAGGCCATATCTCGCCGTTGGGCTACTCCAGATTGCAACATTCGATTTGTTTCCCAGGCGTCATTTTCCCGGTTCCTTTGCTCGCGCCGCGCATCGAATCGGCTGGTCATCTTTTCGTGTCGGGCTGTTTCCTGCTGCTGGCCTTCCCAAGCACCGTAGGATGCGAAGGGATTGTGAGTATCATCCCCGAAGCTATGTCCCCCGAATTCGTCACCGCCGTACCAATCGCGGTCCAAAGCCGTGTCTTCGTCGGTCGCCCCTACCTCATTACGAGGCTCCTCACGAGGGGGCGTGGCCGCGTAGCGTGACGGTGCTCGGGGGGTAGAAGCGCGTAACGAATCGTTGTGTTGTGCCCGTTGATACGGGCGCGTAGAGTCGATCCGACGTCTCTTTGGATCTGGCGACATCTTGGCTATTGCTGACGCTGAAGGAAGTAAGGGAGTAAGGAAAGAAGAAAGGGAGGAATTGAATGTGGTTTGTTGTTCCAAAGTCCAAAAGCTTCGGGATACAAAAACAAATAAATAATATGATGACCTAAGAGTCTGGCATTTAGCGGCCTCAGGGACCAGAAAACTTGGGTGCTGGAAGCATAAAAGACGAAATTAGTAGGTCAGCTTATGCTGTTTAGACCTGACCTCTTAGGCTATTTGTTTTTGTACCCTAAATCTTAGAAGTCAACTTTTCTGATAATGGGACCAATCAGAGTGAAGCTTTGTATGTATATGTATCTCAAAGGAAGCATCAAGCCAGCTGCTGAGCAGGTATTCGAATCTCTTATAAGTGTGTCTAAGAAATGTTGTATGGACTATATCGCACTTTGGCTGTCAGCTATTTGGAGGTTTTCCAATACTTTGATAGACTGATGCTGACTTCTTCCCTTGCTCTGCTCTGTTCTAGAGTTATGATGGTAAATTCCAAAGAGTTAACCTCAACAACTACTCAGCTATCTTTCCTTCCTTCCGCACGACCTAAGAAATGATTGAACTAAATTTTAACCAAGGTTGATGTCAACTACAGAGTGAGGGAAGAAACGCGACCAAAGAGTCACAATGTCTAGGTAGGTGGTCAGCCTTGGAGTAGGGTTTTATTCATTTATTGTGGCAACCTAAAGCTTAGAGGATAACTTCACGTCTCTTATGATCTTTAAGTAATATGCCGAGTCGTCTTATCTTCCCAACGTCT
Organism: Fusarium poae; assembly: GCF_019609905.1. Lineage (NCBI taxonomy): Eukaryota > Fungi > Ascomycota > Sordariomycetes > Hypocreales > Nectriaceae > Fusarium > Fusarium poae. The sequence goes on from NC_058399.1 coordinate 1,366,242, forward strand.
TTGAGTACATCGATAGAATAAGAATGTACTGAGGATTGTCTTTGTGTTTTATATAGAGAATATTCGCGGGATGCGCCAAGTCGAGCCTCTTATTCATGAAGGAAGTAGACTGTGTCATGATAAACTATCAATTGTCAATTTTCTAGCACCCGATATGAGATGCGCAAATCGGGATCTTCTACAGATGCTGCCACAAAGAAGGCGAAGGACTTGCCTATGCCTGATTCAAGTGACAAGAAACTCTTACATTGGAATACGCTTAATTACCTGTAGATGCGAACGTCACTGGTCCCTGCGCGGGTCAAAATCTTATCGATAAACCCCACTAGAAATTTTGGGAGAAATTTATCTGGGCACCCACCTTTGGACACAAACTGGACTTGAGCAACAGCATTTTAAAGATACCCAGACATTCACCATGTCTTCAATGATTACAGCTGCGCAATGGGTCCCTAGGGGCTTCGCTGCGCCTTTCCCTCAGAAATATACTCTTGACGAGGCCGAGTTTGAGCGGATAGCTGAGCTCGCCAAGCTCCAGCTCGACGACGCCCAAGAGGATCTTGAGGAAGCCGAGGAGGCAGCAAAGGCTGGCGCAAAGGCAGACAAGGCCGAAGACAAGGAGGACGACTCTGAGATGAAGATTGACGAAGACGACAAGCCTGCTGATAAGAATGAGTATGCGACTTAGGGACAGTTCCTCATAAACTTTGGCCAAAAGACTAACAGGATCGCACAGGATTAATCTTAACGACGACGACCTGAAGGAGTATGACTTGGAAAACTATGACAACGACGACAATGAGGATGCTCCTGGGCAGGGAGAGGGTATGGGCATGTTTGGAAACATCAAGTCACTGGCATACTACGAGTCAAACAAGGACGACCCTTACATCACAATCGATGCGGACAAGGAGCAGGAGGACGAGGATCGCGAAGAGCTCCAAGTTCTTGCGACAGACAACCTGATTTTGTCTGCCAAGGTTGAGGACGAGATGGCGCACCTTGAGATTTACGTTTACGAAGATGAGGCCGATAACCTATACGTGCACCACGATATCATGCTGCCCGCCATTCCTCTCTGTGTTGAGTGGATCGATATGCCCGTCAACAAGTCCGGTGTAGAGAAGGACGCAGCAGGTAACTTTGTCGCTGTCGGTACGCTGGATCCCGATATCGAGGTTTGGGACTTGGATACCATCGACTGCATGTACCCCAACGCGATCCTCGGCCAAGGGGGTAATGAGGAGGAGAAGAAGATGAAAAAGAAGAAGAAAAAGTCAAAGAAGTCTAACGACGAGTACCACGTCGACGCTGTCCTGTCATTGGCTGCCAACCGCAAGCATCGCAACCTACTGGCCTCTGCCTCGGCTGACAAGACTGTCAAGTTGTGGGATCTTAACACAACAAAGTGCGCCAAGTCGTACACTTACCATACCGACAAGGTGTGCTCTCTGGCGTGGCACGCGAACGAGCCTACCGTCCTCCTGAGTGGTTCCTATGACCGAACTGTGGTGGCGGCCGATATGCGTGCGCCTGACGCAAAGGCTCCCCGATGGGGAGTTGAGAGCGACGTCGAGAATGTGCGGTGGGATCCTCATGACCCCAACTTCTTCTTCGTCTCGACAGAAAACGGTGTCATCCACTACCACGACGTCCGCAATGCGCCGTCAGACCCCACAGGCACCAAGGCCGTCTGGACGCTACAGGCTCACGACGAGTCTGTGTCTTCGTTCGACATCAATACTGTGGTTCCTGGTTACATGGTGACCGGCTCCACCGACAAGACGGTCAAGCTGTGGAACATTCAGCCCACAGGACCCTCAGCAGTGGTTTCGCGCAACCTCGATGTCGGAAAGGTCTTCTCAACCACGTTTGCACCCGACCCGGAGGTCGCCTTCCGTCTTGCTGTGGCCGGAAGCAAAGGAACTATGCACGTGTGGGACACCAGCACCAACGCGTCGGTGCGCAAGGCCTTTGCGCATCGGGTTCCCGAGCAGAGAGGGAAGGGCGAGGACCGTCTCGTTGGCGTCAACAATGACGAATCCAGCGATGACGAGGATGATGAGGATGACAACGAGGACGATGACTCCATGGATGAAGACTAAATCATCCGTTGTTGATGGGATGGCAATACATTCGAGACGAGAATCGAACAAACCAAACCAAGGAAACCTGTTTGAGGCTGAATGAGACATGGGTCCCGTTAGACAATGGCGGCGATCCCCAGTGAGCATTGACGATGGTAGACAAGGGCGAAAACAGTCAATGTCTTGCCGGCCTTGAAGGACGGTTCTAAAAAAGCAGACTGCTGCATGAATGAAAGCATACTGGCGCACGGAAAACTGTTCCACAGCGGAACAGTTGGTGAGGATAACTAAGTCATGTTTGAGTATATTAGCTATTAGATAGACGATGGTTTTTTTTTATCAAAGAAAAGTTGGATTTGGTTCTTCTAAGACGCTCATTAGTTCTCTTATTGGTGAACAAACGATGCGCAGATGAATGATATAGCCACCTATATCAAGGCTGATATTAAGGGTCCATTTGGATGGTCTGAGATGCCTCACGGACAAAGCACTAAGGGAGTCAGCTTTTGGTTTGGGAACAGATCTGCAGTAGGCACGTCACTGTTACTCGAAATAGGGCGGTGGCACTAGGATATGTATGTACAAGTATCTGTCTCAGACGGCTATAGCGAAAAGCGAGTTTGGACAATTAATTTGCTGTATAAATGAGACTTCTGTGCGCAGGCTCACCAAGGCTCCATCCCATCAGTGAAAAAAAAGCTATGACCATGTCCCTTCGTTAATCGAAAGCGGAGGATCGACCGGTCCACGCGACGTAATGCAACAGTGAACAGGCCCAGGGTGGTTCTTTGAGCAGCAGCATCACCCCTGGAAGCTGGATCCGACCTGAATTTGACAAGCGACGAGTGAGAACCGAGAACGCTGCCATCACACTCACAGTCGAGGGCCCGCTTGAACAGGCCTTAGAAACCTGAAACAGGGGGAGAACGGCAATGGCGTTGAAGCCAATTATGAAGGGTTCTCTCTATTGTGTAAAAGAGAGGCTTGTAGGTTTAATGAGAGAACGCCAACAACAGATACTAACTGAACTGTTGAATTGTTCAATGGTTGTGCCTGATGTTTCCGAGAGGCGCTTTGTTAATGCCTCGTGCCAGTCAACCACTCTTTTGTTTTTGGGTTAATCAAGATAGTCTAATTGCCAGTACTACTAACCCAACGTAGTAGCAGCTAATAACCGGTCGCTTTTGAGTGTCCAAGATGCTGTAACGGTAGTGGTGAGAGCAGTTCAGTTGTGCGTTGGTCATGCACAACAACTCATCTTATCTTTGACCTTTTACTTACGGAAGCGTCTTCTGCATCCGGTGAGCTGAGGCCAAAGTTCGTGCCAGGTTGTCAAAGAATAATAGGGCGTTCAATTGAGTGCTTGCATGCATCCATGTCCTGATCTTTCTCGTCTCTTCTAGTGATCGGTGTAACCCGATGAATAGAATTTTTCAAGGTCCGTTCGTCACTCAGTTCATCAGGTCAGTGCCAATGAACAGTGTTAATGACAGTGGGTTTTTTTTTTGTCCTTTTCCACTCATAGTAGCGCGCGGGTCAATAAAAGGTCGATGATAAATGTGTGAGTGGATGTCTAGAATGGAGGGTGATGATAGAAGGTGAATGGCCGAGCAGACGGAGGGAAGCTCCATTTGGATTCGGGTGTTGGTTAGCATGTGCTCGGAAACAAAGGCCTCAACAGAATCAGAGTCGTCACATTGGATTGGGTCCAGCAAAAGCAAGGAAGAAGACGAAGGAAGAAACAAAGCAATCGTCATGTTAGTGTGTATCCGCAATACGTATCTATGTAGTCAAGCTGTAACAAGCTGGAATAGCAAAAGAAAGAAAGTGTATCGTGTGCAGCCATGAACGTGTCATGCGTACCTATGTATATCGGTTTTTTTTTGTTGTGAACCTGGTATTGATTAGCATGATATGCAATGTGATACCAGAGACGGCACTCAGTCGACAGGAGCCACGAATCTTGCCATTCTTAACAACTAACAATATCAATCAGCTGGTTCCTTTGGCGCTCAGCGCGGACTTTTCTTCTCTGCATGGACAAAAGAGGAAGAAAAACCTTGGCTAGTTTATAATACAAGGGGCATGGCGAGCGAACATATTCACGCGATTGGTTACCCACACAGACACGACACCAGGATCTTTGCTTCAGAGCCTTTTTAGCCAGGGGCGTCGGCCAATTAACAGTCACCGACAAGGACAGGGACTGTTGCTAAACAGCCACCAAAGATGTGATGGGTGGCCGGGCCGTTGTAACTTGGCCTGAAAGTTTAGTGGTCTCCAGTGCCTAAACTACCACCTAAATTTTGCCAGGGCGAGCTACAGTGCACTGCACTGCAGGGGAGTCGGGCCATCAGGCAGTTAGTCCCGCCCGCCGTATCTAGAAGCAGGCGCTGGGGGGTCCCATATTTGTTTCCTGCCCCCCATCTTCATCCCCACGGTGCTCTCCTTCAAGATTCGTCCATATCTCTTGCTTTCTCTCCTTTGACCTTTACACGTCGAAAAAAAAACCCAAGGCTTGTATCTTCACTTCTTCGAAAGTTTCACGATTGCCACTCTCTTGGTCGTGTCTACTTCGCTTCGTCAGTGTGCATTGATTCTGCATCTGATAACTATTTCTCTCACATTTTCATACATTCATTCACTACTTTGTTCTGGTATCCCACCCTGTCGCAGGATCGATCCATAAACCAAAGAAACTATACGGATATCAAGCGATACAGCTATTTTCGACGTTGACCGTTCCTTTACAATCATCCACTCGTTCACTGCAAAGCCGGTCAACGTAAATCACACTCTCTTTCTCGAAGAATCGACAAATCAAATCACGCTAGACGTCACAATTTCTGCTCTAGAAGCCGGATCTTGGAAGCAAAAGAAAGGACTGGATTCCTTGTCTCAGTACAGTACAACACACAAATTCAGAAACTCTCGTACCGTTTCTTTTTCTCGCTCGCAAGCTTAGCTCTCCGCTGGCCAAGCTCACAGCAAAGTCTTGCCTCAAAAAGTAAATTAGTGTTGAGTCAGTGGCACGACGCTATTTTGCCGTCTTATCACAAGGCATCTCAGTTGCAGCAGCTTCTCATCACTGCTCACCCAAGTTTACTTATAAAACCACCAAGCCACCAAACAAACCTAAACAAACAACTGTTGTATAAAATTTCAAAAAATGTCACTCTCACGCGCTTTTACCACCAGAAAGGCCAAAGTCCCCGAGATGGGAGACTCTCCACCACCGCATCGCAGCAACTCGGCCCGCGATAGGCACCATGGCCCTATCCTGCGACATAAGATTTCCGGTCCTATTCAGCTTGTTCATACAACCAACATGCTGTCCTATAACGCTCCCGATATCCCGTCGCCGCACGCCTCTCTTCGCAACAAGTCTTCACTTCGATCTGTTGGTGAGGACTCCGAGGCTCCTTCAATTACCGAGTCAACTCCACCTACGAGCCCGGAAGTTTCTCCCATGGAAGACGGCCCAGGACCTGTGCCGAATCATTTATCAACTTACTTCTCGGTTTCAACCAAGCCGCACGTCATGCCACCTACTGTACCAAAGGTCAATGAAGCTCCCGCGATTCCCCAGCGATCACCTTCCCACACCAAGCAGAACTCGTATGACAACATCGCTCGCCAACGATCCGTTTCGCAAAGGTCAAGAGATTCAGAGAACTCCGTCTCCACAAAGGCCAGCTACACTTTCTCCCGGTCATCGTCAACTTCTACTAGAGCGTCGTCGGCCTCGTACGTCTCTGCCGGTCACAACCAGAAGGCTCCTCCTGTGCCTATCCCTGCAGTCCCAGCCGCCGCCCCAGTTCCTCCGCCATCCTTCCAGCAGCGAGCCCTCAAGGACTCTCACCCCTTTGGCCATGAACTAGCACAAGTCACCGAGCTCGCTGAGGAATACAGCGCTAGGCCGCTAAGCAAGGAGGAGGAAGAGGATCACCGGTATATCAAGTCCAAGGGCCTAAACCAGTTCAGCGCCGAGGACTATCTCGGCGATGTTCAGAACCTGCTCTTCAGCTTCTTTCCTGAGGTGTCACACGCCAAACCAACCACACCTCAATGGATTTAAATGCGCATCCAATGCCGAGATGTCGGCTTCTTTATTCAACAGTACATAATTGATAGACATTTTACGACCATGAACGGGAGTCCGCGGTAGGACAATGGCAGGCATGATTAAAAGGCAAATACACATTCGTTGCTCTTTGAAGCAGCATTTATTCCCTCTTTGAGAATTCTTATTTCAACACTCACGTCTGTCTTGGATTGGATTGGTTTATTGGAGGAGACAGGATACATGTCCAATGTTTAGGTAACCAAATATTTGGTTCGGATATTGGCGACTTGGCGTTTAACAGGGCCATGAAGGAAACAGGACTGGATCTGACATTGATGGATGTACAGAGGATACCATTTTTCTCCTTGATGGATGATTGATTGATTCTTTTTTACGATTGTTGTATCTAGATTTACCATACTAACTAGATCACACACACACCAGCCTACAACGGCATATTTTCTTTATCACCAACTTTCGTCCCTTACGTTTGTCGGCATGATGATGGGTGTTATTTTTAAGTCGAGATGAAACTGCTGATCATGAATTTACATATTCCTGCACCAATATGCATCTCCAAGCATGCGGTACAATGAAACGCTGTGAAACTGCCCATCATTTCCAGCCCCATCCTGTCTAGCCTGTATTTTTCATGCTTTGCATGTCTGAATTATTCCTTCCTTTGGACCCCTGGCGATTTAACCAGGACCGCTGTAGGATCGGAAACACGCCACAATATAGATCAAACATTAACGAGGGGGACAGCAGGGATTAAAGACAATAAGGCTTGATACTTGAAGTTTTATATTACGATTTGACGTATGAATTGTCTAGTTTTTTCTTTTTTCTTTTTTTCTTTTCTTCTTTTTTTTTAAAAAAAAAAACTCTGCCACGTCTGTTGAGAATCTTTTGAGTTTGTAACGGTTGAGAGTGGCGTTTGGGTTTTTCTGTGACGCGTTTGGCTTCAAACTTTACATCTGGATCAAGGAGGTGGAAATTAAACTGCCGATGATTTCTACCGATGATTTTTACCGATGTTGTGCATTTCCAATCGCGTGATTGAGTTAAAATGGTCGGTAATGTAGTAAACTTAATTATGAGGTTGGGACATAAACCCATCATGTGATAAGTGGATGCTGAATTGGTGGTTGAAGAGACAGAAGGATTACAAGAGATAAACATAACATGAATGAAGTCCAAGCCATGTTTCTACAATTATATTCCCCTGGAATTATTCTCGAACTTGGCAACGTTTCAGCCATACTCTAAATCGAAGCGGTAACTGTACTATACTGCTATGGTAATATCTGGAATGCTTGGCTTAACCTAGAGCACTTTAATAAAACATTATTCCAGCCCTATACACCACATATCTATCTCAATCTTGAACTATCACGCCCAGAATATGACTAAAACACACTTTAATTCGATCTTTATGAAACAATCGCCTCTCAGTCAAAGCGCGATATTCAAAGCTCTTCGCGGTCAGACGCTGCGAGTTCCGAATCTCTACAATTTATTCCGCTCATGGCCTGCACAACACCCCAAACTAAACCACCATCATGAGCACGTCAAACCTCTGGTCAATCAAGCGGTCGATCACATGGCGCTAAAATACCCGCTCATCATGCGTCGCAAGAAAGACGACATTGCCAAGCTCACCTGCTTATGGTATCCCCAGGCCCGTAAGCGGGAGATGGAGGCACTGGCGCTCTACGCGACGTGGCTGGTGTGCTGGGATGACGCTGTCGATGCTAACGAGGGCGATCTGGCGGGTGATTTTGCCCGTGCCGAACGCTGGAGACGGCAGACTTTGGGCGTGGTTCGCGAGGCTTTGGCCGTTGACGGAATGCGTGCACGTGGATCAGACGGTGATCCGATTAACGATGTTTTTCGGGATTTCGGCTCGCGGATCTGCGAGACGGTGTCGAGAGATCAGCGGCGGGCCTTATATGATGAGATACAGCTATTTACAGCTACCTGTGCGGCTGAGCAGGAACTGCGCCTGGCTGGCCATGTGCCGGACTACGAGTCGTATATGAAGTTCAGAATCGGCACCATCGGTGGCAGGATGCTTTGCAGTCTTGTCCCGTATGCTATACATGAGAGACTACCGCAAGCAGCTCTTTCGAGACCAGAGGTACATCAGTTATGGACACAAGTATGTGTTCTATTGAGCTTGTCGAATGATTTGCTATCATTGAAGAAGGAGTTGCAGACAGATTGTGTCATCAACGCGGTTGCAGCCATCATGGAGCCAAACATGTCATTGGATATGGTTGTTGCTGAGTTGGAAGCAAGAATGAGAACGGCAGTTAAGGAGTTTGACGATGCTGCAAGCAAATTGACCAAAAGCACGGAAGTAGAAGGAGAAACACGACTTGTTATTGAGAGATATATTGAGGGATGCCGTTCTGTCGTTACTGGTACTCTCGAGTTTACGTTTGTATACCCCTGGAGGATTCATACCAGGCGCCTACTAACTTCCTACAGGATAACATCACCAAGATACAACATATCGAAGCTCGTACAAGAAGATGGCTCATTAAAAATTAGTCTCTGATTCTATTTGGTAGACAGTATTTATCAATTCTAGGATGATATCCAACCGACCTTAGGAAGTTTAACATCAACGCACAGGGGACAAGGTATGATAAAAGTTCAGTCTCACGAGTCTCACTAGGGATTATTGCTCCTGGGTTTGTGTTGTCACAGTCTTGATAAGATCTGTGATGGTAACAATCCTGTACCCCTGCCGTTTGAGTTCAGGAAGAACTGTACGCAGCATTGGTGCAGTCCATGATCTCCTGTCGTGGCAGATGATGATGGCACCAGGATGAGCCATGCTCAAGATATGCTTTGCGTTGGTGTCGGGATATGGTATTTGAGGGTCATGAGGGTAAACGCTTCCTAGAGTAATGCGGAAGCCTTGGTTTCCCAGTACATTGCGCATCCGCGTATTAAATATCCCGGATCCTGGACGGAAGTAGTTGTTGGGTAGGATCAGATCGTTGGCAGCGTACGCCTCGGTCAACATGTCTTTGACGAGGTGAACTTCTTCTAGGAGTTTCTCATTGCTGAGTGATTTGGACGGCTCATCATGCATAGCGTGGTTACCCAGCTCATGGCCTTTCTCGACTAATTTGACGAGTGTACCCTTACGCCCCTCAACCTGGGACCCTATGATAAAGAATGTCGCATGAGCCTCGTTCTCTTCCAATATCTGCATGATCTCATCGGTGTGGGCGGACGGTGCATCGTCAATGGACAGGGCAATAATCTTTTGATCGGTCGGAATCTCGAAGAGCACGTCGGGATATTTCCTCCGAAGCCAGCTGATGAGGTATGTCGGAGGCTTGTAGATACAGTAGGCCGAGTAGAAGGGAAGGATCAGGAGGCCTACAAGGGCAATGAGGGCAATAAGAGTCGCCATTCGATTGCGCCTAACCCTACGCCGCAGTTTGGTGGGCAGGCGGAAAAGGGAGAGTCGGACCATTGGGGAAGGGCATCTACTGCTAGGTAGTGCTCAGCTGCGGCCGCAAGTCCGATAAACGAGATTCTGAAGCCTGTTCATGCTCCCTCTGGAGTCAAGGTGAAAAGAGGAGGTTGGCGATGATGGCGATGGTGTTGTTGAGGATCGGATGAAGCAAGGGTAAGGGTAGGTACGAAAAGGGGATCATAGGTGGCGCCTCATGCTTGGTTCAGATCCAATTGCACAGGCGCGCTTCTGCCGCGTCTATCACGACCACTCACAAAGGAACGGGATCTCGAGATCCCTGTCGGTAGCGCGGCTCAGAGAAACGCTACAAGGATGACGGATCCACCGTTAAGGCTCTAAAGGTGGACCCAGGGCTGAGAAGCAGCACTGCCCGGTGGCACAGTCTCCGACCTGAAGCGCAGCAGACCAAGACATTTTAAGCAGCACATTCAAGATTGGCGAGCCCGACCTTACAAGCGCTCAACATTGTGTTTGGTCCTAATTTGAGTAGTTGGACAAGCGCGGTCCTCCACAGGGCTGGACCTAGACATAGTTTGTGGCACTTGAGCCGCACCGGCATTGAGTCTCGAAGCGACTCTCGGTTTCCGGTCTCCGTTTTAACTACGGTTCTCAGTGGTTGCATAGGTTTTCTATGGCTGAACTACTTGGCCGGATGTTTCATTCCCGTCGGGAGGCGTCTTTCTCACACGAACTACGTATGTGTTTTGAAACGTCACTGGGTGCGACTTATATGATGACTGAACTTTGTCGGCTTGTAAACCACAAACAGTCATGATGCGTGCAATGTGGTCATAGATGATGAGTAAACTATGGTGTAGGAACTCTACCTTGTTGTGAGTACCTAGGTAGACTATGACACGAGTTGACAAGAGTGCTACTCGCTCAACGATATGCTCTCAATTGGAGCTTCCTCACGAGTCTGCCTCACTGGAGAGACCGACAGCTTGAAACAACCGTTAAAGATGATACCAAAACAAGACAAGAACCGAGGATGAAGTGCGAGAACTAAGTGCGAGAACTAAGTGCGAGGACTGACGTATTTTCCTGTCCCCTGTAGAGCCCTACGACTCTAGGCTGCTTGTAGGTAAGCTTGCTGACATCTCCAGGGGTTCTGGATGTTTTTGCATGGCCACCATCACCTACAGGGTCTGGTTCCCGAAGCGCGCTTACTTGTGATTCGTCCACAACTGCGGCCTCCCGGCGTGCCCGCGAATAGGAATCTTCAGCCACAACCGCAACTCTTGGATCTGGTAGAGGCATCCCATGATATAGCAGTTGATAGAAGCCGTCATAAAAGAATAAATATATAAACAAGTCTGTATGAATAGGTTTCATAGGTATCAATCCATCTACTCAGTGTATTGTGTTTTATTTTGTGTTGGATTCATCAGCATAATCATCATCGCTATAGCAATTATTACCACTTACACGCAAACAGCCAATCACAAAACGCCCTCTCAACCAGCAACCATGAGTCGCCGACAGGACCACGACCAGAGGCAATACAGCCAGAACTACTACTCAGACAGTTCTAGGAACTGGAGCGAGGAAGCCGTCCGAGGCAGCTGGGACTCCAACTACCAAAGAACAACATCGGCCAACACATCTCCCAGAGACCAGTCCCAAGCTTGGAGTAGACCAAGCCCCCAGGCCTATGATAGAAGCCAGAACATGGTGAACCAGTGGCTCGGTCAACAGCATCAGAACCAGTACACGAACGATCCATCCATGGCTGCTGATACTGTATCCAATTTCACTACTCCTACTACTTCACCGGCCTTTAGCGACTCTCCTACCTTTCCTTCTCGGACCCAGTATACACCGGCATATCAAACCCAAACTGCGGGCAATGATTATCTGGCACCACCTTCAAGAACTTCTCTTCCACATCGCCAGCATGACAACTACTACCACAGCGGCGCCCCTTCTTCCTCTCGAGGTTCTACATCATACAACCAATCAGTCGATTATCGACGTACGGAGTCTAGGTCTACCGATCAAGACCTCCGAGGTGTCGGTACCTTTGCGGATAACGACCGCTCTCGGTGCGTTTGATACCTAAGATACATTATTAAACACTTGTTACAAAAAGCTAACATATCTTTACAGTCGAGAAGTCAAGTATAAACCGCTCGGTAACTGGTTTGGTCTCTGGCTACCTCCCACCGAGTGAAACTAGCTGTATCAAAACGCGAGATTCCACGATACTACTTGAATTCTACTCCAAGCAACGATTTTACAGGAGATTCTCTTGACGAAAAAACCACCAACAGCGAATATTATGTATCTACTCTTCAATCAAAAGGCAACAAACCCTTTCCTTTTCTTGTCACTTTTCTCTTTCTTCCTCTGTTTCCTTCTTCCTCGCTTTCCCTCCCCCCCTACGAATAGAAGTTTCTGAGACGGGCGGGTATGAGTTTCGAGTTCTCCTTATGTCATCTCCCCAACTACACATTCACACTCCCTTGACACTGAGTTACATCTGAGCTCCCACAAAACCCCATCGCATTCTCATCATCATCATGTATACTTAGAGTCATGGCATTTTACATTGGCTGTTTTTTTTTTTTACTTCTGGAAGTTTTATCTCTTTTTTCTTTTCATCTGGTGATTTCTTTATTTTCTTCTATGATTTTGTCTTGGATTCATCTTCGTTTCCTTCTATCGTGTTGACTGATTGTGTCGTCTAATATGTTCCTTTTCCATTTCCTTTTTAGACCTCTCATTTTTCTCTCAGTGCCTCCAGACCCTGGAGAAGATCTTGCTTCAAATCGTCGAGACCTTCAACACCAATGCTAACCCGTAGTAGTTTCTTGTCTATCTTGGGATCTGTCATAGCACGCCACTCAATAAGACTCTCTACGCCTCCTAGACTGGTAGCATGGTGGAACAGTTCCAGCTTCGAAGGCAATCGCTTAGCGTGTTCCCCATCACGGAGATAAATTGAGAAGACGGGTCCATAGCCGTTTGGCATTTGCTTTTGTAGCCAGCTGCCTTCAACAGACGCCTCGGGCTGTAGGCTGGCATGCTGGATTCGCTCGACAAGGGTACCGACTACAGATGAGGAATCTCGCTGTTGCTCGACTAGCCAGGCCACGAGGGCAGTAGCCGTGGCACTCTGACGCTGGACACGGAGTTCCAAAGTTCGCAGCGAACGAATACCTAACCAGCCTTCCAGACTACCCATAACAGAACCGACAAGCATACGGTCGCTGAGAAGAGCAGCCTCCCAGTTAGTATGCTTGCGGTTAACAGAGAGTGTACCGCAGAGCATATCAGAGTGACCGCCAAAGTATTTCGTGCCACTGTGCATAACCACATCAACATCATACTGGAAAGGATCCTGCAGAGGAGGCGGCGCAAATGTCGCATCGACAGTCAAGTAAGCGCCAGCTTTCTTCGCCTTCTCCGCATACGCAGCCAGATCGCGTGCTTCGCCTGTTGGGTTGAGCGGTGTTTCGACATGGATGATGTCACCAGGCTCGAGGTCCTCGACGGCACAGTCAAGGGATAGGACCTTGAGGCCTGTTAGACGAGTCATGATGCTGATGACGCCGTGGCAGCCATGGTAGCCGTCTCCGATGGCAATGCGCTTGGGGTTCAAGTGAACCAGCATAGCGTGGAAGGCGGATAGACCAGAAGAGTAAGTTACGGTCGGAGCACCAATGATGGATGTCAAAACAGCTTCGAGACGGGTAGTGTTTGGACCAGTTGCTCTGGAGTAGACATGAGAGTCGAGAGGGTTGTTAGGCTATATGAGTTAGTATAGAAGTCTGTATATTTGTAGAAAGGCAGTTCAGGTGCAGTGTCATGATGTGTTGGAAGATTGAACTCATGATGGCGCCGAGGGTTTATGATAGGTCGCAATTCAATCATAATATATCATGACGGTTTAAGGAGAGATCAGCACTCACATCGGTATTGTCCCAGGACCTCAGCGCATCAGGATCATCGCTGTACCTGAAAGTCGTGCTGACATGCATAGCCGGTGCAACTGCCCTGTGCGACTGGATACCATTATCGGCATGAACTGCGCGAGAAGACAGCGAAAGCCCGGCAAGTTTATCGTCAAGTTCAGCTTGAGCCCCGGCAGTACCATCAGGGACAGAGGAGATGTCCTTGAGGTTGGTTGGAACTTCGTCAGATGCCATGGTATGAGAGTGGTGATGTTGAGTTGATAGACAGAGAAAGGTGAGGGGCAATTTTCGATACCGAATGAGCTAGTTGATATCTAACCGACTCGGTCAACTGTTATGTGACTCGAAACACAGACTTCTTGATATGTTTATAAAGGACAGGCTGAGATATAAATGAAAAAGGCAAGCTGAGTTTCGCTTGACTAACGATATCGCCATTGGTACTTATTCTACGCCCTACCAAGAACAGAGCGGGGCCTTCATTCCCATTTGGCAATGGCATCACGCAATTTACAAGTGGATGATTTGCTGGACGTGACATTTTAGTCCGTCATCGGCCTGTCTTGTAACACTCCATCGTTATTAAAATAGCCATGATCAATGGAATCCGTTTTATCTTTCCGCCTCTGCTTGCTTGTAAGCACATGCAGTCAGGCTCGAGGTGTGTTTGACTGATCATGCCGTGTTTTTGATATAAGAATATTTGATTAAGCCGACATTTAACAGCTCACAAGAAACGCAAACAGATCCCAAGAGGTAACTTCATGGAAACACATGTCTTCTCATTACTATTATGTAGTCCATATCTTGTCTTCTTTCGACAGACATGACTCTAGCACATGTTGATTCATTTCAAGCGTCTCAGCTCATTACCCAGTCCATAACCAGGCCTTCTCTGTATGATCCATCCAATACAGAGCCGATTCTGCGGCCAAGTTGTACCCAGCATAGTGTCGTAGCGAATGCGTTTCTAGCATTATCCCGGCCCCTGTAACCGATAACGCCGGTAATATAAAACGAAAACTCCAGGTATCTCTAATACAACGTAGAAGGGTAAAAACTAAATCTTTCATGCATTTCAATGCATCTCTTGACCCTCAGATGAAACAGTGACCTTTGGTGGTACATTGTCCATAGGTGTAAGTTCTGAACCTTGGCCGCTCTGAGCTCTCTTGCGGCCATGCATAAGGAATCGAGAGACAGAGGGGTTGCTTGAAGGGTCCTTGTCGCGAGAATCGGAGAATTTGGAGAAGAAACCACGCTTCTGAGGCTGTGCCTGTTGCGCCGTCTGTTGCTGCTGGTACTTATGGTCGTCCAGTCCAACATCTTCAAAACGTTCCTCAGCCGTTGGGGGCTGCTCGAAAGATCGCTCGATCGCAGACCTGGGCATACGGGGGAGACGAGCAGAATCAAGACTTTGACGCGTAGGGAAGTCGTTGTTGTTGGCAATGGGGGATCGTGCAGTAATGTCCTGGTTACTGTGTTAGTTGCATGTTGGTTGAAAGCCAAGCAATTATGCAGATGCAGCGACCAAAAGGGGAAATGACATACGAATGAGCGACGGTAAGAGTCAAAAGATTCTCGCGAGATCGAAAAGGGTTCAATATCGCCAATGCTGCTCCTTGTATCTGTCGAGTTGCGAGTTGACAGGTACTTTCGTGGCCACTGGCCCTTCTCTTCAGTGGGGGATGGCTTTGCGACCGTTAGTTGTGTACTTTGACGCTTTACTCATTGACTAGAAATGAACGTACTGGAAGATAGACGCCACTGTCGTTGACAACTGTTGGACAAAGATAAGAATTAGCCAAATTCTGGAGGTCTTGTGACAAAATGCCGGATGCGCCGCTTCATGGATGGTTCCCCGCCATGAGCGCGGGAGGGAAGACCACGAGGGACGACAAGCGACAAGGGTTCTGAGACATACCACTCATTTTGTATTCGCCATTATCGCGACCTTGACTTCGAATACTCAAGACAGGTTTGGATTTTGAGCCAACAGTGTCGACTTTCTCAAAGCCCGGGGCGGTATCAGGGCGTTGATTCTCATCTTGGACGATGACGCTACCAGGACGGCGGGTGAAAGGGTTGCGAATAGGCATGATGATAGATAGACAAGCGGTGGGCGTTATTTAGTGTTTATTGTAAGAGAAGAAAGATGATATCGTCGAAAAAAAAAGATGGTTTCGGTATAAGAGACAGAGTGATAGATGCAGAAACTGATTGCTCGTATGGTTTATGAGGTGGGGTACCTTGAAAGCATTTAAGGAAGGTAAAATCTGAGATCGAAGAAAGGAAAGAAAGGAACAAGATTTCGGGGGCAGGCGCGACGTTTAAGTTAATTGAGTTTTGGAGCCCGGGGAAGGCGGGAATGTTTGGAACCCAAGATGGTATGTCTAGGATTGGGTGAGATTGAGCAAGAGAATTGGGACTTGACTTTTCTGGTGGATCGATGGGGGACAGGCACAGGAGAGTAAGACTTGGCGATTAACTCAGTATAGTAAGTAATTCGAGTGAGAATTAAATTACTAGGTAGTTATCTACAGTACATGTACAGTACAGGAGGAGTATGTGTTGTGGATAGACAAACCGAATACGTGTGTGCGTGGCACCACCGAGTCGGGTCAAATCCTTTTATTGTTGAGATGGTGTGAAACAAGCATTTCAAGAGAGTCAAGTAAAGAATGGACCGACATCCTTTTCATATCCCTCACCGTAATTGAGGGTATATTCACATTGACGAGCAACACTGTAATCACAAGAGATTAAAAAAACAAAACAAGCATCAACAAGTCTCTACACTAACATGGCCAAGCATTGCTTCGTTGTTCGCGTAACGACAACTATACACAGCCATCTTTTCAAATGCATGTCAGCCGAGCATCGCCAGTTGTAGATCAGCACAGCGCAGCGCAGCACAACACAGCACTAGAGTCAGGTCCCAAGCCCAAGGTAGGGTTCAGGGACTTGCTTGATTGACACCAGGTCTTGCCAAGACCAGAAGGGTTAACGCTTACCGTCATCGGTCGAGCAATGACCTTATTGTCGTCTAAAGCGCCCACCAACTTCAAAGTCGGCGCATAACCACTCCTAATGCAACTGTAACTGTCGTGACAACCAAGATCCGGGGAGTGCCTTGCTTCCGCGGCCCTGATCGTCTCCAGTTTCATACGCTGTGCTTGGTTGGATATGTCGCTTTTCGGTAGACAGTATAGATTGATCGGGCGGCACGGCATCTTATCCTAGCCTTGGTATCCTCAACTGATCGACATGTCATCAACCAAGGCAGACTCCTGGAGATGTCCCAGATTTGGAGATACTAAGTTTGGATCTTGGTCCGTTCTGTTCAAGGGTAGGTTTGTATCATAGTGCAACGTCCCTAATCAATCTAACCCTGGTTTTTTCGTTTGTGGTGGTGAGGTTAAATCCAGCCGATTGCTGCACATACCTACAACTGTAGACAAGGTACGTGCTTCCTATGACGATGTATTGATCATTCCCTGATTCAGTGCCAACCCAATCCAATCGCCCATCAAGATTTGGTTTCAAGCGTTCATTGATTCCAAGTTGGGGGTCGCTAAAGTTGTGTCTTGATGTCAAGACTATTTTTTGGCTATTTCTCCAATTGGTTGTCTCTGCATCTAGATAGATTGTGTAGGCAGAGCGGTAAAAAGAATGGGTTCAACCAGAGACATCCCATAACCCGGGATATCCGAACAAGGTGGATCGATTCTCAGAAGTCGTCCCAGAAAGGGTCCAACCCGCCGATCCGGTCTTTATCGGGGTCCCGCAAGCATCCACCGGCCGATAAATATCGACAAGTCCCGGCTTTCCAAAATGCCGACGCCGATAGATCAGTCCAAGTAATTAGCATGATTCAGAAAACTGCGATTGGTTGGTTAAGCAAATTTCTATCAAGCTTTCCCCTCTCTTCTCCAGGACATATTTAGTAGAAGAGAGACGGTTTCATGACTCAAGAAAGACATCATAACGGCTCGTCTCGTTACACTAATCTGATTCCCAGTACAGAGTACGCACGCACATCTACCAATTAGGGATCTGTCGCTACCCGAAACATGTTTCGACATGTCAAATATTGTGCACCTGAGAATGACTGGGTCTGGTCACCGGCATAGAGTCTGATAGATGTAGTTAAATGTTTTGTGATTTGACCTGTGATCAGGGTAGGATAAGCAGGGCAAATTGACTGACATGGATGCTTGGTCTTTTGTGTTCAAGTTCAAGGGGTCCAAAAGTGTTTCGGGTCTTTGTGTTAAAGGAAGGATAAGTGGGTTGCAAAGCAGGTATTACTTTTGTATTTGTGTGAGATTAAGGTTGCTCCAAGAGCCCTATTTTTCGTGACGAAGCTGCATCTATCGATTTCGCATTAGACTTCGAGGGATACCCATATCAAGTGATTTGACCTGTCCGTGTTTGGTTCAACCTCTGCAGCTTTGCATCTAATTGGCTGGAACTAGTACCCAATACAAACGCCAAGTGACAACGCAACCCGATGAGGACTGCAATATGTTATTGAGTAGATAGTAGAATCTTGTACATATTTATTAACTAACCATTAAATACTTGATAAAGTATAGCGGAAAGCCCTGTGTTGATGTCGGAAATGGCTTATTGCCAAGTGTTGATACTACTATCAGCTTCAGCCCGCAAAAGACAAACAATATTAATGACTACCTAGAGAGAGGCATTAGCCATTCATTTTGTTAGATGGGTAGTTTTAATCTTGTGTAATCAAATTGGAGCTAATTCAAGTTACCGATAACTGTTGAAAGAACGCTTCCGCATCTCATGCAGGTTCGCGTCTTGATCTTGCATCAGTATACATTTTCCCCTGCAGTCATGTTACTATCTGGATGTAAGTGCGCATATTTCATTTGCAAAATGATTGAATAACTTAATCTGAGAAAACCCAAGGTAGGTAGGGGCTATCATATCGACCTGTCAATATGATTCCCCAAGTGACACTGCCCATCACCTACAGCGCACTTGCCGACAAACAGGACGCCACAGTGAATCACTGAAGGAGAAACTCCCAGCACATTCGCTGTACCTGCGTTTTCAAATCAAGAGAAGAATGCCACGTGCAATATGGAAGACGCTATCATGACTCTGGCTGTTTGTACCTAGGCTTTGTTTTTGATTTCCCCTGCGTTTACTCTAGTCCCCAACACTCGCTCTTTTTTTTGGAAGCTGGATTGTCATACTACGATTTTGGTGCCTCAAACATCGAATTCAACCGAATGTTTTTGAAAAGATAAACTATCGTCTTTCTATTCTCTTTCTTCCTGTTCAACACGGGGCATTACGAGTATTGTCGTTCATTCGTAACGTTCAACCCACCATGGGTACCTTCTTTACAAGCTGGGAGCTTTGGCAAGAGATGACCTTTGTACGTGTGCACTAATGACTCAGTATCTACATAAATGTAGATCTACTGCTTTGTATTTTATACACTTTCAACTAACTACATACTCCAGGTCCTCGGCTGTTGCATCGTTCTTGTCTTTGTCGCTGGACTGATCAAGTTATGGTGGTCCAACCGCGCAATGCGCCGTCACGAAATCATCGACGAGGAGAAGAGGGCAAGACTATCGCTAATGTCATACTGTGGTATTCAAAACATGCGAACTCCCGGTATCCCCTTCGGTATTCGTGCGATTCAGAGTGGCATTGAGGTGGAAGGTATCTGGATCTCAAGACCTAAATCGCCCGAGTCCTGCCAAGTTACACCATCAGCTACATTAGTCGGACGACGTATTAGAATATCAAAAGGAAAAGGAAAGATGATTGACCTTGTGTCGTCGGAATGTCTACCGTCGACACTCAACTTGGAGACCACGCCTACTCGCCAAGCAGCCCCGGGCATTTTACAACAAGATGACATCACCCCAATAAACGGATATACCAGATCAGAACATCCCATCAAGTCAAGTCGTATAACTGCCAACAAAGATCAGAACTTCGACTTGAATTATACAACGCGGTCGCATACAGCTGTCGGGTTTCCGTCGTAAATCCGTCGGATTGTTCCCGATTTGGAGTATTTCTCCAAGTCGGTAGCCAGATCTAAACGCCATTCGTTGATACAAACATTGGAGAAGCAACACCATAAACGGGTCTCCCGCGGGAAGGCAAATGGCTGTTCATGTATAAAAGCATAGATGTCTCTTTCAACGTGGTCTTTTTCCGTTTCTATTTCCTGCGCACGTTTGATTGTCAGCCGGTTCAAAACCATTAGGAAACTTGACTAATACCAGTTACGTTGAAGGATCGCTGCTGCTGCAATGGCCTCTTCCCATGTTATAAATGACATCGCAACCAGGGGGTTCGATGATGCGAAGTCCTATGATACGCATCGACCCTCTTACCCTCCTGCTGCTGTCACCAATATTCTTGGACGTCTTGGTCTCGAGGGCAAATCAGGCGCCAAGATCATAGACCTCGCAGCTGGCACTGGCAAGTTTACCGAACTTCTGGCTGTTAGGCCAGAGGGATACGAGATCGTCGCTGTAGAGCCGTTGGATTCGATGAGGAACAATCTCGCGGAAAAGAAGCTCCCCAAAGTGGATGTTCGACCTGGTACGGCAACTGATATGAAGCATGTGAGTGATGGATGGGCAGACGGATGTATTGTAGCACAGGTAAGATACACGCATGACTCTACATCTTGATTAAAGCGGTTAGCAGGGACCAAAGCTGACCTGGACAAGGCATTTCACTGGTAAGTCACTTGCGCTGAAAGAAAGAGCATGCCCTAACAAATCTCAAGGTTTGCCAAAGAAGAATCTCTCCAGGAAATCCATCGAGTTCTTAAGCCCGGTACCAAACTTGGACTGATCTGGAACGTTGACTCATGTAAGTGCTTCCTAGGCAAGGCCTCCTCCGAGTTGACGTTCCTCAAGACTGACCATAATCTCAGACAACCAGCCTGAGAATTGGCCTTCGCCTACGGGCTGGGAGAAAGAGTTGTTGGATCTTAACTTTAACGAAAAGGCAGACAACGAGCCTCGTTTCCGACACCAGGTCTGGAAGCAGGTCTTTGAGCGCCAGGCCAAGGCTGACAAGCCATTCTTCTCCACGCCCATAGAGACTGACAAGGTCCCATGGTCGGTTTGGTTGACACCCGAGGCCTTGTGGGACAGATTCAACACCCTCAGCTGGAACGCGCTCCGAGAAGGCGAGGAGCGCCGGGTCTTTAGAGAGAAGTACGACAAGATTGTGAAAGAGGGTGGCGGCGAGTTTAACGACAAGGGCGAGATTGAGCTTCATGGATGCACCTTTATTGTCTGGATATCACGATTGGATGGCCCTTAGATGAAATAGCTTGGAATAGTGAATTTTGATATGAGTTTAATCGTGAAGAGCGTGCTAAGTTTTCATTATGCATCAAGCTCTCATGAGTCTGATGAAATGTACATGACTGTATTATTCGTTAGTATGAGTTGTCGAATGAGGGAAATATGTCGCTTTGTTACTTACCGTTGTTTCCTCTCACAAAAGCGTCACCGTATTCCCTGCGCTTCTCACCGTTGACATACTCTGCTGTCTTTTCCAACGCAATGTTCATGTAGCCATCCACCGACTGAAGCTCGCCTAAGATATCAGTTAGTATGTTTCCAAGCAGGCATATCATAATGTCCATCATATGCCAGGTTGGTTGTGACATCAATGGTAAAGGGTAGCATAGACTCACCCTTGTAGACGACACCAGAGTTGAGCTTGACAGTGACAGGGTTGCCGATGATATTGCCGAGGAAGCTTGAAGGGTCCTTGCCCTCTCCTTGAGAAATAGCGCCGTTCTCCATTGTGGCAGTGGTTGGGTTGGTTCTGTGAGGTTGGGGGTGGTGGGAGAGGTTGATGTTTGATGATATCGAGCTTTGGTGGGGGGAGACAGAAAGATTGATGCCTCGTTGTGCTGTTAAGGTTGGTCCGCAAACGCGCCGGCTCGCACTGTGAATGGTCAACGCTGTGAACTCTCCTAACATCTCGTTACAGCGGTACGTAACGGGGCCCGGGGTATTTTAGGCTGCTCAGGTCCCTATTTCCTCCACATAAATCATCCATTCCATCCCACCTGCATAAAGTGGGCGCGTTAAGTGCCATCGCATCGCGCCTGCGACCTCGATCCTTTGTTCTACATATTCTTAACAGTTAATCACAAACACAACTGCATGCAATACCTTGTGGCGCGCTTTATTAAAAGCATAAAGCACAAGCTCCAAACTTGCTACCATTCTTATTCAGTGCAGGCTAACAAGCAACTCTGCGCCAAACATGAAGAAACTGCCTTTCAAGCCCACTGCGCTGCGCAAGGTCGCTCCCAAGCCAACTCAACCAGAGGAAACAAACAATAGTGACGATGATGGACTAGCCCTGTTTAGCCGGCGAAAGGAGATGGTGCCTGTCATGCAAGCCGACCTCGACCGGCGCTCAAAGAAACGTCGCGCAGCTGATTTGGAGGAAGAGCGGCGACAACTTGAGGATACTGAGGAGAAGCCAGCGCGCGACGAGCCCAAAGATGTTCAGGACTCTGGAATTTTTAGTCAGGATGATCACAGCAATGTCCAGGAAGACCTTCCATCCGTTCAACCAAACAAAGAGACTCCTGCTGCAGAGGAAGCTTCGACACAAGACGGAGCTGACGGTGCTAGGTTTGCCTTTCCGCCCTACAACTTTGAACTATCCGTTAACTCTTTCAGTGAACTCGTCACGCCTCCCCCCTCCAAGCGATCAAAACTCGATTCAAGTTCAACTCAAAAGCCACTACTGAGTATACAAGCCGAAGACAACGACGAAGATGAAGAACCATTCCCTGATGCATCGCCGACACCACGAGTACGCCCACAACCCGATTCCCCAAGTCCAGTCAGAAGTCGAAAGCCAGAGGTCACGCCACCAGCGCCCAAGCAAGCTACGCAGGCCATAAGAATTGATTCGGACTCGGAGGACGAGGTGAGGCCAAGTCAAATGGCGAATCGACGAAGCAGTAGCATTGATATCAACGACTTCACCTCGACAAAGCCTTCTAAGGAGCCTACACCACCGCCGGTAGCAGCAGTGGATGATGAGTTCGCAGAGTATATCCGCAGAGCTGAGGAGAATCGTGCCCGCCAGCAAGCCCTACAGCAGTCAGCCAGCACCAACGACTCGCCAAAGAAGGACGTGATCAGTGTCATGATCACGAGCACCATACCTGGTTCCGGAGTCTTGGTGGCCAAGTTTCTATTTGACAAGCAGCTCCGTATCGCACGCGATGCATGGGTGAAGCACCAGCGCAAGAAGGGTCTGGATCTTAACCCCGATGACATTGTTCTCACATGGCGAAGAAGCAAACTTTACAACACTTCAACCCTTACTGGTCTAGGCATTAGACCAGCTGCCAACGGAAAGGTAGAGGCTGACGGACTCGGCTCCGCTGGGTTCAGAGAAAACCGGTCCGTGGTACATATCGAGGCATGGACCCCTGAACTCTTCCAGGAGATGGAACAGAACGAGCAGTTGCAACGAAGGCGGGATGCAGGGGAAGTCTCTGATGAGGAGGAACCTCAGGAGGAGGAGCGGGAAAGATTCATAATCATGCTCAAGGGTCGCGATTTCGAGCCCCTTGAATGCAAGGTCATGCCGGAAACGACTGTCGATACCTTGATTGCCGTCTTCCGCAAGCAGCGCCAGATCAATACTGACAGGGAGGTGTCCCTCTGGTGGGACGGTGAACGTCTTGAAGAGCACGTCGAAATGGAACAGGCCGAGATCGAAGAGCATGATACAATCGAAGTACACGTGCAATAAGGCAGGCATTTGCGAGTGAATTTTGGGAGGCATTGTGTTTGGTAAATGGACGGGCAATGGGTGGCTGGCGCTCTAAGGATATGATACCCAGGAATACAAACTTGAGTTCTCTTATATAGGTAGTTTCAAAGGACAGCCCTGTCACGAAATGAAGGAAGCGGCATGGAAATTTGACTCTAAGCGCATCTATTGTCGCCTCTCTATATGTGATTGTAACTGACCCAAGCCATCTGCCTAGCTACAGGGTCTCTTCCTAAACGCCTCTATCCCGCAGGCCGATCCTGGCAACGTTTGCCTCGGCCTCTTGGTATAACGGAACTTGTACCTAAAGGAACAAATGTAACCCTCCCAATTATATACATCGTTGCTGCTTGTGTTGCCGCTCCCCACAACAACAGCCTTGATTCGTATAATTTGATATAAACAACCCCGTACGCCGTGAATGCCAAAAGGAACAGATAACAAGATATCAACCATCTGATTATGTCCTATAATTTATAATTCGTTCCCGGCTAAGCTGTTTTTCGATTTCTAATCGATGAGATTCTGCATGCCTGATGGTTTAGACTTTGGTGAGATAGTGTCTGATTTTTTGTTCGTGACTGGAGAAGAAGTATTATCGCTGTTTGAATTGTGTGTGGGGTCCGACCCAGTCGCTTTTCGTTTTGCAGGGACTCTTGGTGCAGGTTTCTTCGCCTTATCCTGACTCGCAACATTCTTGACTGCTTTGAATCCAATTGCCGGTGTGTTGGGTTTGGGCTGAGCGGGCTTTTTACCACGTTTGCGTGACTTGGGTGCCGATGTAACGGTTGTTGCTGTTGGCTGTTTTCCGCTGAAATGAAGTGTGCTTTGTTTCTTCCCTGGCTTCTTGGCTGCTGAGATTTTAGGGCTTGCGTTGGGTGTTGGGATTCCTTGAGCCTGTTCGACTTGTTTTGGTTTGGCAGTGGGCTTCTTCTCATCCACCTCTGGGTCGAGTGAGGGCGAACTCGCCGGAATGATGACCTCAAAGGTTGTCTTACCCCTAGCCGCGCGATCTTCCAGGTTTTGTTCTTCTTCTTTGGTAAGCTCATAACCCTCACCAATGTCGAGATCCCAGTGAGGGTAAGTGTGATGAGCAACGTTGTCGCATTCTGATCGCACCACGATATCCCAACAGTTCTTCAAGTCAACACCTTTGGGCTCGTCGTCCAAGTTGATCCAGATGGCAACACCGTTCTTTCGTCCTCGTGTGACTTGGCACATTTCTCTAACAAGTCTGCGGGTTCCAGGAACCTTGAGAGTGGTGCCAACAACCACGACGGCATCGGGTCGTGCCTTGAGATCCGCGCTTGAAACATTTCCAATGGCTTCTTCGTCTGGATTATACTCATTGTAAAGCACAAATCGCGGCCGCAATCTTCCAATACCGTGGCTCCGTTTTCCTGCATGAGCTGTTCGAACTTCGTCAAGATCTTTGCATGTTGAGCAGAGCGGAGGCTTTGGGCCGGTGAAAATTTCGCCGTTAAAATCTTGGAGGCTGCTGCATTTAGTGCAAACCATTTTTTGGAGGCCACCGTGCAGCTGAATGGTGGTGGGCCAGGGACCTTTGGGGTTGAGAGGGACTTGAGTGGCCAGAGGCTCCATTGATGTGTCTATGCAATCAATATTTTGCGAGTAGAGGCGTAATAATCGACCCTCCTTGGCCAGAGATGCTAGTAGGTGGTGAAACTTTGTAGGTTCGGCAGTTTTGGTCTTGGCAGCCATTTCTCTAACCATGGCGTGAAATGATTCGGTGGTATCGTCGTGTTTATAAACCGAGGCATCGAATAAGTGTTTACCGGAGCCTTTGAGATTATGTTGGTTTTTCACAGATGCGAATAGGCCAGTGGACGATCGAAAGTCCGGAATCCCAGCTGCAACAGAAATGCCAGCACCCGCGATGACAACAATCTTCTTCTTCTTGCGTAATGTATCGCGAAGCCTGTTAAGTAGGCGAGTATCTTCTTCTGTTCGTTCCTCTTCGCCTTTCATCAGATCCAAGTACTCGGTTATGCGTTCTTTAGGAGGCGTAATTCGACGCTTTTTGGCAGGTGGAGGGCCTTGAGTATTAGCGACAATCTCGTCTTCAAGGTCGGACATCTTGGCAGGAGAATGGGGGCCAGAGGCGGTTGTCGAAGGCGAAGGATAGCGCTTCGCAGGGTCGAGCATAGTGACTGGTGAAGACGGCACAGACGGTGTTTTAGAAAGGGTCGAGAGCGGCGATGAGAGAGTTGAGTTTTCTCCTCCATCAGGGATGGAAGATAAAGGACTCGAAGGAGGCATTGTGACCGGGTAGAGTTTGCTCGTCGTCGGAGAGGCAAGAGCGGGAGAGTAGGTACCTAGGAAGGTAGGCACAGGTAGGTAAAGTTTAGGTAAAAAGGAGTGAGGTCGGAAGTGCCTGCTCTAATTGCACATGATTGCAATCAAAAGAGAAGTTGCAGCCGTAATGGTTTGTTTGTAGATGACAATTAGGAAGAAGGAGCACTGCAGAAGAAAGTGCGGATGAAAGAGCCGGCGGGTATTAGTGGATTTAACGTTAAGTTAAGTGGAAAGAATTGAGAGTTTTGGATCGTAACAAAGAAGTGAACAATGTCGAAGCGAAAGTACATATGAGTTGAAAGAGGCAAAACAAGGCAAGGCAAGGCCAGGCAAGGCAAGGCAAAGCTATGCGAGTGTCAACTCAAAATCAAACCGGGGGTGGGTGAATGACGAAGAGTTGCAGTCCCAGAAAGCGGGTATCGTTTCGGGGGCCAGGAGAAGACCTAACTACGTATGTTAGCGTGTAGCAGCGTTTGCAACTGCCCCGTGTCTTGCAGCACAAATAACGAGCCAGGGCTCAGCTGGGTCTTTTACTCTTTTCCGACGTCTATTAGCGTTCAAGCCATAGCCAGCGCAGAAAACCCAGAGAGACGTAGACATTGGCCGCTGTTAGCAGAATAAACTAAATTAGTAGGTCACTTTATGCTACTTAGACCATACTTTTAGATTATTTATTTTTCTAACCTAAGACTTGGGAGACCAATGTTTCTGCTGCTGCGAGAGAAAAAAACCGCACTTGCTCGCTGGAACACCGCTTAGTTTGATGATCGCGGCAGAGCGCCCTTGCTAAGGCGGTTGGAGGGAGGGTGGGGATACTAGTTCAGGGACGTAGGTGGGCCAATCTACTGGGTTCGTGGCTGATGTGTTCAAGGTCGGTTTGTTGATGTTTACATGCAGGTCTCAAGAACAGTCACAGAAGAGTACAGCAAGTCGGTGACATCAGTTTAGAGGCTGTGAGCCTATAATATGCCTTCCGCAGCCATTTTGCTGTCATGTCATCCAGGTTGACCCTGAAAAGAGACTGGCGTCTAGTGACATTAATAGGCCAGGCTATGCTGCAGGCACAACCTGCATGAGGTCAGTGACAAGGGTATATAGCCGACAACATTGATCTTTTAGAAGTTTGTATCATTAGATTAATGTTAACAACTGTATCTATTACCCAAAAGATGCGGTGAATCATTTTATCACATTTACTCTACACCGAATTTTTATCTTTCGGGCACCTAAACTACCCCCCAATGTTCTGTTTTACCCTTACCGAGTGGCTGGGATGATTCACTTTAGACTGCATGCAGTGGGTGGCAGCCCAACTCTGCGACTTTGCACTCCAGTCATTGGTCCATTTCTTCACCTCCTTCTTTAATTTTCCATCTGAACAGTACCTAATTAGTTTTATGGCAATGATCTCTATCCAATATGCACTGCATGGCACCAGCAAGCAAATCTGTTCATTATCTCCCTGTTCATCTCTCCTAACCTGCATAAATGTCACAATGTTTGTACTTCCTAAAACGGCTACTGCACTTTACCAATATGCAAGCAATTTCCGCCACACACTCACTTCACAGTCATTAAACAGGTGATTAAATGTCCACATGTCAGTTCACTGACTGTGGGGTGATTTCACCAAGTTTATAGAATGCTTTAAGCAAACCACGCACAGATGTACAAACGTGCATAACTGGCCGACTGATTATCCCATGTGAACTTAGGTACTAGGTAGTATGCATCTGCTCTGCCAGGTGTACCGTACACCCCAGTAAAAGAACAACAGCACAAACCGCGCCTACTAAGCCATTCATATCTACCGATGAGTAAAAGCAAACACTTTCAGCTGAAACGGAAGAGACGGAAAGAGATTTAATTCACGTCGTGACATCACAAGCGATAACCCTCAATCCATCGGTTGCCTGAGAGACGCTACACATTTACTGTTGGGCCCTGAACCTTGAACTCCACCCACCTCCACAAGTGGATGCTGTCATCCATGCTTTCGTGCAGATGCCTTTGACGCGATTAGCGCGTAACCCCATATCTCAATTTAGCGCACCTAAGTCCGCCTAAGACGTGATCCATGCAGTCAGTCAGCAGCAGTACTCTTCTCTTTTGTCTCTGACATAAATACCGGAGCAGATCGTCAGGATAGTAGTCCTTTGTCTGGCGAGGGCATCATATGAAAGAGCAGCAGTTATAACAGATGAACTCAAAACTGCAACATTGACTGACAATATAAAATTCAGTGAGTCCACGATGATGATTTGGCAGGTGCATCTCAATCTTCAAAACCTCGTTAATATAACCTAATAGCGGAGCAACCTTCCCAGTATAAACCCGATAATACAACAATAAAGTACCTAAATAAAGATAGGTACCTAGGTATCTATGAGGTTAGTAGATTAGTAGGTACCATCGCGCGCCAAGGGGGTTATGGGACATGGTCTGGGCAATGATAATAGGGCTTAATACGGTGTTAATAATAATTTAATAGTACTATTAATTATTTAATTAATATAGTATTAATTTAATAGGCTTATAATAGCTTAATAGGCCTTTAACCTATTAAACTGTCTAGTTTAAAATCTATTAAAAAGCTATAAGCCTTATTATTATAAAAGATATTAATTTTAATTATAATAACCTAGCTAGCTATAATAGTTAAAAAATAACCTAAAAGAGGCTTATAAGGGTATTAAAAGGTCTTTATAATTAGTATTAAAAAGGGTAAAAAAGAGGTATTATAAAAGCCTCTTTTTTCTTTCTTTTTAAAGAAATTAAGACTATAGTTAAAACTATAGCCTTAAGCCAGATTATTAATTAATTAAATTAATTAATAAAATAAGCTATTAAACTATTAGCTAGGTAATCTTATTACTATTAAAAAGATATTTATTATATTAATATATAGAAGGTAATTATAAGGGTTAATTTAGCTAAGTAGTAATATAGAATTACAAGGGTAATATAATATTAGTAAGTAAGAAAGAGGATAATTCTTTTATTATTATAAGAGTAGGTCTTAAACTAAGAGGTCTTAGAGATTTACTTATACTTATATAACTAGCTTATATAAGTATATATAATAATCTTTTCTCTTAGAATTATTATATATTATATATTAGCCTTAAAGAGAGCTAGTATAATCTTTAATATTATATATATATTTATTATATAAGAATTAATTAATTAATTACTTTTTCTTAAGTAATTTCTTTTATTATTTATTATAATACTTTTTATTATCTTTAAATTCCTCTAGGTACTTTATATAATACTTAATAATAATACTTTTATTAATATTTAATATTTTAATTTAAGTATTATACTTAAGGCCTTAATCTTTTTATTATATTATAAATTCTTTAAATAATATATTATTATATTTAAGGTAATATACTTAATATTTAATTAAAAAGTTAATTTTATATTATTTCTTATTATTTAGGTTTTTTTTAATAAGGCTAGGTTTTTCTTTAGTAAAGTTATTAATATATATAGATATTAAGTATTTAATTAAAATAATTAAATATATTATTTAATTAAAAAAGAGTTTAAGTTTATAGACTAGGTTATTAACTATTTACTTAATATAAAAAAGGCCTATTTATTATTATAATTACTTATATAGTAATTTCTTAAGTAAATAATAATTATTATATAATTAAAAGTATACTTTATTATTAACTTTAAGGATAATAAATTAGTATTTCTTATTATAAGCCTTTTTTCTCTTTATAGCTATAAAGTTAAATATTAATTAGATATTTTATTAAATAGTCTTTTAAAAGAATAATAAATTAAGTATTTTTTTATTATTATTAAGAAAGTTAAGAGTATTATTTAGTTTAAATTTATAAAAGTATTCTTAAGTAAATATACTTATATTAATATTAAATACTCTATTTAAATTAAATTATAAATTTAATAATAAGTAATTTTAATTAATTTTAAGATTCTTAATATAGTAAAAGTATAATATAATCTTAATAGTCTAGTTTTTTTATTTTAATAGTCTATTAGCTTTAAGGTAATAGGCTATAATTATAGCTAATTTATAATTAAATTCTTTTTATAAAGATTATTAAAAAGAATTATTAAATTATTTATTTTTATTTAAGATAATAACTTAAGGTATTCCCTAGTTAATTAATATAAAGAATTTAATTAAGGCAATTACCTAGTCTTTAGTAAAATAAATAGAATAGCTAGGAATTAATAAGTTTTTTTTACTAGCTATATAAATAATTATTATTAGTTAATTAAAGAGGTTAAAACTATTTATAGCCTATAGAAAGCCTTTTAAGAGAATAGGCAATAATTTAATAATAAAATCTATTATAATAGTATATATTAATTAAGTAAATAATTAAATAGGTATATAATTATTAATTTATTTTTATTAATTAGTTTAACTTAAGTAATATATTTTATAAATATAAATATACTTTTTAATTTAATATAAAAAGTTATAAATAAATAGGCTAAATAGTTTTTAAGTTATTCTTTTAATTTTAAAATAATACTTATTATTATATATTATTATTAGGGTTTTTAATATTATTTTATAGAGAATATAGAGTCTATATATTCCTTTATTATTATAATTATAAAGTAATCTTTACTATAGAATAAAAAGAATCTTAGGCTTAAAAGTATTAATAATAACCTTACTATTTAAAATATCTATAGTAATAAGCTTACTATTAAATAAGATTATTTTAATTATAAGTTTATATTTATTATTATTAATATATTTTATTAAGAAATAAGCTTTTATCTTTAATATTATTATAGCTTTAATATTAATAAGTATATTATTTAATATTAAGTAATTTAATTTTATTTAATTAATATTTTTATTTAATTCTTTAGCTTTTAATTAACTTAAAGTATTAAAAATAAAGTTTTTCTTTTCTAGGATATAGAAAATATATAAATTATATTTAAATAGGTAAATAGAAGTATTAATAAGCCTTTAATTTACTTAATTAGTATTAAATATCTTAAGTATTATTTTTTTAATAATAGGTTTAATTATAAAGTAGTTAATAAAGACTATTAAAAATCCTTTAAATAATTTAATTTAAGCCTTAAGGCAATATATAGCCTAAATAAAGTAGGCTATTTTAAGTTTAATTAGCCTATATTTATATTTAACTAATAATAAGGTATAACTTAAGAAGTATATAAATAAGATAATATTAACTAGGATATAAGTATTTTCTTTCTATATATAACTATTTTTAATATAATAAAGAATAGTATTAAAGCCTTACTAAAGATTAATATTAATCTAAAGAAATAGTTATTTAATAAGGTCTAGATAAAATATTCCTTTACTAAAGGTAATTTTAAATTAAACTACTTTAAAGAATATTAACTCTTTAAGTATAAGGTTATAGTAAATTATCTTAGTATAAGCTATTCTTTATTTTTTATTATTATTTATAATCTTATTATCTTAATAACCTTTAATTAATAAAATAACTTTTTATTATTAAAATAGTTTAATAAGTTTTATATAGTATAGAATTAAATACTTAATATAATTAATTACTTTAATATATTATTCTAGAGCTACTAATTATATTAAGAATTTAAAGGCAATAAATATTATTATTTTCTTAGCTATTATTAATAGACTAAAGGTATTAACTTTAAAGCTAAGAATATAGGTATTTAAATATTTAAGTTAGCTTTTCTTTAGATTAATAATAAAGTTCTTAGATTTAAATAAAGTAAATAGAGTTTAAAGATATTTAAAGTATTTAATTATTAATTATAAAAAAATAATAATATTATTAATAAAGGCTTAATAAAATCCTTAAAAAAGATAAAGTAAATAATCTATATATCTTTATATATATACTAAAGAATTATAAAAACCTATTAATATAACTATTAATTTTTTAAATCTTTAATAACTTATAATAATAAAGTAATTATAATATTCTAATTTAACTTTAAATTAATAAAAAAAAGTAAATATATTTATAATAAAAATATATATTATTTCCTATAAAGTGCTAATAATATCTTCTTATTTAAGTAAAGAATAATAATTAAGTATAATAACTTTATTAAATACTTATAGGTTAATAACTATATATACCTTTAGTTTATTATTAATCTTTCTTTATATTATAAATACTAAGGCTATAAAGGGGATAAATTATTAAACTTATTCTATATATCTCTTATAATATAGTATATTAAATATTTTATTAATAAATTCTTTATCCTTTATATTATAAATATAAAGTTATTAAAATACTTTATATTTATATTAATTATCTATAAAGGGAATAATTATCTTATTACCTTTATTAATATAAATAAGACCTTTATTAGTCTATATAATAAAGAATTTATATATAAGCTAATTAGCTTATTATATAAAGGGTAATTTATTATTATAAATATAAATACTATTACTTATAATAATCTTAAGTAAATCTAGCTATTATTATATTTAAACTTTATAAGGAAATCTATAGAGACCTAGTAAATTTATAGTATTAATAATTAAGTTAATATTATCCTTAATAATAAGTATATTAATAGATATATTTAATTCTTTTTCTAAGAATTTAATAAGTATTATTAATAATTAGTATCTTTAATTATATTAGTTTTTTTAAGTTCTTATAATATTAATTATAATAGTATTAAATATAGTTCCTAGCTATTTATATATAATTAACTTTAATATTATAATCTTATATATTAAGTTTCTTATTCTTAAGTTATTAATATTAAAGATAATAGCCTTAAGGGCAAGGGATAAAGTAAACTTAGCTAATAATAATACTTATATATTTATTTATAGACTTTAAATAAATTCTTTTTTTAAACTTATTAAAGAGATAATTATATTAGCTATTATAAAGGCTATAAATATTAATTTCTATATAAAAGCTAAATATAATTACTATTCTTTATATTCTTTAAGGTTTTTAAGCTTTTACTTTTAAGATATATAGATATTAAAATCTATATTATTAATAATTATAATACCTAAGGGGCTAATAATATCTATAAGACTATTAATTATAGTTATTAATAATCTATAGAATATATAAAAATATCCTTTAAGAATTTCTTTTTAAAAGGCTAAAATAAAGTAAAACTCTCTAGCTAGGATTATTATAATATAAATTGCTTATATTTATTATAATACTTTTTTAATAAGTTATATAACTTAAAAAGAGATATAGAAATCTCCTAGTAAAATATAATTAAAGTATTATATTATATTTATAATATTAATACTATAGGGTATTATTTAACTATTTTTAAGGAAAATAGCTAATAATAATAATAGTATTCTATCTTAAACTTAAATATTATATTTAAATTTAATTATATTAGTATTATTTTTATTTTTATAAATACTATTAATATAAAAAGAAAATATAGCTTATTTATTATAAGGTTTATTTACTTTATTATTAATATCTTTAATATATACTAGTTTTTTCTTTTTAATCTTATAATTTAAAGTATTTAACTAGGCCTAGTTAATAATAGATTTCCTATAGCTAGTATCTATATAAATAGTAATAAAGAGACTTTTATATTTACTATAAACTTAGAATCTTAAATAAATATAATTCCTATTAATTTTATATATAATAAGTATAAGGAATTAAGTTATATTCTATATATTAAGAATAATAACTTCTTAATTCTTTTAACTTAAATTAATAATACTATTGCCTATAGTATTATTAATAGTATTAAGATAATCTTAAGCAATAATATTTATAACCTATTAATAATAATAATTTATACTATTATAGCTATTTTTAATATAGTAATATAGCTTATTATAAGATAGAAAATCTTATTAATAATAAATATAATACTTAGTCTTAGTAAAAGTATTTTTACTTAAAAGCTAAATAAGTAAGATATATATTTATACCCTTAAGTATTTCTATAGTAAAGCTCTTATAATAAATATATAATTATATATTTTATATTTATATATTTTTAATATAAAGGTTAATAAGAAAGTATTTTCTCTTAAGATATTTAATAAATCTTATTTAGTAGTTATAAAGCTAAGATAAGATTTCTATAATAATATTAAGCTAATTAAATAGTTATTATTAGATTTATATTTATTATTATAATAATTATAGTCTAATTATATATTAAATATATCTTTTAAAGTATTATCTTTTATAATAAGATAATACTTTTTAAAATAAATCTTCTTTTTTTCTTAAATATAATCTTTTTTATATAGTTAAATATATTAATTATCTTATTTAAACTTATTTTACTTTTTAATTTATTTTTTATTATACTTATTATTATATTATTAGTTATAACTTTACTTATTTCTCTAATAGCTACTTTAATACCTATTTAAATAGTAAGAGTCTTTTTAATTATTATAGCTTTAATTATTATTTTAATACTTATTCTTATAAAAACTGCTTTTATATTACTAATTATAATTAAAGCTAAACTTAGGGAAGTCTTAATTAACTATTTATATAATAATATAATAATAGTTCTTATAAATATAAATAAAGTCTATTAATTAAATATTCTTATTAAGATATAAGAAGAAATAGTTAACTTTAAGGTTAATTATAATAAAGATAGTAAAAAGAATAAATATTTTACTAGAATATTTTAGCTATTTAATTAAATTTACTTTTTATTAAGCCTATTAAGATAAAATAATATTCTTCTTAATAAGCTAGAGAGTATATAGATTAAAGTATAAAGTAGCCTAAAGCTTACTATTTAGATATTTAAAGTAATATATAAGAATTCTTATAAAGTTAAAAATTATAGAGTTTAAAACTTTTTCTTTTTTATATTTATTTATTTTAAATATTAATTAAGTATTTATTTTTTTAATTAGTATAAAGATATAATTATTATTAAAATAATCTTTATTATAGTATTTAAATATTAATAAGTATTTATAGAATATAAATATATTAATATAAATACTCTTTTTACTAAAGGTTATAATAAATCCTTAATTATATTAATTATTAAGATATTTAGAATTAAATACTTTAAATACTTTTTTTTAAATTTTCTTAAAGAAGTTATTAATAAAAAGGGTATTAATAGCTATTTATTCTTAAATATTTAATTATTAATTATAATCTTAATTTAAATTATAATAATATTTATTAATATAGTCTTATATATACTCTATAGTTTATTCTAGGATATTTAAGTAATTAAGGTATTATTAATTATTAATACTTAGTAAATTAATTTACTATAGTTAAGTAAGAAGTCTAGTTACTTTTAATTTAAGAAGGATATTTAAATAATAAGTAGTCTTTAATAAGGCTTAATTACCTTAGGTTATAAAGTATATCTAGAATACTTTTATAATTTCTTTTTATTATTATAGAAAGTAGATTAAATAAGATATTTAAGTATAAAGAAGAAATAAAAGATTATAAGTTAATATATATTTATTAATATTATAGGAAATAAGTTATTAGATTTATATTATAATATTATAGTCCTATATAGTTATAATCTTTAATATTACTTTAGTAAAGTATTTATTAATTAATTAGTAGAATTTAATTCCCTAGGTAATTATATCTTTCTTATAAATTAAAATAAACTTAATATTATTATTTATTTAATTTAAATTATATAAAGAAAAGTATTATTAATTATTCTTTACTATATTAATAATAAAGGGAAGGTTATTATCTTCTTTAGAATAAATAAAAGTAAATTAAGCTAGTATTTATTAAGATAATCTAGTTTATATTATTAAAATATATAACTTATAGTAAATAAAGCTATAAGCTTAAAAATTCAATAATAATATAATAGTATTAATAGTAGTAAAAGCAGTAATACTATAGGGCTTAATATAAGTCTAAACCTTATATAAGAATATAAGCTTTAAATAGATAGTAAAAAATTCTTTCTCTCTTATAATATAATAATAAAAATAAGGAAATTATTAATATTAATATTTAAAGCTAATATAATATATAAGTTATTCTAATTAATTATTTATATAATAGTAATTAATTATTAATAATCTATATAAATATATTTTATTAAATAGGCTTTAACTCTATAGATAATAGCCTTAAGGCCTTAGCCTATAGAAATAGTAATTAGTATAATAATAAAGAAAAATTAATTATTATATTAATTAATAATAAAAAATAAGCTAAAGATTTATACTAATTAATCTTTAATTAAAAAGAGTTTAAAAATACTAAAGTTAATAGTATATATAGTAATAAGCTTAATATTATATTAACTTAATTTAATTATTAAATCTTAATCTTTTTATACTTTATTAAATTAAATTATATTAACTAGGTTTTATAGAAAAAAGAGTAATTTAATGCTTTATATTAAAAGCTAGATTAAGAGATTAAATTATTAATATAAAAAGGGGTATTTCTAGAGGTAATATAGTTAAGTAATTATATACTTTAGATTATAGACCTAGAGATAATTATTTATACTATAAAGATATTTAAACTATTTAATAATCTATAATAAATAATTAGCTATTTATCTAGTTATAGTAGTTAAAATAATAAGGTTAATTAAAATTATTAGAATTTTAAAATATTAATTTTTTATATAGTTATTTTAAGTTTAATAGGAAGTTTTAGGTTTAATTAAGGGCTTTCTCTAAGGATTAGTAAATATTATATAAATATATTATATAATAACTATCTAAGTAAATATAAATAATATACCCTATAATAAGCAGAGTCTTAATAAGTAGTTTTAACTATAGCTAATTTATATTATAATTAACTTAGTATTAAATTATTATAATACTATAAGTAATATTAAGGTAAATATATAATTATCTTTAAAGTTACTTTTTATATTTATTTAAGTATTATATTTTAACTTTTATTAATTTCTTAAAAGAGTATTAAATTCTAGGTAATAAATACTTTATTATTTAATAATAAGTATAATATACTCTTTATTAAAGTAATATAAAGAGGTTTTATTTTCTTTTTTAATTATATACTATAAGTTTAATTATAAAAAGGAGCTAAGCTCTTTTAATTATATTATAGGTTTTTTATTGTAAGTAGTATTTAAATATAAAGGCTTTTTTTTACTATATTATAATCTTATTATTATTATAATAGCTTTAATTAAGCTTTATAAATATTAATTATATTTAATATCCTTATTAAAAAAAGTATTAATAATTTCTTTAATTTAGCCTAAAGATTAAAAGCTATAATCCCTAGGTTTATATTTTAAAAGAATATAAATATTAATATTAATTATAAATACTTTCTAAATACTTTTTTTTCTTTCCCCTAGGATATTAAACTATCTCTATTTAATTAATATAAAAGTTTATATTTTAATTATAAATATAATATTAAATACCTTAACTCTTTAGAGTTAAAATAAAGGCTATATTATTAATTACCTTTATAAAATAAAGTTAAATTAAAAGGCTTTTTTTTTTATTAAAAGTATATATTTAAAAAAATTAATTTATAAAGCTTTTTAAAATAATTAATATATTATATTAATATAAAGATATTATATTTAAATAAATCTAAATTAATATATAGGAATATATAATAATTAGATACTTAATAAAGCTTAAACCTTATTTTTATAAGATTAAGATTTAAATCTTAATAGATTAATTTTTAATTTTTTTAATTAAATTATTAGAAAAAAGGTATATTTAATATAAATAGTTAAGTATATTAATAGCTTAAATAAAAAGAGGTCTTTATAACTATAGCTATTACTATTTAATATAGAATTATAAGGGTAATATAATATTAATAAGTAAGAAAAAGAATAATTCTTTTATTATTATAAGAGTAAGTCTTAAACTAAGAGGTCTTAAAGACCTACTTATACTTATATAACTAGCTTATATAAGTATGCATAATAATCCTTCCTCTTAGAATCATTATATATTAAGTAGGCTAAGTAAGCTAAAAAGGCTAAGTTAATATTAACTACTATTAACCCTATTAACCCTATATTAGCTATTAACTATAATAATTATATTAACTAGGAAAAATTATAATATTAAGGTTATTTTTAATATCTAATATAGCCTATTATAATAACCTTAAAATACCAGTCTTCAACATAGTAATCTAGTCAATAGACTATTATTTCCCTTGCTAATACCCTCTACAAGCTTGTATAACCCTGATACCCTTATACATCCACTGTCTACAAAGGGGGGGTGCGCCGGTAGGTAGGTGGTAAGAAGTCGGCAAGTCCATGAGGCCGTGCTTTTAACCAAGATTTCAACAAAACGCTACCTATATTAGAATAAAAGCTCTACCAATTCTGTGCAATGGTCTTTCTCCATCCTCATCCGATATGAAAAACTCGGCGACCAGAGCAGATCACGAAAAAGTCTAATAACGATGTCAGGCTCTTCTTGGGCTTCGCTGCCGCCAGAGATTCGGCTACAGATACTGAAGACAGTCTCACGTCAGGAAGGTCGTGGCTCTTGTGCGGCTGTCTGTTCAGAATGGAAGGCATTCATTGAGCCGCAACTTTGGAACAGTGAGCAAGGAGAGGCGTGTGCAGTCATCTATCAAAGGGACAGATCAAGTCAGCAAGTCACTCTGACGAGACGCGGAACTTGGCATTTTGAGCTGAACCACGAAGTGGTTTAGTCATGCATGGGAGAATGTCGATTCAGATTTTATCCTTCGAATCGAACATGACCAGCTACATGCAGTCGTCAAACAAAACGGTGATGCCATATACCACTTGGGTTTGTCAGGAGAAGTTACCGATCTCATTTCTTCCCAGCAGCTACGACATGAGGCATTCGTAGGAGGAGGTCTGACAAACGGTCTTGTTGTTGGCTCCTCATACATGTCTTGTTGAAGAGGTAAGTCTCCCACCCCTCAATATTTATATATTAGAGGATAACCGAACTGTCATGTATGATTATTGATGTGACTTTATGTAAGGATATTGCCCTCTGACAGGCTTTATATGCCTCCTATAGAGTTGAGCCTTTAAACATTTAGAAGAGCTAAGACTGCCTTTTAATGCAGTGGCTTGTTAAGCTAAATCTCGTATACTTTACTTGTCCTAAGTTACTCATTAACACTGTCTAATAAAACTCCTATTAAAAAATATAGTTATATATCCTCTTTGCACAAACAGGTTAAAACTTGTTAATAACTTTAACAAAACTGAAGAGGGTGAAAATAATTGTTATAGACCAAGGTAGATTTATGTCTTCTATCTAAGTCTCTTCCTTCTGGGGCAGTTCCACTGAATATGTACTCATGGAAACCTACCTGGCTTGCCTGGGTAGGTAGTCTACCATGAAAACTTGACTAGGGACGTTGAGCTTAAGTACCTGCCCAGTATACAGAGTAAACTGACCTACTAGTTTAGTCTCTCATGTTTCCAGCAGTCACGGCTCCTCAAAAGTAGCGAATTGGTTCAATAGTACATATAAATCTAGGCTAAGTCAAACATGTGTATCATATAGTAGTACATTTATCAGTATATAACTTCAGCCCCTCAGTTGGGTCGCGGAGTTGAATGTCTGGGTTGAACCACTGGACGTCCAATAGGGATTATCTTCCTAGGTCGGTCACCCCTCTTACGGTTGATGAGTTCCATTCCCAGAACTCCTGTCACGATACCAAACAAGTGCGACGCAATATCGATCTGCAACTTGACCGTCTTGCCGAAGGCGGCAAGCTGCGGCACGCACACAAGTGCTAGGAAGATAATACCTGGCACACCATCCTGAGGCAGACCAAAGAACTTGAATCCATCAAGACGGTGATCCCAGAAGAACGCGGCGCAGACACCAAGCGTTGCTGCAGAGGCGCCCAGAGTAGTAACTCCCAGCATACCTCGCAGGGCGTAGGTGGCAACACTGCCTACGAAACCAACCGCACCACAGGCCGTGTAGAGGGTAAGGAAATCGGCACGTCCAATGTCCTCGTGCAGAGCAGAACCAACAACGAAGCAAGGGATCATGTTGAGTGCCAAGTGGCTGATGCCCTGATGAGAGTAGGGCGCAGTGAACATGGTAACAGGTTTCACGGCACCAATAGCGATGATCATGTAGCGGTTCAGTAGCTTCCACAAAGGAGGAACCCTCCATGCCGCCCAGACAAGCACGTTGACTCCGACAATAGCTCCAAGCGTTGTGTGGGCAGTTGAGATATCAGGGAAAACACGGTAGCGGGGGGCAGGCTCTTCATAGACGGTAGAAACAGCAGCAAGGAAGCCAACGACAAGAGCGACAAAAGTGGCAGAGGGAAGAATACGCTCCCAAGTCTTGACTTCAATAGGAGCTTCCAGGTCAGACTGGGCATTCTTGTAGTACTCGGCGATCTTAGGGTTGGCGATCTGACGTTCTGCCTTGTGGTCAAGGTTAGCCAGAGTGCCAGAGTTCACTTCTCCTTTTGCCTCGGCTGCCTTGCGCGCCTCTTCCTCGAGAGCTTCCTGGGCCTTGCGCTTGGCCACGTTCCTTGCTCGGATTTCGTCGAGCTTGCTGTGGCCATATACAGGATCTGGCTTGTAGACTGGGGCAACTGGCTCTTCGACTTCTTTGTCGCCCTTATTCTTCTTGGAAGCTGGCTTGGCCTTCTTCTTTTCCGCAGCCTCTTTTTCCGCCTCAAGTTGTGCAAGCTCATCCTCAGCCCGGAGTCCTGCGTTCATGACTTCGTCAACGGACACTGTCTTTCGTAGATATTCGAGTCCCTTTGCGATTTGACCTTTGGTGAAAGACGATGTATGGACGGCAAATGCTGGATCATCGAGGGTGCCGGCAACTCGACGACCATGGAGAATACGTAGCAATTGGTTCGCCCTCTTAGCATTGATGCCCTTTCCAAAAGCCTTCGATACCTCGGCTTCCGTCAAGTCTTTGCTTCTGAACTGAAGACCGGCTTGGTCCCTGTAATCCCTCGGTAGCTCCTCATAATTTCGGATCGTCTTGTCGAAGAATATCGTTCGTCGGGTCTCGTACGATGTGTGGTTGTTTCCGAAAGGGTTGCTTCGGCAATTGATAGTCGATAAGAGACCGTTTCGGTTACTAGACGAACGGCCGGAGATCCATCGAGCTGGTGTAAACGGTTGATGGGTCGCTGACGATGATGCCCTCAAGACTGCTTTTTGAAGAGCAGACCTCAGCAGCACCCGCGATGGATTGGGGCACGCGAATAGACTCATTGCGGGCGGATGAATGCGCACGATGCGCTCTAGAGAGCCACTGGCTCGATAATAAGTAAAAGAGCCAAAGTGAAAGGGACAATTGTGGTGTGATGGGGAGTTCTCAGTGCATGAATTAATTTTGGACGCATGAGGTCAACAATTTTGGTTGCAACAGCTTGAGATCGACGGACTCAAAAGGTACGTACCATACGCATACGCAGGAAGAAGCCTACACCCCCACCATTACCACTGCCCCGCGGTCTCCCATGGAGCTACCACGAACATCTGTCTGTTCATCTTCAATCTTCTTTAATGTTGAATCATACTTTTGAACACTTCTACATACTATTTCACATACTCAAACCACCACAAACATGTCATCCACGACTACATCCGCCGACACACGGCCCATCGCCCCTGCGCGCTTCGCTGCCGCTCTCAAAGACCTATCCATCGGCATGCTACACCTCAAAGTCCTCGAGATCCGTAACTCAATCGCCCACCTCCAATATTCCAACGACCAGCTCAAGCCCTTCGCAGAGGGCACGGAAACCACTCCCTCTGGAGAAGCTTCGGCGCCCGACCAAGACTGCATCGACGCCATCCGCGAGAACGAAGGTGTCATTGACCGCATGGCCGAGCGAATCGCTCTTATCCGCGTAGAGGTGGAGGAACGCGGTCTTAACTGGACAGAGTTTCAGAACCGCGATGAGTCTGAGAGCAAGAATGACGAGGATGCTGTTGTAAATGGAAACGCACAGACGGACGTCGCAGCCTCAAACACAGAGAGTCGACATGATGCGTGGAGCGACGGCACATTCCAGACAGGGACAATTCGAAACGGCGAGGTGCACCTAGATCGTCAGGCTGGAAGACCAGAAGGCGGAAGCTTGAGTGATGAGCAGCTTCGGAGAGCACTAGAGGAACGAATGCGGGATCTGGGTACAGAAGATGACGAAGGAGGCATGCATCTCTAGATATATTAAAAAGGGACGTGCCAGACTCGAAACATAATGCATGGTTGGCGTTTGGTAAATGGACAGACATCATGGTGGGATACCCAAAAGTAGGCCGCTTTGCACAACACTTGGGGCAGGCACACGGTTATTTAGTTCAGCCCGCACAACTGTCTTGTCACAAGAGGCTACAAGCGATGAGATTTCAAATCCAGTTTTGCTATTTTTTCTATTTCCCAGCTTTCAATCTGCCGAGAATGCATGTCCTGGTTGCTACCACAAGTAGCGAAAGTGTTGACTTTTCGCCTTTTGGCGAGTGAAAGGCATGTGTCGCCTGCCTCCTTTTTAGCGAACGAGACAAAAGAAAAGTAAACATATAACCGCCTGCTCCAGCGCCGAAGTGCTATGCGACCCAATGCTAAAACAAACAAAAAAAGACAAGACCAATCCAATCCAATCCCATATAAATGCTTATAGACGAGAAAATGCCAATCTGAAACATGTACTGAGAAACCCGAAAGGGTGATGTTCGAGGAGACAAACACATGAGAAAATACATGTGAGACGAGGGTTGAGGGAGTAACAAGACTGTTAGCGTGGGGAGGAGAAA
Organism: Fusarium poae; assembly: GCF_019609905.1. Taxonomy (NCBI): domain Eukaryota; kingdom Fungi; phylum Ascomycota; class Sordariomycetes; order Hypocreales; family Nectriaceae; genus Fusarium; species Fusarium poae. Next base: position 1,408,698 of record NC_058399.1, read on the forward strand.
CAGTCTTGCATGAAGATAATGCGAGCGTGGGGGGGGCTTCATATCTTCAATAATGTGGCTTGAGATTTTGTTTCACTCAGTTTTGAGTTAATCGGTGTCGTCGCCAACAGGGGAGGCGGCGCCTGAAAGCCTCTTTGATCGAATGGACTTTTGTCGCTTGGATCGCTTCGAGGACATCCTTGTGGCCGACCTAGTGCTCTGAATAGTCTCAAGCTTGGGACGTTGAGCGGCAGAGTGCTTCCGGCGAGGGCTCGAGTGCATGGCACTTTGCGAGAAAGGAGCGGGCACGTCAGAATCAGAATCATCTGAAGAATCGTATCCTGGTGGTGCGGCAACTGGTCGAAGTCTTGACTTTCGCTTCGCAAATCCACTGTCAAGTGAGTCGTCGGAAGTGTCGAACGACAGGCTTCGAGTGCGATGGATAGAGAGAGATTGGTTCGTTCGGTTCGAGAAAAGAGATTCGATGAGTTCAGTTTCTGTAGGGTTGCCGTACTCCTTTCTCAACTTCTCCATAACAAGCTTCTCGTGAACAAGGCGGCTGAGCTGAGTATCATCTCCAACCAGTGTCCTGGCACTCGATTTGCTTCCCGAACTTGCAGCTCGGCTAACAGGCACCTTGCCTTCCATGACTTTGGCTGACGGCGGGGGTTGCAGCATCCATTGGTGGGCGCTTCGTGAAGGGGCCTTGCTGCTAACGACAGGAGGGTGATATTCGTTGACTGGTGGGTTCTTGGGGAAGTAGAAGTCGTGTCGTTGTTGTTCGGTTACCTCCTTCTCAAGACCGAGGGTTGACTCGATCAATCGTCCAGCCGAATCTCGTGCTTTCGATATGGCGTCCATGAACTTTTGACCACCCCATTGTCCCCATAGCTCCTCGTCCTCACGTTGATATCCGTGCCGCCTGTTCCAATCGTCTGAGAGGCTATCGTCTTCGGCCATGACGGAATTGCTAGCGCCAAAGTTCATGCGGCTTCCGTTGTTCGTCTGCTCAGATACACTGAACGCACTGCTCCCGGCGCCCTGGCTGGCAAAACCACGCTGACTGGAATTTTTGCTTGCTGCTTTCTTCGGTAATGTTGGTCCCATGCTAATCTCTTCTTGCCAATAAGGGTTTGTGTTGAAAGGTGATGGATGTTGGTAAGCAGTTGGCTGCTCGCCCGTTATTTTCGCCTTCTCCTCACGCTCCCTCTTATGTTGCTCGCGAGCTTTTTGTCGATGTCGGACTTGAGCGCATGGTGTGCAGGCAAGAACGTAAAAGACGACAGACTGAAGTGCGACGGGGAGAGACATGTTGGCGATCGTCGCTTTGTGTACAGTATACCTGGCATAAGAGTCGCTTGGCTTGACTGGCTCACAATGGGAATGATACTCGCGAAAACAAGGACAATTATCAGGAAAACAGCTCGGTACAAATAAATGGCGAGAAAAGGCGTTACACCAAAAGGCACAGTGGCATAGAGTAAGGGGTCCAGCCCAAGAATGAGCAGACTAATAGTCGGCAGGTAGTCAAAGTCGAGGTATAGTTGAAGGAATAATAAGTCGGTAGTCCAAGAATAGAAATGAAACCGGTAAAGAGAGAGAAGGAGAAAAGAAACAAATAAACGAGACGGCAGAGACGAAACGAGGGTTGCGGTGTAATTGAGACGAGTGACGGTTTTTGAGCAAAAGAGGCGTGAGACCTTTACAGATTAGACCAGCGCCAGCAGTGGCCAGAACGGTCCGCAAAGAGGAACAGAGCAGCTCAGTACAGCGTAGGAGGTGATGGTCGCAGCAGTAGCGTACGGTTGGTAGGTGGTAAGTAGGTGTTAGAGCGACGCAATGGTAAAAAAAAATGCTGTAGAGCTGAAACTGAAGGGGCCGGTCGTTGGAAGTTAATATTGGAAGGAAGAATGTAGTCGTTCCTGAACGGCCAACGTCTCAGCCGTTTGGGGCTTATAATAGCACTGAAGTAGGTTGGTGGTGGTGGTTGCTCGGGGGGTTCTGATCAGCGAGAGGTCAAGGTATTCAATTCCTTCTTGGCCGTTTACACCTTGGCAAGTTGTCTGAGGGCCCCTTTGGCCCAAAGATTGACACTTGACAGGAATATAAAATGGTGAAAGAAAGAGATTGTCCAAGACAATTCTCCCACTGTATCCGGTCCTTCCAGTAGGTAATCTCAATTCTTGGCTCGCTTGTTTCCTTTGTTGAGCAGTGATCAACCAGAGGGGCTGTGTAAAGGTGGTAAAGGGGGCGCGCGAGACGTTTCACAGAGAGGTGCGGCGTGATAGTTAAAACGGGGACAACGAGCAGTCTGTTCCCTCTCCCTCTGTCCTGTCCTGTCTCCCACAAAGAGCTTAGGGTGGCACAGGGCACTTGATGAGCAGAGCGAACAAGAGATTGAGAGGGAAAACGGAATGGTCAATCGTATAATAAGATATGAGCAGAAAGTAAGATACGGTGCAGCAGGGAAGGAAGATTCCTAATCTCATGTAATAGTGGGTAACGCAAGGTTTATGACGACTGCTGCTTTCGCGTCTTTCTCTCTCTAACTCTCTTCGCTCGCTCGCTCGGATGGGTTTTAGAAAGGTAATAAGTAGTAAAAAAAGGTTGCCGAGAGAACAGGGATGCCCCTCAATTTCTCAATTTGTGTGGCGGTGATGAGGATGAATGAGAAGCACCATCGGCATCTAGAAATGAAATGGCGCAGGTTTTGGCGTATGCGGATGAATCGATAAGGTAAAGTAGGCAGCCAGCATATTAGCTTGGGGGGGGGGCACTTCCATTGCTGCAGGCAGTCTGCATCAGCAGTAGAACCACCTGCGGGACAGCCAAGGGTTCCTGTCGGTGATGAGCCTAGAGGGGGGAGGTTGGCTAGCGATTGGAGTAATTAAAGATACAGGGGAATCTCAACAGAGTCGTAACGGATCATCGTGTTACTAACCCCCATCTACGTAGCATTACTATGCAACTCATCTTATTATTATGTGTATTGACAAGGGAACAATGTCGTACAGATGAATATCAATCAATGCATTGATGGATTGAGACTTGACGAAACAAACAATCCCACTGCAACAGTACCTAGTTTACATCCAACAGCTACCTACCTACCTATTCTTCAGATACCACATGGATCAATGCGCTGCACTCCTCTCTGACAAGGATCAACGAGACATCACAGGGGGGCTGGACACAAGGGGACTTCCAACCATTCCACTATTCCACCAATGGTCCAGGTACCAAGCTAGTCCCAGTCCCAGTTCCCAGTCCTGTTGTGCGTCTTGATCACCCCCCGCTTGGTCGGAGCTGGGTGGGTGTGGAGAGTGTGAGCGGGTGCAGCGGCCCAGACCTTCTGAGACTTCTTCAGGGCAGGGATGTAACCATTTGATCTGAATTGAGAGAGTAACTGCCAAATGGTTTGGTCTCGGACAAGACCTATTTGTCTTCAGGACCGAATATAATTACGTTAGTACTACTCCGTACAAATAGGCCGATAGCACCATTGGTTACCGTCATCCTTCATCATTGATAGTAGGTAGCAAACATTTACCGTTAAAATAAACAGAGGCTCGTAGCATTTGTTTTAGCCCCAACGCTTCTTACTGCATTGGCTAAATCTTGGAGTACGAAAACTCTCAACCGCCAAGTCGCCGTACGCACGCAACAAGACAAACTATATCAGAGTAAGCTCTACTCTAGTAGTAGTCTCACGTAACGTAGCAAGTAAGGCGTTTCGAGTACAGATAATGCTATTGGTGACGTCTTTTGTCCTTCACCGCGCATTCGCATCATGCCAGATCTCAGCAGTTGATCGAACTCCTACAGCCGGTTCATGCCATGTTACTACTGTTTACAACCCCAGTCTTGTTAGCCTTCAACTTGATAAGACCGAATTAATATACAACCAGTTATCAATAATTCTCTCGCTTGTTTGCTCACCGCAGAAATCACCTACCGCATGCAGCCTCATCAACCTCCGCCCAGCAAAATCACTCAAAGCTACTCAAATGTGCCGGTTTATTCCAATGATTTCTCTTGTCTTTCGTCATGGATTCATCTATTGATTGGATCTCTCCGTGTCCCCCGCATCCGCCTCCCCGATGTGTTGCGCCGGGCCCCCTCTTTGTTTTTTTCACCCGGCTTGGCATCGCCGAACACGAATGAGGCATGTATATCACACGCTCTGTCTCTCCGTCTCTCACCACCGAACCGTACAAGGCATAAACCATAAACATGTCCGCTTAGTAGCTTCTGTTCTCGACGCAAGATAGAATGGCCCAGTTTCCAATACGGATACAGCAGTAACTAGTCCTCGTGCACCTTTCTTTACCTTGGCAGGTAATCAACAATCATGAGTCCTTTCGAAATCCATGTCTGTTGAGGTCCAACTGCAGACTGCATCATGGTTATGGAACATGGGCCTTATGCACGCAGTCTCTCACATATAGCCATAAAGCGGTGAATAAAACAACGCCATGGTAGCTTATGATCAAACCCGTACTCGACAGAAGAGATTACCATCTCCAGTATGCTACAAAACTGTTGCTGTTGCTGCATCCAATAACTAGACTAACTACATGCACTCATCCCTCTTCTCTTCCCCTACTTTGATCCCTTCATCCGTTCAAGTGCCCTGCATTCTGCATTCCTTACGCCATAAACACATCTTGAACCCCTCCATTCAACATGTGCTCTTTCTGCGTTCCCTTACGAACTCCTTGACCCTGCTTCCTAATTCATCTTTCACTCACTCCCTTGTTCCAGCTTCTGATCTTTCAGAAGGACACATCAGAACACGACGATAGCCACACAGCATAATTCGATTCCAGTCACGTACAAGTCTCCAGTCGTAACAAACTGTTCTTCATTTGGCTTCTCATTTTGGGGGGATCAACTGTTGCAAACAAAACAGCTATCAATACACAGCCCAGCTTTCTCCCAAAAACATTGAGCTGTCAATCAATGATCCGAGCGTTAACCGAAGGCCCTTCTCCTTAATTCCACGGCTGGCATAAATCTCTTGCTTTTCTTCCATAATGTGAATTTCCCGTCATGTTTTTTCTGCCGATAGCTACCGTTCGATTGAAGTGCCTCGCTTGGTCTGAAAACTGACCACAAAACCTGAACTCCCAACCACAAACGCTTGTGCTGTCGCACACTGCCAATGCCCTATCAAATATCGGGATAGCAAACAGCGTATTCGAATCCAAATCGTTGCGATTAAATCCGTTGATGAAAAAGAAATAGTCAAGTTACAAACAAGTCAAAGGGGAAAATGTGGCTGTGTGCCTTTTAGACACACTATGCATCAATCTTGAGGCTGATGTTGCTCAAACATCCCACTCTTCCTCCTCCTCCTCCTCCTCATCAGCACCATCATCCTTAGTAGTCAGTGCTGTGAAAGAGCCAAAGGACTGAGAAGGCTGTGCGACCTTGTTGGGGCCGGTGGGCTGCTTGGGTTGGGCAGCGGGGCGGGCCGCAGCCTCATCGCCAGAACCAGCTGAAGGGGCGCTCTTAGCAGCCTTCTTGGACTTGGTCTTAACAGTGCTCCATTCATCATCGTTCTGGAGCTGCTGGAGCTGCTCTTCTTCAGAAGGAAGAGACTCAATCCATTTGTTGTCGGCCTTGGGAGCCGTAGCGGAGGTGGAAGGAGCCTTCTCGAAAGTATCGAGAGGCTGGTGGAAGCCATTGGTCTGGGCGGCGGGGACATCGTTGGCAGCCTTGGGAGCTCCCTCCTTCCAAGCAGATGACTTGGCCTGGGCAGCAGTGAACTGGGAACCATCCTTGGCAGCACGTCCCTCGGCAATACGAGCGGCACGGCGTTGCTGCTCCTCGAGAGCCTTGCGTTCCTTCTCGTTCTCTTCACGGGCAGCCTTGGCAGCCTCAGCCTTCTTGCGGTTCTGGCGCTGCTTCTTGGTCTCGACAGGAGCCTCGACCTTGGGTGCCTTCTTGTTCTGCTTCTTGGGTTCGGTATCGGTCACACGAAGGACGGTTTGGCGAGCAGGGGCGGCCTCGAGCATATCGGAGACATCGCCAGCGACAGCGACAGCGGGTGCGGGTGTTACATCAGGGGTAGTGGCAGGAGACTGGTCATCGTCGGCGTCGGCACCAGTTGTAGATGACTGGGCCGACTCCTTCTCTTCGGTAGCACTGGCAACCTTGTTGGCGCGGGATTGCTTCACAGACTTTTCTCGCTGCTTGCCAGCATCAGACTTGGTGGCGAACTTGGTTCCTTCCTTAGCCTTTGCGAGCTGCCTGGCGAACTCGCGGTTGTCGATGTTTTCATCTTTCTCCTTGACACTACTCGACCAAGCACTGGTGTCTGGCTCAGCCTTAGGCTTCTTGGAGAATTCTTGAGCCTCTGATGCGAAGGCCTCCTGGCGTTGCTTCTTCTTTCGGTCTTCTTTACGTGTCTCTGGCTGTGTGGTCTTGGCAGGTTTGATTTGACCTTTGGCCTGAGCCCGAGCCTTTTGGGTGGACACATGATAAATGACATAGCCGACGCCAATCAGGGTGGCATAGGCCGTAAAGGTATAGAAGATGCTGTCCGGCATGATGTAGGAAGAACGTGGACGGGCTCTGCAGTAATGATTGTAGAGCTGCTTCAAGCTTCGTGCGAGCTTCGAGGCGCAGCTCGGGGTTCGGGATTTAGTGGAAATACGCGTGCGTTGTTGAGCACAGCGGCTGATCGGTGGAACGGTTACTCTTCGTCTTCCTCAATCAACCAAGCAAATCGAGGCAATTGCTATGCGTATTTGAGAGAAGGTGGACTGAGAGTGGGTGGGAGATCAAGCCAAGTAGGGGTTGTCGCAATTATAAGGCCAGATTGTCCTAAGCGAGCAATCAACCAATCGCCGTACGAGGGGAATGCCAGCAGTAAAGGAACAGACTGGGAAGAATGTAGAGTACCAGAAGATTAACTGACGTTGGAGAAAAGAAAATTGAAGGATAGGGGTAAATGAAGGAAGCAGTTGGAAGGAATTGATGAGTTTGGCGCAAATCAAACAGAGAAAACACCAGGTGGCTTGAAGTCAGTCAGCCAGTCGTTTTTGAGCTACCTGAGGCGAGGAAGGGTCCCGGGATAGACGAATTGGTTCCGACTGCAGGGGAGGTGACGGGAATCCGCTGAGAGAGCACCCGGCGCCAAGGTAGTGGACAGTGTGCAAATAGCTAAGCTGGGGAGCTCGAAGTTTCAAGTGGGGAAGATGAAGTAGCTCTAGGGCTATGTCTTGAGGTGAGGTACTTCAGGGTGAGGACTGGCTTATTGATGGGCTTTTGAGAAGACTTCAATTTCCCATAATGGTTTAAGAGAGAAAAGCTGTGCGTTATGGAAAAGAGAAGGGGAAATACTCTAGCAGAAGGTGAGAACAATAGGATCTATTACCTAAGTACAGTATCCAATTGACGGTTGGCTGAGTTGAGCTTTCAGTGTCATGACAAGCTCCTTCCACTGCAAGGTACAACACCAATGGGGTTGGGGACGACAGAGGTTGAGGCGAAGAAGCCAGAAATCAAATGGCAATGAGTGGGGTGAGCTTGCCCAGCTTTCAATTGGAAGGCAAAGGGTATGCAGGGGCACGAGAGCACTCCTTCCTATTAAATTGCCTGGAATTTTAGCAATCAATCGATACATACAATGTTCAAAGAGAATCAATAGAGAGCGGGAGTGGGGCAAATACCTGGTAGTTCCTGCTACCTTACTATGTACCTGCCTCCCTGTAGACAACAACCAAATTCAGTGAAGCCACGGAGCGGAGGCTTACTGTAAGCCGAGTACGTAGTATTCCGAGGGGGACGTCCATGGAATTTTAATGCATTGAAAGCCATGGATTATCAAATTTCTACACATAGCTTTACATCTCTTATCTCCTCTCTGTACCTATTAAAGGTGTGAATAAAAGCAGTCGATCTGATACAATTGCATCACGTGCCTATATCATGAATTCTAACAACAGAGACAGGAACAAAGCGATGGTAACCAGTAGCCATACAAAAAGGTTCCCGGATACTATAAATGAGACAGAGATCTGCTATAATAGCTGCCTCTTATCTGATACAGTATCGGCCCATGAGTTTGCCCAATGTCTCATTCTTACTTGGCAGTCCTCACTTCTCAGGGTATAACACAATACCAATATTCTTTTCTATGTAGCGGTTGGTCTCAGGCGTAATGCCAATCTGAGTACCCAACAATATCGCAACGGAAACTCACCAGGTCCAATGGAGCAATATACAAGCTGTACGTCTCTGTATAACCAACCCCCGCAACAACTTTCAACGTCTACCGGAGTTTTTTGATTGGCTACCGTTGGTTCAAGGTTGCACGATGCCTCATGACAGCTGCATGGAACCTAACCTGGAGCTTAAAAACCAGCAAACTCAACATTCTTGTGTTGCTGCTCTGTTTTGAGTGTCGTACAGGAAATGATAGCCAAGCAGGTAATGAAAGCTGATAACCATTCATGTCTCTATTAGCTGAACACCAAACAACCTTCCTGAGATAGGCAGTTCAGGTTTAACCTCAAGCTTATCTCAGCAGACTAACACCCCACCTGCCCAAAACTGAAGAGGGGAAATGCCACTCGGTTGGAGCGTGTGTGAACAAACACTTGGGTCCTGTTTCTCCATCTTGACTCATATTTTGAGCTCATATATAGAGTTTGATTCTTGATCTGGTTCTCATATCAGCTCAAGAAAAGGTTTATTTAAACACTCATCTTACTTCATATACACATTCAAAAAAGATTGACAGGTAAAATTACCATTGTCTATCTAGGCCGCCACTGAAGTTAAAGCATTTCCGTTCCAAGTTTGAAGATGGCTCCAAAACAGAAGATTATCATCGATACCGATCCCGGTATGTCCTAGACGGCATCTAGACTCTAGTATTATAAACTAATGTTTGCAAGGTGTCGATGATATCCTAGCTTTGCTTCTTGCCCTCAGTGCCAAACCTGAGGAGCTCGAGGTTCTTCTGGTATCTGTCACATACGGCAACGTTCCTCTGCAGAGGTGAGCATAGACATATTTATGCTATTATACTGTTACTAACAATTTAAATAGCTGCCTTCGAAATGTGGTCTCTGCCTTTCACGTCATTGAAAAGGAGCTCGAATGGAGGAAGTCTACAGGCAAGCCTGAAGGCTTTGGTGCCATGAAGGCAAACAAGCCCATTGTGGCTGTTGGTCCCGACCATCCTCTCTGCGACGAGGAGTTGATGGCCGACTACTTCCGTAGGTTTCCGCACTTCCCTGGGCTTCTTGTCGTGAACTGACGTAGTAAACTCATAGATGGAGTTGATGGCTTGCATAATGTTCATGAGGCCCATCCCGATTTGTCCCCAGCCGATACCTGGAAAGGCATCTTCGGCGATGGTGCCGAGGGTGGTGAACACTCCTCCCTCTTTACACCTTCCAAGACTCCATCTCACCAGGAGATTCTTCGAATTCTAAAGGAGAACCCCGCCGATACTGTTTCCATCCTGGCAGTTGGCCCTCTCACAAATGTTGCCCTGGCAGCCGCAGAAGACCCCGAGACTTTCCTTCGTGCGAAGGAGCTCGTAGTTATGGGCGGAGCTGTCAATGTCGAGGGCAACTGCACTCCTGTTGCAGAGTTCAATTGCTACGCTGATGCTGTAGCTGCTGCGCGAGTCTATGCGCTGACTTCTTTCAAGCCAAGCTCCACGATGCCTGTTATTCCCAAGGAGCTCTCAACACTAAAGGCATACCCCGAGAAACTTTCCCGCCAACTTAAGCTCACCCTTTGCCCTCTCGACATCACAACACCCCACCTAATTGGCAAGAATTACTTTAAGGAAAATATCCAGGCTCACATTGATGCTGGCAGTCCTCTTGCCAGATGGGTATCACACTTCGTTACAGGCTCGTTCAACAAGATTGAGGAGATGGAGGGAGATGAAAACGAACCCGGCCTGTCTCTTCACGATCCTCTAACGGTCTGGTATATGTTGACCCGAGATGATCCCAAGTGGAAGACTCCTGAGAAGCTCGAGGATATCCGTGTAGAGACGAGCGGTCAATGGACACATGGAATGCACGTAACTGATCGCAGGTTCAGGAAGAAGCCCGCCGAGGCTGCGGTTGCTCTCTCGGCCAACCCTAGTGAGGACCCTCAAATCCTGACTCTGGATGAGGTGCCTGGCGACGACCACGCCTGGTTGAGTGTGCTCAAGGGCAACCGCCTTAACCGAGTAATTGACTCTCCTGGTCACGATGTCTTCAAGGAAGTGCTCATGCAGCGAATCTTCGGTTAGGATCCAAGAATATCGACCTTATGTCAGTTCAATTACTCAAATAAATTCATTGTATCCGAAACAAAAAGCCTCTGTCGTAGTGAGGGCCAAGATAAATTGTCTAAAACTCCCTGTACTCAAACGCCTTGTGACCTCATCAGTGCCACGGGACAGGATACTCCCAGTTCTCCGGCCGTGGATGCTGTACCCTAAACAAACGAACATACGTGAAATAAAAAAAAATGTTGAGAATGTATAGCAAAAGTTGCTTTCCGCTGTGCCGGGTGTAGTCTATACATGTTTTATACCGCCAATCGCTGAACCCTTGACTTCTGTCCAGTTGATGCTATCGTCGAGCGCCTCATCTACGAGACCAATCGAGCATACGTTGTCACCGCGCACGAGGTAAAGGCCAAGGGGTACTTGAGCTGAGGGCTCATCGTCGTCGGGGGTTCGGATGATTCGTTCCACGGCGTTGTTCAAAACCTATTCGCATGCGGTGAGCTTTTGCTTTCTCGGGGGGTTAGATATAAGGCTCATACCAGGTTGGTTGTTTGGTCACATGCTGCCATTGTGCCGACTAGAATACGAGAGTCGGCTGTGACGATCAAGACCTTCTCTTGGTGGGTGTTAGCAAGCTGATGAGGTCGGTAGAGCTCAAGGAGGGGTGTCTCACTGTTAAGATATCCGCCCAGGGTAGCCATGATGTTTGTCAAGCGTGTTCACGGCACAGCGAAGCGTGGTAGGGAAGGTTTAGAGTATAGGTTCGGTAGAGTACGTAAAATCTCGAGTGCCTCGTAGCTTATTGTTGGACTCTTTGTTAGCGGGATTTGGTTGAAGCTGTTATGCTTGTTGCAGGTGCCTGAGTTGGACTTTTTGGAGGAGCTTCTGTATATTGGCGCTAATCCTGATTAGGTTTGCTTGCACGACAGCACACGACAAGCTGGGTATTCGTTGGCAGGTAGGTATATGCAATGGCTGATACGTGAGGTTCTTTGTTGGAGGCATATTCTTGGTGTATTTGTTTTATCCAGTGTTTTCAGTATTTACAATTCTAGAAATTCTTACTCGTTATGTGCCTGTGCTGAACCATTCACGCAAAGGGTAGGATCAAACCTTCAGCAACACTCCGGAAAACTGGACGCAAAGCCACTACTATCCCATGGTTGGATTTCGAGAATGATGTGTCGACTGTGTTGGCAAGCCAGAGTAGATTCGATAATAGTAAACACGCTACAGGAAGGACGCAGATCTTACACTGGCCCTGTCTGGCTTCCGCTCAGATTTCTCAATCACGACTCACGTCTACAGAAAGCTACACTGCGTGAAACAGACGAACGAATATAAGCACCAGATTCCAAGCAGCCAACAAGCGAACCTATGATGGATGGTGCCTGTAACAGCCGGCACGGTGATCCGGGTGTGTACAAAATAGAACGTCACGCATAGGCAAGGCTGCCTCTACGGGCGCAACATCACAAGAGAGAGCAACGGCAGAACAGCACAACAACCATCAAATTCAGGAAATCTTCTCCACTACCCAGGCAAGCCTAAGCAAGTAATGAAAACTTGAGCACATGTAGTTCGCGTCACCTGGAGGCAGTGTAATACCAGGGACACAGTGGGCAGAATCATGTGCAAGCACAGAGGAAACTGCCCTCTGACCAAAAATAGGAATAATCAATGTTGATGTCCTTAGACATCTTTCAGAGATTAAACTGAAAAGAACAGATACTACACTTGATCTAAGCCAAAAGGCAAAGAGAGCTAAGGAGAAAAGGAAAAGAAAAAAGCGAAGCTTGAGGCGACGCAGGCGGAAATTTATAGAGCTACCTGAAGGCGGTGAGTGCGAGTGATCGGCAGAATCTTTTTGGCGAGAGCCTCAGGCTCTAAGCGTTGCTGCAACTTGGGTTGGGGACGAGAAATTACTAAGGTAGGAGCTCTCGGTTGTGAGCTTTAGGCGAGAGGAAGGACCAACCACATTCATGTCAAGGAAACGAGAAATGGAGAGTGCGTGGACGTACTCTGTAGAAGACTGCAAGTTGCAAACAGGTATGTACCTAGTATGGGGTAGCTTGATGCCAACAAGAAACTATCACCACTAGCCAACAGTTCTTTGACAAATAGTATAGAAAATAGCAGCAGTCAAGCTCAAGATGTATGGAGCTGTATGTATCGGTTAATCATTAAATGTCAGCTGATTTAGGCGGAGTGTGATACTGTGAATAATTTATTGTTATGGAATTTCACCTACATCGACCTTTGTCGTGTACTAACCAGCAAGTTTTCTAGAGGAGTTCTACGACAACTTCTTAACTACTAAGGTATTAGAGGGGAATAAGATACGCAGGGACATTGATGTTTGCATGGGGCTTTCACAAGGGCGAACATGAGAGGCAGGTAGGTATTTAGAGGTACAGTTAAAGACCTGAATTTGCATCGACAGACTTCGAGCTCAGGAATTATTTATTTAAATTTGTTGCGACACCAGATGCCACCTTCTAACAATCTCATCTCGATAGATTCCTAGGTCATGAGCTGAATCAGAGTACATTGGCTGAGGACGTCTGCAGCCTGCATCCGAACGCCGTATTGCGAGAGCACTCTCCCTAATAGCTTGCTCAACTAGAGCCATCCTTTGTCATACATAAGACACCCACCCTTTTCCCCAGATAGACGGGTGTCATGAACTCAAGGAAATCCGTAACGCCTCTTTATCCAGTACTCTACAATGACTGTATGGTAGATATATCGTGGCTTAATCTTCAACAAGCTCACCCTCTTCGTCTTCCGAGAGCTTAGCTCGTTTCTCTGCCCTATCGCTCTTCGTGTCGCCGTCATCTGGTTCTCTTCGCTTGAGCGGTGATTTGGATGCGACCTCGTTCTCGTCGAGTTTAGACTGGGATCCCAAATGCCGTCCCTCACTATCCTTGCTGGCACCGTTCACTCTGGAGCTCACACCAGGGCTCCGACTCGCACGATCGATTTCCAGTGGGGTGCCGGTGGTTGATGATAATGTGTCTGGTTGGCTCAGCAAGGTGTCACCTCGTCTTCTGGTGTTCTCAAGGTGAAAGGCTGGTGACGGCAGCGACGGGTTCTGCTTTCTAAGCGGATTCTCCGTGTAAAACTGTCGCATCACTTCGATAGCCTGAGAACAAAGGACCTCGTCGCCCTTCAAGTGTTTCCACCATGGCTCGCCACCAATGTCATCGATTTGTTGATTTGTATGGACGCTTGCGAAGAAGATGGCACTAATGGCAACATCCCGGGCTTCTATCAACAGAGGAATAGACGTGAGGCAGGCGTCGTTACAGAAAGCCCAAGCGGCTTGTCGCAAGTGCTTGTTGTGCACTATCTCGAGTTTTCCGAGTAGCTCAAACAAATGGCGATAGGGGTTGTCAACCATCAGGTCGAATGTGAGTTGCTCAAGCATGACCTCTTCGTATGTAAGGATGCTGTCTCGCCATCGCCAGTACTCCTTGCTTTGCTCGTCAATGATGAGTTTGGTATTTTTTTGCGCAACCTTGGCCACCGCTATGATGATGTCTTTTGTCTTGCGGCAGTTCTCCTCCACCTTGTTGGCTAAGAACAGCGCTGTTGCTGCTATGTTCTGAACTACAGTGTCAGTTGCAGTTGCGAAAAAAAACTTCCAGGCGACTCAATCAGGAGAAGACTTCCATTGCCCAAGAGGCTTTGGAATTAGTAGCGTAGTCAGGAAAACTCACATAATGATGAATCCCGCCCTTTTCTTGCACCATATGACAGCGCATGTAGAAGCGATGAAAGAAAACACCAGCTACCCAAAGCGTAATCTGAGGAAGATCCAGCATGACGCCAGCTTGGTATATGAAATTAACGCCCTTTGCCCTACGCATCCGCTCATCGGCCGGTGTGATACCCTCAACGATACTAGGCGTGCTCCGCACCTCGTCCGACGTGAATGCCCATTGATTGAAGACGTTTACTGGTGTTTGTGCGCCGGATCGCGCTGGCGACTGGGGTTGGCGCGCCTGGGGGCGAGGGGGAGATGTTCGTGTTGAATGTTGCGGAGGGGTTGGGACAGCGGGGGGGACAGCATCGCGTCGTCTGGGAGACCTTGATCTTGAATCGCGCTCAGGTCGGTTGCCGGTAGGCATTGTTGGAGGTTGATATCCTTCCCTAGGAGGCCGGTAGCGATCGATGCTCGCCATGGCAGGCGATTTCAGGTCGGCTTGACGATATTAATTGGACAGAAGGGGAAATAGTTCATGTGAGAAATTTGACAGTTGTAAGGGTGGTGATGATGATTAATGACCGTTGGGCGTAAGTTGAAAGTGATGCGAAGTCTGAGTTAGAGCCTGGTTAGTCTGAAAGGAACCTGATCTTGAACGGTTCGGCAAGCAAGGGGACAGTAGACAAGGTCTTGGCGTTATCTAATCACTACAGTGGCTAGAGTGGATACATGATCCAATGAGCGTTTGTGTCACTCTATTCAAGCGGATGAAACAATAGCCCAGAGATCCACTTGAAATGAAAGGCGTTCCTTTTGGGATGATTGACTACCGACGTCAATTTGGGGCAATAATATGTATTATTCTTATTGTTTGTTATTAGCAAATTTTGGGGGTATCTTGTTGTTTAGTGTAGTCTGTCTAAACCAGATCTATTGTCTAGATTCCCTCGCCATCATTTCGCCCCCAGAGTTTGACTGTGCGATCGTGGCCTCCACTGACAATCCACTTGCCGTCCCTGCTGTAGTCTACACTGGCGACTGGACCTGTGTGGCCACTGAGTGTTTGCACCAGTGTCCAGTCATCGGCCGAGAATACCTTGACGTTTCTGTCAAAGCCACTCGAGATGAAGAACGTGCCAGACTTCTTGGGTAGCTGCGCGCCCTTCTCATCAACACCGGGTGGAATACCAGTAAGGGGGTCATCGAGACCCTTGTACCATCGCATATCAGAGACAGCGCTGGTATGCGCACCAACACCACCTGTCCTTTGAACCTTTCGAACATCCCAGCACTTGATCCAACCGTCAGCCGATCCAGATAGCACTCTATGCCCATCGGAGCTCCAGTCTAGCGCGTGAATAGGTTTGATGTGTCCGTCCAGGTGTCCGTCTAAAATCATGACTGTGCGCCCAGATCTCAGATCCCAAATTCTGCCAATACTGTCAAGACCCGCGCTAGCGAGTAGGGATCCATCAGTATTAAAACTGACAGCATAAACACCTCTTGAGTGGCCTTCTTGGAGGAGAACTTCTGTGGTCGTTTCAACATCCCAGAGGCGCCACGAAGTATCCTCAGATGCAGAGGCTAGATGACGACCGGAAGGATGAAACTCGATACGGCAAACTCGCTGTGAGTGTCCTTCGAGGGTTGCCAAGGGAGTATCTTGGTTCAGAGACCACATATGGATAGATCCTTCGGCACCACCTGATGCCAGGTTAACGGAATCAGGCGATACATTGTTCTCCTGGAGAGTGGCACCAGGGAACCAAGATAAACCGCTGATCTTGTTTGTATGACCACGGAAGTTCATCTTTTGGTTCAAGCTTGGTATTTCGACCAGCTTGACTTGGCCACCCCAGTTACCGACAGCCACCAGCTCACCGTTGGGAGATATACGTGTCATACTGACATGGCGCTCACCAACAGTCTGACTACCTTGAAGTTCGAATGCTTGTAATCTCTCCTTAACCTGTTTGCGAAACTTGACATGGGTGCGTAATGGAATCGTGGACTCGGCCTTTTGGAATTGCGTCCTCTGCTTCGCTCGTGGTAGAGAGTATTCGGCAATTTTCAACCGCGCTTGTTGGAGTTCAGGCCCGCCTCGAGAGTAAAATTCCTCCTCCTGGTCTTCTTCTTGATCGTCGTCGGCGTCTCCCATATCGATATCGCCATTTTCTATCCCTGTAATTTCGGCCTGGATCGTGAGAAGCTCGCGCAAACGATCTCGTCGGTCAACCAGTGCCTCTCCAAAAAGTGTGACGGGCTCGCCCATCTCCCGGAGCTTTGCACGAACTCGTGTGTCATCTGTAGGAACTGCTATTGTTGCTGCCAAGCGTTTGCGATTGAACTGGTTGAGGATTGCGGAAGCCTTCTCGGATGGGACGCCAGTTCCTCCCATGGCGATATCATAGTCGTGGTCGTCGGGAATATCCTCAAGGGCGATGCCTTGAGGTTCAGCATCCTCGACATACGCTTGCCGCGATGGGTGCATCATCTTGGCTAGCGAGCTGCAAGTTGTTTAGATGATAAATTTGCAGTTAGAAAAGCAACGTTTGATTTATATGATTGGTTGTTTTGCCAGGTCACGGTCAAGATGTTGGTAATATCCAGGTTTTTCTGTCAAAATGTCGTTGTTGATGATAGGCTACGGCCTTGTCGTTCTGCGCGCGGTCTTGGATTGGCAGGCGTGAAATTTCCAGACGCGAGCTCCTAGCTCGCACATGCGACGGGAGTTTATTTCGCCGATGGCCGACGATTAAATGGGGTACCTGGAGAATCACAAGCTAAAAACTTGACATGACATGACCAACCAATGGTTTACTTCTACACGATCGATCATCGCATGCACCAGGGCTGCCAGGCCTATTGGTGATGTCAGTGTCTGGAGACTTTCATGCCTTGTGATGCTGACACGAGGAACTAAATCCTGAAATGTACAGGAACATGGGACGCCCAAGATTTGCTTGTTGCATTTCTTATTGACACCAACAATAACACGATTCAAGGGCGCAGCCAAGTCCATGCTCTGCAGCCACAAAATTAAAGAATAAAGGGGCATGGCGAGGCAATGATTAATGCGACAAACTTTGTCTCCCTTAACACCCGAGTCTCAGTCTCACGGTCCATGGCCTTAGCTTGTGCCTGGCCTTGGGCACTAATTAACCAACGAATGAGTGGAATTCCAGGTTCCAGTAGCCAGGTTTGGTAGGTATTGAGGTAATGATGTGTTGTCCATATTCCCCTGGCTGGCTTATTATGATGACTTGTATTAGTCTCAGGGGGCTATTTTTACGTACAATATCGACACTTTAGTGGTTGTCTGTATCACCCGCTTACTAGGGCCCCCCGAGCCTTTAATTCCTCCCCGCGTTCCAAGTGGACGCTCGGGCAATCAGCAGGGGTATGAAGAGGAAAAAGTTGATTGATTGACGGCCCAGCCGAGAGCCCGGCGCACAGGACCAGGCCACCTCTAATACGGGCTGCATCACAGGCGCAGCGCAGGTCATGTTCTGCAGCCAATGCACGCAGGGCCCGCCTAAAAAAGCCTGAAAGTTACAGCTGGAATTATAGCGTCCGGGACACTGCAATAGGCAGGCAAGGCACCAAACGGGCAGGCCACTAAAAAAAATCCTATTTTTTGTTAGTGGAGGTAAATACTAAGTAAGACCCGTCCGTTTGTCTTGCGGCCCTTTCTTTCTCTTCTTTTTCCTCCTCACACCATACTGGTGAACAACAGTTTAACGTATACCCACGATATCTCCCCGTTGCCAAATGCATATAGCAAAGCCTGCCGTCCTTCGTACTTCTTTCTTCCGATACCAGATGCGTGTCGTGAACTTCTACGGGACCGAGCCTCACTTCGAATCACAGCCCCGCGCAGATCCGGAGCGCCGACGAGGATTTCCTTGAATATCACGATTCTCTGCACTTGTCCACAACTTGATTTGGACGAGTGTTGCGTGGTATAGCTGCCAGAGCATAACCGTGCCGTTCCTTACCCTCGAACCCACAGACTCCCACTTATACCGGCCGCCATGATAAGCCACGCACCTGCCGCGGTTAACACCGTCCGCGGCTTTCAGACTACACCTGCTACCTCGGGCGACGAGGACTCAGACCCTGGACACAGCGAGGTCCCTACCCCCCGACGAAAGACTGCCGGACGAACCGTCATCAACGATGTAGTAAGCGCCAACTGCAGCCCTATTATTCGAGCATCTTCTCCCGCTGTTTCGGGTATCGCAAAGCTGCGCATGCAGATGGAACCTCTTAGCCTGGACGGAGGATCCCCCTTATCCATGAGCCGCTCTGGAAGCCAGCAAGGCATCGCCCATGATTTTCGGAAGCAGATGATCAGCCGCACACAGAGCCGAGAGGATGTTCGTAGTGAGGCTGGAAGCGAGATTTCAGACAGCTCTATTAGTTACGAAGTAAACCTCGAGCACGATTTCGCTAGCGAAAGTGTTCGCGAGCGCAATGGATATCTTGGAACCCTCGAAGGTGGCCTTGCGCCGAACCGTAAGATGGCATCGGAGGACTTTGAACAGTTGCGATGCCTCGGCAAGGGTACATATGGCACCGTACTTCTAGTCAAACAGCGTGCGACAGGAAGGCTTTACGCTCAGAAGCAGTTCAAGAAAGCCTCCCTGGTGGTCCATAAGAAGCTCATCGAGCAGACCAAGACTGAACGACAGATTCTCGAATCCGTCAACAGACACCCGTTCGTTGTCAAGCTGTTCTACGCTTTCCAGGACCACGAGCAACTGTACCTTATTCTCGAGTACGGACAGGGTGGCGAGCTCTTCACCCACCTTGACACCGAGAAGATGTTCTCCGAGACTGTAGCTGCTTTCTACATGGCGGAAATGCTCCTGGCTATTTCGCACTTGCACAACGATCTTGGTGTGGTATACCGCGATCTTAAGCCGGAAAATTGCCTTCTGGATGCCGAAGGCCATCTTCTTCTGACCGACTTCGGTCTCTCCAAGGTCTCTAGTGACCAGACCGAGGATTGTAACTCGATGTTGGGAACTGTCGAGTACATGGCGCCTGAAGTTGTGCTTGGGAAGAAATACGGAAAAGCGGTCGACTGGTGGTCCTTTGGAGCGCTTGGGTACGACCTGATGACTGGAAACCCGCCTTTCCGTGGCCAGAACCACGCCAAGATCCAGGACAACATTGTCAAGCAGAAGTTGGTGCTTCCTTACTTCTTGAGCGCCGACGCCAAAGATCTCCTTACCAGACTTCTTCGCAAGGACCCCAAGAAACGTCTAGGAGCAGTGATGCCCAATGATCTTACGACCATGAAGAAGCACCGGTTCTTCCGCAAGATTGACTGGAAGAAGCTCGCGGACCGGGAGCTCGAGCCACCGATCCAGCCTATGATCACGGATCCTGAGCTGGCCGAGAACTTCGCTCCCGAGTTTACCGAGCTTGCCATCAGCCCAGTACTGCCCAACAAGGATTCATGGCCCCGAAGTCTCCCTAAGGACGAGCTCTTTGGTGGATTCAGCTTTGTGGCGTCTTCGAGCCTGTTGAACGAAGACCGATTTGCGGCATATGCCCAGACATGATGATGACGGTTGAGAAAGAAGGCGAGGAGTTGGATGAATGTGGTTGATTTTCAAGATTGCTGCGTACTGTTTTCGGGATGTTTTTGCTTTTGAGTCATCACTACAAGAAGATCCAGCCGTCCGTGGCTATTAGACTTAGATGAAATTGTTATTTTGTTGTATCGAATCGCATAAAGTCAATTTCTCTTGATACCGGATTCTGAGTTCCGTGTGACCTTGCTAGTACAGTATGTTTGGCCTGCCCAAAACGTGCAAAAGGCCGGACAAGTGACAATCAACGGGCTGGACAGACCAACGCCAGTCGGAGGCTTAGGTTTACGATTGGCACCTGCATGTGCGTTTCGAGCTATAACGCGACTAGTGGTGTTGATGTTCGGGGTTGGAAAGCAGAAATAGAAGGTGTAGTAGAGGCGGTAAAATAGACACTCGTATCAGCGGGATGAACAACGGCATACGGTATGACATTGAGACACGTATTAGGGCTTTGCAAATTGATGACTGACCAGTCAATGGTGTTGAGGGATCGTTGAACGAATAACACGATCCGTCTAACTGGGAGTACAGTATCAAGGTTAATGTGAAGGTTAATGTGAAAGGCACAGCATCCAGTAACTACAAAGGTATCATGAGATTGACCTGACCCAGTGACTTGGTTGCTCTCGCTTACTGTACAGGACTAGCTTCATGGCGTAAACTATTTGATAGACCGCAGCTCAACCTCAAACTCGAAAAGGAGGGCCGCGCAAGCATCCTCTACTAGGCGTCAATGGTTGCATGCCAATGAAGCCTTGAGACGTAATAGCAGGAGTATGGAGATCAAGGTTAAATATCTTGGCATCATTGATGTCTCTGCTTTGTGATGATTGAACAATCAAGCTAATGAATGCTCTTAGCTATCAGGATGGTAGTTTTGTCAACCTTAAAATTTAAGAGTACCTACTGTGGTTCCATTGGCATGTTTTGAAGAACAAAAGGTGACGTACTCATCGAGGCTAATGAGGTATTCAGAGTTCCAGACCCCTGATGGCGTTGCAAACGAGAACAATGTTATTGGGCGGCCCTAGGAAGAGTCAAGTCGGTTAATGCAAAATTCAATCTAATCAAACGTTATACGGTAAAGCCTATAGAAGGCTGTTGTTTCGGTGGTCTATGTGGGATAGCAGTGCTTTAAAGACAATACGAATACTCAACTGTATTTCTAGTGGGATAATGCCCCAGTTCGGGTCGACAATTGCTCCGGACGAAGAAGCATAAATCGATCATTTACCCCATCGGGCAGTTACAGCCCTGAATGAGAATCCTGACGTGGAGGCATCAAATCTCCATACAGATGCTACCCAATAAACAATCCTGCGGGGAGATCCTTGTAGTGGGCGGCCGCCTATTATTAACTCGCTGTATCAAATTCGTCCCTACTGTAAAAGAGTGAGCGCGTATTCGAACAACAAAGATATCGCTGAAACAGACGCCGTTTCTCGCCCACTTGCTCGGATACCGGCTGGCTCGAGGCACACAATACATCTTGTGAACGGCTACAGTTTCAAAGTCATGATGCCTCCACTTGTCAAAGATGTTCTTCATCCAATCACTACAGCGCCATGACTGCGCCCTGAATCTTTCAAACGACCTCGTTACAAGCCTTCTCGGCACTGCGACCCGAATGGCTACCTAGGTCGGCCAGCGTTAAAACTAGTGGCCTGTCACTGGAATAGCAATAGAGTGATCTAGACTGAGGCAGTGCGGGTGAAACCTTAAAATGCTTGTCTAATCTTGGCCTTTGACATATCAAGGGCGGATCCGAGTACAAGCGAGCTTGCTTTGAGCTGACGACAGCGTCAAACAAGGCCACTAATGACGGCATCTGAATTGTCATCTGCCGAGAGACCCTTGGTATGTACATAGAAAGAAAGGTAAACGTTAGTGGTACAACGCAAGCGTGGCTTTTGCTACGTATAGCGAAAAAGCCAAGCGTTTATCTACCGTATTCCAGTCAACCAGTGGAAAGCTCAGCCCGCAGAATGGAGCGTTTCGAAGGAGAAAGGAACGGCCCCCTGGTCACCATCTAGATCTGTGCTGCTTACTTTTCTTTATATGAGCTACCCATTGCCCCCCTCCTGTAAGCATGCCAATCTCGACAGAAAATTTCCTCATTCGCAAATAAAATCAAAGACTAGTTTGATAGTTTGACTCGTCTTTATTCACATTAAAAAAAAGGACAATGAAGTGGTCAACTAGCTCATTGCTAGCGGCGCTGTGTAAGTCGGCCTCTACCACGTTAACCAAGCATATTTATTTCTACCTTAAACTAACAATATTTATTCAGGTGCCCCTAGCGTACTCGCTATCACATCTGAATTCTGCCCAAAGAATGGCAAGGTTTGCTTCACCTGGGGCGTCCCAGAAGCCTCCGCCAGCTCAGGATCCGGCCCCATCTATTTCCAGCTCAAGGCACCAACAAGTATGTCATGGGCAGGTCTCGGTATCGGCGACCGAATGTCTGGCTCCCAGATGTTCATAATGTATCAGGACGGAAAGGGCAATGTCACTCTGAGCCCAAGACCAGGAACAGGCAATGTCATGCCTCGGTACTCGAAGATGGACGGACTCGAGCTATTGGAAGGTTCTGGAGTAAAGGGCAATGAGATGATTGCCAATGTTCGATGCAACGGCTGCAAGAACCTGAATCTCAAGGGTTCTGACCTGTGGATTGCCGCCTGGCTGTCTGGCAACTCTATGGATTCGACAAGCCCCTCCGAAGCCATTTCTCAGCACGATGATCACGCTACCTTTGATGTCGACCTGGTCAAAGCCTCGATGACCTCCGATAGCAACCCGTTCCTTTCCGCCAACACAAACCAAGGTGGCTCCAGCTCTGGTGGCGCCGTGTCCGAGACATCTAGCCGTGGTGCAAGCAGTACGGTTAAGCTGGCCCACGGTATCATCATGTCTATTGTATTCATCGCCGGATACCCTCTGGGCGCCGTTCTCATGCCCATGCTTGGCAAGTGGATCATCCATGCCGGCTGGCAGGTCGTTATGTTGCTCCTGATGTGGGCTGGATTCGGACTTGGATATGTCTATGCCAGAGACGGAGGATATGTAAGTTTGCCCTGCGATGCACTCGCACTTGTACAAAATGTTACCCAAGTATCAATACTAACAATTGTGTTACTTCAGTGGGGAAAGCAAGCTCACACCCGAATGGGCACTGCAGTCTGTGCTCTGATCACCCTTCAGCCCATTCTTGGTTACATGCATCACCGATACTTCCTCAGCCATGGCGGGCGAGGCATCATCAGCCATGTCCATATCTGGTTCGGCAGAGCACTCATGATCATCGGTATCGTAAACGGCGGTCTTGGTCTACAGCTCGCAAACTCGTCTAAGGCATACATCATTGCATACTCAGTCATTGCAGGTCTTGCTGCTGTTCTCTATCTCGGTGCTGCCATTGTTGGTGAGAGGCGACGATCGGCTTCTCGCGTTAAGCAGATTTCACCTCAGATGTCTCAGGAGGAGGCACGATAATTTGGTTCGGCCGGAGTTGAAAGTGGCAGAAGCTGTTGTGCTTAACAAGGTGTTTCGGAGCTCGTAACTTGTGATACCAAGGATCTTTGGGCCACTGGGCTCAAACCCTATAAGTTGAAAGAGGCTATTATTTATTAGCCCGTTTTTTTGTTTCTTCTTATCTTATTATAGAGTTAGCAAATGTGCATAATTGTATTAAACGACTAAATATTATATATAATGCTGGGCACCTGTCTCGTTTGGTTGCATTGTCGTCATACGCACTACATATGCATGCATGAACCCAAGTTTTGAAGAACAAAACGGTCGCGTAGCCTGTTTGAGCATAATTAAAGATGTCGAGATCAATGCAAAGAGAATAGTAAAAAAGTCAAAAATACCCTTAAACTCATGCGTCAGAAGCAGGTCATATAGCAATGATGCGTGTAAGTGAGCTTTGACGTCGTTGATCAAGTCCCGAGTGTCACGTTCGAGATGGGAGGGTCAAAACCAAGATCCGATCCTCACGGCAGCCAATCAATCATCCCACATGTCACGTGCATATCACCCGTGATGCTCCGGTAGCCGCTGAGAAGCATCAAAACCTGAGGCATCAACCCGCACGATAGCAAGGCCGAAGCGCTCTAACCGGGGGCGAGGAAGCATCCAATAGTGCTTGCCAACCTCTCACGAATTTTCCCCCAAAACCCTCAATCCGCCCATCTCCATCTCCCCGGAGTCACCCCAATTGAGCCTCTACCAGCCATTCAAAATGCTCATCCAACTCTCTAGGGCTACGGTAAGAATTGCACATCTTTTATCAATGTTCGTTATAGAAGCACAGGACTGATAAATTTGTAGCGCGCTCGCTCCGCCGTTGCGGCTGTTTCTCGTGTCGCCAGACCCAATGCCGTCCAGGTGAGGGGCTTCATTGCTCCTACCGTCTCCAGGAAAGGTAAGATCTTGCTATTATCGCTGTCCGCACTTTGAAAAAAATCTCCTCCGACGTCGCGATTCGGCCTCTTCGATTGTCCAGTTCATTTTCTTCCGGTCGGATCTGTCCTATAGCCGAACTTGCTCTCCACCTAAGCTCCGACGTCGTCAAACATCATTCTGATGCGGAAAGATATGAAATACAAACAACGAGTCGTCGCTCTTTCGACACTTTCCCCCGAACTACGCCATACAATTCGGTTTATCAAAATATGGCCTGACTTGGTCAATGTTCAATTGCTGACATCATACTTCTCACAGCCGACTTCGTCCAAGAGCTTTACCTCAAGGAGCTCAAGGCCTACAAGATCCCCGCCGTCAAGGAGTCCGATGCCGAGGGCAACGTCCAGACCTTCAGCGTCCCCAAGACCCCCGCTTCCCCCGAGGAGACCGACCTTGCCGGCAACTTGAAGGAGTACGAGAGCATGGCTGTTGAGATCGAGGGCCAAGACACCTCCGCCCAGACTGCCGGTACCCCCAAGGTTGCTGACTGGCTCGAGGCTGAGGAGGACGAGGAGCCTCACCACTAAGCGGTTTTTCTTTTACTATCCGTTACCATTTGAGGGTGGCCCATAAAACTATCCGTACCGCAGCAACATTTCGGGTGTGTCTCATTTTTCACCGCCCAGCTGCCGTTACTCGGGGATAGAAAAAGAGGGAGGGCTGATACCAAACTCAGTCCGAGGATGAAGAGCCGGGATGCAACCAGGAAGGAGCTGAAGCAAGTGGATTGGGGACGAGAATCCTGTGTACATTTTTCCTAAAATACAGCCTTCGGTTGCCTGTAGGAACTAATTGCGAAATGCCAACGTTAAATGAAGCTCAAGCAATCTTTTACTATTAATGACCTTCCATTACCATTGATGTGATATGCCCCAGAATCGTGAATATCAGGAAGTTGTTTTATTCCAACGTGTTATCACTGACCCAGCAATTCCGGTACACTTGAACTGGTACATAGTATATCACAGACCTTCCTTCATCCACTGATCATCACGATGGTCACGATCAACATTGCCCGGGTTTTCTGACATCAGTGGTACAGAGCCTCCGAGGGAGCGTCTCTACGCTCATGTGTCAATGACACCTATTTCGATTGCACCGACTTGAGCTTGTCGACGTCAGGTGGCAACCAACGTCATTGACAAACCACAAAGGAGGGACGGAAGGCTGCATATGAAGCCAACGATAGGCTACTATATCTAACACGGACAAGCTCAGAATAAACTCTGGAGTGAACAACATAGTTCCATTCTGGGATAAACAAGGCGTAGCTAGCTGCTGAGCCTGGTAACACTTTTGTATGTGAGAATATCAGACTTTGAAAATCGGGGGAAAACACCCAGTATTCGCGAGAATAAGATTGCTTTTTTGAACTTTGACCAGCATGAATGACTCTTAGTTACAGAGCGTGGGACGAAGTCAGTATCAAACTTTAGGAATGGTCAACAGCCACCAAATTCTACGACATAAAACGACCAAGGATATATGCGCACGTTATCTTATGGCATTCTCATTTCATTACTGCATATGGCTCGTCCTGTTATTGGGAATCAAACTAGCGGAAAAAGCTATCAAAGAGGGAATCGTCCAAAAATGACTTTGATCCCTTCTTTCCTTCCTCTCTTGTTCTCTCTCTCCCCCCTTTTCTCTCATTTTACACAACCGTAAACGCCATCAATCAGTCCTGTACAACACGACGACCAATGCAATGCAATACCAGCCGACCTTGATGCATATAATTCCACAATTAGACATCCATAGCCCACATGCAAAATAAAGGAAAGGGGCAAAGTTTGGGTTTCGCGAAAATATTACTTTTTTGTTAAAACACGTAGAGATAGATGGATCTCCAGCATGGTTGAAACGCCGTGGAGTTTGACTTGAATAAAACGTGCAAGAAACAATTTGCCGCATTATACGTCAAAATGAGAACCTCCCACCATGTGCTCGTCGTGCCCAGTCTTCACGATCCCACTCATCCGGTTTGCCTTCCTGAGGTCAATGTCATCCAGATTATCCCAATCGTCGTTATCGCGGTGTCTGCGGCCGTGAACATTCCCTTCATCCATGTCTTCGTCAATAAGTCCTGCTCGATCTCGCATGTGGTCGTCAAGTGCGCTCTCATCAACAAATGTGAAGCCCTGGAAGTTGGCTTGGACAGATGGAGATAGAGGTGTTGAGGCGGCGTAGCCACGCGCCAACGCAGCGGCACGCTCGTTTAGAGAGCCGTTCTGATCCAGAGCAGTCGTGAACTCGGGATCGAAATATGAGACATCTGTCTCGGACTTCAATTTGGGCTTGAAAGGAGGAGTGATGAGCTTCTTGGTGAGTAATGTCCAGTCCACGTCAGCAAAGAAGGGGTGTCTCTTCAACTCCTCAGCATCATCAGTTGCACCCAATCTGTGCTTGGGGTTTCGGTTAAGGAGTCCCTTGACGAAGTTCCTTCCTTCCTGAGAGAGGGTGTCCCGTGGGAACCTCACCTTACCGAAAGCAATATTCTTATACATCTGCTGAGTATCTTCGGCATAGAATGGGCTCCAGCCACAACACATCTCGAATACCAAGACACCGAGCGACCAGAAATCCACCATCTTGGTGTAGCCAGATTCATCCAGCAAAACCTCGGGTGCAAGATATTCGGTAGTTCCACAGAATGTATTGGTTGTGTCGTTCTTCGTAAGGTTGGCCTTGGAGAGACCAAAGTCGCACAAAGCGATATGGCCATTCGCGTCCAAAAGGATGTTCTCGGGCTTCAAGTCTCGATACACAATGTCGTTATTGTGAAGGTGCTGAATGGCCAAGATCAACTCGGCGATGTAAAACTTGGCTCGCTTTTCATCGAACCGACCCTCCTTCTGCAAATGCCAAAAAAGTTCACCTCCAGACATGTAGTCGGTGACCAGGTACAGTTCGGATGGTGTTTGGAAAGAGAATTTGAGGCCGACGATGAAAGGTGAGTCGGACATGGCTGTGCGGACCAGAATATTTCGCTCGCCCACAGTGTGCGCGACCTCCTTTTTCTGTACAATAACCTTCTTCTGCAGAACCTTCATAGCATAGATGCGTTGAGTATCCTTCTTTCGCACTTGGTACACCTGACCAAAGGTACCCTTGCCAATCAGCTTGAGAATGTCGAAATCCTGTGGGCCGAATTGCTTCTTTTCAGCCCTGTGGTAGATAGCTTCGAGGAAGATTTCGCCGGTCGGCGCCTTCTCAGCCATAGTATCAGCATGACCCTCAAGCTGGAACCAACCCTCAACAGTAGTGCCAGGATCCTTGCTGGCCTGGAAGTCAACATGACCGAGGAACTCATCTCCTGATGCCCCATGATCATATACTGAGACATCAACAAGCATATCGTAGTCCACCACGTCGCTGTTTGGTGTAAGTGATAAATCTCATATAAGAAAACAGACGAAACTTACAACTCTGCTTCCGCATCCCATTTTGGGTTGGTGAAGGATAGCTGTCCAGACCGGGTGCGGACTGAGCCACCGTGATCATGGATACTGGTGTTACTGCTCTGTCTGCTTCTCATGGGAATGGCCAAGGGACGGCCTGAATCACTTCCTGATCGTTGGATGGCGATGCCACCATGAGCGGGGGGTGGGTCGATGCTGAGGTTGTCTTCCTCATCAATATGGTGGGGACCGCCTGAGATGAGCTCACTACGCTGGAAAACAACAACAACATAAGGGTCCCGGCTCTTCCTGAGTCCTCGAGCCTCATTGATCTTGATGGTCAGTTTACCCTTGGCAGCAGGTGCCTGCGCACCGCCAGAGCTCCTAGGAGTCTGGGCGCCGCTGACTTCAGCGCTATCATGGCTGGTTCTCCCAGAGGAGGGGGCTCTCTCAGAGGCCGAAGGTCGCGCAGCCGACATTGCTCGAGTAGGAGTCGAGTTGCCGCTCTTAAACGTCATACGAGTTAGCTCCTTGAGTCCATTAAGAATATTCCACTTGCCGGGGGCAGCAACTTCAGAATTGTCTGAACTTGCAGCACCAGGTTCGGGGTGCGAGGGCTGAATGGAGTCTTTGGTATGTGCTGCGTTTATGGAGGAGTCAAGTTCAGGTAGTGATGGGTCATCAGAAGTTTGAAAGTGGGTGGTGGTAAAGGGCGAGGCTGTGGGTTTCTTGGATTGTGTCTGCTGTGTAAGAGACTTAGGCTCGACAGCAGCCCTGCCATGGGCCCCTGAGTCGGCAGAAATCATGTCCTGGGAGATAGAACCCCCCGAAGACGAGGGCTGAGATGTGGGTGGGGTTGGGTAGGGGTTTGAAAGGTTATGCTCATCGCGCTGCGTGGTACTCGGCATGCGATCAAGGCTCTCATGTTGAAGAGGCGGACGATCAAAAGCCGAAGAGCCACAGCCGCGAGTAGAGCCCTCGGGGTGTACCTGCAACTGCAGGTCGGTAGGTGGAGCGGTTTGAACTAGAATCCCGTCTAGAGTGGTATCGCTCTGAGACGAATTGGGATCTGACGAAGGCGCAGAAGGATGATTACGAACCTGGCCAAAGTAACTCATGATACTGGGCAAGCGTTTGTCCTGTAGATCGGGTTGAGGAGTAGCTACACCGGATCGAGGAGTATCAACACCGATGTGATCGACATTATCCTCGTCTGCCGCAGACCTGACGTTTTGGTTAATAACCCCATTCATTTTTGTAAGAGATTTCCAGTGAGTGAATAAATCCTTCTACACCGAAGCAACTGCGCGGGGGGGAAAACAAAGTGGGAACACTAGTTCATGACGGCTGCCAAGCGCGTCAACTAGAGGGTAAACAGGGCAAAGACCGAAAGGGACCACCAAGGACAACAAGCAATAGCGGTCGAGGTGGACTCTGGCAATGCGACTATGACGAGAAAAACACGGAATGGCGAGATATCATTTGGAGCTCGATGTACAGAGCAGCCAGTGGTGTGTTCGCGAAAGTGTGGATGCGAACGAAACGCCAGGACCAGCACCAGTGAGCGAGTAGTACGCAGTATAGATTGGGATGGGAGCCAGTCTTTGCCGAGAGCGGTCGTGTAAGACGAAGCGTCAAGGGACCAAGTGGATGCTCGAAACTTGCATGTAAAGGGAAAAGAAGACGATGACGAGATCAATTCTTTTACTGCCAGGAGTGAAAATCTCGTTCGCTCGGTGGCCGGGGTAGGCTTGTTCAAAAAGGCCTTTCCTTGCGAGTTACCAGAACTTTTGCCTGAAATTTTTGGCCTAGGCAAGGAGCAAAACGTGGAAAACTGAAGCTGATAGCGGGGCCAGAACGCAGGGACTGACTCTGGAGCTGGGCAGCCGTTGATTGTGCCCAATCAGAGTTGGGGCGAGTCAGGCCTAAGCTTGCAACAACACAAAGGACGAGCTGTCTCTTGCATGTGGAATTGTGAGTGTAATGCCATGGTTGACTGCCGGTTTGGTTGTTGGTCTGTTCGTGTTGTAACAAGCCTTGTAGGAGGATCTATTAGGGGCCCCCGAACATGAATTCGAGACGACGGCGGCCGATTACTCGGTTCCATTGCGACGGCGAAGTCGAAAGTACGGCATCGCCTTGATTGGTATCTGGGCTGCTTGTGCTGCCTTATGCGTTCGTTTTGTTGTAATAGATACGTCTTGTTCTCTGGTGCTGATAATGCAAGGATCGAATCTCATGTTTTCCATATTGGCCAGGTTCCGCCAGCGATCCCAGAGTAAAGACTCGCCAGCTATGGGGAATGCATGCTCTCTTCCTGCCAAGTCGTCGACACTTCATCGTCCTGACCTGCAGTTACAGGGCAGCCGTCCACTGGATAGAGCCCAACAGCGCCTAAAAGTGGAATACAGGCTTGTCTAAGCACCTGTAGAGGCGCCGGAAGCGGTTCCATTTTCATGTAAGGTGAGGTGGGTTCTTTCAGTAGGCGGTGTCGTTGGTAGACCAGGGACTGGACAGCTCTAGCCGGAAGAGGACTTTGACTTGGCTTCGCTGAAGTTGAGGTGCTGAAGTCCGGGTGCTGCAACCATCCTATCGCCACCGCCGCCGCTCGTCCTTGGTGAGGGGGACCCAATTCCAGCAGCGCAGTGCAGCACAACCAGACACTAGACACTGCTCGGATCCGTGGAATGTCGATTTGAAATACACCAAAAACGCGGGATGCAAAAATAAGAAAGCACCAAATCTCGAGCGCAAAACTTCAAAAAGACAGAGAAAAAGCATTCACTAACCTAGACATCATTGCTTGAGTTGCTCTTCGTAACAGGTCAAAACCTCCTCCCGCATTCGAAGTCTCAGTGCCTGTCATGGCAGCGATTGCGAGAAGCTTTATTAAAGCTACCGCGGCTTAAAACAGGGCCGAATTGTCGGGGCGGAGGAAGAGAGGGGCGAAGAAGCGGGTATATTGCGTGAGATGAATGGTATAACGTCGTCGATTGGGCGTCGCTGGCCCAGGGATCGCTGTTCGGTTCGAGGACGGGACGAAGAGTGCGATAAGGGTCGATAACCAAGCGAAGAAGAACAAGACGGAAGGTGAGGAAAGGATGATGGTTTATTGTTGGGAGAGAGGGGAAAAGATTTGAGATGGCGCGGGTCAGAAGAAGTGACGGGATGGAGATGATAATTACAGTAGATGTCTTTTTGGGGCAAGGTCAAGGTGAGTTGAGGTGGGCGTGCGAGGGCGGTAGACTATGGCCTGGCATGGCATGGCCTGGGGGTGTGTTTCCTTTGTACAGTGCGCCTATATAGGTACGTGAGAAGTGAAAATTAAAGGTAATGTAAACGTAAACTTTGAACAAGATGCAGCCAATTTCCAAGTCTTTTTTACGAGACAGTTGTCTAGTCAGAAATCTATAGCAAGTAAATTGAAGCTTAAGAGAGTTGTAAAGGACAAATCAGGTGTGTAGGTAGGTAGGCAGTTGGGGTTGGAAGGAACCACTTGCTATTGCTGGTGCATGCTGAGAGAGGCTCATCAACAAATAATTCACCAGATTACCTCACCTCAGCTTTTCAGGGATACTCAACCCGAACGCAATGCGTGCTTACATCACTTTTGACTATATGGGATTCGAATTTGCTGCGCGTATCGTTTTTACCGACTTACGTTAACCTGTCGTGTTGCAGGTACGACCTTGTCGTCGACTCCGAGGTTATAGATGTCGAGGTTTTTCGGTATTCGGCTTTGTAAACAACATGGCTAGCTGATGAACTAGAGTTGGGACCTTTCATTGATGGCGTTGAAAGCTGGCTCGGCGCCATCCGTCCAAGTCAAGTCAATATCAAGTCTCAAACCTGATCCAGCTTCAGCTCCAGCTCCAGCAAAGAACCCCTCCAACTACCTTGCAGAAGAATGACCCCGCCCTGCCTCTTGATAAAGTGATAACGGGTTTGAAGATACGTACGGATGCGTTTTCACGAGATGAGATAGGTTTAGACGAATTGAGAGTGGATGCGTTGAGAAATGTCCATGACATCACCGACACTGGATGCGAATTCATTATGAGTTGTTTGCAGTAACCCTGCTAATATTGGCTCCCAAGTCCCAACAGAGAAGGACAGCTCAGAGAAGGACGATACACCGTACATTTATTTTTTGGTATGTTTTATTTTGGCTTGGTTGCTTACAAAAAGAGCGGTGTCTATTTTCACGCGTATTGCAAGATGGGAAACCAAAAATGCCAGTTGGTTTTGGGGTTTCAACTGAATCATGATTTGAATGTACGTATCTGAACTACTTATTCGGAACCGACGTCCGTATCCACTAGCAGGAGGTTCAGATTACAGCATAATTTACAACAAACACTCCACAGTGCGTATATCTTTTTGGCAAATCAAGTGAGAACTTAGACAGTGGAGAGTCGATCCTTTTTTGTAATCAATAATCGCAATTCCCATCTCTGAAACGACATGACTTCAAACTAATGGTGGGGGGTTTTCACTTTGGCGGGGTTTCAGTTTCAACCAGAGTTCTCTCTTGATTGCAGTTACATTACATATTGCATGTTTTCCCTGAGTTAATTTCATAACAAAATAACCCATCGTGACCGACAAGTGCACATAAATACGTGCTGGATTGGGTCGGATTAGTGATGGTATGGCCTAGCCACTAACTCCCTAACTTGCCGTCGCCTATCTCGGCTCTTTATGGAGCTGGTGCTATAAAAATATCTAGGCAGGGCCCTTCTTTAGTTGGCCTGGTGTTTTAGTAATTAGTACCCAACCAGGCGTTAAACAAGATCTTGATATGTAGTATCGAGATTTCTTAGAAACAGGTATGATTTCAAGGTGATGTTATCTAATTCTGATCACAAGGCTTCCTGCAACAGGATAGGATTGTCCAAATTACTTTCAACTCAGAAAGTATAAGCGAATTTGTCTCAACCCCGCCACAGCAAATGCTTCAGCAACAGGATTCTACAGCACCAGCTGATCAGCAAAATGCGATACGTATGAATGTCTATCTTATGACAGGCTGCCGACTGCCTTGTACCAAGAACTCTTTTTTGTCACGCATAAGCCTATGGTTTCTTTTGGTTCGGGGCGACTGCCATGTTCCTCCAGCCGTCTTTTGGCATGCAGGATTGTCTTTTTCTTTGCCAATACTCATCAACTCTAAGTTGTTGCCACAAACACTGTTCCTTTTGGTTCTCTGTTACTTACTCATCTTACCAGCCTCGCTGCATCAAACTCGACCCCAATCATTGGCCAGGAGTTCAAAGACCATTAGAGTCCAGTAATTTTGCTCTGCATCTCTGGTGAGTCGTCAATACGGATACGGGTTCGTTGTCAGCCTTTGTATTCGGTTGTATCGTAGTTGTGTATAGAAGATTACGCATTCTCGCTATCCCTGTGGCCGGAGCAAAGTAAGCGACTGCACCATGCGTATTGCCACTATCTACGACAAGGATAATTTGTAGTTGTGTCTAACACAACCTACTCGAGTCATCTGAATACAGTACTAGGTCTTAGCCATGCTGTACCTAGCCCACCTTGCATAGACAGTTTCGGCAATGCTTTTAGCACCGATATCTGCCTGGGCGGTCTGTATACTTTAGTTAGGGTGACAAGAACAACAGTCACTGTCGGCATGTCCGTATAGTACTGGCCTGTCATGCCTACTCATCTGTCCGGTATCTAATACTGCTACTTTCACATGTTGGTCCCTATCTGACTATGACGAATACTTTACACACTTCTAATAGGCCACTATACACATAGACCACGCATCACAAGTCTGGTCCTAGTGTGATGAATGATCGACTTTCAGCCTCTACTGCAACCTTCCCATGTGGTTGCCGTGTAGCAGCTGGTTACCCAATTGGGCAATACCCCGATTGTGATACCCAGAATTGGATACATCAACTTGCTAGTCGTGGTGGCATAGGGATACAGTGACATTTGATCTTGGGTGGTCTAGTGAAACATGTCAGGGGTCAGCAAAGCGACATGCCTGTGCCCGATAGCTGAAATTTGTGGCGTCTCATGGCTGAGCTTTTCTCTCTTGTCAGCTTATTATATCAAGGCTGAGCCGCTCTCAACGAATGCAAGGCATCTACAGATCATATAGGAGAGTTCTCATAGGGTTGGTGAAGTAGTTAACAGGTGCAAAGCATCTGAGCCGCGTTTGCTTGTGCGACTAATATCCTGACAGACGGAGATAGGAACCTGGAAATGATTTGTATAGCTAGTGTACCCGTGACATCAAAGCTACAGGACTCAGAAATTGGTGTAACGGAACCTGCAAAAGGGGTATGTTGTCTCGTTTGCTAAAAAAAGGACACGGATCCCAAGTACGTTGTATTTGCTGCTGTTTGACAGGCCCAGCCATGGACATATGCTTTGGTAGAAGGGAGGTCTAACTTGATATTCAGCCCTCGAACAGGATAGCTAAGTTACTCCAATAGCAGGGTCTCCTGAAGCACGGTATATAGTAATAGGCCGATCCAATTCACCGTATTCACCTCTTTTGCGAACATTAAAAGGTTTTATTATCATTAAACGTTTGTGCCAGTGTGTATAAAGTGTTTCCTAGTACGAAGGCGGCGGTTTCTCTGGCCTGCAACCGGCCGTAAAGTTCACTACTCTCGGGCCTTCGTCGATTCTTCCATATTCGGCATCAGAGCTCAGGCTCTCTTCTTAGACTCTTCAATCATCCGGCACCATCTCACATCCATCTCAGAGGTCACTCCTTGAGGATATCTTTGAAGTTGGGGTCGAGACGTGAGCGGGTCTGGATAGTTCACTAAAGACCTTATCAATAATCAACGATCACACTAATGGGAACTTTCTTCGGGAAGAACATACAAATACTGACATTCTGGTCAGTTAGCTTGGCACGAGTCATCTCGCCCTCATCCAGGACCCTTTTCAAATATGTGTTGGCAGTGCGCTCGGTCATTTCGTGTTGTGTAGACGAAGAACGTGGTCCTCCAGCCATTGAATCCAAAGGAGCGTAATGCGTCTTGTAGATATAAATACTGGCTGCTTTGTTCAAGTAATATCGTGGTCGAGATGAAGTTCAAAAGGTGGTTACAAGGCAAGAACTTGTTTTGTTTGGCGGTATTGCATCTTACGTAGTAGGCATTGAATGCTGGGCTGAATGCTTGAATTAGAGAGCGGCTTGGATCCGGATTCCAGTCCAGCGTGGCTGCCCCACCAGAATGACAAGCCACCCCGCAATATTCCATGAATTTCAAGCTCTGAATAGAGACATTGACTGGAAAGATGAAAGGGCAGAAAATGAGTTGTCCAAAGGATATATGCTCTATAGATTTCTGTCATACAACCTAGACTATACTTGACACTCATCACAAATTTCTCTAGTTTTCTATACATTCACAGTGCCGGCAATTCCATCAATAACGCACCCAGACAAGTACCAATCTTACGTCGTGAGTTCCATTCTCAGCCAACTCAGCTCTCCATCTCTCAATGAAAGCCTTAATTAGCTCTCCCGAGGGCCCAGCCAAAAACCCACCAACACCACCAACACCCTGAGCCTGTCTTGCCCTGTTCCTTTTCTCTTTCGACCAAAGGTACCAACCCTCCAAATAGTCGACTTGACCTCGCCCCATGCCCGACTTCACGATATCCAACAATACTGTCAAACACCATTTCCCACGACGAAGACGACGACGTTGACATATAACCTGAACCGCAAACACCAAGTGGAAAGATATTCATCATGAGCAAGAAATCGACATTTGTCCCTGACGCCTGGGAGGATGATTGGGAGACTCAAGCAGACAAGATGGCCAAGGAGCCTGAACAACCCGTCCCTCAAGTACCTCTGTCCAAGGCAGAACGCTTAGCACAGCATGCTGAGCAGAATCGCAAGCTTTGGGAGTCTGCGTAAGCCCTCTCTAACTTTGGCAACTTCCCCAAGTGTTTCGCTAATATTAGGAATTTCCACATGACAGCGATGCTCCGCCAACTTTTAACTACTATGAGGCTAGCACCTCAGGTGTCTCTCTCACAACTCCGTTCAAACCACAGGTTAAAGTACTCAGCCGGAAACCAGTCATCGCTAAGCGCGATGCTACTGCAGGCATGTCCGGACTCTCACTCGATGATGATAGCGAAGTAAAGAAGGAGGTACCAATGACCCCGGAGGAAATCCGAGCGAAACAAAAGCGCGACAGGGAGGAGAAGCAAAGACGATACGAAGAAGCCAGGGCCAAGATCTTTGGAGAATCGAACCCATCTTCAGGAGCCTCCTCACCTGGCACAGTTACCCCGCCGAAAGCCGATGGCTACACTGGCCGCGGCCGTGGCAGGGGACGTGGTGGTTACAGAAACAACGAGACCCGTCAATCCGATAACCGTGGCTTTGATGCTCCGCGTAGAATGCAAAATATGTCGGGCTCGGGCCGCGAGTTGTTCGACCCGAATCACTCACCAAAACCCGAGCCAGTATCACAAAAACGGCAGCCGGAATTTTCGTCGCCCGGAAGAAGCGTAACTCCCCGCGATGGGCAGCAGCAAATGCAACCACAGGCACCAATCCGAGCACCTAAGGGGCCGGATGGAAGTGGCAGAGGGGGTTTCGGCTTTGCTCAGCGAGGTGGTAAGGGCAGTTGATTATTTCTATCGACAAACTTTACCTACCATCCGCCTCCAATCTTTCCAGCCAGCTGCACCACTGTCTCGTCTGTGGTTGCCTCCTTTCCAACGTCGCTAATAACCTCGCGATATGTTGTAAATGCAAGTCTATCTAGTCCAATATTTGTGATCTCCGCCCAATGCGCCAGGGTATCATGTATGTACGAATGAGAAATACCACCAACAGCTTCTGCAGACCCATTAACAATAGCTTCGGTGGTGCCTGCTTCCTCTCCGGAGAAGTATGCCTCGTCGACTTCCGCAAGCCAGCTCTTTTGCTCCTGCGGACCTGGATTGCCAGAATAATCCTTTCGCTCCATGACAACAGGATCGTCGACTTTGATTTGACCACCGCCGTTGGTACAACCTCCGGGACATGCCATAACTTCGACATAACTATATTCAAGAGAGGCTGCCTTGCCTGCCGGCCTTCGGGCACTCCCGAACGGCTTGCCGCCAGGCATTCGAGACGGCTTGGCAGGCTTTAACCTTCGAACAAGGTTTTGGATGTTTCTAAAACCATAGTACCGAGCGGCACGGAAGACTGGCTCGCCGTTGACAACGATAGAGTACTCTGCTACATCGACATTGCGACCACGGGTATGCACAATCTCTGCTCCAGGCGTCTGTGCCGCTCGGCTTTGGAGAATATGCCACAACAAACCACCTGATGTACCGGCCTCGCGAGGTGGATTTCCAGGCAGTCGCCGGGGGAAAAGAAAATCATGAAGTTTGGGATCGGGGAATGGGTTGCTCTTGGACAGTGGTGTTTTGGGAATGCTGAAGAAGTTGAGGCCCCTTGACTCGGCGAGCATGAGAATCTCTTTGCTTGTGATGACACAGTCGACATCACGGACACCTCGGCCTCGAATTTCCCCTTCGGCCCAGACCTCCTCGGTCAGCTCTTCTCGACTGGCTTCGAGCTTCTTGTCGAAGCATGGCATGATAGCCAGGTGCCAAATGCGACTAGGCGAAATACCCAATGCTCGGCTCAGTGTCGTCTTGAGCAATGTGCCCATCAGAGCCTGTGGCGATTTGACCTTTGAAATATGTGGTAGAACATGGGGATGGGTCTTCTCGGCGTAACAAACCCAGCCGGGGCAGGATGATGCGAGTATCGGTTTGGCTGGTGTCGCGGGTGTGGATTGTGAAGAGCTGAGGACTTCGTCTGCGCCTAGGACGAGGGTTGCTTCTCTCGCAGTGTTGGTATCAACAACCCATGTGAATTCGTTATTGTGTTTACCTCCACTTGCGACACCTTCAGGCCCGCGAAACAGATTGTCAAGCATGTGTCCGACTTGAGCCTCCGAAACACCTGCGCCGCATGCTGCCGCCAGGTTGGCTCTTGTCTGAGGGCTCACACTCGCAACGAAAAGCTTTGCGTTCTCATCCTCCAACCCCTCGACTCTGAACTTGCCACTGTCATCAGTCACCAGCCTCAGAGCCGGAGCCGAGTCGAGTGTTGTGAGAACTTCAGCATGGCTCTGGAGGCTCACTAGGACAGCCTCGGCGGATGTGACGCAGCCAGAGCAGGCTAGGCAATCTGTGAGGGAAATCTGTGCGGGCGCATTTGGGTTTGCGGTAGGCTGTTGGCCGTCAAGTATAACTTCGGTCTCGAGAGACTGCGATTGCGGGGGCGGGGCGGAGGGGAGAGTTTCGATGGGTTTGATACAGGCGACACCGGGAGAGATGAAGTCGTTGAGGTCGTCGGCAGATAGAATGGCACTCATGGCGCCGGTTGCTTCGCTGGGGAGTTTCGGGGGGTGGAAGAAGAGAGACGAGGACGCTGTTCAGAGTATCGAGTATGGAGAGTTCGTAGTTGTCGCAGTGCGCCGTAGTTGAGTAATTGCCCCTCTAGAAAATTTAAATGGAGAATATAGACGTTACTGGCTGACAAATAAACTTGTGCAATATTCTGGGACAAAGGGTAAATTGCTTGTTATATCATGGGCGACAAGGCTTCAGTCACATGAAAGGATAAGGATATAATGATGTTTAAAGTATCTCAATCTTCGAACGGCTCTCATGCGGTTCGGCTTGGTCTTGTATAACTAACTCCTCGGAGCGTCGGACACGGCGAAGACGGCGTATCACACCGTGCTAAAATAATAGATAGGCAATAAAGTCGTTATGATAGGGTCACAGACAAGCGAGATCGGCCCCTCACTCTTAAGGGTTCCAGAAGAAAGCGGCTCTTGTCAGTCTGTCAGTTCCATTTTTTGGGTGGCAAGGCAATTCTGTCAGTCCAGGCTCAGTCGGTTCGGAAGTGGGGGTTACCTAGGTTAGTACCTAGGTATGGATAGATGGAATGACCGGATGCAGTACGTACCCTGCTTGGCTTGGATTGTTGGTGACGTATAAGTTCATCTGTTTTGAGACGTCTTGACGTGGACAAGTTCAGAGGCAACGAACGACCTTGTAACAACTCTCTCTACGCTTCCCTGGTACAGTTCTCTCTTGCTTCAACTCACTCTATAATCGCCAATTGACACAATCACGACTTTGTTTATATACATCTTTAACAATGAGTGTATGTATTTCGTTGTGGACCTTTCAATTCACCAACTGACTGATCTTCTTAGGCTATCGCATCGTACAGCTTTGGAAACTTTGCCTGGCTCGGAACTCAGGCACTGCCTCTTATCCTCTGGCCTTCCTTTGTTGGATCGCTTCTCCGATCTGAGAATGATCCTTCTTCCCGTGAGTTACTGACGAACCTTTGTCATTATCGCGACTAACACCAGTTCAGCTCTCGAGACCTACTTTGGTCGATCGCTCGGTCTAGCCCTTCTTGCGCTTGGCCTCATGGTGGTCGTCCTTTCAGGTGCTCTCCCTCTCGATAGCACTTCAAAGGGTAAATATTCACTGCTCACTCGATATCCACCTCTAACACTGCGGCAGAAGCTCCTGATGGCGCACCATCTCCCTATGCCTCCGCCGCTGTCCTCGTATCCACCCTTCACCACGTCTCGAGCGCATTCTACTGCTATGGTCGCTACGCTTGGACCAGCGAGACAGGTTTCCTACTTGGTTGCGCAGGAAGCACAATCTTTGCGATTTTTGGAATATACTGCGTTTTGTTTGCCGGCGATAAAGCTATGACGAGCCGGTATCACAAGTTTGACCAGAGCACGAGCGGATTTCCGTTCAAGAACTCGCAGTCATATCGGGCCAAAAAGAAGGCTCTGTAGAGAAATTGTTATTGGAAATGTGTATAAGAACCGCGGAGTAATTATTAAATCATAGTTTTGTTTTGCTTTCCGGGATCTATAATAAACCCGTCCGCTGTGCAAGATTCCCAATTCCCATGGTCAACTCCCCCAACCCCAACTCCATTTCCGTTCGTTTGGTTTGATACTTAGTTTACAGGATGTCCTTTAATGGGCCAAAGATAGAGTCGGCCAACAACCTCTATTCCTCGGTCACGGATGCTGTTATCCCATTCGTTGCTGTATCTTGGTCTTGGTATTGAGCACCGTTAGTCTTCTCTCCCTCGATAGTCTCGACGGTCTCGACACTCTCAATGGCTCCAGGCACTTGAACATCGACCGCCCCCGTCAGGATAGCCTGTCGTCGACCATGCCAGTCAACTTCACTTTTGATAGCTTGGTGTAGCAGCACTTCCTTCTCGCGCCACTCCTGGAAGTAGATGTTCTCCCACTCCTTGCATTCACTCATAAGTGACTCGCCAATCTCCTCAGCCCACTTGGCCTCCCAATGGCACTTTCGGTAGAGCTTGTCAACGGGGAGTTCGAGCTCATCGGGGGTAAACAACTCGTCCGTCAGGGGTGTAAAGTACTCGGCGTTGGCTTCGTCTCCGTTGATGTCATCCATGTCGTCGTGACCGCTTTGTGAGTGCTGGTTGGTCTTCATAATGATCTTGATCTTGCCTCCCTTGCCCTGGGGTCCGGATTGCATCGACTTGGGGACTGGGTCGGATGGTCGGAGAGCCTCTGTCTCGTGGACGGTTCGCATATGCTTGGCCAGCGCATCTGATCTTGTGAATGATCGATCGCACTCTGTTACAGGTTAGGGACGTCATACGAGCGTTTGGTGTGGGTGAATATACCAGGCAAATAACAGTAGAATGGCTTCTCCCTGGTATGGCTGCGCATGTGCGCCTTCAGGGCATAGCCACTGGCATGAGGCAGACCCTTTCTAGTGCAGCTCATCCATTCGCATGTGTATTTCTTTTGTCTGTTTTCGATATGGGAGTTGTGAATGTGTTCAACCAACTTGTCCATGTTGCCCTGGTCGCCTGCTGGGCAACCGTCCCAGTCGCATTTCGTCACTTGCTCTTGGAAGTCCTCTTCATCAAGACGCGCATTGATAGGGGAACTTGGAATATCGCCTGAAGTGTCAGATGAGACGTCGGACATGCCCTCGAGAGGGTCAGGTTCTGGTACAGCTTCTGGTTCAGCATCGGGGATTACAGCTGATGATGTTGTTGATCCAGCTTCGAGTCGCTGGCGTTTTGAAGGTCGCAGTGTCGACTCGTCGTAGTCATGAACACCATCCTCATCTATTTCCGACTCGTAGGTCGATGAGAGTGGTGATTCCGGTGAAGTATCGCGTGCCATATTCGCGTGATGGATATATTCGCGTGGTTGATACCGAGGCGCGTCTCCTTGGTCGTTAGGATTAGGGAGGGGAGGGCGATTGTGGAGGTTTCTGAGTTGTTAAGGAGAAGTAAGTGTTGTGGAGGTACGAAAGAAATGGCAAGCCGTTTGATGACAAGGATAGGTAGGTAAAGAGTGTCGGGAAGGAACTTAAAAGCAGATTGGCGATAAGTAAATGCTGAGCTGCCCGTTCCAGTAGGTAGCAGGAAAATTGGCCTCCTAAATCTTAGGGTACAAAAATAAGTAGTCTAAGAGGTGTGGTCTAAGGAGCATAAGCTGACTTATTAATTTCGTCTCTTGTGCTTGTAATGGTCGATTTTTCTGTTACCCTGAGACTGGCCGTTGTTCAAGAGCGCCAAGTAGAAGCTTAGCAATACAGTGCTAAAAGAGCAATACGATCTTCAGCGTTTCATGGAGACTTGTTGTCAAAGCATAACTAAGGAACAATAGCGATTCAGGTTATGCCAATCGATGGCGCGCTTCCAGGTCAGTTATTTCTATACCCTGAAACCCAAAGGTTAGAATTTGTAATAAACACATGACTGGATTCTCATTGTCGCATAGCCAAGTGTTCTGACACACAGTACATACAGGCTCGAACTGCCAAGTCAGGCAAAGCCAGTGTGATATACTCTGGTCGGATAGGGAAATTACTGAGTCAAACAATAGAAAATGAAATCTCTACGATATCATATTGGCAGTCACAGGCTTTTCCCATTGTATGTCTTGTCAAACATCATCTTTTGATTTATCCCTTAATCAACAAACCCTAAAACTCCAGGCCTTGAACCCAATGTGCGAGCTATTGCAACAATACGAATCCTCAATCTCACCAAATTTTGTGTTCCTATATGTGCAGAAAGAATCATAGCTTCTCGGGAGGGCATACGCCAAATTTAGGCACCATTTGAGTTGGCAAGCTTGCGGCGGTCTTTCACGGCCTGCGCAAGAGTGTCGAGCGTGGAGATGGTATCCTCCCAGCTGATACAAGCATCAGTGATGCTGACGCCGTACTTGAGTCCGGACTTGCCCTCGGCGGGAACCTTTTGGTTACCTGTTGACATGTTAGCTGACGCTCATTCTGTCGCAGACACTTTCTTAACTTACCCTCGTTAATGTTGCTCTCAATCATAACTCCCATGATGCCATCCTCGCCCTTGGAGATCTGGCCGGCGATATCAGCAGCAACCTTGGGTTGGTTCTTGTGGTCCTTGGAAGAGTTTCCATGACTGCAGTCAATCATAACTCGCTGTCGCACACCCTTCTTCTGAAGCGCCTCCTTAGCAAGAGCAATGCTCTCAGCGTCGAAGTTGGTGCCCTTGGAGCCACCTCGGAGGATAACGAAGCAGTCATTGTTGCCCTCAGTACCAACAATGGCGACAACGCCAGGCTTGGTAACCGAAAGGAAATGGTGAGGATGCTGGGCCGCACCAATGGCATCAATAGCGACGCCCAGAGAACCATCAGTGCCGTTCTTGAAGCCCACAGGGAAACTCAGGCCACTGGCAAGTTCACGGTGGAGCTGACTCTCAGTTGTACGGGCGCCAATGGCACCGACTGAGAGCAAATCAGCAAGGAACTGGGGTGAGATGGTATCCAGCATTTCGCTGGCAATAGGCATGCCCTTGGCAGTCAGATCAACAAAGAGCTGTCTAGAGATGCGCAGACCCTTGTTAATCTTGAAGCTGCCATCGATATCGGGGTCGTTGATCAAGCCCTTCCAGCCAACAGTTGTGCGCGGCTTCTCGAGGTAAGATCGCATAACAATAAGAAGCTCATCCTTGTGCTTTTCCTTCTCCTTCAAGAGGAGGTCGCAGTAGGCAAGGGCAGCCGCGGGGTCGTGGATGGAACATGGGCCAATAACAACGAGCAATCGGTTCTTCTCGTCGGTGCCATTGACAATAGCGACAGTTTCGTTGCGGCCCTCGAGGACTGTCTTCTTTGATTCGGAGGTTTGGGAGATTTCGTGCTGGAGCAGGTCCGGGGGAGTCAAAGGGTTATAACCACGGACTGAAAGAGTATCAATTAGTACATGCGCTGGTTGGGTAAATTGTGTAGGCCAAATCTTAGAGTATGTACTCACTTCTCCAATCTTCAGAGTCAGCTTGGTTGCCAACA
The DNA here is from genome assembly GCF_019609905.1 of Fusarium poae. Taxonomy (NCBI): domain Eukaryota; kingdom Fungi; phylum Ascomycota; class Sordariomycetes; order Hypocreales; family Nectriaceae; genus Fusarium; species Fusarium poae. Next base: position 1,451,513 of record NC_058399.1, read on the forward strand.
TTCTTATTTGGGATAAAGAACTGAGATTATCGTGAGTCACTGTCCAGAATCAGGGTTGAGAGAGCTTGGAGGGGTCGACTTACAGACGCAGACATTGTGACGATGATGGTGGGGGTAGAGAGGAAGAAGTTTCAATTGTGTAGATGCGTGTGAAGAGCACGAGGAGAAAGGGGTATCAAAGAGATGAATGCAAAGATGAAGATAAAGAAAGAGGGAAAAGAAGAAGAATCAAGATACAGTCAGAAAAATAAAGTCTTTTAGCTGTCTCTAAGTTGGTTCCCTTCCTTTCTATTTGCGCCGGCCTCGGGCTGTAAGACTCAAGAGAGTCACTACATGGGTTGCGATTGTCTGTACCCTAATTGGACCAATCTCTCTGAGCCCCACCCACTTCTTCCGGTCTAGCAGCGAATCCCAAGAAAGGCAGGTACAAGTGTCGCCCGTGCAATCCCAGTGGATGATCAAGTACTGTACTACATCTGAAAGCTCCAGAATTTTAGCTTGACTCACTTGGAACCAAAAGGATGAGAATGGCCACTACTTGCCACTTATTATTAGCCACCAGGTACTGGCGTTGGGCACTAATTCAAGCTAAACGTTAGTGATCGCTATTTTTTTTTTTTAATTGTAGGGGGCTATTTCTTTGTTGTGAATTTGTGATTGTGAATACCAGAGTCTATCTACCTAGGTACTACTAAGCAGAGATGAACAATACAATGCTACCCATGCTTACTATCAACTTAATATGGTTCACCGAACTGTACCACTACCGACATAGTCCCTGTGCACATTGCAAGGTGTATTAATCCAATTGGTCAAGTTTCATTCGTGGCTCATGGCGTTTAGATTGTTGTTACAGTAGAAAGGGCAAACAGACAGACAGGACAATACTCCACGCCCGTTAGCTGAAACGCCCTGACAACAGCTAGGCAAACAGACCAAAAGTTATTGAGAAATGCAAAAAGAAGAATCCTGCGTATCGCAGGTGGCTGGAACTCTCCCGCCGGGAATTGAACCCGGGTCTCAAGCGTGACAAGCTTGCATACTGACCACTATACTACGGAAGATGATGGTTGTTGAGCAACCATTGTAGCGGAGTTCGATGTCTGCGGGTCTCGCTTTAGCTTCTATAGAGTCTAGCAGCTTCGGATCTGAATTATTGTACTGATAGTGTCTCCAAGTTGGGTCGGTGCTGGCTAGGTCGAGCTCTGCCTTTTGAGTACCTACCTACCTAATGTATATGCGCACTCCTTGCAAGTTGGTGACCCATATATGTATTCTCCGTCTTACTTGATACAATATGTAAAAGACTTTATTAACGTGGGCTTCGTGGAACCTCTATTACAAGCTAATTCTTGGTGATCAGACTGTACTATATGATATCAATGTTGACAATCTTGATGTCCTCTTCAGGCTTTTCCTTGTGCGTCCGCACATTCTCAATCTTATGGATGATATCAAAACCTTGTGTTGCGCGACCAAAAATCGTGTGCTTGCCATCCAGCCAGGGCTATCAAGGGTTAGCAAATACTTTTTTACAAAAATGCGAAGAACTACTCACTGTCTTTTCCGTTGTGATAAAGAACTGACTGGCATTGGTGTTGGGTCCTGCATTGGCCATGCTGACGGTGAATGGCTTGTCGTGCTTGAGACTGCTGAACTCATCCTCAAACTCACGTCCCCAGATACTCTCACCACCAGTACCATCTCCAAGAGGGTCTCCTCCTTGGATCATAAACTTCCGAATCACACGGTGGAATATTGTGTTGTTGTAATAACCGTTCTTAGAATGTGTGACAAAGTTCTCAACAGTCTTTGGTGCTGCGTCGGGGAATAGACGGATGTGGATGTCACCGTAGGTCGTGCGAAGGATGGCAGCCGTACCGGTTTCCGTCTTTTTGGCCTTTGCATCCTTCTTGTGGCCCAACATCGTTGGCTTCTCGTTCTGGACATCTCGGGTCGACTTGGAGACCTCCTCTTCGTTCGTAAACATGTAGAATCTCACTTTGCCAACGCCAGTCGCGACTAGCATGGGGTCTCGAGATTCTGCTTCTTGCAAAAGAGGGTTAACGGAAGCACCCATTTCGACTGTCGTTATTCCCTTCTTCTGAGGCTGTCCTTGGTAGATGCCAATGTTGACAGCGCGGAAGTTTTCGTCCTTTCCATACACCTTGACCACTTGGTTGGTGTATGTGTTGAGGACCTTGATTCCCAGCATAGAGCCGTAAATGATAAAGTTGCCCGACTCGTCAAAGATAACATTCGTCTTGTACTTGAGCGTATCCGACTCGATATCCCTTTCGTGAGCAGCTCTGCGACCGAATTCGACGTTATCCAATTTGGCAGCCCCTGTCCCTGCGCGATGCATTTCTTCAGCAACCTGCAGAGACTCGTCGTACTCGCGATGTAACTTGGCCGTAGCGAAATCAAACATGCGAATCTTTCTATCGGGTAAAGAAAAGGTGACGAGACTCTTGCCGTTTGGTGATATAGACAGACATGATGGTATGGATTTGGCCTTTTTGAAATCAAACAGGTTTGTTGAACTCTTGTACTCGAAAACCCCCTCGGGTTTTTCGTAGTCTCCGCTGGGTCGCCAGTATTCGAGCATGCCACCCTCGTCCGCGGAAACTACACAGTCATACGCCTCATTGTACGCCATCAAGTGTACAGGCTTTCGATGTAAGCCCTTGATCGTGTGGATAGCTTCTTCCTTCTCTCCTCGTCCATCGTAAATATGTATCAGGGGCTTCGATGCTTCGGAGACGGCCAGGAGCGGTAAGGAGGCGCCCTTGCTGTGAACCCAACAAACGCAGTTAGGAGCATAGTTAAGAGAAATCATAGCCAGGAGATCAAATGTGATGACATCAAAGATCTTGACTGTTTCGTCCACGCCAACGGTCGCAAAGCTTCGGCCATCCTTGCTCACTGAAACCGACTTGATCTCGCCATCGTGCGCCTTAAACTCTTTGACGAAATCAATGCCTTGCGCAATCTTTTTCCAAAATTTGACAACGCCGTCTATCGAGGATGTGATGAGGAATTCGGTCAGGGGAGTCCATGTCGCAAAGAGGATTTGCTCTTTGTGCATAAGAGATTTGGAGTATCGAGGCGACTTGGGCAAAGCGGCGACGTAGAGCTTTTCGTGTGGTAGTACTCGTCTTTTCTTCTTGGGAGCTTGGGAGGGTAACTGAGGGCCCATGTCATCATCGGAGGAGCTGTCTATGGTCATTGTTAGTATGTTCAAGGTACACGATGGGGGTTGTATTTCATACCTGAAGCATCGTCGCGGAACTCGGAGTGATTGCGCTTCTGCGAGCGGTTGTCATCGTCTGACGCCATTTTCAGTTATTGGCCCGTTTATTGAGATTTCAATTGGGCGGTTGTAGATATTGCGACAAGTTGGTAGCTTTCAGAAGTGCATCATTTGTTTAATCTACAGTTTGCGACAGGATTAGATTGTTGTCTGGACAAATTCAGCCTCATGTGGCACGACCTTGAATTGTGGCTGTGCTAAGACCTAGTTACCTGGTAGCCATGTCCAAGAAGCTTCCTTTCAACGGGTCTGAGATCCACATTGAGGTCATGACATGAAGAGACGGGACTTGATCAACTCCGAGACTCCGGCTTGGATACGATTCCTTGTTCTTTTGCAGATGTCATGTGAATTAGGTTCTTAAATATCATCTCAGCGTCTTATTTATTGTCAAACTTGTGAAACAATTTGCTTGAGACCAAGAACAGTTTAGATCTATATAACCTCACTAGACCTCGATCAACATGGCACATCGTCACCCTCTTCAAAAGCTCACATCACCCGCAAGGGGTCTTTCGCTATTACTTCACCTTTTTGGTATAGCATCATTCAGCTACAACTTTCAATTTCTCAGAGAATGGGACGTTCCTATGGCCAAGGCCTATGGATGGCACTTCCAATTCCTCACAATCATTGGTCTTTCAGCATCGTTGCTTGCCTTTGTTGCCGGCGCTTTGGCTGATCTCACTTTGAGCCGAACTCTCTTCCAAGTCAAGAACTACGTTGCAGTTCTCGCTACGCCTATGGAAGTCGTCATTTCCATCCTATACTGGGGGATCAAATTTATCGACCCCAAACTGCTCATGCCTACCGAATTTTATATCCATATCATTCCTGACGTCGGTTTCCATCTTGCGCCTGCAGTGTTCCTGACTTTGGACCTTCTTCTTTTCAGCCCTCCGTGGACAATTCCGGCCTATGCAGTTATGGCAATCGGGACTACCCTTGCGTTTTCTTATTGGTATTGGGTAGAGCTTTGCTTCAGCCACAACGGATGGTAGGTTTCTCTCATATTTAGAATACAGACATGCAATGCTAACTTAAGCACCAGGTACCCTTACCCTCTGTTTGAGCTTTTGTCTACGAATCAACGAATTGCCTTGTTCACTTTTGCTGCTGTTCTGGTCACTGTGTCTTCGTCAGGCCTGAAGTGGTTGTATGGACGAGTCAATGGTTATCAGACTGCTCAGATGGAAGCCCACAAGCCTCTTAAGAAGGTTCAGTGATTCGTCTATAGTCGAACAAGAAGTATATAACCACTGCACCAGCGACAGGCAGCGTTCTGACACATGACTTAAGAGTATAGAAACCTTATCATTATGCTTTTGAGGCTTGAAAAGCACCGCTACATCATTATAGAACGCTGCGTCGCTGGCCCAGCACAACAATACAGAATGTTAATTAATCTACAATTCTCTAGTAAACTGTATAAATCTATAACTACTCGCTGTATCAAGTATCTCATTTTTTCAGGAGCAATCGATGTAATGAGCATAAGTTTGGGAGGATCGCAGTTGAAGTTTGGCATTGCACATTTCTAGTCTACCATTGAAATTGAGTAAAACTCGATCATCAAAGATACCCCAGAGAGAGATATTCATTTACTTTACATATCAATATCCCTACCCTTCTCAAGTGTAGGTAGGTATGTAGTATGCTTAAAGGCACAAGCGGTTCAGTGAGTGTGAGTTGCCCCGCTCATAGGAATGGCTCTTCAAATCAGAGAAACCCCACTACAACTTCATCCAAATCAACGGCCAAGCTACACTGATATCACCCTTCTACCACCAAATCTTTCAGTCTTTCTTCTGATAAATACTCAAATTTCAGCATGATGGATATTGACGATATCCTCCGCCAAGTCGATCCCTCATCTCACGGCATTCCTAGCGAGACACGCGACCTGCAAGCTTTGACGCGTCTCTGGATCGCCGAGCGATCGGCCCCTGAGCTTCTAGAGTAGGTTTCTCACTATTATTCACAAATATGACGGTTTCTAATTATCTATAGATGGCCAACGGACGGGTTGTTCGAGCGTGTCAACGCGCGCATCAAGTCCCAGATAGAAAAGGTCGAGGACATGACTGGTGACATGGACCCCAAGACCAACTTCGCCCTCATCGTTATTCAGACTGAGCTTGAGCGTTACAAGTTCCTCGTGAGAAGCTTCCTGCGAGCCCGCATTGCAAAGGTGAGTTATATGTTCACTCCAGGAAGCATCGCCGAACTAAGCCCTTAGATTGATAAACACACTTTGCACTACCTTTCAAGCCAAGAGCTCAGAGACAGATTGTCACCAACAGAAGTAGCCTACGCCACAAGACACCAAGCTCTCTTGCACAATCACTACCTCTCATCTTTCCTGGGATCGTTTCCCCAGCAACTGCAGAATCTCAACGACACAGCAGGCAACATCAGCATGATCGATTCACCAGATTTAGACACGGCTGTTTTTATTCGTATGCTCAGAGACAAGGATGTGTACGGCAAGGGAACTGATGCCGATATCACCCTTCCTGCTACAAATGGCGACATCCTCATCATACGGTGGTCCAGTGCAAAGTACATGGTCGATGTCGGTGACGCTGAACTTGTCTGAGGTGGTCAACTCAACCAATGATGGTCAAAGGCGGTATGCACCGATACAACTGCTAACCACCATAAAATCATCCCTCATACTACCATCGTCCTCGTCACCCGCGCAAACAAAGGCATCGGCTTCGAGATAACAAAGAAACTCGCTCGAGAACAAAGACTGCATTACATTGTCATTGCGCTATCAAGGAAGCACATCTTCCCCTCGAGTTTATGATCTGAACGGTTCCTCCCTCGTTTTTGGCATTACCTCGGATGGCAGTATCGCCTCTGCAGTCGAACTGGGCATGCTAAGTTTGGTTGTCGAGGTGCTCTCAGCCCATTACGTGAGAAGTCCACTAAGAATCGATGCGCTGTCTTTGTATCTACTGTTATTGGCAGTCTGACCTCGAAGGCTGATCCCGGGTGCATGTCGCATACCTCAACTTCAGTGTCTACACGCATAGCAAGTCAGCTCTCGACATTATCTCACTCCGCTGTGCTGTCAGATATGATAAAGATGGCACAGCCAAGAAACCAACATCACCTATCTGAGACACAACCCAAGTCAGCGTTGAATTATATGCAGCTACGTTGGGGGCTAACGGAGACACCGGTATATAGAACGATGATAAGAGAAGTACCCCATGGTAAAGGCTCGAGATATCAATCAGTTTCCGGCATGTCAATGTATTAACATATGAATGAACTACAAGCTTTCCGAAATAAACAATCGTTAGATAAACTCTCTAAAATGGTATCCTCAATATTATACCATGCTTCAAGTCCAAAATACCCCGCAAGCAAAAAACGAATTCAACATTTCCAACACCACGCCATTTCTGGACTTATTGGCTAGTTGCTTTCCTTTCTTCCTATCCCATCCGTTTCCCCATTCCTGATAGTGAAATTGTTGTGTTGTTTACGAGATGGACTTCAGTCCGAGAAAAATGGAGACTTTCATTTGGATCGTATATGCGATTTAAATCTATGCCTCGCTATGCGATGTGCCGGGCCGCCCTTCCAAAAGTGCCTGTTCACGTCGCATTTGCTGCCAACGATATGGCAGAACGGCACTGCGAAGCCCAACAGAATGCAGACGACGTTGCTCTGGCAAGCCGATAAAACCAGCGGAAGGTTGACGACGATGGAGCGTGTACGGTCGCCAATCACCACTGGCACTCTTTGGAGGCGAGTCAGTAGGTGAGTCCTCTTCATCGGGATCACAATGGGCCTTGAGGTCGATCTCAAGGGTCAAGGCTGTCGAGTATCTACGCCCAGGAAGGGTGTTGGTACGAGGCCTAGTTCGAGGTCGTGAAAGAGCGTCAGAGAAGTCAGAAACATCAAAGTTTCGAGGAGTCTCTTGCCCCTTTTTCTCGTCTTCTTCTGAGTCTATGGCAAAGTCTTCCTGAAGTGGCATCCTTTCTAGAGGTGCCGAGGCCATGGTCGGTAGGTGAGGGCGCTCATCAAACTTCGGGGCCCCTACCAGAGACTTTGATGATTCAGTCGATACTGCCTGTACATCTTCGGTCACTGTAGGAGAAGACTCGAGGGGAGTGTCTTCTGGGACCGTCTCGAGGAAATGAGTAATCATCTCAGGGTGAGATCCAGGAACTGTATCTGCGGTCTCGGCCTGAGACTGGGCTGGGGCAGCAAGAGAGGGAGGTGTGTTCTCGACTTGTTCTGTGCCGATTAGTGGTTGATCTTCCTGGTTATTGGTATCTCCCTGCATTGAGATTTCAGAATCGCTCGAGGCTGGTGCTCCTTCAAACACCTGAGGGTTGTCAATCTGGGACAGCTCCTCAATTTCCTTTGTATCAGGCGCTGGAAGTTCGAACGGAAATTCTGAGGGCTCCTCCTCCTTCTGGTCATTGCGGTTGACCTCGCCAGCCTGCGAGTGGATCGAAGGGGGTCTGGGGAAATAGGTCAGCACAGAAACATCAAGTGTCTTCCGTGCTGCATCAACGTCTATAATATCCTGGTCCCCAGTAGCGACAGTGTCAGCCTTGGGTGTCGGTACTTCAGAATCATTGGACAACTGCGTTTCTTGAGTCTCAATTTCCTCATGGATGCTAGCTTCAGGAGTGCTTCCAAAGCTCGTCTCAGACTTCGAATTTGCCTCAACTTCGGTTGAGTACTGACGAGGCACATCTCTGGCCTCATCCATCTTACACTGCTCATCTCGTTTAGTATGAGGAGTGTCCGTGACGTTCTCCTCGCTTAGGGTTTCCTCCATGGCCACATCGGCTCTCTGGAGCTCTGTTGTCACAGGAGCTACAGATTGTGTTTCTTCTTGAGATGCAACAACACCATTCTCCCCAGACAGAGTGAGGTGGTCCAAATTACCTGAAAGATCAGGCATACGAGTATTGAGTAAGTGGCGGACCGATTTCTTATCGGAGTTCTCGGACGACTTGTCCTTGGTGAGCTGAATGGGCTCATCATCATCGGTGATGGGGCGGTGGAATTGCACCATTCCGCTTGCAATAGCATCCATGTCAGATTGCTCTTGGTAGATAATTCTTCGTCCATCGTCGACGATTCGAAGTCCCTCGTTGGACTGGTCATTGGTTGCCGACCGCGATGGGGTTGCGACGACACTGTCTCGAGGGCTTATACTATCAGTATCTACCAGGCTTGGAGTAGACGGGGTTTCGGACTGGTTTTCGTCGTCTGCCATGAAATCAGACATGTATCCATGCTTCTTGGCCATCTGAATGCCTGATGGAACGCGGCGTAAATCAGGTGATGGGGTTGCTGGTGTCGAAGGAGGTTCAGCAGAATCCCTTAAGTTTTGCATTGCAACCTTCCTGGCAAGTGCATTATCAGAATGGCTGCTAGCAAAAGATCCGTTGAAAGAAGATTCAGAGGCTTGGCGCAGGAGAGGAGAGGCAGTGAGTGAAGGTGTAGTGGGTGCTACAGATGAGCCAGCTGTCGACAAAGCTGGTCTGGTCAATGAAGCTGCCCCAAAGGGAGATGCAGTGCTTCCGCTTGCCTTGAACCGCAAGTTCGGCAGCGCTTCAGGACAGTCGATAGCACAGGTATCCCTGCAAAGCATTGTGATATCTGAGCGAATACGTTCTTTCAAGTGAGCCTCCAGAGCCTTGCGCTCCAGGTCAGGGGTAGCAAACTTTTCGAAATGCACGGTATCAACGCCGCCAGCACCGTCGAGAAACCCATCGAAGATGAGATGGCCCCGCTTGTGGACAGTCATGGTAGCGAGAGCATCCTCGTGGTGTTCAAGCACATTGCTGATACCTGTCTGAAGGCGCTCCATGACGGCCTCCATAGTTTGGCGACAGTATGTAATCGTTGGGTCGAGTCGAACAACGAGAGGCTCATGAACAGCCCAGGCTTTGCCACGCAACTCATGAATAGTGAGAACGAGGTCATCCAGAGAGCGCATAGACTTGTCAGTCAGATCGCGAGCTTTCTCCAACTTTGCCTTGACTTGATTCGCGAACTCGTCAAAGTCACGGCCGTTGTGGTCATTGAAGAGGACCTTGCTCGTTTGGATGCGATGAGAGAAATACGTATAGTCAGGACCAATATGGTTTCGGACTTTGACCATAATGTCCACGGCTCCATCCTCGATATGCGAGCAACCACCACTGCCTTCTAGTCCCGCGCAAGACTTATGACGCTTGTCAAATTTGCGCTTCCAGGCATCGACTGGGTCGATGATGAGATTAGAAACTCGGGTTGTCAACTCCTCACCAAGCAGGAGAGGCAAAGGCGAAGGCTGGTGACTGTCGATCTTGATGGAAGCATTCCGGCTCTCTGGGTACCGGGTGGCGCAACGACTGCGCAAGAAAAGCTCAATGGAATATCCAGAAACAAACTCGAATTTCTGGGAATCGTGAACGAAATGAGACCGGGGGATGCACGCCATGGACTGAGGTCGGCCGGTGCACGGCCGAAAGGTCTCAGTCTCGGGGCTAGCTGGTTCATTCTCAGCGGACTCAGACCATCGAAATCCGGGGTCGTGGCGCACTAAGAAGAGGCCGATGATTCGGTCGGTGGCAGCAACAACCTCGCGAGTATCATCATGCGTCAACTCATACTCTTGGAAAGACCGCAAAGACTTTTCTACTAGATTAACACCATCGCGTTCAACACGATATGTGATGCGATATCGCAATGGTTTAACATCACGATGAGGCTTGCGAAGCGGATCGAGTGCGTTGCTGTCATGGCGTGTGATGAGCTCGGATGAGCAATGCTGCAGGCGTGAGAGAAGTGCTTGACAGATGCGATCCGTAGCGTTTAGTTGGGATGAAGCTTCATAGTCGCGAACATATTCAGAGCTGTGTGGGCCCTCAAATTTGATATCGACATGCACCCGAAGACTGGGTTTGGTATCCTTCTGGTTGGGCAAAGGTGATGCAGACGGCGATGCCAGTGGAGGAATCGAGGATTCTGAGACGTCTGAGTGTCGGGTTTTCCTCCTACTTAGAAGAGGGAATCGACGTTTGGTGCTTGACAAGGAGAATGAAGGTGAAGGCGTGGAAGAATGACCATCGGCCGAGTTACTTGACCTTCGCAGGTGCATATTGAGTTAGCCTCTGGTGAAACGGATTACCAACGTTGGAGTTTTCAACCACCGTTAAGAGGGTGTTGCGATTAGAGTTGTGGTGCGCAATGGCACAGGATTTCCATCGAAGGCCGTTCTGGTGTATGCTGATATGGACTCAAAACGAGATTGTATAAGATCTTGTTGATCGGCGACAGGAAACTCAACAAGGATGAAATATTGAGGAAGAAAAGATGAAACCAGTGAGGCCAGGCGTAATGAAAAGCAGATACCAAGGCAGGAAAGACTCGGCGACGGGGGTGCTGATTACAGTCTGGGAGTGATCGACTAAGACGTAGCGTAGGTATAGGCGGAGACCAAAAGTCTTGGATACTTTGTTAGGTCTGACAAGGGAATGTCTATCAATGCGCAGATAGATGGTTGGATCAATGAACGGCAGGGCTTTTCCAGGAATGTGCGTTGGCGCAAGTTGAATGGAACGTCGACTGTGACCGTATACGGATAGAGATGCTACCGTGAGAAAAGGCTGTGGCTGGTTGAGCTAAGTTTAAGAGATTGAAGCACTAATGCTTGCGACGATCGCAAAGAGCAAAAAGATGTGATTTCACTGGTGAACATGAGGGGGGAGGGGGAAGCGGCCTTGCACAGCGCATGGAAAGCGTGGCGGGTCTTTTTAAAGATTCTCTCTTGATGATATTGTTCCTGTTTGCTTCTCTACCCGCAACTGATGCCGGTTGCCCGTTTAAGGGCAGTGTTCGTAATGATAGTAGTACTAGGTCATGGATCGATTTCCTCCAAGGCAGATTGCCCATGACCCGGCATCTCACAAAGTCTATGGCAAAGTGGAATGTTTGTCTTGTCATGATCCAGCAACTCTTTACCGGGACGCGCCGGCCTTGAGGGGGGTTGTTGGGTGTGGTATTTTGTATGTATACTTCCGTGCGTTTCTCGTAGACCAGGTTGGTATCATGCCACGGCAAGCTGGGCGTGAGATGTGATGGAGGGCGCAAGGCCGTGAGACCCTGTTATCCGGGGCATCTAGCTGACGGTTGTGGCGTGACATTTTAATTTATGATGGACTACATCTCAGCTCGGGACAGTTTCTGATGACCTGTAATTGGGTTTCTAACTGCCTGGAGTTGGAACTTGTTGCCGTTTTTCCAGTTTCTTTTGACTTTTTTTTAGTTCCTTATCAAATTCTTCTCTCCTCTAACTAATAAGTTCCTTTTTTCATGGAATATAATATCCACTGCCCCACGATAAAATCGAGTTTTGATAAACGGCTATGGAGATCCGACACCGATAGCACGCTTCCTCCTGCATTTGTGTGCAAGTCATAGTTACCTTGCTCTGCTAGTGCTGCTCTAGTGTGGGCTGATAACCTTGCAAGATGCCCTGGAAGTTGGAGGCTGGCCCAAGCTTGTGGGTGCTTCAGCGGGGTTTTCGCATCCATGCGTTCAACTCCACTATAAAATCGAACAGTTGAACCCTGGTCTTTAATTCCTTTATCATTCGATAAGTGACCAGAGAAATGCCAGGATACTAACGGCTCAGATTTGGGCTCGAGCTAAAGCTGTCTGTTGCTTGCTGCTTGTCTCAGATCAAATTTTGTGGCCTATGATATGATGTGCCTCTGCTTCTCCATCTTTGTGCGTCCAGTCCAGCTTCTTCTGTTAGAGTATGCAAGGGATCGAGCATTTTGCATATCCAGCAGCCTCATTCTTGGCTACCGAAACAAGGAAAGAAGGTTTTGATCGGATCCATGATGAACCCTTGGTCTCGCTTAAAACGCAAGCAATGTGATTACAGCTGACATGCCGTATGTATAGATAGGATGACGGACTAGTCAAGCATTTTCGGATCAGCCAGCCTTGTTGAACTTTCTCTTGTTAGTTCCGGCAGATTGGTTGGCTGTTATGCTTTATTTGGTCATTTGATTTCCTATCTAACTTCCTTTTTTAAACTCGCGGTCTTCGTTAAACAAATGCTGATCAGCAAATGTCTTTGAAGAGTTGTCGTCTGAAAGATGACAAAGCGCTAACTGGCCAATCACGACTCAAGCATCGAAACTCTGAGCCCTATCATGCACACCACCTCATTCCTTTTCAACGAGCTGAATGGACGCTTTGAACCAGTAGGCCATCGGCTCTTTTAAGGCCTTCTTCTAATCAATCGTGTCCTAGGCTGAATGGATCGTCAATATGACAGTTTCGCATTGACTTGCCAGCTGTTCTGATCTCGCTGGGCAAAACTCAATTCTTCAATGACCAGCAATACAAGAAACAAATCTCGCCTGAGACCATGGTATCCTGTCGTAATTCCGCGTCGAGATCTGACCACCGGCGAATCCGTTGACCACTGCCGCTGGGTCTACTTTCATCCAACTCGTACAAGTCAGGCCACGCTTGCGCACTCCATGCCAGGCTTCCCCGGCGGCATTTATGTACGGTGCAGTCTCTGCATCGCATATCACATTGTGCATTGCAGGCTGCAACACCAACTCTGATTGAAAATTACTTCATGAGTGCGCTAACAAGCCTGGGTGAGCCCGTCTTGGGTCATTCATGGCGATTAGTTGACCAATTGAGATTGACATAATCTGTCAATAGTGTTCCGACACGCAGCTGACACTACCACATCCGTAATCAACACGTATTAAACGGAAGGCCTCTGCTTCTAAAGAACTTGCTGGATTTGATGTAATGGTCTTATCATCACATCCTTGTCTATACTTCACCCGATTCTCTCCGCAATCTCAGGCCAGCGCCGGTTCTCTTACCCTACAGCGATCTGAACACTTGAAATAGATTGCATCTTACGATGTTGACTCAATACTTTCTAGGGATGGACAGATAGATACTTGCGTCTTGTCGCAATAATAAAATCCTCTGGGTCCACGGTCTCTGTATCGGCGGCCGGCTCCATCATGTAAAGTACATAATACATGAACTCACCCGCATATACTGTCCCCGTAGACCGGAAGCGAAATCCCATCTCATTTTCTCGGCTTTCGTCCGGAGAGTCAAGATCCACAGCTTTATTTTGAAGCAGGGTTTCAAGCAGCAACTACATGTAAGTCGCTCCAACAGTCACCAAATGAGACAATTGTAGCCGGTTGAAATCGGCTATGCTCGACTGGAACATTGTTGAGCTTTCCAGCAAAGAGGACGGATATGCTCTTTAGGGAGAGTTTCAAATAACGTTGGTTAGTAAGTGACTTACAGTACCTATCTTAGTAGCTAAGCAGAGTCACCTAGTTAGAAAAAGACAACTCTGATCAACATTAGCAACAGGGAAAGGAGTGAGTGAACCTATAAGATAGAAAAAAAAAAGGTAAACTGAAAACAGACAAAAAATTACAGCTGACAGGCGCTGGAGCGATGCTCCCACCAGGGCTTGAACCTGAGACCTTCGCATTTACCGAACACTCGGAATGAAGTATTAGTACGACGCTCTAACCAACTGAGCTATGGAAGCCGATCAACTGTTGTTGAAGGAAGTGATAGTATCACGAAATAGAGAACTACAGTCATCCTCGTCGCCCAGCAGTAGTATCTACAACAGAAGAATTTAGGAATTAGATATGGACGAGAGTTTGCCCCCCAGCTACAACTACTCCGTTGAAATACTGCTCATTATAGTGTAATCTTCAAGGGTCCTTGACTTTACTTATCTTGACCACTGCTGTCCCTCATGTTGTACTTCGGAGATACTGCTGTTAAGCTCACATCTTTTTCGAGATTGCCAATGAGTCGCCAAACATGGCACAGACGAGAACGTCACTATAAGCTTTGGTATTTTGAGATGATTGTATGTGAGGGGGTATTGTGCAGATATGCCATCGATGCCGACTAGGTACATCATAGTAAATGAAAGCCACCTCCTCTCTTATCCCCCAAAAGTCCCGTTTTATGTTAATTGTGACGTGCAAAGGTACCGGACAAAGACAAGGATATCACACTGTAGAACAAATGATGAGCGGTTAGTCACTGCGCAACGGGAGGCAAACTACAGCAGACATGTAGTGAATGCCGGTAAGCGATATGAATTCGGGTTAACCGCAGGCGTAAACTGTCATTACCCGATGTGAATTCTTCTCATATTCATCAAGTTTCTCTTTCATTATAGTCCCTAACCTCTTTCGATTCAGCATCTTTACCGAGTCAGGCCAGCGACAAGCCCGTCTACTTGAACACATCTCAACTACACAATGTCCAAACACACAACGGCCGTGACTACCTTCGAGTATGATGACTCGGAGAGCGACATCGTCGCTGGCCTTGACGCCTTGGCCCTTACGCCAACCACTTCATCCGAGACTCCCAGCAAACGCATGTCTCTCCTTGAACAATGGAATGACTATTTCCAAAAGGGCAACCTGGAAGACTTCCAGCGACTGTGTGTCGATCTAGGCCTTCCTGGTGATCTGCCTAGCAAGACAAAATGCCGACAAGTAAGCCAGGCACCAAAACATAGATGTTGTGATATTGACCGTTGCTAGGCGCTCAGGGGTGTAAACGTCAACATCAAGCAATTCCTGGCATGTGACGACAAGCCCCATGGGGTAATGCTATTCCAAAGCAGAAGCGCGCTTATGCGTTGGACGAGGAAGAATAACGCGTTTTTCCCCAGGCGCAAAGTACCCAATGGTAGCCCACTGTCCACATTGTTGAAGACTTTGATTTTCAAGCCATGTGTTGATTAATACCGAGGATGTGTGCGGAGTGTTGAAAAGGGGCAATGGGCACGGGGGATGAATCACTTGTGTAAAAGAATTGAGAGTAGCACTCATAGATAAACATACGCCGTTTTGATGCCCATTAAGTATCTAATTCCTGATCTCCCACAGCCTAATCTTTCCTGTATCATTACCAACCGCCAACAAGTCACTCTGGTTTCCAAAGGCAACCGCCGTAATTCTTCCAAGAGGCGTCTGGTCTGTGGGCCAGTTACGGTACACCGTGCAAGTAGGGAGATGCACCAGTCGCAGCGCATCCTTCTTGTGCTGACTTCCAAAAGCCATCAGTTGACCATCTGGAGAAAATGTGATGTGTGTGATGGGCGTGACGAGCTGCTCAAAGACTCGTGTGGGTGTTGGGCGCTCCTTGATGGTTATTTCCTCTGAATTGAGGAAGAGGAGCTCATTGCGGTCGTAAATGTTGGTGATACCGCTGTTGGAACCGACCGCAACCCAGCGATCGTCGCCCAGAGCAGCAGGGCCTTGATGACCACCAAGAGCCAGGACAATACCACCGACACAACCCTCATCGTGCCATACACCCAAGAAAGAGCGGCTCTCCATGCTATACTCGCCGACTTGGCCGTCCTTTCCAAGGATGGTCATTCCGTTTCCAGTGCTCCACCAAGCAAAGTCAGCAATGCCGTTACGACTTGCTAGTCTAGCGGCAGCAATCCATTGCATAGATGTCGTGTTCAATACGTTGATGATACCGCCTCCCTTTTTGGTAGATGCCACAATCGCCATGTAGCGACCGCACGGGCTGAGCTTGAAACGCTCCATTGACTTATGCTCAAGTCGATGTCCTTGGATTTGCGTCGTCTTCTGCACATTTCCTGACTTAAGGTCCCAGTGGTGGAAGTACTTTCGACGTCCAGCAAAGAATATCTTGTCGCCATGGGGATATAGGAATTCGGCTCGTCGAACGTCGACTTGCTTGACTTGCACAGAGGTCAACTGAGGATTAGGTGTAGGGTGAGCGGCGGGCGCGATGTGATGGAGATAGAGGATAGAGGCGGTACTGGAGGACAGGAGAACTGGGTACTCGGGGTGGAAAGATAGACAGCCAACGGGCGCATTGTGCTTGTCTGGAATCTCTCGCGTGCGTTGAATATCAATGACCTCGGGCCGTAGGCGCTTCTTTTGGGTTGATCCAACTCCAGCCAGGCTGTTGACGTCTCGAAGGAACTTCTCAAGAGGCTGCGCAGAAACCTCCGAATCCGAGTCGCTATCGTCTGAAGAGTTGGATGCAGCCGATGATCGTCTTCGCTTGGTCGGTCGTCCGTTTGATTCGCGCGCCCAAGCGGGAAGAGGGTTTAGTCGAAGGTATTGCTGTCGCAATCTTTGGCTGTACTCAGTTCCGCTAACAAGGTCTTCGGCCTCCGTCTTTCGTAGTTTTCGTAACCTGGTGGCTCCAGCAAGTGAGACTGCCAGTCTATCGTCGTCGCTATCCTCCCATGCAGGGGCGTTCAAATCGGTTGTCTTTGCAGCCTGGGTAACATTGGCAGCGCCTGCACCAGTGCCGGTATCAAACATGAAGAGATCGGCATCTTCAACATCCTCCAGACCAGGATCCTGCTCAGCGAGCTGAAGCTCCTTGCCCTCATCATCCCAGTTGCTGTTGAAAACCCCATCGTCGTTGAACAATTGCGCACGGAAACCGGCCTTGTTACCTAGAACAAGACGTTCCAACTCTTCTTCGTCCGAATCCTTATCGTAAAGCGCAATGGTGGGCTTTTTCTGGGGAACATCATCTTCCGAGTCAAATTGAGACTCGTTATCCGAGGAGGAGGAAGATGAGGGATCCAGCATCTCTTCGTCTTGTGGTGGCGCCATTTTTAGTTATGGTTTATGTCAACCAAAATGAGGTTTGCGGGTTCTGACTTGGACGAAATGTTTACCGCATGGAATTTTTTTAGAGGGTCCGATCAGCCTTGCACCTGCGACTGAATTTGATAGGTCAATGATGTAGGTTTGGTGGTGGGGCTTTGGCCAATCATTGCCCACTAACTCAACGAGGCTGATGATCCTCTAGACTGACATGTAAGTAGAAGTTATAGAATTGATGAATTGAAAAATATGCATTTGCTTTTTATCCGGGATATCTATATAAGATCATATCATTGAGCCGCAGCCTGTGCCAAGACACCTTCCAGCCGGTGCAAGTCAGGACTAACAGATTCGTGAGACTTCAAAGTCAAACATGAGCCTGCTTGAGCAACGTCGATAAGGTTTTCAACTTTACCTCCCTGTGCCAAACCAGAGATCAAGACACCGAAGAAAGTATCACCAACACCGTTAACGGAAACAATATTTTGAACCTTTTCAGCAGCGGAAAATAGTCGCATGTAAAGTCCGCCAACTGTCGGGTGGCTCATTGAGCGGGCAACAATGTATTCTTCAGAGTCGGGATCTCTCAACCGAGGATCGTCTCTTCCCAGGATGGTGGTCAAAAGAACACCCCGAGGACCAAGTTTTGTCACAATAGTAGGGATGTAGGGAAGAAGTTGAACAGACTGTACAGGGACACCAGCATCAGTCAGCTCAGCTGAGGTGATGTGGACAAAGCGCTCTCGAGCACCTCGCATACCAAAAGCGTCGATAATGTCAAACCACTCAGGCGCTTCGAGGTAGCCGTTGTCGCGAGCTGCAGAGTACATAGCTTCCAGCTCGTAACTATTGGGGGATGCGATGTCCACCGTAGGCTTAGGGAAGACTCGAAGTTTGGGGTGGCCCTTTTGGGGACAGAAAAGATTCATAGACTTGGCTGTAGACACAGGCTCGAATGCGACCTTGCAGTCTTGGTCTTGACCAGCCTTGAGCCACGCCCGGATGTCCCTTTCACTCCAGTTTCCGTCCACTACTAACCACTTGGGCTTGGTTCCTCGCACAGCAGACTTCCAATACTCGGGAAATGAGTGGTGTGTGAAGATGCCCATATCGGCCATTGCCATGACCAAATTCTTGTTGGCATCATTCACAGCGACGTATTGGGCCGTTCTGTTTGAGCCGTGATATTCACTACCAAGTGTTCGGATGAAGGTCGTGTCCAAACCAGAGGCTTGGAGTCCATTCAGGACAGTCTTGCCAGCACTGCATCACTTGTCAGTATTGGTTTTTTACTTTTTAAGAAAAAGAAAGAAAAAACGCTCTTACACATCATCGCCAACCATGCTGCAAAGCCGCACTCGAGCATGTTTGCTGACGGAGTGGGCAGCAAGCGCTACATTATGGCCGACACCTCCAATGGACTGGCTGATACTAGATGGGTTGGAGGTGTGGAGGACAGGTGAAGAGTCACCCGACTTGGGCGCATAGTCACAGCTTAGATCAATAGCTACGGAGCCAGCAACAAGAATATCAGCCTTGCTCTCGGACGTTACTTCGGGTTCCTTGAGCTCAGAAGGAGCAGCAGATGGAGCGACAGGAAATGAATTGCTATAGCTACGATTAGATTTTACATACATCCCAGGACCATTTTCATCGCTGTACTTACAAAGTCTTGACTGGCTCAGAACCAGAAGACAACAACCGTGAGAGTTCGACAGCGATGTTGGTGGCCCGGGTGATGTTGGAGGTTACCAGCGCCTTGTTGGCGATGACGGCCTTTTCTCCTGTGAGCTCCTTGAGCCTGCCCAGGATATAGGGAGTGTTGGCGCTTCCAGTGAAGCCCTTCTCGTTGGCCTCCTTGACAGCCTGCTCGATGTAGGACTGCATTTCAGGGGCAGGGATACCAAACTCCTCGGGGATGGGGTTTGCGAAGAGCAAGCCTGACTCGATACCGAGCCTCTCCTGCGCGAGGATGATGGCAGCAGCCTCCTTTTCGGTGTGAACAACAGAAGGACTCTTGATGCCACTGTCCCGAGCCCAGAAAGCAGGGAATTCAATCTTTCCGGATCGGCCATCGGCAAAGGTTGAGACGTGAGCACCCTGGGTCTCGAGGAACTCAAGAGTCCTGGGAATATCGAGGAAGCCCTTGCAGCCACTGCTGATGACAGCAACTCGGGTTCGTCCGAGCTCAGTGAGATCGGCAGAAACGTCCATTGAGTCATGGCCGCCGCGGTGAACACCACCCAAGCCACCAGTTCCAAAGACACGGATACCTGCTAGTCTTGCCAGCAGCATAGTTCCAGAGATAGTGGTTCCGCCATGTATTTTATTTCCAGCCAAGCCCTGTAAACAAATCTCCGTCAGCCATCAAAGTCCTGAAAAGAGATCGAAAGCTGTACATGTATACAGCGACATTATCAATATTTGTGTTGACTCACCATTCCTGCAAGATAAGCAATATCTCGCCTGGATGCCTTGACAGCGCTTCTACTCTCAATCATACGAACGATATCAGAGGCTGTAGCACCAACAGTAGGTACACCGTCGACAATGGCAATGATAGCGGGAATTCCTCCATTGCTGCGAACAAGATCCGAATGTTGAAGAGCAAGCTCATTGCCTAGAGCTCCGTGAGTGTAGATGGTTGACTCGAGAGCAACAATGGGCTTATTAGTGGCAACAGCATCGGCAATCTCGTCTGAGACTTTGAGGAGCTCTTTCACACCGGCCAAGGAAGAGCTCATGAGTCGACGTTGAGAGTGAGAATGAATCGGCCGAGCTCCGGCTCCGGAGCATTGGCGCAAGATGGAGCCATGCCGAGAGATGAGACTTGACAGCCTCATTGTGCGGAATTTATATGGATTGAGGGTGATAAGTCTTGATGGCGTAGCTTTTGTCGAGATTAAGCTGACCCAAGTTTGCCCCAGAATTGATGAAATAAATAATTACAGTAACAGCTACCTTAATAGTTATTTAGTGAGGGGAAAGGGTCCAGTCCAGTGAGTTATTAGCGCTAAAGACCCCGTATTACTGTGAGCCTCGGAACTTCACAGTGAAATGAGTGATGGCGAAAAAAACCCAATGGTTTGCCTATCGCGAGGTTATCATCTGTCATGATAAAATAAAGAGATCCACAAGGATCAACTAATAGAGCTTTAAGAGGCTTAAAAAGTAGGCGATGTTCCTTGGCCGTCGGAGGACTCCGTCGGTAAACCTATCCTCTAACTGATTTCAGAAGGCTCTAATAAGCAACAACTGAGGAAGTAATTCCGCTGAGGGATCTGTATGTTGAAGGGCCGGCCCGGGTTCTTAGAATTTGGAACATGTACATAGGTAGTTAGAAATTTAGATATAAAGCTAATGGGTCACTGAGTATCATTACACTTGGTAGTATGAATACATGATTTTGTTGTATATGAATTTGAGCTTCCTCAATAACCTCATTAGACTAAGCCGGCAAAATACCCTGGTTATTTCGCTCTTATTAAGGACTTCTCAAACATCCATCCACCAAAGATCTGACGTCTATCTGTATTGGAGGCATGGCCAAGCCCAAATATCCGGTTTCAGAAAATAAAGCAGATTTAATCAAAACTTTGCCGTGATGATAATTTCTGTGGCCCTCCTGAACCGTTCTTAGTATCTTTTCCTCATTGCGCCTGGCTGCGTATCGTATAACAAGCACAACATGATATCTTCACGCCAACTCGCAGCTGTGCTGTTCCTTGCCGGGTCATCGCTGGCCGACAACTTTACAATTTCCAACGGCCAGATTTTTACTCCCGGCTTTGTAGTTCTAGATGCACCTCAACCATATACGCCTCTTGGAGGGGGTAAGTTGATACCGTACCTCTATTTGGCGATGGCTTCAGCACTGACATTAGCGAACAAGACACCCTCCACGTCGCTATAGATGTAACAGCCAACGGCAAACTACCATTGCCGTCAAACGACGATGACAGCGATGTCGATAACCGGATTTTTAGCATCGAGATGTTTCTATACAGCTACGCCACTGGACGCAACTTTACTATTTCGAATGGAACAGCCAGCACTAACAACGCGAGCCTGGGTGAGATTATGGCGCAAGAACCTGGAAGCACAGTAAAGCATGTCAACTGGGTCTGGCCCGATTGTCTTGTTGGAGACGGTGCACCAGAGGGAGACAGTGATCGGGGGGTTTACAATGTAAGAACGACACTGATATGGTTACCAGTTCAAAGCAGTGTGGCGTAGACCTAACACGATGCAGATCTCAATCCGACAAAACTTTAGATACAACGGCGACGACTACTACACCATATTCGATGTCCCCATCTCTGTCAACAATTCCATTCCAGAGGATGATGATCGGCCGTTGTGCGATGAGCTGTCGAATGAGCTTCTTTCACCTGAGGATATCGACGTCGAAGCAGCCAATGAGGTGGGCGTTTTGTTCGCGCCTGGCGATGCGACTGAGCTCGATATAAGTGGTGAGGAATCGGTCGGATCTCTTCTTGGTTCTAATATGGTATATGTTGGGGTCATGTGTGTTCTTATGGCTATGTTGCTGTAGATGTTCTTGTTACCACGTTTAATCTTTGATACCCAAATTTGCTCACCAGCCTTGGAGTAGGCCAAGTGTTACAGAACTGAAACAAGAGTGACAAATGATAGAACATCTTACTATTTCATCCGCTAACCAATGCAGGTCACCACATCGCCATCACCATTGATTGCCAATTTAGGAATCATCCCCGCTTCAATTAATTGCGGGGTTGTTACAGCTCCCGAGGGAAACAGCTTTCCTCTCTACCTCTAACTCTCGTTTACTCATGATAGACCGCCTCACTCGGTGCGAGCAGACGTGCTGGGTTCCTCTCCGGGATTTCTGACGAATAGACTACGTCGTATTACCCCAGATTTCCTCGTACCCCTGTAGGTAAACGCAGCAAGTCGCGAACTGGTAACTCTTCGTGGAAAAGAGCCTCGGTCTGTGTGTCCATCATGATAATCACAATATGCAGTCCCCTCATATGAATGACAAGAGGGCGCCACTCACCTGGTCGGAATGCTTTCTCGTACCACATGTTTCCGTGGTTCATAGCCCTACGATTCAGCGATAGCCTCTGTTCATCTTGAGTTGTGTCATGCCTATCCACCAAGGACTCCTTCCACGCGAAGGCTTCTGCGCTGATGTAGTGGTGCGGTTGATCCGGCAAACGGCACTGAATCCAGCCCTGATTCTCCCTCTCGTGCTGCTCGCTCGTCTCACCAAGAAGGGTCAGGACCTCTCTATTCTTCACCCGAGCGCCTCGCAGAACCTCAAGACGCTCTTGTACCTCGGCCTCGTGCGATGGGCCAGTAGCTGGTTATCCGAGAAGACGAGAAACAACTGGTCTGACGACAAATATGACTGGGAGCGCGAGATTGTGCTCGTGACAGGCGGTGCAGGAGGCATTGGCGGTCGAGTCGTCAACTTGTTCGCAGAGATGGGTGTTAAAGTGGTTGTGCTTGATGTTCAGCCCATGTCCTTTACCACTTGTGCGTGAGATATAGGTAACCGAAGAGACAAGATAGCTAACTGTATATCAGCGGCCAACGTGCACTACTATCAATGCGACCTTCGATCACCCGAGAACGTGGAAGCCGTTGCCGAAAAGATCAGAGCTGAAGTTGGACACCCGACGGTTGTTATCAATGTCGCTGGAGTAGCCAGGGGAAAGACCATCCTGGAATCTCAGCCAAGTGACATCCGCTTCACCTTCGACGTCAACACCTTTGCGCCATTCTGGACAGCAAAGACATTTCTCCCTAATATGGTTGAGAACAACCACGGCATGATCGTCACTCTGACCTCTTATGCAAGCTGGTTGACGATCCCCAACCTTGTCGACTACGGTGCCTCAAAAGCAGCTGCTTTGGCCTTCCACGAAGGATTGACTGCCGAGTTGGCTACGCGGTACAATGCGCCCAAGGTCAGGACTGTTATCGTACACCCGGGACCTACCAACACTGCTCTCTTCAAGGGCTACTACCAGAACACTGATTTCTTGATGCCACCTCTGGCACCCGAGACAGTGGCTGATGCTGTAGTTAAACAAGTTCTCACTGGGCGCAGTGGTACTGTCGTCATCCCGGGCACTGGTAGTATACTAGCTGCTTTGAGGATGCAGCCAGATTGGTATGCAATCCCTGTGAGAGCTAAAGCGCAGTCGTACATGAAGAACTTCAGTGGTCGTCAGGTTATCGAGGATGTGGATGCTTCTTTTGAAAAAGATGGCCGTGAGAAGGATGTTGCTGATAATGCGGGCGAGAGCACAGTTCTGGTTTCTGACAGTTGAAGCTGGACTGGTTAGCTTTCTTATTCCTCATGAAGAAGAGTAACTATATGTTTGTTTATTGTCTATGAAATACGTCTAAACCGCCGTTCAATTAGTGCTGAAGTATCGGTGATGTCCGATTTGTCGATAGGCGGCTTGAATACCAACATGTAGCATGTAGTTACATTTTGTTCCCAACAACCCAAGTGTGATCAAAGGCATGAATGGATCTCCGCATCACAGTGCTCTGTGTGTATTCATAGATGGAATACGATGACTTCAAACTAACGAATGCCCGGCCGATGTTTCAGACAAGGAAAGAAAAGGAACCAAAGGGTATGTACAGAACTCCCGGCTCAAAATACCAGAGTCCGGACCAGCCGATGTCTTCTGTCCGCCAAGGATTCCATCCTGTTGGTAACTTTCACTTAACAGTACGGTATGATACCACATTAGGCGGCCCCAACTGCCTGATACTGTGAGCACGCAGGTGTGCCACTATGTCGAGGTGCATATAACATAATCCCAACTGAGGTGATAGCCAGGTATTATGACATATCAAATGATTCGATGGATTAGTCAAAGCGTATCTGAAGGATTCGAGCATGGCCCTATATGGAATGTGTCAATGGTAAAGCTGACGGTAAGGCGCCTACAGACAAGACGAGTCGCTTAATATGCAACGGAAGATGTGTGCCTCGACGGCGTTTGTTTGGATGACATGAGAACGCATTCAAGAGAATGCGACGTAAGGTATGCAAGTACTGTACGGTAGGAACAGGGGACCCGGTCTGCCAGACAAACTAAAATACATACATCATGAGATGATCATCGTTTACATGCCCGCCCTTCCCGTTGTTAGCTCCAGTGTGCAGCCCATTAGTATTTGGGACAAGGGCGCCTGTAGAGTGGGACTAGGGTCTATCCCTGATATCCTTGAGCGGATGGCTGAAGGACCAAAAGAAACGAAGAGTCGACAATAGGTGGTATTCTGATGGAGTAGCAAGGCGGTATGGGCGGGAGATGTGCAAAGACAGTAGGCTACATTGGGACCCTTCGTTATCAGATAAAGAGAATGGCCCAATCTCTGAGCGTATGACTTGGGATTTACGAAGCACTCATTGATAGTTTGAGCCTGAGTCTATAAGACGGCTCATATACGTAAACAAAGCTACGGTGTGGTTCTCTTGCAAGCCCCTGAACTGGCAAAGTCTGCAGACGGTATTCTCACAAAACTTAGGTAGCAAATGGGAACTCCAGTGCTTGATAATCACATTGGCCGAGAACGGACTCAGTGGAGATGGAATTGTGCGTCCATGTCTGGTTCAGGGCTACAAATTGAGCCTGAAGAGAGGGAACCTTGGGATATCCAAGGCAAAGGAACCTAACAACATGCCATATTAGACCCTGATACTCCCTCGTTCGTCCTGACTGCAGCTGACAGGACGGGAAGTATACACAAAGAGTACTGATCCTTGACAGGATTGGCTATCTGAGCTGTAGAGGCCAGCGGAGAGACAAGCGAAGACATGATATGCCCGCACCACGTTTTCCGTCAGAGACTAACAGCCGCAGGAAGTGGGTTCTTTGTGCGAGCGTGTGGCACGGGTTCAACGTCTTTTTCTGGCCTGGCTCTGGAATTATTATAATGTGGTGTTGAAGATTGATCTAACATAGTCTAGGCCTGGTCAGTTCTAAGCTAGATCTTTCAGTGCCGTGCTTTTGGCTTGACCCTCATATCCTAGAGTTAAATCCGAAAATAGCAATTATCAAATCCAACATTGTTTCATCTATTTTTTTTTTAATATTTTTTAGTTATATTGTTAGGGGTCCTGGGGCTGTTGAAAGACAGGATCATGATAATGACAATGACAATTCTTCAATTATCATCCAATCATGTATTAAACAATTGAGCGGAGACTAATCAGAGACAACTCCAAGCTCCGGCAGGAAGGACCCTAGTAGAAAGCTAGCGAGGAAGGAAGGGTTCAAGAAAGGAAAGGGCTGTAGTTTAGGAAGGGGCCCTTGCTACCCTGGGAAAGCTAGACCCAGTTGGAGGTGTCAATCGTGTCGACTGAGTGGACCCATGTGCCAGCGACATCAGCCCATTTCTTGTCTCCTCGTCAGGTCTGGCGTCGCTGGGCTCCGATCTTCTGGCGATAATCATGTCATGCCATTTTTTTTCTGGTCCAGCCAAGAGCGATTGCACCAGCCCTCTTTGACACTTGCATGTCCATTTCCGTCCATTCTTTCTTATTTGCTCTTCTTTTCTTACCTACATACGTTACTACTACTACCTACCTGTTCGTAGAAACCCCTGGTCGCCAATTCCCATCAGCCCCCGAATTCCGGTACCTGCCCGTTACATTGGTGTTGTGTTTCCCATCTTATATCTTTCTGGCCTCTTAAGGTTCGGAATAGCTTCATACTTTACTTAGCCTCCCCCTTCTCCCCCCCTTGACTTCTCTTCACTCCGGTGTTCTCTTTTGCGTGCTCTATCGCCTCTCGTCCATACCCTCGTCCTCTCCATCATCGTCGCCGTCTCGTTATTCCTGATTGCCATTATCCGTAGTCTGTTGTAGCTGCACACCCCTCGTCAGCCCGTTTCAACCTCAGTCGGCCGATCTGCCCCGCGAATTCGCCATACAATCAATTCCAATCATACATATATCCAATTAATATCACGCGAGCCTTCCTCGAAATCTGCGAATATCTGCGACTCGTTCGATTACGAAGATCTTATTTTGACAAGCCTACTCTCCCGAATCTGATACGCACGATACCTGGTAACTGAGTGGACCATTCCAGGCGATTACACCTTACCAGGCACTGTTTCGCTTGACTCAACCTTCCCTGCTGCCGCCAACATATCCGTTTGCGACAACATATACTTCTAGCTCAAACTCTTCCGCCGCATTTTCTACCACAACTGCTTCAGGACGGCACTCTGTCTCTTGTTTAATCTGGCAGAGGTCGTCCGTGATCTCGCGATCTTAACATCAATTTCAATTGTACCATGGTTCCCAGTATTGTTCAGTCTGACGATATGGATAATATGGAAATACCGTTTCCAGCGCTCCGTGAGCGCCAGGAAGGTTCTCCTCCTCCTTTTCAAGACCCTCTTGCTCTTCTCCGAAGCCTTCCAGAGCCTCCATTGGAATGCCAAGTTTGCGTGGTCGGTGCAGGACCTGCTGGGCTGATGCTAGCCACAAACCTGACCAGATATGGAATCAATGTCGAGGTGATTGACGACCGGGCCGACCAGACGCCCGTAGGAAGGTAAGGCCATATAGCCTGGAGATTACGCAGGACGGTTGGATTGACATCGAATACAGAGCCGACGGCCTACAACCAAAGACGATTGAGACCTTCAGACAAATGCGACTTTCAGATACTCTATTAAAACAAGGTGTCCGCGTTTTTGATATTGCCTTCTGGCGCAGCGATGCCGACCAGCCTCTGCGCCGACTTGGTCGCGAAGTCCATTATCCACCAATCATCGATGTGTTGGATCCATACATTCTTCTCGTTCATCAGGGTATGGTAGAAGGTCTCTTCCTTGAGGATATGAAGAAGCGAGGCAAGGAGGTCCGTAGAAACATGGCTTTCGAGTCGTACAGCGTCCCAGACAACAAGACCGGCCCCCTTCAAATCAATTGCCGTGCCAATGTCAACCAGGATAAGCGCTCTGTTCTGACACAATACTTGGTCGGATGTAAGTGGTTACTTTTGCAAAATTTCCTACAGGGACTGATGATTGTTAGGTGACGGTGCTCACTCCAAGGTTCGCAAGAGCATCCCTGATGTCAAGGCCGTCGGCATGTCCCAAGCCGCTATCTGGGGTGTTCTTGATGGTGAATTGATCACCAATTTCCCCGATATCTGGTCCAAGACATTGGTCTATTCACAAGAGCATGGCTCAATTTTGATCATCCCTAGAGAAAGGAATATGACTCGATTCTACATTGAGCTCAAGGCTGGTGCCAAGCTTGACCGTCGAGATCTTGGACAGGAATTCATGATGAAGCGCGCAAAGAAGATTATGGCACCGTTCCACTTAGACTGGAAGTACGTTGAGTGGTTTGGTCGCTATCAAGTCGGCCAAAGAGTTGCTAGCCGTTTCACTGACGGCCATCTGAGAGCGTTCCTGGCTGGTGATGCCAGTCACACGCACTCTCCTAAATCAGCTCAGGGTATGAACACCTCGATGCACGACTCGTGGAACCTGTCGTGGAAATTGAACCTGGCAGTCAGGGGCCTGGCCAAGCCTAATCTGCTTGAGAGTTACGAAGAGGAGCGACGCAAAATTGCCCTGGACTTGGTTAACTTTGATTATGAGCATGCGAACCAAATCGCGGGCGGAGATGCTATTGCTTTGGCCGAAAACTTCAGGACCAATGTGCGCTTCATTTCTGGTATTGGTGCTGAATATGGCGAGAATGCTATCAACCGACCAGGGGTTGGTGACAATCAATTCGTGATGGGAGACGCCAAACCAGGTTGCCTATTGCCCCCTGCCAAGGTCACTCGATACATTGACTCCAACCCTGTGGATATCCAGCTTGATATTCCTATGCTTGGCCAGTTCCGCATTTATCTTCTCATGTGGGATGTTCAGCAATCATCACCTTTCCTTCAGACTTTCTGTCATGCCATCGCTGGCAAGGATTCATTCATTAGCAGACTATCAGCTGCGGCCAGCGCTTCATATGCCGCACAACCCCGAGCATCGGCTCCTGAGGATGTCTACTCCCGACCAGAGCGATACACTGTTGTCAGCCATCTCTTTACTTTCGGTCTCATTAGTAAGTTTTATTTACGGTCTCTTTTCACCTTGACCCCTGTGCTAAAGACGGTCCAGCAACCATGCCCAAGACAGAAATTGAAATCTCAGATCTTCCTCCTCTCCTACAAGACAGTCGATGGACTTTCTACCTGGACGACATTCCCGACCAAGATACTCGTGGCTCGCTCTGCACCAACAAGTGGCTTGGAAGCCTTGGACCTGGCGAGGTCGCCATTGTCAATGTCCGACCTGACGGCTATGTTGGCTCGGTGGGCCGATGGGATTCAAGTGTCGATGAATCTGGTGTTCAAGCGGCTCGTTGGCTCGACGAATATTACGACGGATTTATGCAGATCCCAACGCAGCAGGGTTAGGAATGGTAATGAGTTTCATACATGGTCACTCTTAGCTATGCGATTCCCGATAGGGAACATCATAGCCACCTGTGAGAAAAAGATCTCATAAATGCTTGTATTTCCAAGCTTGTATATCTGGGAGTATGGGATCTTTTGGATTGTTGCCCGATTTATGCCATTACTTTGCTCTACCTGGCATTGCACAGCTTCATCAGAGAACCAAAATAGCATTTATGGTAAAGGAGGTGAATTAACGAATCAGCGCTACAAGAAAGAGAAGGGAAAGGGGTAAAGTTGTGGACAAAGAGACGAACAGTTATGGTGATGATAGAATAGAGACAGACACCAAAATCTACTGACAGATGAATGGCATTTTGCCTATTGTTAGTATGGGAGATAGCCAGTAGCTACTGCTATCGTAAATTTATTATGTTTTATGACATTTGTGTTTCATGTCCTACCATTAACTTTGCTGATATTACAATTCTCCTGAATCAACTGGTCACCAACCTACTACTTAGATGTCAACTGAACGTGTAATCAACATGGTGCTGAAATTGACATGGCGTCTTTGCACTGACATGACAGCAGCCAACTAACATGACACCAAGCTGACAGCCGTATACCGTACTAACATAGTCTGCCTAACATCTTTCCACTTATTTGATACGATCTCATCATCTATGGAGTGATATTGCTATACTATAGCAATCGTCTAATTAGACTTGTAAGAGATACGGGTGTCGACAGCCTTGAGTCCGCATATCCTATTAACCCGCATATCGTATTAACCAGTCTACATGGTAAAGAACTCCTTATGCCAGAATTACCTCATACCCGACTCGCATCCTCATCCTCTTGCTTCCTTTTAAATAGCCCTTTTATACCCAAACAAAACATCATCCAGATCCATCTCGCCTTCCATTATAAAGATGTTGCAGGCGACAGTCCGAGACAAGATGATTTTGATCGCCCCTTTCCGCTGCTGATCAACGGGACCCTTGGCGGTCGCAATTGCGTTGTCTGAAAATGACCCTTAGTAATTCCCTCTACTGACATGAATCATTTTGTTCGCTGGGAGCTGTAGTACTCAGGAGATCGCAAGGGCGGATTGCCAATTCTCAGACTTCGAGGTTCAAGGTGCCAAAGCCGGGGTCGAGGTATCTGCGAGACACCAACAATACGCGCCCGGCCATTGTGTTGATTCTCGGTAGAAATGGGCTGTTCGGCATTTGTTTTTGGTTTCCATTTTGAGAATTTTGGAAAAGGACGAGAAGTGTTGTGTCCCATTTTGTCGAGTTATGATGTACTTGTCAGGGTTGATGACTCTCGATGCAGAATCAGAACCAACTTGAACTTCGTTGTAGAAAAACCTGGGAGGAAGGTGAATGGCATAATGAATTTCGATTCACATTAATCTCATTGTCCTGGTAATCAGTTTTACCTGCAATATTCACCCAAATTTGCTGATCCAGTAAAAAATCATGCATTAACAAAACACTGCCAGCTCTTCAAAGAATGACCGTAGATAGTGACATATGAAATGCCAGGGCTGCGAAGCCAGGCCGAGAAAAGGGCACAAGTTTGAACCATGAAAGAAAGAGACAAAGCTTGAGCAGCATCAGAATAAGGTATCACAAAAAAGATGGGGCAGTTTCTGAAGTTTTGAATGTTTTTGAAATTTCATCCAACGGGTGTTTATGCCCCTGTTGTTTGCTAGTTATTATGATATTCATTCCACATCAACCGTCAATTTTCCACCCCCTCCTTTTGCTTGCTTTAAATAAAAATCGCTTCCAAGTCGTGTTTTGATCATTGTTGGGTAGGCATAGAAACATCAGCCTTCTTGGCGACGGCATCAGCGCTCTGCCACAGAGCTGTGACGGTCTTGAGTTGAGTGTAGAAGTTGATGCCGGGCTTTCCGTAGAAGGTGTTGGCACCGCCACCAGCAATGGACTTCTTGTTACCGGTGAAAGAGAACATGGGCAAGGGGACAGGGATAGGGACATTGATACCGACCTGACCGGCCTCAATGTTCTTGCGGAAGATCTCAGCAGTGGCGCCAGACCTGGTGAAGATGGCAGTGCCGTTACCATACTCGTTCTTGTTGACAAGGTCGATAGCGTCCTCAATGGACTCGGAGTTGAGGCAAACAAGGACGGGACCAAAGACTTCCTCCTTGTAGCAGGTCATGTCGGGTGTAACATTAGTGATAATGGTAGGTCCAACCCAGTTACCATTGGGGTACTTGCTGGGCTTGTAGCCACGGCCGTCGAGGAGAATAGTAGCACCCTCCTTCTCAGCGGAATCAATAAGCTTCTCAATGCGCTCCTTGCTCTGAGGGGTGATGACAGGGCCGAGATCGGCTCCCTCCTCGAAACCGCCGTTGACGTTGAGGTTCTTGGCTTGCTCAGCAACGTCGTGGAGCCACTCTTTGGTCTCACCAACCATGACGAGGGTGCTCAGGGCCATGCAGCGCTGACCGGCAGCACCGAAAGCAGCACCAACGATGGAGTTGATGAACTGGTTCTTGTTGGCGTCGGGTGAGACGACAGCGTGGTTCTTGGCACCCAGGTTGGCCTGAACACGCTTACCGTTGGCGGATCCACGGTTGAAGATGTACTCGCCGGCCTTGTTGCCACCAACAAAGCTGATAGCCTTGATGGCGGGCTCATCGAGAATGAAATCGACAGTGCGGTGAGCACCATGAATGATATTGACAACACCGGCAGGGAAACCAGCCTTCTCGACAAGCTCAGCAATGATCATGGCAGCGCCAGGGTCACGCTCGGAAGGCTTGAGGATAAGTGTGTTACCGGTGATGGTGGCGATAGGAATGCACCAGAGGGGAATCATGGCAGGAAAGTCTAAGTTACTAGTTAGCTTGAACAATGGCGTAGTAAAAAGAAGAGAAACTCACTAAAGGGGCAGATAGCAGCAGTAACACCCAGAGGCTCACGATAGGTTCGGGTCTCCATGTCCTTGGCGACTTCGAGAACCTCGCCCTTGAGGAGCTCAGGGGCGCCAACGGCAGCTTCGGCGACCTGAAGACCTCGAAGGACGTCACCCTTGGCATCAGCAAAAGTCTTGCCCTGTTCGAGAGTGATGCTGGCAGCGAGACGATCCCAGTTCTCACGGATGAGCTGAACGAATCGGAACATAATCTGCTGTCGAGAGATGACACTGGTGTTCTTCCATGATTTGAAAGCCTTCTCGGCGCTCTCGACGGCAGCCTTCATCTCAGCATCGGTCATCTGAGGAACGCGAGTGACGAGCTCGTTGGTAGCAGGGTCGTGCAAGTCAATGTATTTATCGGCCGAGGAGGCAACGAACTTGTTGTCAATGAAGTAGGGGGTATCGACGACCTCGACCTTGGCGTGTGTGGTAGGGTAGCTGTTGGCAGTGGAAGCCAGAGCAGCCGTCACAGGCTGAAGCTGCTTGCTTGTGGCATGAATGCGCCTGGCAGCGACATGGGACGGGCCGCTGGAGGATGTAAGAATGGAGGATCGAGAGAGCACGGGAGTAGAGCGGCTTGAGGCTCCCAGACCGCGAGAGATTGCGCGACGCATGGTGGCGGCGGTAAAGAAAGATGTGGTTGGTATGTATAAGTTGCTAACGAGGAGAAGAAGGGAAGCGCAATTGTCCTCTACAACTTCCAATGAAGCAAGCAACAATCAAGTCAAGATGTAAAAAGGTCATGGGACTCGTAGACTTTTATACTGAGAAATTGACCGTCCTACACCGGCTATGGTACCGGTGCGGAGGCAATTGGAAGGGGGCTCATGTCCGTCCGTTCATGGTTGGAGGTCACCACCACCAATGTCTCTGGCTCGTCACTGTGCGGGGCGAAATGAGCTACTCATGATAAGCCAGCAACTGCCCTCCAGAATCGGTTGACATTTCTGGAAAGTGTGGGGTAATTGCCGAACAAGCTCCGTATTGCCCGCTGGTTACCGGCTGTGCCGATGGATCCCACGGCTCTCATCTTTCGGGGTTCTTCTCCAAATCCGATTCTCTCACTGGTCGAAAGAGGACAGTAACTATTCATCAGACTAAGTTTATGTATTGCTATTCTTCGTCTCCATTCGCCTGCCTAATTCGGAAATATATATATCTCTTCCTAGATGGCCACCTGTCGTCGTACATCAGACACCGGGAAGACCTTCCGGATATTACAAATAAGCATACAAGTTAACAGGACACCTTCTTTCTTATCTTGATATCATACCAAGAATAGCAGATGGTTCAGATACTATCTAGATAGGTAGACACAATTCATGATTGAGATACACGCCGATTTCGGACAACAATCAGTCGCATTGCTACTAACAGATACGAATCGACTCTACTAACTGACCGTACAATTAATCACATCAAACTAAAAATGACTACACTTGCACTTGACTGGGTACTTGCTTAAACATATCGAATCACAAGGGGAAAGAATTGAGACGAGGGTGGTCTGGGGAAAAAGCTATCATTTGGTTGATATCCCTGTATCGCTGATCTGATGCGCCAAAAGAACAAAATTCGTTTCATAACAATTGTTAATATTTCCTCCACAACTTGCTTCTTACTTCTCACACTCCTTGATTTCCTCTGACCGATTTGAAGTGTATGGTTTCTTTAATACAATCCCAGTCCGATTAGATCTTTTCTATCTTCCCTTACGACTGGCTGCGGGTGGTACGCTTGTTGACCTCACCCTTAACCTTCTCAGCACCAGTGGTGCTGGCCTCAACAGCCTTGTCCTTGACTTGCTTAGCCTTGGTGGAAGCCTTCTCAGCAGTCTGCTGAACAGCGGGAGATGACTTGCCAAGGTTGAAGAGGACAGCAATCAGACCAGCGGCAGCGAGGATGATGGCGGCAAAGCCACCGGCGACCTCGGGAACGAACTTAATGGCCTGGATGGGGTCCTGGGCAGCAATGGCCTTGAAGAGGTCAATCTTCTCGGTGATGTAATGAACAGGGTCCTCCATAAAGTTCAGGTCGCTAGGGGATCGAGGCTTGTCCTCCTGCTTGGGCTTATCAGCCTCAGCGAGGGCCTTCTCGACAGGGTGCTTGACACCAAAGGTCTCCTCGGCGAGCTTGTTGGCATCCTCAATGGAGTGGCCGATGTAGATGTTGTCAAAGAGGATATCGTTCTGCATGGTCCAGATCTCGAAGCCAATAGCTCCCATAGGCTCAAAGTTGGCAGGGGTCTTGTCCTCAAAGTAGTTGGGGTTCTTGATCTTGCGGGGAGCCCAGGTGCCCTTGTAGGCAGGGTTCTCGACGTAAGGCGCGGTCCACTTGCCCTTGTAGTCAGGGTTGCGCTTCATGGGCTTGGTCCAGGGGCCACAGCCAGAGGCATCGGCACACTTGGGGTTGGGAACAGTAGGCGCAATCCAGTCACCATCCTCCTCGTCATCCCAGTCATCAGGCTTCTCAGCCTCAGGGTCGGGAATGGTAACGGCCTCGTCCTCAAGCCAGTCCTCAGGCTTGGTGGCCTCCTCGTCAACGATCTCGAAAGGAGCCTCCTCGTCCCAGTCCTCGGGCTTCTTGGCCTCAGGGTCAGGGATACGGGCTTGGTCAACCCAGTCCTCGGGCTTCTTGTCGTCGGCGTCGTCAATCTCGGCGGGGGGGTTGACGGCAGGGGAGAAGTCCTCCAAGAGGCTGCCAGTCTTGACCTCCTCGTTGTTCTGCTTGATCGCGTAGGTGTTGTTGGGGTGGACGATCAGAGTGTAAAGCTCTGTGGTCTTGGTGATCTTGGCAGTAGGAGGAGAGTTCAGGTGCTTCTCCTCGTACTCGCCAGTCTTGGGGTTCTTGTGGTTGAAGATGAAGTGAACCTTGTTGGTGTGGCCACACTTGTCGGGGCCGAACATGATCACGTAGGGGGTTGTGTTGGCGAACTCTTCCTGGTGAAGAGCCTTGTTGTCGCGAAGGAGCTTCATGTAAGCACCACCGCACTCGAGGCCATCTGTGAACAGAATGTCAGCATATGCAATCACTCAGCAGGCTGAAGGTTAAGCTTACTCTGGAGCTTGACCTCGTACTGAACAACAAGAGTCTTGCCCTTGTTGTCAATCTTCTTGGGGAACTTGGCGGAGATGGCGTGGTGAGCGGCGGGGTTCTTTACAACAAGACCCTTGTCGCCGTCAATTCCCTTGTACTTGACGGGCTCCTCAACTGCCCACTCGCCGACGTATGCCCACTCCTCCTCAGAGCCGGTCGTGTCCTTCTTTGCGTGAGAGGGTTGCCATCGCTGGTCCCAGTCGTCGGTGAATTGTTCAAGGAAGTCAGCCTTGATGTTTGTAGGCTGAGCAGTGATGGGTTAGCTAACAATCGGCCACTGGGCGAGCTCATAAGCTCGTTGAAGATAATATGAAGCTCCACTTCGCTGTCAAAATGCACTTACGGTAAAGGTGGGAAGCTTGTCGGGGACAGAGGGAGAAGCCTCCTTAACGTCCTCGGCGTGGACGTTGCCCGTCAGGACAGCAGCCGACACGGCGGCCGCGACAGCGTTGAACTTCATGGTGGTTGAAGTTACGAGATAGCTCAGGTAAATGAGTTTCAGACGTCACTGACGAAGCTGCGGGGATGGAGGGGAAGAGAAAAACGAAAACACGATCCTAAGACGTGCAACTGCTGGTAATGGGTTCAGTTGATGAGTGAATTCCCAGGGCTCGAGGAGATTAAAGAGTTCCAAGAGTGAAGTGGAATGAATGAAATAAAGAAGCGAGAGGTGGCGTCTTAACAAATAGTGGAGAGCTTCTGCTTAGTGTTGAGGACACGTAGAAGCTCAGAGCCGCTACCGATACAAGTTTCAGGGATCACGAACCGACAGGTGCAGCGCAAGGCGGGGGGAAGGCCCGGAGCCACTAAGGCAGGAAGGTGCGGCTGCCACTGTCAGGTACTGGAGGCGGGGAATTTGATGGAAGACCTCGGTTTGGCAGTCGTTCGCGACTGCCAGTCCCATAGAAGGCTCGAGAACAGGAAGGCGTGTAGGACTATTGGCGGATGAATTGTTGACTTTATTATGAGCCTGGGATCATGGTGGCTTATTAAATTGTCTATCATATAAAGAGTAGCAATTGTAACGGTGCACAGAACAATAAGCGTACCGGTCTTTTTAGCAATAAAGTTATTTCTGCTACTGACGGTCGTTAGGAAACTTCTTACCATGTGCTGAGATGATAAGGACATTGGAGGTTAATAGCCCAGAAGAATTAACCACTAACCTATAAGGTGTGATAATGAGGACCGGCAGTCTACTCTACCTAAGATGGCATGCGCTAATTTAATCATTTTATCTAATGCTTCCAGTACCCTGGATATTGTCTCCAGGAAACTGCAGATAGTATCACTCTGGTTTCTAATTCGCAATATTTCTTTCACATGGCCTTATAAACTTGCTTCTTCTAGTTTGTCTGTGTTTATTCAGGTCAATTATGTCCTTCTCTGCATGATTCATCAACGACATCAATTGTACATATTTATTTGCTGTATGACAGCTACCCTAAGCCTGATCAATGAGTTGCTGGGTCACCAACGGTTAAGCTCAAAAGCCAGGTTCATGTGACAGAGGCGCGATAATGGAACATTGTGGCGC
Organism: Fusarium poae; assembly: GCF_019609905.1. NCBI lineage: Eukaryota > Fungi > Ascomycota > Sordariomycetes > Hypocreales > Nectriaceae > Fusarium > Fusarium poae. The sequence goes on from NC_058399.1 coordinate 1,487,534, forward strand.
TAAGGAATTAAACTGTGTTTCAACAATTATATTCAAAATTTTGGGCATTGAGTGAAAAGAACAATTCAATTCATTTATTCTGATAGAGATACTGTCAGTTGAAAATACGGATTCGCATTAGAAACTCGCTCTTCTAGATGATTCTTTGACTTGAATTCAATTGGTTTTTTTGCGCTTTGAACATGCATCGTAAGACCATCATTTCGCTTGTCTACAAGCTAACGTTTGAAGCACCCGATTGGGAATCATAAGCCAATCACAAACACAAGACCCACAACAAGCACGACCTCAGTGGCCGCGCCGCAACTTGTAAGTTGAATCACTGTAATGAGCACAAGAAACTGGAATGATTTGAGGCGCAAAAAAGTGGTATTGTATTCATGCTCATATGCCGAGCCATATGTGAACGCGAAATGTTTACCCAAAAAAACAAAGTTTGTCCATGAAAATCGATCAGACCCGTAGGCCTTATCATGCTGTCCAACGTGTCACATCTTGAAATTCAAACTCCAATCATTACCGCTGTAGTAAAACCCATTAAATCCTTCTCCGTTGTGCCAAACCAGATTATCCTAGATCAGGAAACCCAATTTACAGAGCGAAGATAGCGGCAACGAGACCGAGGAATGAGACACCACCAACAAGAGAAGAGGCGGCGTTACCAGTCTCGGAGACCTCAGCAGCGGTACCGGTAGCGGTGCCAGTGGCAGTGCCGGTCTCCTCGGAGTCGGAGCCGGACTCGGACTCGGTAGCAGAGGCACCAGTGGCGGTAGCATCACTCTCAGAAGCGGTACCGGTGGCGGTGGCCTTCTCAGCGGCAGAGGAGGCAGCCTCGGAGGCCTTGCTCTTGACATCGGGGACGTCGGTGCCACGGGGGGTACCATCAACGGACTTCCAGTAGTTGTCGGCGATACACTCGTTCATGCAAGCGGTGTACTTCTCAGTGTCGGCCTCAGAGCCCTTGCCCTTGGGGCAGGCGGCAACACACTTGGTGGTTTCCTCGATGTTCTTCTCGTCAGGAGAGGGAACCTATTGGCACTGTTAGTGTTTTGTATATGACAGTTGAGTTGTTGCTGCTACTTACAGTGATGCAGTAAGACTGGCACTTGACATCGCCGGGCTCACAGTCAGCAAGGCAGTCAGCCTGAGACTGCTGAGCAGGGTCGAGGGAGACGGTCTTGCTCTGGGCAGCGGCCATGGTGGCGAAAGCGCCAGCAGCGAGGATGGATGTGAAACGCATGTTGATGGGTTTTGGAGTTGGTATTAGAATTAGTTGAGTAAAGTAGTTTTTAAAGCGAAAGTGGGAATGGTAGTCTGGTCTAACGAGTGACAGATGTGATATGACAACGAGGGTGAAGAGGGAAAGGAAAGAAGTCAGTAAGAGACGGGGCTGGACAGTCCTTTTATGAATTCTCGAGTAGGTAGCTAGTAACATCAGATGCAGAACAGAGCAAAGGGGCACCCCCCTCAGGTCAGGTCAGGCAACCAACAGATTGGAGCTAGACAAGACCAGGCAAGAAGCAAAGTCTCAGACCCCATCACCCCAGGCCCAACTAAAGGGACTCTAGGACTGCTGAGTGAAATCAACAGTAGGTCACACTAACAAGAAGAGAGCGCCAAGGCTGCACCCCCGGCTCATCGGGGGATAGGGATCCATCAGGTCCATTGAATGAGGTGGGACAGGGAACATGGGTTGAGTGAAAAGAGGAAAGGGACCCATGATGGCGCTAGAATTGTGGCCGCTTGGATCCATAAATTTGATCAGGAAGAGAATATTGTGGACTGAGAGAGACCCATGGACTTTCACGGGTTGATCAATCCGCTTTACCGTTCGTTTTGCAGTAGCTTTTTGTACGCATGATGCATACAGCATATTCGGGGTCCCGTATCATGGCAACGCAACACCATTGAATCGACATGATAGGGGGAACTTTTGGCCTCTTTGGTTATGCCACGCAACCCCCCCGCCTCACACAACAACACACATCTTCACGTTGTGCTACCACTTGTTAGAATTGAACAAGTTGGAGAACGAGAGTTACAATCGGACAGTAGCGAGCCCAGGAGACAGACGAAAGAGGAGACTCGACAAGGGCGTGAGATTTCCTTGTCGATCCATCGGGTGAGTTAGGTATTTAGTTAGGTGTGATCACATCACAGTGGTATATCTGGGGAAAACAAGCCCACCGAAACCTCAATTTTAATTTTACAAGCCATGATGCAGAGAACCACCACTCATTTGCCAGCCCGCACATGGGTTGACTGGGGGAGGAAACGCCCAATTGCTTGGATTAAGTTGCCTGTAATTCCGGCTCAGTGCAGATCCTGCAGTATTCTTACCCTTGTTGCCCTTTTGTCTGTGAATGATTCTCTCTCTCTCTCTCTCTTGCTCAGATGATCGGGACGTCGCTTAGACGTGGGCTCGGCAGAGAGACTTGTGATGTTTTCTCAAAGACGTTGAGAGGTAGAAAATAACATTGACCCACATAGACTGATCCTATTCCTCCACTTGGACCATCAATTCTACCATCCATCATGACCAGCTTCGCCTCCATAACCTCGTGTTGCTGAGTGGTATGGCCACCATCTGAGTCTTTGAGCCTCTTGAATAGACGGTAGTCTAGGCCATTGTGTTCATTCTGTAAGAAATTAGAGTCTTGTCACACTGATTTGCAGCCTTCAAATTGACTTTTCCTACTGCTTCATCATGTTTTTGTTGTCCTCCCAGCATCTAACTTTAGTTACCTGCGCTAGGGAAGGATCTGGAAATCGATTGGACTCGAGTTTGTCTCAGGGGGTGACCATGCCATCCGTAGACTAGGCCAGACAATAATAGACCCTGCCTCCATTTGGAAGCAAGCTACGAGGGGTGAGCGAGCGAGCGGAAGGGTGTCCGAGACTCTAAACCGCCAGCCAGGGCAGTGTTTGCAATCCAGCCAATCCGATACAACTAGACAAACAACACAATAACAACAACATATGGAATGGCTTGTCTTTTACAGTATCTACAGTGCAGCAAAATATTTTAAATATTACTATAGTCATAGAGAGCATATCCATCACTGTGCTAAATAAGCCACTTTGTTCATCTTGAGGCCTTTTCTGTTTAAGTAACTACGCGGGCCGAGGAATTCAAGACCATTTCTGGAGAATTGAATCGAGAGACTTTGTTTTAGAGCGAATTTGTTTGGCTAATACCAGCGTCATGTCAATGCACTGTCACTAGAGGTGCCCAACAAACTCTCTTCTATTCGCCTCTTCCCTCATGGAGACAAGAGAGCCACGTACACGGCTCATCTTTTGGCGCGTGTAGCGAAAGCTGAGTCTGAAAAAAGTGTGGGTGAGTTCCATGACTGCTCTGATCTGTTGCCTGTCGCTTGTCGCCTGTCACCTGCAAAAGCCAAAAGCCGTCGGCTCATGATCCCATGAATACGAGCCCTGTAGTAACCACCCCTGTCCTCCCCATATTGGGATGGGTGCCAATGCCGATGGACTTATTCCTTTCAATATTAGGGGCATTTGCGAATTACGTGCCCTGTACGAATATCCATCCGTACCTATATGTATGATACCAGGACCAGGGCTTAGCCTCCCGGCATCGGCGTGAGAGCTGAAAATGGTCATTAAAGCCAGGTCCAGGGCCAAGACCAAGACCAAGACCAAGAAAAAAGATGGTCTTCTCACACTCATCAAACAAGTGCGATTCAATTAATGTTATCCACCAATTCTTTACATTCCCAGGCATAAAATCAGGTTTCTTCCAAGGTATTCGTCCACCGTTTAGGTAGGTGTCGTTGCTACCGTACATCTCGAACTTGAGTCATCGACCAGTTAGGATGTGAACCCTTGAGTTAATGCATTGACCTGTTGTCTCAACGGGCGGAGTATCGTCGAAGCTTCACGACACAACCGGCAGAGCCTTAGTTCGGCTCTGGACCGTTCTCGGCTTTTCCGTCCCCGTTCCTATTCATAGCACGCTTGACTTGCCACCAGATGCAATACAACATCAGATTCAAGTATGAACGCGCATAGCATCGAGATGTTGGAATCTGGATTATTAAGAACAAAGAAAGAACATCACAGAAGAGGTTTTTGCGGTCCAATGGATCAAGGGAAATACCTAACGACTTGAACATGAACAAGCGTCAAACGCTCTGAGCTACTGTTTCTAATTGTTCAATTAGACTGTATTGAATCTAACAGCCATTGCTTCAAATGGTAAATTTGTGGCAGTCAATTGGATGGATCTCTCTCATCTCCTTAAAAACGGTGACGCTTGTGATGGCACAGGGCACCTACAGACTCTACAGCCACTAAGATGCTCTGAATTCTTAGGCTAAGCACCTATGGCTTTTGGGTGTTAAGATTAGTACCAAAATCTGCAATCAATATCCATTGCTTACCTATGTTTGACTGTGATATCATCTCATTTCCCTGTGCATCACAAGCTGTTACACCGAGACCGCCACAGCCGCCAACCACTTCCGACATCCGTCTCGGCTGCTCCGACATACTCACCAAATTTACTTTGAATATAACAATCCTAGGACTTAAAGAACAAGCAAGATGGCAGCTGAGCAACAACGCCAAACTGGCGATGCCCTCATTACTTCAGAGGACCCTAACCATCCTGCCAACCTAATTCCCTCGCTATGCGCAAAGTTTTGGACCTTGGGCTGGGTCACGGGTACCGGAGGTGGTTGCTCTATTCGAGATGAGTATGTCTAACTGCTGTTACTCGACTTTTTATATCTTTCTTGACCCATTCATTGCTTTACCCCGCGATCAAGTTGGAGGAGATGCAAATATTTCCTGGCACCCATCTGGCTTATAACTATCGCCACAAGGTGTTACGCTCCCCTTTTCAAGTGAAAAGAATTGCTGATAGTCTTTACTCTCAAAATGAGGCCATCTTTGTCGATTAGTATACGAATGATACTCACACAATGCCCATAGTGATCTCGTATATATTGCTCCCTCAGGCGTGCAAAAAGAGCTTATGAAAAACACCGATATCTATGTGATGGCCCTCTCTGAGCAGGACCCCAACCACAACAAGCTCAACCAGCGCACATATCTGCGATCCCCTCCCTGCTACAAGCCTTCTCAGTGCACTCCTCTGTTCCTCGCCGCTTTCACCCGCCGAGGGGCCGGCTGCTGCATCCACACTCACTCACAATGGGCTGTCCTCGTTACTCTCCTGCTTGAGTCTCAGGGCCCTGGAAAGGACCGTGTTTTTGAGATCAACAATATCGAGCAGATTAAGGGTTTTGGCCGTGGCATGACCAAGACAGGCAACTTGGGCTACCATGATACTCTTCGCATTCCTGTGATCGAAAACACCCCTCATGAGGAGGATCTGACTGAGTACCTGGAGGAGGCTATGGATAAGTACCCCGACACATATGCTGTTCTCGTCCGTCGTCATGGTGTCTACGTCTGGGGTGACAATGTCCACAAGGCCAAGACTCAATGTGAGAGGTAAGAAACCATTTTGAACCAACCTGCACTGACCCTTTATACTGACACATGGTAGTCTCGACTACCTTTTCCAACTCGCTGTTGAGATGAAGAAGCTTGGTCTCCCTTGGATCAGCGAAGTTGAACAGATTGCTCCCCAGCGAACATAGAAAGAAGGGACATATCTGACGTACATACTCTGATAGATAGTATGCAGTGGATATATGGGGGATAAAAAGTTAGGCACGTTGAAAAGGATACCAGATTTTGACGGGAGTTGAGAGGCGGGAGGTTCAGTATGTGGCTACAAGGGTCATGAGTCACGATGAGGGACAAGAGAATATCTTAGGTTATGATGAATGTAGCTCACACATGCAAGTGAGTTTCAAAACCGTCTAGTAGTCATGGTATTCACAACATGATTACGCGAACCAGGGAACCGATCATTTGTTGACGCAAAGCCAGTTGACTTGTCGCTTTATAGTTCGTCTCTAGAGCGTTCTTGCTCAACGACCTCGGGCTCCTCCCACATTCTCTTCTTTGGGTTCTTAACATTATCCTCGTTGCTCTCAGGAATATTCCCAAGCTCATCCGCGTTCCTAATAACATTCACAATCTTGTCCACCTCTTCCAAGATTTCGGCTTCTTCAGTCTCAATTTGGATAGTGGGCAAGTCATCGCCAGGCAAACCCTCGACGGGAACACCTTTACTCGGCTGTCCAGCTTCTTCCATCTTGCCCGATCCAGACCCGGCGTGCATCACTGCGCTACCAGCCGAGGTGCCCAGTCCAAACATCAACCTCAGAGGTAGCCATACAAGCCACCACATAGGCCCGTACAGCAACCTTCTGAAAAGTAGCCAACCAAGTGTTATACCCAGCATGTAGAATGCCGTTTGGAGATACCATGTATCGCTCTTCTGCGAGCGCAGCAAAGTTCCTAATAAATCCTTCGAGCTAGCCAGCATCGAATCCAAGTCCGTATACGACTCGTTCAGCTTCTTCAACGCAGCAGATGATTCAGTTAATGTCTCGTGAGCAAACTCACTTCGCGCCAGCTCCGCCTGGATCAGATCGTGCGTGCGCCGTAGAGCATTAGTCACATTGGCGCTTGCTCCAACTGTCTGCTGGTCCTCTTCGGTGAGGCTGGACTGTTGCTGTTGAGGGTGGTGGTGATGGCGTTGGGGACGGTTGGCCTTTTCGTCGTCAGGGTAGAGAGAGTTGTTCTCGGATGCTGGTTGCGAAAAGGATGTAAGGAGTAGCTCGCGTTCTCGTCTTTGCGCCTGCGCAAGACTATGTTTCGCCGCTAATCGTGCTTTTCGAAAGGACAAACGACAACTGTATCGTATTAGACATAATTCAAGATATGGGTCAGTGTAAGTCGTACCCTTCGAGCTCCTTTCCAATTTTTTCGACGCCTTCTTTCAACCTGGCCTTATCATGCTCTGCACCGCGGAGGAATTCCACCTCTTCTTGAAGAAGCTCATGCTCCTCTTCTCCATCTCGTAAAGTGCTTGTAATTTCTGCGCTCAGCTCGCCACTTTCGCTGCTCTCTTCGTCGGTGCTCAGGGGTACAGAGCCAGGTTGGAATTTCAGCGTTCCGAGGCGATTGATGAGCTCTTTGAGCTGTATGGTGGTTTCTTGTAGAGCCGTCAAGCGCTCTTGTAGACCCTCGAAAGACATTTCGGGCTTATAAGAATCGCGATATTGTATCAAGGTGGGAAATTAAGAGGTATGTACATGAAGGTCCAAGTCGATCTCGAAACGTGGTCCATTGCCATCATGACGTTACGGTGGTCGAACGAAACCCCTTTAGGACAATATGCATGTACCGAGGCACCCTTCCGACCTCGAAATTTCAGCATCGTGAAGCCGCCGAATAACGGCCAGGTGAATTAACGACCACGTTGGACACCCTCATTTAGTCAATTTCGCTGAATTGTTCGCACGCTGTGCCTCCGCCGCCGAGATGATTACAAAATTCATGACAGAGGTTTCGGCCAAGTTCAACCCGTTCTCGACCTGCGCGAAACCAGCTCGTTTATTCCTCACATTCCTACCTCCAAATGCTCGAGCCAACGGAACAAGCATTACATCGACCATTCTACCTCGAAATTCCCAAGAACCTAGCTCTCTACGGGTTAAGTTCAGTACGTTGTCTCGTATACTCTCGTTGGAGGGGTCAATGGCTAACCAGGTACAGAGGATGGCAAAGAGCTCAACTTTGACTGCCAAAAGATCAACATCAAGGGACTTGTCGAGGAGGTGGACCGACATTCACGCCAACTGCAAAAGGCAGCCGATTTGACCGATTAAAATACCACTTTACTGTATCACTACCATGCATTGACGGCGTTGAGGAAACGACTCATGTACATCTACGAATCCCAGTGCGGCAACACAGGGGCCTTGTATAATATTACGACAATTGGCATCATGTTTTACATTGCTCCGAGCATTTATTATGCTCAACTTTTGTGAAGACTAGATGTCCATCCGACTTGTTCTTTTTATGCAAGATGGTCTATAAACACTTAAGCAGAGGCACCACTGATGAAGAACCACTTGTCAATGGAAGCGTCGATCTTCTCGGCGGGGAGCTCCTCGTTAGCAGGCAGAGGAGGAAGCTGGTCAGGGCTGACGCGAGAAGGAGAGTGCTGGACAGTGACGTTGGTACTATACATGAATTAGTATGAATCTTGTATGTCAACCAGGATGAGAAACTTACGTAGAAACACCACCAGCGGGGGTCTTGCCAGTGACGAGACGCTCCCAGGCCTCAGCGCACTCGCGGACAACGTCAAGAGCGTAGCTAGAAAAGAGTGTTAGTTTTGAAATGTCAGAAACGCAATAGCAACACTCACTCCTTGTTCTTGCACTCGCCAGTGAAGGCAAACTGGTTCTCAGGCTTGCCATCGGGAATCTTGTAGATACGGAACCACTCATTGGTGGCACGGAGAAGACCGGGCAGGTGTCGCTCAACGTCCTCAACGTCGTTCAGCTTGGAAGCGAGAGGGTCGTTGACATCAATGACAATGACCTTCCAGTCAGTCTCCTCCTCGTCGAGGAGAGCCATGACACCGAGGACCTTGACTTGCTTGATCTGACCGGGGTAACCGACGAGCTCACCGATCTCGCAGACATCGAGAGGATCGTTGTCGCCCTTAGCCTTGGTCTCAGGGTGGACAGTGTTGGGGTCCTCCCAGGTCTAGTGATAGAGTTAGCGATACATCCAGATCATGATAGATTATAACAACATACCTGGGGGAAGGCACCATAGTTCCAGAGGTAACCCTTGTGGGGGAAGCAGTTTCGGACGTATCGAAGCTTGCCCTTCTTGATGTCCTGCTTGATGGGGTTGAGGAGCTCCTCCTTGGAGATCTGGAGAGGGATTTTGTCAGCATCAACGCTTATTTTGTTTTGTTGTTGGTCTAGGCGGTGATTGCGCCATGAGGGGGAGGGGTAATGTTGGGGCACACGACAGCTGTTGATAAAGCGCAACAAACGTTGTGAGGAAAACACGAGGCAAGAAATAGCAGCAATTGACGCAGGAAAACATACCTCAAGCTTGGCGTTGGTCCATCGAGGAATCTCAACGACCATGTTCAGGATAGTCTGCTCCTGGTTGGCGTAGAGAGGAATATCGTGGAAAGGAGAGACGGGCTGTCCATCCTTCTCGATGTAGACTCGGTGCTCGAGGGTGTTGGGAGCCGCAACCTTGCGGACGGTGTAGTTGGAGGCCATATCGGGCTGTTGTTTTGAGACAGGACCTGTGGGTGATGAAGAGGTGGAAAAGTGTCGAGCAATCTGAGCTGTCCGACAAGAAGAGATTTTGGCGGTTGACGTAGCAGAGGGAAGGGGTGAGGATGGAGGGGGCGGGGCACTGTTTCTCCCGCCCGAACCCGAGTCTGTAGCAGCAACAGGGCTGCGTGTTGTAGAGGACGCCATGTAATTGGCCCGTCCTGGTACGGGAGATGGCAACAGTGGTAACGGTGCTGCGAGGGGCCTATGCAGCAGTGTTCCAGTGCCTATAATGGTGCGTAGCGACCTCTGGAACAACAGACGGCGGTGGAACATGAATAGCAGTCTTTGAGGGGCTGCGAAGAGTGGAGCAGCCCCGGGGAAAAGGAATTGAAGGAGGTAGAGGGCTTTAAGGGATTGATGTCAAGAAGTATACGGTGAGTGCACGGAAACCTTGCCCGTGTCCAGGTATACTTACACCGCGGTCATCGGCTGTTGTGTGACAAGAGAGACCGAGGTCTTTTTTTTTTTTTTTTTTTTTTTTTTTGGCAAGGCCAGACGGAAATTCAGTCGGTCAATGGCAGAAGAGAACTAACTGATCTTGGATGTCATGATGGGTCTCGGCTGTGCTAAACTTGACTGGCTTATCCGCCATGTCATATCCACACCACGGCACAGCCAACCTGAAGAGCTAAAGAAGGTCATGATCGATTCAACGTCTCAACATGAAACATATACGTAGTAGTAGTTGAGGGAATTATAAGTTGTCTGTAATCATTGCTCAGTTGATCATGAAAGTAATTTCAATTGGACTGAATAGCGCCTTGAAAACGGATGCTGTTTAATGTTCGGGCTGGTCTTCCTTAATCACAAAGTCCCCTTGCTCCGTGATCGGAACCACTTAATAAGCTACTAAGGCTTAAATAAAACCACCAAGTAATCGTGTTCGTTGGCCAAACTAGACGACGGACGTTCAAAGAAACGCACTTTCGGCGCGATGATAGTATTGTCATTTGCATCTAGCTTGTGTCCATCTCTTCGCCACCAGAAGATGCTTGCTCGGTGTTGTCCTCCGCCTCTTCTCCATTTCTGTCGCCTTTGCTTGTCTTTTCTCCACTTGTCTTCTCGCTGCTCGCATCCTTTCCGTTCCTCTGATCGTGGTGCGCATCATTTCGATTTTCCTGCTCATCTTTCACCCGCTCTTTACTCTCCGCATTGCAAAAACAACATTGACCCGGCACTACGAAGTGCATGGCGGTTGGATAGAAAGCACCAGGACAAGCACCTGATGTCCAAAAATATTTGCAATGTATAGTGGGTAACATTAGAGTATGGCACACTCTCTTGCAAGCGCTGCAATGTGTGTGCTCGCGCGGTGTAGTACACATTTTTTAGCCAAGGAGATTTTCCTGTGATACTGCGTTTTGTGGCGAAGTATTTCCGGATACGCAATTCGAAAGCGACACCTTGCGGTAAACTGATGTCTGAGCTAGAGGTTCGGCGATAATATACAATTCTAGTATTGCTTTGGATCTGTGTTTTCCTCGCCGGATAGGCACCTTGTTTGTGATGAGTGGTTAGCCTTGGCTTTTCGCGCGGTGATAGGAAGACACACTTGCAGTTAACTTGGTAACTTGGTTTGGTAACTTGGTTTGGTGAGTTGGCTTGTCAGATTGGCTTGATGAGTATCTTGAGTTATACGTTAAATCAGGAGCTTGCAATAGTTGAGAAGGAGGAAGGAGCAAGTCAGATCCTGAAAGGGGTCTATTGATGTGGGTGTTCCTCGAAGTGAAAGATAGGGCTCTTGGGGCAACCTCTGAAAGGGGTTATGATACATAAGATTTATTGCGATGAAGGCTCACGCGCTGTCAAACCTGGCAGGAACTATACCACATGACGAAAAACTAATAAGATTCAACTGGAAAGAAAAGCCAAGTTGTACTTGCAGAGTGTACCTAGGTAAACATACAGTACTTTATAGCAAACCCATCGGCACCAAACACTATCCGATACTCAAAAATCGCGATAAGCCAACAAAGCAAAGTCAAACAAAAGTAAGTAAGGCCCTCACTGGCTCGGACAAACAGATAAAGCTCGCAGCAGCTCAGAGATCCCGTTTCCCCGCGCTCAATAGACTATAATTATTCTCTTAGCCAGCGACCTCAGCATAAACGGAGGACTTAATACCCCTTTGCTCCTGAGGAGACGTTTCGGACTCCAACGTGGCAGCCTCGGACTGAACGGGAGACATGCGATCGTCATTTATCTGCGGCTCTTTGCCTTTTCCTTCGAGGGTTGGAGATCGACTCTGGATAGGAGTAGAGAAACTCTCAGGTTCGGGTCGCCAGTCGCGAAGATCGTCCTCGGCATCGTTAAGAATCTGTCGAGCCTGAGACGAATGCTGGTAGGCACCTCGGGTATCGCCAGGTACAACAGGCGAGTCGTCGAGGAGCTCCAGCAGACGACGACCATGCTTTGCCAAGATAATCTGCTTCTCGGCTCGTTCAATGGTGGCGGCGAACTCGGCAGCATAAGCCTCCTTGAGCTTCTGTCGGGTCTAAAAATTGGGTCAGTGGTTTTCTCAAGATCGAGAGTGAAGATTGTGATTCGCAACATACAATGTTTGTCAACTGAGCCTCTGCGACGAGATTCTCAGCCTCAGCTCGCACCAACTCTTGTTCAAGGACAGGCAATCTTGTGCTGCCAGGCTCCTTCAACTTCAGCCTTTGAATCTCATCGGCTATCTTGTCCTTGTTCTCTCGGCTAGGCTGCACACTCTTCTCAGTGTTGCGAATAGCCTTGAGGTGTGTTCGAGATTCATCAAGCGCATGAGCATATGTATCTTCCTGTTCACCCATCTCACTCAAGACGACACCAACCTTGTCCGAGATGTCACTGATGCTGTCATCACCGGTGTGCTCACCCCATTCTGACAACTGAGTTGCGATTGAAACTCGTTCACGGCCGGCCGTCTCGTGAGCGCCGATGAGGTTGTTCTCGGATTTGATAAGACGGAAGAGCTTACGGGACAGTTCAGGCTGGAGGACTTGTCCTCTGAGTGAGTTGAAGGAGAAGCCTCCCTTCTTACTACCAGCAGAAGCGCCAGAGTTTTTTGATTTGTTTGAGCGAATCGAAAGCGCGCGGTTCCTGAGAAAGGGTATCGCGTCAGCTGGTATTTCGCCCGATACCGACCCATTGCGTGAGACAGAAGCATCAAAACTAAAACGCGACATTGTTGTAGAAATTTGGTGAATTTGGAAAGATGCGCGCAAACAATAGATGGAGGTACGGCAATGGATGTAATTGTTGAGCTTACATGTTGACGACGAGGTGGGCCTCCGCATATGATTGTTTAAAATGTAAGAAGGAACTGTGTGCGATTGTATCGAATGCGACTTCCTTTGCACAGTCAGTTTTGGCATCTCAAGACGCTGTCCGCTTCTGGTTTCCATAAGGAGACAAATTACAAAGCAACAGCATCGTGAATCCACGCCCACCAGTGACAAGCTTACAGAGCAAAATAAGGCGACTCAATAGTTCAGCTGAGGAGCCACTTTTGAAGAGTAGATCAATGTAAATCGTATGGGACTTGGTTCCGAGGTTACAAGGGGGATGGATGTAAGAGATCACCAGAAGGTTCAATGCCAACCCAAGGGCAGGGATCGTGCAGGCTTTAAACAAGTTGGGGAAGCATTTTAAACTGACGTTGACGACAATACTTAGTACCTTTCCCTGTTACTTTCCCTGCTTTCAGAAGCACGAGTGCCCTTTCATGTTGTCGGATGCACTGGGACTTACATTTGGAGTAACGCGCTGTCTTAGAGAGCTCCTTTGGTTTAGTGGCGGAAGGCAAAGTGATGTCATGACCACTCTAGCGACGATCCAGCACTGCGGGACACTCCGCACCCCGCCCACGCGATAGAGTACCTACGTCAACCAACAGGCTTCACTGAGAAGAGCTCAGCTCAGCTCAGGATGACATGGACCCAAGATCCTCCGTAGTTCCCGAGAATATTGGTCAAATAAACGTGCCAATGTTTCATTCTCGTGTTTATCTTTCTCCGTTGTGATAAATAAAAATAAATTGTCGTCTAGCTCATTTCATTCCATCCGTTGCAGTGTATAATCCTGTCCTGCAAAAACGCCCTGCTGTACCCATATCTTTATCAAGACAATTACCCTCCATCACAAGTCATACGTTCCGCATCAATTTACATAAACTCATTGCCAATACCACTAAACGCAGCCCGCCAAGTGCTACTTTGCTTTGTACAACGTCATACTTTCTTCAACCACACCCACAATTTGCCCATTGCTCTTCTCTTGACAATCAACGGCGCTCGTAGACAACGCGTTCGCTGGTGCGCGGGCTGTGACTGTAAGACCGCCTTGAGACACTCGTGTAGCTGGCTCGTGGAGAGCGCGAGGATGAGTGATGATGGTGGTGGTGGTGGTGATGATGACCGGTGTATCGCCGAGAAGGCGTGATCTCTTCGTGGTAGTAGTACTTGGTCTTAGGCTTGGGATCACTGAAACACATGTTGGCGTTTGTTTAAAGGTTTGTTGCGCGAATGGTTTATTGGTTGCGAAATGTCGTAATAATATCGAGTGATTGTTTCAAGCTGTCTTAAATGCTGCGATAAACAACGAGGAGATACGATTTTGAAGAATATATCGACTCCAAAATGTGAGATATTATTGATTTGTACAATGAAGGATAAAAAAGAACGTGTGAGTGAGTCTTTGAGGAGGGTTCTTTCGTTTGATCTTATACCAAAAATGCTCAATGCCCTGGCGTCTTTGCCCGGTTTCTTTCTGACCAACCCATGTTAGCACAACCTGGCGCAAGCAGGGAGAGGGGTCCTTGACCAAGGATGACCATTCGGAACTTGCCTCGCCCATCCATCTCAACTAAAGGCGAAGTCTCTCCACACAACTCAGAGTCTAGAGCCAAGTATAGTTTGCTATTAATAAAAAGGCTGGACCTGGTCTTGCGAACTTGCCAACCTGCGCAAGTACATAACGGCTTGGGCCCTGACTTTTCGTAATGGGTGGCTTTGCTGACTCAAAGCCTCGTTTTGGTTAAAACATGACCCAAGCCAAGCGAGCATTTAACAGTCATATGACGCTTCCTCACTTTCAAACTAGAAACTTGTTTCATTATGAGATTCCCTTCTATGTTGCACTTTTACATCCTGTCTTGGAAATTCGCTCCCGCAACCCTGCAAAGCGAAGATTTCTCCATCAAAAGACAGATGCCCCGTTCTATTTAAACGTCTATTTCTTCTGCTTAAATTCCACCTGCAGTTGACCCAGAGCCCAAGTAGTCACAAAGACCGCCATCGCACTGGCAAAGATGATTAGAGGCTTTCGGAGAGCGCTCAACAAAGGCGCATCGTAGGAGATGATGAGGTGTCGATCTCGGAACTCGTCAACTAGGTTTCTTGCCTTGATGCTGATATGCGTTCTGCCGACGGTGTCGAGGTAAGTTCGGGTCAGATCAACCGAGGTTGACATGATGGACGACTCGGGAACGTTTGTGTAGAACTTGACATTTCTATATTATGGTTAGATTGATTGTGAACAAGGTCCAGCGTATTAACTTACTCAGCACCCTCGGGGAGAAGGACGTTGATGTTGACTTGCTCATACTCGATACCCTCGAGCTGCTTGGGGCCCTCAATGAAAGGAACTCGAAGAACGTAACCTCCAGTCGCGGTCTTGCGCAAGAAATTGGAAGCATCCGAGTTCCATCCGATGGTGAAAGGGGCCTTCCAACCGCCGAACAGAGGGTATCGGAGCTTGAGCTCAAGCAGAGCCTCTCGCTTGTTGGATCGGAATCGGGACGTCGAAATGTTGCCAATAACATCGACATAGTAGGCGTCCACACTTCCTACCTGGAGAGGAACTCGTATGTCGGAGAGCGCATGGCTGGGGCGATTGCCTTGGATCAGATCCTTTGTGAAGTCTCCTCGGCTGAAGGAGCCGGTTAGGTTGGCACCGCGATAGTGTAGATCGTAGTACTCCTCAAAGGCAATGTTGCCGCCCCAGTGACTGACCTCGATATCACGATCCAGCTCCTTGACGTGGGTCACAGGCTTTTGGAACTCGAAACGAACACGAGCAGGGGAGACGGCTCCGGCGGGCTTCTCCTCAAAAGGACCATAGATAAGCTTGGAGCCTTGCTTGACGGGGTACTCCTTGACGTCGCCACTTCCAGGAAGCTTTGTGTAATCGGGAATGTTGGAGGTGCCGGCCTTGATCTCGGTCTTCTGCTTCTTCGTAGTGTAGGCGGATGGTGCGTAGACGGAGAAGTCGTAGGCGAGGAATTGCCTAGCCCTCTGGGAGATGGATGTAGGAGAAGGGGTATAGGCCTTCAGGTAGTAGTAAGTGATGCCGAGCGTCTGTTGAGCACCAGGCTTGAGCGGCGTAGGTAATTGAATGCGGTAGTACTGGACATCACTAACGCCAAGTTAGCATCATCATCTCTATGAAGCTTGAAGAAACTACCTGTTGGCATCATATTCAACAGTTTCGATTACAAAAGGCCCTGCGTTCGCGTCCTTTCGATCCTTGACCTCGAAACCTCCTACACGAGGTAGCTGTTCAGTGGTGAATGGCACATAGTACTCTGTCTGTGGCTCCTTCGCGACGTTCTCAACAAGGACGTTAATCTGTTCTTTGACGTAATTCTTCTCGAGGGAGATGACGTGCACCAAATTGGCGTTTTGAAAAACCTGGGGAGGCTTGAAGTCGGCAGGACGGATGATCTTTGATGTCTTGGACTCGGTGCTTGCGCCAGCGAGTGCGGCGGAGACCAAGCTAAAGAGCGCCGTGGTGATGGCGAACGGCTTCATGATGACGGCTCGGGTGAAGATTTACTCATCAATTGAGTAGATCTAAAGCTGTCAGGTATGAAAGGATTTGTGGCCGTGTGCCGAGGAGAATTGTGGACAAGCAAAGTTTGGTTGATGCAAGCTCACGACTCTCGACACCTCAGCTTCGCAGCACTCCTGAGACAGCTCCCCGAAAAGCATACGTTGCACGTCAGCGAAAGCTTCAGGGTAGGCCAGGTTGCGCAGCCAATGAAAACGTGGCTACATTGAAGAGACGGGAGAATCGTAGCGCCGGACCCGGGCCGTTATCTTAGCGTTAGCTTTGCATCAGAGAGATCCATTGATTCGACTGCGAAATGTCAACAAGCTTAGAGGTACCTGACTGGCAGAGGAGCCAGGTAGGTTAGTAGCCCGTTACCTTGCCTCGGGGACCTCCCCACGAAAAGTGGCTTACTGTGACCTGACATCATGTTACCAAGCTCAAGCTATCAACTCAACGCGGCCGACCCCCATGTTTTCTACGACGTGGAGGTTGAGAGAAAGGTATGTACTCGGTGTATCATGTTATCATGGTTTTTCTCTAGTAATCGGATTCTTTTTAGAATAGAGTATTTTTTGGACAAGCAATCGAGATGTGTTATTGTTGCGTGACTATCAACTGAGTAGCCACTAGACTGTCTCCTCCAACGGCCCGACAAGAGCTCAACACCAGGGCTGTAATCGAGGGGAAATAAATCCCAATCCAGTCTCGAACCACACCGGCGCTTTCAAGCGTAAGGCAGCTAATTTTAAACCCAGACGAGCTTCAAAACCGGAGGTGTCTTTTTGATTATTTTGCTTTGTGATGAAGCGGTCAATGCGTATCACCTACTAAGATAGCTAGAAGTAGCTGCAGGTATTGAATATAGATACCTAGGTATCTACCTAGGTAGGTACTAACATGTTACATGCATGTGGGATAGTCGAGAGTCGAGAATCCAAAGACAAGACATTTGGCGGGGACCTGGGATGATATGAGACTGGCCAATTGGTCATGAGATCTGTAATAAAGTACATGTCAACATCTTCATGCAGGTAGATGTACTTTAATTCTGCCCGGCCCACCAATTAATGACCTGAGGCTCCCTGTGCATCTTTCGTTTTACAGCTTCCACTCACTGAGTGAGAATCCATTAGCTGCTTCTACTGCCTACCACAGCCAAACGTTGAGTTAGCCTAGCCCAGCTCGTACCTACCTCCTCTGCAGCTACCTACGTAAGGTGCTGTCTGCTCCACCTACCTCCCTCCATCCTATCCTGTCCCATAACTTATCTGGTTTGGCTTGACGTGGGCTACTTTAAAAACCCTTTGCCTCCCCCTACCTCGACCTACTGCTATCAATTGCTTTATACCTATACCAACCTCTCCTGTTTTTCATTCCGCTCCTGAAAAACCTCCCAACCTAAACGAGTTCCAGTTCAACTTCAACAAGAGCTTACCCCGCCAAATCCGAACCCCGCCAAATCAGACATACCTCACCAAAATGGTCGGTCTTGGTCCTCGTCGCCCTCCCTCCCGAAAGGGTACGTATGCCCCATTGCTGATTTCGCTACTCCTTACGCATTCCCCTCGTGCCGCCAAGCTTGACGTCTTGTGGTTTTGGATGCCTCGATTGTACTTTTGCCAGCTGTTGATTGTTCGAGATACTGCCATGGTGGGGCAGAGCCAGCAAAAATGAGCTGCAATGACGATGTTAGCTCCATCTTCAGCCCAGACCGTGGAGTCCGACGTCAGAAGCCCTTTATACATCGATTAAGGTCGCGACTAGGAAAATCAGCAGTGCAAGACCCATTGTTCGAGCTTGTCCAAATGCTAGCTTCTACCATGGTGGCAGCCAGTTCGTGGAACCGTGACATTCATGCTTAAAGAAGAAAGAACCGCCAGAGATGGTGTATTACGTGAGGTCGAAATTCATAGCACGCATCTCGATCCGCCAGCTGGCAAACACTGTCCTACTTCCTGGTGTAGGCGCGGTACTGGGCAGTGCCTTTGTAGCACTACAACCAGAATGCGTTTCTCTTGGCAACCTCCCTTTCTCCAGAACCTTTCCCTTTAGTTCGCTTATAGCTGTACTCCAAAGAAATAACACAACAACGCCGAAAAGCAGTTGCTAACGACAAACATGACAGGATCTATGGCCGATGTCCCCAAGGACCTCGCCGAAGAGATTAACAAGCTCGAGAATCTCTTCACAGTAGAGCCCAGCAAGCTTAAGGAGATCACCAATCACTTTGTTTCTGAACTCGCCAAGGGTACGATACACGCACAAAGGGACAGCCTGAGATATGAGCTAACACGAAGCAGGTCTCAGCGTTGAGGGCGGCAGTATCGTGAGTTAGAAATATTGTATTTGAAATTCTGCTTCTAATGCACTCTCTAGCCTATGAACCCTACTTGGGTTATGTCATACCCCGATGGCTATGAAACCGGCACCTACCTGGCCCTCGATATGGGAGGCACTAACCTGAGAGTGTGCCAAATTACACTCACTGACGAGAAGTCCGAGTTCGACATTATCCAGTCCAAGTACCGCATGCCCGAGGAGCTCAAGTCCGGCACCTCTGAGGAGCTTTGGGAATACATCGCCGAATGTCTCTACCAGTTCCTCGAGACACACCACGGGGACTGCAGCAAGTTGGAGAAGATACCTCTTGGTTTCACATTCTCGTACCCCGCCACCCAGAACTACATCGATGAGGGTATCCTCCAGCGATGGACCAAGGGCTTCGACATTGACGGTGTCGAGGGCAAGAACATTGTCCCCATGTTCGAGGAGGCCTTGAAGGCTCGAGTATGTTGGATTGACTTCGGGTAACAATGACTTACTGATCACGGTATACAGGGCGTTCCTATCAAGCTTGCGGCTATCATCAATGATACTACTGGCACGTTGATTGCCTCCGCCTACACCGATACTGCCATGAAGATTGGCTGCATTTTCGGCACGGGCTGCAACGCCGCATACATGGAAGACTGCGGCTCAATCCCCAAGATTGCTGACTTGAACCTGCCTGCCGATCTGCCCATGGCTATCAATTGCGAGTGGGGTGCTTTCGACAATGAACATAAGGTCCTCCCCCGAACTCCCTACGACATCATCATTGACAAGGAGTCTCCTCGCCCTGGCCAGCAGGCTTTTGAGAAGATGATCGCTGGTCTCTACCTTGGTGAAATCTTCCGACTCATTCTCGTCGACCTTCACGACAACAAGTCCATTCACATCTTTGAGAACCAAGACATTGCTCTCCTCCGAAAGCCTTACTCTCTTGATGCCTCCTTCCTGTCTGCCATTGAGGAGTAAGTTGCAACGGACATCTTATACTACGATCACAACTAACCTACCATTCTTAGGGACCCCTGGGAGAACCTGTCCGAGACAAACGACCTGTTCAACAAGAAGCTGAACTTGAAGTGCACGCAACCCGAGCTTGAGCTTATCCGCAGAACTGCTGAGCTCATCGGCACACGAGCTGCCCGGCTTTCGGCCTGTGGTGTTGCTGCTATTTGCAAGAAGAAAAACTACCAATCTTGCCATGTCGGTGCTGACGGTTCCGTATTCAACAAGTACCCCCACTTCAAGGAGCGTGGTGCCAAGGCTCTGCGGGAGATTCTCGACTGGCCCGAGAAGGCCAACAAGAAGGACGAGGACCCTATTGAAGTCCTTACTGCTGAGGATGGTAGCGGTGTCGGCGCCGCCCTGATTGCCGCCCTGACGCTTAAGCGAATCAACGAGGGTAACATGGCTGGTATCCTTCATCCCGAAAACTTCAAATAAATTCAAAGTGGAATCGATTTAGCAAAAGCGTGAGGTAAACACGACGGTTTAAGAATGGACCGGAAAATGGAGACAGGCGTGTACTTGAATCATAGCACGAATAGACACGAGGGAATGCTCAAGGACTACCAAAAGCGGGTATGTCACAGACAAGCCCCCTAATTCCTGTTGATGGATATATATATGTACGCTTAACCCATGAATGTGCAAATAGGTAATCGATATTCTGTGAAGTAAGTTAGCTTGGTCATGTCGTAGAGGACTCGTTGGCCGGCGAGGATGAGGGGGGTTAGAGGACGAGGGAGCAACTAAGCCCCCTCCTCCTCGCCAGCCAACGAGTGGTGTCTTACTGTCCAGAGTCCAGTAGCGTCTTCGTACGCCCTCCCATTCTCCCTCGCCAGCCTTTTCTAGACCGGCCATGTCCACATCGGTCTCTTCCCATTCAACGTCAAGACCGGCATCAGCGCATTGCATCTCGACTACCTTTGTGTATACATCGTAACAGATCTTTCTGTCGGCTCCAAGTCCGTTGAAGAAGCTAAACTTGCCGTCTTGGTCCATGATACCGATGATGCACTCGGAGAAGAAGTGACGCAGCTGTGAGTAGTCTTCACCAAAGGTGTCGAAGTAGATGGCGTCGTAGATCTCGCCATCCTCAAGTAGCTTGGGTACAATGTCCTGCCACTTTCCCTTGTGTACCTTGAATGCACCATCTTCAGGTCCGCTCTTCTCCCAGCTAGGGCCAAACTTGGAATCGTCCTTGGAAAGGTGTTCGAGGACGCTGGGGTGCGCTTCGATAATGTGGTGGCGCGAGGGCTTGAGCTCGGCGAACATACCATCAACAATACCCATACCAAAACCAATGTTGAGGATGCGCTTACCCGGAGCCGAGTCGGGGATGAGGGCGGCAACGGAACGGCGCATAATGTCCGTCTCCCAGGCCATCATGACGCCGTTGAGATCGGAATCAACAAGCTTTGCATCGTCGTATACTAGTTTTGAGCCGAGATACTCCTCGCTTGTGACTTGCTTCTCTTTTGCATCAGGAGGGATGAATTTGGGTTGTTCTACGGTAGGTTCAATGTCCTCGGTGGAAACCAGCTGGGGAGCCTCATCGTCGTCGTCCTGTTGGACCTCCATCTCTTCATCACCGTCCTCTGAGCCAGATGAAAGCTCCTCATAGTCTCCCATAAGAGCGAACAGAAGCTCTGCTCGGACTCCAGCCTCGAGACAAAGTTGGTAAAGAGCCTTGCGACCCAGTCTGAGAGCAAGACAGCCGGGTGTCTCATTGTTGCTGTCGACATCGTTCCAGATGGCACCTCGAAGAAAAAGATCATGGACTATTTCCTTGGCCTCCTCAACTGATCCATCTTCTTCCTCGTCATTGTCATCGGGGGAAGCAGGCCCGCAAGCACGGATGGCTGCATGCAAGGGTGTCTCTCCGGTCTTGGGGTCCTGGGCATTGGCCTTGCCAGTTGTTTTGAGGAGGTTCTTCAAGCCACTTCTGTCATGGCCCCAAGCATGGTATAGAACTTCCCTGATTTCTTCAGGGCAATCAGATGATATGCGCGCAGGCATAGAATCATCGAACTTGGATGTCGTTGCGGACATTGTGACTTGACTTATGGAGGGGCAGCCAGTAGTCACTATCAAAGAATAAAAAAAATGTGTCGCGGGGTTGTTTCTTTGGAGGGGCACACAAGCCTCGGAGATGGCTAGATAGGTAGGTACCTAGACTAGGTAGGCACTAGAAAAGTTGACCTCTAAGCTATAGGGTACAAAAATAAGCAGCCTAAAAAGTCGGATCTATATGGCGTAAGCTGACCTACTAATTTTGTTCTTTATAGCTGGTTTTCTGATGGATGGTTGGACGAGACGCAGCAGGGATGGATGAACGGTTACACCCGTCTAGGCGTTTGTCTAGTATCTCGAAATGGATTGAGTGAGATCAGTTAGAGCCGATTTCCCGAGTATTGAGGCAGGATAAATCTCCAATCTGCCAGATTCGTGCAAGTTGACGGGGCAGAGACTCGCAGAACACGGACTTGATTGTCGAATTTGACACCGAGCGAGCCTCATCTTTGCTCCACTGAACGTCCCCAGTCCAATCGACGACCCATGCACTCCACTGTAGTCTAGCAGTTTACTAAGTATACCAGGTCGATTTGATACAAGCTGGGGGCTTGTTGATTTGATTTGATTTGATGCACTTGGTATACACGTGCATATGTAAAAGGATCAACCTGGATGATGCAGTGTCTTTAGGTGCAGTGCTGACTGGCTAGAAATGCTAGATTAAACCATCCATGAACCAATAGTTTGGACTTCCATACCGTTCGTGTTATAGTCCAATCTGTGCCTGCAAGAATGACGCTTCAAGGTTGCGATCCGTGATGGAGATGAAAGAACGGCCGCTAAAAAGGATCCTCTCTTGTTCAGCGCCAGTTTTCTTGCCTAGGTAGGTACTCGTTCCCCTGACCACCCACTGACCTATTTGTAGTGACGTGCACGTTGCTACAGGAGATATTATGATTCGTCAATGCGCTGAGACTCAGAGCTGTCTCGAACCTGAGCTTGAACCTGGGACAACGCCAACTAAGCCAGGATTGGCCTCCTGCTCCACATAACGCGCGACCCAAAGTCTGTTGATCGAGGCCGACGATAACAAGCGACCAAGAAATCAATCCGAGGCAGGGAAACCTTGACATTTTTCGTACCGTAATCCAATTTACTTGCAGTGGTCGCTTTGCGGTTGGTCGTCAGTTGCCTTCTGCATCGTAAATCGATACTTCCTGCCGCCTTCCGTCTGTCTTGTTGCCAGCCCTGGACTTTCCTTCTTAACTTTGACTATTACACCAAAACATTGTCTCGCTCTCTCTCTCTCTCTCTCTCTCTTCTTGTTGTTATCTCCAGGTAAGCAACCATAACAAGAACTGTTCTCCCCACAAGCAACGAGCTGCATCCCTAGCATCTATCTATCGATTGTTTGATCAATTGGCTTGGTTGCCCATCCGTCTATTCGTCTCGCCATTTCAACTCAATCCCACGGATGCGACATCTTATTTCCTTAATGCGCACATGCTGATCGTTCAAGACCTCAAGACCCGTTCCAAAACCTGGCTCAGCACCCGCTCGGGCAAAACCCCATCGGTTCGACCCGGCGTCGTCGTCATGAAGTTCGGAGAGCAGCTTCGCTCTAGCGTCATCCGCGAGTATCAGTGGTACTATATCGATTACGATGGTCTGAAGGATGAGCTCAAAAGATCCACTGGCCCTATCAAAGTCGCAGCCAAGGGACCTGAATGGACCGAAGATGACGAGACACGTTTCCTCGCCAAGCTCGAGGCCGAGCTGGAGAAGGTTCACACAAAGCAAAAAGTGAAGGCTATGGAAATTTCCCGTCGCATTACTGTGAGCGAGAGTGAGGTCAAAGGAGTGGTTAACCGCCTCAACGAGCGCGGCCTTGGTGAGAATGGTCCAACCGAGGAAGAGTTTATGCTGCTCGAGGAGGATCTCAGCGATATCATTGCCGATGTCCACGACCTCGCCAAGTTTGTCCAGCTTAACTACACCGGCTTTTACAAGATCATTAAGAAGCATGATGTAAGTCACCACCCTTAACGGATCCTATGTAGCAGTTATCTGACTCAACGCCCAGAAAATGACCGGATGGCATTTGAGGCCCGTTTTCGATAGTCGACTGAAAGCCAAGCCCTTTTACGAGGAAAATTACGACGCGTCTGTCATCAAGTTGTCCAAGCTTTACAACCTCGTCCGAACTCGTGGAAATCCCGTCAAGGGTGACAGCGCCGCCGGTGGAGGTCAAGCCAGTTTTATCCGTCAAACAACTAAATACTGGGTTCATCCCGATAATGTGACGGAATTGAAGCTTATTATCCTAAAGCACTTGCCTGTTCTTGTTTTCAATGCCAACAAGGATTTCGAGCCGCAGGATTCAGCTATCACGTCGATTTACTACGACAATCCTGATACATGGGAGTTGTACGAAGGTCGACTGAAGAAGACCGAAGGTGCCGAGGCCATTCGATTGCGATGGTATGGTGGTATGCAGAACGAGTCTATTTTCGTTGAGCGCAAAACACATCGAGAGGATTGGACTGGTGAAAAGTCCGTCAAGGCTCGATTCTCCATGAAAGAGAAGAATGTAAACGCATACATGAGAGGAGAGCTTCTCCCTGCTGCCATCTTTGAAAGGGCACGCAGGGAAGGCAAGAGGCCTGAAAAGGCTATTGCTGAGGACGAGCGATTAGCGTCCGAAGTTCAGTACTCAGTGCTCAAAAAGGGTTATAGGCCCGTCTGTCGATCTTTCTACAACCGTACTGCTTTCCAGCTTCCTGCTGATGCTCGAGTACGAATCTCCCTCGATACAGAGCTCACGATGGTGAGGGAAGACAACCTCGATGGTCGCATTCGCTGCGGAGACAATTGGCGACGTATGGACATTGGTATCGATTACCCCTTCTCGCAGCTGCCTGCTGAAGATGTTGAACGATTCCCTTATGCTGTTCTGGAGGTCAAGCTCCAGACTCAGGCTGGACAGGAGCCCCCTGAGTGGGTCCGGCAGCTTATTTCATCTCACCTGGTTGAGGCTGTCCCTAAATTCTCAAAATTCATCCACGGCACTGCAACTCTGTTCCCCGATAGAATTGACCTCCTACCTTTCTGGATGCCACAGATGGATGTCGACATCCGCAAGCCTGTCACCCACGACTTCGGCATTCGACGACCTGGCTTGTCAGGAACAACAAACACATCCGATGACGATGAGGATCTGGACTCTGACGATGACGAAATTGAGGGTTCTGGTCGCAATGGTACTAACGGAACTAATGGTAACAACGGAGAATCGAGCGCACAAGGCGCCAGCCGACGCCGAGGACTCCCAGCTGCGGATGTGGAGGGTCAAATAACCGACCTACCTGATGTGGACGATCTTTACGATTCGGACGAGGAGTATGATGAGAATTATGAGCTGGAAGTCGCTAAACGCGAAGGCGGCTGGCGCTACTATTCGACTCTGCTCTCCACCAAGGGCCGGCACTTTGGACAGGCTTTGGGACGGCATACGCTTACTGCGCTCAAGGCAGCCATACCCGCACCTCGTAGCACTGAAGTTCCACGCAGCGATCGACTGCAAGGTGTGTTTGGACAGGATATCATCCAAAACAAAAAATTCAAGGCGCCTCCTGGGAAGAAGATTTACGTACCTGTGCGAGTCGAGCCCAAAGTCTATTTTGCGGCCGAGAGAACATTTTTGGGATGGGTAAGTGAGATCCTATTGTTTTCCAACACAGTAACTAATATGGTGCTGCAGCTCGAATTTTCTATCTATGTCGGTACCATTGCTGTAACCCTGCTCAACTTTGGTAGCCATCCTACGCCAACTCACTTCTGGGTGGCAGGCGTCTTTACACTGCTCGCCATTCTGAGTCTCTGCTATTCCGTTTTCACGTACCTCTACAGAAGCCAAGGAATTCGATCTCGCAAGGTTGTCAAGTTTTACGACCGCTGGGGTCCAAGTGCACTCTGTGGAGCTCTCTTCATTGGCGTTGCTCTCAACTTTGTGTTTGAGGGCAGAGAGAGGGATCTCTGGTAGAGATTCAGTTATGAGCTTTTAAGGATGACATCCCACTTTGAGTATAATGTTTAGCTGGCCATTTGTATACTGTTGCTTGAAGCGGTTATTGGGAGGTTGTCATGATAAGCACGGTAGGAGTAATCAATCAGCCTTTGTCAAGTTTTTTTCTTATTGTATTCTATAGCAAGGAGATGGAAAAGAAGTCATTAGCAGGATACGCGATATTTGAAATAAAAGCGATATTGTACATTGGTTAGCTAAGCCAGTATATGTGATGGATAGTCGACTCGGCGTCATACGATCTGCTCAAATCTTGACATGTTGCGACAACTCTAGAACGCACCGGCCGCTTTCAAGAATTATATCATTCATTACTAGAGCTCACAATTCAACTCCAACTCAAATTAGAAGACTGTTGAAAAAAACCCTCAAAGCTTCGCATGCCAACGTTTCTCCGTATTAGCACGGAGCTGTAGTACTTGGTGCAATCATCCGCCTATTTTCAGCTCAACAAGACCCTGTTCATGATTGACGCTGAATAAGCTCGACGCCAAAGACGCCAAGCCTCGTCCTACTAGCTGTAAGCTCCAGTTCTAGACCATGGTCTCTGAGCAGATTGGCGGCTGTGTATAGTCAGTGCCGCCAATATTCGATCATGTGGCAGTCGGGTGAACCATAATGGCTTCTAAGACTTGGGGATTCTGGAATGAGGCTGAATGATACTGAGTGAAGGACGTTATTATGACATTATACGATCAAAGCAAGTGGTTCTGTGATACGATACATAAGTTGGGAGGGGACTGCGGTTACACGATAGTTGTTTCTGTGACTCCCCGACGAATTTCATCCTTACCTCAAGTCTTTCTTCAACCTCCAAACAATATCCATCATGACAATTCTAAAGACTCAATCCGAGTTCGGACATGCGCCCCCACCGCAGACTCCTTACAGTGTTGTAACAAACCTTCCCGGATGGGACGTCGCGAAAGCTATTCGCGATGGCGACCATGCTCCTATGAAGAGAGTGGTTCACATTTACCCTCGATTCGTAGCTACACATTATGCTGCTCAGGTAGAGCAACCCACTCCACTCGTTTATCGAATTAGCTGACAAGAGCAGCTTGGTAACGAGATTGCAAATCATGTTGGCCATGCTGGTAAAGCTGCGCTGGTCTATCTTAGCCCTGCGATATGGCCATATACTCTTCATCACATCACACACTCAAACCGCGGCGAGAATCGTGTGGCCGGACACGATGTGGTGTTCAAATGTGTCGATGTAGCTGGTCATAGGCTATACGTGATCCTCTTTAATCCAGCGACAATGCCTGTCATGATGCTCACCTGGCAGAATCCTGGCCTGGGGATTTCTCTTCGTGGCGCCGAGCAACTCCTTAAGGGTGTAGCTACCATCAAGGAAGTGACTTTTGAAGGTGGACTGGAAACTCTTCCATCGCCAAGCTGGACTCCTGAGAGTGAGGTTCACGATGCTCTTCGAGATAGGATTGTTGAGCTTCTTCACCGTGCCCCGCGAGACGCAGACAAGGTCAAGTGTACGTCTAGAGATGTGTTTCTGTACCCGACAGGAATGGCTGCTATCTTTTACTTGAACACCCTCTTGACGGAACATCGCCCTGGTACTGTCGTCCTTCTAGGTGTCATTTTTCATAATACATATCACCATCTCATTGAGGAGTGTCCACAAGGGATGAAGCACTTTGGGAGAGTTGATTCAAAGGGGATTTCTATTTTTGAAAACTGGCTGAAGGAGGAGAAAGATGCGGGTAAGTCTGTGAGCTATGTTTTTGTCGAAGTTCCTGGAAATCCAACACTGGATACTCCTGACACTGTTCGTTTAAAGAGGCTTGTAAGTTGATTCTTTCACATATGTACTAACCATGTATACTGACACCCTGCAGTCGGAGGAATATGATTTCTTCCTCATTATCGATGATACAATCGGTGGCTTTGCCAATGTAGACGTTCTTGCCCACTCGGACGTTCTATTGTCATCTATCACAAAGTCTTTCAGTGGTTACGCCAACGTCATGGGCGGTTCAGTCGTTCTTAACCCTCTATCATCTCACTACCAGACTCTCCACTCTCTATTTCGGGAGTCTCACCATAACGAGCTCTTCATTGCAGACGCACAAGTGCTTCTATCCAACTCGAGCGACTTTCTTGAGCGAACAATCATTCTCAACCGAAATGCCCTCGCTATGGCAAACTTTCTTCATGAGGCCATCTCCTCTCCTGACTCTCCTGTCATCAACGTGCAATATCCGAGCCTTCTGGATAATAAGGCAAACTACGATGCCATCTTACGAAAAGGGACACCGGAGCTTCCAAAGCCAGGATATGGATGTCTCTTGACTGTCGAATTCTCCAGTGTTAAAGCAGCTACGGCCTTCTATAACAGGGCTGGATTTTACCCAAGTCCTCACCTCGGAGGCCATGTCACGATTATGTTACCATATAATATGATCGTTTTCAGCAAGAAGCCTGAAGAGAAGGCATATATGGAGGAGTTGGGCGTCAGAGAAGCGAGCGTACGTATTTCAGCCGGGTTGGAGAGTGAAGAGGATCTGATTGATACCTTACGAGATGCGCTCCAGGTGGCGACAAAGCTCGAGGGGTAGATTACGAAAGAACACCAGGGATCAATTGATCTGGAGTTTAGACACGGTTTTCAGAATTCATCAAATTAAACGTTTTAACATCTATCTATCCCGCAAAGACATGCCAAACGCCTGACCCAGCCTGGGATATAACTCTAGTCCTGGAATAACCTTCATCATCTTTTCAGCATGCCAGTGGGTAGCAGAAAAGTTGATCTTTGTGCTTTAGGCTACAAATAAATAGCCCAAGAAGTGTAGTCTAACAAGTATAAAATGGCCTACTAATTTCGTCTCTTATGCTTCTGTCGGCCAACTTTTCTGGTACCCTGATGACATGGTATATCATTCAACATTGTTAACTCCTCTTACCGTCCACATCATATTATGCAACGGTATTCACCCTGCGGATGGTCCTTCTTGCGCCGTCGCCCATGATCATAATAGCGTTCTCGGCCTCCAGAGCCCTCATCACTTCGTTGAACTCAGATTGTTCGATGGGAATGCTGGCACCCTCGCTCAGCCGGCGAGAAACGTCGCCCCATCGAACTGTGTTACCTCCGGCCGTCATGTCATCCAAGAGACGCAGAACAGCGGTGCGGAGCTCCTCACGACGCTTGCGGTCAGCGGCACTAGTTCCTTCAGTGAGAAGACTCATGTCAATGCGACCATTGGCATCTGTAGCGGCAGTCTTCAAGGCGCTCTGAATAAGACGGTTGGCCTCACGGACATCGTCACGAGTAACTGTTTCGGCAAGACGCATCTTGGCATGAGCTTCTGACAGACGGATCATGCTCTCGAGTTGACGGGTTGTAGCAGTGATACGTTTGTCAGCAGAACGAACATCCTGTCCGAGAGCACGCATGGCGACATAGCATTCGACCAGCTCTTGGGCAGCCTCCTGCGAGATGACAGGCTGGATCTTGGACCGCGCATAAGAGATATAAAGGGTCAAGAACTCGACAGGCAGGATGTCATTGTCAGTAGGAGCCGACTGAGGCTTATCCTCGAGGTAAAGTGACAAAAGATGTTTGGCCAAGCGACGATCATTCTTCTCATCGGCAGTGTCCAACATAAGATACACAAGATCAAATCGAGAAAGGAGTGTGGGAGGAAGGTCGATGTTCTGGGGAACAGGGAGGTCCGGGTTATAACGACTACCGATAGGGTTGGCTGAGGCGAGAATGCTTGTTCGCGCGTTGAGTGTAGTAATAATGCCAGCCTTGGCAACTGAAACAGTCTGCTGCTCCATCACTTCGTGAAGTACTGAGCGGGTAGCATCCGACATCTTGTCGAACTCGTCGATACAGCAGACACCGCCGTCTGACAAGACAAGAGCTCCGGACTCAAGAACGAGCTGTCTTGTCTCAGGGTCACGCGTGACGTAGGCAGTCAAACCCACAGCGGATGATCCCTTACCGCTGGTGTAAACACCGCGAGGAGCAATCTTGTGCACGTACGAAAGCATTTGCGACTTGGCTGTCGAAGGATCACCACAAAGGAGGACATTGATGTCACCTCGGTATTTGGGGCTACCACCCTTCTGGAACGATTTATTCGTGCCACCAAAGAGTTGCAGCAGGATACCCTTCTTGACGTCGTCCATTTCGTAGATTGAAGGGGCCAAAGAACGAGAGAGAAGGTCGTAAATATCGTCACGGGCGGCTGTCTCTCGAATCTTTTCCTCGTCCTCGAGACTGATCTTCCGTGTTTCTTCGATGCCATTCTCTCCAGCTTCGGCATCCTCCTCGCCGGCGATTCCGAGGGTTGACGGATCAGCGCCCATGCGCCTCTTGTCGACCTTTTGAATATGCAAAACATCGACATAGGTTTTATGGACGCTCTTGACGGCACGCTGGCTAGGGTTGACGCGAACAGGGCTGACGCGGAAGATACCAGTCAGCTCAACCCGGTCACCGGCCTTGCAGAAATCGACGAGCTCATTGTAAACACAGACTGAGACTGAATGAGGTGTCTGACCAGCAGGAATAGCATCGGGCGTCTCCTGAAGCTTGATAACCTGTTTGTCTTCGAAAGAGCATCGGTTGTGAACGATCAACATGGAGTTCTTGGACTTGCAGATCTCACGGGGACACTCGGTAGGTTCACGAATCTTGCCACGATCGAGACCGACGTTGACAGAATGGTTACAAACGTTACAGCGAAAGAAAGCATCCTTCATATCAGGAATGACTGGGGTTGTACGGATGACAAGACCCTTGATGCAGATAAGGCGGTCCATGTCTGATATATGTCAGTCACATATATAGTAGTACATTTTTAGAAATATTACTTACCAGAAGGGTTCAGATCTCGTAGATTAGTTGTTTTATCCAATCCGAAAGGTCGGAGAACGTAAATAGATGAAGATACCTGGTCTTCCAGGGAAGCCTGTTGCTGGTCGGGCTGTGCTCGAGGCGTGGGTGCCTCCTCAGGTCTATCTGAGCTAGGGAAATTAGGCTCAGAGCTCTGTGTGCTATGTTGGGAAGCCTGGTGACCAGTAGTGCTCTGAGAACGGTTTCTCATAGTCTCTGCTCGGGCGATTTCTACCATCATGTCGTGAACGGACTGATCCATAACAGGCACGATTTCTTGAGGGTACGCTTGAATTTGATGCCATAGCTTTCGTGTAGGCGGGTAAAGATTCAAGTCGGAGATGTCGAGGTAAAGCCGTGTCGTGCCCAGAAGCAGCATGTTCTCCAGAGCCTCCCAGTATGGTTTCGATTCCGCATCGGGATCGCTTTGAACTTCCTCGTCGGACGCACCATCACGATACATACGGTATTTCTGTGTAAAGTTGCGAAGGAACTCCTTGAAGGAGGCAAAGGTATCGTCAATGGAAACGGTCGTACCCCAGATGAGACTCTGTCCTTGTCCACCGAGAACATCTGCCTCTGAGGTGTTTGGGTCTCTATTTGCGAATGAAGCGACGTCATCAGCTGGGCCCTCACGAACCACACGACCGGCGTCGTCAAGAATGACCCGACGAGCGGCACGGGGTGTTCGTGCTGCATCAGAATTGATATCACCTCGGCGGTGGGGCGCAGGTGAACCAATCTGGGAACCCAAGAATAGTCCACTTGCTTCACTTCGAAGCTCCGACTGATGTCGCAGTGATCTTCCGGGGCTTGAACTAGGATCGTAGCGAACGGGAGAGGATCCTATACTTATCAGTCTCGTGACGATTAAGTCTGGTTTTGCTATTTCTCACCTCCGTGGTAGGCAGGGGTTGTTGGATTAGCCCGGGGTGTTCTCTGAGGATCAATATCGCTTTGGGTATCTGTCATCTGACGAAAAGGCGAGCTGGGAATATCGCTACGAGCTCGAGTGCTCTGGCTGTTTGTCATCTGCGCGAATGGCGAGGAAACGCCGCCTGCGAGATCATTCTGGCCGCTGGGTCCTGGTGATGAAGACTGATAGTTGAGAGGAGGGCTCGAAGGGACCTCTAGCTGCGAGTTTGCTGGACCACCGGGATTACGAGCAGGACGGCGAGGAGTCGCTGAATTGCGTGTTGACCTTTTCGTGGGGGACGACATGGTGGAATATGTTGTGTTTTGCGGTTGTATAAGTGAAGCTAAACAAAGACAAGTTGGCTTGACCCTTGTCTCCAGCTACTATTGACGTTCGGAAATTGGTAGTGAAAACGAGGGGGGGATTGGCTGGGTGACGAGTCGCGTTTTCCTGCATGTCCTAGCACGCGTAAAGTGCTTTACGCGAGACGGGCAGGGGAAGGGAAAGAGCTGCGATAAGATAAGATGCTGCGGAGCGGTCAAACGTTACTTCCGGCATCCCTTGTTCGTAGTGTGGCATTGCTGGCATCTGTATCTGGAGGGGCCACCGTTTAGGTAGGAAGCACTTACAAGCTACCGAACAATACAACAAACCGCAACCATGTCCCCAGGAATGACCCTTTTCGCAATTCAGGCCGTCCTGATCCTCAGTACAGAGGACGGCTCCAGGATATTCGCAAAGTACTTCCAGCCGCCTCACTCAGCACCCAATGGTACATCCATCCTCCCCTGAGCTTCCCTCGCTATAATACCACTGGGCGCAACGACAGCTGACAACTGTTCTAAACAGCTCCCGCAAGCGCCTCAGCCAACCCCTACTCCGATGTCAAGGCGCAAAAGGCTTTCGAGAAGGGTCTTATTGAGAAGACCGCCAAGCAGACCGGCGACATTATTCTCTACGACAACAGAATTGTGCTGTACAAGATGGAGTCAGATGTCATGATGTACGTCGTTGGTAGTGTCGACGAAAACGAGATTCTACTTTACAACACCATTCTTGCTCTGCGAGACTCTCTCCACCTGCTCTTCAAGTGAGTCTTCCTTTCACAAGCTTGCGCTTTCCTACGGTATGCACTAACACAATCACTACAGGCAATCCGTCGATAAGAGAACAATCGTTGAGAACTACGACCTTGTTTCGCTCGCCATTGACGAAATTGTCGACGACGGTATCATTCTCGAGACCGACCCCACCATCATCGTTCAGCGTGTCAGCCGAGCACCCACACAGGATATGCCCGTTGGTCGCATTGACCTTAGTGAACAGGGCGTCAACAACCTGGCGCAGCTAGGAAAGTCGAAACTGGCGGATTGGCTTCGACAGGGTCTGTAAAGGGGATGAAAGGGTTACGTCTAGAAATTCAGGAGTTTTGTCGTTATTCTAGCGCCGCATGCAAACCAAAATTCAAAAGAGGAAGACACCGCGCCATTGGTTTGGGTTGGTCTGGCTGATTCAGGGTCAACGAAAGGAAGTGCTTTTCAATACAGGTTGATGGTGTTCTAATTGATACGATCATTCAATCTCTAGTCTCGGACGCTGCTTTGCGGAGCCTATTCATGACCGCCGCTGCGATGTCACTTTTATCATCTATGCCATCCACGAAAATGGTGTCTGCGCCTCTTCGATCAAATTCCCTTAGCGCTGCAAACAGGCCTCGCGCAATCCCTTCAGTGCCCCGGCCCAGGTCGATATCCAGGATTGTTCCTATGACTTGCTCCTTGTCGTCTAATAGATCGCCTTCGTATACTTGGAATGGCGAATCATCCTGTTCGTCGGCGGCTTGAACGTCAGTAAGATGGTGAAAGTTGGCGCATCGGAGTCCAGCCCCTGACTTCCATCGTTGAGTACGAATAACACCAATCTTTCTCCTCTTTCGATCGCCGTTTGTAGTATGGCCATTGACTGTCTCACTGGCCGTCTCGAAGTCAAACAGGGCGATTCCGTCACCCCCCTTTTTGAAACTTGACTCATAGAGCACTACTGTAGCCTTGGGGCTATAATGCTTGTACTTCATTCCTGGTGCTCGAGGCGCTGCCTTTCCTTCTTCGCTCTTGTCTTTGTAGGCTATCGTTACGTTTTCCCAGCCAGGGCAGGTTCGTAGCTCGTCGATTCCAATGCCACCAGGGCGCAGTACAACAGGAGGATCGCATAAGCCGTCCACTACAGTACTTTCAACACCAACATGGCAGTGTCCTCCATCCAAAATGAGTTCGATTCTTCCATCGAGATCGTCCTTTACGTGCTGAGCCGCTGTAGGTGAAGGCTTGGTGGAGGCGTTGGCAGAGGGCGCTGCCAGGGGTACACCGGCAAGCTTGATGAGGGAGAGAGCAAGGGGCGAAGAAGGCATTCGTACACCAAATGTCTTTAGCCCTGCAGTCACTTCAGGTGCCAGCTTTGACGGGACAGGGTTAGGAAGTAGAATAGTTAACGGTCCGGGCCAGAATCTCTCTATTAAAGCCCTGTAACGCTCTGGTATGGGATCTTGAGTTTCGTCTGTGTGACCAATGTACTGTCGCAACATGTCCAGGTCGCAAACATGAGAGATGAGAGGGTTGTCCGAAGGTCTTCCCTTTGCAGAATAAATTCCCTTGACTGAAAGTGTCCGAGTAGCATCTGCGCCGAGTCCATAAACAGTCTCGGTAGGGAATGCGACAGGTGTGTCTGTGGTTCGCAACTCGTGGGCTGCATCCTCCAGTGCTTTGAGAGCCGCATTGTTCTCATGGTTAATCTCCCAACTGTCCAGCTTAGCGAGACCATTTCCAGATCGGAAATGGCCTAGGGATCCCTTGGTAGGGACTTTGACTATCCTTGTCTCCATCGTGGGCGTAGCTTGAGAAATAAATCTCTGTGGTGTAAGTGGTTTTCTCAGTGTTGACAAAAACAGCGGGCTTCTACGAGAAAATATGTTCGAAAAATAGAAAAGACTATTCCTCTGGAGTGCGAGAGCTTGTGAGGATCCTCGCAAACTATGATATCGCTGTTTGTGGCCCAAGGTTCGTGATAGTTGAGTGATGGAAATTTTTATCACACTGGGCCTCATGCTCACTCATCATGACGAGCTAAAATGGAGCCTCTGGCTGGACATTGATGGTTGAGACTTGAGAGTGACTCAGAGGGATGCCCAATCGAAAATTGCTGTCTTTAGGCTCTCGGCATGCCTGAGGTGCCACTAAAAACATTTTTATTTGGAAGGGCTAACGTTACTTAGTACTGAGTACCTAGGTAGCTTTTATAGATGGCCACCAATAAACTGAACAAGTATATATCCTAACAAAACTTGACTGTTTGCAAAAGAATAACCATTTCTTTAAAGAACATATCATAGATTGAACTCTCTATTTCATAAAATATCTTGTGAAAGTAGTCAAGGTCATTGATATTGAACAAATTGTAATTTCTCCCAACATGACACCAAATACTCGCATCGCTTGCATCTATTCTCATACATTTTGAACTCTTTTCTCTAATCTACGTCATGTATTGTTGTCCATCGAAAACATCATTAAACACTGCATCATCCTCTAACCAAGGTTCTCGCCCTCCTTCTCTCTTCCTCAGTCAGTACCCATTCAATGCCCTCATCTTCCCCGTCTTGTGCCATGATTTCATCCCATTCGTCATCTTCCATGTTGGCTACCATGAGAAGCTGCAGCACCTTACTAAACACCTCTCTTACAGCGTAATCTCCACGGGAGACTACGTCCACCAACGCAATAAAGTCACGTTCGAGACGGATCGCACCGAGAGCATTGGTTCGACCTGCATAGCCCATGATTTTCTTCTCCCAGATCTTAGATAGGTATCGCGCGGTGATGTCGAGTAGGGTGGTGTATGTTCCAGGGGTCATTATACGTGCAATTGGCTTCATGAGTTGATCCCAGCCGTGTTCAAAGAGTCGGGGTACTTGCTCCAAAAGTTCATCCTCATCTTCGTCATTCTGCTGAGCAATATCGGCAATGTCGTCTTCGGATAAGGTGTAATCCGCATCACGGAATGTCTCTGTAAGAACAGGCCGTAGACGAAGCTTCACGACTTGGTTGAAAAGCACTTGAATGCCCTCGTTGAGAAGCTCAGATGCCTTGCCGACAAATGACGTCTGGAGAGTATGCAAAGCATTCGCCACAAAGATAACATCTCGCTCAAAGGGGAATGAATCTTTGAGAGGTCCGTTCTGAGCATCGCCGTTTGGCGAGTCACTCGACTCCCCTATTCGGCCTGTGATAATGCGGGTCAAATACTCGTTGGCCATGTCAAGACTGTTGATGAGAACAATAAATTGAATGATCCGATCTTCAGGCGGGAATCCTCCCTGAACAACAGGCCGAGGGTACGATTCATCCCGCATCTTGCGTTGAATCATGCCAACAAAATCGGAACCGAGCACTCGGCCAATTGTTGGCACCACGGAAGCAATAACATCTCGCTGTGACGTAGAGATGGACTTCTGGATGACGGTGTTCACAATATACATAACATCATCGACGGCCAATATGATGTACGGAGCGTTGCCCTCGATATGTTTACTTAAGCTCAGTGACAGACCAGTAGGGTACTCATCCAGCTGGAAAGCCTTCTCCACTGAACGGCGGAAGAAAAAGGTAGTCATGACATTGTAAGGAGATGTGAGTTTTGTGGACACCTTTCGGTATAGATTAGACTTGACCAGTACATCTGGTATCACAAGAGGAGCTTCATCTGATGTCTCAGCGTCCTAAGATCATGTAAGTAAAAACGTAGTTCAGGGGTTCAGATACTCGGTCATACCTTGCATTTGCCAGCGAGGAATCGAGTGTACAGAGACCAACGCCCAAGCATGACGGCAATCTCACTGAGCAGACCATCAACCTCTCTCATGTTGACACCCTCATCCTCACTCTCTCGGGGGTTGTTGCCTTGTCCAATAGCCGGTGAGTTCACTCTTGGTGTGCCACCGCGCGGCGGCTGGGGCAGGAAGCTTTGAACAAGGAACGAGAATGGGTAACTCCTGACATCAGTGAGTTTTCTATCGATTCCTCTTTCATCGCTCCATGTGTCGACAATAATGCCACCTTGGACATCCGCTTCCATTTGCAAGCGTTCAATAACTCGGACCATCTTTCCGGTACCGTAGTGACGTTCCACGAGTCCGCCGTGACCTTCTACAATCTGCGCGATATGCTCGAACAGTTTCGTCAGAGCGTTGGCGTAGAAGAAGCCCTCCCTGTGTTGGCCATTCATGGCATCCTTAAGCGTCGCGCGAGCTGTCCCAGCAACTCCCTGGCATACGTATCGTCCATAAACGTCCAGTCCGACGTCTGCCCTTCCTATCAGCGGGAAGAGCTTGAAGAACCGTGTGACCTTTGTTCCGTCACTTTCCTCTGCTGCCTTCTCGAACTCTCGCAAGAAGAGGCCACACAGACTCTCCTTGGCTTCCTCAAGCGTCACCCACGGGGGGTCGGGTACTTCGACGCTGGGTACTATGCCAACGGCGAATGATCCCTTTGTGATCTCCTCTGGTATATTGCTGGCTCTTGATATGTATCCGGCAGCGGCCTCCCAGTCCTGGGGGGCGCCCATGGAACCGACCACGCCATTAACACATGCCTTCAGCTCTGCAACCTGTTCCACGACTCCCAGCGTCTCTTCGACTCGACTTTTCTCCAGGTCCAGTTCTTTGACTCTGTCGCTCAGTCGACCAGCGGTATCTGCTGCTGTCGCCAGCATGTCATTTCCAATCGATCGTGCGGCGATGACCTGAGCTCCTAGTCCAGCCCGTAGAAGATCTAGCCGGCCTAGATCACGGGAGAGGTCGGCCTGAGAAGCAACAAGAGCATCGAGTCGAGAAGTTATAGAATTCTCGCGGGCGTGGAGGGCGGCAAGCGCATCGCGAATCTCAGCCTCGGTGGTGGCATTGTCAAGGGACGAAGTAGAGACAGCAATCGAGGATTCGACGACAGAGTGTTCGTTATGAGAGAAGCCGTTTGGAAGGCTTGACATTGTCATTAAGGTGTCCTACTCGTGCGGCGCATTTCTGTTCACAACCTCTTTTTGTCTACAATCAGGGCGATAAAGGAGTGACGTGGAGCTTGCAGCTCACTTGTCGCAGCTTCTGGAGGCGTTGCTTTAGGTTGTTGGTGACACGCAGCCTCCACAAGGGAAGCTCCCCGCAATTGACTACAAGGTTTCGAGGTTACCCTGCACCGACAATAAGACATGGTCTGGACATCTATAGAGGTGCCCATCAACATATAGTAATTATTTGCATATATCTGATATTTGTGTACTTTCAAGAGCCAACTAAACTTTAGTCGCTATGCAAACCCATCATGTGTATAATATTCATGCGCTGTATACTATACAAAATATGCTCCTTTGAATACAATATCCCCCAATAGTATCAAGCTCTTGTTTACATCACACAGCTTGGCTGTATCCATTACCAAAACGCCGTTTCCCGTACTTAAGATATTTTCGCAGCTCGTCCGCCCAAAACACCGTGCTGCATAGAAAAACAAGCCGAACAAGATCGAAAAACCCAAGAGCTTCAGTCTGGAAGGTCTCCTGCAGCCAGGGGAAGTAGATGACAAGCAACTGGCCGGCAATGCTGAGAGCAACAGCCCAGTTAAACAGGTTATTAGAAAAGACTCCAATTTCGCCCCGGAGGATCGACTTGGACTCGGATCGGCAACTCAAAGCGTTGAACATGTCGAAGAAGACGAAGCAAGTAAATGTCATGGTGGTATCTCGTCGAGTCACTTGACCGTCGGCCACCATCTCACGGCGGTAAATAAGCATTGTCCCGACAGTAATGATAGCAGCCGACGTGAGCACACGCTGGATAAGCTTTCGCGTGAGTACAGGATCTCCTCGTCTTCGCGGGGGCTTGGTCATCACGTCGGGGTCAACTTTTTCGACGCCCAGAGACTGAGCTGGTGGGCCATCCATGATGATGTCTGTCATATGGCGGTTAGCTTACATACCACTAGAGCTGGGACAATTTAACTTACTAATCCATAGAATCTGCATGGCATTCAAGGGGGACTTGAAGCCGAAGCAGGTGCAGATAAAAACAAGAGCCAAGCTGGCAGCACTTGTGCTGAGTTGGAAGGTGAGGAAATTTTGGATGTTGTTGAAGATACCTTTACCCTCCTCGATTGCTCGAAGGATTGTAGAAAAGTCATCATCTGTCAGGATCATATCTGCTGCTTCTTTAGCAACATCAGTCCCATGACGACCCATAGAGATACCAATATCAGCTTTCTTGAGTGCCGGTGCATCGTTGACACCATCTCCGGTCATGGCAACGATATCGCCTCTTGACTGAAGGGCTCGAATAATCTTCAGCTTGTGGTCCGGGTTTGTTCGTGCAAATATTGTTGTATGTTGCATGGCCTGTGCCAGATCCGCTTCGGACATCCTGTCAACTTCGTCACCGCGCAGGACAGGCTTCACAGCATTCTGACCACTTGTGTGTCCCATGGGCGCCGCGATAGTCATGCCCAATTGTTTTCCAATCGCAAGCGCTGTAGTTTCAGCATCACCGGTAATCATGATCACCTTGACACCGCCTCGCATCAGGCGTCTTATTGAACGCCCAACTCCAGGTCGAGGAGGATCGCGCATGCCAACAAGACCGGCAAAAGTTAGGTTTTTGTAGATATCCTCTGGAGCATGAGAAGAAGGACTCTCGCTTCGATCAAAACCAGGAGTGTTGCGTGCGGCAGACTTGTTTCTTGACGCACGTGAAACATGGCCACTTGCGAATGCCAACACCCGTAGACCCTTGACAGCCATGGCTTCAGCAGCTTGAATAGCTTCTTGACGACGCGAGGAGTCAAGCACAATCTCTCTTCCGTCTCTCTCAAGATAGGTGTCACAAGCTGCCAAGACCTTTTCGATAGAACCCTTCATGTATGCATATTCCTTGTCGCCTCTTGTTTCTGAGCCAATTGTAACACCCATCCACTTTCTTTCCGAGCTGAAAGGTGTTTCGCTCACTCGCGGGCCAATGGATGCTCTAACGTCGTGCTCTTTGAAGCGATCAAGGAGGTCGAGCATGGCAACATCAGTCGGTTGTCCAACCCAGCGAGTATAAGTAGACACTTGGTCGCGGCCAAGCGTAGAAGATAGAACGGCTGTGGCAGCCTGACCATGTTCTGTGTACTTTTGAGCAAGCCGCGCATCGTTGGCAATGTTGCCTATGCGTAGCACACGCAAAGTGGCCTGGTTGGTTTCCAGACTGGTTTCCACATCTTCGTTATCAGACTCAACCTCAACCGGTTCTTGAGCTCCAAAATACCATATGCGGGTAGTCGTCATATGATTTGTAGTAAGAGTGCCTAGTATCTCTTGTCAGCTTCTTCCACGCAATTCTCAAACTTGACATACCCGTTTTGTCAGTGCAAACTACGTTTACAGATCCCAGTGTCTCGACCTTCGGCATCCTCCGCACAATCGCATTGTGCCTAGCCATGCGATGCACTCCAAGAGCCAAGGTGACAGTGACAATGATGGGCAGGCCTTCGGGAATAGCAGCGACAGCAAGTGAAATCGAAATCGTAAAAATCTCCAGGATCTTCTTCCCTTGGAGCCAGCCGACTATCGAGATAAGACCGATCACCACGAATGAAGCTTTGCTGAGCTGCGAACCGAGATCGTCCATCGATAATTGAAGTGGAGAACGCGGGCTCTCGGTGCCAGAAACGCTCGTAGCGATGGTGCCAAAATGCGTATGTCCTCCAGTCGCAAAGACAATACCTTGACCATGACCGGACTTAATCAACGTTCCCATGTACGCAATGTTGTGAATACCATCTCCGTGAGAATCGCCATGCTCGGCTGGAGCAAGGGATGTAGGTCGTGGCAGCTGATTCTTATCAAGACCGTACGCACCAAAGCCACGGCTGCGCGCTTCAGCCGTTACTCGGACAGGCTCAGTCTCTCCAGTAAGATTCGAGGCATCAATTGTCAGGTCGGCAGCTTTCGTAACGCGGATATCGGCAGGAATGCGATCACCAGTGGTGAAAAGAACAAGATCGCCAGGAACCAGTTGTGAAGCCATGACCTTGGAGGAAGTCGCATCCAGAATATCGCTAACCGGGGTAACAGAGCCAGGAGTCAAGGCAGAATCGTCGTCATCAGCGCGCGGGGGCCATGTTGGAGTCTTTCCTGTTGGCGACACCTTGCCCTCACCCCGGACCAGATGGGCGTGATTCGGCACAAGATGATTGAGAGCCTCGATAGACTTCTCGGAACGGTACTCTTGGATGAATCCGACAGACACAACAATGGTCACCGCAACGGTGATGCTGATAGCATCATCTGTGTTTCCTAGAAGGAGTGAGGTGCCAGCTGATACCAAGAGGAGCAGGATAAGGGGCTCCTGGAACTGTTTGATGAATCGCAGCCACAATGGCTCTGGGGGATCGTGAGGAATTTCGTTGGGACCATAATCGCCGAGTCTGGTCAAGGCTTCGTTTGGAGTGAGACCAAGGGTCAGGGACGTTCGTAAATTCGCTGCAGCTTCGCTTGGGGTCATGTATGAGAAATGATCAGCGACATTCTAGTAGAGCTGTTAGTTGAACCAGACATAAAAGAGATGCGCAAATTGAAGACTGACCCGTGCATCAGAAGAGGTAGTTCGGGCATGGTGACGAGGACGTTGCGAATGGTCGCTATCCTTGGAAGTGGTGTTGTCGCCTACAAGTCCGGTAATGGATGGAATATTGGATGTCGGCAGCAAGGTGTCATTTCCCGGACCGTCGCGGCCGCCCCATGGCAGCTGCATATCGAAAATAGTAGGGTGCGAAGGTTCGTGTTACAGTTGTAGAGTGAAGGCCGTGGAATGCATTGGTGGTCAGGTTCGATTTAGAAGTGAGCGCAAGCCTGATGGAGGATGAAGGAAAGTCCTCTGTGTTGTAGTTGAATACAAGGGAACGACGTCAAGGCATGGACTAGAGTTGCCACGAGAAAATGTATCCAGCTAGCAATTCGGATCCCACTAAAAGAAAAGGGACCGCTTCAGGACCGTCGAAGAAAGGATCCAAACATAAGTAAACGCGACAAGGCGAGAAGAAGAATAAAAAGAGGCCAGCAAGGACACGAATAAAGGTGATGGCACGTTGGATGACCCGGAATTATGTAAAGTCGTCCTGACCTGAAGATGTCCAGGTGTCTTGTCCTTCAGGGAGCGGGTCGAAGCTAGTACTGTTCAAGCTCCGGCAAGGCTGCCAGGGGCTTGCATCGACCTAGAGAGGCTTATTAGCCAGTGACATGAGGATGGCTTGGCGGACGGGTCAAGATTGGCTCCAAGAATGAGCAGTCAGGTCTGGGCCAATTGCTTTTGCTGCAGGTGTTTAGAGGTTTGGCATGGACAGTTTAAGCCACATTATAAAACGACGTTTGAGATATCCGGCCGTGTTGCAATTGTCTACCGTGGAACAAGTCTTTACGGTTTCGAGTTTCACTAGGCACATACTATGCAAGTACTATGTATAGTTATGATAGCTGAAGTGCGGACGATCAATCTCCAGACCCTTTGCGTCTAATACTACTTACTACCTCTTTAATGACATGGGTTGGTAGGTACCTATGTAAGCATCGCAGATTAAATTGATGGTTCAGAAAATGAGACATAATAAATCCATTAAGCAATCTTTATGAGAGATTAGACAAATACGGGATGATTCGGTATTCCAAAAACCCATGATGCCCCATTAGGTTCATTCGCATACTACGGTAATGACCTCAGTCCTTAAAAGTTGGTTCCGAGCGTTCGTTCATCAATTAACACGACCCGTCATCCACATTTTTATGGTGGGATGTTGGTCGGGCGACCTGGCTAGCCGATGATCCCATCCCACCAATGAGATGCACTGATATGGCGGATAAACTATCCTCCGACCTCCCTCGACCAGGCTTTGCTACTGCCACAGATCAGGCCCCAGCCACGCCATTTACCGTTGGAGACGACTCAAGGCATCCCCCTCTTCAAGGTCCAGGTCCCATTTTCCCCTTCTAATAAAATACCTTGACTGCCTTACGTCGCGATAATCCCGCCCGCGCACACGCCTTATCACCTCACACTGTTCTCCGAAACCGTCGCTATCGCCTCAAACTTGGTCGCTGATTTTCACTTCTCACTTTGCGCGATACTCTCGCATTGCTTCATGCTTCTGGGGTGCTCGCGACGCTGCTCTTGCGCGTAGAGCCATCCTGCCATCGAGCTTGTTTACCCGACGCGCCGGCATTGGTGTTGTCCGCCTACCTAGCTCAGGTACTTTTTATTACCACACCACCAACTCTGTTTGAACTTCGCCTTTACCGATCCTCAGTATCTGGATCACAAATTCTTTTTTGGAATTACCATTGCTACCGTCGTGCTTTCTTTTTTGTGCATCGCGTAATATCGCGACGGCATCATGTTTTATTCAGAGACCTTGCTCCAAAAGAGCGGGCCGCTCGCCCGCGTCTGGCTTTCAGCCAACCTTGAGCGCAAGCTGTCAAAGACACATATTCTTCAGTCCAATGTTACGGACAGTGTAGAGGCCATCATTATGCCTAACCAGGCGCCGATGGCCCTGCGACTTAGCAGTCAGCTACTTCTTGGTGTTGTGCGAATTTACCAGCGAAAGACGCGTTACCTTTTGGATGATTGTAATGAAGCTATGATGAAGATCAAGATGGTTGGTTTCCCACCCTGACGCGTCGCATAGTCGCGTTTGCTAACTTGCCTAGGCTTTCCGATCTTCTGGAAACAACGATATGGCCGTTAACCTCCAGGCCCCCAACCGAGAAGCTTTGACCCTTCCTGACAAGATCACTCCTTACGACAATTTTGAACTACCGCCCCCACCAGATGCGAATTGGCTTATGTCTCAAGTCGAAGACGTTACCACCGCACCAATTGGCCGAAAAGGTCGCGTCAGCCAACGGGACATTAACTTGCAAGAAGATTACGACAACAGTCAGTTTCTCAATGATGGTATGGCCATGGATGACGATATGATCGCCCCATTGGGTAACATCGACCTGGAGCTGGATTTTGGTCTTGATGATCTCGGCCTCGAGGAGACAGCACTCGAACCTGAAGGAGGTCGACGAGAGGATCGCACCGCAGCCGGTCCCGATATTAACGATTCGGAACTTGACTTTCCTCAGAAAGATGACCAAGATCGTGCTATGACTCTCGACCTTCCCAGGGACGACGTCATTATTCATGACGGCGGTGAGGATGTTGTAATGGAGGGCATGGAACTTGACTTCAATCCAGACGACGTCTCTCAGATGCCTGGTATCGCAGGGCCCGAATACCCTCCCCCACGGATCTCCGAATCACCGCTTTCCGATATTGATGAAGATCGGGCCGCACAATTGGAGGAGGACCATTCGAGATATCAAATGGCTGATCTGTATGAGCCCGAAAATGAGGACGACCACATTGTTCGACGACCTGCGCAGCGCGCCAAGAAGCAAAAGATTCTTACTCCTGACGAAGAAATTGCACTTTCGAGCAACCACATCAAGCAACAGCAGGCGAACCGTGACAACATCATCAAGGAGGCTGGATTCCTCCCCCGTGATCCTTTCCTTTTGGCTTTGATGGATATGCAAAAGAGTGGTGGGTTCGTCTCCTCTATCATGGGCGATAAACGAAGCACGAACTGGGCCCCTGAACTGCGCGGCATTCTTTCGCTTGACACTGCTCGTGGCATGAATGAACTGAAGCGTAAGCGAGACAGCGGAATCGCCGATGTTGAGAGCGATCATGGAGCAAACAAATCACCCCGTATGCTCGATATTGGATCAGACACTGGACTTGGCTTTGAGGGCGGTTTCGGTGACATGAGTCTCCCTCCCGATGAAAGTCGACATGAGATCCCTGCTGAGGATGAGATGGAGGATGAAGAAGGTGTCACTATGATGCCTGGCTTCGAGGACACAACCATTGCTCTTGTCCACCCCGCCGAGAGTGGACCTGTTTCGCTCGGTACCAAGCATGTTGTTCACCAGCTCCGAGACCGATTTGGTGATGATGCTGCCGACAGCCCTGGCAAGCGAACGGAGAGAGCAGTGCTTTTCCAGAACCTTTGCCCTCGAAAAGAGGCTACCAAGGCTGACGCCACCAAGATGTTCTTCGAGTGCCTGGTTCT
The DNA here is from genome assembly GCF_019609905.1 of Fusarium poae. Lineage (NCBI taxonomy): Eukaryota > Fungi > Ascomycota > Sordariomycetes > Hypocreales > Nectriaceae > Fusarium > Fusarium poae. The sequence continues at coordinate 1,532,019 of NC_058399.1, forward strand.
TGCCACAAAGGACGCCATCAAGGTCGAGCAAGGCTCCGGCCTGGGCGACGACATCCGGATACGCGCCAAGCGTGGACTCTGGGGCGCTTGGGCCGAGAGAGAGGCTGGTGGTGAAATGTCCCAAGACAATGACGCCCGCGATGAGCCTGAGCATGCGGCTACTGTTACCCCCGCGGTTGCCGTTTCAGCATGATTCGACACGAGCATGCATTTCCTAGCTGCATCGTTATGAAGAATTGGATGGGCGGGCATGTTTGGTCGTGTAAAGTATTGAATTCCAGCATTCTTGGGCCATCAACTCGAAGGTCGCCCAGTTGGTGTTGTAGGCGTTTAGGGATATACCATGGCTTGCGGTACTTGGTTGGATGGATCGTGGTTATACGGGAAAAAGGGTAGAGGGCGATTTGCCTCTGCTTTCTGTTTTATGATGAGTCTTGTTGGACAATAGCATTAGTAGCTGAGTATAGTTGTTGAAAGAGCAATAAAATTATATAGCAACTCTAAGTCTGCCTAATAATGCGAATTGATGTTTTATATCGCATGTGTACTTGTTGTACGCAGTTAACTAGGCGTCTAAAGTGAAGAAAGACAACAGCAACAGCCCCGCCATCTGGACCCCACGTTGAACATGATCTCATTTGCCCATCTGTACAAATAATTGCTCCAGGCATCAAATAACAAAACAGGCACCCAATTAACTATTCTCGCTGCCTAAGAAAGCCGACGCAAACTTAACAAGCCCTTTGCCTACGATCACGACCGTCAATCTACATCAAACCTCACCAACCTGTTCCACCATGCCGCCGCCTTCACAACTCGCCATTGCTACAAGCTCCGTCAACCGCCTTCTCAAGGAGGAAGCTTCATACCACAAGGAGCTCGAGCAGGAGGAAGCCAACATCGAAACCTTGAAGAAGAAGATTGACAGCGGTGCCAGCGACAATGATGAGAACGCTCCGTATATACTCAAGCAGCAGGTTGGTCTACAAGACATCATCATGCATCAAAACTCACAGTTGACAATTTCTAGCAAACCGCCCTCGAAGAGACAAAGGCCGTTTTTGGACCCCTACGAGAAAAGATTGCCGCCGCTATCGAGAAGCTAGAGGAACAGCTCGCTGTAAGCGACCAGCTCGACGTACCGGAGGAGCAAGTGCAGCAGGCCAAGGAGACACTGGCAAAGGCCAAGGCCACCCAGGCCGATGCGTAAATGGGCACGCGAAACGGCGGAGGGACGAGCTACTTTACGATATTAATTATATGAGACTTAATGCAAAATAATCGCTTCTAGGCTCGTACACTCAAGAGTTGATACTAAGCACCCTGGCTTGCTTTGGTTTCTTCTATCGGGTTGCATGGGATCGAAAAGAGTTAGCAAAATCAGATATACTTGAGGGTATCTTGAAAAGTATTAATTACAGGAAGTCGACGCAAAAGGTTCCATACTGGCACCCAATACCAAAACTAATTATCCACTTCCATCTTGTCCTCGCTTTCTTCGGGTGGCTCGACGGTAACCTGAGGTGTTGCTTCTCCATCTTCGTGAACCCGACTCTCAGAATCATCCATATCAACATCATCCCCAGACTCCGCCTTGTGTTCATCGTTCGGTGGCATAGGCGAAGCGTCTCGGCTCGGTGCCTGACTACCGCCTCTGGAGCCACCGTGGTTGTGTTGGGGTTTCAGCATGTCTGGGCCCGGAGTATCCCTCATTGGTGTTCTTTCGCCATTGAGAGCCTCTGGATTAGGTGTGCCGGCGTCAGCATCTGTTTTCATCTGGCCGTCGCCATCTGGGTGAGGTGTCGCATTGCCGCTGGGTTCGTTTCTGGGCGTTTGCCCGACTTTGTCCACCTCGGCATCATCATCAGCACCCTCATTCATGCCTTCTCTACGATCGACTTCTTCCTTCTCGTCGCGAATCTGTCGTCGTAGAAGCATGCCTTCCTCCATGATTCTATTAAATTGTTCTCGCCTTTCTCTCCAAGTCTCACTGTAGGTTTCACTTTCTCGTTCAAGTTCTCGACACTCCTCCTCGAGTTTAGCCAAGTTGGTAATCTGGTCTTCGCGTGGTCTAAGCAAGCGGTTGGATGTTATCTTCTCTACTAACTCGTCGAACTTTTTGCGCTGCGCAAGGGTGGCTTGTGCAGCCTCGAGCTGGTCTCTCAGTTGGATGTTGTTCTCTCGGACACTGTTGCAGTCGTCGAGGATGCGGTGCTGATCGGCATTATAGCGCTCACGCTCTTGGGCATTGGCGTTGTGAAGAAATTGCATACGCGTGATACTACTGCCGAAAGCATGGAAATCGAGGTTCATCTCCTCCTTCAGCTCCCTGAGCTTGGGCTTTAAATCTTCGGGGGGGTTGGCAGCGACTTCGGGGGATAGTAAAAGTTGCGATATAGTGTTGAGACGTTTTGTGATTCGCTTGAAAGGTTTCTCCTCTACATTGAGAAGACGAGACTTGTGAAGCTCTGCCTCTTCTTCGGGATCAAGAAGATCCCATGAAGCTGAAGATGCCATCTCGATTCGAGTCGCGGTCTGCTTGTGTGTATGTTTGCGTGGGTTGATCGGTGGTCGGAAAATGTTCTTAATAGGATGATGACAGTTTTGAGACGCGTCACAGAAGTCCTTCGGCGAGAACTAATAGTAAAGACGTATTTAAAATACCTAAAGTTAGACGATGGATGATTAACAACAAAGCTTCAGCCTTGCGATGGCATTGAAGGTGCTAAGATAATTGAGCCAGTGAGCCAATGATATTCGCGAGTGAAGATGACTAAGGGTTTACATGCCGATGATGCACCCCCCCGCCGCCCGCTTTGATTCCAACTTGAAAGAAGTCACATTGTCAACCTCCAACATTCACACCTTCGATCTTCTCACCAACTATAGATATCCCTACAACAAAACCCTGCATACTGTCAAAAAAAAACCCATCGGTAGTACAGTAAATATGTCAGAAGAAGAAAGAGAACTCTTGGCTCGCATCGGTCAACTTGCAGGTTTGTGCCCTATGTTGTATTCTAAATGCAATTTACTGACGACTTCAAAGGCCAGATCAACCGTCACAAGAACGGGCAAACAGGTCCTCGGTTTCCGCCCAACTCTCATCCTGCCCACCATCGCCGTATGTTGCGATCCCAGTCTCAAAACAAGAGAATCGCTAACGCCCACAAGACAACTCGTATCGGCATGCAAGCTCGCCGTACCCGGCTCGCCACAATCGGATTGGGCGACCACCCACTGCGCATCAGCATAAAACGCTTCATTTGAACGCCGATAGCTCTAATGCATCCCGGTCTGCCAGCAGCGGTGCCGAGACACCACCAGGCTGGGTTTCCAGAAACGATCGTCATCGTCAGCTCATCAACGCAAATGTCTACGAAAGAGACACGCAGAATCGAGCGAAAGCCATTGAACAGACACACCAGAATAAGATTAATGGATATCGTCAGCACGAAAAGACAAAGTTTAACGAATTCTTGAAACACCAGGCCGGCGCCTCAAGCGCGCAGACTAACCATACAGGTCAAAACGAGCTCACCGTCGAAGGTGTCCGATTTCGCGTTATGGATGGCGGAAAGAAGCTTGTCAAAATTCCTGGTATGTGTAAAGCCCCATGTCGTGTCGACCTTCGTACCTTACCTGTCGCAGATGCTCCCAACTCGTCCTATCGAACTCCCAAGACTGCTATTATTGCTGGGGTTAAGTTTTACCGAACAAAGACAGGAAACCTCGTGGCGAATCGCGTTGTTAATGACCAGCGGTACGTAACGTCCCTCCATGGGGCGAAGTTGCTGACAGTCTTTAGGCGATCGGGCGCGGTCAAGAAGATTAATCAACTTTGTAAAATCTTCTCAACGACTGGTATTTCCTCTTTCTATGACTGGAGTGGTCCACGCCTCCATCATCCAAACTGGCCTAGTGGCCATGGGACAAAACTAACATTTAATTTTTACCAGGTTCATGCACTAAAGGCCCTCAGTGTCGCTACATTCACGATCCCAACAAGGTTGCTCTCTGTAAAGATATCCTGAAAGACGGACAATGTGTCAACGGCGAGTTCTGTGATCTTTCCCATGACATGACTCCCGAGCGCACCCCCAACTGCTTGCACTTCGCCAAAGGCCATTGCGCCAAGGATGATTGTCCTTATACTCACTCCAGAGCGTCCCCAGCTGCTCCAGTGTGCCGAAGCTTTGGCTTCAATGGCTATTGCGAGAAAGGGTCAGGTTGTACTGAGCGTCACGTTTTTGAGTGTCCTGACTTTAGCAATACCGGCCGATGTAAGATCAAGGGGTGCAAACTCCCGCATCGTGAGAGGGCAAGCGTCCTTCGAAACAGAACCAATGCCGACGGCGAGCCTCTTGGAGATATTTCAAGTGATGACGAAGCTGCAGATTCTGATGATGTTGATTCAGATGAAGTTGCCGAGTTCATCGACGCAGATTCGGATGTTTCCGACTTTGAAGAACAGAAGGATTTCCTATCGATTTAGATCCAAGTCAAGTCGTGGCGTCTGTTGCCAACAGGCATGCCATTCCGGCTTTCAACATGTTGCATTATCCGGCGTCTGGAGCATGGATGGGTTTTGGTAAATGCACTCGAGATACCCGTGACTTATCGGCGTCTTACAAGGTTTTGGCTATGCCATACCATGAACATGAGAAGAACAAAGCAGGGGAATAAGAAAAGGGAGAGAGAAAAAAAGACGATGAAGAAGAAACAAAGAAAAAGAGAGAAAAAAGCCTACTTCACAAAGCAGTCCTCCAGATAGATTAGGTTGTAAATGAAAGAGTTTTCTATTGAACGTGAGAACCACGGGTGAACATGATGGCTTACTGAATGATATACTGTTTATATATACTGCTAATATCTAGGAAAATATTGAAACATACCTACCTAGTTCATAAAGGTGATCTAGGTGAGCGTCACAGATCAAGGGTGATCAAAGCTTGAGCAAGACCAATGCTGAGGCTGACCAACTGGCCTCTATCGCCTGGATCACCCCTAGTCAATTACTATCTAGAATAGGTAACTACTTACCAGGTAGCATATAGCCCAGGTAGGTTAGTATTCAGTGAAAGTGCCCTCATATCAACTCTAAAAATAGCGAGCGTAAGTAACATGAACGCAAGAACAAAGATGTAAAGCAAAGAGTGCACCGATTTGGTATCGGATTGGTGTTTTTTCTCATTTGTTACTTCAATATAGAAACCATTAACCAGTATTTGAAATAATTCAGAGTTTCTGGTCCTGCTCTGAATAAGAAAAGAATCAACATTGGTTGGAATTAGTTTATCATCATCGTCTTAACCACTATACGCGGTTTAAGAGGGAAAGACCCCGAGGAAAGAGGCTTAGATGAAAGATATCATCTACTTTGGCGGAGGCTTTACACTGCCTCATTGACGACCTGCTGTCAGCATCAGGATCAGGGTCATGTACTCTGTGTGCATACATGGCTTACCCTGTACCAGTGAAGGAGCTCACCTGTTCGTTCCGCTAACTGCCTAGGTCGCACGGTTGGTATGAAGCCAGAGCCAAGTACATATCTTCCTGTCAATCTCCATATTACAGTACATAACAAATTGCGAAAATGGGTATACGCGATATTCTCAAGAAGAAGGACGACCTTTCGACAGGTGAATCTGCTCAGAAAGAGACGGTCGACCGTCTGGCAGCTCCCGAGTTTACAATCATCCGCTCCGATACCTCGACCCAAGAGCGCATCTACCCGCCGTCTATGAAGTCCTTTGACAATCTGCGCCTTGCAGCCCAAGACCCTAAAGGAAAAGAAAAGCCCCGGCGGTCCCTCGACGTCTTCCGCTCCGGCCGTTCACGATCCGGGTCTGAATCGAGCCAGACCAAGAAGGAGAGCGGCGCCCGTCGTCTGTCGCATCGTCTACACCTGAGCCGTGCTCCTCCGTCGTCCGAGAATGTCCCCGAGAACCTACCAGATATCGTCACGTCGAGCGACGGTGCAGACGAGCTGCAATGGGAGAAGCGCGCGACCATGCTAGCGGGACAGAACAACCGTGTCAGGACCGCCAGCCGGCCAGGGACCCCCTCGGACAGCGGTAGGAGCGAAGGGCGTGAGGTCTCGTTGCAGAAGATCGATGAGGATATCCAAGAGGCCATTCGCCTGCATGAAGCAGGCAACTTGGAGCTGTCGACGCGCATGTTTGGACGACTGGCTGATCCTCAAGGCGCCAACAACCCATTGAGTCAAGTCCTATATGGTCTTGCTTTAAGGTGAGAACAGTGGATGCGAGGTGAAGTTTCCAACGTCTCGGGTAGAACGTTTGGGTCAGTTATCTACAGGGTTTGAAGTATTGCGAAACGCCCAAAACCTAAAACCCTGCAGTGACGCCCCCAAGCATCGACCCATTGTCATCACATGTTGAATGAAGCAAATGCAGAATAAAACATCACGAAACTAACACAGGCTTATCTTGTACAGACACGGATGGGGTTGCGCACCAGATCCAGAGGGCGCCGTCAAGTATCTATCGGCTGCAGCCTCCAATTCCGCTTCCATTGAGCAAATGGCTCTCCAAGCCGGCATGAAGAAGGGCGGAGCTGCCAAGGGAGAACTTGTTCTGGCCATCTTTGAGCTGGCAAACTGCTTCAGGCATGGTTGGGGTATCGACAAAGACGCCTACGCCGCCAAGCAGGTAGGTTTAGCTCTCATGTATCGCGAGAGTGGCATTGGAAGCTGATTATTGGCCTACAATGTAGTATTATGAGACTGCAGCGAATTTAGGAGACACTGGTAAGTTGTACAGTACACTAGACACGAACAGACCGAGCCTAACCATACGATAGATGCCATGAACGAGATTGCTTGGTGTTACGTTGAAGGCTTCGGGTGTAAGAAAGACAAGGTACGTTGCACCGTCAGCCATCTATTCACCATAGACTGTCTAGCCGGTCATGAAGATGTCTGTACATGAGTCGTGCCAAAAGCCTTCAAACCCGAGGAATAGTGATTCTCGGTGAGACTGGCTTACTTGATTCGCTCGACAAACTCTCGCTGCCCAATATCGTGCATACAAACTCAGGCATCGACAGTTTGCTCCAGCAGTGCAAATCACCTCTCAGAGCTTCCTTGGACCGACAGAAGCCCTCATCCCCCACATACAAAGTATGACATATCATATGAGGCTGATGACTTGTACAGTTCGCAGCAGCCCGGTATTATCGACTGGCCGAGAAGGCCGGCAACAAGACACTAGGGAACTCTTGGTACGTTCAAAAATATCCACACGGCTTCAACGGCCCATCATCTCCATCTGCACCTCTCTATGCAACAACTGCTTTGTGGCGGTCTGTTGGCTTGATAGGTTCTCGTCCACCTCGCGCTGCTCAGGGGACCACAGAAGCTGGTGCGACGAGTGGCGGTCTATCAATTGGCGTTGAGATCTAAACTCATGCGACGTACGATCTGTAGTAGGGGACAAAGTACACTGACTCAAACATTGTGCATTAGGATCTGGAAGGAAAAGTACGACCCTCCGGGCGAGGGCAGCCGCAAGTAGTGCGGAGGAGGCAGCCATGTGCGACTTTACCCAGGAGGTGCATCTCCGCGATCTGATGCTGTGTAAGTCAATTTCACTGAGGAGAAGGAGGATACAGCTTTGTGATGGGCTGTTGGGAAGGGTCTCGGCTTGTCACTGGGCGATCAGATATTGTTTGTAAGCGTATTGGATATGTCGCGTTCTTATAAGCTATTGATTTTTACTTGTATATAGTCTTAGATATGTGTTGCCCAAGCCCCAATACAACTGGGTAGAACAAGCTGCGGAAACTTGTGTGTGCTTGTGTTTCGCCAAGATGCTATTTATTGAGTAGATACATAGAGTACAAGACGCCTTTTTTACTTCTGTGGTTGGTTGTACGTATTGAAGCACACTGTCGCATAGAAAGAAGCTTTGTGTGTGTAGACTATTTATTGAGTTACTACTTCAACATCTTGTGATAACCTGTTGTTGTCTCTTCTCTCTTTACCTCGGCTCTCACACTAAACGCCCTCGTGATGAAGAATCTTACCTGAGCTACCGTTGATGCCCAACTCTACCGAGCAATGAGCTTTGTTGTTCTTATTGGACGTTGTTACTAAGATATGCGGCCTGTAAATGCGGCCGGGTCGGGTCGGGGCCCGCATGGATGACGATGAACCGTGCGACGGCGTGCGTATCACATCACGTTCGATCGATTCGTCGTTATAAAATGTTAATGAACCGATATGGCAGAGACGGAAAAGGACGAGAATGAGGTCATGAGCATGATATGACCTTAACAAAACCGTCTCAGAGATGGGGACTCGGCCGTTAAAATGCATCCTGATTGGGAGACAGAGAATATCAGACTTTGGCACAGGACGGGTACAGAATTGTTAGTCTCTGTTAACCGCTGCCATACTCAATATCATATCTCATCTGAATATTGAGGCCGTGATATCAACCCAGTGATGCATTCATCAACAAAGTAAAGAGGGTTGCCATCACTTCAGCTCAACGTCCTGCAATGTCATGCAATGTAGAGTACGGCAGCTAGATACAAGACGCACTCGAATATTTCGACACTCGATCGATGCATGGTCAAGGATTCCCCATGGCTGTTCAGCCATGATGGTGGCGCAATCAAAGATAGGCAGTTCGATCTAGAAAGTGTATATACATACTATCGTCATAAACATGAGGCCTGCCACTATCGATCTATCAGATCGATATAACGCTGCTATACAGAGTGTGCAATTCTGGTTATCTCATCACCCCCAAATCCAAATCCAAATCTGCTTCCAGCCTTTGCCTTCCCATCCTGCCATCACTCCCTCTCCGCATCCCGTGCTGTCCCGCGCATTGGCAAGACATGTCTTAGACAAGCCACCATCTCACTCTGACACCCACCACTCACAGCTTCAGCTTATAACCGACCTATCAGCCACATGTCTTACCTTGTTTTCTCTTAAATCCTGATTCTCAAATTAGCACATACTCTGCTTCCTTCTTTGGCGTTGTATCAATGTCAGCCTAACATGGAGTCCGAAATCTTGATCTGATCACCCATCACATTCAAGGTGTAGCTACATGGTCTGTCATGACACAGCAGTATATGCTCACGAGGTAACATCAACACCACCTAGGAAATCATCTTCATAACCACTATTGTGAATGTGCATGCTATACGATATGAGAGAGAAATGAAATCTTCTCAGTTTAAATATTCGCTGCGTAAATACTATCTCAATATCATCCATGTCATCATAAATATCGTACAACAGACCAGACCACCTGGGAATGGGGGTTGCTAAAGAGAATCGAATAAATTCCAAAATAAACAAATAAATGATCACCGACGAGCTCGTTTCTTCGTCATCATTGACCATTTCAGTCATTGTCGTCTCTCGACGTATGCCACATTCCATCACCATAACAAAAAAAGAAAACACAAAAAGGAAATAACCATTCTGCCTCCCTCCATGCACCGTGATAATATACAGACTCTGATGGACTGGGCCCTCATAGAGTCTGCTTGCTTTCTGCTGGCTTCTGTTTTGCCGCTGCTTTCGACCCCAAGTGCCACCACATCCACCACCAACCATGCCTTTACCCAAAGAAAAAGAGGTATCCAATTTCGAGACAAGCCAAAATCACGCAAAACAAATCAATGCACGCTCGCTTGCTAGATCCATAGGAAATCAAAAACGACTCCGAAATAGGAAAAACACAAGAAACGATAATTGGAAGACAGAAGACCATCCGTTTGGGTGCGTGAGCAACATGTCTGAAGTGCGCGAGAGCGACATCGAGTATATGGCAGCTCATCTCCCGTATAGAGGAAGGAAAGTAGCCGACTTCAAGGAAAGTTAGGACAAAAGAAAAAAAATGTACAAAGGAGATGGGGGTTGATGTAGATCAGTGGGGGGCTATGAAAGCCGTGAATTCGTCGTTGCGATATTCTTTTCAATCTTAGATTCGTTTCGTCGTTCATGTTCTCATTTCATTGCATTGCTGCTCATTCTGCGCTGTTGCATTCGGACACCATTTTTGCGAAGTTGCGCACAACATCATTGGGGATCTGATCCCAAAGGAGAGATCGCGTGTAGACATCTGCTGCATCGCTCTGTTTGTTTGATCGCATCGCTGCGAGTGCTTCGGCCAGGTTTCGGCGTCCCTGGCTTGGAGAAGACTTTTCAGGGGCGTTTTGAAGGAAATCTTGGGAGTTGACACCGTTGTACTGAGCAGCCGACAGAGAGAAGATTTGTTCGTTTGTCTGCTCCTGTGTCGGCTGGGTCAGAGTGTCGCCAAGCTCGGAAAGCATCGAGGGCGCAACACCATCCATCATCATGTCGTTCATGGGAATCGGGTTGCCCCAGTTAGCAGCACCCGATGGCTGAGGAGGGGCCTGCAGAGTAGCTGACTGAGAGTTGACGCCAGCATCCTTGAGAACGCTGTCCAGGATGTTGGCTGAGGCAACCCTGACATCCTCGGAGACACGAGGGATCGCTGGAGTCGAGCGGCTCGATAGGACGAAAGCACCAACGAGGAAAAGCATAAACAGAAGACCGCCCTGGGCGGGCTTTTCGCTCTCGGCGAAAGGGTTCTCGCTCTTCTTGACGGGGGCGATAGCCATCTCCTGCTTGACCTCGGGCTCGGCAGGGTACTCGTTGAGGAAGTTGGATGCATCCCAGGCGCCAGGCATGCCCATACCGTCCATGTCGTCGAAACCGGATGAGAAGCCGTTGTCAGTGGTCGAGGGAACGGCACTCTCGAGTCGTTGAACATGGTCGGTCAGAACGCCAACCTTCTTCCTGAGTTCGCCGGTCTCAATGGTGTGGGCGCGGATCATCTCCTCTTTCTCAAGGTTGAGGTTCTCGATGTAGTTGGTGTAGGTCTGCTTCTCAAGAAGCATTTGCTCAAGCTTGCCGCGTAGTTCAGCCATCTCTTCCTCCATGTCGGTGATGATAGCGGTGTATTGCTTCTTCTCATCCTCCAGGCGCTCTGTGTGTTGCTTCTTGCGTTGTCTTGAGTCGAGACTGAAGGCAGTTAGTAAACCATGTAAACCGTGATAGCCTATTTAGCGGGATAAAACTTACGCTGCCTGTCGGTTGCGGAGTAGTCGCTTTTGTTGCTTAAGCTCCTTGATCTCTTGCTCATCAGTGGACTGAGAGATAAGATGGTCAATGTTGCTTAGGTTTCGCTCGGCCGGAATATCAAAGCGAGCATTCTTCTTGCGAATGCCATCACCTCGGCGCATCTCGTTGTGAGAACGGATACCGGGGCTGCTAGGGCGCATCTTGTTCTTGTTGATGGGCTGCTGAGGGGTCATCCACTCTTTCTGGGGAGAAGTGGGGATGGATTGGTTTCCAGCGGGGAGTGCTGGGAACATGTTGCCAGGGTTTGTGAATGGTGTCGGGCCGGCCATAGGTCGTTGGAAGAGAGGAACATTTGTGTCATATTCGGCAGACATGGCGTCAAAAGGATGAAGAGGAGTGCAAGCACCGGAGCTGGGTCCGAAGGCCCAGTTGGCAGTAGCATAGGCGTTGTGTTGAGTTTGGTCGAGGCGCATGAAGGGGTTGTTGCTGTGTTGGTCCAGGAAAGGGTTGTTGGAAGGCACCGACTGCATGTCGACGGACTGCCAGTCCTCAGTCTTTGGTGAGAACAGAGGATGCCCAACGGCAAAAGAATCCCGGCGGCTGTCGGCCATTGGAGGCGATAGTTCTAAGCCCGAATCGAGTGTGTTGTGGTCAAGGACGTTGTCGTCTAACACGCTGTTGTCTTCGTCCTCGAAGTACTTTTGTGCGTGCTGTGTGTCCAAAGTTAGAGAAGCTGGACGGTAGAATGGTTGTTGCATTTGAAATGTTGAAGACATTATGCAGAGAGCGAGGGAGTGAGTGAGAGCGGGTATATGTAAGATAGAGAGGTGGGGGGGAGAAGTTTAAAAGAAGAAACGGCGGACGGAAGCAAGGCTGTAAAGAGAATGACAAGCCAAGAAGGGAAGGATATGATGACAGGCAATCTTGAAGATGGGAAAACCAAATCCAAAATGCGTTTTGAGATCAAGGTGAAGATGAGCACACAGAGGCACAGAGGGAAGCGAAGAGAGGTTGGGGCATGAGGGAGGGGCGCGGCAAATAATAAAGTACCCAAGACAATAGGAACGAACTAAGGTATCATCATATTTTTTTTCCTTGCGCGCGGGAGAGTCAAACAATTGTTTGGTGGGCAGCAGCGCAGTACAGCGGTGAAGGGCGAAACGGGTACGGGTGTGTATTTTTGGTAGCCTGCCAAGTTTTCACGCACCTAGCAGCAGGAGCTCTCACCTCACTCGAGGGAAAGAGCAGAGCAGGGCAGGGGGGCGTGTAAGGTAGGCAGGTAACTAGTTAGAGCCTAAGGCTAAGGCAAGGTGAGGTGAGGTCGGGTGCAGGTGGGCTTGAGAGCGAGGGTAAGAGCGAGTGAGAACCTGGAAGGGAGCCAGAAAATCCGACCTTCCGTGCTAAAGGGTGGGGTCAAGTGCCATGCCATGCCATGCGCTGCTATGCTATGCCAGGCCAGCAGTACCTACAGTACCTAGACCCAAGATAGGTGCAATACAGAGTGTGACTCAAAGCTCGGTGCAAGATCGGGGGAACATGGTCGTACCTCCCTGGTATTGGGCAATCGTCAGAGAACCGAGTCCTATCCGCTCTGACTCTCTCTGTATCTCTCGATATAGAGGGCGCAGCAGAGGTAAAGACGTGGGGTTCTCGCGCTGAGATTGTTTCATACAGGCGCCTTTCGTATCCAGACTCCAAAAAAAGATTCAACTAAATCCTTTGGGCCCAATATGATGGCGGTAAAAAAAAGGCTAAGGTGATGATACGACGCGAAGCCGGAAGCTTGAGCGGGAAGGGACGGGAATGGCAACAAGCTCAGAGGCAGGTACTCAACTAGAATACCGCCAAACTGGATCAATTGACAACAAAAACAGCGCGCGACTGAATGCTGGATCTCTATCTGCAATGCATCCAGTATAGTGCAGTGCAGCAGGCCCAGCCGGCGCGGCGCGGCGCGGCGCGGTGCAAAGGACGATGAATGACCAGAAAGAGGGCACACTTACAACTGAGAGACTTGTTGTGTGGGATGGTGTGGGCTAACGTTTGGTTAGGCCTTCTTTTGGGTGGTGCCGACAATGATGTTGAGATGGAGATGGATGGATGTTGCAATTGAGTGAGTTCTTGATTCAAATATGCGACTCGAATCAATATAAACAATCAGTCAAGAGGAAGAGACAATATATGATTGTCAATGGAAGTTGTGTTTAAGAAAACAGACTACCACTTTGGGATCAAGACGAGGACCATCTTCGATTATATGTACTTGTCTGGGGCAAACAACCGGCAATTGCGCTTGTGGAGATTTTTGGACAACGACGGCGATACCTAGTCTTGGAGAAACATGACCATGGATAGGCAAGTCAAGTCAAGGCAAGACAGCAGGCCTTGGTCTCATCGGTCTCGCAAGCTCGCAAGCTCGCAGGGTCTAGCAGGGGATCTCTTAGACGGAGGATCATGAATGGACATGACCCACTAGAGGCCCGGGCCATGGATGGGCCCGTCTCCCTCGATATGGATATTGGAGGGCATTTCCGGATCAATGAGCATCTCGAATACCAGGCAAGATAGATCTCATAGGCGCTTCATCGAGGTGTAACTCCAGTCCGGTATACTAGACTAGACTGATCACTTCTATGTTGGAAAGGAATGAGCAATTGTAGGAATGAATAACATAAACAGCCGGCCATTGAGCATCAGAACGAGCACGCGTCTCGCTGATTTAGCCGTTTACGCAACATCCAATACCCATATGGGAATAAGAACTCAGCGTTGCAGAAGATCTCTGTGGGTGTGGAGGCGTATGTCAGGCTTGGGGGGCCTCAATCGACCAGGCAAACTTGGGGTCCAACCAGGCTGATAATACCTACTGATACTAACTTTGCTACCTATCATTTAGACTGCAGTATAGCAAAAGACGAGACCAGAGCGGAATAGATTGATGATTACTCTTCTCTGCCCATCGCTCGTTTTCCAAATACAAATCCACATCCAGCATCTAACGCGGATGCTCATTGGCAGTCAGCCATAATGGCGGTGATGAGTGTCGCAGTGCCCAGCCAAATCTGTAACAACGACTCCATATCAATTATCGTTGTGGTGGAAACCAGAGATACGTAACAGTCGTCTAATGGAGGACCGCAGCCCGCAGAGAAGAGGGTGATTTTGAAAGCTACACCATCATGGTAATCAGATCGCTAGATGCAAACCGACCTGCCGTTTCCAACGAGAGAATGAAGTTTAGGGTTTTGACAAGCATGGGGGAGAATCCGCCCAGGTTGTTTACTGCCGGTGCGACAAGAAGAAGCAGCCAAAGAACGAAAAGAATATGCTTTACTGTGATCGTAGAACCGCTGAAAGAAAAAGAAAAAAAATTACCATTGCGTCTGGGGAACTTTCACAGCACAAACACGGTACAACCCCTGTAAGTAGAGCTGCCATCAGACTGGATCTACGGAAGTTAGCGACGGGAAGCCATGTACTAAATTTGATACTCTCCCCAGGTTAGATTAGATGCCTATTACAACAACGTCAGATACAGACACCTCCAGTACATATCTACGCATTAGTGAGTCTCTAGACTGTCAGGGGCTCTTACTCATGCTCACGATACCACCACATCCCATTAAACAACTTGGTCAGCTTAAACTCGTCTTGACCATATCTAATAGGCCTAGCCTCGGGCGCTGCTGGGCCGGCCCGGACGCCTTCGGTTGGTTCAAAAAAAGCTCAGCGACCTAACACTGTAATTCCAAGACGTTGGGCACCAAAAAACGGACGCTAGTCTCAGATGCTTGGGCTTTATTTCTGCATCGGCCGAGGGCCACTAACAAATAATGGCAAGAATCCTATTGCCCGGTTCATGTACCTGTGGGGTAAGAACGTGTCGACGACGCACTTTCCTAAGTACCGATGGATGATGGAAGTGGAAGGACCTGGGGGCTAGATCCAATGCCCTTGCCAATTTCAGCGAATTACTTTCCGTTATACCCAACTTTTCTTCAGTTTACAAGGCAACGGGTCAAAAGACAACACAACACGAAACGTCAAAACTTTAGACCGCGTTCAACACCGCGTTTTCTACAGCACCTGCTACCTCTCTAGGACCCAGACCACATCTTCTTTTGTTCTAGCGAACGAACCGAGACCCTTCGGCCCCAGCTGTGCCAGGACACACGCCATAGCATTATGGATTCGCCTCACAAATGAACATCTCGCCTGGCTTCATCCCCGCGCCAGTTGTCCTGTCCACATGTCGAAAATTGCCAGGGAAGCCAGTCAAGTCAGTCTTGCATCCTACGCACGAGCGGATGGATGTTTGGGAAACTCGGCGATAGATCTGAGATTTCTCGGATATCAGCTTAAGCGAGCTGAGCGCTGCAAACTACTCTTTACGCGAGGCTCTAAAGCAAGCGTGCCATCGAGTAGAACGGTATACCATCGAGCAGAGTCCCAGCGCAACGTCTTTGATTTCGTAATCAAGTTATTGGACCCTGAGCAATATCCAACTTGACAAAAGGCATTCCGATAAATGCCGGCTGTTGATCATTGCAGACGACAACACCACAAATCCCATCTTTTTTCCTGCAATACTGCATTCCACATCACGTCTCAAGCATCTGCTATCGTCCGATTCATCTGCGGCATCGCCAAAAACTCACCAGCCAAGAGATAGTTCTCTTGATCATGCACTGATGCTCCATCACAGGGTGGCTGGAGAGACGACTGCGACTATTAACCTGCAGCTCCTACACGCTCCCACATGTGCCCATATGCACGCCCTCTACAAGCCAAGTTCTAACCACTAGGCTCTTGAGCCTGAATCATGGATCCACTGTGCTTCATGGTCGCATAATGGGCCGCTCATGGTGTTTCTCTTTTGAGCACTTTGTTTTGTCGGTGTGTTACGCGTGCGCGTCCTCTCCCTAATTGACCAAAAAAATGTCAGGCACCTTGCTATCACTTTCCCTGCTGACTTGATCTTTGGCAGATCCCAGATGCTTTAGCGTCATCGCATTGACTGGTGAATGGCCCAGACATCGCAAGCTCGGTCTGCATCTGGATCCATGCCCCCGAACTCGAGGACCCTTCACGCGTAAAGAAAATACCACGCGTTCGAACATGAATTGAATCGACGTTGATACATCTCTTAAGCACTGCCTTTCTCATGACGTAGACATGTTACAGTGCGTATCGTCAGGGTTTGTTCAATCCTTACTACTGATGCCCGAGGATTGAACTCTGAAGAATCCGTCTCCTCCAGAGGCGTTTATCATCACATATCCGCTGTGCAAACAATTTTGTCACAGCCGAGGACTTTCGGCTTATGTTCCGGGAGGGTCAAGTTGGGTCAACAGCCAGCGCCATCCAAAACGGCCCAACCTCTCACCATATCCAATCATTTAAATAGGGCGAGAAGCCTTCGCAGCTTCATTCGCCCAAAGGGCTGAGCTTGCTTGGCCTGCGCCGCTCTAAGCTGCTTGTCCAGGTAACCAAGCTTGCACCTTGTGCATTCACTTTGACCGATTTTGGTTTTCCATATCCCAAGTGGGCGATGTCGCATTCTCATCGACTCGGAACGTCTCAAACCTCGTATGTGGTTCTTGGGACGTATATCGCGGCCATCTCGAGAGCCTCATCAATTTGGTAACCCGACAGGATCTACTAGACAGGGTCCCCAAACAACGCCGAATGGCCATCTCACCATCGCGCTAGGGGTATCACGGATTCCGATATGAATCCGACATGAAAGATACTTGGAGGCCTTACCAAGTGCCCGGATAAGTCGATTGGTGAACATCAGAGATACCGCTATTATGACTCGATATGAGTTGCGATGTTCGGACAGACATTATAGCCCCCACGCCAGCACAATACCTCGTCAGAATCAGTCGTCGGTTTCAGATTCACATGTTTTCCTGTTCCCCTGGCCTAACGTTCCGTGCTATATGCCGCAAACTCGAGACAACAGAGATATGGCAGTCTGGATTGGGTTTTGACCATGACGCAACCTCACAGGATCTCCATTTTGGTCGGTGCAGCCCTGCAAAGAGGACTTGAGATAATATTCTCCTTCGACCCTTGATCCTGGGTAGCCGTGAGAGCATCGCCAGCCAGGGTTCTCATGGCAGCTGGGACTGACCTTATTACGCGAGACCTTCATCAATGGGTCAAGCTACTCAATGCAAATGATCAGATCCTATCCTTACAATAATACGCGACAGCAAATAAGCCCAACGACCAACAACTTGATTTTTTTTTTAAAAAAAAAAATTGCTTTTTTTGGTCTTGCATGCTGAGAAGCGAAGCGTGCCTCCCGAACATGCGGTCTGGGCATCCCTGTCCAAATTTGGGTCCGCGCTCACGCATATCTTGAAAGCGAAGAGATTTTTCAGTATAGTGGTCCACCACATGGAGATTGCCGTTTCTAAGCAGTTGCATTCTCAGCACTCTGTGAAAGCCAGTCTCAACAAGTCTAATGAGACTTCGTAAGGCTGTGGCTGAATGTTCTTGGAAAAGACGGATCAATTATGATACTTTCCTACGGGTCTGGATCTACCTCTATTCCCCACCACTTATTTTCAACTTCAAAGACGACCATGGGAGATTGAATCATAGAGCCTCCCCACCGATACTGTCAATCAAGAAGGGGCTGGATGATGCTTGAGGGGCGAAAGTTCGCCAATTCCACCAAATCTTGGTAACCCAAACGTCAACGTGGGACAGGCATGTCGCAACCGAATACTTATTATGACGCTCACAACATGTCGGAACAAGGAAACATAACGTTTCTATTTGGAGGACGAAAACACCAAGATGTCTTTATGAGGACTAGCCTGGTCTTGCAAGTGCAATTGCGATCCTAATCAAGTGTATTTTGCGAGACTTGGACACCTTCAGAATACGGATACTGAGAACTTTGAAGTCAAAGTTTGATACCAAATAATACTGAAATCATTCTGAAACCTTTCTTTTTCCAACGCAGCAGCAGGGATTCCCCAGCATGCAAGGCTCAGTCTGTGAAATAGCAAGCCACGATATTAGCCGAATGTCGTTCTGGATCAAGTTATCCTGCAGGCTGACTGCTATTTTTAATATGCTTCACTGAAAACTGATAGCATACTTACATTACAACCTTGTATCTCTTCTCTATCCTTTGGTCGTATGAGCTCAGCCGGCCAACCTTGCGACCATTACCCAAAGACTCCGTTAACGATGATCAAGATGCCATACCATTGTCATCACCATCAGCTTCTCCGATCGTGGCCTGTTCATCGAAATGACCTGATCTTGATTCCGTTTCAATATGACGATGGTCATTCTTTCCGAGATAAGAAGATTTGGCGGTGAAGCAGGGTTGTGATGGTATATTTCGCCACTTAAGAACAGGCAAAACCTGCCAGCCACTCAATACTATACCAGAAGATCATTCTGAAACGAGTGGCGCTGAGCTGATCGCCGGGCCTGCGTTGTTTGAGGAGAGTAAGTTGGAAGTAACCTGGCACTAGCGGGTTGAAACGGATGACATTCCCGAGATACGACAATATCATCGGTCGACGAACGTATTTTGTCTCTACTACACTGAAACAAGGGCGATCCAACAAGTGCGGCTCCAGACCCTCAATCTAGCATAGGAAGTTCTGGGCAAGGGTCACCATATCTCCACCGTAGGCATCGATGTCGTCGCCAGAATCTTGGGATGAAGGTTTTGTCCCGTTCATGTCATTCGAGCGACTGAGGTAGTGACTTTCGTTCCGTCAAGCACGATGCCGATTCGAACAAAAGTAGCAACAATTCGGCTCTATTGGTGGCCGTTAGAACTTTCGGCATTTACTTTCTGCGCATATAACACAACATCAGTTGTTATCGAGAAACCTGTCGTGAGATGGCTAATTGGACACTGGATATGGGCAAGCAGACTATTCGTGCGTTGCAAATCTTCTGGTGAAGATGCGCAGTCATTGATACTGTTGAACTAGTAGTGGTGATGCACTACGAACAATGTTACACTGGTAGCTGGTGCTTTGAGCACACACATCAGTGACACTACTCATTGTCGCGAATCCCATAATCATTCTTGGCAAGCATTCCTGGAGTGGTCTGCGCCATGGACACGGTTTCCATCATAGACAAGGCAGCGTGATACCACCACGCCTTGTCCCCAGCTGACGATTGCTTTTGACCGTACTCCGGCGAGAGATCCAGTATACATCTCTATCGTCGCAATATATTGCCCGGGACACTTCTGTGCTTGTGTTATAGAATCGTCTATGGCATAGTTGCCAGACTTTCCAAGTTCATGTTTGCTGTGTGTCTCCAAATCTGTCCTTTTGGGTGTCCTATATAGCGTAGCTCTCTTTTGGTGATACAGAAACATCTCGTCCCTTCATCGCCAATGTGCCTCGGTAGATGTCCCTCACACAAAGAGAAATATACTGCAATGTGCTCCATGGTTTAGTTACATGCTGAAGCTGGTACCCAGTTCGTCAATCTATCTCTACCGTGCGCAGCTTTTCTAGTTTGGACTCAAACGATATAGATATAATATGAGATGAAAGGCGCATACATCCCTTTATCTCACGCATACTTATCTGCAACTCGTTTCGGAAACCGAACTGTTAGTGGCAGAAACATAAAAAGAACTCTGAGAGCAGCTTCAACTTTCCGTCTTTGAAAACAAGAATGAGACTTGGTACTCAATCGACTTGTTCTCGACATGAAGTTGACTAACTTTCCCGTCCTTATTCCTGCTTTTACTGCACAGGTATGCCGGTATTGCCATCGTCTCACCTTATTCCTTTGCCCCTGCTTTGCAAAATTCTGCCTTCAGCCCTATGCAACATGGCTTTACACTCTCTCCATGTGTTTATATCAAGGCCCTTCAACTTACTTACAGAGTTTTCTAACATTCTCATGATAGATCGCTATCAAGGACCCGCTTATCATAAGCTCCAGTCTACTCAATATTCCCTTCGTCCATAACGATGGCACACTCATCTCTGAACCCGGCTATGAACCTTCTATCGATGCCAAGTTCATACACGGGAGCGACTTTTTACGGCGTGATCCTGACGGACAATGGGTAAAGCTTGAAGTTACGAGTGTTGCGCGGGACACCTCTGGCGCTATCATGCGATTCAGCTATAACGGCGTCGTGGACATGGCTGGGGACGAGGGGAAAGTGATTCGAGGTGATGCAAATGCAACCACGACCGGGTTCGGAAACGCCTGTAAGCATATCCCTATAGCTTTCGCGCCACACGTTGAGATGCTTCGTGATCTACAAACTGGACACTGACGAGTCCAGTTGTGCAGATCAGGTTCGAGACAGATGCACCTGGTATAAAGGCCTTGCAGGATAAGCTTTATGTAGGGTCAGGCAGGTTCGTCATCGAGGAAGACCGGCCGGTTATTGTGGAATACAAAATCAGCGAGGTGAGTGCGAAGTGCGACAAGCAACCCAAGACTGGCTGAGTATCGACTGGTTGGGGATACGAATTTGCTGAGTGACAGTCGTGTAATGTACGGACAGAGATTTCGTGACATGGCCAACAATGCGGGGGATCGTGCTATTCAATGGTGTTGCGCTATAGTGTTTTAATTTTTTGAAATATGTTCTTGTTTGGGGACTAGAAACAAGCCTCACTTTGATACAAAAAGTCGCCAGTTCCGTTCTTGTGCCCCGGGTCTTTAATCACCCTCTTTACAATCAACTCTCGCCACGAAGCACTCTAGTCGAGGCCCCTAAAACTCCAGTCCGCAGCTCTTATTGCTACAGTGATATGCTTTGGCACTTGTCTCTTCTGTCTGATCTATCCTCACAGAGTCCAGATCCAATACATGCCTCCCAGGTTGTATACAGCTGAATATATTCACATTCGATTACACCATACTTCTCCGCCCTTCGTGCTACGCTACACGTCCTGTCCACGCTTTTATTCGCCCACGCTTATTGAGGGGCTGTGGAGAGCTGCAGGAGGCGTTCTCCGGCTCGGATGTTGGCATACTCGTATGCCTTGGACTCGGGAGGGAAGGTTCCGTTAGCGGCCCAGAGGTCAATCAGAGGCTGCATGGGCTCCAGCTCAGCGGGCTTGAGCATGTCCAGGGCGGTAGCAGTCAGGACGAAATGAGAGAAGCAACTGTTGAGCTGCTTCTCAAGGTTGAGGTGATAGAAGGGTTCCGAGAAGTGAGCCCAGTAAAGGTGAGCGTAGACTCGGAACATTTGTCGGAAAATCATCTGGCAGATGTCGACAAACTTGTCGGGGAAACCCGATCGCTTGCCGATATACTCGGGGTCACCGGGGCTCGAGAGCTGTGACAAGGGTGTAGTGGTGATGGAAGGGTTGTGGGAGTACGAGACACCAGAGGGGTCAGTTGGGAAGATGTTAGTGTCGTCAATCTTTCCAGAGATCCATCGCTGCATGAGAGTCATGTACTCGTGAGCAGGAAGCTCGACAGGCTCCCTGTTTCGGTTGAGCCAGGTGAAAGAGTGGTTGCTGGTGAGAGTAAGTATATGCATGGGCCATAAAGAAAAAATAACTACTCACGCTCCAGCTGACATGCGTGGGCAGCTGGTCGAGTTACAGATGGATGTGCCATCATCTTCCTTCTCGTGCAGGACGCGGACAAAGTTCCAGAGATTGCGGTAGTGCTCGACAACCTGATGAGCGATCCACTCGCCTTGTTCAACGGTTTTTGGGCGTGCACTCAATGTCATAAAGTTACCCTTGACAATGTGTTTGGCATACTGGGCGTTGAGCCACAGAGGAAGAGGACGAGGAAGGTGATAGGAAGAGATAAGATCGTCACCGCCCATGGCGCCGCTGGAATCGTCCATGCCAATAGTCTGAGAGAACGAAGGGGAGCTGGGCAGAGGAGGAACCTTGGGAGCCAGGCTAGCTGCAGACTGGTTCCCTTGGGTTGGCAGCTCTGGAGGAGGAGGCTGACTGGCGGTAGAACCAGTTGGGCTCTTCTGAGGACCACTGCTAGCCTTACCGGAACCGCCTCGGAAACGAGCGTTGCTGATGATTGTCAGTGACTGGGGAATGAAATAAAGCAGGCAAGATGAGAAGCAGAGTGAAGATGAAGATACAAAGACGAATGTGAAGGTGAGGGTAAAGATAAAGATGATGAAGGAACAAGAAAGAGGTCAGAAACAGCTAATGTGACAGCACACTATGCTTAGATAGGCGAAATTGGTTGAAACATTACCAGGTCCCGCTCATGATGGCTGCAGAAAAGCGCCATGCGTGGCGCCCTGACAAGGGAGACAGGTAAACGATGGAAAAGGTAGGGATGAGGGTATATGAAGGAGAGGTTGCTCATGCTATTAGACCCCGTTCTTGGAGGACGTGACCATGCGAAGGCTTCCCTTGCAAGTAGTTCGTGATGGCACTTGCAGGGCTTGGGATGAACCTGCCAGCTCATGAAGATCCTAGGAAGACATGTCTCGAATGCTGTACTAGGGGACCACATGGTGAGAGTTTGGCTGTGGGTGCTTGGATATCCTTCGGTAGTTGGCCTACGACAGAGTGCGCAAGGCATGGGTCTAGGTCTTGAGTGTATCCAGGGTAATGTGTTTGTTTGCAATGTTGTACTGATACAATAGGAGGAGGTAAAGAGAAGCATCGTGGCTGGTGAAGAGCTCTCTGTACCTCTTCAAAGATGCCCGAGATGATAACAGCAACAGGAGACGAACCGCACAAAGCTACTGACAATAGCAATGTAGATCCAAGACGGGACAAACGCAAGCGAGATGAGGCAAAATAACGAGATATAAGAAATAAAAGATACTCACATGCCAGAGAAAAGGTTCGACATGGTTGACAGAAAGGCGGGGTGAAATCGTGGATGAGAGGACGAAAGAGAAGGATTTCCTTTTGGGGTTTGTGGTTTCCCAAGGTTGAGGTTGAACGAGTGAGTGTCTTTGTTTTGTTCCTCCTGATCAAAGAGTCGAGTCTAGTCGAGTCAGGTCGAGTCGAGCCCTGTTGTTAAGGATCAGGTCAATATCAAATCCTCAATTCAATACCAGCAACAGGCGAGGCGTGATTGAGAAAGGGGGTTTTTGAGGTGTCGGTGTCGGTCGATAGGATTAGAGGGTAGTCTAGCGGCTAAGTACCCCGTAACTCCCATGCTGTAGCAGATGGAGCGCCACACGCTAGCGCATCTTCCTCCCGGAGGAGAGTGAAACCTCCACTCCCTGTTGCTCTCACTGCTCTGCTACTGGTTCTATATGTCACCTGAAGCGCGCCATGCCTGTTTCAGAGACCTCCTGTATGTAAACGCATCTTTGCCACCTTTTGACATTGACTACTACCTGACTGCACTCTAACTTCTCCACTAACCTGCAACAGAGACGAGTTGACAGTGGCGACGTGAGTGGACGACTGTGGCTGCTCTGTTGTTCAGTGTGGCTGGCGACCCTCCAACCTCAGGCCCCAGAAACAGCTAGACTAGACTGACTTGGTAGGTAGGTAGTCGGGTCAAATACTCTAGTCGCGACTTGAGCTGAACTGCAAGCTATTGCTTTGTGCGCGCAAACACCAACTACTTTTTCCATCACTCTTATTTTCCAATTCCTCTACCCGTTCAACCCATCAGTCGCAAAAACACATAAACTACATCATGTCTGACTCGGACGGCCTAATTGAGCCTATTGACGATGGAGGTGATGACCTTTTCGGCGACGAGGGCGAAGACGATATTGTACCTACCAAGGAGTCAGTCGATGAAGACGATGAGCTCGCCTCGGACCCAGAAGGGGACAGCTACGCGCGGTACCGCAACGATGATGAAGACCAAGCACAATTAGAGACTAAGGAGCGTGCTGTCCAAACTGTCACGACATACCGGCATCGAGTTCCCAAGCCCAAAGACGGCGCGGTATGTGAAATTCTGCTTCGCGCAACACACCATGCGGCTTGCTAACTTTGCTTCCCCAGTTGCGAGTCCTTCGCGTTCCTAAGTTCATCAAAATAATGCCCGAAGAATACAACCCCGATACATACCAGCCAAGCGAATTCGATGTTGAAAATGCCAAGGCTGAGCACCCCAAGCACGTCGCCCGAGTTCGAAGAGATCACAGCACCGGCGAGCTGAAAAGTAACACAAACGTCTTCCACTGGAGCGATGGATCAGTGACTATCTCTGTCGGAGGAGAGCACTACGAAATTAACAGAAAGGCGCTCGCACCACCACCAGATAAGCCTTACAACGAGGTCCAGGATGGCCACTACTACGCCGCTGCTGCTGAACTACACAGCAACATTCTTATGACGGTTGGGCATATCACAGAACAATACAACGTTCGACCCAACAAGGCCGTCGGAGACGATGCGCTGTCCCGTCTTGCTGAGAGAATGGCTGTCGCCAGCAAGCCAGCGAACGCGACAGATATGATCATCAGGACTACTCGCGATCCCGAACTCCAGAAAAAGCAGGCCGAGTTGGCTGAGAAGGAGAGAAACAAGGCTCAGAGAAAGCGCGAAAACGCCGAGGCCAAGATGGTTGGTGGCATGGGTAGATCGTCTGGGCGCGGAGGAGGATTGTCTATTGGTGATCTTGAGGGAGGCCGTCGGGGTGCAGCAGGCTCGCGCAAGCGTGGCGCGCCTGGCGCAGCCAAGAACAGGAGACGTCGAGATGAGGAGTCAGATGAGGATCTCGAGGACGCTGTGGGCCGACACGAAGGTTACTCACTCGACGATGGCTTCATCGTTAATAGTGACGATGAGGAAGCCGACAGCGCAGCAGATGATGATGACGAGGAAGAGCTTCTCGACGATGATGAGGATGAGAAGCCTCGTTCCAAAAAGCGACAGAGAACAAGGGATCCCAGCGACGATGATGGCAGTGACGTTGAACAGGCGGCAGGAAGATCTCGCCGGAGGAATGTCATTGACGATGACGATGATTAGACTGGAAGTTCCTCATGGAGTTTTTGGCAAACACAACAAGAGATTGGTTGCAGAAGAAGCAAACAAAGGCATTGCTGTATAATATGATATTCCTTGAAATTATCGATGCAACTTTTGAAACTACCGCCAGTATGGTAGTCTACCTAGCATAGTAGCTTTTATTAAACTTAGACTTTTGAAGATCGGCAGAGAGCAAAGCTATAACTCAAACGAACCACAATATGTGATTGGTCTCATGCGCTCTACAACTAGATGATCGAATACAATAACCTGCGTTATCAATTTATCAGCTTGAAGCCCATACTTACCTCCCTTACATATACGCATGTGAGTGTGGCTGTCTGAGACTCTTGGTGATCTCATTGGCAATCACATGCCGATTTAGCGTAGGTGAACAAGGTACTGTACTTTCGTTGAACGAGCTGCGGGGAGCTCCACGGAACCCAACAACACCAACCTGCCTTACATATTTATCCTACCTATAAACAATCTTTCATCTCTCCTAAACGCCTATAAAACTCATTCTTCCTCTCCTAAGTGCCGTTTATATATATATAGCCAATGTTGCTCGTCTAGTACAAAGTACATTCGGCCACGCGTAATCTCGTCCTCGCGTTCACAACCGCAGACCTGATCCAATCTCTTGCAAATGGTGCTTGTGCTTGTGATCGGCCCTCGGTAACGCGATAATGGGGGTGGTAGTCACCGTATGGGGTGTCGTCGTGGATGTGGCCAGCTTCTGGCAGAGGGTAATTAACCCATCTCTTCTTTCCAAGCATGCCACGCGCCCCGAGGTTCATCGTTTCTAACTAACCATGTCCTTACAGAAGCTTCGAACCTGGTATACGCGCAAAAGCCCTGTTGAACTATGGCTGGACCTATTGAGGACAGCAGAGGTCTTTGAGGACTGGGAAGAAGCCGCGCTACATCTTGATAACCTTCTCGGTCTTGACTTATGGCACGTGTAGCTCTCATCATCGGGAAAACTCTCACTAACACGGCTACAGGAGGAATAACCCAGCTTCTAAATATTATGACTGGAGACTTATTGCCGAACGTCTGGACTCCCTTGCGACAGCTCGAGAAGATGCCAACTTTCAGCAGCTCGTCAATTTATTGAGATCCGGTCTGGTCCGGAACCTGGGAAACATCACCGCACCCAAACTCTACAACCGATCCTTTGCTGGTACCAAGTATCTTATAGAAGAGTACATAACCCAAATTGCTGAAGCAGTGGAGGATATTCGCGCCCTTCCTACGACGCCATCCGCTGTCCATGGCCATGGGCCATCTCTGACCACACAGATGAAGCTAGATTGTATACATGATACAAGACAGGCTTTCGGTAGAAGCACCCTCGTCCTTCAAGGCGGTGCCATATTTGGCATGTGTCATTTAGGCGTTGTGAAGGCTCTCTTTTTACGCGGTTTGCTTCCTCGCATCATCACCGGTACAGCTACAGGCGCCTTGATAGCAGCTTTGGTCGCAATCCACACAGAAGAAGAGCTCCCAGCTGTCTTGAGTGGTGACGGTATTGACCTCTCAGCCTTTGCGCCAAAGGTTGGAAGTGAAAATGGTGAACTGTCGACATTTCGAGCTTTCCAGTCACGGTGGGCAACCTTACTACGGAGAATTAGACGCTTCTCCAAGGAAGGCTACTTCCTTGATGTGACTGTGTTGGAGGAGTGTGTAAGAGCCAACGTCGGCGATCTCACGTTCGAGGAAGCCTATAATCGAAGCAAGAGGGTGTTGAACATTACGGTTGCAACAGAGGGCCAAGGAGGTGTGCCGACGCTGCTCAACTATCTCACCGCCCCTAATGTGGTATGTCTTTAATGCTATGTCTCTGTTGCTGATGAAACATGCTGATTCGTACTAGTTGATCTGGACAGCTGCTGTGGCGTCGAATGCTTCGTCGCCTTCGCTATATGGCCACCGCAAGACAACGATGCTCTGCAAAGACGCTCATGGTAACATCGTACCTTGGGCACCCGCCAATACTATCGACTTTCGACACTGGACGCACACATCATACTCTGATCGAGACTCACCTCTAAGGCGTATCGCTGAACTTTTCAACGTCAACCACTTTATCGTCAGCCAAGCCCGGCCATACCTCATCCCCTTTATCCAGTCCGATATGCATGGGCCATCCCTAGTAGAGTCGCGGAGCAAAACCACACAAGTCTCTGCTTTTCTGGTCCGTATGGTCGGACTGGAGATAAGACACCGCCTCAGCCAACTGGACACGCTCAACCTCCTGCCAACAGGTATTCGCCGCTTTTTAGTCGATGAGCAAGTCCCGGCCGCATCCATGGTTCTTGTACCGGAAGTGACAGCTGGAGACTTTGTGCGATTGTTGGAAACCCCGACTCGGGAAACCCTCAACTATTGGGTTCTCAGGGGCGAACGAAGCGTTTGGCCTGCTGTGGCTGCCCTGCGAATTAGATGTGCCGTCGAGAACGAGCTCGACAGGTCTTACCAAGTGGTGCGAAAGTTCAAGGCTCCTGGGTTGAGACGGAAGGGGAGCATGGCAGCCAATATGGAGGCTGAAGGGAGGGAGCGTAATGGTCGGTTTGGCATTGATGCAAGTGCAAGTTGAATACTATTTACTTTCAAGGCGTAGGGGGACACGGAAGCATCGATAAACCAGCCCTCTTATTCATTTGTTCTGTTTTGTTTTTCTTATTCTATTATTTCCTGTTGCGTGCGCAAGCGGTTCAAGAGTACCGATACAGCTACCTAGTGGGTATCAGAAAGGCTGACCTCGTAAACTTTAGGACACAACAATAACTAGTTTACCAAGTGTGGTCCAAGTAGCATAAACCGGCCTCAATTTCGTCTCCTATGCTTGAGAGTACAACAAGAACTATGCTTTGATTATTACTTATGAAGCTTCTGGAAGCCTGCTACCTTCAAGGCAGGGAAAGCGCCATGCCCCTATGACACTACATCACCCCATGGCCCGAGTCTGTTGGGGGCCACCTCTGTAAAGAAAGCTGGCTGAGTTTCTCAACGCGACCCAGTACTCCTGGTCGGAAACAACCCTGCCGTTGATACGAACTACGAAACCTAGATCTTTCAGACACTCGTGTACGTCTTGTTCATTCGTGTCTGGGACGGAATGTGTTAGCAATACTGGCGTGCTAATACCCATTTTACCATTTGGAATGCATTCTGGTTTCCAGTGCAAACGGCGAAGGAAGGACGCAATCCGGTCAAGCTTGGCTTGTGGTGACTGATCGGGTACTTCGTCCGAAACGCTGTCAAATAGGTTGTTAGATGCACTTGGGGCGGTCGTGGATGTATACGGTTTAGCTGTGGGTGTGTCCGGCCCCTCGACGGTCATGGGTGTATTGGACTCTTCAACGGTCACGGATGTGTTTGGATCTTTAGTGGCTATAGGCATATTCAGCCCTTCGACGGTTATAGGTGTATCAGACTCTTCAACGGTCACGGACGTGTTCGCTGTGGGTGTATCCAGCCCTTCGACGGTCACGGGTATATCAGACTCTTCAACGGTCGTGAATATGTTCGGTTCTTCAGCGGTTGTAGGCGTATCCAGCTCTTCAACGGTCATGGGTGTATCCAGTTCTCCAACAATCATGGGGGTATCTAAATCTTCTGCGGTCATCGGCGTGTCTGATTCTTGAGCTTCCGGGCCTTGGATTGAGTCCTGCATCAGGAAGGACTCTATAGAATGTTGTGGATGCTCGCCAAATTGTCCAATGAACAAGATGTCGCTCAGAAAAGGAAGACACAATTTGTAGCCGCAGAAAGCACCCAGAGGTTCATCTGTCTCCATCAGGTACATCAGACTGACGGCACAGCCTTCCCTAACTGCCATGATGACAACATTCTCTCTCCCGCCGACCATCAGAGATTCTGTTTCCACAATGGCATCAAGCTCACGCACGGCATCGCACACTTCGTTCCACTGTGCCATGTTCCCCGTCGTCTGTTCAAAAGAAAAACTCCACGTATTCGGGAAACGCACACAATGACGAAAATTGCTACCATCTACCCGTGCTGTTGGGTTGTTGGCAGGGGCTGTGATAAGATCCCTGAGCACCGTCAAGTCCCTTTTCTGGCCATGGACCCAGATGAAGCTCTTGGTAGGCCGGACATCAGAGGGATTCAGCAATATATAATCGACCTGCTGGTCTGGATTGACTTTCGTATGACTGGGTACGAAGGTTTGGATGAGTTGCAGATTACACATGTTTTCGGCGTGTAAGTTGACTAGTAGTTAAGCATTGAGTACTAACCTACTAGGTATCTGGAGAAGAGTACTTAATCTGACAGAATGAGAAATACATTTTGAAGTGCTTTGTTGTTTCCTTCATAACTCGACCGAAGCGACAGGAGGTCAGTGCCTTCCATTTGTAGCTGAATGAAGACATATAGCAGTTCAAGTTGGGAAATATGTGAATTGTAGCTGGTGTGTATAAGGCAGGTTCTATCACCAACTGCTTCTACTATAGGAGGTAGGTATAATGTGTTTGTTGTCCTGAGGGTAGGTAGGTATCGGATTATGCTACTTAGGGGACTTCTTAGGCTGTTTATTCTTATATCCTAAAGTTTGGAGGCCAACGTTTCTGCTGCTCAATAGCCCTCTCCCTTTTCCCATAAATGGACTTCCATCTATCAAACTGGGCGTCAAAGGAAAGTGAGGCGATTAGCTTCTGACAGGTCATCGTGGATTCTTGTCTAATGCTAAATGGGTTAGAGGAGGTTCTGCCATGCGATGATGACACCACTTGTTAAACACAACGACATCAAGACTCATACAGTCGTCAGTGTAAGTGCAAGTACAGTTCATAGTGTGTATGTATGTGGCACTTTCACGATAAGGCTGATTCTCCACGTATTGATTATATAGGGCTGTCGGTTTGAGACTGTCTCATCGTAGTCCAGGCAATGGGAGACGTCAGCGCATCAACTATCGTGGCTCTGTTGGGTGTCATTGACGAATCGTGGGAGTTTGCGTACAGGCTAGATCTGATGCGACGACGGTTCATTTGCGAGTTCAAAAGGCCTGGCCTCACCCACCTCCTCGGATCCGTCTCTCTTCACTGCAATCAAGTGTTGGGGGGGTTCATGTCCAGCACCTCAGCTTGACCAGATTATCACAACTTGTCGTTGTTCCTG
This sequence comes from Fusarium poae, assembly GCF_019609905.1. Lineage (NCBI taxonomy): Eukaryota > Fungi > Ascomycota > Sordariomycetes > Hypocreales > Nectriaceae > Fusarium > Fusarium poae. The sequence continues at coordinate 1,562,178 of NC_058399.1, forward strand.
TATCACGTACTGCTTCCACACATACTGTTGTACTTCTCGGTATCACTGTTAAGCTCATGTCTCTTCTCGGATTGAATAAGCAGCCCTCGATACTGCTTTCACGCAGAGCTTGTACACAGAGCAACATTGCACTGCATTCTCCCTACGTATATCAACGACAAACCGTGGTGTGCGCCCGACTCATTGTTCCTGAACTGAAACAACCACCGATGTCGTTTCAACATGGACGTCTTCGATAACCACGAAAATAGCTCTGAGTCCTCGATATCCCTTGCCTCGTCTGTCTTTACACATGACCCTAACTTTTCGCCTTATGGCTCGTATGTTGTCGACTCTGACGCCCCTGATGATACGGATGTGGACATGAATGATGACGTCCATCATCAGCAGAGCTATGGTCCTCCCACATATGAGTCCTTGATACTCGAGAATGCTACTGTCCGTTCTGATGCCGAATTCTTCTCGGTGACGGGCTGGACAGCAGCAACAATCGGGTCGTCGTCGGTTGTCTCCACCTCCGAGACAAGATGTCCCACTCCGGGATCCGTCTCGGCCTCAGCTCCGGCAGCCGATCTCCAAGTCCAGGAACCCCGGCCATCAGACTCGTCCATGACCAGTCCCGGCCCCGTCTCGCACGTGGCCGGCCGTGCTTCTGATATCCCCACCAGCGTCGATTCTATGTCCAACTACGGATACGCCTTTGTCGTCCGAGATGATCAAGGGCTATGCGGCATCGGAGCGTGGGCTGACATTGCGACGAGTCCATTTGTTGCCAAGAAGAAGCGGATTGCTCCGCGACAGTAATAATTTTGTGTTCCCAGACTTTTGTTTTATCTTTGTGTCCTCCCTTGCCTTTGTCACTGGAGTCTGACTGTACATACCTTGAGACAAACAGGATCAAGGAATGTCGTTGGTTTCCACTTCATCTCATCTTGTCTTTTGTCACTCAACGGGTCGTCGCGCGTTTCATCTACAGTATTTCTTCCGTTGTCTTTCCGTCTCTCTCTTTCATCTGGTCTTATGCAGGAGGATGAACGCTTGGGCGGGAGAAATGTTTCTTTCCCCACTCGTGCTTTTTTGTTTTGTTTTTGCTATGTAACTTTATCTTTGTCTTGAGAAAAAAGCAAAAGTAAAACGGGGCGTTATTGGGATAGTCGTTCGTCAAGAGGTCAAAGACATGGCAGAGACAGTGGCAGACACCGCCACAGCCACACAAAGAAACAGGAATGTTTGCTGGCGCAAGGGGCCTTGCATCAGATCACTTACTTACTTGCTTGCTTGCTTTGATATTGTGTACAGATCAGATGAGATCGGTCATACCGGAAGACAAGGAGAAGAGAGAATGCAAAACTTGCCCATTGATTCTCCCTTTCCCCACGCGAGTCGATGCCCATGAAATGTAACACAAACCCGTTAATGAAACGGGCAAGGAAGTGATCAGCATTGACAATCGAAACCTGTTTGCTCTCATGTGCAGGGTTCAGAGTCGTAGTACATAGCAATTAATTAAACCTCAAGACACTGCATGCGTCGTGGGTTTTGGGCGGATCCTGTGTCTCAAGTACACGCGTCTGCAAGATTCTGAAGCGCTATGTAATTTAATTACCGGCGTGCGACACCCCAGTTTCGGCCAAATACCTCGAGGTCTTGTGTTGTGTGTACTAATGGACATACATATCTGATAGCAAAGGCGGTGATGGATCAACTTCTCGCTTACCAGGATACCCACAGAACTGTAATGAAGATCGGGTAAAAGATCATGTGGAATATCCCGAAGAGGGAGGTATCATATAAGGAAATCTCGGTGTTTAACGGAGCAGGCGAGATCCGGAACCATAAAATGCGGCAATTCTTTTCGTCTGCAATGCCGAATGTAGAAATGTCCACTGATATCATACACTTGTTATAGCAGGGAATGATCCCTACCCAGATACGCAAGGCTTGAAGGATTGCAGGATTACCCGCCCGGCCAAGGGGTCAGTTTGCAGTAGTTGGAGCCGTTGAGATGATGATTCTGAAACAGCAATTGGTCCGTAGATGCATGGGTTGGCAGGGCAGATCAGACCGGGAACCTGCATAAGTAAGTGGAGAGCATAAGCATAAAGAATTTGAACTCCAATTCAGAGTTATCAACTGCCAGAGAATAGAAAGGATAACTAACAAACCTGCTTCTTCTCCACAGTAAAAAATCAACCCATGACATCAGGCGCTTGGGTTCAAGGGAGTGAGAAGCTTCTACAATGGAGACAACTCAAATCCCATCAATAGGAATAAGTTTTCAACGCCTATCCCGCACGTCAATGTTAACTACCGTTTGCAAATGAAAATCACACACAAAATTCAACATCGGTATCTTGTCACAGCATAGGAAAAGAGTAGTTGTAAAAAAGCAGACCAACTTTGAGTCTAATTGATTTCTAAATACCTGGCTCTGGCTCTCGTTCCTCCATGATAAGCCAACGCGGGCTTCATCATAGGATACAGCCGGCCGTGACGCCTCATGGGGTAACCGGAAACGAATAAACAATGGCCATCATTAAAGTAGAATTATACACCGAAAACTTGAATCTCATCAAACCGCTCTTCTCATCCCGCGTATTCGTGCAGAAAAATCATGTCCATAACTTAGTTGAGGTAAACCATGGCCATGGCAGCACCAGCAATGAGAGCCAGGGAAGAGGTCATGCGGGTAGCACCGCTGACAGGGACCTCAGGAACACCAGTGCCAGTCTCACCAGCACCGCCGGTCTTGGTGGGGGTAGCAACAGGAGTGGTGGCGTTCTTGGGGGGAACGGGGACGTGAGTGGGAATGATGGGCTTAGCAGTGGTGGTCTCCTCGACAGGCTTGGTGACGAGAGTGGTAGCCTTCTCGGTGGTCTCGGCAGCAGCGGTGGTCTCAGCAGCGGTCTTGGTAGCGGAGGTGACGGAGGGAGCGTCGTAAGAACCCTCGTAGGAGAACTGCTCGCTGTAGTTGGCCTCACCAGCAGAGTCGGTGATCTTGAAGTTGTAGGTGTCCGTGGGGAGCTGAGAAGGAGTAAAGGTGAAAGAGTCACCCTTAGCGGAGCCTGTGGCGTATTAGTATGAAACTCGAGCACAAGGCAATATTAGTGTAAGACATACTGGTCAAGGTCTTGTAGTCCTTGAGGTCGGTGGACTCTCCGTTCTGGAGAACGATGGTGCAGCCAGAATCACAACCAGTGAAGGTGATGGTGTAAGGCTTGCCCTCAGTGAGGTCGAACTTGGTGTTGGTGAAAGCGGGCTGGGCCAGGGCCATGGTGGCGAAGGCAGCGACGGTAGCGATAGTGTACTTCATTTTGAAGGTTGGAAGGTTGTTTGTGATTGAAAGAATGACTGAGTATTACTATCAGTCAAGTTAGTGGATGCTTTGCTTTGCAATGTTTCGATAAAGCGTGAATGGTAGCGAAGCTATGAGCAATAGTGCGTGCGTTGATGATGTTGTATGCGAGGGGTTTGAAGAGCGCGAGTTGATGTGATATAAACAATTCACCGACCAGGGCCAGGCAGACGTTTCCAAGTGAATCACTGGCACCTGCTTAGACTGTCGGTTGACTGCCAGTGTCGGCAGGTGCCAGTGGTCCATGTTGGTGATGTCGACGGCTGCTGCCAGTGCCAGTGCCTGCCAGTGCCAACGCCCACGTCATATTCCAACTCCATAGAAGGAAACCGAGTGTGTGATTGTATGCGGATGCGGATGGTGCCTTGCAAGGGAAAGACCGAGGGTAGTATTCAACTTACATTAAGGTAGGTAAGAGGCACAACGAGGTAGCGATTGACTAGAGGTAGACTGCGTTGATGGAGAAGAAGGGAAAAGGAAGGAGAATGAACAGACGGAGGGAGGCTTATTATAATGAAGGGAACTGAGAGCTAGTGACAATAGAATGGCAATAGTAATAACAATAAAGGGGATAGGATGCTCTGAGAATCAAACGCTACGCTACTCTACTCTACGGATACCAACCTAATCAATCCCACGAGACCTTGGATCCTAGGTAAGTATCTAGACCAGGTCAATGGATGTGGAGGCTAATAGGATGAAGGGGGTGTGTGGTGAAAGGCCAAGAAAGAGGTGTGGGAGGCACGGGCGAGGCGTAGCATCCCCAATCCATTCATTATCCCCTACGGAAGGAAACTGGAGGAGGTACTTGCCTAATTGCCCTGTACTGTATGTTGAGTGATGTGCCTCCTTCTCCTTTCCTTTAGTTCCTTCCTTCCTTTCCCCCTTCGCTTCAGATTCTTTGCACTTGACCATGGTCCCTGTGCTCTTTCACCCACAAGTGGAGCATTCTACCAATAACATTGCTTATCTCCAGTGATCCCATCTCCTTCTCCCCTAAACCCATGCCTTAATTGCTTGGCCCATTTCGCTACATCATCACATTCCATCCACTGGCAGGCCAGCCACGGCGTTGCAATGCCCAAACCAGAACGGATCATGTCAGATCCTTGCTGAGGAAATTAGCCATGCAGGCCTAGCGTCCAAGAGCGTGCCAGCGCTATGCCCTTTGTGGCGCACTCATCACTTCGCAGTTCAATGCTCGCTCCTCCAAGGATCTTCCAGCTCCACCTGCAGGACTAACTAACAACCTCTTGGAGTGCTGTACCTGACAGCCAAAGCGGGCACGCGCCCATCAAGCATCACTAGTGATATGCGACCTCGATCCATCACAATTTGACTGCCTTGCCCCCGATTACCTCTCAATCTTTTGCCTAGGCACATACCTGCAATTCCTCGCTATCAGCGGATGGATACCTTCTGACGTTAGTATTGTACATCGCAAAACAGGGAAATTCAATCCGCTTGGTCATGAGTCGAGCGTTGATCCATGCGTATCTCTCTTCTGTTTCTCAATTCCACCACATCCCCATGCTAGTCAAGGGTTTGTCAGCCTTGCCTTAGTCCGGCAAGTGGTCACGGCGCGGTTCTCCGGTGCGCACCGGAGGTGGTGCACCTATTCTTTGGGGCGAGGTCAGACCAGCTACCCTACCTTTCCCTCGGATATCCAAAAACTAGGGTGCTAAGAGGCTAATCGACGAAATAGCATGGTCATTTTCCTGGGACTAAACTGCATCATATGTCTCATTATTTTTTATCACACTCGCAATTAGTCGGATTTTCTGGCACCCCTTCGCCTACCCTACGTACCCAGCGAGAAGCGATAGCCGCCATGATTTTAGGTTGGCATCCTAGACAAGCTGTCGTAAGCCTCCCCGATGCAATGCGATCCAGCAAAATAGCCGTGTCTTTGTTCTGTTATGTATTGCCTTTGCAAACTGGCCTGTATCTCGTCACAAGTTTTTATCTTACAAAGCAGATAAACAGTTGGTCTAACGAGACATAACAGAGGTTATCATTCCCTAACATCACATTGGTACATGCAAGCAATGCTTTATCCCTACAATCATCCTATGAAGCATGCTGTACTATGATAGGAGGTTCGATAATAGCGGATATTAAGACCCCTGTGGGCTGTGGCCAACGGTTCTCAACATCCGGGAAATTTCAGCATGTCGGCTGCTGCCATTATCGATCCTCTCTCGTCCACAGCGGTCTGGATGCTTTGCCGCTATTGGGAACCTGGCCTTCCTCCCTGGCTCCTCACCTTTCCTTATCGGGCACCACTTTAATGACATTGCCCCCTTGGCTTGTCAATAGTTCCAATAGCCAGCTTCAATCGATGTCTTTTTCTTGCAAGCACTTGGGGTTCTTGTTCAGCAATGACTCTTGCAAATTTTCTTGGAAACATTGATGAAATGGGGCGTTCTCGGCATTGGTTATTTCGAAACCAACTCCCCGCTACTGGCCACAAAGACCAGAGATTGTTATTTTCAGGCGCCTACAGCGCATCATCCGTGGATAGTCTTTACCGACAGCACGTCCAGATGTAAATTAGTGTGAATCATTGCCCGCTGATGGCGTGCGCCATATGTACGTTGCTGTAGCTGAACGTTGAGCAATAAAGACAACAAACAAATATGGCCACTCATGCGAGGCTTTCACTGGCCCATGATTGCATGCCATCAGAGTATTGGCAAATAGTTACCATATAGCGCAGCAAGGCAGAGGCGTATGGCTGTTGACGACACCATCATCGTTTGCTCGCATTTTGGTTCGAGCTTTCAAGGAAGCAAGAGAGCATGCATTGTAACACATTCCACAAAACTTGGCATAGCTTCTGAGCCATGAGGAAGGACTACGCAAGAGCATTCGTACTATGCATTCTTTTCACTAACCCAATCCTCATGGCGCAGCCTTGCTGATGATAGCGTATATTCCAGCCTTCTACAACAGCATCATGAACCAATATGGTTCGTTGGCCACCGCACCAGTTTCTAAATCGGTATGTTTGTTGTTGACGTTGTCTTTGTGGCTTGGAAATCGTTAGGAAGTCAAGGTATTTCTCTCATCAACAAATCCGAGAACGGAGTGTGACCACACAATGTTCCAACTGAGACAGAACCTTATTTCTTGGTTCATTGTCTCTTCTTTCCTCAGGCTACCGATGTTTAGAAACAGTCGTCAACCGACAGAGTACGTGCGGTGTAAGTGCGGTGTAAGTGAATCACGCAAAAGACACTTGGACGATGCACGAATGTTGAGCCTTCCGGGGTTTGCAACACTTCCTGGTCATAGAAGACATCGAATACAGGCATTGCACCGACCAAACGATATCAGGCTGGGGTCCCCAACTTTTGGCATGCTGGACTCAGGACCATGTAGGCCAGACCAGGCCGGTCCGGACATCGCATTAACCAACATCACTAGCACCCCACACACAATATGCAAACGTGCATTGCTGTTGGCTGTCTGGATTGGTTCCGTGGAGCTACGGGGCCACCCTCTCCGGACTACACCATTCTGAGCATCCTCATGATAGTCACAGCCTTGGCCGATAGAGGCCGCCATTATTAGCCAAGCTTTCACGATACCATCGTGGGCTATCTTTGATATCCTCTATCTTATACCATAATTTCCTATGACTGTTCTAGACGTTGACTCTCCGGCTGGGCATTCGGTAAATCCAAGCGCGCTGAAAATATCTTTTCGTCCTTCCAGAAACCATCGTGGCCCCCGAAGTTTGATTTCTTTCTTCAGGGTAGTATTCAAACCTTGCGGAGATGGGTAACTTCTTTTAGTGCAAAGTGCGTTCGAGGCTATCATTGACCCCGGCTCGGCATTGAAGATCGCAGGAAATGAAATGCCTCACTGATGGAACGTCATGAGCGCCGATCCAAGTCCTTTGATTTCACTCATTCACTACGGTTTGCTTTCCGTGATAACCGCACCCATCTCGGTTGTCGACCATGATGAGTCCAAACTCATACAAAAGTCAAAATACTCTTTGGCACTTGCGCAGGGTCTTTTCCAGCCTCCCCCAGAATGTCCACAGACCAGTATGTGAGCATTCGACCCAACTACGTCTCATCTCTCAAACAAACTGTTGTTTTGACCCTGTTATCTGACCGCGACCAACTTGCAACTGGCAGCCACCCAGCCACTCGAAGATCATAGTGAGATGCGATCGATCTCAAGCTTGGGAGAAATACCTAGACGTCTCTGTTTCCTCTCTTTCAACGCTATCATGATGTGCGCCCGTTGGACAATGGCGTTTGTTATGCCTGGCCTTTTAGAAGGTTCGGCCAGAGAAGGCTGGTGAACTGTAAATGCCTACTTACAAGAATTTAAGGTTAAGATCAAGAACGAAATGAGTTTAAAGCTTGTGGCCATGGGCCGCGTCAACTCAGTCCTTCAACGGAGAAATACCACTAACGACAAAGAAGTAGAAGAAAAGTTAAAAATCAATTGCTTAATAGCCGGTGCTAACGTTTGCGGGTTGGCGTTGGCGTTGGCCTGTTTGTTGGTCACGCATCATGAGTCTTTCATCCACATGGAACGGCTCTTCATGAAACTATTCGTTTATCAAGAAATTGTCATTGCCTTTTTTTCAATTAAAATGTGCTCTGCACCTATGTGTAGGTAGCGAGCTACTGTTGTTTTGCCAAGTACGTACATACTCAAAGTGTATCCTCCAAAGTTCCCAAGCGTAGAAGTCGACGCTAGAATTCGACTCCCTTGAACCACACCTGACGCGGAGACAATTCTCCATGCTATAGCACAAACATCCTTTCCTCAAGGATTTGCTAAAATGTCTACCAATGTATCACCATCTTATCCTATCCACTCCAAAAGGCCTTGACGATGGGAACTCTAGAGCCAACATGCGACATAAGCGCACAAATTCCAACATGCTCCAACTTTAATGCTCAAGCAGGCGCAAGCTACCCTGCACGACAACGTTCTCAAGGATAGATCCAGGTGGGATGTCGATAGTGCTGCCCTCTGTGGCAACGATGATAACAGTGCCCTTGAGTGTCACACCACGGCCGAGGTTGACGGCACCAGTGATAGTGAGGTGATCCAGCTCCAGCACCTTGGGGATGGAGGGGATTCGCTTCTGGAAGTCTGAGACCTTCTTGAAGTCACCACCGAGCTTGATCAAGGGGGCATCACCGAAGCGGGCGGCGCTCATTTGAAGCTGTCCGTGCTTCAATGTGTAAAGATCAGACTTGACAAGCATGAGGTCAGAGCAAGTCTTGACGGGCAAGAATCGTCGACGGGGGACGTTAACACCATGGGCGTTGTTGAAGTGACGGATGGCAGCACCGACAGCAGTCTCGAGCTGAACAATGGAGATATCGGACTCTCCCTTCTTGTCACCGGGGATGGTCTTGCCGTTGGGGATGATCTCCATTTCGAGCTCGTCATTCTCCACGACACGCTTAATAGCCTTGAGGTTGAGCCAGATGTTGTTGGTGTTGAAGTACTTGAACTTCTTAATGGACTTGAACTCGTTAACATGCTCCTTGGGAACCTGTGCGATTTCGAGCAGGCGAACGGAGCCCTCGTAGTCGATAATGGTACCACCCTTGACGTCAGCCTTGGTCTTGTTGGTCAACTCCATGATGTACTCGGCGTTGGTCTCCACCATGTGTTGGAGGATGCGGAGATCGACGACAGCACCCAGGTTGTCTACGTTGGACAGGAAGACGATCTCGATGCCTCGGTCGAGGAGCTTCTCGAGAATACCAGAGTTGTACAGAGACTCGAAAACATCACCGTGACCAGGGGGGTACCACTCGTTGATGGGAGATTCGTTGTCCTTGGGAACGGGAAGGAGAGAGTCCTTGTAGACTCGGGGGTACCGGGACTGGTTGAAGGTGAGGATGTCGACATTGTGGCCCTCGTACTTCTTAATAATGGCAGCAGTGTCGTCGTTTGTGTTGAACGAGTTCATGAGGATGAAAGGGACGTTGACGTCGTATGTGCGGTTGAGGTACTCGATTTGTCGAACGGAAAGGTCGAGGAAGGACATGCCATCACGAACCTCGATAACAGACTTGGGGCCAACGCAACCCATAGAGGTTCCCAGACCACCGTTGAGCTTGAGAACAGCGAGCTTGTTGAGGAACTGGACAGACTCGGTGTTGGCAAGGTCCTCGTAGTCGACGACCTGGCCTTGGGCGGGAGGAGCAATGCGATCCCAATCTCTACACTATCATCAGCAACTGTCGGGTTGAAATATAATTGTTCGGGAGAGGGTGAGCATACACTGCGTTGCCCTTAGCCTTGTCGTTAAGGTATCGTCGGAACAGGGCGAAGAAGTTGTCCATCTCGGTCTCGAACAGCTGCAGACAATTGGTTAGCTTGGGATGATACCAGAAAGCACCCATCTGATTTTTAACTTGCCTTCTTCTGCTCAGGGTCATTGACGGTCTCGGCAAGGTTGGTCAGCGCATTTCGCATCTGGGCGGCGGCGACATTGGTCGACGTGTTCTCGAAAGCCTGACGCATGATGGATTAGTATGACGGAAAACAAGGTTTGTCTCTACAGAATTGATCGCGGGTCTCTGGAGTCCTTTGGCTGGTGTATAATTTTGGAAAGATGCAAAAGTTCGCATTCTCGTCTGGTCGCTCTAATGGCCTCAATAGAGGGGAGTGAATATGCGCGTATTGCCATTGTATTCATTGTGGCTGATACAATGCTCATTCGATGAATCCGAAGCTTATTCATTGCTACAGCTGCTTCTGTATGATGGCAAGGTTTTTGGCATCACTGTAGAGGCAGTTGCAGGTCATTGTTAAGCTTTGAAAACAGACGTGGGTTCACCGTTGGTAGGTGGGTGGCACAAGCACCATGGCATGATGCATATTCACGTCCTCATGAGTTCCCAAAGAATGCATTGTTCCACAACACCACCAAAAGAGAGTGAATGATTGTGCTAGACTCACCATGTGACTGCGTGTCTTGCCATGACGACGCTCGTTGCCCTGCTCATCGCCGGTGTTGGGCTTGAGGTGGGTAGGCAGCGCGCTCTTGATGATATTGGCCATTGTGAAGAAATTATGAGGGGAGAATTAGTATGACAAGAACCAATATGGAAGCAATGGAGATGAATGGAGAGAAGAGAGAGATGGAGATGGAGAGAAAGAGAAGAAAGAGGAGAAGCAAGTAGATATGTTAAGGAATGAGGTACGGGTAGTAGGTAAATAGGAAAGGGGAGGGAGAGCAGATGCGGGGCGGTGATGCCCTGGCTTGCAGCTCTCGTCTGCTGTTGCCCATGCCATGGTCCATGGATTGCATCTTCTTGGTGGGGGTGGCGAGGGAGCTGTTCCCTGTAGAGACAAAATAAGTCGGTCACTTGGTTGGAGAAAGAATAGAACACTTTGTCCCTTTTATTTTCTTTCATCATTCTACTGAGAAAGTCGTAACAGTGACGTTGAACTTTTTTTCCCTTTAAATTTTGATCTGTTTTGTTAGGTCCTTAATTGACATTTGTATGGCGCTTTTTCTTGTATGCCAGTATGGTACCGGAGACCAGAGACAATGAGCCAAGTTGCGGTGACAACCCCCTTCACTATTTGTTTACCGTAGATACTCGGTGATATTGATCGTCTAGATCCAGCTCGCTCAACTCCCATGTTTTGTCGAGGCCAAACTATTGGCCGTTGGGGGGAATGGAGGCTGGTAACACGTACCCGTTGTCTGGGTACAATAATAGTTTCTAGGCGGTGGCTTTGATGATAGTGCTTCGTTTCTCCTTTTTTGTTATTATTCCATCTCGTACATTGATTTAATCGTAATTGTTCATTTCTCTACCGTCTCTACTATGTCTCTGATGCGAACCTTGGACGGGAATTAAAACCCCACCAACTCACCACTTTGAACTAACGATCTCTCTCATCTCCATCTCATCTCTCACCTTGTAGCGGGCCCCAACACCAACACCAACAGCAAGCAGGAACTAGGATCCGGGACCCGTTTGCCGCCACAGTCAGTATATAATTAGCAGCCAACTACCAAGTTAGTCGAGATGATGGGCAAAAGAGAGAATTCGAGATCGGTCCTTTGCCGATATGATACTACAGAAACCCATGTACGATTCTCCTAATAAAGACGGAAACATAAGCAAAACGACTCTGTACTCCATACCACCCTGAAGAAAACCCTTTTGACGGGAACTAAAAATGTGGTATCATGGCAATGGATGGCTAGTTTTGGTCCAAGTACACCACCTTTTCATCATGATATCGCTCATTGAATTGCCACTTTCTTACCCAATGCAGCAAACCGCTCAATCTTAAATGCCTCTTTTTCGTTCAACAGTCTACTAAAAGAGAAAGAAAAAAAATCTGTTTCCCGCGGGTGAGGTAACATCCCCAACCAGCTTACATTTGCTGTCATAATGCCCCAAACTTTCCCCTTCAACGGTGAGGACATGGACAAAAAAGGCCAAAGCTCCCGCAGCTCTCCTCACGCGAAGTATCTCGTGGCTTTACAATTGGTTAACCAGAGCTAAGAGAATGGAGTCTAGGCCCAGTCGAAATTGGGCAAGAGTGGATGCAATAAGGTTGACCATGCTTAGTCTCGACACTATCTAACTATGCATCGGTCGATCCTGTATTGATAATGTTTGACACAACTCGAGATAGCAGTCATGTTTATACTGAATCAGAAATACAGATAAGAATATACAACTACAATCCTGTGTAACACAGAAATACGCCTCTCCCGCTCTATCATTCAGTAAGTGAATCCTCATATGCAAGTCTTGACATGTCGACCACTTCCTCCACGTGGCCTTGGCAGTGGACAAGAAGTCTGCTTACCCTACATACTCGAGATATTGCAGCGTAGATATGAGGTCAACATCTTGATAGCTCCTCCACCATGTAAATCATGCTGATGCCCAATATTGTGGTTCCTCGGACCTCTAACTCCTCTCTCACTACTCCATACGCCGCAGTCTGGTGGAGCGCCGCATTATGATACCCCGCCTGATTACTTGATGGCAGTCAAGTGAAATCATAAATATGTTAGACTATAAATCATGAGCACGTTAGACTATGAATCAAAGTACAGACCGAAATAGTCCGATAAAAAGTATACGACTAAAACTCAAGTTGCACAACAAATCAAACTCGAATAAGTAAATTCCGTATAACTTATAGTTAACTGCATATGCCCTGTCTTATCATGTCCCCTCATCATGACTAGTGCAACATGGTGGAGAACAGAACAATGTATCAATCCAACCTCTTAACCAAGTAAATCAACCACACGCAAGCCTTTCTACGTGATGAAGAGCATTCCAAGCGCCGACTTGACAAACAGTATAAACGCATAAGAAGTTACCAAATCAACTTCTGTCCAAGACTCGGTCAGCTTCATTTTCGCCTTTTTCTAACCCCTAACTATCGACATACCCGAGCTCATCTCACACCGTAACTTCACCCCATACCACCCACCAGGAGTCGCCTCACACTTAGCTACAGCAACCATGGGCAGCGCAGAAACACTCCCTTTTTGGAACTACAATATCCCAGAAGATCAGAGAACAGATGAGTGTCCTGAATTTCTTCTCATTACACACGAAAAGGATAAGGGCATTCTCTCCACGCCAGACGAAGAATACCACATCTCAACATGGGACGAGGTCCGCGAAATCATCGAAGCAAACCGCCTAGAGCTCTTCAAGCGTATCCCTTCAGAGCTTCGCCGCTATAAGCAGTTTGCATTTTATCTCAAGAAAACCTACGGCAGTGTTGCCAACTTCCTCCTTGAGCATCGTCTTGGATGGACACCTCCTGTGAAGCCACGCGGAGCACCCTTTGAGTTTGAGGATGACTACAAGATCTTATGGAACGATGCTCCGTATGGAATAGACCCGAGAATCGCGCATCTTGTGGTCTGGACAAAGTTCGATCTGGAGGAGGACCCTGCAACAGGCGATTTGACGGACAAGGCGAGAAAAGAGATCGATGATTTCGTGACAAGAACGTTTCGAGCACATGTCCCAGAAGAAAGTGTACGTTTATTTGCCCCCGGTATCCTTTTATTTATGAAACTCATGAATATAGGTTCTCTGGTTCAGAAACTGGCAGGGTCTGCAGTCAGTGAATGCCATCCAGCATCTACATGTGATGCTCTTCAACCCAGATCCCGACTTTGTTCGGAAAATTACAAAAGGCGATGTCCCCCGAGCAGGAATGGAAGTGAACAAGTGAGTACGACTTGACGCAGCGAGCTTCATCAAAAGTGCTTTGTACGTGGTGGGTTGCAAAAGGTATGCCTAAATGTTGAATAGGCCATACACTTGATCAATGCTATCTTGCGTTATGTACAACATGTGCAAACTGTTGAAAGAAACCGGTGGCTAGTTCAAAATACCATGCCAGGCAGAACGTGACCCAAATATCCTATTCATACATTGCCGACTTTTCTTTTTCCCCTGCTTCTGACTAGTGTCCAAGATGGTGTCGTTCTGTATTACGACTTGCCTGAACCTGCAACCTTGTTCCTTGTATCGTCAAACCTCACATCCTTGGTTTTTGACACCTCAATCTTGACATCCTCAGTCTTTACTGTTAACTCAACACAAGCAGCTTCGGCAAGTGGCACAGCTGTGGGCTTCTCAAGGCCAATGCGAATGATCTCTCCATAAAAGTCATCTCGCTTGGTCCTCAGTTCCCTGGCAATGTGGAAAGCAAGGCTAGCTGCCAAAGCCTCCAGAGTTTCGAATGAGGATTCTGACATGGCCTGTACAAGTATGTGTCAGTGCATGGGTGGTGGTGGATCGGCCATCTGGAGTTTACTCACATCGACGATAATGCTCTCTATAACGGCATAGTTATCATGGGCTGTCTGATACTCATCGATCTTGATGTTTGTGATGACAACTTGTTTGGCGTTTCGCTCATTGCTGTTGACGCCGATGAGCGTAGGCACCCTGATTCCTTCCAAGCCCAATTCCAAGCTTCGTGCCGTAATGGCCGAGTCAACGAAGAGACACGAGCCAGTGAGCCTGATGGCACTTCCCATCAATGATGCCTTGGGGAGAACTAGCGAGACTGATAGACGTCGGATGAGGCTAGTCTGGAGGAAAGCCTTTGTCTGCTCAGCAGAAGGGTCCTTCACGCCGGTATACTGGAAACCAGTGAGGTCGACCCAGAGCCTGTTCAAGACGTCACTCAGTGACAAGGCTGACTTTGGCAACTTCTCCAAAGTGCTGAGAATAGACTTGCTCAGAAGACCATAGTGCACCGTGTCAGAGTCTACCTTGTCGTCTGCGGAGGATGAGGGGAACGCATGTGTCAGTGAGACCTCTGCAGATATAAGCAAAGGCTGTTGCTTTGAACCTCGACCCCAGGCATCCTTTGGGCCTTGTATTGTTGTCTGGAGGTTTCGCACGCGGACCATAGCGACTGGGTCGCCCTCAGCGTTGGAGAGCCGCCGCGACGAGACGAGAGGAGTTTCTTTGCCCATGGCTGATGATATGATGTGACTCAATTGGTTCTGAGCGAATTGACAACAAGTGGCTTGCAGTCGGTAACAACGCGACACGGCGCGGTGCAAGAAGCCCGTGGTTTTAGAAGCGAAGCAGATTTCTTCTGATTTGGCGAATGCTTCTATTGGTGGTTGTTTGTTTAGTTGTTGACTCTGGAGTACAGAGTTATGTCATTTGTGTGACTCTGTGAAGCTAGAATGACAAACAGCAGCGGGGCAAGCCTCATCCAAAACTGTCTGTCTACACGACCCGACAACAGAACATCACCAGCGCTTGTCATACAGTATCGTTGATTAATATACACGCATTTATATTTACATCATGTGAGATTCATTTCACGATATTACTCGAGTTGTCGTTTCTTGTAGCACTGTTAAATGAATATTTGAGACAAACATTGTGTTAAAATCAAATCATCATCCTTTTGCTACGACTTACATTCGGATACAGCTAATAATAAGGGAGAGACGAAACCACGTATCAATACTTTTTTTTTCACCTAGTAGTATCCCAATACCAATATTTTCTTTCGTCTTTCCAGGTACTTGCCATCGCTCTTGTCTGATTGATGTGAATGAGTATGTCACGTGATGCATTGGACAGTCGACTACCCTACATACATTCACTGGACATCCAATATTCCTCGCAAACTCGACTTCAACAGAGATTTCGTCAGTATCTCTGGAAACCAGTATCAACTATTCATGATGAACCATCGCCTCAGATCATGTCGATAACTTTAGACGAAACAATGGCGACCGTGGAATACATTTGACGATCCACCCAGGGTACGGAAACAATTAGTTGTGAAGTGAAGCATTATGCTGAACCTGCTGATATACACAGTTTGAAACTGGATACAAACCTCAAACCGTCTGTCACCGATATACTACCATCTCAACTTCAAAAAGCCGCCCGTGACGGCATCCTTCCCGTGGTTCGCACAATCCTCATCCTCTCACCCACCACAGCGGTTCTCAGGATCAACATTCCGTCGTTCGGACCTTTGGTCTAGGACCAGGGTTTCAAACATGTATTGGGGCTGCTCTCATGCACTTGCACCTGCATCTGTATTTGGACCGAGCCAGCCCTGTCTCGCTTCTCAATCTGTAGCCCTGTGCTGCTCGCAAGGTTTCGAGTCCCATTCGGACCAAGTGGTCGTATGAGGAAGCTCAGGCACTCGTAAAATCACGCAGCCGCGTGTTGAAGTCGCATTTCCGATGGGGAAAAGAAGAAGAAAGACATTCGGTTCCAGAACATCGGGTTAACACTTATAGCCGTTCGGAAGACCAATCTGTATAAGGCAACTGCAAATGCTTGACAGTATTGCGGATAAGACATATGAATAGCGTAGCCTTGGGGTGATCCTCAGGGTCCGTGGCCTTAACCCACGGCCGTATCGTCCATGAGTCCACAGTTAAGCTGTTGCTTATCTATCTCGCTTAGCAGTAGAACCAGAGTCGCCTAAGCTATTTTTTACGCGGTTGAAACACAGACGACAACGACCACGATGACGAGGTCCTGATGGTGGAGTAACGAAATAGGAAGAGATGAAACGCGACGACGTAGTCGGACGATGTCTCCAGGCCGGTCCTTGCTTTTTCGAAAACGCGGTAAACCAGCACCATCAACTTCCAGAATTTAGCAAAAGTAACACTCGAATTCGACCAACAGTTGTCAGCGCTAAGTCTATAGAATGAGTGACTAAAAGGCCGTGTTGGCACCTTGTAACCCCCCCAGGTTGCATTGGACTGATGCTACCACAACGATCAATAATGAAGATCATATCGCTGCGGCTCTCTCGCCGAACCTTTCGGCAGAATCCGTATACGATGCTACCCGACGATTTCCAGCACAAATGGAATCCTCCTCCACAACGGTGAGGAGCAGTAGCATCAACTAACTAACTTCTCCGTAGGATTCGTGTCAATAGTGCCCGAACGTACGGACAACCCTAGCCCACAACGGCGAAGTTGCCCAGATTTGTATATAGCAATCTGGCAGGACCGTAACGAAACTAGTAGACAAAGTAAAACGCCTTCCAAGTGTTTAGCTGACCGGGCCGCCGCGCAAAAAGCACAGAAAAGACCAACACCCAAGTTTAATCATCCTTCGGGTTTACGTGCCAGATAGAGTTAGCTCCCTCATCAAACTGGACGAGTCAATTCAGGCTCAGATCAGTACAATGGTTTGGCTAGGACAGAAGCTATGCTGTGGGTTTGAAGGCCGTGTCATGGGCAGCTTCGCTGTTAATAGAATTAATCGAGGTCAGTGCAACTTGGTAGGCTGGTCAGTTTCAGTTTCGTGCGTAATCCGCGTGTTTCATGTTTTAGTCCGGAATATTCCATTCCGCGTTCCATATGTAACTTTAATTGCACTTTGCTTTGTATCCAACTAACTGCAAACAACAGATCTTTCTTCCTTACCACTAGACGCTCAAAAAAGCTCTAGAGTATCCATCTGGCCCGGAGAGTGCGAAAAAAGGATAATGACCACGCGAACATCCTGGACTGCCTGGCTGACCGGTATGGATAATCATCTCGCAAACCAACATGGCCAAATTTCAAATCCGAGTATTGCAGTATTTCTTGCTGTGCCACTCCGGTTAAAATATACGGCACTACCCACCTCTCGACTTCCGTGAGAGATGGGGTTGCAGACGCAACAAGATGCAACAGTTCCGAATCGGAAACGACCTTGCGAATTGCATCCATCGGATGGAGACCGGAGACAGCACGTAGTAGCCAAGAAAACCTCCTTCTGCAAAGACCTCGTTTCTGACGGTGTACGTTATATCTTACCTGTCAGCTGGGTCAATTGTTCCGTTGACCTTTATGCGACATTATGTATAATACGTACATTGATGAACCGGGGACGGCTTCCTGCAAGACAATTCCCCTGAATGCTTCCCGAATTAGGACAATATCCACTATCTATGGAGACGGGAGGAATATCTGCAAGGGCCGGAGCAGACACGCACCTGCAAGCATGCGGCACATCAAACCCAGGTTCTTTGACTAAGTAACTACTAATAAGGCATGGCATCATGCCACGATTGAGGCAGTAAGAGATTCCTGGTCCTTAACACTACCAATAAACAATTATTGTAGTATCCATTGTCTTTGACAGATGTCAAGGGAGGAATCCGAAACCTTCTTTACAGCGGAGAATATTTCTGTTGACTTTTGTAAGGGTTGCCAGGCTGCGAGCAACGTAGAAGCATGGCATACCAGATAAAATAAGCACACCTTGTTGCCGTTATCCGTGGATGTGTGAGCCGAGAGAAAACGCGCTATATCTGGCATAGGCATCTGAGCCGTACCCAACCAATGACCCAAGGGCCTCTCCACCATCACCGAAGTGCACTTACAAGCAAACAGTTCCTTTGATAGCCTAGCATAACCCGTGTTCACTGTTCCTCAAAAGGCACTAGCCAGGAACTCGGATGTGAGGATGCTGAGCCGTCTGGGGAAGGATCGCGGGGACGACAGGAGTGAGTACAAAAGGGCAATTCGACTTGAAAGGATGACTGTACGTGTTACGAGGAGCTGACAGCACCATAGTATTCGCAGCCGGTGGACCTGTTGCGAAGTGTCCCAGTCAGACTCTGGCACCTCTCAGTAAATAAGATTCTGTTCACGAGTTTCACGTGAAGCTTTCTGCGGGCGATGCAGTAACAGTTGAGTTTGATACCTGGTGGTTGCATTTTTACTCAACGTTTTTGTGAAAGACATCGTACGAGAGAACCTAAAGTCAGTAGTAAGCAGAAATGGAAAGCACCACACCATCAGCTTTGCAGACTCTGCAAACCAGGTACAGCGTAAGTGGCTAACAAAATGGTGTGAAGTGAGCTGCCCTGAGCATGCACCATGGTGTACAGTACCTGCATCGAATGCACCTGTAAGGCACGGCATTACCTACTTGCTGACTGCTTCATGAATGAGGCAAGTTGTCATGTTCTTGTCAAGGTAACATATTGTTCGGATTACGGTGGTGACAGTGAGGACGATGACGCTTGGCCGTATACGAATATGCCATAGACGAATTGGGAAGTTATTTGTGAAGCTATAGCACAGGAACATGGTCTGATGTGGTGGTGGGTGGATGGATGGATGCAGGTGGAAGATGTAAGCTGATGCTCCTCGATTGCGTGCATCTTCAGATCTGCCATTGGTACCCTTCCAACCGAACCCTGAAGAAAATTTTCGTTGGCCGAAGTTGGCGAGCTTCAGGTGGTGGGAAACGCAGCATGCGTAGGTACTATGATGGTAAGTATTTGGGTCGATGATAGTGGCCGATGATATATATGCATAAGATAGGTGTTAACGATGCGCGCTTTCTCATGCTTGGTGATGTAAAAGATGAGATGCATATGTTTGGGGAAGCCTCTTTCGACAGCGATTGGACCCGACAAAGTTGATGATAGTGGATATATCGCAGAGTGTAAAAACCAACACGCAAATCAGAAGTCGAGATACGTTGTTGGAAGGAGTAACAAGGTGATGATATTGATGAGTGGCGAAAAAAGAGCCAACCAACAAAAACCCGAAGCCAGAAACCGAGCAGTACCTAACACTAACAGAGTTGACAGGGACCAGGACAAGGGAACCGCCCATGGATGTGACTGACCAGGGATCGACAAGGGCCCAAGAAGGGCCGAGAAGCCAGTAAAGACAAAGAGACAGCAGCTGTCACGTCCCCCAAGACAGTGTTGGAAGCGAACTGTGAGCGAGAGACCGTTAGTGGTTAAGGCTGCCGCGCAGGCTTGTGATCTGTCGATGATGGCTTTTCGTATGCGGCAAATGACGAGCGTTGAAAAAGACGTTGAGATATTAGATTGGAGCTTGTACGTAGGCGATAGATTAGAAGGTTACTGGCCAAGAGTCGTTTTGCTTTTTCGCTAATAATTGTTTGGGATAGAACTGTAGGGCTCGTTGTTGGATGTTGATGAATCAATTAAAAAGGAAAATGTTTATGGGATGATTGGTGAGAGCGTTACAACTTGGCTCAAGAAATGAAAGACAGTTTAACTTGCCTCTGGACAAATGGAATAGACTCCACTGCCTGCTTGCCCTGTGAAGTATGGCAGTCGCAGTGGAAAGAAACATTTTGTGGACAGATGAATGATAACCATCCGGGGGAAGGAGAGGGATAGGCCCACCAGATCGATGCCTGCCCGTCAATCCAATCCGAATCCCTGTGCAATTCAATTCCCACTCACGAAACAACAAAAAGAAAACATCAGACGTTGATTTTTACCCGAGACATTGCTGATATCACCGTACCTTATACCACACCTATTTTTGACCGTTGTTACATACCATAATAGCATCGTCGTATTGAACTGAACTGTAGCGCTCAACTCAACTCTGTTGAGTCATGGAGAAGAATTGCCCGCATACGAGATCGGTACTTCTCTTATTGGTTGCCGACCAGTCAGTGGATTGGTTACACCACGCTCAGTTCACTTTGTTTCGGGTCAGCTCAATTTAATCTACAGCAGGTCTCAGCTCAGCCTCCACGACTTATCACAGCAGCCAGGTCCATCATTGCCGTATTACCAAATTTTGAAACGAAGCACGGTCGACTCCAAGTCCCGAGAGCACCTCTAGCCAACAACCGTCTGCGGTGTTGGGGAACTGTGGCGCGAGGCCTAACATGATTTTGACTCGAGAAATTCCTGTGCGTTTAATTACACTGATCATTAACGTGACTCGGCGTCGCTATGACTTTGTTGTCGGGACGTCACGTTTCGAAAAGCACACGGAACAAGATGGTCTAAAACACTTCCACATTGGTTCACAGACCGAAGGGCGGCTAAGCCGTGCTCTTCACATATAAATAACAAAGCTTGGCAGGAGTCCGTCTCTCTAAGCTCTCCTGTCATTTTGGTGCTAATGAAAAGATGGCGTCCTTCAGGTCTTCAACAGTGTAGTGTACCAACCAATTCAAGGTTGGGCCAGGAGCTAGACCAACATCCCATCCATTGATAAGAAATGCGAGTGTATGTAAACAATAATGACTGGTCTGCTCATAGGATTCATCATGTTGCATACATGGTGCTATGGCTTCCACCGACAGGTGTTGTTTGGTTGAGAAACCACCAATAATCAATTCTCGATGCACTTGTTTTGTCGAGGCATTTGTTGATAACTGACCGCTGTAGATCTACCACGACGCCCAGACTCACGGACCTTAGTCACCTGTGAGGGTGCGAGGGGCTAGAATAGCGTCATACCTGATACTTACCTACCTATTTGTTTTCTTGGGCTGTGGAATTACCAGTCTTCTGGGCTACATACTACGTACTACTAAGATTGATTAATTACCGTCCCCTATTGTTAACAAACGCTCAAGTTTTGCTCCAAGAGTTCATCCGCAGCCCTGTGGATAAATTCAAGAGTCAGAGAGTCAGAAAGACCCGAGTAAGGTAAGTGGCAGGGGTGTGTCGGGACATCCAAGACATGCATCGACGACCCCTGAGTCTCCGCCTTTCACATTAGCACGTCCAGGCACGCCAGGTACGACAGGCATCCGCACCACAGCTTCTTGGAAGATGTGCTACTTCTACTCCACTCACTTGGAGACCCTCGTCTATGTTAAGCTTCGCCTGTATTGCGTACGTACCTGCGAAGGAGGGCACACATTAGGTTAGGTACTTCTTTGGCTCACTCTCCTCTGCCCAGACTCTGCACTTTGACGGCACCGATGCACGGCAGAGTGGGTCTTTACCAACTTCAACAATCCCTGTATCTCACTCATTCAGGTCCTCTTCCATTGCTGGACGCCGCCCGCTTGTCATCACCGCCCGCTCCCCCAATCGCACGTCGAGTCCTGGTGCTTAGCAGTCTCAGCGCCTGCAACTCTTTTGGTTTGGTCTCCATCAGGGCCCTATTGGCCCCTGCTCACTGCCCCTAGTCCTGGTTCGCCATGCCTCTATGTATGTATTGATCCAGGATGCTCCGAATAGATGGGCGAGATGCAGGTAGACAGGAAACCCTACCAGACTCCAACATGACAGGGGGGTATTTGAGAGAGGCAAAGCATACAACCCTGCTGCCTCCACCTTGACTTCAAGTGTCGTTCTCGATTCCCCGTTGTCAGTGCTCGAGGGCCCCGTATTGGTCCTGGTCAAGTACATACAGAGATCTCCCTCCATCTCCATTCATCCCATGAGCTTATATGTCCCGTCTGCCCTCCTCTCCATATGAGTGACTCTGAATTCGCAGGTTGTTTCATGAGTCTAAGTGCTGGTTGCACAGTGTTGCTGTGACACTTTTCTAACAAGTTTTATTGTATAATATTCTGATCATCATCGTACATCTCTCTCTCTCTATTGTCATACCTTTCTCTCTCTTCTCGAAACTATCTCGGCGCTGCCGTCTTGTCACACATTTTCGAACTTTCGTCAACGGAACGCCTATTATGCTTTAAACTGATTCAACGTCGATTATCACGCCTCTCCAACTGGTACCGGAGGAAAAAGCACAACTCTCGATTGTAGACGTCTTGGGCTTGGGTATCTTTGGCTGGACTATCGATAAATCGGATTGGCACGGCAAGCCTGCCTATTCTTCATCATGGCTAACACAACAATGGGTATTAACATGTGCCCTCCGCCATTCTATGATGCCGCTATATTCCCTAACGAGGGTGGATGTAAGTGAGCTGAATCTGGGATATAGGTCTTATTCCTAACAAATGCAGTTATCGATGGCCGGCTCTGCAAACAAATAGGCAGTACTGTGTGCTGCCTACCTTGTCCTATGACGGACTGGGTTTACCCCGAACGATTCGAGACATTAACTTCAGTCGCAAACTGGGTATCGCTCGCCAGCCAGATATGTTGCCTTTTCTTACTTCTATCATGGGCATGCCTCCCTGTTGAAAAAACCAACCGACATTACTTGAGCATATGCCTAACCATTGCCATTCTACTTATGAACGTAAGTGATACCAACGCTCACTTAGACGTTGACTACAGTAATTAACCCTTCAAAATATAGATGGGCTTCGTGGTACCCCTCGTGGCACAGCCAGAGCAATGCTACAATGAGATTACACCGCACAGCATGCACACCAGCAAAGTCTGTGGTGCCTCTGGTACCTTTATTCTTCTAGGAGGCTGGGCGGGTGTTATGTGGGTGTTCCTCAGATCGGTATCTCTCCATCTTCAGATTTGCTGGCAAGTCCTCGTCGGCAAAAACTTCATGATCTTTGCTCAAGCAGCCGGCTGGGGAGTTCCTACACTGGGAATTGTTTTGGCCCTCGTCTTCAGTGGTGTCTCGTTCCGGTTTGGCAAGACATGCCACATCAACCACGAGAACAGTTTGGCTGACTTTTGGATTCCACTTCTCCTCTTTGCTGGACTAACAGTCATCATCACCTTTGCCACTTTTGGCTACTGTATCAAGGTCTATCTGGCATCCCTTTCTGACAATGGTGCATCCTCCGAGGGTTCCAGCCTGCCTACTTACACGCATAGCGTCAAGACAATGAGCCCACGTCAAGTTTACCGCCGAGTTCGCCGTGTCATCGCCCACCAATGGCGTGGAATCGCCATTGTATTGATCATTATCGCCGACGTCATCTTCTTTTCTGTAGTTTTCGTCTTCCAAGACAACGTTGTTCAGTCCGTTGCAGACGATCCTGACAAGGCAAATGACTGGGTTGGATGCCTTTATCTTACACAGGGCAAAAAGGAAGAGTGTTTCGACGAGGCATCTGGCCTAGTTATCAACGAGGCAACTGTAACAGCTGTGCTTCTTCTCTTGGCGGTATGTGTTCCATGAACGATGCGTTCATCAAAGTAGTTACTAACAGTATGATAGTTCAACGGTATGTGGCTAGTCCTCTTCCTGGGACGATTATCTATGATCCACGGTTGGATCGACTTGATCAAACGACCCTTCGTCCGAAGCAAGAAGGAGTTCGTGTCAGTCGATGCGCGTGTCGACGTCAAGAGCCAGCCACGCTCATACGAGATGCTTTCAAGAGATTCGAGCACTGCAGTAACACCCATCTATCCAGCGGCAAAGTCTCCAGAAGATGGACGAAGAACACCAGACTACTTCGGCAGCACAGCTCGTTATCATGCGCCTGCCAGATCCTTCTCAAGCCCTAGGCCACTGCCAAATCAGGACGCGAACTCGCCCCCACTACCGATCTACAACAAAGAGATGAACCCTCTCGGTATGAACCGAACATAACAAGGGTTGATTACAGAAGCGAAAGACCCCAAAAGTAAAACATCCTAAAAGGGATGACTAATTTATATTCCAACCTTTTTTTCTTATAATCAAAAGACATCCGGAACAATGGCAGAATCGAAGCCTTTCCGGAACATGTACCAACAATGCGCAATCGGCCAAGTCCTGGTATCGCGTGGTCAGTTATCACTCGCCGAGCGATTGAGACCAGCGGCCGAAAGCACAACCTCATCAAGAGATGGAAGACGGCGACAACAGCCGCAACTGTATTTTCTTTGTTCGAACTTGAGATGTGAAAAAACCATCAGCACAACCGCAAGACGTTGGTGCTTGTACGATTCAACCTTGCAGTGCAGGGACACGAGAGAAGAAAAAGAGTTGGATGACGATGATCTGAGGCTCCATGTGAACGACACTGTCTCGGACACTATATTAGCGGACTGCGGGAACAGACGAGGATTGACGGAGCTACGGATCTGAGATGATTCCGCACATGCCGGTAGATCTGGGATGGCGATGAGGATCGAGAGCAATTGTCAATGACTATGAATAATTGTCGACCTGGGTCATGCCCATGTGTTGCAACGTGCCGGAAGTTGCGGATTTAGGAAGCAAAGGAGCGATGGCAGAGGCCGAGGCCGAGAACGAATCATCGTGTTCGAATTCGGGGATTTCTCGAAACGCCAAGGATCGCCATGCGTTCAACATCTCACGTTTCACCCGCCGTGAATGCTTTAACGTGCCAAATGATGGCATTTTTATAGAATATCATAACAGCCAATTACTTAATCATAAGATATCAAGTTATAATATTATACACTACCAAGAAGAGATTTCCCTATGCAACGTGCCGATTAGTCAATGAATAAGCCCAAGCTCAGGTAATGACGAAATTGAGGTCTCTATCCAATGTCGTGTCGCGTGAGTTGACGGCCAGTCTCCATCAACCACGCTCTCTTAGTCACAACGCCATGCATTCTCTTCCGGATGAGCCGGAAGATGAGACTACCTTGAAGACTTGGCAATCGGATTGATTGATCTGTAATATGTTAATCATTACTCTGTAGTGCTATATGACTACGCGGTGAGTGAGCTCAAGCATAATAAATAGGCTCCCGGCAGCCGTTATAATGCTGGTCTTTATCTTTATTCAATCTAATCTCGTCCTACTGTGGTCTTTATCTCCACTAGGTTGTATACAAATAATAGCAACTTGAGACATTGCGACTCAACTCTGACAAAGCATCTGGATCGAGTTTTGAATATATCAGAATCGATCTAATAGTTTCTTCCTGGGACCGACAAAGACACAACTTGATCTGTCAATTTTTCAAAGATACAATAAGACTCGGTCAGAAACGTGACTTGAGGCTCAACTCAAAAGTCATCTTGGTGGTAGCCATGTGGTCGGCCTTCCGGAACCGGCCCCGCTCTCCGACGTCGCCGATGGACGACTTACAAGATCACTTGCTGGGCGATTGGACAGATGTTGAGCAGAATATGAATATCGAGGAAGAAGATGATGGGAAAAAACAAGATGGATCAGAATACTCTAAAAGGACAAGAAAACCAGCGCGACACGTTCACTTTGCCGATGACGGGAAACTAGATACGAAGATCGATACAACTGCACAAACTAGCACACGAATACGAAGATGGAGTTGTCTACTTAGTCCGAGCAGTATCATACTTGTGGCTGCGACAATATTGTTCCTCGGAGTTGGCTATGTCTATCAATGGAATATCGAAACTGCGCTGCACCAAAGCTGGGTTCCAGATGCTGCTAGCGAGCGCTTCAGTCACAACCCGTTGCCTCCACCGCCAGAGCATCTCCAGATCACCAACTACACACTACCACTGCGAACGCAAGGCCGGGATATAGTTGACGCAAACAGCCGTCGTTTCAAGATGGCATCGGTGAACTGGTACGGCGCGAGCGATGAGTTCTTCGTTGCTGGAGGATTGGATATCCAACATCGCGACGAGATCGCTAGAACCATCAAAAAGCTCGGATTCAACAGTGTTAGACTACCCTATGCGGACGAGTTGGTCATTAAAAACCCAGTTGTTGACGAGAAACACCTTCGCGCGAATCCTGATTTGGTGGGCTTGCGGGCTCTGGATATCTTCCACGCTATTGTCGGGACTCTTACCAAAGCCGGTATTGCAGTTATCGTCAACAACCACATCACCAGCGCAACATGGTGCTGTGGTGCTAACCCTTGTGATGCGGGCTGGTCCAATGATCACTTAGGTCCTATCTGTCGAGTAAGACAGACCGAGGAAGAATGGATTCAACATTGGGAGACGATTATGCTACCGCACATTGAGAACCCGCTCGTCATTGGTGTTGACCTGAGAAACGAAATCCGCGGACTTTGGGGAACAATGCCGTGGTCCAAATGGGCACCAGCTGCTGAAAGATGCGGCAACCGGCTTCTTCAGATGAACAGGGACTGGCTTGTGATAGTCGAGGGAACCGAATCCTCCAACGATTTATCCAATGTCTGCAAGCGTCCTATTCTATTAGATGTCGCCCACCGGTTAGTGTACTCGGCACATGTATACGCGTGGTCTGGCTGGGGCAGCTGGGAGGGTCGATTCCTCCAGCGCGATTACAAGTCATTTGCAAAGACAATGCGGCACAGCTGGGCATATATTCTCGAGAAGCAGATTGCTCCGGTATGGGTTGGTGAGATAGGCGCTCCTGTGCAGCCGTCAGTTGGCGATATGAATTACTGGCAGCATCTAACGCGGTTCCTCCAAGAGATGGATGCTGACTTCGGATACTGGGCACTCAATGCACGCAAGCCAAAGGGGAATGTTACCGAGAGATATGGCTTGTTGCAGGATGACTGGAAGACACCAGTGCTCGATTACCGGATGAAGGATATGTTGGAGCTCATGGCGGCTTGAGCGTGTTGAATAATGTATTTGATGTTATGGATGAAATAAGAATGGATTGATGGGTTTTATTTGGAGGATATACCTTTATAGCGCAATTGATATTATATGGATATATCATTCAGGTTGATGTGTGTTGTTTGGGCGATGGTGTGCCCAAGTTCTAACTGAATTGAGCGTTGAATTCACTTAATCGTGACTTGCTGCATGTTTGGCTTAGTACTAATATACTGAGACACTGAAGGTACTTTTTGTGGTAAGACATACATGTGTTGTAGACTTGAGGCATTCGATTCCACAATATCTACTTGAGAATACATGACCAGTTGTCTAGGTAGGAATATGTAGATAAATGACAAACATCGAAATAGAGTTTACATTACCTACCTAGTCTAGAATGATTTCCTGTCCCGCTGTCGGACCCTAAAACGGCAAACTGTAGATTTTAGAATTTACCTATTCTTACGCAGTCCATATTAATCGTGACAGTATTCAGTATCAGTTTTGTAGCGACTATTATCCGTTTACGCGTACCAAACGGGCTGCTTATCGATAACAATCTACGTAAACAGTAAGGAACTGACGTGCCGCTGCACTGCACCCCGCGACGCTCAATTCAGCCGCTCACATTGGACCGGACCTTCCAAGAAGGCACCCGATAACTGAGATCCTCTCTTGCCTGCACTGTGGTAGCCTGGCTTGGCCTGGCCGTGTTGTGTTGTACACTCACTCAGCTTCTGCATAAACAACATTCCGACACATCGGATTAGATCAGATCAGATCAGATCAGATCATATCATATCATATTGCCGGTATTACCCTCGGCTGCTGAGAACAAAAGAGACGAAATAAGCGAGTCAGTTTATGTCATCTTTAGACTGGCTCCCACATCATTTATTTCCGCACCCTAGACTAGGTACAGTCGAGGTCAACTTTTGCTGATGGCAAACCAACAACAACCCGGCAACCGCAAATTCCAGCCAATATCCGTCGGAAAATGCTATGCGCAAACCGCCACAGACAGGGTTAGTTTCTTGCGAACTTGAATCTCTGTGCGGGTGTCTCTTTTACTGACGCTGATTCCTTTGCGAATGAGTAGTTTGGCGATGGCGCCAAAGCCGCTGTCCGCGATCGCGAGCGGTTGAACATGGGCCTGCATCCTCAGAACTCCGAAGTCCCCTTTGTTTGGCCTGGTAACGATTCGGACGACGAGAGACAAAGCGGATCTATATACCGATTAATACCGTCCATGCAGAAGTTCAGAGGCAACCTGACTGCTCTCTCCCAAGTATACAATGTGTGACCATCTCTCCTCTACTGTGTTCACAATACTGACTGATAATCATAGCTCTACTTCTCTGCATATCAAGGCCGAATATTCGTCTACAGACCCCGCGCCGCCCCCAGTCAAGCACTCTCGGGCCAACCTGATCTACAACTGAAACCTAAAGCGAGCGAAGTAGCTCGAGTGGTAGGAGGTGCACTCGATGAATCCAGGCCGCATACAGTAAATCATATGACAACCGGATTCCTTGGCGAGGAAGAAGTAGTCCTTGCGTGCTACGATGATGGCGACGTGGTTGCATACTATACCAAGGACCTAGCGAAACGGATCTTCACATGTCGTGGTACGACCGAAACGTCGCACAAAAACCAAACAACCCCAAAGGAGTTCTTTCATGAGAATGTTGGGATATCAGCTTGGGGTTTAGCTGTGCATCGAAGGTCTCGTTTAATTGCTGTCAGCTCGAATCGTCACGAAGTGGTTGTCTTCGCCCTCGCCTTAACCCAGAACCCCCCGAGTCGCAGGACAAGTGTATCCCGAACGACGCAGCCAGCTATTCAAACGCGGACCCGAAATTGGCGAATTGTGATCCGATTACCTCCAGCCGCGGACAATATCCCTAATGTCTGTTTCATAGACGATCGTAAGGGTAATGCGCAGCGTGTCGGTGCTGTTGATGTCAAGGGGAACGCATGGCTTGCAGATATCTGGAAAGGGAACGTAGGCCCAATTGAGGTCCGACCGATATCCGAGACTCTGATGAGGAGTGAAGAGTTCTTCCCTGCTCCGTCTAGAGGATGGGGAATATTCAGCCTCGACGAAGGGGATTTCTTGAAAGTCAAAACCACGGAGGAGCTATTTGGTTTACCTACAGAGCAACTTGAAATCGTCCCGGCGGGCAATGGGCAGCCCCTGGTGAACATTAGAAATGCCCTCTCGAAGATTCCTGACAACCCTCAATTGATCCCGCCTCCTCTCACAGCCATGCCAACCATCCCTGGCCCAGCTATTTGGGAGCCGGGTTTATTCCAGCCATGGTTTGCGATGCCGGATGGAACAGGACTACTAGGCAGCGATGGAAGCGACGCTGCAGGTGAGGATGAATTTGAAGACACCGAGGAAAGCGACGAGGAAGGCGACACAGATGGGAACTCTGAAGTTGATACAGAGGTTGCCACTGTTACGGGTTGGGGCGCCATTAACTTCCCGCATTACCATGCGCAGGAGCATGGCAATAACAAGTCGGCCGCCAGTCTTCCCGATAACTTGCATGCGTGGGATGAGACGTTGAAACAAGCCGACTTCAAAGGGCGGCAACACGGAAAAAAAGACAAGGACGAAGCTACATCTGGAGACATTGCAAACCCCTTCAAGCTCGACATGACATACTTTCCTCATAGCAACACGGTACATCCAACGCTCCGGGACACCATCCCCATGATGAAATTCCTGGGGAATAGTAGATCCACTGAGCATAACCGACATCCCTTGACACCGCAGGCTCATCTGGCAGATCTTGGGAAGAAGCTGTTTCTGCTACGAACATACGAGAAAGATATCGAGCTGCGTTCATTCGCTGGATCGACAAGTGAAAACTTACCATCAGAGATCGGAGTTGTTTGCCCAGACGTACTGACGTTTGGACGCTTTCGGAATGTCGGTCTGCGAGGGCACTTTCACGCGACAAGCAGGCTGAACATGATTGCTTTGGCCCCTGAACTTTCTCTCATGGCCATTGGGTCACCTACTGGACGGGTTGTGATCATAACACTAACACGAAAGCCTTGCCCTAACGAGCACCACGAAATTACCTGGGAGCACGGATTTCGAGTAGAGTGGGTGCTACCGACAGGATCTGACGAGGCCAAACATCGCAAAACCCTACGACCCATGCACGGGATGGCTCTGGGTCCAGTCCAGACGGGTGACGATGTCGGAGGTAAGGTTGGAGGTGGAGGACCAGCAATGCCACGGCGATATCGGCTGATGCTGCACTATCGAAACCACGATATCTTGTCTTATGAGTTGACACGAGAGGAGCAAACGGGCAAATTATGCATTTTCTGATCCCAGGCGTTTTGATTTGAACTCCCTTTGTTGCTTTCCCATCCCAGGACTCTCCTGGTTCATCGATACCCGGCGGGTGCTTTCATTATGTTAGGCCGGAGTTTTGGCGTCGTGGATAATTATCATGGCAGTTATGCTTTTGGGGTGTCTGAAATTATCAAATACCGTAAATTGACTGCGAATTGGAGGATGAGCGGAGCAGTTTACAGCTGCGCGTCCGCCTCGTGGAGGGGCAGAAGACTCAACCTGTCAGCATAAGAGACGAAATGATTTAGTCAATTTATGACAGTTATGACGGGCTCTTATCAAACTGTATTTCCAGCACCCCAATGTCTGGTTTCATGTTTTCTACTATCTTGAGCATCAATCACTTAAACGCCGTACGTAAGTAGCAACAAGGGGGTAGGTCTGTCGGGTGAATCAGGCTCGTTGGCCATGATCAAGAATAAGAACCGGAGCCAAGGGTGGAGGTCAAATTGCCTCGGGGGCGGTGACAATTATGGATTTGTATTTACAGTTCTTAGTTTGCTGCCTCATCTCGCCTTGAGTATGTATGCATCCGTATCTCGGGGTTCCGGGTCGGCGGGACGAGGCAGAGCCACCCCGCAATCCGTTCCGGGGAGAAGGACAAGACGTAGAAAGTCTTCTAGAAGAGGAGTGACAGTAGTAAAGATAGCTACTTTAGTAGGCAAAGGGCGTGTGGGAGGGAGCTGGCAGAGTCTAGGACATGACCAAGTGCAATTTGTGTTGATTTGATGATAGGCCGAGTCTTGATTGGTTGAGATGCTGCAAGGGCAGATAAGACGGAGAAAATCATGTCTGATCAAGCTGTAAAGAGTGAGTGTGATTGGATAGGTTAAAGTTAAAACCTGGGGATAGATGCTGAACATTGAAGTCCTGGCAGTTTACGGGAGACGTCATGAAGAAGAAGATATTTCGATGAGGGAGCCTTGCTGAAGAGAAAGTATCAACTTCCGAAAATGAGGCTCACTACTAGTGGAAAGTGTCATGGATATTGATATTCTTAATGAACGGCCTCACCGAGATACCCGTGTTAAAGCCGAGTTTTGGACTCTTCAAAGTGCCGGCATCAAATTCGGAGCGGCCCCAAAATACGTCCGAATTAACGGTACGGAAGAGAGGATCCGCCTCCCGATGTGCCGGGATGCCCCGGAATACAAGGGAGCCAAGCCAAGCTTTCACACCCACGATGCAGATGCAGGGCAACCGCCAAGATTTATAAAGATGTAAGCTGAGTATCGTGCTGTGTCACTCACTGTAAGCTGATCGACTTTGAAATGCGATTGGGTTCTTGGGTACAGAATAAGAATTAAAATAAGAAACAAAATAAGAAAGGCATGGGGGTTGGATTCGTTGCATGATGACTGCTTGGGTACTCTGTATACAGAAATACAGCTGGATATATTCACATTTCAGCTTGATAACAATCAATCAATCATTGAGATGATGTTTCAAAAAACAAATAAAAAGGTACTTGTTCGGATTTGCATGCCCGGCTAGCTTTGAAAGACTAGAGACGCATGATTGGTCAGTGAATTATTATGTGTCCATGATTTTAGCAATCGACCCATGTTCTCATTAAACAACTCTTTTACTCACACGAATTCAGGATACGTACCTTTTCTTTCTAGTGGTTACGGCACTATACCGAGAATGCCACAGCCTCCCCCCCACAAAAAACCAACGACAGCAATCATCTTGTTCTGATAAGAAACTAAATTAAAGTAAAAGCTCACATCGAAGAGAGCTGCACCTCAGACGTCCTCGACGGCTCGTTTAGGACGGCTCCCGAGACCTGGGGGCCAATGACAGGCATCAAATTCTCTTATCTGGATGACGCCAGCGAATGTGATTCACTACAGCAAAATAAACAAGATGATGCGCACAAGACAGTGGCGTTCTTCTTCACATGTGAGACAGATCATTCAATCAATAAAAACAAAGTTGACTGGAGCTACATTTTGCTTTTGCTTCAGAATGAAACCCGTGTTCCTGGTGAGAGCTGAAGTGTGTAGGTAGGTCATGATGGCCAAGAAGCCAAGCGATGGTGGTGGTTGCATGCTCTTGTCTTGATATCTCGCCAAGTCTGT
The DNA here is from genome assembly GCF_019609905.1 of Fusarium poae. Lineage (NCBI taxonomy): Eukaryota > Fungi > Ascomycota > Sordariomycetes > Hypocreales > Nectriaceae > Fusarium > Fusarium poae. The sequence continues at coordinate 1,594,619 of NC_058399.1, forward strand.
TACTAAGATGATTTCGATATCTTACAGAGATGCATTACCTACGACAGAGACAGAGCTGAAAAGGCAATCTATCTAGCTATCGCCTCAGCCAGAATGGTCTGTTCAGAAAAGATTCATTGCATCCCTCGAGCTGGAGCTGGAGCTGGAGCTGAAGCTGAAGCCCAAATCAATCTGGTCTGATATGAGGATGTATGCAAGCACATGGCATGGTATGGAGTTTCAAGGTAGTAATGCAATCAAACGTCTTTACACATTGCCCGTCGTAATGGAATAATCTTTACAGTTTAGTCTCCCCCTCCATCCCTGGTCTCTTGTTGGGTTTCCTCTCCGCATTTACGGACGACGATCAGCAACACGATTACAGTAGTTTCCGATCAAGATGCCCGTTTTATTCTTGTTTGATCCACTCGTTTTTTAACTATTTGGTTATAGTAGAACAATTTTCATCGTCATGATGGCGAGAAACCGGACATGGTGAACCGACAACGGCGAGGTAACATAACCTACATCATCAGAGCAGTTTTTCAGTTTTAATCACAGTAGTGAGCATTCAAATTTCGGCGCCTTGTCTATCTAGGTACATGATCCGACTTGAGTTTTCTTATCCATGCCTGCCCAGTGACAAAGTTTGAGATTTATTGTTACCTTGATTAGGTACAGAGCAGACACAGACACAACCCTGTTCTTTCTGTTCCCCGATAATCTTTGATGCTCAAACAGCAAACAATCTGTCAAAGCACGACAAGGCCTTGTCTTGGGGACCAGAAAACCCCACGCTTTTTCTGTCTCCATGATATCGCACGTCAATGGCGTGTGCCAAACGAAACCCCAGGTCGCTCCAGGGGGGGGAGAAATCGCGTTTTAATTCCCGTCTTTTTTTCTTCGGAGGAGGATTTCCTCATTCTCTGTCCCCAGGTTCTCTTGATCCAATGAATTGAAGTATTCAGGTTTTCATGCACACCCTTGTTTTGTGCTGATGCCCAAGAAGACAGCCCCCATTCAATAGTAAATTGGTCGTACGGGGCATTACACCAGACATTGAAGGATTATCTGTGTGACTTTATTTATATTTGTATTTATTTTTATGTGAGTATATTTATATAAACGAATGAATGAGTCTTTATGCAGAATAAGCTTCCTTCTTTCTTCATGCAACTCTCCAAAGGCGTCTTCTACGAACGGACTCTGTCCGGCAAGACAAGACAAGACAAGACAAGACACCAAAGACAGGGCAGGGGTGTTCCTCCGATCTGGGAATCCCAGGAACCAGCCGAGAACGGCGCTCAAAGAGGAGTCGACATAGTAGACGCTTTACCCAACGAGTATAAGCGTTGAAGAAGCTAGGGTCGGTACTGTACCTGTCGCTATCTTTATCTCTATCAACAACTCGGTACGTACCGATAAAGATATCAATTTTATGAGTCCATTTGGTTACTACGCGCTGTATCTAGCGGGAGTCAGATCAACTGTTGGCGGTATCACAGCGACTAAACAGGTGCTGTACAGCCCTGTGAAATGCTGAAGTGCTAGTACGTACCGTGCTATCTATGCGGCTTGTCCATGGGATGCCATGCCATGCCCATGACATGCCCTGTCTCTAGCTAATCTCTATCTCCCTCCCCCAGCCCAGCCCAGCTGCTATCTATTGTCTCGAATCCAATGTATCGCGCCTCTATCTTGGGTACAAGCAAGATCTGCAGCAGATTGGACTGCCCCCCCATCCCATCCCATCCCATCCCATGGCGCACTTTTTTTTCTTTTTGGCTCGTGGAGAATGGGCCTAGGATGTCTACTCTAGATACGGTTGATATTATAACTAACCCACGTCGAACAAATATATTAAAGTCTTTCCCCGTCTCAGATCCCTTCTCTCTCCCTCTCTCCTCGTCTCTATTCTCCATATCCAGTTCCGTTTTCTATTCCAACTAGGTTACTTCCATACCTTCCTAGAATTGGTGGAACTTTCCTTCCTCATCCGGTCTCCCTCTTATCACTCACTGGATTATACCTTCTTCACCAGCCGAACCGAGAAGGACTACTTCAATCTCATCGACCCTCATCTTCTCGACATTTTTCACTATCAAACATCATCTGAATATACGAACCGAAACCCGACGACACCTGATATACGATAATCCAACATGTCTTACGTTGTCCCCGGACCCCCAACGCCCTTCAATGGCACCAACGAGGAGCTTGGTGGTGATTCCAGTATGTTTTCACTTACGATAATAGAATCACGAAGCCGTGATGCCACTGCAAAGCAAACACTAACATGATTCCCCCCTAGCTACCGAAAACCTCAACCAATGGTACCAATCTGGTGACCAGGCCTTCATCCTCGTCTCAGCCTGTCTCGTCCTTCTCATGGTTCCCGGCATCGCCTTTCTCTACTCCGGTCTTGCTCGAAGAAAGTCAGCTCTTTCTATGCTCTGGGTCGTCATGATGTCCTTTTCCGTCATCGTCTTCCAGTGGTATTTCTGGGGTTTCTCTCTCGCCTTTTCCACAACTTCCAACAACCCTTTCATCGGCGATCTCAAGCACTTCGGTCTCAGACACGTTTGGGGTGCTCCTTCGGTCGGATCGGCTCTGATCCCAGCTCTTCTATATTCTTTCTACCAGATGATGTTCTGCGCTGTCACTGCTGCTCTTACCATTGGTGCTGTCGCTGAGCGAGGCCGTGTCATTCCTAGCATGGTCTTCATCTTCTTCTGGGCCACTCTCGTTTACTGCCCTCTCGCCTACTGGGTCTGGAACCCCAATGGTTGGGGTTTCGTCAACGGTGTTCTCGACTACGCCGGTGGTGTTCCCGTCGAGATTGGCTCTGGTATGTCCGCTCTTGCCTACTCCTGGGTTCTCGGCCGCCGTAACGAGAAGATGATGATGAACTTCCGCCCTCACAACATCTCGCTCATCACTCTCGGCACCATCTTCCTCTGGTTTGGCTGGCTTGGCTTCAACGGTGGCTCTTCCTTCGGTGCCAACCTCCGTGCTGTGATGGCTTGCTGGAACTCTTGCCTCACTGCCATGTTCGCCGCCATGACCTGGTGCATTCTCGATTTCCGCCTGGCCCGCAAGTGGTCCATGGTCGGCTGGTGTTCTGGTACCATCTCCGGTCTTGTTGCCGCTACTCCTGCTTCTGGTTTCCTCGACCCCTGGGCCAGTATCATTCTCGGTGTTGTTGCTGGTGTCGCCTGTAACTTTGCCACTAAGGGTAAGTCAACTCATCAATACATATTGTACCACAGCGACTAACCATATCTTACAGTCAAGTTTCTCATCCGAATTGACGACTCTCTCGATGTCTTCGCTGAGCACGGTGTCGGCGGTATCGTCGGTCTCATCTTCAACGCTTTCTTCGCTCGCGGCTCCATCATCGGCCTCGACGGCGTCAACACTGGTGCCATTGGTGGTTTCATGGATGGCAATTACGTTGTCATTGGCTGGCAAATCGCTGCCATTGTTGGTGCTTCTGCCTACGCCTTTGTCATGTCTGCCATCATTGCCAAGATCATTGACCTCATCCCTGGTCTCAAGCTCCGTGCTTCCGAGGAGGCCGAACTTCTTGGTATGGACGATGACCAGCATGGCGAGTTCTCCTACGATTACGTCGAGGTTCGCCGAGACTTCCTTGCCTGGAGCCCCCACCGTGGTGAGCCCGCAGAGGATGGTGACGTCCTTGAGCCCACTCATGGTATCCATGAGCACCAGTCCATGATGAACCCCAGCGAGTCAGATGACGCCCGCAAGACTCCTTCTCTCAACACACCGGATGTTGTCGCGCCCGACGCGGTCATCAACGAGAAGCATGCTTAGAGTTGCGATTTGCGACCTTGTATTTGCGAGCCAGTTAGCCTTGTTTGTTTTGATATAGAGGGTTTTATTTGTTACAAGAGTAACTTCTCTTGTTGTTTTTTTTTGTTTTATTTTGGGATACTGGGAGTAGCAGGCAGCGGCGTTACGGATTGATCTACTCGTCGACGTATATGCCTTTATTGTTTTGAATACCCGGCGGTAGATGTGTATGCCTTGGGAAAAGCGACACAGGTCATTGGATACGTACATATAATCGTGCAATCTGATATTACAGATAGTCACCAAATCAGATTACTTCTTCATATATGACTCTTGAGTGCATTGTGAACATTGCGATTGAAATGCATCTTGCACGAAGATTTGTTTCTTCTACCAGAAAGCATAAACATTAAAATATCGTGGAGTATCTATCAATTCTGGGCTATACTAGCTGCCATGACAAGATAAATAAATGACCAGTCCATAACTCAATGGTATCGTGTCCATCTACAAAACTTAAATGATATCTTATATCTTACGTGGTCCTATATGTTTCCCCTTTAAATGGCACAATATGGTTTATGATGGTGGCACTCCATCCGTAACTTTACCGTACGGCGGCGCTGAGTAATCACCAAAACAAGAGTAATCAAACTGTGCCTTTTCGGCCATCTTGTCCTGAACCTCAAGGAACGTGTCAAGCTCACACCAACCATCCTTACGGTTGACATCGCACTCTGGGAAACTCTTGCCCAGGGGCAAAGTCCGCTGGTTGAGCACAAAATGGATGTACTTGGTCTCCTTGCCTTCCTGGTAGCCATCCCTATCCGGCGAGACAGGCTGGGGTGCCTTGATGATTTCGATATCAAGACGGGCACCGAAAGGTGTAATCTTGGAGACGACAAATTCGTGGCCATCGGGGTACTTGTCGGTGGGGAGATCTTCGGCGAACTGGCGGAAACCGAAAGCTGTCAGAATAGAGATGATGTTGGTGTCGTGAGAGAAGTCAAAGTAGAGGCTTTGGTTCAGAGGGAATGTCTCTGTCATGCCATCCAGAGTGGTGTTGATTTGGGAGCCAGAGTAACCAAGGGTGTGGTTCTTGAGGCGTGCAATAACCTCTTGCTGGTAACCAAGACCGGTTGCTCTCTGTATACACGGTCAGCAACGTCCGTATAAGTGGAAGGATGTACGTACACCGATAGGACTCTGGAACCCGGCTCCGGAAGAAAATCCCAGGTCGATCGAGTAGCCAAAGTGCTCCCACTCCTCATAGGTGAAGAGGTCGCAGAATCTGCTGAAGCCATAGGCGACAGTCTCGTAAGGACACATATTCTGTGCAGCCCAAACGTCCGCTGCAGTCCAAGTAAAGCCTTCGGTCACGTTATTGAACCGATCCGTCGCTGTATGATCTGTCAGAATTTATCTCGGAGTTATCGTCTTCTTTTGTGACATACCATCCTTCAAGTACTTTTCATACCATGCCGCCACAGGGGTCACGTAATCCGCCTTGTTTACGTTAGGGCAATTGAGACTGCCGGCGAGTGAGTTGTTGAAGCCAGGGGCTTCAATTATGACTTCAATGGTAGCATTGTTGGCCCTGCTGGTATCAGCATTCTGTAAGTTGTTTCAGGGGACATGACTTACCACTCGAGACCGAAGAATCCAGCCATCCAGTTCTCAGCAGACTTGAGCATACGGTCTTGTGTCTGTGCAGAGTTAGCTCATCGATACATAATAATCATATATAACATAACATACGGTGGTTCTGACAATGAGCTTGCTCTGGGGGTTGTACAAGCTGCCATACATGTAGCTGTGCAAGATACCTGTGATCCAATGTTAACTGGCATCCACGCTGCAATCCTAGATTCGTCATCTCTTACCGGACTCGAAAAGCTCCTGACGGCCCCTCGGCACTAGGATAGCCTTGCCGAGCTCATACTTCCAATCGTTGAGGAACTCCAAGGCTCCGGTGGTCTTGAGACTTGCTGAAGCATTCGCAAGACGTTCACCAAGGGTCGCAACATTTGCACCAGGGGTTGGGTAACGGGCACCATGACGGGACAGCATCTGTACTTGAACAATCTCTGCACCTGGGGGAATAGGATATTCATCAACACCGAAGCCGGTAGAGGGAGAATAGGGACTTAGGTAACCCATCATCTGGAAGATGCTTCGGTTACCCTCTTTCATGCCCTCGATCGGGATGGAGGTCTGCAGCGGATCATTGGGGACAAAAGTAGCCGTAGGCTCGAAGACGCGAGTCTGGGCCATGAAAGCCGGCTTGCCAGTTTCCGTCACACCGGGCCATAGGTTCGGCGATATTTGGAAATACTGGGGCACTCGGGGTGGGTCATCCGGACACGAGCCGGAGCCGGAACTAAAAGCTAAAGGAAGACTCAGGTAGAGGTTCATAGCCATGAGGATGACGACAAGGCCTGAGAGAATAACCACCATATTGCGGTAGGTTCGCGTTGGCCCCCGGGGAGCGACTGGCTGGACGTGGGGTGCCGGGTGACCCTCATCGTGTCCATCGCCTTCATCTTGATAAACTGGCTGGTATCCTGCGGAACCAGAACCAACCTTTCCCTTGAGTAACCCTGAAGCTGCGGCCATAATGAGACGAGGCCGGGGCGTTTGTGATGAAAGTACTGAGCTGCGGTGCGATGCGTGGTAATCGCTGTGCTTGTCTCAATTGACGCCCTCTACGACCAGCATAGGTTACGAGTGATGTACCCCTTTGACACAGTGGAGGCAAGATACTGTAGAGTTGACTTAACAGTAGCAGACCGACAGTGAAACAATGCTGAAATCCAGGCCCTGGAAATTAGAGGAAAGGGCAGAAGGAGTGGAAGAAGAAAAAAAGAATGGGTCCGAGATGCGTCAACTCGTGATGCGGCTCGATTAGGATTGGAGTTTGATGCTGATTGATGATGCTTCTTTCAAGATTGGAAGATGGAAGCCTCGAAAACCGATCCCCTGCGCGTTTGAGATTGGGGGAAGTGGGAAGGGGACGTGCAGTACGAACGAAGAAGGAGTGAGGTAAGGAGAAGGTGGCCAATTGGGTTCTCTTCCCAGCACTGTGCACCCCTTGCAAGCATACCTGAGCCTAAAGCTTCCACAGGTGCCTTGCCTTAGCAAGACAGGGACCAAGTCTGTTGGGGCCATGATCTCCAGCTGCTCGTGACGCTAACGAGAGACTTGTTCTAGCGTACCTGCCAGGCGTTGGAACCGGTGAGACGAACCTTGGATATGCACACTGTACGATTACTGTGCTCAGACATAACGTATTAGTGGAGCTCGCTTAACGTTCCAGGCGCAGCCGCCAGTGCCAGTGCCAGTACCGCAGTTCTCGTGACCATCTTTCAGGTAAGGCGGGACTGTTTCGTTTCTCCAGCAGGCATTCAAACCAGGTACAGCAGTTATCTCTTCTCTCCACCAGCTTCCAGGTATATACTTGTCGCCTCGTCATTTTGATATATTACAATTTCTATTTTAACATTGTTATAAATATACGCTGTCTAAACAATGCTCTCATTATGTTCACATTTTTCGTAATTTCTCCTTGTGAAACTTGCTCGCTGTTAGGTATCAAGCCACAATTGATAGCCTGGAGTTGCTCCGCAGACTACAATTTGTTGTTTGATAAGAGAAAATGTCTTATATCGTCCCGTTTCCCCATCGACTCGTCGTTTTGACGATGCCTTGGAACATTTGACAGCGGCCGCGCCACTCTCCCTTGGATCATCATAAATCGTCTTGTCCCCTCGTCATCGACCATAACCTTGATCTTGACCGCCATTATCTGCCCGCTTCAGTAACAGTTTTATAGCACAGTGCAGTGATAGAGTTGGTTTCGAGAAAAGAGAGACCCTCGTCTCGTGCCAGGTGAAAGTGAAGAAAGAAGCAACTATTGGACAGGGAGGGATCATGAGAGACAACGGCGAGATACAAAGCAAGTAACATAACGCAAGTTCTTTCAAAAAGCAAAAGTATAACCAGGTCGATTTCCATGGGGCTTTTCTTCCAGTTCGCTTCTTCCTTGCTGCTGCATAGTATACTTGGCCTTTCAGTAAAGTTCATGCAGGTAAATAACGACTGCCCAAAAGTGCAACTCTGACACCAATGGTTTCGATTCAAATCTCGTCCCTTGTCCAATGGTTTCATCGTATCTGCTGTCTCATTATCATAACTCGACCAATCATCTGAAACTCAATGCATTTTATATTAATACTTGGACAAGTCATTCATCCGTCATTCCATATCTCCCTCCACCTAATGCATCTTTGCATCTGAAACCCTTGCCAACGTTCATCTTGTGTCACCCAACTTCCATCGACAGAAGCCACATCTTTTCCGATGGTAGCCTCTCGGATTGGTTACCACCAAACATACCCTTGCAAGCCATTATCCCTGTCACCACACCATGATCACCAATCTATCATTATTGCAACGTAGACCCCAACGTCCCAACTGCAGCTCCAGCCCCAAGCTCCAGCTCCAGCTCATGCCCCTGCCAACTTTCCGCCAGCCTCATCCTCATCCCCATTCTCGCCTGACCTGATTGTGGCTAGGGGTAGACAATTGACTTGACACCTTATCACTTCTCGCATGTCTCTAATCTCATCGCCGTTCTGAGTCTGTCTCATCGATACTGGCCGGTTTCCCAAAACATGACATGTCATTGCTTAGGCAAGTTTCGCCCTGGGCCATCTCGACGCTCCTTTGCCGATCGTAAAGTTGCTCCCATGCACTCTGTGTAGACCTATGACAATATTCGCGGGCGCAGATCCGTAAACACCTGACACTTTTGATATGAGCCAAGTTGGAGCCAACATGGGTCGACCCATGCGCCAGCTGGGTCGCATTGGGGCTGATTTACTTTACCCCTGTTACTTATTAGATCTCACATTTGACAGCTCCTGATTCCTGAACATCCATCGATCTTTGCATGCGACTCCATGTATTCACCTATTCATAGGGATTTGTTTAACTAATACAGACTTCTGATAAAGCTATTACTTCTCCTTTGCCCTTTGTCCGTTGCCAACGTAAAGCAGATACCAATAGCCAGGTTCGCCCCAAAGACAAGAAAACAATGTCCGTTGCTTTTCACCGACCGTGACACCAAATAAAAACATACTCAACACCCGAATGATGACCTTGTAGCATAACTTTTAGCGCCGCTTCCATTACCCCCATATTACCCCTTGCCTTTCTTGTGCGCCTTTATTCCAATACCGACAAGCGTTCGATAACCTCGTCATGTTTTGACGAGTTGCGATGTATGTGTATACATTCTCTATACTCCCCACAATTGTGTTGGTCGCAAGCCCAACCTCAATTGGCCTGAGATCTGAGGGGAAAGAAGCCATCTGGCATGGGTTCAATGTGCCAGATCTTGGGGGCGTCCTCGTTGAAAGCATCAGACCACTCCCGTCTCAGGTCCATGGGAAGCTCCCATCCCAATTCGTTGTCGCGAAGTCTCATGCGCACCAAGTGACGACGCTCCGAAGCAGCTTCACCATTGACAAAACCTTCACGACGATGTAAGACTGTGAGGTTGTTGATGAAGTGCATGTCACCTGGCCGGGTGCTGATCTCCAATTGAGTCGCTTTGGCAATGTTCTCGATGGAGTCCAAAGCTTCCATCTGGCGTGGAGTAATAGTGGGGAGATTGCTGGACCGTGGGTGAACCGCGTTCCCTGTCAGGGCCACTCGCCCAAAGTTCATAATCACCCTTCCATCGTGGTGGAAGAGAATAGGGCGGCATTGGAAGCGGGGCCTATCCCAGCAACAAGTCAGTTGATCTGCTCTTCGTATGTGATTGACATAACTTACAGGGCGAACGGCCAGTCAGAGCGAGACAGTGTGCGGATCATGTCAGGGCGACTGGCGGCAAGCACATTGTAGACAGTGTATGCCGATGCGATGATGCATTTGCCTCCTGAAACGGCTGTGTTTCGAGTGAGCCAGCTCACGATGTCGCCGGCTTCCTCATTGTGGAAAGTCTGGAATGCAAGTTAGCGTGATTGTATTGATGGCAGGTGCATGTACTAACAATGGGGGAGGTGGAATGACGATGATGGCCGGCCTTGAGCTTGGAAGAATTGTCGGCAACAATGTGAACTGAAAACAGATTAGTAAAGTCAAGGACAAAGAATGCCTGTTTGTGAACACTTACCAAGCATGTTGCCTTTTCGGTCCTGTCGGCCGTGACAGCTGGCGATGTACGACTGAATGCCGAGATATAGCACGGTCAGGTCCTCGACCGAGTACTTCTGCGGATCCAGGCCACGAATGACGCCGAAGCCCTTGCCTTGATGGACGTCTTGGCGAACTCGATCCAAGAGTGGCCCCAAAGTGGGAAGGGGGAAATTGTCTCGGGAAACACAATCCCCATCAAGTCCCAATGCTATTTAGTGTAAGCCACATCCCGGGCGCCACAAAAGGGGAGGCTCAAGGAACGTACCTTTGAAGTTCTGTAGAGCCATTTCGGCTTCCTGTATTTGCGACTCGGTCAAAGTCAAGATGTACTCCGATTCATCTTTGAACTGAGTACCGGACCATGCCATAGGCACATGAAGTGCTTTGGGCCATCCTTGGGGGATCCCAGCCGGTGCATCTACCACGCGGGTGGCACAAGGAGCTAGTTCAACGGCGGCCCGTTCGGGCCTAGGCATGAAAGATGTCATGATAGTGGTTCCTGAAGAGGATGATTGATAGTGATTCTATGTGGAGGACGTCTCGGTATTGAACTGTTTGTATAAGCCGGACTGTTCAACGGGCGAGGAAACAAGCAGTGTAGACGATCGGGGAATGGGCACGGGCTGGTGTCTGGCTAGTGTGTAAGACAAAAGGTAGAATGAAAGTTGATATCAAAGACGATGGATATTGGGGATTGTAGTAGGTATGGATGGATGGGGTATAAGAGTGATGAATGGGAAGAGATTGAGGAATGAAACCGGAGAGCGAGGTGCTTGTTTAAATGTCTTGGTTGACTAGATTTGATGGGCAGCAAGGAAGGAGGTGATCACATAACAAAAAGGAACGTTGATGACTATCGTGGCAAGTGCAAAGAAGTGACGTTGGGGGCGTTTCGAAACCCTCAACTCCTCGAAAGGAAAGCGCAACTTACAGCCGAGAAGATGTAAAGGAAGGTACGTGAACCGTTTGTAACGAAAGTAGTAAGGAGCACAGGAGGCAGATTAGTAGATAGGTGAGATAGGTGGTGATAGTGAACAATAAAGGGCAGGAGATATCGACAGATACTGCCGTATAAGTAGTTTACAGGAAAGACGGTAAATGGAACCGAGTATGACCTCGTGATGTACACAGACTGGGGATGAGCTCAAGGTTGAGGTTGATGTGGATAGATCACCGTTTAGACTAGCAGTGGATGCTAGTTTATTATAGCTTTTCTGGAGTGTATGGAGAATACATGATGGCCCTTGCTACAGAATAGTTTGTACTAACGATCTGAACATCTCAGGCGGCTCAAGTTGAGAGGATACGAAACGACACGGCACGGCTACCTACTTGCAACATCCCCCTTCCTTTGTTTCCGTTAATTTAATATTTTTCGATGACGAGGACAATAGAAGTCTTGAGAAAATTTCTTCTATTTCCCGGTCACAATGGTTTCGTATCTTTCCAGGTCATACCTAGGTAGGTACTCAACGTCCAGTAACAACTACCTCAGATAGCCTCGAACAGGGGTTTGTTGAGAGTCTTAGACTGGGTACTCCGTACCTGCTTGAGTAGCCGGTCGATCGGCTGCATGCCTACCCGTGCTCACTCGTGGAAGGTTGCAGATACGCTGCGGGAGACATGGGGCTGCGAACCCAGCATCGCGGGTGGGCGCTTGTCTGCCATGGCTTGGCTGAACTAGGCGGTCGGTATTTCCATAGCGTTACCTGGGGTACATCATGGTACCCATGGAAGGGCTCTCTACCTGGTACCCAGACTGCCAGGTTCAGTCTGGATGTTATAGGCAGCAGATAGGTAAGTAACATTGCCTATCAAGTTACCTCATGAATGGGGGAGTGGCAAGAGCAGACGAAGCAAATTGGAAAAGGCTATACCGCTGGTTCCGTTACGGCATTTGTGCCTACTTCGCTTGTAACTGGTTGCTCAAAGGCCTGGGTAGCAGCATTAACTCTACATTAGTAGGCAGTTAACCTTGATGAATGCGTACGTGCACTGGGCACAGTGCAAGGGAAATCGATGAATGGAGTGAACCAAGAAACAGGAGACGAGATGAGACGAGATGAAATGAGATGGGACGAGAATACTGTAACCAAGGGCGGGTTCTCTCATTCCTCGAGAAAACGGTCAAGCCCCCCCTCGACGGATGAGATGGGTCCAAAAAGAAGGAAAGAAAGGCAAAAGAAAAGAAAGGTATCTGGAAAAATAGGAGGAGCTTGCGGTTGGGTTCGGTGCTAGCATGGGTTGGCACAAATTGGTGTTTTTAGAAAGAAAAAAAAAGCAAACACCAACTAAGAGACTCACGAACTCCAGTACAGTGCAATCCATTGGAAACCTACGTAGCACGAGGGAACGCTCAGGGCGTGATGATCCGCTTCGTGTTACCGCTCCCTTGCAAGCCTACGACACTAGACTACTTCATATCCAGGAACGCGTGAATAGTCGACTTTTTGTTTAATTTAGGTGCCGTTTAGAAAATAGTTCTCTCAGCTGTCTGCGGTCCGCATTGGCGCCCTGGGCTAGTATTCAGGCTACTAACCTGTGGCTACCTGACACTTCGTCAGCCTGCCACTTGCTCTCTTTCGCATGATGCACTTCGTAATATCCCAAGTCTCTTTCAAGTGGTTAGTAGTCAGACCAAAAACTCGGCAGTCAATCAAACGATAATCCTCTAGACATATGTAGTTCAAACTTACCTGTTGTATTCTCTAACGTCATTGGTTGGGGGGAACTATGTGCTTCCCACCCGCTTTAGTAGCCTCAGTGTCTCGGGCCCTAGCAACCATTCCCCGTAGCAAAACAATTGGGCTAACCCAACGAACGCATGGGCATCTAACCAAACTCAAAGGCCAGGCCACGCTGGTAGGCAGGGCAAAAAGCAAGGGACAACTACTAATGCAATGCAATTATGTATGCGCAATTCATTTGATTTCTTCTTCTCCTTCCCCTGCCAATTCATTCTTTTTCAATTTCTTTGTTCGCTGGACCATCCCCCTCTCCTATCCTTTCCCTCCCTCATTTCTTGCTTCCCGAGCCGATCGGTACACAACACCAACAGAACATCGTGCTACACCAACAGACAACCCGGGTTGATCTTGGCAAACCGAAGCCAACAAGACCACACTAGAACAAAGCATATCACAATAGTTCTGTGGTCCGGATTCCTTCCAGGCGCCGCCGACCAGGCCCGGCCCGTCCGGCACCTGTCCCGTCATGCCCAATCCCCAGGCAGCTTGGGCTCATATAAACCTTCAATCCGCCTCGTGTTTACGTGCAACACTGCACAAGCCATCCGTCAAAACGCAGCGACCCGTCATCGCTCGACGCTCGGTCAGTAACGCTCGCCTCTTTCTGTAGGGGGCCGAGCACGCTCCTTGGTCTCTTCGACCTATCTTCCTCTTCACAACGTCACCTCCTTTCCGGCCCATATTGCATCTTGTTACGCGCAGTGTGTTGCGTTACAACGCCACCTATAATCCTTTCCGTCTCTTCCGCTGGACGTCCGTCTCTCCGATAACGCAAACCGGTCCATGTGCCGGGCCGTCTAGTGAGACCTTAACAAGAACGATCGATCTTTTGGCTATCTTCATTCCCCCAAACAATCCATCCAATCCAGTCACGTCCCAGAATTACCAAACCAATTCAATTCTTTCTCTATACCTTCGCCCACCATTGACCGCCTTTTAATAACCAAACCAATCCGAAGATTCCGCCAGCATTATCGTTATCATCATTGTCGTTACCGGCCGTGATTCGTCGTCTCCCCCGCTATATACCCTGCCCTCTCCAACGTGTGTACAGTCTCACTCCCCATGTCCTCGCTGCAAGTACAGCATTTATCACATCATGCAAGATCACAATACCTCCTACGGGCGGAACGCCCAAGGCGAAACAACTACAAGTTCCCCTGTCGATCAAACACACCGTCATATTGTTGTTCGAGGCTGCCAATTGGTCTCAAACAATTGGCTGACGAAGAAGTAATCATGCTCGTACACAGCTGATTTCCGAAGCTTCTCCCATTGCAATGCTGAATCATAACGTCAGTGAATTTCCCTAGCACAAAAACAACACGACGGCAAGACCATCAAGTCAGTCAATGGAAAACTTACCGTATCGCTTGGCTAGATTGCTTGTGTTGTGCACAAACTTGATCTTCTCCTCATCAAGACCCGCAAGAGTTCGCAGATCTTGGTCTTTGCAATCCTCGGAAAACGGGTAAATGCCCTTGTTGCAGTAGTGAAAATGCGCAAGTAAAATATTGGCCCCTTTTCACGTCCTCAATCAGCAAGTGCTACAACAAAAAAGAGAATGGCATCATACCTAGATGATATTCTTTTACCTTCTCCTCACGCGCAAAACGCCGCTACGAATGCACCCATGATCAGCAACTATTTCTCTTCCATTACACGCCACTTGTGTCTTGCTTGAGTATCTTACCTTCATACCGTGCTTCTTTGCATATCCAGCGTCGTGCGCTGTAATGAGCGCTGTGTTGTGTAGAAGGATAAAGATCACAAGGTACGTAACCAACCACGTGCTTTGCTTATTCTTGGACATCATCTTCTGCAATTTGTCTAGAAGCTCTCTTCGCAATCTGGTCTGGATGTGATGGATCAGAATAAGATCCATCTGGGCTCCAAGAACTGGTGGAAGGGGAATATTGCCGTGATTGGGATTGGTTTCGTCCAGAATATTCCTCTTCATACCCAACGTCTCTTCCCCAACAATGAAGCTCGATCTGGTTGTCAACCGAATCGACATCCATAACAACAAAGTCTGATGGATCAGGTCGGCGCACTCGGGCGACGTGGATGGGTCCTTGAAAATCTTCCATGCCCGCAGGTAGGTTCGGAAGAGGAGGCCTTCAGGTGGTCCAAGCAGCTTGGTGAAAGCGTCCTGCATGGTGCTCTCGATGTGGTTCAGGTACTCAGCTTTTACTTCTTCGAGGTTCACCATTGCATACGGAGGGATTGTCACCGACTTCTTGATTCCCTTGTAATCCCATGTACGCTCCAGCTTGTCACCAGCTTGGGGAATAAACCGTTGGACCTTGACCTTGACGAACTTGTTTGAAAGCCCCCCGGAGAGATAAATAGTTCTCGGCTCTTCAGTCGCCCAACTCTGTATTGGATCCGAAATGTTATTGGTCCATCTTCGCGTCCATTCGTACCCAGGAACTTGGCCGGGCTTAAAGAGTCGGATATCCGTGATCTTGTATCTGAGACACGGAAAGCGCCCTGCCCTCGAGTTGGAGACCTTCTTGCAGGTCAAGCATGGACCTCCCTCCTCCTCTGGGTTGTTTTCACACTACACCACACTGTTAGTAATCCACTCATGGCCCAGCTCATGATGGCAAAAGCATCAACTTTTACAAACACGAAGCGGTTGGGGTTACGACACTTACGCGTATTCTTTGCATCCTGCATCTGATGCATGAACCAATTTTTCGGGTTTGAGCAGTTTGTTCACGGAGATTAGGATCTTTGAATGGGCCTCGCTTTCCTCCTCGTTGGTTAGGAAGTAGGATCTCAAAGTTAGGATGTTGATCAACGAGAGACCAGCCATTCTGCACTGTCTCTTCGCCATTCTGCCCATTGACAAGCATGCCATATTGGGAAACGTTATCGGTAGGGACAAGGCCATGGTGAGTAAGGGCTGTCGTGTCAATAAGATTCGGGCTGGAGTTATATTCAACTTGTGAAAAGTTTTTAGACAAGAGGTGTTGGTTGTTCATCATGACTGGGGTTTCCAGCGGTGCTTCATCCTTGAAAACTTGGCCAGGATAGAAATCCCCTCCTGATAGAAGAGGTTGCTGAGTTGGGCCAGTGTCACTCATCAAAGGCTCAGCTAACGGTGTTTGGTCAGGAATCAGAGGGAAAGTGACAAGAGGCGCAACATTCAGTTCGGGCTGCTGGTAGTGATAGCTTGGCTGTGGCCCAGTACTCAGAACAGTATTATCATATGCCTCAGAAGATGGCATTGTCATGGATGGTTGTTTTTCTGCTACATATGGCGCATCTGGACTCGAGACCACAGGCGCGGCACTCGACAGCTGTTGGTAGCCTGTCGTGTTGATGTGAGCAATGATCTAAAGCACATCATGGCGTGCCGAAGGTGAGTCGGGATGAGGGATAGCAATCACTTACCGTCCGATTGTCTTGAATCCCAGCCGCAACAAGGGCAGAGGAACAAGGTGAGGTCGGCCATGCGTCTGGCTAGTGGTGAAGTTGAAGATGACATGGAAGTTTGAGCACACCCGTCCCAACCTGACGGGGTCCCATACTGGTCATGGCGCGGATCGTAAGGGTCTGATACTGGAAGCTTCATCAGAGGTCCTTGGGAGGAGGTTGATCCATGCTCGGGCGCCATTGGGATCGACGGGTCGACTCTTCTTCTCTTTCTACAATGCACTTGATCAAGTAGTTGATGTATTTGATAACCGGAAGCTACTCCATAGAAGCTTGCAATTTGGTCAAGGCTTTGGTGAATCTCATATGGTAGGATGTTATAAGTGGGATCCACAGGAGGGGTGAAAGATATTGAAGAAGAAGGATCGTCAACCCCTAGTTCGAGGAGAGGCCTCTTGGTTTTAGAAGAATAATGCGGATTCTATAGAAAAATCAATTCACCGCACATTTAGGTATGATGGAGGGGCCTGGGGCAAGATCAAGGAGAAGATGCTTGTCGGGAGTCATGGCACGAGAGCCACGATGGGGCGGCGACAAGAGGGAACGGGGTGATTGGCAACAGCCGCAGGGGCCATCCAAAGAAACCGATGAGACGGGGAATCGATGATATAACTCCATGCAGCTTGCCGCCAACCGGGGAGAGAAACTCTTACCATAATGGCTGCAGTGAGACAGGACAGGGTGTGGAACAAGACGGCCTAGTAGCAGCAGTAGTAAGAGCAGAACAAAAGTCAAGGTACCGCCACGCGGGGATCAAAGTCGACGAAATACAGGCAATGACAAAGGAGAAACTAGCTTGCCCGGTTTGGACTTCGAATACAGTGGTCAAAATCGAGCGACGCCGGGGTGGAAAGAGGGGGGAGTGTGGTAGTAGGCTAAGGTGCCACGAAAGCCATCACCGGAGCACTTGACGTTCGAACCCCCGTAGTGCGCCGAGTGGAGCGCCAGCGATGACCGGAGCCCAGACGACAACGACCGAGAGAAAGGCACCCAGGCGGTCGGGAGAAGGGAATAATGCGATGAGGGAGGCGAAGAATCCGGGGAAGATAGGCTGAGAAAGGATAAGTAGGGGCTGTTCAATGAGCCCAATCAGATGGTTGAGGCTCCTTGGGTTTGATAAGATATTGGTGTGCTGCTCCAGCCGTACTGGAAAGCTTCAAATGTGAGCACAGTAGGTACCACTGGGACAAGACGTGGAGCCTTGTCCGCCCAATTCACGCCTTTAGGACAAGGCGGATTAGGTTGTTGTAGTACTGGTAACAGAACGTGGAGCTGACAACCGGTGGTGCTGGGTGCTAGCACCGGACGGTACGTTGAGCAAACTCAGAACGATATGCCTGCGGCCGCGATCGTATGGATGACGACCGATGCGGGATGCGGGCTGAGCAAGTCTGCGGCTGGCGGTGTGGTGGCTGTAGTGACTGGGCGTTGAGCGATTCAAGCAACGGCTCGACGGTCTGCTGGGAATGGCGATGATGAACGAGTCTGTGAGAGAGGAAAGTGGACTCGGTGAGGACGGCGTCTACATGGCCTCGTGCTGAGCAGTTTTTGACCGGTCTGAGGGGTACCATGGGCGTAGCAGGGGCCTCCTGATTGTAGTGCGCGAGGGCAGAGATTTTTTGGGATATTACCCGCCCTACCGGTTCAGTGTGCCTGGAGTCCCAATCTGGTGTAGAATAGTCGAAAAAGCTCTGATATGCGTGAGTAAAACAAAAGTATTGTCGACAGGTTGAAAGCTTTGCTGGAAATCAGAAAGGGTGGTCTGACTGTGGACTTAATCCGCCTAATCAGTCGAATCTTCGGATCGCTCCATTGTTCCATGGCACGCATAACCAAAGAGCCTGCCTGAACATGACAACGGTTAATTCGTGCATTAGAATGCCCATGTGATTAACATGGGGCTGACCAATGTAGGTCATGGCTGCACAACCGCTCAGCTAGGATTGGATGTGCTATCCTCAAATTGCTTTTTCTCCTACAAGGTCTCGCAACGCCAGCCCGCCCGGGTATTGCACCCCAGGTAAGAGGTACATCATCAACTCCGCAATCTAGCAGAAGTTCTCAAAAGTACTTATCCTAAAATGCCAAGCAGGTTCGAGGAAAGGATTTGTTTCGTCAATTTACTATTCCGAGACCAGCGTCGAGAGTTCTGCGAGAGCGACTGCAGAGACATGCGTCCCAGTGTATAAAGAAATGCAATGGCACCTCAGAAGACGACTATGGACAACCAGTCCTCTGGTCTTGTTTACCAACACCCGTTGCCCCCCAGATGCAAAAAATGCATCGTAAACCTACAAATCTCCGGGTTTAGTTCCAATTTTTCTCAGTTGGTGCTTTACCTATCAAGTGAACTAAGGCTGACAAGTGATGACAGATAACACAGCTAGATAACTCGAGTCGAGAACTGTGACTTGAGCGCCGTCAGGTTTAGACCATGTGATAAGACTTTTGTGTGCTATCGTCACGCAAACGTTCTGGTTGGTACGAGGAAGAAACAGGGGCAGCGACCGGTGAGACGAAAAAATCACCATTGTTCACAGCCGGATATTGGAACTGGACATCGGACCGATCGACGTCGGTTTGTGTGCTGTTATCGTTGCGAGTTTCTTACGAAAGAGCTAGGTGTGTATAGGATGCTGGAGCTGGGCACACGCTAGCCGCACTAACGGCACGATGTGAGTTGTGGGCATGATGCCCTGCCCTGCCACCGGCCTGGTCAAAGGTTCTGCATGATGAAAGTGTCGAGGCAATCAGTTGGTTGATGGGTTTGCTTGCATTGGATGCATGAGAGGAAATTAGTGGCGGTATCTGCATATCTCCCTCTTTGTCGGGCTGTGGTTAAATGTTTCCTCTTCTCTCATGGAAGCGCAGGGCTTCCAAAGAACACATATGGACGTTCCTGACGATATCCAGCCTGTGACGTCGGTCTGGAAGATGGATGGCAAAGGATGCATGTTGCATAAACAATCACTGGGCTTTCATCAGAATGGCAGGAGGTGTCATGGTGATATCCCGTGATTGGAAGTTAGACTCAAGTGGCGGTTGCGCCTTCCCTCAACGGATGTGTGGTAATTTTGCTTTGCGTTAGTACAAGCCCTCAACGGTCTACGGAAGGAAGCGGGAAGGTAGGTGGCTGTTGACTTGGCCTCCACTCGAGATGGAAAGAGCCAAACACGACTTTCGTATCCAAACTTAGTACCTGCCCTACACTGCAGACCGGAGCGATCTCGAGTCTTGATCGGATCCAGTAACCAACCTCTTCAACTCCTCTAGACTACCTTAAGCGCCAATATGAACAAACTCTTTCACCTTAGCGGATCTAGAAATGAACATGGATGCCACATGGAAGGAACCCCTTCTCTACCACTAGCCTAACTAGTCTCAATCGACGGGTCTTCCCGTGCCCCTAAATCGAACCGGTGTCTGTCGAATAGATGCCAATGGAGCTTCTTGACGGACCTCTACGTTTACCCAACCATAGCATGCACGTCTTACCATACCTAGCCAAGAAATGGTTACACGATGCGAGGTCTACTTTGCTTGCAGTTTAGCCAAGTCTTTCACTCAACCTCGTCTTCTCTTCAACCATGCAAGCGGCTGCCGACCACTTGTCTAAGACACCCTGCTCCACACCGGCCGATAGCTCTAAGCGTCGTTTATAATTCCTGTCTTATGGTATGGTAACGCAACAGCAACAGAACGAATAAAAGCGGCCAGTCGGGAGCCCCGCGGGCTCGATCCTAGAATATGCAAGTGTCAGCTTTGCGTACTGCGAAAATCTCCTCGGCCGATCGAAACAATATGCAGTTTGTGGCCAGGGCAATATTGGATGTTGCATCAACAATCGCTCTCCGATGCGCCTCTCCCAGTTCGGTGTCGGTTAACACTGCCTTTTGTCAGAAATCAAAATATCGGAGCGCGGTTTGCTTTAAAGCACGCTTGTTAGTGCAGATGACGTTTCTAATGTCTGTGATCCAAATGGTCGGTATTTCGGGAATGGGAATGTGACTGCTCACCGGTCTGCCAGGAGCCCTTGTTACCAAAACTTCGGTATTCCCCCACGCTGACAATTGAGGGCCAGACGCCGGCATTCGTCTGCGGAAGCGAAGAAGCAAACGGTATTCGTTATGGAACTTACGATATTGACGACAATCCACGGCTCCCGGACCATCCTAGGCGCCTAGTACGAGCCTTGGCTGGCTATCAGGGCACTATGTCTCATGTGAACCCTGGTTGTCTCTGAGCTTTCAGATCTTCTGAGTGATATACCCAAAGCAGATTTGTCCGCTTGGAGCCTAAGGTTTTTCAACCAGTCGAGAGTCCGTCCAAGTGACCAGCTCAATAAACCAGTGTTTGATGTACCAGCTCCTTGGCCTAAAGGCAGGCAGGCATAGTTGTTGAAGTCGACGTCACAATGGGCTCGTTTCATCAATGCCCCTCGACTCTGGCTTCCTCTGAAAGCTCGTTGCAAAACCGCTTCTCCCCGCTTGATATCTTCACACTTGCATTCTTTGTGGATTCTACACAACTTGACCGAGTCGTCATCCTACAATAAAATCCCTTATTGTGCACCATTCCCCGTCCTATATCTTGGATTATTTTCTTTTTAGTTCGAGAGAAACCCCAAACTGATTGTAGGATAATTTATCTTCTGACTAGTTCACTTCAGGTTGCATCGATGATCTTTGAACGGTGCACATTGACTCAGCATCAACAATCGCGACAGACCGTATACAACATGGATAATACTGAACAATACAATCCGTCGAGCCCATTTGCCGCGTCCAGCCTTTGCGATATAAAATACTACAGCCTCGCTCCCGGAAACACGCAGTAGCAAGCACTGGCGGAGAATCTATAACAAGGATTGAGGTATTGGCAATAGCGATGGCGATGATAATTTCGGCCGGATGGGTGCAGGACAGTCAATCTGCTGAACGGGGCAGGCTGATCTTACCTTCCATTGCTTACGGATACCTGCCTGGGCTGGCTCTGTATCAGACTAGAGTACCTACTAACATGGATGCTTTTTTTGTTATATCTCGAGGCGGGCGGGTGCTTGATTTTCAGGTACCCTACCTTTGGAAGGTGGAGCCTTAGGAAACCTACGTCAAGCGCGAAACTAAGTTAAGAAAAATGGATCTTGCCATTGAAGTTTCAAAGCAGTAGGCAATCGCCATCGCGAACGAGCCTTCGGTGTTGCTTGCGCTTCGCCAGACAGGAACGAGTTTGTGATCCGTCACCGCCGCCGTCACCGTTCTTGTCATCCTCGGTTTCACAAGAGTAGCCAACAGGCAAGCTCCCAATCCTTCGATCATGTGATCAAAAGACCCAGAAGCACGGCTATTGAGTCAAAGCCAGCACCTTAAAATCGCCAATCTGGGTGCCATCCATGTCGGTCTGATATTGTCACACAACAACGATCATTCTCTCAGCAACATTGTTCACCCGTGACACGCTCACATCTTCGCTCAGTAGAATTTCATCGCGAGTCAAGCCACGCCTCGTTTTGAATCCGTCTCGACTGCTTTGCTTGTAGCTCAACGAACCGTTGACAACAATTGTTTGACCAGTCCCCTTGCATCCGAGACTGAAACCCCTCATCTGCAAACTGACTCTTCGTGTCGGGCGACATCCAAGACATTGTGCACTGCTTAATACCTCTTTGGCGCACACCATTGCGCTCCGTTGATTTCGAGCTGTATCTTACTGGTTTTCTACGTCAAGCACGACATTGGCCCATATCATGGAGTTGAGCCAGGAATCTATTCATGATGTTATCCACCCTACTGCAGCTTTCTCGGATCTTCCACCCAGCCTTGATGTGGAATCAGTGGCACGGGACGACCAGCCAGTTGGCTGGGAAGACTCGGTCCTGAATCCCAAGAATCGTATCGACAGCCTCAGCCCGTTGAAGCGGCCTTCCTGGAGAATCGATGGCTGCACTGCCTTCGGAAGCCAGTTCTACGCTGTGCCTTTGTTTATCGATTCTATGCCACCGATGCGGGTAGATGTTTTTATCCCCGAGCCATCAAAACTTTCGTCTGAACTTCGACAAGCTCTTGACGTCGATGTGGCATTTCATACCACGAGTGCGAGACGTATTGCGCATCTCGGCATCACTCAGCATGTACTCCGCATCTTGCAATATTGGACATCATGCCAGAAGGACCCTGTTGGAATCTTCAAAAAGATTCCCTATGGCTCCAGGATTGTGCTCAAAAACATGCCTAAGAATGTCGCTGATGCGGAGATCATCATTGCTCCAACTCATTATCTTGAACGTCAACTTTGGTCTGTATCCTCACTTCAGGCTGCCTGGGGGAGTGATGTTGAACTACCTTCCACGGTCGATCTCGATAATGTAGTATACGTCTCACAGCTGCACGACAGTGTATGTCTTGTGGAGATCGAAGGAAAGACGTGGATTTTCAAGGCTCTTACCAGTTACACCAAGTACCTTTATCACGAGCTAAGGCAGCTTCTCACCATTCCATCGCACCCGAACATTGTTTCTCGCCCAGTCCACCTTGTTACAAAGCAATGTGGCTTTGGTGGGAAAGTAGCCGTTGTCGGGTTCACGCTGGAATACCATATCCATGGCAGTCTACGTGATCTGATCCCC
This sequence comes from Fusarium poae, assembly GCF_019609905.1. Classification (NCBI taxonomy): domain Eukaryota; kingdom Fungi; phylum Ascomycota; class Sordariomycetes; order Hypocreales; family Nectriaceae; genus Fusarium; species Fusarium poae. Next base: position 1,617,437 of record NC_058399.1, read on the forward strand.
TTTCTCAAGCTTCACAACATGGTATCGTTGGCCGATGAGACAAAGTGGGCCATGCAACTTGCGTCGGCACTGGTGCACCTTCGTGCGACTACCAATATGTTCTACCCCGATCTCAGACTAGACAACATCGTACTTTCAGCTTCTCGGGACGCCGTAATGGTTGACTTTGAGCAGCGTGGTGTCTGGTGTGAGTTTGCGGCCCCAGAGGTCAACGCACTTGAATATGTGAGACTTCTTGCGATTGATGAAGAGATTCCAACAGAAGTCAGCGAGAAATACTCAAACCTCTTGTCTGAAATGCTACCAGATTGGGAGGCCATGGGTGACAGGGAGGAGTATAAATGGCCTTCTCAAGGCTACAACGTTCCATGGGCTTGCCTCACTCCAAAAGAACAGGAGGCGTGCGAGGTGTATATGCTTGGTCGAGTATTGTGGTGCATCTTTGAAGGGAATAGCGCTCCCCAAAGAGCCGCGGTCTGGCTTTCATACAGATGGGAGCCGCTGGTTGAGTTCCCAGGATACACAAAAACTCCTGGAGCCATGCAGCGGCTGATCAACCGATGCACGCGTGGAAGGCGGTCTGGTCTTAGTCGGTGGATCGTCAGGGAGAGAAACCAACTCGTGCTCCGCGAACTTGAGAAAACGGGGCTGTCAACCCCTGAAGATGTACAACAGACTGCAAAGACTTGGTGGTCGGCAGAGATTGATGCATCGGAGGAGTGGCTGAGACAAAGAATCGAAGGCATGAAGAGGGGTGACTGGAAAGAGAATTTCTACGATCGACCCAGTCTGAAGGAGGTTCTTGCGGAACTCGAGGCTTTTCGTGACGAGGCTGGATTCAAGTTTTGACGGAGTTTAGCTGCAACTGGGGACTCTCATTTCACTGAAAGCCGGCCGAAGAGTTTACGTATGCCACAAGATTGATTAAAGGAGGCTTTCGCCAACACTTACGCGGTCTACGAATATGGTTTAGTCAAGTTGTCACTTGGGATTGTTCGGTTCGAAACGGTTTTCGCAGCAACAAACGAGCAGCAGCATAGTATTATTATTGGCCCAAGAACATCATTTAGTACATTAATATCCAGTCATTCCACTATTCTTATCTACCTAGTCCTCCTCGTCTTTCTACCACCCATTTGCGCCTGAACAGATCGCTTCAACCCAGAACCTGTACTCGACGTTCTCAGCCTCCTTAGCATTGCCCTGAACCGCTGTACATAACCTGCAGGTGCGCCATATATCTCGATTTTGTCAAGGATTTCTTCGAGGTTGTGTAGAAACTGGCTTGCAGCCTCTGGGATCAGATTCAGGACGTTGAGGATGAAATCTTGGTCGCGGTCGCCAATAAGACGTAGGTAAAGGTTGCGATCGATACGAGCCACACTCCCTAGACCTTCATCTTTGTTATGGGACACCACCAAACTTAAGACATGCACGAGACTGCGTGCTGCGGATAAGGCCTCGCGTGAAGAAAGGGGTTTTTCTCTTGCGTATATCTCGTGACGCATGCGACGAACGCAGCCGAGGATATGGGAAGCTGCCCAAGGCACATCGTGAGAAGATTCAACTTCTGATGAAGGGTTTTTGGCGTCGAGATCTCGTATTACACGGCCAATTCGCTGTGTGAGTTTATGGAACGGATCTTTGATCAAGTCTTTTGAGCGCGAGACGGAGCGGAAGTAGTGGAAAAAATGATGATTGTCCAGAAGCATGCGAAAAATGGTTTGCTCGAGATCATGGCGTTTGATGACATTCTTTCCCAGAGATACCTGGTCGAAGATGTCAGGGCGGAACTGTTTTGGGTCCATATCGTAGACGGAGGAGAGTAACTCTCGAGCTTCTTGCGCTCGGAAATTGTCTGGTTCGTTGTCGTACTCTGAGTCTGGGGTAACAAGGTGGGAATGGAGCCCTTCGGCAAGCACGTCAAGATGATACTTGGAGATGTTCTGGAAAGGATCTCCAATCACCTCAGCGTATCCTGCCGAGTTCATTCTGAGAGGTTTGCTGATGTCGTCGTCATACAGTGTCTGTTTAACGATTTGGTCCAGAAGCCACAAGATATGCCTGCAGGGCTGTTCACTATCTGGGCACGAGCAACTCATGTTGGAAGCTCCATCTTCTGGTGCGCGGATTCGGATAGAACGTGTAACAAGCTCTGTCATCTGAAACGCATAAGTATCATCGATACGACGACACTTTTCGAGCACAATCCTTGGAGGTTCTCTGAAGGTTTCGCGGATGGTAGACTGGGTAGTTTCGGATAGGTGATCGACGAGATATGTTAGCTTGGTAGGCGATCGAATGGTGGAAGCTTCATTCTCGTCGTTGTCGGAACTATTATCTTCAAACTCGGAATAATTCGAGTCTGTTTCCGATTCTGATGAAGATGATGATGATTCATAGTGACACTGTTCTAAGTCTTGGGTGAAGTGCTCGCGCCTTACGCGAGAATAGGTTTCTAGAGACATACTCTATAGAGATAGTCTGCTGAAGCGAGATGAAGGAGGAGTCATTGGCTTGAGAAGAAGCTCCGATGTTGCGATGATCATTTCGAGAATATCAGGATAGGTCTCGATATCATTTTATATCATAGATTACGGCTGGAGCCTCGCAACTAACTTGGGCCCTGCACTTGGACACTCAATGAGAGAGATCGGCCCTGGCTGCGGCCATACATAGTCGGTGATGAGCCTCACGGCCTGGACGAGCGATATAGGAGGGGCCCAAGGCATCATGGCTAAGATGCAGGCAGGTACAAGAATATTTCTGAAGATCAGAACAAAACCGTAGATATTCTGGCTGGGGTGATGGGTTGCCATGAGGTCCCCCCCAGCTGTGGCTGTGGGATTCAATGTGGTATGCATGGTGCATATCATGACATTAATCCGCACTATACTAAGTAGAATACGGGGTCGAACAAGCAAACATTTATTATATGAATGAAACTGCATTTATTAGTGCTTCTCGTGTATTTCAATCAACGATGATCGCAATGATTCTCCCGTCCAATATATCCACATAGACATTATCCAAGATACCTAGAAATGATGACCCTACCTACCTACTTCAATTTCGACACACTGTTTCAACTACGGACTGATTCTCCAGTCCCAGCAAAATCAGGCTAAATTACCGTTTGACTGAAATATCTATGTTGGTTTACTTTATTTAATTCAAAGCCTACTACTCACACAGCCACAAGCCCACCGTCTGGCGGCTATACAGCCACTCACAGATCACCACGGCTGATATCGCGCGACCTCATGGCCGACCCGACATGGATGTGGTATAGATTGCACGCTACCCGACTAAATCGCCTGTAGTATTTTTACTACTTGGTCGCGGCTCATGCGACCGGTTGAAACAAACCGTTTGCTGGGACCTATTTCATAGTATTTGTCGTCTGGCAAGGCATTTTCTAAGCGACACACTCAACCTCGAGAGCCCAGCTTGACCTGATGGTGAAGAAGGAGTAGAAGGCCGAGGCTGTAAAGATGCGGTCTGACTGTCTTTGAGCGGCCGTGTCTATGTTTGCACGCCGGTGACGCCGTATGATGCGATGTTTGCTGGTGACCAGATTGGGATGGTAAGAAATCAGGAATAGAGTCATTGCTTGTTAGCCATGGTCGTGTTGGCCACAGGTGTATCACACATTGGCAGACTATATTCTATGACTCTCATTACACTGTTATACGGAAACAATATTGTCACACTTCTAGGGCGATATTACTCATGTTGATGCGCTATGATGACAACAGAAATATAAATTCATGAACTGATGTTGTCTATATCGATTGTTCATCATGTTTACAGCATCTATTTAGTGACAACACGACTGTCTTGGCTATCGAACGCTGTTGGCCCTAAAGATGGCATCGATCGATGCAATGAGTTGACTCACGGCACTTTAATGCATCACTGACCGTGTGCCTGCCATCGACCCATGCACATGTTGGTGGCGTTCTCCGAAACTGAGATATCAAGTCTTGGATACAGACATGTGTAGTAGGATTGCGGGAGTCAGACCGATTGTATCGAGGCGCAGATATCGCTTCACATTGTGTTCACATTGCTTGTTACTTGACTACGGAGAAAACCCGCACGCGGATGCAACGTGACAGGGCATGTTGTTGGTCCGTTTAGTGATGTTGTTATGCACAGGAACTGACATCCAACTGCCGTAGGAGTCCAACAGATGATACCTGGGTCGTAATGAGAAGGAAAATTCTCAAAAAGAAGCTGCTCTTGCACGTCACGTAATCAAACTGACTTCATTCTAGGTTGCTAATGCTTATCGGTTCCCTCCCCAGTGACATTATCAGATTTCTTAGTATGCTGTACACGACGTCAAAGCCCAAAGGAAAGTGGAAAGTCAGGGCCTTGATACATCACGCATCTGTATGGTCTGTTGCCCATCAAAGCAGATGGCAAAGGTGAACGAGGGGGGGTTGGCTTCTCGTGGCCAAGACTTCCGAGAGGAAAGTGAAAAAATAACAAAGAAACACAAAACGCAATAAAAGCTATCCACAGGCCGCAACATCATCAAAGCCTTTCCCAGGCTTATGTTTAAAAAAGCAGTTTGTGACTGGTCGTATCGCCACTTGCTGAATCAACCTTGAATTTCCCCAGTGCACCTAATTCCGAAAACCGTAAAAGGAGAGGTGTTTACGTGTCAAGCGAGTCCGAACCAATGATAAACCACCTCAGAGCTGATGCGTGTTGGGCTCCTGCTCTAGAGCCCCCTCCAAAAAGTGGTGTGATAAAGAGTATTGATACATCATGCACAGGTCAGTGCAGGTCGAAGTCCGTCGTCGAAGCGGACGACTCGGGGGGATGCGTGGCTCTTGGTGGCTACTCTCTTGGTCGGGGTTCTGCCTTTTCGGAGGATCGTCTTCGGATCGGGTGACGGAGATTTAGTAGAAGACGAAGACCGGCCTGCAGACGAGGAAGTCGACTTCCTAGGCAGGCTATCCACAGACCGGTCGGATTGTCAATCGATACCATGCTGGGTCTTGAGCTGAGCTAAAGATTCGCGGCGGGCTTCGAGGTCCTCTTTTGACTTGGCCATCTTGTCGGGCTGGTGGTATAGAACTGGAGAAGCGGGTTAGTAAAAATCCAGATCCAACAAGGCGTCTTGTCCCCTAATGTGATGCAACATCATCGGCAGGGACAGGCAGGGACGACATACCAACGAGATATCGGTTTTGGAAGTTGAAGCCGTTGAGCTTATCGCAGGCCTGCTTCGCGTCGGCTACGTCTTCATAGACAACGAATGCAGTTCCCTTGGTGTTATTGGCGATACCCTGTCGAACCTGGCTGCACAGACCGTCAGTATAAAATTCGTCAAGCGCATCTCGAGATGATGTGCAAAAATCGACCTCGCTGAGAAATCGCCGATTGTCGGGGCAGGTGCATACCGAATAGGGCCGAATTTTCCAAAGAGATCGAACAACTCTTCTGGAGTGACGTTGTAACTATCATTTTCGATTAGTCTGGAACCGGGCGCAAATCTCGACGGCTGATCCTAGCATACCTCAAGTTCTTTACGAACAGAGCTCTATAAAAAAAAAAGTTAGCAAAATATCTTGATACATGTGTCCTCAGGGGCCAATCTAGATCAGGAAATGCGACGAGTTACGGATAAGGCGCAAGACTTTGAAATTGATTCGCGGTTGTTTGTACAAGGCATAGAGTACAAGTGCAATACAAGTGGGTGCGTGCAAGTGACAACGACTTACCGATTGACTTCTGGGGCTAATTTACCACCGCGACTACTCATCTCTTGGATGATGTTCGATGTTGATGATATTGGTTCTGTAGGAACGGAGAGGGCGCGGTGGGCGGTATTACGGGACGGAGAGAGAGATAGAATTGAGCGGAGCGGAGACGGGAGGACGGCAACGACCTGGAAGGCGAGATCTATGCACGTGACCTTGCAGTTGGACCACATCTTGGGCGAAGCAAGGGTCTGATTGGACAGCAGAAGTTGGCGTGATCTAAGGCGGATGGGCGGACAGCAACGGACAGCGTCACTTGACAAATGTTGCACTGTATAACGTTCGCTAATGGTGAAGAGATATGATTATTGATTGAATTGGAGATGATTGCTGTTTGTATAATATAGCTCACTAGCATTATTCGCCTTTGCGCGTTTGCATATTTGCTACCAGATACATCCTGTTTCCCTCTCCATAATGCGACCAACCAGACACCTTTATCCCGTCACCGCATCTGTATGCACTCAAGTCAGGCTGAAGAGAGAGCAACCTGGGGCGACATGAGGCTTACTGTGGTCAAGCAAGCCAAGGCAGATAAGACTAGGCACTATGCAAGTGCACCACGAGCCGTGGAGTCGCGTACCCGCTGATAGAGAAACTGACGGCACTTTCAAGCCGAGGCCTTGACACAGTTGGTAGACGTGAAGAATAGGCCCTGCAGAGGTTGGCTTCTAGCGCCTTTGCGTGCTTCAGGTATCACTGCAGCAGCACACAACCTGGTCACTCGGACACGTGGAGGGTGGTTTTTCAGGGATCAAATCAACAAAAACGTCAGTCAACAAAGGGTCCAGGTTAACTAAATGCTCAATCGCATAAATGCTGGCACGCTTAGGCCTAATCCATCTTCTAGGTATCCGTACCTAGGTAGGTTAGTAGTTTTAGCTAGAAATTACCTACTAGAGTGAGCGAAATATATGTGAGCTTTACCTTTCTTTCTCCTTATTTCGCTGCCAATTTAGTAATCATGAACTTTTTGTTGCTCTCAAAACGCTTCATCCTCTGAATCTCGGTTCAGCCGTCCGTCAATTTTATTTCACGTAGGGACCCATTGGTCATTCTCCACAACAGCCCCGGTTCATCCGCCAATACTGACTCGGCGACTGCGGACAAAGACTCACAGTGAGTCTTTGGTAAGAACTGAAGCAACAAATATTTGTATGTAGACAGTTGAAACACTGTGGCATCAGGTCTGCTAGTATCCAAGCGAGATAGGTCTCAGCTGAAGAATTCACAGGGGTAGGTACGGAGAGGTAGGTGGTTTTTCTATGCCTATCACTCTAGGCAGATTGCTGCCGTGAAGTGAAAGCGTGAATCTCAACTTCAACATGAGCTTTACCAACTTGAGCCCGGCCAACTTTGTCTCCCTCTGCTTGACTTTACATGCTCGCAGGAACGCCAACTTATTATCATCATCACCATATTGATATTTACAACCACGTTATTCTGTATTTTTCATCACTAGACAACGGCTTTTACTCGAGTACGAGATACCTATCTCATGGGCTCACGAGGCACAGTCTGATCGGCACGACTGTCTCCACAATGTCGCGCTTCGCCCACGACGTCCTCTCCGTATTTGATGTCGCTTCAAGTGACCAGGATTTCCTCGCCGACGTCATCGAATTCAGCCAGAGCCAAGCAACAGCCGAGTTTGAGAAGCTTCGTCGGGAAAGTTTGTTAGCAGGCGCTCAAGATTGGAATTATCTTATCGAATGCGCCATCTTGTTGCGACAAACTTGCCGATACGACAGATACAGCACAGAAGCGCAAGACGTGCTCGCATATGTACAGCATGTATTGGACGGGCGGGTTCCTCGGCCAGACTCGGGCTCAGACTTGGACTCATGGATTATGACCGATAGGCTTATTGCCCGAGCAAAAGAGCTTGAGGACGACCCCGAAATTCAACCACCAAAAATCTCCGGAAATACCGACAAGCAACGGCTCTTGCAGCGGCCTGGCCTGGAGGCTTTTTCAAACACGAGGAATCTCTTTAAAACTTCACCTTACTGGTCTGATCAACCTCAGAAAAGGGTCCCAAATGTGAGCCGCAAGTGGAGTGCTCCACCATGTTCGACTTTTGGACTATCACAAACACATACCTTTTTAGAAGCACAAAATGATACTTTTCAACACTCAAGTCTTGGTGGTCTCGTTGTCGAGCAGGGTTCCCCGCAAGATGCCCTTATGGGCGATAAGAATAACACTCCAAGCGTTAAGCCCAACAGTGTTATCTCCCCATACTTCACTGACGCTTCGGCTTCTACTTTAACCACATTAGTGGTGCAAAAGCGACCGCCGCGGGGAACAGTACCTTCGGTCCCTTTCGCGCCCCTCATATCGCCAGACTTCGGTCTTATTCAGGAGAAAGTCGCACATGAGCCATTCTGGTTACTCATTGCTGTGTCTTTTCTTATAAAAACGAAGGGTATACATGCTGTTCCCTTGTTCTATAAGTTCAAAGAACGATTTCCCACTCCAGCTGATATCGCTTGTGAGTTGAACACCAAGCCAATTATTGAAATGATACGTCACCTTGGACTGGCAAACCATCGTGTCTCTTTGATACAAAAATATGCTCGAGGATTCTTGGATGATCCGCCAGCTGCTGGGAAGTTGTGCAGGGTAAAGAAATACGATTGTAGAGATGTTGATTTTCCATCAGTTTCTGGAGACTATGCATTGTCCCAAGATAAAGGCGATAGTCAAGACTTGGAAGCCTGGGAGATTGGACACCTCACACAAGGAAAGTATGCCATAGACAGCTGGCGCATCTTTTGTCGAGACGAGTTACTCGGCCGAGCAGAAGACTGGAAGGGAAAGGGTAGAGAGCCTGAGTTTCAACCCGAATGGATGAGAGTAAGACCGGATGACAAGGAACTCAGGGCATATCTGAGATGGATGTGGATGAAAGAGGGTTGGGAATGGGATCCAATTACAGGTGATCGTACTGTATTGAGAGAAGAGATGCAGAATGCTGTCAACGAGGGAAGAGTTGAGTACGATGATAGAGGCGGGTTGAAGCTGAAAGACGGTCCAGTCAATCCATGACAGAGTGAACGGTTTGGAGAGCAGCTGTTACGAAGCAAGAAGCTTACTGGTTCATACTTTTGAGAGTATTCAGTGTACGAGAAAATACGATAGACTTGTCTGGAATACGGTCCAAGATGGTATGTATGATGGTTCTAAAAAGAGACAAACCTAAAGTTCTAGCCCACCAGGCCCTAGTCGTTGGGAGAAGGAAGCGAATGTGATGGTCTGCGCCACTGAGGTAGTGTTGATTGTAAGAGTTTCCATTCTTGGATCATCTAGTTCCCGGCCCTAACCCAAGTGGTGATGGGAGGGAGGGATGTCTGGGGCCCTTGTTAGAGGTTCAGCCCGTGTTACCACGTTCCCAGTTACCGACCTACCAGGTAGGTCAGAGGTAGTATCTTGTCTTTGCTGATCTGAGTGGCCTCAGTAGAGACTCGAGACGTCTGTAGAAAATTGATTGTGAAGCAGATTAGTAGTAAAACTCCAGTATACTAAGGTACCTAGGTACCCTGAACATATAAATCCCCTCTATTCGGTAGTACCTAGCTACAGGTATCGGCACCCAACAAAGCCCTGGCACAAATAGGAAGGAAGCAGGGGAAGGTGGGAGAGCTAAAAAGTGGGACGACACAAAGCTCCATCACGGGATCTCTAAAGGACACCGTTGTACAATCAGGGCCTCTCAGACTCTGTTACTACCTAGACTACCAGGTAGATCCTTTTCTTTACTCGTCTGAGGTCATCGTCTCCAATTGAATCACAAAGGACAGCTCGCCTCGACGCCTCGTTCTCGTCTGTCTCTCCTTGCCCTCATTATCTTATCCTCGTTCTTTTTTTTTATTTTTTACTCATCCTCTTATCTTGTCAAGGTTGTTTGTAGAGAGCTTCTCAATCACCGTTTGCTACCACTTATCGTTTTTTTGGTCGAGTCCAATCAAACAAACGCCCTCTCTTTTCGGTTCAAACTCCCGAAAGCTTCACCAACCAGCTCAGCTGTTTAACTGTACTCCTCTCCTCTTCACGACCGCGCTCCTCAACACTGTCGTGCGTCTCCAACTTCACCATCATCTAGTCAGCAGGTCTGCACGTGAAACAAGCTTCCTTCGAAACCGAACGTCAACTCTACAGCAATGTCCAACCGATTCAACTCTGGCTACGGCCTCGGTGGCCCCGCGCCCTACGGCGGATCCCAGCCTGCTGATCCTCAGCAGGGCGAGGGCTTTCTCGAGCAGATTCGTCCCTATACCAGCAAGATTGAGGATGCGCTCGACACCATCAGCGAGCCTGTCAAGCCGTGAGTCGAGCGACGTCCTTTGCAAGCGCGTTTGGAGCTCTGAGAGCTGACCTTTGTCCCTGTTGACAGCTATCTCCCTGCCATTGGCCGTTTCCTGATCGTCGTCACCTTCTTCGAAGATGCTCTCCGTATCGTCACTCAATGGTCTGACCAGCTGCTTTACCTGAAGGATTATCGTCACAGTAAGATGCGCCTCTGCCCCGAAAAGTGGGAAAGGCTGGTTTGGTTCTTCTGACTGACATTTCGCAGTTCCCTCCGGTATCACCCACCTGTTCCTGCTTGTCAACATCATCGCCATGTTCTCTTGCTCCACCCTGGTCATCATCCGAAAGCACTCCGACTACGCTGTCGCCGGTCTCATGGGCGTTGTTATCACTCAAGCTCTTGGTTACGGTCTCATCTTCGATCTCAACTTCTTCCTCCGAAACCTCTCCGTCATTGGTGGTCTGGTCATGGTCCTGTCTGATTCGTGGGTGCGCAAGACTCAGGTCTTTGCAGGTCTTCCCCAGATCGACGAGAAGGACCGCAAGATGTACTTCCAGCTGGCTGGCCGTGTCCTCCTGATCTTCCTCTTCATCGGATTTGTCTTCAGTGGCGAGTGGTCGCTCTGGCGCGTCATTGTCTCGTCCCTTGGTGGCATCTCTTGCGTCATGGTTGTCGTTGGATTCAAGGCCAAGTACAGCGCCACCCTTCTCGTTGTCATTCTGAGCATCTTCAACTTGTTGGTCAACAACTTCTGGACTGTAAGTTACGATTCGCGACAATTATGTTCCACGAAAGAAGCTAACAAACCATCTAGCTCCACGAGCACCACCCCCACAAGGACTTTGCCAAGTACGACTTCTTCCAGATCTTGTCCATCGTCGGTGGACTCCTTCTCCTCGTCAACAGCGGCCCAGGCCAATTCAGCATTGACGAGAAGAAGAAGGTCTACTAAGTCCACGACCAAGACAAGCGCGCTACGTCCAATAAAGGATGGGCATCGAGGTGTCCGGCGTTGGCAGGGCATTTTCTATTTGCAATTTTGGGAAAGGATAACGATCCGAAGAAAAGTTACGCTCGAGCTGAAATAGCAGCGGAACGGGTTAAATATGGTGGCTGAGATGGCAGCACTGGGATTGATATGATCTGAAGATGGTATTAAAATCTGCTTTCACAGCACATTTGACGGCAATGAATACATTGATGATCTCTAACATTGTTGATATGGGGGACAACTTGGGCATGTGTGGCTGTCTCTTAGATGTGTTTTGCTTGATGATATTTCTGTATTGAAGACAAACGCCGAAAGCGATCGTTAAATGGCTAGGCTATCCTGATGGGGTTTCGGTTGGTTATGTCTATATAACGATCAACGTTGAATGCATACGAAAGTCATGCCCGTTTGAACATGGACTGTGCGATCGATGACACTAGTTGTTTCTTTTATATCGTCGTGATGACTAGTAAGATCGATCAAACGTAACTCCATGTGGTAGCCGTTCAAGCTGATTCAAACACTGACAAGCTGCTGGCGTGTTTGGAGCATGCCTGCGATATATGTTAGTCGGTAACACAAAAGCTAACCTCTTAAGTTTTGAGATATAAGAATAGACAACCTGTCAGGTCTCAATGGCATATACTAATCCAGCCTCTTCTGCTTCCAGCTGCTGACTTTGTAATATCCTGAGGGAAGGCTATTGGCTTTGGCTTGCACGGTAGCTTATATGGGAACAGATTCACAGATGTAGGTAGACAAAGCATTTACACATTCCTTGGGTGCTTCACTCATAAGACAACAGCGTGGACGAATTGAAGCTCGCGTGTATTACTTTTCGCCAACGTACCATCTCTACCTGATTATTTACCAATATATCGAACAAACCCTTGTCCTGTTCTCTCACTCTTCGACGTAATGATAATTACCGCCCAACTACAATATAAAGTCGGGCATGCTATTGTTTTGAAACCATCGTCGAGTCGCTTAGAGGACAAGACCCTTGGTCTGCTTGAGCTTCTTAACGTTAATGTTCCTCAGCATGGGAACCCAGATGAAGAACAAGGAAGCAATGCCAACGCCGGCAGCAAGCATTCTGACCTGGGCAAAGCCGTATGACTCCTGAATAGCAAGTCGGGCAGGACTGTTGACGGGGTATCCAAGCTGGTTCACAATACTTCCTGCAATGAGAGTTGCATTAGCCACCTCAGACTCGGGTAGTCTCTTCAAAAGCTGAGGGATAAAGGTGTTTGTCCAGATGGCACCTGAGATAGCTCCTCCAACGGCACCGCCGACACCTCCAGCGACATATAGCGTAGCGAGCGCAGCAGCAACATACTGGTGGGCGACGGCAGCCAGGACCGCGAGCTGCATAACCAAGATGAAGACCGCACCGCCAATGGAGATAAAAATCTCACACATGATGATGTATCCAACGTACTGGTTAGGAGCACGGAAATGGATCATGAGGCCGAGAGCGAAAATGTAGATGGGGACAGCGAAGTAGAAGGTCCACTTGTAGAAACCGGTCTTTCGAATGAGGAAGCCGACGATGAAGAGAAGCACACCAGAAACGACCTGGAAAGTCGAGTTGACGTATCCAGCCTCAGCAGGGCCGAGGTTGACAACGACCTGTAGGAAGGAAGTGAAGAAGTAGTTCCAGGTGTAGTAGGAGATTTGGTAGGTCAAATCAATCATGCAGGCGGCGACGACGGATCGATCGAGAAGGAAACGACCCTGGAGGAAGGGGACAGGGGCTAGCCAGTACTCCCAAACACCGAAAAATATGAGGGTACAGAAGCCAACAACAATCATGGCGATAATGTAGTCGGTGCTCCAGCCGTTGGGGGCGTGGGCCGCGAGGTTGAATGGGAGAAGGAAGACAACGAGGCCTCCACCGAAGAGGAAAATTCCGATGACTGTATTATTGTTAGTATTTAAGATGCCATTAGAGGTTAGATATGAAATGCTTACCATCGAACTCGTTGAAAGCCCACCAGATACTACCAACAAAGCCACGGCTTCGGGTGGTCTTGGTAACTGTACCATTCTTGAAAGCCTTGCGTAGGTTGACCTTCAGGACAAGGAAAAGAGGGATCGTCACACAGGGCAAAACGATGGCGATCCAGCCGAAACCCCATCGCCAGTTCTGGACATCCACGACAAATGCAGCAGCGGCCTTGGAACCAGCAAAAGCGGTGATCATGTAGGGAGAAGAAGTAAAGGCGAAAGCCAAACCTCGATTCCTAAGGTTGGAAGCATCTGCAGCGAGTACGCCCACAGCATAGATCATGCCTCCCCAGCCAACAGAGTAAAAGACCTGAGCAGCGCAGAAGGTGGCGAGGTTCTGGGAAACGGCCATGAGGATAAGACCAAGAGTGGCGAAGCCGCTCATGAGTAGGAAACCTTCGGCGCGACCCCAGACATCGAGGGCTTTGGCCATGGGGATGTAGCATGCTGCGGTCATGGCGTCTGATACAATGGGGATGGTGGTCATGAGGGAATGAGACTGCCACTCGCTGGTAACATAGGGGACCAGTACGAGATAGAAGGAACCGCGGAAACCGCTGATGAGGAACAGAGTCCAGATGCTGTCGATAGTTGTTAGTGTTCCTGTCGTTGAATAGTATCTGGTCTCCATGTTCGCAAACTTACAGACACAGAAGAGCAGCCAAAGATCCCTTGCCCCAGGTGAGGGTGATGGCCTGGATCTCCTTGACACCAGTCTGAACATCCTCACTGGGAACATCAGAGTCGTTGCCCTTATCGTGAGGTGGGAGAACACCAGCAGTGGCCTCCTTGTCATGGTCGGGACCAACTTCGCTGACGACCTCGGGAGTCTCATGGATCTCCTTCTCGTGAGGAGCCAGAGTCCCGGCAACGTGAGTGTTATCCTCACGAGCGAGACCCTCGCGGATCTTTGTCAGGGCAGACATTGTTGCTGTTGAGCTTGCCACTGATACTAACGGATAGTGCAGTGATATATGATTGAGGCTGCAACACACTCGAGACAGTGAAGTGAAGAGTAACTAAGAACCGAGAAGGGGAGTCTGGGATGGAGAGGGAGCTGCAGCATTCCTTATGTAGTGCAATGTAACCCTGACATGGCATGGGCAGATAGCTATGTACTAAGCTACCGGACGAAGGATACAACCGTTCAAAGTAAAGCTTTTCTTTGCCATGTGTTGGTTCTGTTCCAACTCGGACGTGTCCCTCTTCTCGGGAATACCCCCTGCAAACTGCCCATCGATTGTGCCTCGTCCTCGGAGCTGAGCGGGAAAGAACCTCACATTCACGTCAAGCCAAGGAGCTATAGTAAGGATAGTTTCTTGGGGCTGAATCTGAACTGATGGGTTCAGTTGGTCTTTTCCTCAATAGGACAGTCTCCATAACGGGTCTACCAACAGGGCAGTTAAATCAGAGGCAACATCAGATTATCAGTGGCAAAGGAGTGGGGGGAGAGTACATAAAGCTACCCGAGATCGGAAGGCCAGGGACGGAATGAGGATTCTTTTTTATCTAATCTGATTGATGGATAAGATCCAATTGCCAATAGCTTTATATGCCATGCTGTGCCAAGGGGGTCTTCACCCGAACCCAAACCACGACCAGAATAACTCTGCTATAGTCTGGCACAAACAGTTACGCAACGTAACGCAACATTACACTGAATGCGGGTCTATACGTTTTTAATAAGAGAAATCTTCTCAAAGAAAACTTGTTGATGTTGTTGATTGCAACGCCTGCCATCTGATTACGGGGACCCTGGCAAGTCTGGCCACATTTTGGCGGCTTGGCATAGGCTTGGGATCATCCGAGCCCACTATAACGTAACTAGCAGAAGCTGCATATTATAGAACATGCCTTGTCCTTACCTGAACTAATAAGATGATGCACTGGGTCTTGGGTAAAAAAATATGCTTCAAGTTCGTACTTCCTTTGTGAGACGAAAGTCCACTTTTGGCGCGGAACGTTGTCTTGGACACCCGTGATAAAGTTCAGGTTGTGGCATGACCAGGTTCTATGGGTTAGGACGATAAAATCCTCCGGAAGTATAAACAAATTAGGAAACATGAGTCCTGTAAAGCGATTAATCCCGAGTGACTGAATCAGAAAATGTGCTTCGGTCCATCGGGTTTACACTTTACAGAGCAGGGGTGACTCTTGAGCCGAACGATAATCGAGTAGAATGTCTCGGTTCGTTTCCAATCCTGTCACACGGAATATGCCGACTTTGCTACCCGCTAAACTGTAACTATCTTCTTTTGCCAACGCCGAATGTTGCATGTGTGCGCGATATAACCCACTTGTTCCATAATCATGCGTCCTTCTCTGCAGGCCGAGATGGATTCCCATCCACCGCATGATACACCATATCCACCAAGTTCCAGATGATCGGTAGATTCAAAAATTATGATGAGCTTGATTCTATTTCTGTATCTTTTCAATTATTCTTAGAAACATATAATGTAGACAAATATCATGGCAATTGAAGTTGTGGATAGATCTATGCCATAACACTCCTCGATTTGAAATTGATGTCACAGTAAAACAGAATGATTGGAGTTGATGATATCAGGACGCTCGATTATTCAATTTTGATGTTGTTTAGAGGTTTTACTATTTTCATAATTTCCCAGCGCCTAGACTATGCCGCGCATACTTGTTGCGATGACCACTCGTCCCTTGTAACACGGTATTCCACTTCTCCCTCTTCAATGCCAGGAGGAGGGTTGTCGTACTTGTTGTGGAATGTCCTGACATGCTTGAGCCCAATCTTTGACATGACAGCCCGTGAGCCCTGGTTCACAGCCATGGTCTCGCCGAATACTTCTTCAACGCCGAGATCTTCCAGACCATGCTTCACCACTGCCCGGGAACCCTCCTTTGCGTAACCCTGACCCCAAAACTTGGGAAGGATCCTCAGACCGAACTCGACACGCTTCTTGTTGACTTCGGGGGGAGTATCGTTGCTCTGGCTGGGTGCTAAAATCCACCAGCCTACAAAGTTCTCGCCTGCAAATCCAACCCAGCATCCAAGCCCGGATCCGAACGAGGCTGTCTCGAGCAGCAGTTTGTGTACGATAGCGGAATCATCGGCCGAGAGTGGCTTGCCGTAACCAATGTACTTCATAACTTGAGGATCTGAGTCCAGTTGGTAGATGTAATCCCCGTGTTCGGGTCCGAGAGGCCGTAGCTCGAGACGGTCGGTGCGGAGTGTGGCTTGTGTCATGGTTGGTATCGTAATGTCTCGACTCTGGTGGCGGTTTTAGGTAAGTGGATGGTAATCTGGGGCAACTATTGCTGTATTACTTCAAATTTGTATAGAATAGGAGCTGCTTTAGGTATCTACAGACAAGATCTCCTGCAAGACATCTGCGTGCTTCACCCACTCTTATATATGTAATACCAAGAGATCCGAAGGCAGGGCTACGGTCCTGCTTAAACTCTGAATGGAACAAACAGAGTCACATATCATAACAGCCGTGAAACGTTGCTGATCAACGGGGGTATTGCTTGGTCTGCAACAGTGAGAGGAGCCAGTAACACCCGTGCTACGATGCTGCTTGCTGAAACACGACAAGATCAGCATCTTGGCATCTTCTAATCTCTTGCACAGAAGTGAACCGCAGTGGGCACAGAAGGTCCCTGGTAGTAAAGAGTGTCAGTTCTCCTCTTGATTGCCAAGATCACTGTACCTATTGTGGTGTACAGTATACTTGATAAGTGGATGTGAAATAAGCATAGCATTAAGCTTTCCACTTTAATTGTGCTAAATCGTGACTCTGTTTTTTGATATCCAATCATGCCAGGTTGCTTCATCAGCCTAGATTGGGTATTGTAACCGAAAAGCGACGTCTTGAAGGATTTCTCCTGTCTTTCCAGGGGTGCTTTGGGTGCCATCTTTTGTCTTACATGTACAACCCAGATCGACCCACAATGGGAGGAGAGGTTCGTTTTGGTCCACGCGCATATGCATATCTATGCAAATAACCATTCTTGTCATCCCCGATACCTAAATGGGATCTTATCTGATCTGCTTCTCGTCTAGGTACTGGGAGAAATTGATTTGCACATAAACTCAAAAGCTTCATCAGCTCCCACTGGTTTGCAACCTTGATTTCTTTCCCCGCTGTATTGACGAAGGAATAAGCATAAAAGCGCCTCCGGGACTATTGACCTCTATTTACTGCCCAAAAAAACAGTCTCTTTACTCCGATAGGACAAAATAGTCTCCATGAGGCACTCATCCCGATGCAACCCCACCATGTCTCCATACCTGCGGCTTTTACCAGGGATTATTTGCACTAAACAAAACCCTTGTCATGACGACTGACCTTCTGATCTCAGTAGGGCCAAACGCACCAGAACCACAGCCAAATAGCCTCGAAATACCTGACTTATTTTTTTTAAATAAAAAAAAAACGAAGCTGCTCGGAGCTCCCTGGTCGCCAAGACGATGTACTGAGTTTCGAATATGGTAAATCAAGTGACGATCACACTCGATACTCGGCGGTTCTTTTACGTTCCCTGCATGCCTGCTCAATCAGGAGCCAAATTAGCGCCATGACATCGCATCCATCTTATCAATCACCTCATCTTATCTGATCCTAGATCATCATCCGTCTGGTCCGACTTTCTCTTGGTCTTGCCGACCCTGTACACCGGCTTCTCAAGTCCTCTCCAAGGTTTTTGAGTTTATCAAGCAACCCGTCCAAGCCCTCTTTACCCACAAATTTCCTTAACTAGATGAATCATTCGTATGGTCAGGCCCATGACGTACAGAGTGTCTGAGGAAGCCCCGACGGAGGAAGAATATTCTTCCAATTTACGAGTCAACATCGCACCCACTCCACTTTGTGATCAGGGGTCCTTTGATTCTAGCCATTGCCGTGGCCCTTCTGGTTGGCTACTCGAGCCACGGCAACTTCACCTGTTACTGTGGTGGGCCTTTGCCAATTTCTCCATTCACTCAAAGGCATCACTCAGGAATGTGGGAGACCTGCGGAAACTGGAGACCATGCGATGCAACCTTAAACTGCATCAAAGTGCAGGAGCCTGTAATGCAACTTTTGTTGTACTAGTCGGCCGAGACATGTGTACACACATGTATCAACTATGAGCTTCCCTGATCGACAATAATACTTGCAGGGTCGTCTTGGCT
This sequence comes from Fusarium poae, assembly GCF_019609905.1. Classification (NCBI taxonomy): domain Eukaryota; kingdom Fungi; phylum Ascomycota; class Sordariomycetes; order Hypocreales; family Nectriaceae; genus Fusarium; species Fusarium poae. The sequence continues at coordinate 1,635,682 of NC_058399.1, forward strand.
CAAGGTACTCACTCACTCCTATATCGGCTGTTTGATCGAAAATTTGCATGACGTTTTTTGTCGAAAGTTTCCCCTGTCTCTGCTGTCAATTATTGTAATTTGTTTGCCAGGCTGGAGAATTCCCATGGAACATCCAGAGTAGCAGATCGATTCTTCTCAGGCACTGCCAGTCTCGTCAACCTGCTTTCTGTGATACAGGTACCCAGTCATTGAGTGTGCTAGGAGAATACTCCTATAGCACTTGGAATATACTTGCAGCCATGGTTGCCGAAACTAAGAAGGCGGCCACCGAGGAGCCGAAGAAGAGTATCTTCTCTGTAAGTCGAGCCAGAGCGCTAAACATTCTAACAGATACGTGAGCAACACTAACGGCCATGCTAGTTCTTCAAGTCCTTCAAGACGTGCTTCACCTACCTCGAACTACTCTTCGCCGCTGGTCCAACATGGGTCGACTACGCCCTCATCGCATTGGGTACTCTGTGCGCAGTTGGAGCTGGTGTTCCATTCCCTCTCATGGGTGTTCTTTTCGGGCAGCTTATAGACAACTTCAACGGCGCGACATGTGCGGCTGATGGCAGCAACTCAGGTGCCAGCGAAGCTGCCTCGGATCCTCTTCAATATGAGAACGCTATCAACGACAAGGTCATAAAGACAGCTTGGATTGGCGCAATTGCGCTTGTTCTCATCTATGGTCACCTTACATGCTGGAACATCATTAGCCAACGTCTCGCACAACGTCTACGAACACGCTATGTATCGGCTCTCTTGCGACAACCACCAGAGTTCTTTGACACTCGTGGCGCTTCTGGCCAAGTCTCTAGCCGACTTCAGGGCGACATCACCGCCGTCCAGGCCGGTACATCCGAGAAGGTTGGAAACATTATCACTACCTTGAGCTTCTTTGTCACCGTCTTCATCATTGCCTTCACAAAACAACCCAGACTCGCTGGTATCCTTATATGTATGCTTCCTGCATTCTTGCTCTCTGGAATCTTGGGAGGGAGATACCTGGGAAAATACGTTGTCAAACAGCTGGAAGCCTCTACTGCAGCATCTTCTATTGCTTCCGAGGCTTTGTCCCATGTCGCTGTCGTTCAAGCTTTTGGCGCTGCGCCTCGCCTTGAAGAGAAGTTCGCAGAGCATATGGCCCGCTCTCGCAAGTACGCGATCGCTAAATCTTCCATTGCTGCCGTGCAAACAGGCCTCCTCTACTTTATTGCCTACTCGGGCAATGCTCTAGCCTTCTGGCAGGGTAGCAAGAAGATTGTGGAGTCCGTGGCAAGAAATGATGGAAACACCACTGTCGGTGAGATTTACGCTATTGTGTATCTTCTTGTAGATGCATGCGTAATGCTTGGTGGAATGGCACCTACTCTGCCTTTCTTAGGAGCAGCTGTGGGTGCATTCCAGAGACTAAAGGAAGACATAGACGCCCCGTCTTCTATCGACGGCACCTCAAGTGAAGGCACTGTACTTCCTGCGACTGGGGCAAAGTCCCTTGCCTTCCGTAATGTCTCATTCGAGTATGCATCTCGCCCCGGTCAAGCTGTTCTCAAGAACGTTGATCTTGAGTTCCCTGCTGGAAAGTACACGGCCATCGTTGGCCTTTCTGGCAGTGGAAAGTCCACCATTGCAGCACTGATTGCCCGTCTACATGATCCTACCGAGGGTAAAGTCGAGCTCGAAGGCCATGACTTGCGGGAGCTTAATGTCAAGTCTCTTCGAAGTTTCATCAGCTTTGTTCAGCAGGAGCCATCACTTCTTGATCGGTCCATACTTGAAAACATCGCACTTGGTCTGATTAACTCGCCTAAAGACTCTCACCAACATTTGAAGCCTCTTCTCAAGGGCCCGGAGCTTGCAAAGATGGCCGCACAAGGCAAGGAAGCACTCAGCTCAGCCGCATCTCTTGGACCCGAGTTTGCTGAAATCGCCGAATTGATCCGTCACGCTACAGAGCAGGCTGATGCAGCCGGTTTCATCAATCGTCTAGAGCTCGGTTATGGTACATCCGCTGGACCCAAGGGATCACTCGTCAGTGGCGGACAAAGACAGAGAATTGCACTTGCCCGAGCCTTGATTCGCGATCCTGAGATCCTTGTTCTCGATGAAGCTACCGCGGCTCTCGATTCTGCTAGTGAAAAGAGAATCCAGCTTGCTGTTGAACGTGCTGCTGCTGAGAAGCGAACCATCATCTCGATTGCCCATCGGCTATCGACTATCCGTAACGCTGATAACATCGTTGTCATGCAAGCGGGACAGGTTGTTGAGCAGGGAACCTATGACGAGCTTATGGCCAAGGAAAATGGCGAATTCGCAAACATGGCTAGACTTCAGACTGTCGGTAACAAAAGCGGTCCAGCATCTGTGGATGGTGATTCGATTGGAGCTTCCACTCTCCGAGCAGACACTCAATTAAATGAGAAGGTCGACTTCTCCGAGACCCATAAGTCATTAGACACTCAATCGTCTGAAAAGGACAAGGAGGAGGCGCCCAAGAAGGACGAAGAAGTAAAGGATCACGAACTCGATGAAGTGAAACCTTTCAGCTCCGTCATGAAGGGTATCGCCTGGTTAATTCGGCCATCTCTAGGCTGGTTTGCCCTTGCCATGATTGCTGCAGTCTTTGTTGGAGCCACTTTCTCCGGTTCAGGTATCATCTTTGGTTTTACCGTTGGGGCACTCAATCCGTGTGCCAATACTCTCGACCACATTCGTTCCATGGGAAATATGTTTGCTGGCCTCTTCTTCATGCTTGCTGGAGTTGAGTTGATAGCAAACTTCTTCGCCTGGTTGGGTTTTGGTATTGTTGCTGAGAGACTTCTTTACAACCTGCGCGTGTTGTCTTTCCGATCCCTGCTAGAACAAAGCATTCACTGGCACCAATCTGAAGGTCGCACTCCTACCAGTTTGCTTGGAATCATCACCAAAGACAGCATGTCTGTGGGTGCTTTCAGTGGATCAACATTTGGTACCGTCTTTGCCATTCTGATCAATGTCCTAATTGCCATCATCATCTCCCACATCTTTGCTTGGAAGATTGCCTTGGTCTGTCTTGTTACGCTTCCTATTCTGCTTGGCTCAGGTTTCATGCAGCTGCGTATGCTGGCGCGGTATGAGGAGCGTCATCAAGCAGCCTTCTCGACTGCCACTTCGCTCGCTACAGAGGCCATTCAGTCCATTCGGACTGTCGCTGTTTTATCACTAGAGAATGAGTACATGGAAGGTTTCTCACGCCTTCTTAAGCCACCAAAGAAGGAGGTTGTGCGGGCCTCAGTAACGACAAATATCTGGCTAGCCATCTCGTACACAACTGGTACCTTCATCAACGCTCTCGCATATTGGTGGGGCTCACAGCTCATCATGAAAGGAGAGTATACCCAAAAGGACTTCCTCATTATCCTGGTGGCTATGCTGACAAGCGCCCAGCTCTGGAGTGGTATGTTCTCCCTTGCCCCAGAGTTCTCACGCGCTCGTCTTGCTCTATCTCGTGTTATGACGGTCGTCAACATGGGCAGCAGCACTCATACTGGAAAACCTGGACAAGACCCGTCCAAGGCGGGAGATGATCCGGAGGCTGCAGGAGGAGAAAAGCCACTCAGTCCTGCGGAAAGTCATGGTCGTGGCGGCGCAAGAGTAACATTTAAGAATGTTTCCTTCTCCTATCCAAGCCGACCAGATGCCACTGTCCTCGACAATGTCTCCTTCACACTTCCACCAAACCAGTTTTGTGGTCTTGTTGGTCCTTCGGGAGCCGGCAAGTCTACCATCATGAACATTGTTCAACGTTTATACGAGCCTACTGCCGGTACAGTCCTTATCGACGACCGGGATATCACCACGCTTTCTACATCATTCCGTGACAGTATTGCTCTTGTTCCCCAAGAGCCTGCCCTATTTGATGGCAGTGTGCGTTTCAATGTCGGTCTGGGAGCACCTCCTGGCCACGAGGCTACAGATGCTGAGATCGAAGAAGCTTGTCGCTTGGTAAATATTCATGATGTTATCGCAGCCCTCCCTGATGGTTATGATACAGAATGCGGTCCCTCTGCTTCTCGTCTGTCCGGTGGCCAAAGACAACGTCTCGCCATTGCCCGTGCTCTTGTCCGTCGTCCACGCCTATTGCTTCTCGATGAAAGTACCAGCGCTCTCGATGCTGCCAGCGAAGCAGCTCTTCAAGAAGGTCTCGAGAGGGCATCGAGAGGCACAACTGTATTGGCAATTACTCATCGATTGCATACCGTTCAAAAGGCTGACGTAATCTTTATTGTTGAAGGAGGGCAAATCGTGGACAGTGGACGACACTCTCAGTTAATGGAGCGAAGAGAGAGCTACAGAGTGAACGCGATGCAGCAAATGTTGCAATAAATCATAGCAACAGGTGTTTTGTGGTAAGAAGAAAACGGATATTGTATACTGTGCCATATGTATTTTGTATTATTTAAAATTACATGAAAATAGTCTTATTCTTTAAACCTAGCCACTTCTAATATCAAGAGACGAAATAATTGTCTTCCTTCTGCTTAAGTACTCGTACATTACGATGATGTTCTCTAAACGATCATATATGGGCTTATTAAGCATTGATCCATAACCTGTTTAGCTTGCATGTCACTTTCTACACCTGAAACAAATAAACAACAATGTCTTGATACAGCAATAATCATCTCGACAAATGTTCATCGCGATTGTACTTGTTCTCTCACCTCTCACAAGTTTCACCTCGCCACCTCCACCTCAAACCCCTCACTCACACCCGCACAATGGCCGCTGAGACTGTGGGAACTGCCCTCGCAGTAGTGGGCGTCCTCGGCCAGCTCTTTGATGGCTGTGTCAAAGCCTATAATCTCTTCACGACGGCGGCAAACATCGACACAGATAGTCAAAGGCTTTTGTGCAAAGTACGTATAGAAGAGATGCGGTTAGTCGTCTGGGGTCGAGACTGGGGCGTTGCTGAGGGCAGACTCGAGGCTCATCTAGAGAGCACGAGGAATCCTCAGTTAAGAAGCTTAGCTTTGCAGATTCTTGAAGAGTTGCATAGTGCTGTGACTGACTTCAAGAAACTCAAGGATAGATATGGCCTGGTTGATGAGGGTGCGGGGAGGGCTACCTTGGATGTTGGCAAGACAAAACTTAGAAAGTCACCTTCGCCTTCGAGGAAAAGTCCAAATGATGATGAGTGTCGGAATTTGAACGGTGTCGCAAAGACTATGAGTGAGATGAGTTGGGGGAAAGAGATGAGCTTGAGGGCTAGATGGGTTATAGCAGGTGAGATATCAACCTGCCAATGTGAACATCAAGACTAACTCGAATAGATAAAGATAAATTCACAAACCTACTGAAAGATCTCCGAGGTACATTTCCCTTCTCACAGCTCGCCATAATCTTGACTAATCCGACGTGCAAGACTTCAATGATGGCCTCGAACGTCTCTTCCCGCTATCTCATCTCCCATCCTTCCAACGGGCCTGGACTCATCAACTCCTCGAGTCCGCCCAGCGAGACATAACTCAGCTCTCCCTCCTCGAGACAGCCTCAACAGGCGTCTATCCTAAACTCACTGCATCGGCCAATCTGAAGAAACTCCGCATCAACCTCGACGCTAAACCCCAGGCCTCATTCAAGCCAACATTTGCTCTCAAGGTTCCCCGTGCCGCGCTTGAACTGAGCGAGGATGACGGTAAAGAAAACCGTAGCAAGGGACGACATGAAACTGCGGGCGATGTTGTTATCGAGTGGGTGGACTATGATCGCGATGATGTGGACGAGCGTGTAGCTCATGTTCGTCGTCTGGATGATCTCGCTCGCATGATGCATTCAGCTTCAGAATGCCATCCTGACCTTCACAGCATTGACTGCGTGGGCTATGTCGATGACTTTTCGCGCTGCAGATACGGTCTCGTGTACAAGGCGCCCTCACCGTCCTTCTCGACGTTGCACGAGCTCATCGCCAGTACAGATCTCAAAACTCCTGATCTTGAGGATCGCGTTCGTCTGGCGCATACACTTGCTGTTGCCCTTTGGTCTCTGCACTCTCTTGATTGGCTTCACAAGAGTCTTTGCAGCTCAAACATCCTCTTCTTCCCCTCTGCAATCTCTACCTCGGCGCACTCATCAACTGCCGCGGCTGCTCTTGTTCCTGATATACAGCGCCCATACCTCACTGGTTTTGATGCTTCTCGGCCAGATCTCGACACTGCACTTTCTGTCGTCCCGAGAAATCCATCTATCATGACACTCCATCGACACCCAGCTTCACTGCGTGGTTATTCCCACTGCAAGCCCATGGACATTTATAGTCTAGGACTGGTGCTTCTCGAAATTGGATTGTGGAAAGTGCTTCAGATGTATCACAAGCCGCATTATTCTGCTGAGCGGTGGCGCGACAAGGTATTGCGGACTGCCCTCGTTCCTGGCCTGGGCAGTAAGACTGGTCGTCGATATCGTGATATTGTAGATAAGTGTCTGGCTGTGAGTGAGGACATGACAAGTGCTGAGGCTGCGAAAGTGATAGAGGATGTTGTGACTGCTCTTGAAGCTATTCGGGTATAATAATTGATATACTAAACGGTCGACGAGATATGCAGTTGGATGAATGAATAATACGAAGAACAATCACGAACAGAAAGCGTAGATTATCATCAGACAAAAAAGTGTTTGAAAAGTTATGAACAGTTTATTCCAATCCTTGGATGCACATATATGAATAGTCGTAAAAGCCCGCTGCCCTCTCATCTCCAGTACTCTCTTGGTTGTAACCAAGAAGAGTCAATCAATGCAATGCCAAACCAAATAAATACACAATATCGAAATTTCATCCATCCCTTTCCTGTACGCCGTCGCAAATTAAAACTCCATTATGCTTTCACTCCTCCTCTCCGAGACAATGTCATTTTTCGCCTCTAAATGCTCTCCTTGGTCATAACAAACTTCATTCAATCCGTATCGTAACGATGCTTCGATGTTGCAGAAACTGAATTATCTTGCAGGTTTGGAATGGCAAATAATTGGAGGTCAAACACACCACGACCAGTCATCGTGGGAGAAGAATCGGTTCAACATTCAAACACAAACGCCCATCGTCCCCATTCGAGCCCAAAACGCCAATACATGCCAGACGTTAGGATCTCGTGACATGCGTGAGTCATGATCATGATGTAGAGTCGTGCAGTTGCCTGTTACGCCTCGCGTTAGAACGCTGAAGCGGCTGAGCTCGCTGAGTTGTTGCTTTCTAAGCTCCAGAGACCTTGCGAGCTGTCGAAGCCGCCGACACTGACGTGCTATGGCTAGCGCTGCCTACTCTGCCGCTGGTCTTTCGAACACCAGACTCCTTTGCCCGAAGGGGAGACTCGCCCTGACGCTTGCTGCCACGGACCTTGGCCAGGACACCAGGTGTACTGGGTACGCGCTCAACATACTTGGAACGCACAGAGCCAATATTCTCGGCATCATGTGACGCATCGTTATCTATTGTGTAGATAGCTGTGGTTTGGCTCACAGATCGTGTCTTCTCACTGCGTGCTGGCGATTGTGAAGTCGCCTTACGGCGGCGCATCATACGTAAGTGCAACTCCTCATCAGACTCGCCACTAGCGTTGGTATACTTGGCCATCAAGTCGGCTTCTTGCTCAACTGGATATTGCGCTTCAGGGGGGGCTCCTCCAGAAATAGAGCGCTGGTAAGGGTGGTGACGATCTCTGGCAGTCTTTCGTGGTTGCCCTGGCGTGGGAGCTGGTAGATAGTCTTCCTGAACCCCAATGTTATTGCGGTCATGGTCAACTTCACTCAGCGGTGTGCGATTCGAAGGGCTTCGGTTGGGTGGTGTCGAAGCCTGGCCGTTTCGCAGCGTTGTCTTTTGCATGGCACGAATGGGTGTGCTGGGAATGGGGTTGGCGGCAGCCATCTCTCTCCTTAGTCGGCGCTCGATTCTCTCCTCAACCCACCACTCTCGGAAGGTGCCCTGGTTGAGGTGAAGCCAGTGCTGTTGAGGACCAACAACCATACCAGGTCGCATGAATCGCATGAAAGAAATGACCTCATTGGCGGTAAAACCATGGCGGTAGATGAGGTAGGCACCAATTAAGCAACCAGTTCGACCCAAGCCAGCCTTGCAGTGGACAGCGATTCCCTTCTTGCGGATAGTAATGGTCTCGTGAGCAAGTCTGATAAATTTGCGGACAGTGCTGAGCGAAGGACATGTGCCATCGTCGAAGATCATGTCCAAATGTTGAATACCCAGAGCCTCAAAGTAAGTGGGTGAGTAGAGCTGGGAGTTGAGTCGGACAACCAAGCCAATGTTCTTCTCCGAGAAGTGCTTGAGCACATTCTTGAAAGGCTTTGGTAGCTTGGGGTGGGCGTCCACGGCGGCTATCGTTCGTGGGAGCAATGGGAACAGTTCGGAGTCCTCTGTGATCTTCTGGACTGGCGCGTGCTGGGGGGAAGCAAAAGCCAGGAAATTGGGGGTGATCCAGTTGAAGTCACCGTGCTCGACTCTCTCGAATCGCTCGTACTCGTCCAGGTCGAAGTTGTCGAGGTCGCAGCACTTCTCCTCCTTGGCCTTCCACACCCCGTAAACAACATCTTGAACGCTGATCCCGTAGTCCGCTTGGCTGTAACCGGCGTCTCGGAAAGGCATCAGAGGAGGATCGACTTGCGCAATCGGGGCAAGAGCCAGGTGAGGAGGCCAGTTCTGGATAAGAACCATGTAGCACGCGAGCATGCAGGCAGCATTGGCGCGACCTGGAATTCATGTCAGTTTTCGAAGAATGCGCACAATTGTGGATGGATGAGCTCACTCTTGGGGTCAGCGGCGCTGTAAAAGACAATTGGGCGCTCCTTGTTCTGCTTGGCGCCCAGGATGTCGTGGAACTGGATAGCAAATCGGTACAAGTGGCCGATGTGGAGAGGACCAAAGTCATGGTGGAAAGCGTTGTAAAGGAGGGTATCGTCGACAGTAAAGTAGCAGGGCTGAGGTCGAGATGGCTTCGCGAGCGGGGTAGCGCCGGCAGCGAGTCTTGTGGTTCTCTTTCTAGGAGAAACAGGCGCAGGCTCCTCGGGGTAGGGGAATGGAGTATCGGCAGTAGGCGCGACATTGTAAGCGGCGAGATAGAGGCGATCTGGTATATAGTTTAGCGCTGATGTTGGGAGAGATATGTGGTTGAGATAGAGGTTGACGTCGATCAAGCAAGGTGGAGGTGACGAGTACAAGGGATAGCAATGCGCCATGACTCTGGAAAGCCAGGCAGCCATTGTGCATATATGTAAAATGATTTGAATGGTGATGAGTTGATTGCCTACCTGGGATGTACTCGACGATTTGCGCCATGCTTTGCGGCTGCGGTTGCAGTTGTGGGTGTCGGCTGGAAGGCGCCATGTTGTTATTGTTGATGTTGACTTGCGCTTCAAGGAGTCTGGGCGGTGGAACCGTCCAAATAACAAGAAGAAAAAATGAGGAAAGAGCTTTCGAATGCAATCGGAATATAATAAGAGTATAAACAAATATACAATCAAAATACTGAAGCAGCGACAATGTCTTTTATCTCAAATTCTCCAACGACCAAAAGCAGGCGGTGACGGATGATCAATTGCGTTTGGGGTCAATTCAACGGGAAACTGCAGCAGAGGCGTTTTAAGGCTAAATTGAGTGCGTCGATGGATGTCGTCAGGTTGGTTTAGAGAGGAAAAGGAGAAAAGATGATGAACAAGGTGTTCCAAGTCCAGCTCCAGCGCGGACAAGAAAAGGCACCAAAGACAACTTTGGAGAGGAGGAAAAAAGAATTGAAGGTCTTGGTTGACGATGTTGATGATAAGCAATGGGACCTGGGCTAGCGATTCTTTTGTATGGGCCGTTCTCGTTGTTTTCTGGCCCCTGCCCGAAACAGGTTGCTACTTGGGTCCATTGCCATAGCAACGCAGCGCAAACAACGCCCGAGACCACAACAGACCGCTCCAGCTACGGGCGGCAGCCCCAACTAGCCAGCACTAATAGCTCACTATACCACTCCAGTGGAGAGCTTGTCCAGCTGTTTATGGAGCACAGGGCAGTTGTCAGTGTTTATTGCATGGAACACTCTCTCTCACACGACAGCATTCACTCTCCACTATTGAGAGAATCCATCAGATGGACAGCTGTCAGTACATACACACATGCCTCAATTGAGTCAATCTTGCTGCATGATCCCGTTCATCAACTCCGCTGCAGTGCTCTAGTCGTCCAGTTTGTTTGTCGTAATATGGATAGGTACTAAAACAGTTACCCTAAAAATCTCCAACAGACAATTCTGTGGAAGCAGTGTTACATGAGAAATCAGCTACAATTAAAACATGTAAGCCAGCCTACTAATTTCTTACAAAATTGTACAACCAAATGCATCATAAAGTGTTCCCAGGATAGCCTAGCTCTCGTATAACGTCACTATATTTTCTGTTGTAGGTAAATTTAGCTGTTGTTATGATGGAAACCGGCTGTGGCTTTTGTGGCGGTGTCACACGAATCTGGCAACTAGGTACCTAATAACTAACTACCTCCTCCTGGTTCAGTTCCCGCTGCAATAACGTCAATCTTTACCGCCCGATCCCCCACCGTGAACCAACCAATATTATCCCCGCGTGCATATCAGAAACCTGCCCGCCGTCAATTTTCACCACCAGTCACACTCTCACTAATTATTATCACACTTACACACTCAAAACTGTGTGATCGTTCTCAAATCACCCAAGAAACCGCCTATCTATTAAACCAAAACAAAGAGAAAATCACTCAAATTCGATATAACGGGTGACGTTCCTCTCCCTTCGATATTAGGTCTAGATCTGCATTCCTTGTCACAGCCGAGCCAACCTAGCTCCGTCATTGTCATTGCCCTGATAGTGACGACTACGGCCAAAAGAAATACGAAAGGACAAAAAGGAAATCGATATAGAGATCGATCGCATCGCATCGCATCGCATCGCACACAAGAGAGATAAAAGCGGTCGCTTGCTTGGAAGCAGTGACCACCTTCATCAAGAATAACCATGACCGCCACTCCCGATGCCGAATTTCCCTGTTCAATGCAAGCCACCCCTCCCTATTCCACCCCTTGACAATGACGCTTTACAAGGCTAAGCCCAACAACTCCAAGGCTGGCTGTTATTTTGTTGTTGTTGTCATAGCTCCCGTTACTCTACATACAGCTTCCCTTTTACTAACCCCTGCCCCCCTTGTCTAGTACTCTAAACGTCCCTTTTCCCACTGCTCGACTGGCCACAACCGCCCTCAAGGCCATTCAGGTGGACCCTGAACTCTCCCCACTCGTCAGGCGACAGCTCACCGTTGTCCCGGCGCCGACCTCAAAGTCAACCCAAGGTTCACCAAATGGTCAAGATGCAGATGCAGATGCGCGGCTCCTCGAGGTTCAGTACAGAGCAACAACCAATAGAATGCTTCGTGTCGCTGTCAACGGCTTCATGGAGAGTTTGAAGCTCGTGGTGGAGGTTATGGAGCAGCTAGATACTGATGTCCTTGCTCAACAACAACAACAATAACATGATACTATTTATCATCATCACAATAAAAGTTGTTATGGATCCTTTCTTGTCTCTTCCCTTTCATCCACCACACGTCACTCTCTTCTCGGATTTTATTTCTCAAATCTGGTATCTCACATCCATGTCTCACTTTGCCTTGCTTGTTACTTGGTTTGACTGATTTGACTCTTATGTATATTCAATCCTGGTATACCTATGCTCCACGATTCAAATGAACCCGTCAACCTTTCATTTATTAAATCATCCAATCATATCCCCGGCCACATCGTATCAATGATTCTCTACAAATAGCCAGTCTATGCCTGGCAGCGCTTGTCTAATGCACCGCCTCGTTAACCTTAGACAAAACGCCGAAAACAAAACATCGCTGCCGCCGTTGAGGATATAATGCAGTGTGCCAACAACCCCTCGCGAACTAGACCGACCTTATTATTGTCCGAGGCCCCATGTGTACGGCGCTTCTGTGCCTTGCCATGAACCGACCACACCTCCATGTTGTTATTATTTATCCTCCTTTGACCCTTGTAAACCCTCCAATTGCTTTTTTAGTTCCTCAACCTCCTTCTTCAGGTCCACGTTCTCTTTCTCCAGGCTCTTCATATGCACGATAGCGTTCTCGACGACACTAGCCTTGCTGTTTTGTGCATTCGCTTGCTTTCCATCTTTCTTATCGCATTCGTCTACGATGTCTGTCTTATCGCCTCCAGGCAAGAGTCCGGCCATGACCTGCAGCGCTGAGTTGATTCGGTTACGGCGCCCTTGCTCTGCAATCTTGTGTGATGTTCGCTTGGATGTGAGGTTGGTCGAAAGTTCGCTTGGGTATGACACGCCCGGCACCTTGTTACCCTCCAGGATGTTTTGGTAGTTGGATTTCGACATCAGAAGTTGTGAGGCAGCACTCTCTGCCGGCGTCATTCCAGGCGTACCAGGAAGCAAGGGCTTGATGCTGGGGGATATTCTTGGCAGCAGTGCAGGCGAAACGTGAACAGAGCCAGTAGACCTCTTCCTACTTGACCGAGGTGCAAGTTGAGGAGTTTTCCGCGCAGATGGGCCTGTCGACCCGGGGGCCAATTGAGGGCTTGCGGTTGCAGATATAGTCCCCGATTGTCGTCGAGGGAATACCGGAGAGGGCAGAGGTTGGAAGCCTGATGCCTTGCCAGGAATAGCTTCCACAATAGGAGACTGGACAGAGGATCGTGATATAACAGGCGTCATAGTCTTGCTGGATACTGACTCTGGTAGCTCTAGTGATTCGATGTGATCAGAAACAATCGGTTCTTGGTGTCCTGCAGCATGCTTGTTTGCCCTAGATGCAGGTAGCTTCATGAGCGAAGCAGGTGTAGCCGGAGCAGGATTCAAGTCCACAGGAGCCGGGACAGGTGTTTGTTGGCTGCTTGACTGTGCTTGAATGTAGGGCGATTTGCTCGTTGATCTCCTGTTGGGAATTGGAGGCGGGGGCATCTCTGAGAGGGCTTCAGGGGATACTGACGAATTCTCCTCCGCCGAGGTCTCGGTAGAAGTCGCCGACGTAGGAAGAAAAGAGCCGTTCATCTCTTCGAACTCGCTGAGCACCTGTGACACAATCGCAGGACTGGGGCCCACTTTCCGACGTTGAGGCTTTACGATGGGAGAGCTTCGAATGCTGGCCTTTGCCCTCGTCTTCGTTGCGGCCTTCTTCCTGACAGGCTTCTTAGGCAAGTCTAAAACAGACGTAACAGGAACGGTCGATCTGTCGAGGTCCACATGGTCGATTGGCGAGTTGTTTGTGTTTGTGTGACGTGGGTCGTAAATTGTCGAAGGGTCGTTCTGCGCATGAAGAGCTGGTGATGTTAGAGGACTGAAGTAGGCGCTGGGAATAGTGTAGCCGCTGTCCATCGAAAAGTTGGGATCCAGGGGAGTCACTGCCGGAGAGACGAGAGGTGTGAAAGCCATCTGGGTACAAGTTAGCATAGAGTTCTGCGGATTGCAGACCGCCGTGAGAGGGGCCGTAGTAATTGATTACTTACATCTTGCTCCTTCATGCGCTGGTGGTAGCCTCTATCGTAAGCGCCCGATGCTGGTATTTGCTCTGCTTGGGAGTAGAATTGTGTATTGTTGGGCATCTCGAGACTTTGCGGTGTTGGCGGCACGGAGTGGTTGTGGTTGTGGAAGAAAGCCGCCTGTTGCTCCTGCATTTGGCGCTGTTGCTGATGAAACTTCTGTTGCTGAAGATACTGAATCTGGGCGTCAATGTTGGATATGGGGTCACTCGCAGGTGTCATCATATGAGCCGGGATCGTTGGCTGAGCCGTTGATGTCGACAATGGCATTGCGCCAGCTGTGGCCATCAGGCCTGGGTTATCGCAGTCGGTCATTATCGTGTCGGGGGCATCGCGCGATTGACTCATCAGTCCCTGCGCAGAGCCATCCTGGAAAGACTGAAAATCGAAGTGCATAGCATCGCCCAAGCTACCCATGTTGCTCATGTCGAGAAATTGGTGGAAGTCATCATCGCCAGCCGAGGCCATTGTTTGGTCTTGCCCATTCCATGCCGTCGAACTCATCATGGCCGAAGTGACGGCGAGCACCGAGTAAAGATGGTTGTAATTGAGTTTATCAGATTAGGCGGATGAGAAGGGGGGTTGAGTAGTGGTGGGCAAGCCAGAGGGAGGCTGCGCAAGACAAGAAAACCAGGTCGTGGAAGCAGCGCCAAAAGCGGAGAAACTGACTCCCAAAATGAAGAAAAAAAGTATCGAAGCTGCCAAGTATCACAGAATAAGAACAGGCAAGATTCGGGATATAAAGATGCGCTCCAGTCGGATACAAGAGGAACGTGACCAGTTAATCAGCGGTGGTAATGTGTACCAAAAATATCGCGGCAATAACGTCAAGAAAGCCTGCGATGAAAATAAAGCGATACGAGTACCGCAGAGGCCGTGAACGATGCGACGATGCAATAAATTGTTGGACCAGAGGGGCAGCTGAATGAGGAACGTCAACAAGGGAGAAGGCCGTCAGCGGTTTGTGATGCAATACAAGTGGTGATAGATGAAGATACGAATGCAAACGCAGATAGGTGCAGGAGAGGAACCAGAAAAAAAATAGTACCAGAAGGCGCAAGCGCAAACGCGGACAAGACGGTACAAAGCCGACGTCGACTCGACCGACTCGAGTTGAGTACCTCTAGAGTCAAATCGAATCGAGTCCAAAGTGAAGAGTCCAAAGGTGGTTGGTACTCTAGACCAATTAGTGGCAATCTAGCCTCAGCTAGTAGTGGGCAACTGCAACTCGTTTCAACGTTTCCAATCTGAGTGAGAATGGAGGGAAGGTCTGCATGTAGAGAGACTTTTTGTCGCCAGAGTGGGGGGGATGGCAGGTGAGAGTGGGGGCATCTGACGCTGTTAGTGGACCATCTTCAGGCATCCTGTGCCCTGTACCCGCTGTAAGCTGGATCCAGGCGGGGGAAGACCTGGAGGTGAGTGAGTTAAAGCCAAAGCCAAATCCTAACTCTTTTCCCACTATTATTTTATCGGCCAACATCCAACCACAGAAATCTAATGAGTGAGTTATCAAGAAGCAGGGATCCATCAAAGTACTGGTACTTTGGACTTTGAGAACAGGAAGCCCACTCTATTGCTCCGTCTTCCATCACACTCACGGAGGATAAACTAAAACAACGGATGCAGAACATTATCATCTACGATTCTACCAATAGAGTCGAGGGGCTCTGAAGGCCCTCGTCGGGAGAAACGGTGGAGAGGGTCACTTTACTGCGGTTCATGGCAGGGATCGAGTGTAACAAGTCGTTTTCTCTGTTGTGAGGGCTTTCACGAGCCTGGCTCACGCGAGGGTTCTTTTGTTTGTAACTAACCAACGTTAGTACCTAATAATTGAACTTCATGTCGAGCATGACCTTGAGTTTCATCTCTGTTTCTCACACACACACAGTCTCGTTTATTCAATCCAGGTGACTTGAACTGACTTAATTGTGGCTGCAGGGCCGCGTGGGATGTCCCTTGTCCCGAGATTCTTCAGGCTTCTTTCTGGTGGTTGTCTCTGGCGGCTCAAGCCATGGATGGTCTAACATCTCCTCGTCATTAGCCTCTGGACCTCTCACTGGATGGACCTCAGTCTCCAAGGTCAGAGCTTTGCAAAACCTCTGCAGCTTTAGCTCTGACTCGCCTACCAAAATTGGAATTTGACCGTGTTGCTGCCCAGGGGTCCCTGTAAGGAAAGGTGTCTGAGCTTGTTATTGGTGTTTCTTTGTCTGTTGGAGCCCCCAATTTGGTGACCGATGAAAGCTTGGTTTTTTTGTTGTTATTCTTTCAGTGTTAGTAGTGGTACGGAGTATCAATAACTTAAATACAAGGGGTTTTGAAAACTTCTTTAAAGATGACTACCTTTCACTTTCAAGACACCACATCGGACACTACGACATCTAATTGAATTCTTTTCCAGCTTCGATTAAATTATCGGAACCGTCTCGGAATGTCCCCGGCTCAATCACAAAGTAGTACCAAGGCATGTGAACACAGAGAGCACCCCGTCCAATTTGCGGGCTGCTCAAGTGGACCTCTCTTAGACTCTTCTAGCTACTAGATAGAT
This sequence comes from Fusarium poae, assembly GCF_019609905.1. Lineage (NCBI taxonomy): Eukaryota > Fungi > Ascomycota > Sordariomycetes > Hypocreales > Nectriaceae > Fusarium > Fusarium poae. Next base: position 1,651,795 of record NC_058399.1, read on the forward strand.
AATTCTCCTCATGATTGTATCCCCATTCCCCCTTCACCCGTGCACTGTTGAGCCCCAACTCGTCTCCAGATTCTTCCTTCCCAATCAGACTACGGTTGTCCGTTGACTGGGGTTGCCCTTCTTCCGCCGGCAACCTCTTCCGTACGGAGAAACTGGCGGGTAATTTTGGATCCAATACATCAATCGTATTCTGTCGTATTAGAACAGAGAACTCGTCCAAAACGAATACATAGGTTCGGTTTCTGCGTATGTATGCGGCTTAGATCAGGATCCAGTAACTTCCAGTTCTGTGCCATGACTGTCGTATTTCTCTCCATAGTTCTAATAAAATCAAGCCCTCTTTCTATTATCTTGACGTACCTACGTGTTATGGCTCGGCTAAGAAAATCTCTCAAACTCAAAGCTCAACCGTCGCTTTGCCATCACTATCTAGCCAGATCAGGTTACCCGGAGGACCCTGAAAACGCCATCATCCCAGCTTAGTTCACTGGACTAATATCAATGAGTAACATTGGCGGTTATTGCAGGCAGTTGGGATTGCATCGGAGTTTATCGCCTCTAGATACCTACCCACTGACATTCGCAGTTCTTACATGCAGGTAGGACTGTTACAAGAGAACGTCTAGTACAGTAACAATACCCATGGTCAGGGAGAGCTCTTCATTCATGACATATCTAAACATATTTCGGTCAATTAGATACATATTATGGAGTACAGTTACGTAGTCCGGTTTTCATCTGTCATAATAACCTGAGAGTAGCAATAAATTGTTCATCATAAGCCCTATTACTCGAATCGCTCACCGAGCTGTTGGCTGCCTCGCTTGGACCGTCACGGAAACCCGGTGTTGAGGCTCTGGCAGTTGCTGGCGATTCAGCTCCTGGACATATACGTATCAACTACTAGGAATGTATGGAACAGATATGTTCTTCTCTTCTGGAATAATTCTGCATTTGTTGACAGAGTTTATTCTGCAAGCCAAGGAAGATCAGGTGGAGTCTTGTTCTGTGTTGAGCGTGGCGTACTTCCCTTGAGCACTACCTCGATAGCTGTATAAGAGACAAGTAACGCAGCTTCACTGCCAATTGATAACCAATAATAGTCACACCCAGGATCAACTTCCAATATAAACTCTTCGAGTCAGAGCACTTGCTGCCAATGGTAAGAAAAAGGCTCGGCCCGTCGCTTGTCGAAACTCTGATGCTTGTTGTGGTGTATAGATCTTCACACCCACCACTCATGTATCGGATATAAGAGAGGCGTTTGTGGCTGCAGGACCCTTCCTCACCGGAGCGTTTGCGATTGATTCAATGAATTATTTCTGGATATCATGTGGGTGAGTACAGACTGGTCTCAGGTGGAAACAAGTCCATCTCGAAATAACTACTGGGTGATAAACATGGGACAGAACAATATGGCCCGATCCGCTCTGGCCAGTCTCACATATATAGAAGCGTAGCTCATATAAGTAGAAACGGCTGCCCAGCCGAATCATCCCTTATCGCCTTACTTGAACATTCAACTTGGCATCTGCCAGTACTTATGTCACATCACATCGAGAGATCGAAGGTAATTGTTCATATCGTTTTATTGCGGGAAGTTCCAGCTTCGTAACCACTGCTTCTTCTGGCTTCCCTTGACCTCCACACATAGACACAACAAAACTGGCTGCCGTCGCTCAACCTCAACCAGCAGCCACGTCCCCTTCCCCATCACGACGCTGTCAGCTCTTTTATCCTCCGTCTAACATCTCCATCAACATCTTGATCATCCATCGAGGTCCCCTTTTTTGCTACACTAGCCAATTACATACATCAGGAGATGGTGGTATCATAACAACAACGACGACGATGATCGACAGAAAAGGTGGGAAATAATGACCAATCCCGGGTCAACGTCTAGAATGTACAAATAAGACAAAAGCAGGCTAAAGAAAAGAAAAAGAAAGAAAAAATAGGTATGAGACATATTAGGCTGGCGAGGAGGACACGCCGGCACGGGTTCATGCGGTGCTTTATCAAAAAGGAGAAAAGAAAATAGTGTGTCCAATAGACTCTAGGTCTGAGAGGGGTAGGGAGTGCGATCAAGTGCGCGTGCCATTATGTACTTGCACTGAATAGGTAGTAAAGGTTGATTGAATGAGGGTTAAAGAGCAGAATATGCGCTTAAGGACAATTGCTTTATACTGAAGCCAGCTGTCCGCTTTCAGAGAGGGGGAAAGGACTATGTGCGCCAATGCAGAACGGGGTATCTCAGTGGCTCGCGATAAACATGCAAGACTCAAACGACTTCATCAGTTCATCAAGATTGCGAGCTTTACTGGCGAGCCCGGTCACCAAGATTGAGCCAACTCATGTCATTCGACTGTGCTGCCATCGCAAGTTGAGGCTGAGTGCTTACTCCAGATGGGGGTGTCTGAGGCTGAGGAACTCTGGGAGAGAGTGGCTGTCCGAAGTAGAAGCTGGGGTTGTAAATGCTGCTCGTTGCTCTGTCGGTGCCCCATGGCTTGTCCTTGGACTCGGGATCCCAGGTGTCATTGACGCTTTCGGGAATGCCGCTGGAATAGCCAGAGGACGACACCTTTGAGATTGGTCTTTCGATCTTGCCAGCAACACCATCCCTAAAGGGGATATTCTTGCTATACTCGGAGACGACGGGGCTTCCAGAGTTAACCCGGTTCATTTCAGGACGGAACTCGAAATTAAGAGGAGGGACGGTAGCAGAGTCCTGTGTGACACGGGGGTTTCGGAACCCTGGCTGTTCAGAGTAGTGCGAGTCAGTGTCTGAGCTGACAGTGTTGCGCTTAGGAGGTCCACCGAAGCCGAGAATTTGAAGAGCGCTGCCACCAGACCAGTAGCGGTTCCAGCCCGAGCTTCTTCGTAGCCCGTCTTGGGTTTCAAGGGGACCGTTGCGTGATCGAGGCTCGGCGACGTTGGGGTCGAAGGCAACTCCCTTGGCGTCCTGTCCTTGCACGGTTGGGTACTGCGGCTCTTGCAGGATTGGCTTGCCGATAGTAGACTTGAATTGTGTTTGGTCGACACCAGCAGAGTTAACATTGTTACCATTGCCTTTGCCGGCACGACCCATCAAGATCGCCATAGATGACTGGGAATCTTGGGACATGGTTGACACGTGGTTACGGAAGTGAGGCGAGGCTGGGCTGGCACCGCCGAATCCCATTTCCTTCTCATCAGCGAGGTTGCGTACTTCACGAGGGGCAGCAGGTTTGCCGTTCTTGCCAGCACCACCCATCAAGATTGTCATAGACGAGAACGATTCTTGTGACATGTTGGACTGGTGCCCACGGAAAGGCGAAACCGGAGCGCCGCCAAGACCCATAGGATCTTTCTTGTCAGAAGCAAAACCATTATTCTTAGGCTGTGCCCTTTCGGGCGAGGGCTGTTGCTGTGCCTTCTTGCGACGACGTAAAAGTAGGAGGATGACAACGAGCAGGGCAAGAAAACCTAGGATCGTGCCAAGAGTTATACCCAAGATAGCGTTAGAGCTGAGGCCAGAGTCACCGTCGCTGCTTCCACCAGCAATAGCCGCAGCGTCAGTGCCAGTAGCAGAGCTGGACTCGGAGATTGTCTCCGAGGCAAACAGACTCTCGGTTTCTGATGCTGAAGCAGTGGATGTGGCGAAAGTGGAAGATGCGTCAGAGGTGACAGACTTTGTCTTGGTGGATGAATTGGATGAGGATGTTTTGGTAGAGCTGGTCTTAGTCTTCGTGGTCGCGGTGGAAGATTCTGCTGAAAGAATCTTCTGCTCGCCAACGATGTCGGCGGCATTGAGCCATGAGTTGTCCTTCATATCGAAAAAGGCGAGGGGTTCATCAGCATTCCCACCGACAAAGACAACCCTGCCATTTGAATCTTGAGCAACCGAGTATTGTCCTTGAGCACGTGTAATCGTAGGAGCCAGTGTCGAGTTATACTCGGGCCAGTCGTTCAAAGAAAGGTCACGCTTCGCATTCGCATCAACAGCCCCTTGAATACCTTGATCGTTGGCCCCCCAAACAGCATAGCGATGGACCATATTGGGGCTTGCTGCAAGATCAAAAACATAGAGGCTCTTAGAACCGTCGTCTCCTGGCAAAACAAGGGCTTTGCTGGAAGGTGGAAGGGGCTCTGCTAGAGTGACACCGTTGTTGACCCATCCACCTGAAGCGAATGTTCTGACTTCCTTGTCCCACAATATACAGGCCGCATCATCAGACCATGGTATGACAACAGGGCTGACAACCGGAGGAGCGCCAGCCGCAGACATGATATTCATCGCATTTGCAAGGTCGATGTAGTATGTGTTCTGCGAAGGTGCTTCTCTGCCGTCTTGGGTACCACCCGCAACGACGATCCGATTAGCGTTCTTTATATAAGCGGCACCGTGGTATTGCAGGTTTCGAAAAGCTGTGTTGTCGGTAGCAATGGTCTCCCATTTCTTGTCCGCAAAGATGAATTTTTGAAGACCATTGTACTCAGCAGGACCGCCGTTACCTCCGACCACAAACAGCTCGGCTTCTGTACCAACACATACTCCTCCAGTAACCTGTTGTCCCATTTCTAATTCCTCCCATTCTGCGTCTTCTTCCAAGGGCAGAGCCATAAAGGCTGTCGGCGTGAAAACATAGAGAGTGTTGTCGTGAACGACAGAGCAGCCATTGTCCACTGAGGACGGTGGCTCAGGCAAACTCATCGTGGCAAAAAGTTTGGAACGAAATCAATCTTAATGAATCAATAGGCTTCCGATGGCATGGCGGGTTCGAAAAGTCGTCAAGTTTAATTCGTGTCAAGGCGCAAGCCAGCGAGAAACTGTCAGAAAGAAAGTTGAGTTCAACCTGGATGATGAACAAGAAACTAGACCACGTCCAGGCAAGACCGCGCGTGGTTAATTGAATAGAAGCCGTCTCGGAAATAATGAATGAACAGGTCAGTCGCAACCAGACAGAGTTGAAGCTAGCGGGTGTGGCGACGATTCGATGAATCCGAGATCTGGGGAGAGCTGGCCGGATGCAGCAAGATGAGTAGATATTGTCGAAAGGAGTGGAACGGTGGCTGAAAGCTCAGCACCACGGGTGCGAGTGACGGTAAAAAGAAGCTGTCGACACAGCGAAATCGCTTAGACTCTCCAAGAGGTTGATGTTGATGTCGTCGAAGAAAGGCGAGAGACGAAGTTCGGATCGGAGGGAATTCGATTTGATTGCCGTGCGCTTGTTCGGTATGCCCAAAGGAGGTGGAGGGAATGCAAACCGAGCGTGTACTTTCGCGCGATAAGTAAAAGGGAGGAAATGGAACGATTGGTAATGAACCTCGACGTTCTCGTACCAGACGGTTTTTGCGAGGCCTGGAATGGGTGTGGCAGAAACAAGCGCTTGAAAAGCAAAACGGAGCAGAGGAGATAGATAGATGATAATTAGAGCAGATGACCCAAGAGAAAAGAGAGACAAGACAGAATTGGGGAGACGAGACGTGTGACATGAACTGGCAGGGGATTATCAAGACCGGGGGATCCTGGTCCAAGGCGGAGTCTCAGAGACAACCAAGACGGGCTTCCGCGACGGAAAAGAGCAGGGGTTTTAGTACTCTTGGTCCTGCAAACAGCCACTGAGCACGCCGCACCGCAGCACACGACCCAAAGACAATATGGCCAGGGCTCAATAGTACATTACGGTGGGAGCTAGGTGCAGTTTTCGAGCGTATTGGTCTTCGTACGAGTCGACACGCGCAGTAGCTGGATGTGATTATCGTGAGCTTTGACTGTGGCGGAGTTGAGACCAGAGCAGAATGGACAGCCTAGCATTGCCCAGCAGTCAGCGACAATCCATACGCCATCCAGCAAACGCAGGTACGGCGGGTCACTCCTTCTCTGGGCCAAAGGCTGGGCTTCCCGTCCAGGGGCTATAGTATCTGATTGGTCGTTGACTGCACTTTGCCAAACGCTTTGTGACGCCCAGCTGCAGGGGTCCCGGTGACTACTAGTGCAATGGAACCTAACCATTGGTGGCATGAATCGTCCTTTCAGGGCCTTGAGGCACAAAATGGCGAATTCTTATTACAGCTCCAGCGCAGCAAACGCAACTGCAGTGTTCGAATCAGGGGTACACACCTGACGGGTTCGGATTGCCTAGGTGTTCTAAAAGCGGTACGCGGTCCACCGATCCACAGGTCCATCTGATATTATCATTAGGGGCAACCACTTGAATCCCAGGAAGTTGTTACCTTTTTCCAGCTATAGTAGATGGAAATTCTATTATAATGAGCTGAGTGGTAAACACAGGGTAATATGGATGATGCATTATGTTTGGTCTTCACTTAATAAATATTACCGGCATGGGTATTAAATTCTCTAATGCGACCTGCATAGGTAACGATGCATTATCTCACCTCTCATCTTGAGATTTTTTCCTACCTTACAGCGCTCCCCGCCCTGCATACTACACTAATCGCGGCATACAAACATACCTTACGCGAAGAAGAAAAGAAAATACGAGAACCCATTTTTACGCATAAGTTCTCGTTTTCCCAATTGACCCATCAAGTCAAGGGTTACACGATATAATACGAGTGCTATTAGAAACAAAAATGCAAAACACCCAGAGCCAGAAATGCTACGCATTATCAACGAATGTATGAACAATATTCCGCAAGATTGCACATTTTCAGCCTAGCCTGGCCAGCTATGTAGCATTAAGTGTCCCATATGTTGTCCATTTAACTCCCGGTCCTCCAGGGTTATGGTCTATATTTCTCTCGCCTAAACTCGCTTTGATTCTCCTTGTTACATATTCTCCGCAGCATGGCAGACAGTCGCTACAGTGCTCATACAATAGAAGTCTCGTCGTATTAATATCGGGCATCCCCGTGCTTTTGTTGCCCATTGCTACCTATCCATCCAATGGTCAATAACATGCTGGTTTGCCCGAGGAAGTGAAATCGGGAGAAGTAACTTGGATTGCTCAATGCAACTGTCAAAAACTTAACCACGGGTTGGATTGTGGAAATCCCCCGGTGATTGGATACCATCTATGATTAAAAAGACGTGCTTCGACTTAGCATCCCACCAACCATGATAACCAATCAGTAGACTGGGGTCCGTGGTTGAATCCACCAGCTAAGATATGAAACGCACCGTTGCACGCCAAACCTGAGGACCCCCTGATAGACCAAGACTCATAAGCTGTGTTCTTATGATTTACATACCTGCCATTCTCGACTTCCTGAGGCGAGTTCGCTTTCGCCTGACGTTCGCTTCGAAAAGACCCTTGCCAGAGCCGCGTAGGAGTTTCTTGTCTCGTGTGCCGAATTGATTATCTTCATGGGATGCTAGAGAATCGGCGGGGAAATTCTCTGTTCTCCCTTGTCGATCCTTATCGTATTTTCAACGGTGATGACGATGGTCTCTCCCACCTCGTGCCAAACCCTTGCGGCATCGTGATCGCGCCTTGTCCGTTCACCTTGAAGGGATGGAACTGCTTGTCACTAGCCGAAATTCCACCTCAGACCAGTCTCAAGACCAATTACATCTGCTGTGCTCACTAACAGTCAGTGCCTTGCATTGGTTGTTTCTTGATAGCCCGTGCCAAAATCTGCCAAAAGGCCAGATGACAGACCAGCCCCTACTAGGTCATCGGGTTGTTCATGTCAGTCTGCGTAGATATGTTATCAAATACAAGGAAGTAATATTCTTGGTAACTACCTAGCAATTCATCCACTGTCCACCATTGCGGGCATGTCCCTTGTTGTGAAAGCCTCAGTATCTGCTTCATTGACATATTTTATGGCGAGGCTGATGCTGGTATCTGCAGCTCTTAGCTTTATCACCGGACGATTTTCTTAGTCTGCGCGCTAGAAGTCGTGAGTGACTCGCGAGTAAATTACACGGGCACTCTAGTGTGACCTGTTGGCTTGATTGTTCGGTGTGTGGAAAGTAGATCATCGCTTTAGAAGACGAGTCGGATATCTTCGAAGTGGAGGTGATCCAGACCGGGAATCAGAGCAACCACATAGGTAGCCAAAGGCGGCAAGCGAAATTGAACCAAAAGACATGACCTCATCAGATCAGACACCATCACCAGTCGCCAAGACGTATCTTAGCGCCCAGGACGATGGCGTCGTATCTACCCTATACCAAATAGATTTGTTCAATGTCGAATACTGACTCATTTGCTTCCAACTTGATATTTGAGTATTGTTGTAGATTAATACCTGGAATATGATTCAAGGTCATAAACTTGATGCGGAATGTTGCCGGTGAAAGCCCGTCTTGTCTGCGCGCGGCTTAGTTCTAAATAGGCAGCTATCAAACTATGGATTATCCTTGGGGATTCCGCACAGGTATATTCACCTGACAACTATAGCTACCTAGGTACTAAGGTAGGTAGGTAGGTAGGTATGTATGTATATGCAGGTTAGTATAAGATGCTACTGCGGGCAAAACGCACCAAGAATGGCATCTGAAACAATCGCACTGAGGCGGAGATTACAGTATAGACCGGTAGGTAGGTAGGTTACACATCTTCACAATAAATCAATGGAGACTGACAGTACAAATAACATGGGATTAAAAGCATCTGCATGGTCTCAATCATGGTGCGCTCAATTCATTTTGGACAGCACCTCATTATAGAATAAACAACCGATCCCCTGCTGCCTCTGTGCCCCCCCCCCCTATAATCCGTATAAACCGTAAACTCCAATGTTTCAATTCATCGCTGCCTCCCATATCTCCATGGCCCCATCACCACACGCCAATCTATGGCAAAATTGCTGTAGCGAAAGCCTCAGCTGGGAGTTGTGACTGGAGTACGTTTAGTCTACATTCATCGTCTTCCGCAGGGATAAGATACATACCTTCTTCTCGTTAAACATCAACAAAGCCTTGTCGAATTCCCAGTTGACTTGGGCTAGGCACATCTCAGAGTACTGAGCTGTCATGCCCGTTTGCTTGGAGAGTTCGACCATCATCGCCTGATGTTGGTCTGCGGGTGTTGGGACAGGGGCAGGAGCAGGTGCCACAAACACATTCGGGAGCAGACTGTACGTTCGTAGCGAGAGCATGTCGCTGACAACCCGGATCATCTGTCCCGGTTTCCCAGGCCCAAGGACGAATGTTCGAGAGAAACTGCGCTTTCCTGCAACATTGGTGCTGGGGTCTTGTTCATCAAATTCACCATGAACAGCGATTATCAAGCCATCGACGCCGCCGGTGTTCTGGCCATTGGGGTCGACCAGTCCCTGCAGGGGGTGACAGTCCATGATGTACTTGGTGAGTTCCTCTTTAATGTTGGGGTGACGTGTAAGAGGGAGTGCTTTCCAGGCGTCTTGAATACTGGCAGCACCCTTGAAAAGTCGTTGGACACGGGCGTTGGGGTTGGTGATTTTAGTCAGATTCCGGGAGAGCTTGATGTAGGATGCCCATGAAATAGGAGGCGCCGCTCCAGGATCCGGGGAAGCTCGAGTGTCAATAGAAATAGAGAATCGACTGTCCTCATCGTACAACCTAGATGCGAGGCTGGGTCGGTCGCTGTCATAGGAAGCAAAGAATTCCAAGAGAAAATTTTCACCAACATTGGCAACGTCTCGGAAATCAGGCCCATTCTGAGGGATGGGAGTAGGCCACAAGGCGGCCTCCTGTGCAGCAATCTGTTCGGGTGTGCGGAGTTGATTGCCGTTGACGTTCTGTAGTTTGGGAAACCATTCCAGAAGAGTTGCCAGATAATTTGGGTCAGCAGTCTCGATAGGGTTGCCTGTCATGAACAATGTTTCAAGGAACTTGAATTTTCCTTTCCATGCCTGGAGCGCTTGCATGGAAGCCACCTGGTTGCCACTCATGTCGAGGTTTTTGAGGTGAGGAAAAGTCGTGGCGATTATCTCGACTTGTTCCACATCATCAATGTTGTTGCTTGCCAGGCTGATGCTTTCAATCGCTTCTTGTTTTTCCTTCGAACTCTTAAAGAGACTCTCGCATACAGCCATAAGCCCCTTAAACGTCTTGAGAGCTCGGTCACGGTTCTCGAACATGCCAAGAGCGACAAGCTCTGCGTCGGAAGCCAGGGAGTCTAATCTGAGGAGTTTGTTGTCGCCAGCATATCTTGCACTGAGAATTTCTCGTAGCCTGCCACGAAGCTCCGTAGTCTCCTTGGATTCTACCGCCGTACCTCTAGCCGGAATCTCATCGACCTTGATGACCTCCAAAGATGCCCCGGCAAACGTGAAATTGTTGAGCTTAATCAGCTCCTCAGCATCCTCCTCAGTCGCACCTACGTAGACGTAATCACCAACGGGATGGTGCTACACCGAGTTAGCAGGCGTTGTCGGTTATGGTTAGCACGGGTGCGGGGGTGTATAATTATATAACAGATATCAATTTCAGATCGATACATAACTCTCCGAGTCTCGCATAGCCGAGTCGAATATTCCGCACCTGAAGCCTTGTCAATGACAAAACATACCTTTTTGATTGCGACCTTTCGCTTTGAATTTGTTCGAAATGACCCGGCTTTCCGTTCCATGAAACCAAGAAGATCATTGACGCCGCCCCCAGCATTGCTGGCTGCTTTGCTCTCCTTCAAACCGCCGACTCGCAGCATCGTCAGGCCTGTCATGTCTCGGGACCGGGTTTTGGGAGTTCTGCCAGAACCGACATTCGAAACACGAGAGGCAAGGGATCCAGCAGTGCCATTGGTTAGTGCCTCGATAACATTTTGGGCCTTCTTGGAAGGACCTCCACGCGTTGAAGTACGGGTACTAGAGCGAGTGGGATTGGATCTCGTGGCGGTAGTGGTGGTAGGAGTTTTCTTGGCACGCCGACCGGCACTGTCCATGTCCATATCGCCGTCGCCATCAACGCGACCAGCCTTGCGCTTTGAAATTCCGCCTCGTGATGTACGAGTGGGGTTTCGCGCCTCGCGCCCAGTGGTATTCTGACGACCTCGAGGTGCCATCGTGGCGTCAGAGAGCAGGGTGAGCAGTGGTGGTTTATTTTGTAGTTGGGTTTTTTTTTGGTAGAAGCAACGCAGGCGGTTTTGTTGGTAGAAGCAGCTGGCTTTTGTGGCAAAAGCAGCGCGGTGGTTTTGTAGTAGTGTTTTTTTTTGTAAGAATAGTATAAAGATGCGCAAGCAAGCTTTGTAGTCGTAGCCTTGCAGCGATCTTTGAGTTTTTGATGAGAGAAGAGAAATGCCCAGGCAGCTCTTTGTTTGAGAAAGCCCAAGCTTGTAGGTCCACTGCCTAGAAGTGACCTTCGACCTCAGAAGTTTGATCCGTCATACCACGTGACATCGCGTGTTTCAGTGGCGCGGTCTAGTAACTACAACGCGTCCCTTCCTTTAAAAGCTTACCTGCTACCAAAGGTACGCCAGCTGCTAACAACTGGCATTTCTTTTTCACTGAACCACCACCACAAGCAAGGGTCTTGCAATTATTTGTGAGCAACTGAACATGTTATGAGACTTTGATTCAGAATACGATAACAGAAACGAAAAACACTTGGTGCATCACAGCATCATCTTGTCATCATGGATAGTGATGAATTTGACGATGACATTGCAGATGAGGACTTTTTGACAGCCCTCGATCAGGTCTCTTCTTCCATGAATGGTCAAAGTACAGCAACATCTTTACAGACTGTGGTGGGTCAGTCCGGTAATCAGAGAGCCTCTACAGCTGTGGCAGCCCTGGAGTTGGAAGATCTCCCATCAGATGCATTCTCATCACCAGAACAAAACCACTCGCGACCAATAGCAGCTGCAGCAATGCCAATGGGAGTTACTCCCAGGACAGGATTGAATAGGATAAGTTCTGGCAGTTTGCGTCAGACGACTCTTTTTGGCGGATCTGTGGCAAACGACGCTCCCCGGCCATCACAGCCGGCCTCTGCAAGAGTGTTTCGTGCAGACCTCCCTCGGGAAGAACCAACCCATCATGAAGTTGATCATGAAGCTATGAAGACATGGGTGTTCCCGACGAATCTGGGCAAGACCCGAGACTACCAGTTCAGCATCGTCAAGAACAGTTTATTCAACAACACCTTGGTAGCATTGCCAACTGGTCTTGGAAAAACATTCATTGCAGCAAGTGTCATGCTCAACTTTTACCGATGGACAAAAAATGCCAAGATTGTGTTTGTCGCCCCAACAAAGCCTCTTGTGGCACAGCAGGTCACTGCTTGTTATGGCATTGCTGGTATCCCTCGGTCGGAAACAACATTATTGACAGGCGAAATTCCTCCGGTACTCCGTGTTGATGAGTGGGCGTCTCGTCGAGTCTTCTTCATGACCCCTCAAACTTTGCTAAACGATATTTCCCATGGCTATGCGGACCCCAAGTCTATTGTGTTGCTAGTCATCGATGAGGCACACCGTGCAACGGGAGAATATGCATATGCCAAGGTCACGAAGCTTATTCGACGGTTCTCCAAGAGTTTTCGAGTACTAGCACTGACTGCTACACCCGGGTCGAAGGTTGAAACTGTGCAAGAAGTAATCGACAATCTGGGCATCTCACATTGTGAAATTCGTACCGAAGACTCTATAGATATTCGTCAATATGTCCACTCAAGAAGCATTGAACAGGTCGTTCTCGACCCATCCGACGAAATGGTACTGGTCAGTGAGCTTTTCACGAAAGCCCTGAAACCAATGACTGATAAGTTAAGTTCGCAAAACATCTGGTTCGGACGAAGCCCTATGGCTATGACGACATTCGGTTTAATGCAAGCTCAGAAAGAATGGTTTGCCTCTCGAGGTCGACACGCTAACCAGGGCGTCCAACACATGATGCGAGCTGTTTTCACAGTTCTCACAAGCATCGCGCATTCTATAAAGTTGCTCAATTTTCATGGCATAAAACCTTTCTACGATAACCTTGTCGACTTGCGTAGTGAGCAGGAAGGGAAAGGAGAGAAAGGATCCAAATACAAGCGACAACTCGTTCAGGACTCCAACTTTCAAGAAATGATGGATAGAATTTCCAAATGGCTTCGCACCGACGGTTTTGTAGGCCACCCCAAACTTGCAGCCCTAGCGGATACTGTGTTAAATCACTTTATGGACAATGCTGCAAATTCTGCGACCCGGGTGATTGTTTTCAGCGAATACCGGGACTCTGCAGAGGACATCGTACGCATGCTCAACAAGCATCGGCCTCTCATCAAAGCCAGTGTCTTTGTTGGTCAAGCCGATAGCAAGCGAGGAGAAGGCATGAAACAAGCACAGCAAATCGAAGCCATTGACAGGTTTAAAGATGGCGAGTTCAATGTGCTTGTCGCGACGTCCATCGGTGAAGAAGGATTAGATATTGGACAAGTGGACCTTATCGTGTGCTACGACTCTTCAGCGTCGCCAATTCGAATGCTTCAACGAATGGGACGTACCGGCCGAAAACAAGAGGGAAAAATCGTGCTACTCCTCATGCGAGGCAAGGAGGAAGACCAATTTGCTAGATCTAAAGACAACTACGAGAAGATGCAGAGCTTGATCTGCGAAGGAAGTCGGTTCAACTTCCGATTCGATTTGTCCACGCGAATCGTCCCTAGGGAATTTCGACCAGAGGTGGACATGCGACGCATCGAAATTCCTGTTGAAAACACACAAGACCCGTCGTTGCCGGAGCCAAAGAAGCGGCGAGCGCCAGCAGGGAAGAAGAAACCACCAAAGAAATTCCACATGCCGGATGGCGTGGAGACGGGTTTCCAAAGTGTGGCTAGTATGCTGAAAGTCGGTGGCAAAGCAAAGCCAACCAAGTCCAAGCGTAACCCGGAACTCGATGACCTCTCCACAGTGCCTGAGCTTGCCAAGGTGCTGCTGAGTGACGAGGAGCTTAAAGAGCTCAACCGTGCGTATCGTGACCTGCCTTTCAATCATAGCGTAATTGAGGAAACGGATATGCCCGACATGACCGCGTATCCAGAGCTACAAAGACAACTGCGGCCTGTTGCGAAGCTTAAGCATGGGACTCGCACCAAGCGCTTTGTCAAGATGTGGAACATGATGGGGAACGAGAAAGAAAGCCTCGTCCTACCATGTCGTGACGAGGATACAAGCAATTACCTAGGTATTCCTGTTCGTGCGTTTGCTGGATCTGATCCAGAAACAGATTCGGGATCTGACGGCGAAGCAACGACTTTGCGAGCAAAACCGGCAAAAACAACAGCGGCTGCCAAAAAGAAGCAAACTCGAAAAGCGCCATCAAAAGCGCAACCTCGAGCAAAGAGAAGGAAGCTGTCGCCAGATGCAGTGCCCCAGACGTTCGCTCTTGGTTCCATGGTGGATGAAGGCTCGGAAGAAGAGGAAGAGGAGGACGACGAGGATGAAGAAGAGGGGGAAACTCTACCCAGGGCCCGTGGACGATCAAAACCCGGCGCCAAAAGCAAAGGCAAACGCAAGGCTAAGCGGAAGACTGGTGGCTTCAATAGCGACGAGGTTGGCGATGACTGTGATCGTGATAGCGACCTGTTGGAAACGGATGGCTCGGACGACGGCGAAGATCTTGTGGACTTTGTCGTTTCCGATAATCATCCAGTGTCGAGCATGAAGGACCCAATGTCTCTGACATGCACATCTCCGTTTGCTTCATCACCTACTGTTAAGGGTGCAGATGACGACGCTGGAAGACCTTTCTTTGTGCCTACCATGTTCTCAGCAACACAAGAGAGCGAGGATTTGCCAGATTTGGGCCGCATGCTTGACAAACCAGGTCAGACAGCAGTCGAACTGTCAGATGACGACGATGTGCGAGCAAATCGAACAGTGCGTGGACGACGAAACGTAGTTGAGGACAGTGACAGCGATTTGTAGGATCAATTCGATGGTTGAAAGGTCACGAGCTACGGGGTGTAATATCAAGGCGCAAGGTAAACAGTGGTACATTATATCTAGACTTAATTATGTATGAAGGGACGAATCATGACGAGGATATCGACAGTTACAACTCATAAACCCTTGCCCGAACTTTCAATATTGATTGTGTAGATTCCTGTTATTGTTGGTCAGCCAACTTGTCATGAAAGATAATCAGACAAAACAAAGTGACAACATCTCGAAACATCAGAAACCCATTTTATAAGCACCACCGCCTCTGACGCACCCGCCAGGCTCACCGACCGCCAGCCCAGTACTGCCCCGCGTGCAAGCACACCCGAGAGTGGTGCACAGCAGGTCAAAGATAGAACGTCTTGTCAGGAGCTTAGCTAGCAAGTACATATGCCAGAGGCAGTCTCAGACGGCTCTTCCTATAAGATTATGGAGGGTTGAAAACAATGAACTCATCATGCGAGATTTGACAGAAAAAGAGATTTTTTGGAGACTTACGGGAAGGGGAATTCAACGCGGGTGATTTGTTGCTGTTGTTTAGTATCGCGTCTTGTTGAAGATGAAAGAAAGAGAGAAGAAAAAATCACGAACTGCAGTTTTCTGTTCTGTAGTGGATCACATATTAGTAACTCTAAGCGACGCAGTGATCCACTTGTTGACTGGAAGCGCTAGACGCTGTGTATCACCGCCACAAGAGCCCCTCATCTTTCAAGCCACAAATGGCAAGCTCGATATCTCAACGTCACTACCCGATCTTCGCCCGCATCCCAACTCATCACTTCATTCTCGCTCTGCCCCCTCCTTTGGAGTAACTATTCTTCTTCTTGGATCATCATCAAGAGACTAATACCATTATCATTCGTGTTTGATACGGAAATCAACCGCCATGACTGCGACAGGAACGAGCGTTTCGCTCCTCAAGTTTGTGGGCACTGTCTCGCTCGGCTTGTTGACGGTACGTCAAAGTTCCATCTTCAACTTTTTCGACTTGAGTATCAAGTGATATTATGGGGTCTTATAAGAACAATACTTGCAGAAACTCCAATGATAAGTCTTATTCTTGTGGCTTGGAGAAGGAAATTGTTGAAAGAGGACTTACCATGCATTGTTATATATCAGTATCGCTAACTCTTTGCTTCTAGGGTGTCTCATACTCCATCTCTTCTCTCGCTCTCCCTTCCCTTCTCCGACTTCCTTCCTCAGCTTCTGCCTCTCACGGTCTTTCTACCCTGAGTGCGACCCTCAAGACACCCATTCTGGCCCTCACATCTCTCGCTTCTGCGCCATTCCTCATCAGCTTTTTCCTCGCCCCCCGCTCATCTCGCCATCCCTACCTTCTCTACACAGCTCTCCTTGCCACTTTATCCTCTGTCGCCCCCATGCTCATTCCTACACCTGCTCCTCGACGTGCTGCTTCGTCGGCACCTCGAAAGTCTTCGCGTGCTAAGATGGAGGCCAGCTACGAAGTCCTGGGCGATGCTCACAGCGAGCCTGCCAGTGACGAAGATATCGAAGATATTAACGGCGAGGAAGTACGAGCTGAGGTTGAGGGTCTCACGCGAAGCTACCTTGCCCGAACGGCTATCTCGGCCCTGGGCTTCGCCATGGCAGTCGTTGGTATTTGGGGCGATGGCGCATCCCAGTCCGTTGTCTACGTTTCATAAGAAGGACATGCAGTTCTAAATTGCGACTTTATTTCTGTTTACATAAATTGATAAATACTTCAAACTTAAGGGCGGTCGATATACTCAGCATTTAAGACCATCTCCGATCAATACTACTTAATAAAACAATTTGAATTCAATAGTAAGCTTTAACAGCGAAAGTCCTTCAATAAGTAACTCGAATTCTCAGTCATAGCTCTTTAGATAACAATACAATCTGCCTCAACTATCTTAAACATGTTGCAGTAGTTCAGGAAGGCAGCCTTACGCATCACTGTCGCTTGAGGAATTGCTGTCTTCTCCAGGCTGCTTGTTGACAGGCCAAGCCCAGGACAGACAGGAATTCATCTGCTGAACTGCAAAGTCAACAGTTGTGTTATTCTCATTCTCTTCGGGATCCTCCTCTCCATCCTCAACTCGAGCCTGGACACTGAAATATCTCGATGCTGAGTACTTCTCGCCCAGTCTCTTTGCAACATCATTGGCCTCGTTCAAAGTCACCAATCGGCGTTTTCCAGGGTACTTCTGCATCGCCGTGCGACAGAGATCCCACAAGATCCCCCCAATAGTCTTGTTGTCGAGACTCTTGTTGGAATGCTGTTTTTTGATTCCCATAGCAGCCCGAATCAAAGAGACTTCGTTCGCCTTGTAATTGTCACTGAGCCCGAGAGCCTCAAGGAACTCCTTCCTCTGCTCTGGTGTATGGGCCTCGATTTCGGCCTCGCGGACGAAATTCTTAGGGTCATTTACTAGGGTGTCCCTGACACCATCCTTTCGGCTTCGACTAGGGTATCCGGGCATCTCAAACTTCTGACTAGTAAGCCGGTCATGGGCCAGTTCAGCCGGAGTTCGACCAACGGCGTTCTCCCGGTATACTAGGCTTGGCCTGAATTTGATCAAGGCCTGAGCCAGGGCGATCGTGTCCATCATGATTGCAGTATGAAGACATGTATCGCCGGCTCCGTTGAGCATCTCGAGTTCGTCGCCCTTGGAGTATTCGAGAAGGAGATTGAGCATACGGATCATTTCCTGCTCCTTGCCATCATATGCCCCTCTAGACTGATAATAACGACGGGGGTGGGAGCCGAAATATTCGACTTGAACCCCCGAGGCTTGGGAAACCCATGTATGCAGAGGCGTGGTTCCGTTCTCGGTCAGGTTCTTCTTCTGCAGGAAAAGATGGCCTCGAAGGTCGGTATCAAGGAGGTCCAAAAGTTCGCGAAGCTGGTAATCCCTGGGATTACAGGCGAGCGCCGCGTGTAGAATGTTCTCGCCCTTCTGGTTGCGAGCAGATTGGTCGGCGTTGGCTGATAACAAGATCTTGACAGCGTCGATTCGCCCAAGACGACAAGCTACCGCAAGAGGTGTGTCGCCTTCAGTGTTCTTCTTCTCAATTGCAGCTGGGAATGTCTCGGTGAGGAACTCGAGTACCTCGTTTGCATTTTCGCCAGAATTAGCCAAGACTGCGCAATGGATCACAAGATCATCTGGAATAATTGTCAGTGTCTTGTAGAGGATAACATGTGAGAGTGCTCACTGTCAGCACCGAGCCACTTTGAAATCGCACGGTCAAAACCGCCAGGGCTCTCCTTCAAGTGCTTGAATCGATAGTCCTCCTTAGAGGCCTTGGATTTAGCAAACTCGCTGTACAACCTGTGCGGAGCATCTCCCAGGAAAAACTCAACGCTGTCTAAGTTACCAGCGAGAGCGGCATAAAGAAGGGGTGGTGTCCTTGGGCCGCTGCTTCTGGTAACCATGCCACGTCCAGCAGTGGCCCAATCTTTCCTGTATAATTGTTAGTGTCAAGCTTGCAAAATAGGGAACGCCTTAATCTATACCTCTTTCTTCCATACACAGTCAGTCCTTGGTAATAACGTGGTCTTCGGTTCAATTCCACGCCGCTCTTCTTGACAAGGTGATCGAGTGGAATCCCTGCGCCTGTCTGCTTGATAATCAAGGCAAGCATTTTTGTTTTGCCATGATCGACAGCGTACCTGAAGCCGTCTTGTGGGAAAACAAAGCCCGTAGGCGAATCATCGTCCTCTCCGTCATCACCTTCGAATATCTGGCTCGAACAGTGCTGTGCCAAATCCAAGAGAAACTTTAGCCCAGTCATGTTGTCTGTTGACAACATATGACTGAACAGACTGGTGTTGATCCAATGATAGAAGAGCCTCTCGTTCTTGATCGACCAATCGGTCGGGACTGATTGGCATATGACTTGCAGAGGCTTGGTATGAGACTCAACATTCAAGTCAACATGGCCAATATTGTCAATAGTGAACTGTTGTTGCACCTTCTCAGACACGATTCGTGGCTCGTCGTTCTGGGAACCATCGGATTCGTCAGAATCCTCATCGTATTCCTCCTCCTCCTCATCATCGCCGGTGTCCATTCTGAATCGGACCTTATCCTTCTTGGGTGGAGACCATTGTGCTTTTACAATCTCCAGCAAGGCTTTAGCCACGTCGTAATGTCCTCGAAGTACGGCAATAGAGAAGGGGGTGTTGCCCTTGTTATCCCAAACGGCGATCTTCAGCGGTGCTTGGTCCTGTTCTGGGCCCCATGCTTGAAGTGAGAGTTTCTTGATCTTGTCAAGATCTCCAGTCCAGGCAGCTTCCATCCTGTAATCAGTTAGTATATCACCGTTCAATGGACCATCAGGTATGTGTACTTACAGTTCAATATAACCATCTCTTCTCCTTTCGGTCATATCGCGGTCATTGTTGAAAGAGAAGCGGTACTCGAAAGGTTTCGGGTCGTTGTGGTCCGTCCTTCTGCTGGTTCGGCTTGAATCGTCTCTGCCTTTTGTCTTGATATCAGGACGCAGCTCTGTGAAGGGCTTGGCACCTCGACTTATAAGAGCTTCTTCTACAGCCTCAAAGCCAGCAACAAGATCCTTAATAGCCTCACGCTTCTCAGACACTCCCTTTGGTTCTCGACTCTTCTTGATATCCTCTTCGTACTTCTTCTTTCCTTCCACGAAGTTGTATCGATACTCTTCAACTCCGGCTGAAACAAGACAATAAGAATATGTGCCCTCAGTGTAGCGTTTCAGGAAGTCATCCAAGCCTGGAGTCTCTTTTGGTTCCACTGGTCCTCGCTTCTCGCCTTTGTAACCTCGGAGTTGCTTCAGCGAGGACCGAACCAAGTCTAGAGCTGAACGCCCCTTGTTGTAGTCCCTTCGGTACTCGTTGAAGATTAACTCCTGGGTTGCAATATCCAGTGGGTTGGGGTCAGCGCCGTTCTCGATTAGCTTGATTGCTATATCAGTGTTGCCTAATCGAATAGCGGTAATCAGCGGCTGCTCTGTACTCTCACTGTACATTTGTTGATTCCTCTCTAAGTCTCCTAGGCGACCGCTCATATTCGAGACTTTAGCGGATTTGAGCCAAGTATCGAAGTCGATTTCGGATTTAGCGCCAGCGGCCAGTAGCTTCAGGACCAAGGCAACATCGCCGTTCTCAATAGCGGTGCTGAGAGGTGCGATGGCCTCTGAGTTCCAGTAGCTCCCGCTGGTGATCATATGATTGATGGCTGCCTTGATACCTGTTTTATCGTTCTCCAGAAGTGTATCGACGAGGTCTTCTTCTCCAGATTCGACGTAGCGGTGAAAGGCACTGCACCCTCTAGAGTCGGCCTGAGCAGAGGTGGCACCAAGTTTCAAAAGAAGATTGGCCATCGACTTGGCCTTGTCGTTAGGGAGAGACAAAGCCAGAACCAAAGTGAGGATCGCCTGAGCATCGCCGTCCGTGAGAGACTTCACAGGAATAATCGAGTCAGATCCAAACTGTAGTGTGTTAGCAAGATATCCACGCAAAGAGTGCAGGCATATGATTATGTTATACTCACATCGCAAAGTGCTCTAACTGCACCCTCGTGGCCCTCCGCAATTGCAAGGTGCAGAGGAGAACATTGGAGGTCCCATGCCAGGGCGTCAATGTCGAAAAAATCGGGTTCGTCTTGCGACTCGTCGGGAACCAGATCTTCGTCATTGTCGCCTCCGGCGTCTTTGACCTTGACAAAAGATCCTGTAGTCATAGACACAGCATCCACATCTGTGGCTTCGCCATCAATAAGCTCTCCATCAGAGTCTTCGTTGGCTTCAGATCGAGTATTTTCGACCGAGTCGCCATCTTTGGTGTCAGGCACAGCTTTCTTCGCAGCCTGGCGCTTCTTGTCCTGGCGCTCTTCTTCAGCTTCTTCGTTCTCGATCGACTTTTCCATCAGAATCTTTATCATTGATGAATCGCCCCGAGACGCAGCCAAATGAAGAGCAGTCCTGCCATCTGCTAGGCGAGCAGTGAGGCGAGCGCCATGGTCCACAAGGCACTTGACGACCTCAGGAGTTGATGCCATGACGGCAAGATGGAGTGGTGTCCTGCCAGTGTAGTCCCTCTTGTTCGGGTCAGACTCTTCCTGGCTGAGCCAGTTTGATACATCTTCGACATCGCCATCAACGATGGATTGGCAAAGTCGTGTAACGTTTCCGACGTACGCCATGTCTGTCCAATCATTCTCGGTAAGGGGATTAAAGGAGCCGATTTGCTGTCGGCCAGGGTCGTCGATCAGGAAAGAGACTTTGCCTTTGATGTATATCTCGCCCTCTTTCTCTGCGACCTCCTTTTCCTCCTCGGTGATAGGTTCGGGACAACAGCCACAGCAGTCTTCAATAACGTCCTCCACACGCCCAAAGAATGCAGGATGGCGATGCAAGTATACTTTCCGTTCGTCTGGCTGATTCCACTCTGCATTGAGAAGTAGATCTCGCGTATAGCAGAGCTTCTCGATCCGCTTGGCGTTGAAGTGTTGTCCGTAGGGTACCGTGAAAGTATGATAGTTACTGACATCCTCCTCGGACAACCAGTCAGCAACCTCGTCCTCGTGATAGTCTTTGATGTTGCCATGGAGAACTTGGCGTTGCCTATAGACCCTGGGGCGGCCTCGCTCCTCCCTTCTCTTATCGAGATAGGTCTCGCGAGCCGTCGTGGTAGGGAGCCTCTCAAGGACGAGTAGACGAGCGAGGCCTAAAGTCCTCCGGAAACTGCGCTCAAATATGGTAGGGTCAACTTTCTCCCTCGAAAAATCAGGGTAATAGATTTCGAATGCTCTCTTGGAGTACTTGGAGAGCCTGTTTTCGTAGCTGGGCGAACGGCGTGTAAGATCGATATGGTTGATCTGAGTGATGAAACTCCCAAGCGCTCTGGGTGTAACATAGACCTGACACTGTTTAGCGAAGAGAGCGGGCGAAGAGGGTGGAGGGAAAGCAAACCTGGCTACCGTTGTAGGCTCCTCCGGCGGCATCAATGTCAAAACCGGTGAGGATTTCGCTGACCGACTTGTAGACACGCAAAACGATCTTAAAATGAAATTAGCATTCATAGTGTGTATAACGTCCGAGGGGAACTTACCTGAATATGTCGGACGGGGTATTGACTGGCAATGGTGATGGCGTACTTGGTCCTTACCACGGTGACCTCATTGAGCAGGGCATCCTTGACAGCCCGTTCGATTTTCTTGATTTTCTCGATGGCTTGCTCATGGGTGAGTCCGTAGAGAAAGAGATCGACATCAGAGGCAGGGCAGAACTTCTCGTGGTAGTACTCACGAAGCTTACGCTTGGTGGTGTTAAACTCTTTGGGGACAGGGAGAAGACAGTTGATAACTGAAGAACCAGCGGCTACCACGTTTGACCAGTCGAGGTCGGCAAGAGATGACTCTGAGAAGATGTTGAAGTTCTTCTGGAACTCAGCCAAGTCGGCAACGGTTGCAGGGGAGTCATGAGGGCGACGTTTCTCATCAGGAAGGGCCATGATGTACTTGGACTTTTCCTCTTCAGACTCAGCCTCGAGGTTTCTGGCTCGAGTAGTGATGAACTTGGTGTCTTCTGTGAAGAGAGGAACAACATTGAGGTGAGGGTCATCAAGAATTGGGTTCTGACGATCCTGGGCATAGACTGATCGCAACTCAGCTTCATACTTGCGGTATGGCTCAAGTATCTCGGTGATTGGTGTATCTTTGTGATCGAAGATGTACTTGGCCAGTTGCGAGTGAGGAGTGGGAATCTCAGGTAGATTGGCCATAATTGCGATATTAGGGAACTGTGAGAGTAATAAGACGATGAAAGGTGTAGAAAAGCAGGAAGGCAGGTAGAGAGAGAGGGGTGAGGGGCAGAAAGAGTCGAGTGTCACAAGTTTGAGAAAGAGCTCAAGAACTATAGCCAGATAACTGCGATTCTCGAATTGATAGATATTACAAGCACATTCATCTGAGAGGAAGTCCTTGAAGCTTTATATAATAATATTCGGCATGGGTTTGCTGACAGCTGAAGCTGTTCTAACACCACAACGGGACCTAGCTTATTACCCCACTACCATAAAGTAGATCGTCTGTTGGCGAGTAACAAAGACCAGAGGCTATAAGAAAACTTGACTTCTAAGCTTTAGGGTGAAAGAAATAGAGCGACTAAGGAATGGTCAAGAGTGAGATAAGTTGAGGCACTAATTCCGTCTCTCAACACCATTGCAGTCGAGTATTTTTGGAGGCCCCGCAGGCCAAGATAGATCGCGTTCTCTAGCGCGTGTTAGTGACTTGCAGGGGTCTATGCTGCCTAGAACATCAAGGGTCCAACACGCGAAAGCTCGTGATCTTGGGTACTACAAGTCCATCTGACCCGCTGATGCCTGATTCTAATGGCAGGATCACCTTATCGAAGCGAACAATAAGTGATGCAGCGTGAATATGCATCATTTTCGATTTCATCGTGAAATATTCGGCGATGAACTATTTGGGTCAGACCCAGGCAGAAGATACCAATTGCTTGGATGAGAGCGATTGAGTACTGAAGATTCAAGGAACAATGATGTTGATCTCCCATGACCGTCGAATCTATGAGGCGAGTCGAAAAGGGATTATAGAAGACTTTGGAAGAAAGTCTTGTCTTGGTACCGCGGATAAATGCCATGGTGGCCTGACCCAAGGATACTGTTTTGGCATTCTCGACAGTGCCTTGGTGATTTTTAGTGTGCAAGCGGAAATTGAAGCAACGTCTTCAATCGCAGACGTTGAAGAATAAAAAAAATGAACGACTAAATTTCACTAATTGGTTTTTATATCTAACCTTGGATCAGGCTCAGCCGATGTCAATGCAATCAATCAATTGAATGACGGTGTTGTTTTGTGACCCAACCTAGCAAGTTCTGTTTTAATTGCCAGACGATGAAAAGAAAAGAAGGGGGAAAAGCAGGTAGTCAGTCGTCTCTATCCGTACTATCTGCAAGAATCGGAATACTGATACTGATTCATTACAATTCTTTACAAGACGTGAATCACGTGCTCTCGTACCTTCCACTCTATTGCCCAACGCGTGACGCGCCAGAGCGGGACAGCCACCTCCCGCCTGGGGCACGATAACAAGCAAGGCCTTTCCAAATTTGACCTGTGTGTCCTACCAAAACGCCAACCCATAAACACCTCGATGTTTCTGACAGAGGTAGCTGAAAGACGCTCCTATATAATTGCGTCGGCTTCATGACTCGTAACAACCTTGCTGAGCATTTGTCCTGGCTGTTGAACGATCAAGCCCGCTCCAAGCCTGCAACACCATCCTTTCCAGTTTGCAGCGACTCTTCTCAGGCTGGCCTGTCACAATCCCAGCACTCAGACTCCCAAGTGCGACAAACATCACAGCCCGTTACATCTGTTAGCATTGGGGACGATCCCCAGTCCACAAGAGACGCGTTCAATGGACGGGGAGTACCGGACCGAAGATCGCGGCAGACGGACCCGGTGATACTGGACGACGAAGACGAAGACGAAGGCACAATGGGACGCCTCGTTCCGAGTTCCAAAGCCAAGAAGCCCAGTCTTGTCTCGAGACCACAGCAAATTCTCACTCCGACTTCCATCACTCCGAATTTTTCAAGCCGACAAGATACTCCCGTCAAGCGGTCTAACGAGTCGCCACCCAAGAATACGCCCGCCCCGGCTCCAGCCTCGGTCCCAGCCCGACTATGTACGAGCAGCCCAGAGTTCCCAGAACTTAAGACAGGTGGTGTCGATTATATGGACCTGACCGACGATACCTTTGCTTCTTCCGATTCATTGTCTTTCGGTAGCGACGTAAAGCTGTGGCGCGAAGATTATGCGACTCGACCGGAACCAGAGCCAGCTGTTTCGAGTGGCAGGAAAAGAAAGAGCAATGAGATTACGAAAGAAGAATTCAGCGATCTTGGCGATATTCCCGATGTCTACGAACTTCTTGGCACCGAACCTCCACCCCCTAGTCCGACACGATCTGCCCGACGAAAGAATGGGACGTTAAGTACTCGAACTCGACGAACACGGGATGGCTTCACCAATCCTCCTTCAACCATCATACCACCGATTGGCGAGGAAGACCATGACTTCCTTCTGTCACCTTCAAGAAGAATTCGTAGCCAACTTACCCGCGAACCATCACCTCAGAGAACGCTGCCAATAATCAGCGCCAGCCAGAGCCCTAGGAAAGCTACAACCCCTTTGAAAGCGCCTGACAGTTCTGGAAACTCCAAGTTGGTTGGGGCGCTGTCTCCTCAACGAGATACGGAGCCCGGAGGAGACGAGCTGGTTATTCCTGACTCTGACGATGACTTTCTCTCACCACCTTCACGCCATGATTCTCGAAACATTCTAAACATTTCAGCCAACACAGATTGCGCCGAGCCCCAGAAACAAGAATCGCCCGCACCTAGCGCTAGGGTTGATCTCCTTTCAAATTCGCAGCGCCAAATCTCTTCCGGCTCAACTATCCCTGGCAGACCAGCAGACACATCAAGTAGCTCACAGTCTACTAGATTGATTGCTGACGATTCTGTGCTCGACTCCCTTGGCGAAGCTTCATCTCACTCGACTCAAGAGCCAGCGCTTCTCAAGCACTTGGCCTCTGACCCCTCTATCATCACAAAATGGGGAGGGTTTATTGACAAGCTTATCCAGGATAACGGAAAGAAGTTCAGTCAAGCCATAAATGAACGTTGGTCTAAGCCGCAACGTGCAGAGGTCAAGGCGGAAAAGGAGCGTCTGAAGCGGCAACAAGCAGCTATTACTGAACTCGCTGGTCCTATTGAAGATTACCGAATGTTGGACGAAAAGCGAGATCAGTTGGCCCAGAAGATTGAACAAGCATATGCAGAAAGTCTCGACACGGACGAGGACGAAGTTCGGCTCGATGATCTTACTGACGAAATCCAAGAAACTGAAGATGGGTTGATCAAGATCATCCGCGATGCCAGGTTGGACATTGATGTGTTTATGGAGACCCTTCAAAAACCATCGCATGTCTCTGCCCCTGCGCCAGTCGTTGTACTAGGCACTCAACCTGCGTTTCAGGGCAGTGTTAACATGTCTGTACCTCCACGAGAGGCGATTTCGGCTAGTCAAATGGGTACACAAGTGGTGCACCAGACTCAATTACCCAGAACATCTTCTTGGAACCCTCCGGCTTCAAGAATTGAAGCGTCACAGGACATGAGTGTCCTTTCGCAGGAAGATGACGACTTTTCTACTGCCCCCTTTCCAAGAGACTCGACAAGAGCCTCTAGAGTATCTTATCAATCAAGGGCAACAACAAACCCTATGGTGATGGATCACATTCCCATGGAAGCCGAGTTTGATGGTCTTTCGGACTTGGAAGATATGCAACCCCCTCCACGGCCCAGGCCTGCAAACAACTCGGCATATCCAAGCAGCAGTCGCAGAACGCCTCAAGGGAAACATCACCGAGCAGTCGAAGAATTTAGCGACTTCAGCGATGATGAGGAGATGCTTGCTTTTGCGCAGGACTATGAGACCCGTCAGTCGCTGGCTCCCAACTCACAAGACTTCCGACAAATCTTCTCCGAAACGTCTGGCAATGCACTGCCATCTGCAAAGTCACGGTCTTTGTACAAGAAGCCTTCGGCGGCACCAGAAGCAATACCTTCTCAGCTGATGAAGTATCCGTGGTCTCCCGAAGTCCAGAAAATGCTCAAGGACAGGTTTAGAATGAAGGGTTTCCGGTGCAATCAGCTCGAAGCGATCAATGCTACACTTGGAGGTAAAGATGCCTTCGTTCTAATGCCGACTGGTGGAGGCAAATCGCTGTGCTACCAGTTGCCTGCTGTCATCAAAACTGGCAAGACCCGTGGCGTCACTGTTGTGGTATCACCACTACTCAGCTTAATGCAGGACCAGGTTGATCACATGAAGAATCTGGGTATACAAGCCGTTGCTTTCAATGGAGAATGTTCAGCCGAATACAAGAGGCAAGTGATGAGCGTTTTCAACGAACGAACTCCAGAACTTTTTCTCGAGCTGCTGTACGTCACTCCAGAGATGGTGAGCAAGAATGTCAATTTCAACAATGGGTTGCAAACACTCCATCGCAAAGGTAAGTTTGCTCGCCTCGTCATTGACGAAGCCCACTGTGTCAGTCAGTGGGGTCATGATTTCAGACCAGATTACAAAATACTTGGTCAAGTACGCCAAAAGTACCCAGGCGTGCCTGTCATGGCGTTGACAGCTACTGCGACAAAAAATGTCATTGTTGATATCAGGCACAATCTTGGAATGGACGACTGCCAAACCTTCTCACAGAGCTTCAATCGCCCGAATTTGTACTACGAGGTTCGGCCCAAATCGACAGGCGAAAAAACCATTGAAAGCATTGCATCGCTTATTCAATCCAAATACGCTAACAAGAGTGGAATTGTTTATACAATCTCACGAAAGAATGCTGAGAAGGTGGCTGAGAGTCTCTCGGATAGTGGAATTACGGCCAGGCATTATCACGCAGGTTGCGACCCTCAAGAAAAGGTTGATGTGCAAAATGCCTGGCAAAGAGGCCAAGTTAAAGTTGTTGTTGCAACAATTGCTTTCGGGATGGGAATTGACAAACCTGATGTGAGATTTGTTATACATCACGGACTCCCAAAGAGTTTGGAAGGTTACTACCAGGAGACGGGTCGTGCTGGCAGAGATGGAAACCCGTCGGACTGCATTCTTTTCTACGGCAAAGCGGACATAAGAGTCCTAAAGAAACTGATTGCCGATGGAGACGGTAGTCATGAACAAAGAGAGCGTCAGATGTCAATGTTGAACAGGGTCACAGCATTCTGTGACAACAAGTCTGATTGTCGACGAACCGAGATTCTTCGTTATTTTGGTGAAGATTTCTCCCCCGCGGAATGCAATAAGAGTTGCGATAACTGCAAAGCTGGATTGACTTTTGAGCAACAAGACTTTTCAGAATACGCCATTGCCGCTATCAAGGTCATACAGGCCCAGCACCGTATCACAGCAGTGCAGTGTTCTGACATTCTTTTGGGGAAAAAGTATCCCCAGAATGAAGCAGAGCTATCCGAGGAGTGGCACGGCATGGCGAAGGGTTTGAAGAAACACGAGCTCATTCGGGTGATTGACAAACTATCTGCCGAGAAGGCTTTCAACGAGGACAATCAGGTCGGTCGGCATGGCATGGCGATTCAGTACCTACGCCTCGGACCAACTCACCGATTGTTTCTTTCTGGCCAGCGTAAGCTGATGTTGTCCATTCAAGTACCGGAGCCAGGTGCGTCAAAGAAGACAACCAAATCTCGAGCCAAGAAGGGTAAGGCGCCGGCTGAGGAGGAAGTCTCAAACATGCCATCGACATACGTCTCTTCGCCTATAGGCCGCCAGAAGAAGAAGCCACCGGCAACAGAGAGTGACCGTGGGAACAACGCCACAGCATCATACTCGTGGGAAGATGCGGGCTTTGTGGTAGACGATGAGTACGACGAGGACGCATTCGATGAGCTCCCGCAGCATCGACCGGCGAGACCATCGTCTCGTACTCCGGGCCCCTCTATACCGGTTGATACCGGCTTGGAAAATCTAGACGAGATACACCGAGACATGGTCGAAGGTTTTGTCTACGAAGCAAGGCAAACCGAGGAAAAAATTCGCAACCAAAAGAGCCTGAGGAAACCACTTTTCACGGAAAAAGACTTTCGGATTATGGCTATCCAATGGACCACCTCACTTGAGAAGATGCGTAGGATCCCTGGTATTGACCCCGACAAAGTCAATGAATACGGACCCAGGATCATTCGCATACTGCAGAAGCACTACAACCACTACCAAGAAGCGATGGACCCTAGGAGCGGCGGCGGAGGCCAGGATGTTGTAGATCTGATCAGCTCAGAGGGCGAGATGGATGACGAAGATGAGGATGAGGACGGCGAAGATTCACACTATTTCAATGGAAACTCCCGACCAGACGTCCAGGCGTTCCACAACAGGCTGCAAAGTCTCGGGAGTGTACAAACCCAAAGCAAGCCAAGGGCAACCAGCAAAAGTGGCGGAAGTTCCAAAAGATACTCTAGCGGCAAGAAGTATCCCAGCAAGAAGTCCACAGGTGGTGTGACGAAGCGTAGGAGCACCGGTAGCAGCTCTGGTCGCAGAGCGGGCAGTTCATCGACTGCCGCCAGAGCCTCAAGCAGTGGCTCAAGAACACTGAAGAAGGGAGGCATTGGGCTGATGCCCATGTAGGAGCAGCAGAGATCAATTGGTCTTTTGATTCACGAGCACACGACTAGAGCGGAGGATCAAGGAGACAACGTATATACCAGTGCGGCGGAGGAGAATTGCAGGATGGATTATGAGCTTTTTCGACGACATGGGCGCTTGCTTCTCGCTACTAAGATCATACCCCTTTACAGCAGGGCAGAACAAGAGAGAATTAACATTCCAATACTAGAAATCATCAAAACTGTTTATGAGCGGGCGGGAGTTGATGGTGGCTTTCTTGGTGGCTTTCTTTTGCATGGGCGGCGATAGGGGGTTTCATTCCATTTGTTTGTTTTTCAAGGGCACAACTCTCTCAATGGCGTTCACGGGACGCCTCGCATGAAAAAAGAGCTTTGCATCAGTCCAGTCCTGCAGTTGTACATGAAGGAAGCAAAATCGTACGGCAGCGTCGTAAATGCATGGTCTTGAATGAACGAGGCTCAGCTGTCACATAGACGCATCACGAAAATTAGGAAAAATTCAAACGATGACTTGACCACTTGTACTTGAGGGATGTTCGTATTGAACGATCTCTTTCTCCTTCGACGAATGTTCGCTATATAAAAAAATACAAGACCAAAAGAGAGGGTATAGCGAGGTATAGCTGTGGATATGATTCATCAAAACTGTCCTTCATGTACCACCTATCTTGCTGCGTGCTGATATCCTTTCCTTTCACTCTCGCTGCATCTGCATAGAATGCACGAGCTGCCACAGAAAGAGAGGAAAGATGTTCATCAAGAGTGATGACTCGTAACCAAGGACTGCAGTCCTCACAAAGAAAACGGGATTCTACGTTGTCATCCCTTAAGCTATGTCCCAAACTCCGTAAACCATTTTGGTCTTAACCTGGTACGCCGTGCTGCTCAAAAGACGTGTGTTTGTTGTTCCGTCAATGGCGCCCCAGGCCCCTTGACAACCTCGAGGCCTTGTATATAGGCCTCAGGTAATTTGAATGAAGTTAGATTGTTAGAACATATGTTACATAGAAACAGGAAGATCATCCTGTTTCGAAAAGTGAATATATTGTTGAGCCACGAAATGGTCAATGCGTGGGGTTTTCAGTGCCTCCACCTTGGCTTTGAATCCTTTGGCTCGGCTGGAGAAGGTTTGCGCATAGCAGATCGCGCACCCGCTACGGCAGCGGGACTCGCTCGTCCCGTGTCCGATCTGGGCTGAGGAAGAAGACTGATCCTCCTCGACACGGTAGCAAGAGAGCTGGCAGGCCTGCTATGTGGGTTCTCGCCATTATCTCCGATGGACCTAGAAGCCTGTAAAGATGACCGCCTACCAGAAAGAGCAGTCGTTGACAGATGAGACGCCAGGCGCGGCTTTGGCAAAGGCTGGCTATTTGAACCATGGGAAGCAAGCCTTTCTCGGAATGAGAGACTCGAGTGTGTGCGCCTAGTAGGCGTTTCAACCCTGGGCGACGCTGAAGTGGCGCGAGTATCAGGGCTGCGTATAATAGGCAGTTTCGAGCCACTGGCCCCGGGCGTAGCTGAACCGGTCGATCGTTGTACAGAGGGGCTCGTCTTGGCGTAAGGGCTCGGTGTTGTTAGTGTGAGTGGTTTGAAGTTGTGGCCAGTATCGACATCCGCTGTATTTGTTGAACTGTTCCAACGCGGTCGATTCGCCAGTTTCGAATCCGGTCGCTTGATTTGACTTGCTGCCGATAGGTTGCTGACAGATGAAGAGCCGACTATAGTAGAGAGACGAGAAAAACCTGATTTCCTGCCAGTTTGTGTAGTTGGCGCTGGCAACGACGAGTGCCGACGATTCGGAGGAATTGCGCGATTGGTAGCTCCTGGGGTGGCCCGCACCTTGGGAGGCTTCGACATCGGCGTATGAGGATCCATTCCCAGACTAGACATTATGACTGATGATGGTGGCGAGCTGCCCGGGGTCTCCCGTCCACTGCCCAGAGTCGAGCGGTCGTTCGAAAGCATACTGGAGATGGAGTCACGCAGCTGTTGACTCTTATCCGCATGGAGGTCTTCGACTATGGACTCGGCGTCTTTCATTTGTTGTTTGAGATTCTGCCATCGATTTTGCAAATCCGTATGTAGGCGTAAAATCTCTCCGTTAACGGTCAAGCGCTCGCTGACACCTTTGTCGATGATTGAGAGAACGCGTTCGATAGCCGGCCCGTAGTGCGTTCTCTTGGCCTCATAACTTTCCAGTTTCTTCATCAAGGCAGGTTGGTTAGTCAAATGTAGACCAGCATCGGCAGCTTCCCTGAGTTTGAACAAGGAGCGTTCAACAGACTCTTGCATCTTCTGAGCCTGTCGGCCAGCGCCTCGGAATACAATGACCCAACGATCCTCGCCTAGCTCCTTGCGCAATGATTCTGCATCCTTCTCTAGCTTTCTGTAGCTTGCATCAAGCCCGTCACGTCTCATATTCAACTCTTCGCAAGCTGTAGGAAAAGCGGGCCGAGCTCGTGCTTCGAACATAGACAGTCGCATCGGTAGGAAGTCAAGAGAGGCTCGGAGAGGTTGCATTCGAGCAAACAGAGCTAGTAAACTCGAATCGTCCTGGGACAACGTGGGCGTGCCGGGTGACGTAGGGGTCACTGGGAAGGTCGGGATACTGTAGCGATTTGGCGCTTGCAACCGCGATGCATGTGAAGGATTCTCCTCGACAATTGTCTCAAGGTCTCCGATATCGACACTATCCGCACTGGCGGCAGCCATTAGGCTCTTGTGACGTCGTTCCTCCATCTCAAAAACCAGCCTACTCAATTCGTCCATTTCCCCCTGTACGTCCCCGAGAACGTTATTCCAAAGCTCCTCCCACTCCATGGCTATCTCCACTTGAGCCCTCACAGTATGTAGTGTTCTGCGAATCTTACTCCATTCTTGGATAACCGACTCCATTTGAGAAACAGCACGAACAAGATCGTCGGCAGATACATTGCCAATATCCTTTCTGTTCTGAAGTTGCTCAATCGCCCCCACATAGGCTTTGACGAGTCCTTCGAAGCGTGTAATGGCCATTTCCACCTCGGCGAGGCCTTCGCGACCACCTGCAGCAGCCCATTCGACATCATCTTCACTATCGAGACCCTCAACCACCTCCGATGCTTTCGAAATCCAGCTCCTGATTTGCTCGGCAGCGTTAATCAGCGCTTTCGCAGCGACTTGAGCGGTTGGAATGGCGTTCACTTGGCTCGCTAGCGATTCGGCATCTGGAAGCTGCAGTGACGTCAACTGAGCGAGTTGAGAGGCGAACGAGGCACGCGATAATGTATAGATAGAGCCTGGGCGATTATGGCCGGGCGTGAAGTACGAATTTAAATTGGGGACATATTCGGTAGAGGCTGGCGCAGGAGAAACGACTGGTGGTGTATCCTTTGGGGGTGGTGGTGGTGGAGGAAGATCTGTTTTATCGGGGGATGGGGGACGTGTGGTTCGTTCGATGTGCTCTCGTCGAGTGTCGAGAGTGACCTTAGTTCCATTGCCATTGGTGTGGTCGGGAAGGCGATACTTTTGAGTGTCCATATCCAGGGGCCTTCGATGTTCGATCTCGGGTAATAGGGTAACAACAGACTCGTTGTCCTCGATAGTTAACGACGACAGCATAAGAGAGGGCTCGAGGGCGACGGGCTTTGGTGAAGGAGAAGCGCCGGCGCCCTTCCACGGGCGACCGCGCCGAGAGATAACCGATTTGATCGAACCCGCTTGGTGCTTCTCGTCGAGCTGTCGAAGTTGATCCT
This sequence comes from Fusarium poae, assembly GCF_019609905.1. Lineage (NCBI taxonomy): Eukaryota > Fungi > Ascomycota > Sordariomycetes > Hypocreales > Nectriaceae > Fusarium > Fusarium poae. The sequence continues at coordinate 1,684,545 of NC_058399.1, forward strand.
CGTCTAAGCGACCTATATGATCGATTTGAGGTGTAATCGGGGACGTCAATATTTTTGGGGCGCCGAAACCGAGAGCTTTTAATCGTGCAGCCAACCCGGGAGAGGTCTTGCGAATGTTAGAGGAGGGTATGGGCGACGTTGGAGTAGGGAATGGGTAAAGAGCATTTGTTGATGTTGATGTTGATGCTGTCTTTGCTGTGGTGGAAGGGGTAACCGCGACGGAAGCGCTAGGAGTCGTGTTGATCGTGGAAGCAGTGGTTGTGGGTGAGGCAAAATTAGTTGTCGTCGTGTCAATGGCAGAGGATGAGGTAGTGAGCGAACTGGAATTAGGATCCGGGGCGCAGGTGGATGAGGGATTGGATGAACCAGGGTTGAATGGCAAGTGAGATAGTTGGCCAGGGACGTCAGCGAAATTCAGCAGGCCGCCGGCGGGTGCATCATGGTCCCGGTCACTGTGGCAGTGGTCGCTGACGAACTGGCCCACGTCGATAGATCGGTTGGCTTCAGGGCTCGCAGCAGGTGTCGACAAAAATGGATCTGCTTTTGACTGGTTTTGGACGGCAGATGTCGTCGCGTCCCGATTTTGGGAGTTCATTAGTTATTGGAATTTGTCCCTTTAGAAAAAAACGAGGGATGACTGGCTAAATGCCCAGGTTGAAGCGCAGATCCAGGTCATGAAGCCAGGATATGTTGTATGCGTTTGGACCTTGAAATCCGTAAGCGAAATGCTTTCAGGTTCTCGTCAGGTCAATCGTCAAGATCGAAAATAGAAAATAAGAAATAGGACAGATTGGATCAAGTTGCGAGCAGTGGTCAAAGGGTGTCCTTATGCCTCTCCCTCCTGGCCTCTGTCTCCCTAATAAGACGAATGAGAATGTCTTGCCCTTCAGTGCCACAAATCACTAGCCCAACCATGCGAGATCCACTGTCATGATACGGATACTGCGCAGCTGTTGTAGCTGGAAGTCAATGGCACTGTCGTGTCAATGACAATACCAGGGTTGAAAGGCAGGTGGTTGGTGAATTGATGGGATGAATGAATGCTCTGTCATTCACATCCACATGTGAATGTATACAGCGAATCTTGGAAGGAGCAGAAAAGTTAATCTCTGAGCTTTGGGCTATACAGATGAAAATTAATGACCCAAAAACATGGTTTAACATGGTATAGAGCGACTTACTTATTTTGTCTCCTATGTTCTCAGTAGCGTCGCTGTCAGTGGGGACGGGAGCTTGAGTGGAGTTATGATGTACTATATCTGAGGGTCTTCAGGTGGCCGCAAGCCGCTGACACGATTGGAGGTTGAATGAACGCCCTGCAAATGAAGAGAGCACCTGCGGGAGAGAAGAAACAATGCCGACCACTGAAAACTGAGTCTCTAACGGGGTGTGGATCAGTGATGAATTGGCAAATACCAAGCGATACTCGTCACAGCCAGTCGAATTGACTGAAGGCTGGATAGCCTCAAGCTAGAGCCAGGCAGACAAATCAAAAGGCCCAGGCGGCAGGATTAATAAATAGAATGGCTTTGCAAGAAGGCACGAACAAGAGTATTAAAGGTTATTGCTCAAAAGGAAAGGAAGGGAGAAAATCAATTGTCACCCGTGTCGTACTCTGATCAATTACGAACCAACAGAAATATTGTCTGATGGGGTTCGAGAGATGAAAGTGTCTGGCGGGGGCAAAAGGGGGCCAGTCAAGCGTTTCGGAAGATGGTCGTATTGAGAATAAATGAGACGTGTCCAAAGCAGTGAATGAATGGAGAAATTCAAGCAGTCGAATTGTAAGAAGTGAGCGACGGGAGATGAAGTAAAGTAATAATAATCGTAAAGGAAAATCTTGCTAACGAATAACTACTAAGATGGTCTAAGTCATTGGGTCTTTAGATGAGATGCCCCAAAATGGAAGGGTCAAAGGCAATGGGTCAACTTGCGGCAGGATCGACCAAGGCTGAAGCAAACCTGTATCATCAACATCCAAGGACGCTCCATCATTCTAACTATTAGCTTGATAAATCAACAAAGACATCATTATACTTGATCCGGCTGCCATGTCCCTCTGTCAAAACGTCAAAGAGTCTGCAAAAGGAAAAAGGAAAAAGGAAAGTTTACCTAACATCGCGTTAAAGCAACACACCCTGGATCACCACTATTGGTAAAGAAAGAAGGAGAAAAAGAATACGAATGGATACAAGACGTTGCATCCAATCTAACACTACCACGCGATACAAGACGAAAATATTAATGCCGATGGAATAATAGATTGACGGACAGAGACGGGGGGTGATACCCAACTTACCGGGGGTTCGGATCAGATGAACATTGTCGTCACTTGAAAACTATTTCTGATATGATTCAATACTCAACCCCTGGTCACTGGTCTCGCGTAGCTATTGACCAGCTAATTAGCGCCTGCTAACAAGTCCATGGATGGGTTAATGTCGATCAGGTATCCGTGTTGATGGTGTTGTTAGTGTAGGTACAGACGAAGCTTGTAAAGTGGACAGCAAATAGAGAAGATATGATATCTTGGAATATGATGGGAAAAGGAAAGATACCTTTGGAAGCTGTATGTGTTGGTGTAAGCTAAGAAGACTTAAAGTGTTGCACTATGAACAAGGGTTGTCGATATAGGTAGATATGCAGGTATAATAATCTGTTATAAAGATTGGACCCAAAGATCGTCATGAACCATAAAGTGCATATAATACAATGAATACTTTCATAACAGTATAATTAACAAAAAAACTAGTAGCAGAGACTGATCAACCACTTTTGCGCATAAACTCAATAACATAGATGCATATTAAATCTCGGGGTCATCCTAGCGTTGTGTTCGGGCTGGAGAGGAGGGTCTTGGTCAGTCATCAGGATCATGGATCGATTCTGAAACTCGTACTTATCTCGCGATATCCGTAGCAACGGAATTCCAATCGATATCAGGAAATAAGAACGCAAGATGCTTGGCGTTAGCAACATTGTCAAGTGAATACCTAGGTAGGTGATCAACTTCAAACTTAATATCCGTTTGTGTGAGGTTGCCCAGTGATATGATATCGGAGTCGTTCTAGAAATCATAAATCGTGATAATAAAGATGTTTGCTGCTGTTTGCGTCGGTCTCTGTAATACATACCTCGTTGAACTCCATGCTTAATCCCTGTCTTTTGTCCTGTGCATTCTGACTTTGGTGTATGTACAGAGTAGTGCAACTATTATCGTGCAACCAGTCATCGTCAACGCTCCCTTTCCTTTTCGTCTCGTACAGAAAGAAGCTTACTGCAGGGTCCATTGCCGTTCCTGTTCCTGTGCCTGTGCCTGTGCCTGAGCTCCTTTGCCTGCATTTGGTGTCACCAATGTCGATCATTAACCTCTTTCAGCCCAAGCCATAAGTAAATATCTGGTTACCCCTTTGTTGACTGACGATTAAATAAAACGACATCACGATAACCATGATATCAGCAGACCAACTCTCTGATACTGATCGATTCGATTCACTTCCAATACGCCCTAACACCAAACGGCTTCTGGAAGACACGGATGCTCCCTCAGATCCTTGCTCTAATACTTACCAGGGAAAACGGAGCCACTCGCCTGAGCTCTCTCACGACTCTATGTACATAATACTCTCCATCACCGTTAATAATACACAATTCACCCCTGCCGAAGTCCCCATCTGCCTTTCCTGTCCAGTCGGTATTAGCGAAAACGGATGAACTGGAGCTTGTAGCTGGAGGCCCAGGTCCAGTGTAATTTCGCCCGTGCCTGTCCCGCCAACCATTCAAAGTCAAGCCCGGCCTTTCCATGAGCCAGGGTTGCCCCATCCCCATCAACAACCCCTGGAAAGGAAATCATCCATCCATCCAATTGCCCCTTCACTCACCTTTCGGCTCTTTTTAATTAATCTAATTCCTCTCCCCTCCTTGTCCTGTCCTGTCCTGTCTTGTCTTTTCTTGCCAGGCATCATCTTGTCTTGTCTTGTTCTGTCCTGCCTTTTCTGTCTTCTGTCTTCTTCTTTTGCTACGGCACCCTTCCATAAACTGACTCTCGTTTCTTCTATTCGCTCTCTCATCCTCTATATCGCTCTCTATATTGGTCCAGCCCAGCCCAGCCCAGCCCTGGCCCCATCTCTCTTAGGCTATTGCTGCAACTACCAACCGAGCTATCTTGAGCAAGCTATCGTCTCGAGTGGGACTCATCATCTCTTGTGTTTGTTTGTGCACCTGTATAAGCGCAGATCGTTATTCACATCACATCACACATCACGTCACGCACGAATTATCGTCCACAAAATAGCAAGGCTGATTCCCCGGCGGTTCCTTATCATACAACGTTGCACATCGACATTTCCAGCTGCATCACTATAGCACTGGACCGGCCGTTACCTTGTACCACAGAGCAAACACGACATGATGGCTACCACCAACAACCAAACACCGTTGCTTCGCTGCGAGTCGCCGCCTCCAGACGCCCTGCCCACACCAGCCCTCGGCGCATGCCCGGAACTCTCTCGATGCTTGTCGACAACGTCCTCTTGGTCTCATGGCAGTAATGATGCCAACTCCAGGGATTCCCTCGGCATCGAAAACTACAACCGCCACTCCACCGGCAGCCTCGATGTCAGCAGCATGAAGCAGCGTCGAGATGTATCGACTTCGAGACACTCCAGCTACAACCTGGATGGTCGAAGCCGTCGTCGTGGCTACATGCGGCCACAAGGAACAGATTTCGCCGAGAGTGCACGATCTCGTGAGAGTGTCATGAGTCTCGGCAGCATCGCACATCTGCAGTACTACTTTGCCAGAACCGGCTTACTTGATGGCAAGGGCGGTCAATTGGCCAGAAAGAAGCAGCAACGTGCCACCCTTGATCTCTCGTCCTTGGATACCAACTCGGGCTCATTGCCCAACATTGTCGGTTCAGATGTCGATTCATATGATTCCACCAGCAGCAGCCCAGACTTTAACTCGCAGGGATTCGGCAATGACATCGTCGAGTCCCCAACAACCGAAGATATGGAGGAGTTTTTCGATGATACCTTCAGCGATGTTGGGGGGCACATGCTCCCCCCAACTGTGAGCACCTACCATCACCGAGAAAACATAGTCCCGAAGCCGCCTACCATCATGGAGCTCAAGTCAGAACTCGAGCAAGCGCTGGGTGACGCAAAGGATGCTTTAGACGAAGTAGAGGCGCGAAGAGCCGGCACTTGGGAGTCACCGGCTGACGCCCCCGAATATCCCAACATGCCAAAGGAACATACCCAGGGGTGGTTTGAGCTCCAGGGAATGCACATCCTGGATGTCGTGACACTAGCAATCCGTGCGGCAAAGATGTACTACACAGCTCATGAGCTGCCCGACCGCCTTGACTCTATTAAACCCGAGAAGCAGGTCAGAGCGGACCTCTTGGCTGTGATGGAGACTCTGAGACAAATGGCCACTAGGAATTTCAAGGAAGGCATGAGGGATGAGGAGACCAAGACGATGACCAACTGGATCGACAGTGTGTTTGACATCCTGAAGCAGGAGCAAGAGATTGAGGATGCTGAGATTGCTGAGCGGGATGGATGGATCTGGGCCAAGGGTGATTGGACTGGCCGTGAGTTGGAGCGAGAGCGACAGTTCCTCTTGTCCATGGACACCACATCTGAGCCCTTGCCTGAATGGAAGCCCATGTCGGCTACAGATGAGAAGCCTACACCTTTCCTTGAAGCCATGCAGGACGGTGTTCGGCTTGTCAAGCTTCACAACGCCGTTGTACACAAATCACGAAGACGATTTGGTTCTATCGGATCATACCACAGCGATACCCAGAAACCCTACCGCTGTGCCGACAACCTGCGTTACTGGGTCAAGGCGGCTGAACTGCGCTTTGAGGTTATGTTGAAGGTCGATGTTTTGGCTGTTCAGTACAACACATCCCCCCAGGCCTGGCTAGACTTTGAGGCCGCCATCCTCAAGTGGTCTCGCCACGTTCGCGATGAGGTTACCCGCGAGTTGGCGCTATAGGACAAGGTCTCCAAACAGACATTCTTTTGTTTTTTCACAGTGATCGAGGGACATGGCCAGCTCGATGCACTGATATTCTAATGATTGGACGTTGAGGATTCCCCCTTGGAGTTTTGTCGGGTTTATATTTCTTATTCTTCTTATTTTCTTTGTCTACTATGTTTTTTATTTCTTACCCTCGGAGGGCGGATATTACATGAAATTGCATATTGTGCAGAGACCGGAGGATTCTTCTTCTTTACCGACACGACGGAAGCGCTTTAGAACATTTGTATTCCCCCTTTTTCGACGATTTGGGCTTAGAGAGTCCTTAATCCCCCTTTTCTTAGAGAGAAAGAACATCATTACATTAGCATATACCCATTGCATAGGCCTTATGGAGATGAAGACATGTTCAGCTTAGGCTGATAGACTGAATATAAACTAAACAAAGTAAAAATAAAAACACACTGAATAGAAAAATAGTTCCTACATCTGCGTTCGTGATTTCGGGAACAACATATAGCATCACATGGGAATTATAGAAGCAACACAAGTCACGTTTTCAGTTCTAAGAGATTAATAGTATTAAAGTTGTTTTTCAATTTTTATTCTCCAATTATTTATCTAGATAAAAGGTATTCATGCAAAACCAAAAACAAACCAGAAATTCAAACTGTCATGTACCAAGCCGATTGACAGGCTATCTACTTACTGGAACTCCGTGGATATCATATCATAGCATACCGTATTGTCCCATTCCATTTCGTTCTCAAGTTCATTACTCCGCTGTAACTCGCCCTTACTCGATATCGATCTTGTGGATCTCAGTCCACTCCTTCTCGGCCTTGGGGACAGTGATGATCAAGACACCATCCTCCATCTTGGCAGTGATGCCCAGGCCGTCAACCTCATCGCGCTCGTTAGCTCCCACAGGGGGTAGCGTCACGGTGCGCTCAAACATGCCGACCTTGCGCTCGCTGGAGGCGAGAGAGTTGAGGAAGGCCTCGTCGCCAGGGCGGTGGACAACACCGGAGATCTTGAGAAGGCTGCGGGCGGCGTCCCAGTTGAGACCAATGTCCTCCTTCTTTGCACCGGGAAGGGCGACGTGGATGACGTACGACTTTTCGGTGTTGAAGACGTCAATGGGTGGGTTGAATGAGGAGTCTGATGATTCAGTAGTGGAGCTAGTGGTTCGGTCTTGGTTCTGTGTCTCCTGGAACTGCTCGCGCATGTTGCGGAAGAAAGGATGGCTGGCCCAACCGCGAAAGAGAGCAGGGAAATCAAAGGGGCCACCGTAAGGAGGAGGAGGAGGGTGAGGTCCGTGGTGAGGACCATGGTGAGGGCCATGATGGGGGCCATGTCCATGAGGGAAACCTCCACGACCTCGTCCACCTCGAGGACCGCCACGGCCGCGACCACGTCCAGGCCACTGGGGGCCAGCTCCGCAGTGGTTCTCTTCAGGAGCAACTTCCTCAGGGTCAGGGATGTTCAGAGTCTCTTCAGAAGGGCGGCTGTCGGTACTGGTAGCTTCTTTTGGCTGCTCGCTGCGAGTGCGAGAGTCGGGAGCGTTCTCGCCGGTGAACCAAGGACCCCAGACGAAGCCATCAGCCTCGGGGGGTGGGGGAGGACCACGAGGACCTCGAGGGCCGTGATGGGGACCAGGAGCACCAACTCCAGGTCCTCCAAAGGGGAAACCGGCCATGAAAGAGGGAAGGGGAGTCTCGGTTTGGTGATCAACGCCACGGCCGGTTCCCTGGTTGGGGTCAAACTGCTGGACAAAGTCCCAGAAGTTCATGTTGTTGTTGTATGGATTCTGGTGTGGGCTCATGATGGATGCGTGTGTATGTTTATGTTCGGCAAATTATGAGTATTTAAATAAGTAGTGAGAGTGTTTGAATAGGTGAGTAAAGCTGGTGGTTAAATATCATGTCATGAGGGTTGGTAGCATACGATTTATATAAAAAATTCTCCATATTAACTAGATGGGGCATCTCATCCGCTAGGAGGCGAGATCTAGACACATGCGTAACCCGCATCGTAACCTTGATTAGGCAAAGACAGAGCACGTACACTTGAAAACAATCAATCGAACCATTTGGACATGCGGAGAAGAGGGAAAATGTTTGGTTGTTCGGGACATTCTTGTCCGCGCGTCCGCTCACAGGGACATTCAAAGAGTTTCGCCTCCAAAACGTGTCCGAGTCTGGGGTTAAAGAGAAGTACAAGCGGTCCCGAAGATCCAATTAGACGCCCGGGGGCGAATAGTTGAGCCACACTTTAGATTTCAAAGGCCTGGGCTGGTCCGTTGATTCGGTGCCGAGTTGCTGTGCCTCGCACTTTTCTAACGTGCGATGGGCGGACAAACCAACAATAATCTGTCCGCGCTTGGAAGAATGTAGCAGCTAAAGGAACTCATTAGCATATTTTCGCTGCCTAAAGAATGGACTAATGTTGAAGACGCCTAAAAACGCTGACTCACTTGTTGTTAGTTCCTACATGTCGCCACATCAGATTAGATCGATCAGTCTTTAATAGTTGCGTGGACATTTGATGTCTTTATTGTCATTTGATTTGTTAAAATATTTTGATTATTGACTTGGATAGAAAATAGTGACTCTATCCTATCTATCTTACGTTTTCACTCGTCACCATACCACCCTGGTTTGTGGTTGTTTACCTTGATTTCAGTTGTCTCACCACCTAAATCTGCCCACTTACACGGCTGGTCTACGTCACCCATATTGCCTGTCACTTGTTTGCGCAAGCAACAAAGTCGGCGAATAATATCATTTCTCCTCGGGGAATGAATCTCAAACTCTCATTTCAATCATCGAGAAGAACCAACGGAAATAAACATATTTCTGACCCAGATCACTCAGACAGTAGCCACTTCAAACCTTCAGCAGCATCCCTCTCACGCTTCTGCGAAATCTCAAGTTCAGGAAACATAGCCCAGAATGCATGAGGCAGACCAGGATAGATGTCAATCTTGGTAGGAACTCCTTCGTCCTTGTAGACCTGCTCAAGAATAATGCTGCAGTCTCGTACAGGATCCATCCCACAGGCCTGGAAGTAAGTCTTGGGAAGCCCCGCATGGCTGGGAAAGGCGACAGGAAACGCCAGAGGGCTCTTCATGTCGGGTTTGTACTTGGCTGTTATCTTCTAGTCAGTGAAATATTACATCGTAACGTGAACTGTGTTACCATACAGTGAACAAAATTCATCGACTCGCTGCTAAACACAGGAGCCTTGGCGCACTGCTCCCAGCTAATGAAGTGGTCCTTGTATTTCTCGGGAACGGTCTGATCATTGACTCCAGAGGTGATCGGTGCGTAGACGCCAGTCAGGAGAGGTTCAATCTCGGCGTCGTGGTACAAGTGCGAAACAACCAGAGATATGTCGGCGCCTGAGCTGGTACCTCCAATGATGAAGCCCTTGGATGGGTTGATCCCGAACTTGTCTGCATTCTGAGATGCCTACTTTATTTTATTAATCCCGTTCCCCTTCCTTCTGTAGATTTATTGGAATGTACTCACCCAAACGGTTGCATCAAAAGCATCGTTGATGGCTTGAGGGAAGACATGCTCAGGGGCATGACGGTAGTCAATGTTGAGAGCAATACCCCCAAGCTTCGTAAACTGAGCACATAGCCCTGCCTCAGTTTCGAGATCACCTGTGACGAAGCCGCCGCCATGAAATACGATCAGCCCAGGGCGCCCGTCGGAAGGTGTCCAGTGGTTTGGTGTGTATGATCGTGCATTGACTTCAAAGCCGTCTCGGAGAGGTATCTTGAAGTCTTGCATCTGATATGAGAGCGTTTCTGGGTCGGGTTTGGGCTGGAACTGCCTAAGTTGTGCCATCATCTCTCTGAAAGCATCGAGATCGGTGCTCATATCCCAGCCGTTGAGCATTGGGTTATGGGCCCTGATGATCTGTTTTATTGTCAATGATTTGAGTGATTATGGGTTCAGGTCTAGGGACTAACGGGCTCAAATTCGGGGTGTGCATCTCCAAGGGCACGGGTTTCCTCGATAGTGAGCATGGCGAAGTTGTTGAATTGAACTCTGGGATGAACGGATAGATGAATTGATGCTGGTTATAGATAGTATAGGAATTCGAGTTAAGGGGCGAATGCTCTATCTTTATACTCGGAATGGATAAACTATTTGTTGAGTAGAACAGTTGTATCTACCTCTGTATGCTAGCAGTCACATTGACCGGTTATTGGTTATCCGAGTATAGAAGGATCGCGGGGAATCTGTTTAGGGGGATGAGGTCTGAGTTGTTCTCACAAATGATTGGATGTGAGTACATCTCCAACTTTGACACCACCGATTCATCACCAGGCGGGTGAGAATATAGTCTTGTCACCGGCATAAATCCGTAAATGCCGTTCAACAGTGGACCCTTTACCAATTGTCCGGTCCTTAGAAAGACTCCAGCTGAAGTCAGGGACCATTATCCTAAATTGGTAATGAAATTATGTTGAGTTGCTTGAATCACCTCAACAGATTCAACATTTGACTATATTTTACCTTTATCTCTACTACCTAAAAGCGACATCTGCAAAGTTGAAAATGACGTCAAACTCCAAAGCGCGAAGTCATCGCGACGCCACGTGAGAAGTAAACAGTGATTGGTCAGCTTTGTCAATTCAGCTTAGAAATTCGCCATTTGAGAGAAAATGGTCTGAAGTAATGTTATTTGCGGCCCGTAGATTCGGTAACTAGCTCCAACGTCAACTTGGTCGGCTATTCTTTTTCTTACCAAACTTATTACTCTGCAATTCCTCAGATTAACTGCCTGCAAATAAATAACACAAAATGGACGCTGCTCAAACAACAATCTGTACGTCTCCGCTTCATGTCTGTCATCTTCAATTCTTGCTGACCCAACCCTATAGCCTCGCCTGTGAGCGCTGCTGCAAACGTTACGTCCACTTCCACCACAGCCACCAACAAGCCCAAGGTGAGCCTCACCCGTCGATCACAATTGTCATCAATTGCCATGCTAACACTCTTTTTCAAAAGCCCTGCTGTGTGTGCAAGGACGAGAAGGCCAAGCGCGATGAGTGCATGCTCTTCTCCAACGCAAAAGACCCTGCCGCCGACTGCAAGTCTATGATCGACCAGTACCGATCCTGCATGTCGGGCTTTGGATTCCAGGTTTAAACAAGACGAAAAAGGCGACGACTGTCGATGACGAAATGATTCCTTTGGTCACAATTACGGGCCGTGTACAACATTAGACGGTATAATGTAGAATTACGGGCAATCCATGCATTTTCCTCTCCAGTTAACGTTCCTGTCAGCAGTGGCGTGACATTTCGAGTACGCCCAATATATTGCGCAACCTTCTCATTCTGTCCTTTTATGCTTGACCCATTCTTCAGATTGAATCTCAAAATGGCTGTGTCGACTATACTCTGGTTCCCCTCCGATGCCGCTCATCCACCAACGCCGGCCATGACATGGCCCAACATGACAATCTTGCCGTCCTTCCCACTCACTATCTTGCCTTCCTAGCATTATCTTCTCTACCCTTGAAGCTTGACTTCATCATGTCCTCCACTACCCGGGTTGTAGAGGTAACTTGATCGACGAGTGTCTCCATCTGCTGTTCGATGACTTTCCTGCGCTCAATAGCCTCGATAACCCTGGTGATGGCAGAAGCAATGGCATCGAGTCTGGAAGGGGCAAGTGTCAGCTGGAATTTCATTTCAAAGACATAAATGGAAACCTACTCTGTGGCACGTTGGTCTTGTTGAAATGCGACAACGCGAGAGCGCAAGTTGGCCATTTCGGTGGCTGTCTCCTGCACAATCTCAGACATGCGGTCATTCCTTTCTTTCTTCAGCTAATAGAGGAACGATTAGGTAGCTGGAGGTGAGAGTGGAATATTGTTTGAACCTACCTGAACCAGTTGGGTTTGGGCTTGGAAACCGATTACGCCAGGGTCGCTTTCCTCGTTGCCTGTGTTTCTTCGTGCCATGATCAATTAGGTAGGTGTTGTTCAGATGAGCGAAAGAACTATTCAGGTCAGATGCCGGATTTATCTCAAAGAAATTTCACATTGTTGTGATGAGGTGATTAGGTCAGTTGGGCAACTCGCGAGGAAGGAGCGGCCTCCCTCAATAACCTGCCTACCTGCCTAAAAATAATAGCGAGTCTCCGCTATGAAAGATCACGATTAAGTGTCAACCATTTCCTCAACGTCACCCCTTTCCTGGGTATCAACTACAGAAAATGTCGATATTAAATAACAATAATGCCAATAGAACCCATGCAGACATGTCCTACCTGCTGCCTTCCAGTAGATATCTCAATAATAGGAGACGAGGAGCAGTTTGCCAACAGTACTGGGAGATGACTGTAATGTACATCGAGGGGATTCCACCACGCCAACATTCCATAGTTCCTATGTCGGGCATGACATTGCTGTCATCTGGACTATTCTCGAGGTATAATCGGATTCTATACAAACCCAGATCGGCAAGCGGTATTATCGACTATGGAAACATGCAGTTATACTTCAACCCCCCCATCCCACTCTTTGTTGCCCGGTTTGTGAAGCCATCACCACCATTCACTTTTTAACCACTAGCCACCTTCTTAACACAACACACTATCCCTACCTACCTAGGCAGATATCGTCGATGAGGTCACATACAAAAAGGCAGAAAAGCCAAAAAGAAGATTGCCAAGACTGGGGTTCGAACCCAGGCATCTCTCGATACTGCAGGATAACCTAGAAATAGGAAATACTTAAATGCAGCGCCTTAAACCACTCGGCCATCTTGGCGTTAAGGGTTTCAGTTCTTTATTCCCGTCTATATAGACACTGTGGTTTGTGTGACTTGACAAGTCGATCAGTTTCAACTCTGTAACCCAAGCATCACTAATGCTGTCGTAAACACCAGTGCCCTTTCTAAAGGCATTTCTGTTACCAATAGTGTTCCGTTGCCTCTTCTCACAATCACCGATTATTGTGGGCTATCGGGCATCAGCTACGAGCTACGACAAGAGGAACTGCTATGAAGAAGCAGTTCCGCATATTTATTTTCCTAAACCTTGAGGCACTATAATCAGTGTCTATCCAATAGTAATCTACAAAATGTATAGACCAGAACGAAAAGGAAGTTGTCATCACATATGTCAATTATGGGTGTCATTGACCCAGTCTATATGGTTCAATACTTTTGTAGCAGACTCATAACCCATTTTGGTATTTTCATACAACCGAAGGCAGATCCTGCTGAGGGGATATCTCACTCTAACGGGTCAAAGCAATGTCGTCTATCCTCAGAATCATCTTGACAGTCTCGGCCGCCAACTCGATCGCGCTTGTGCTTACGAGAAGAGGTTGCAAGACATTCTCCTTGGAGATGTTGGTGTTAACACCTCCCGACTTAATACTGACACCGGCATTCTTGTCGCCCATCTCGTGGCGGTGTCGCAGTTCTGTGACAACCTTGATGCTGTTCAGACCGGCGTTCTCGGCCAGTGTGGTAGGGATAACCTCGAGAGCATCCGCAAAGGCCTTCCAGCAAATGGCCTCAGTACCTGTCAAGCTGCGCGCTTGCTTGGAGAGCTGTGCCGCAATCTCAATCTCAGGGGCACCACCACCAGCGATGAGGGCCTTCTTCTTGACCAGACATCGCACAACACACAGAGCATCGTGCAGACTTCGCTCAGCCTCCTCCAAAATCAGAGAGTTGGCACCTCGAACAACGACGGAGACAGTCTTGCCGACAGACTTGGTACCGGTAACCTTGACCATGCGTGATCCGGAAGACTGAACCTCCTCAACCAAATCAGCATATCCCAGCTTATCCTCGGTGAAAGAGTCAATGTCGGCAATGGGCTTGCAGCCAGTAGACTTGCAGATGAACTCGACCTCATCACGCTCAATATCCTTAATTGCAAGGATACCAAGCTTGGCCAAAAAGTGTAGCGATAGGTCGTTGACGGCATCTCGTAGGATAGACTTCTGGATAAAAAGGACGTTGCACTTGGCCTTCTTAATCTTTTTGGCCATATTGAGAAGGTATAGTCGCTCCTCCTTAACGATCTTGTCCATCTGTCGGTAGTCGTTGACCTGAATGGTGTTCTCCATCTGTAGGTTGTCAGTAATGGTTCATAGCTGGGTAGGTGCAATAAAACTTACATCAGGCTTGGGAGGGCTCAGCTGGAACTGGATGAGACCAATTCGAGCCTTCTCCATACGAGCAGGACCACCAGCATTCTTGAGGACAGGCTGAGTAAGGACCAAACCGTCGATAAGCTCACTATCCTCGATCGTTCCACCAACTCGCTTGACAATTCGGATGTTCTTAAGATCAACATTGTCGGCAGTCTTCAGGTCGATAGTCTTTGTGACCGAGTTCACCGCCATGGGTCCGAGCAGGTTCGAATATTGTGACACGATCTTGGATGACAGGGATGTGTTGGCGGCTTGAAGAAGCGAAGAAGTGTCGCTAAGGGTGATAGGAAGGGACATATCGTGAAGAACCTCCACGGCAGCGGCGGCAGCTCTTTGGAACGACTCCGAAATGACGGAAGGGTGAATACCCTTGGAGAGAAGTCGGTCAGCAGCACCGAGCAGACTGCCACAAATGACGACGACGGAGGTTGTTCCGTCACCGGCCTCGACATCCTGAGCGCCAGAAAGGTTGACAAGCATCTTTGCTGTGGGGTGCATGACAGCCATGCTCTTAAGCATAGTGTTTCCATCGTTGGTGATGATGGTTTCGCCCTTTCCACCTCGAATCATTTTATCCATACCTCGAGGACCGAGGGAAGTTCTGACGGCATCGGCGACGGCTATGTAATCGTTAGCCTAGTTGAAGTTTGTTGTTGGATCGAAAGCGCCATACCTCGGGCAGCGACGATGTTGGAGGAGCGCACCGCCATGGGCTTCTCCTTATCCTATCCATATAGTTAGCGGGGTGAAGCTCAAGAGCTTGATTTAAGCTGTACATACACGAAAAGTAGCATTGCTAGAAGCACCTGCTGCAGGTGCAGAAGCCACGGCCGGTGCAGACATTTTTGAGAATAAATTAGCGGTCGCTTGAATCCTCAAAGTAAAGAAGTGATGTTGATGGCGGGGCTTTGAAGGAAACACGGCTGAACTTCTTGGAGATGTCCCACCTCCCCTAGGCTGCCCTACTCCGCCATACAATTGTCAACTTAGAAATTTTGGATCGGGGGTACAGATCATCCAGCTCCGAGGGGTTCCTTGAGCTAGCCTTCAAAGGGTTAGAGGGTCTAGCTGCTGCGTTGCCTCTGCCAGCAGCCACTACCAATTGCGTGGGTCCGTGCTCCAAGCTGGCTCAAGGCAACTCACAGATTACGGAAGGCCTTCGGTGACACCTCCAACTCCAAACAACTACGGCTCCAGCATCAACAATTCGGCTCTCATTCTCCCACATAGATATCTCGTCACCGCACGCGCTCCCGGATATCAATAAATCTTATACTTGCTGAATTCTTAGACGATAGGAGACTTGCGGATTTCATCATGGTCAGTTGGCGTGCCATGGAAGCTCGACTGTGTACCATACTAACACCTGCCCCAGCCTTCCGCAACCGGCTCAAACTGGGAGAAGTACCAGAAGAACTTTGCCGACGATGAGGTAGAAGAGAAGAAGATCACACCTCTAACAGACGAGTACGAACTACTTTATTTACAATGACAATGCGACTGGCCAGCTAACTTGGCTTCCAGGGATATCCAGGTCCTCAAGACCTACGGTGCCGCGCCTTATGGAACATCTATCAAGAAGCTTGAAAAGCAAATTAAGGAGAAGCAACAAAGTGTCGATGAGAAGATTGGAGTCAAGGTTGGATTCATCATGCTTAAAGCAGTATGCCATATTAATCTTGATAGGAATCTGACACAGGACTTGCGCCACCGCATTTATGGGATATCGCTGCCGATCGCCAACGAATGTCCGAAGAGCAGCCCTTTCAGGTAGCTCGCTGCACGAAGATTATTGCCGACGAGAAGGGCGATGAGTCCAAAAGCAAGTATGTCATTAACGTCAAACAAATTGCAAAGTTTGTCGTGCAACTTGGAGAACGAGTCAGCCCCACGGATATCGAGGAGGGCATGCGGGTTGGTGTCGATAGGAACAAGTACCAGATCATGCTTCCGCTTCCGCCCAAGATCGACGCGAGCGTAACAATGATGACCGTGGAGGAGAAGCCTGACGTCACCTACGGCGATGTTGGTGGTTGTAAGGAGCAGGTCGAAAAGCTGAGAGAAGTCGTGGAGATGCCCTTGCTGTCTCCCGAGCGTTTTGTGAACCTAGGTATCGACCCTCCCAAAGGTGCCCTGCTCTACGGCCCTCCCGGAACCGGAAAGACCCTTTGTGCACGAGCTGTCGCCAACCGAACAGACGCTACCTTTATCCGAGTTATTGGTAGTGAGTTGGTCCAGAAGTACGTCGGTGAGGGTGCCAGGATGGTCAGAGAATTGTTCGAGATGGCTCGAACAAAGAAGGCTTGCATTATATTCTTTGACGAAATCGATGCTATTGGTGGTGCCCGATTCGACGATGGTGCTGGCGGAGACAATGAAGTTCAACGTACCATGCTTGAGCTGATTACCCAGCTTGACGGTTTCGACGCCCGAGGAAACATCAAGGTCATGTTTGCGACCAACAGACCCTCGACATTGGATCCCGCCCTGATGCGACCTGGACGTATCGATCGAAAGATCGAGTTCTCATTGCCTGATCTCGAAGGCCGCGCCAACATTCTCCGCATTCACGCAAAATCCATGTCTGTTGAGCGAGACATCCGATGGGAGCTCATCTCTCGTCTCTGCCCCAACGCAACAGGTGCTGAACTGCGCAGTGTGTGCACTGAAGCCGGTATGTATGCCATCCGCGCCAGGAGAAAGGTCGCCTCGGAGAAGGATTTCCTCAGCGCTGTAGACAAGGTTATTAAGGGCAACCTCAAGTTCAACTCTACAGCGACGTACATGCAGTACAACTAGATATGTTCACCATAGCGAAAGGTGTAATTTAATGCGGTGTATGATTAGAGGACAATTAGATGGCGGAACTTGGAACGTCACAATGAATTAAATTGCTTCTGAAAGACATTTCTCTTTAATCAACTATTATACAATGCTACAAGTCGTAGTATTCCAATTGCTTTGATAAGTCTACCTAATGTTAATAAAACCCAAATACGTCAAAAAGGGAGGCCTTCAAGACCCTATGCCCGAAACACCATTCATTACCCTCCATCTATCACATAACAATGCCATGCCAGTAATTCCATGCCGTCCAGTTTTTCCCATTCAAGTTTAATGTCCTCGGCTCGAGCCTCCTGTGTGATGACGAAGATACGCGCCCAGCGCTCGCCTGACAAATCATCATTATCCGTAACAAACGCCATGTATGTCGTACTTGTTCCAAATCATGAACCTTCCATCCGTGAGAAGCAGCCCAAGCATGTTACATCTCCTTCTGTACCTCTTTCGATACAACAGCGGCTGCATACCACAGCCTGGTGCCCAACAGCCTTCCATCCTTGGTTCGATTGTTGTTGCCCGTCTTTTGTAGTGCCATTGTGTTGTGGTTCATCGTCCGCATCCTCCATGTGGAAAGACATTGAAAGCATTTCTTGCTCCGAAACTCCAGAACCCCCATCCATATTCCATCCGTGACATTCGCGAAGGCATACAAAGCAAGTACGCTGCTCACAACCCTGGCAGTCAGCAAAAGAGTCGAGGTGTGATTTTTTGGTCGGTCTGCGGTGGCAGATGTGGCACGGAGCGAGAGCATTTGTGACCCGGTTCTTAGTAGCGGGCTGAACTTGTAGCGTCTTGAGCTGCGATAAACATCGATTTCGGGGAGAAGTGCTGAGATCGCCCGCATCAAGAATATCGTCGTTGATCATACGGGGTTTCTTTGTCATAGGAAGAACCTTTCGGAGTTGAAGTTCTGGCCTTTGTTTGCGATAGTAAATATCCATGGAGTCTCCCGAGGGATATGTTGAGTATAACGGTCGCTCATCATCATCATCGCTGTATCTTCGCTTGCGTCCTGAGTGGTTGTCTTCTCCGACGAAGGGCATTGTGAGGTGCTTTTTGCCAGTGCTGCTTTTGAACATGCACGGCGCGGTAAAATAGACTTATTATGAGGATAAGAAACTTAGGGGCAAAATGATTGGTGGTGGGAGTTATCCGTACTGAGATGACAGAAAGGCGTATAATATGATCCGAGGTAGAAAGGAAGGAGGTGAGAGGAGTAATAGAGAGCTGAACAGAATTGAAGGAGAGCGTTGAGAGGGACGGTTACTGGTCACCAAGGCACCTGCCGTTGCAACCTCGAGAAAAGTGGCTCCTGCTTCGGCAGGTGGACGTTAATTCTGTGGCGCCAGCTGAGTGCCTATCTACCAATCAAAGTGCTGGGGGGAGCGGACAGGGCCGGCTTAGGGAGTCTCTACTGGAATTAGTATTGCCGCACCTTGATTGCATCGTGAACGTTTGATCGTGAACGAATAATCGTATACGGAGTACTTGGGATACGCTTAGCCACAATATCTATCTTCTATCTGGAAAGGGATCATCTTACTCTCAAAGGCGAAATTTAGAATTGTACGCATCACATATGCATAATATAGTAGGTAGCTACTGTCAGGGTGGAGGCGGGATTTCGTAAATCCAAGATTGAATTGCCTAGGACAATATTACTACTACCTTTTACTAACCATTATAATGTGTCATGGCATGGTGGTTTTATCCGTTTCTTTTTTGTTGAATACAAGCTATTTGAGACCTGATCATGATCTAGCATGGAAGGGAATAGGCAAATCTCTACTGTTATCTCATTGAGCTAATATCAAGTCAACAAAGGAGACTCGAATGATTCCAAGGATCCTGCAACAAATCATTATACATGTCCATCTGATACGTGGACGTTCACATATTTCACCAACTACCCCGCGAGACTTCCAGCATAAGTACTGTCGAATAAGAAGGTATTGAACGATTCATCTGATTTACACTCTAACATCCACTTCCAAACTTCATTCCATTCCACAACCAAACTTCTTTTATACCCGCCACCGCCGACAAAGGAGCTGCTCTAGGGGGCGACTAGTATACATATGAGATTTTGAGATCTTGCCCGTTTAGCGGCGGATCTTGACCTCCTTGGGAGGGTCGTAGGCGATCTTTCGGGACTTGAGCCAGGCCCACTTGTATCGCTTGACCCAGACACTGACAGCCCACAGGGAGGCAGAGACAACCAGAACCTTCATACCCATTCGCTTTCGGTCGTCCATCTCGGGCTCGGCAGCCCAGTTGAGGAACTCGACGACGTCCTTGGCCATCTGAGAGGTGGTGGCGGGGGTTCCATCCTCGTACTCGACGAGACCATCGTAAAGGACACGAGCCATGGCGATACCGGTACCGGGGAAGTAGGGGTTGAAGTTCATGCCGGGGGCGACCTGGACACCAGCGGGGGCCTCCTCGGGGTAACCAGTGAGCAAGCTGAAGATGTAGTCACAGCCACCGTGACGGGCCTTGATGATGAGAGACAGATCCGGGGGCAGGGCACCGTTGTTGGCAAATCGGGCAGCCTCCTCATTCTTGTAAGGGGGAAGCATGTAGTCGGCCAGCTTTCCGGGACGCATCTGGATCTCGCCCTGCTCATCAGGCTCGCCGGGGTACTCGTTCTCCTCGGCAAGGGCCTTGGCCTCATCGACGGTCAAGATGGAACCGACGAGAGTTCGGTAGGGGACTCGGCTAAGGGAGTGGCAGGACTGGCAGACCTCTTGGTAGACCTGGAAACCACGGCGGAGACTGCAAGGAGTGTCAGTAATTCGGCATGGCGTGTTAAGCAGGATCGGTGGCAGCTTACGCCTGGTGGTCGAAAGTCTTGAACATCTGGTTGTGGACCCAAGGGTACTTGGTAGGGTGAAGACTATATTGATACTGTTAGTGACTGGTGATGCAATGACCGTGCGAATCATCGATAGGCTGGATTTATGCCTCATCATTCAAATAGTGGCAATATAGAACACAGCAATCGATAACCAGGGGCATAACGTACCCCTCCTCAGCGGGAGTCATGGCAAAAGCCACAGGTCCATAAAGATGGTAGTACCAGGCCATGGAGCCGAGGGCGAGAGTGGTCGAGGCGGCGGCGGCCAGGTTCAGTCGAGTGGCAGTGGCATCACCGGCGGCGTTGGCGCTTGAGGAAGCGGCACGCTGCAAAGAAAATACAGTCAGCAATCTAGTACAGACAATTGAGGCGAATTGTAATGCGATTGGCGTAGTTGCGGCATGTCGAGGTTCGTGATGATGATATCTCGGCAAACGGGAAGCTCGTTGGCAGAGGTGGTAGAATCGTGCCATACCTTGGCGATAGCGGAAGGGCCGTTGCGAAGGCCATTGAGGGTGCGCGTCGAGCGCAAACACGACCTAGCAAACATTATGGGCGAGCTAGACCGTCACTGCTGCGATCGAATGTGAGGCGGCGAGATGGGGAGGTCGTTCTCGGAGTCGGAGGACAAAAGGGCTCAAGCAGAGATCATTAGCAGCATCAGACAAAATCCTATCGAGCGTTCCAATAAGCCGCCGCTGATTGGATGCGGATCGGATCGGAGTCACGTGTTCTTTTACTCTGGCCTTGCTCGGCTGAGCGGCCAGGTGACTTCCGCTGGTGAGCCTTCCAAATTTTTCCGACACCCGGGTTAAAGTCGGGTTCGACAATCTGCATGACCCAGCAGTCCCTAGCTGGCGCCAGCTCGGCTACGCATAGTGATGGGAAATTGCAAAAAATACCAGCCAGGGGCATCTTAGTACTCAAACCAAATCGGGTTATTCATTTACTGCCTAATTCTGTTTGTTGCCCCACCCCCACCTTGGACTGAATTCATATTCACACCAAACTTCGACACTCTTTCGCATTAAACTTCAACTTTTTTCTTTGGGTTTAGAAATAAAACAGTTTTCCTCTTTCCTTCGTAGCGATTCGCTCATTTCCCTTTCTTTCTTATAGAATGACTTCCTCCAACAAGGTGTTTTCCCTCGAGGGAAAGGGTCTCAAGCTCGACACTGCTGAGGATATCGAGGCTCACATTGCCCCTCTTCGATCTCAAGATGTCGAAGAGGTTCGCATTTTGGGCAACACTCTAGGTGTTGGCGCTTGCCAGCGCCTGGGTGAGGTTCTCGCGACAAAGAAGAACCTTCGAGTATGTATATTTCTTTTTAAACATGTCGTCAGTCGGCTTACACTGTATTCCAGATTGCCAACTTCGCCGACATCTTCACCGGCCGACTCCTGAGCGAAATCCCCGACGCCATCTCCTCCCTCCTGACCTCCGTCCTCAACCTCCCCAAGCTCAACACAGTCAACCTCAACGACAATGCATTCGGCTTGAACGTCCAAGCGCCTCTCGTGGCTTTCCTTTCCGCACACGTTCCTCTTCAGCACCTGTACCTGAACAACAACGGTATGGGTCCTCATGCTGGTATTCTCATTGCCGATGCGCTGTCCGAGCTTCACGGCAAGAAGGAGGCCGCCCGAAAGGAAGGAAAGGAGGTCCCCGACCTTGAGACTGTTATTTGCGGTCGCAACCGATTGGAGAACGGAAGTATGACAGCCTGGGCAAAGGCTTACAGCCTGCACAACAAGATCAAGACGATCAAGATGGTTCAGAACGGTATCCGACAGGAGGGTGTCTCTCATCTTCTGACTGAGGGTCTCAGCCACGCTTCTGAGCTCAAGGTTCTCGACTTGCAAGACAACACCTTTACCGCCACTGGTGCCAGAGCCTTGTCTAAGGTCGTTTCTAACTGGGCTTCCATTCAAGAGCTCGGCGTTGGTGACTCTCTGCTGGGACCCAAGGGTGGTATTCTCGTAGCCAACGCTCTGGCTAAGGGCAAGAATAACAAGCTTGAGATCCTGCGACTACAATATAACGAAATCCCTGCCAAGGGTATTAAGGCTTTCGCCACTGCTGCCAAGGACGGTCTGCCCGCCCTGAAGCGCATCGAGATCAACGGCAACATCCTCACTGAGGACGATGAGTCAATCATCGCCCTCCAGGAGCTCCTCGAAGAGCGCAAGGAGAAGTTCGCTGGTGATATTGTCAACGAAGATGACTGGGGTGTTGACGAGCTCGATGAGCTTGAGGAGCCCGACAGCGACGCCGAGGAAGAGGAGGACGAGGAAGAGGAGGACGAGGAGGAGGATGATGTCGAGCCTGAGGAGCGTGCTGAGAAGCTGGTCAAGGAGGCCGAGGAGGCTCAGGAGGAGCCTGTCATCCCTGTCAAGGACAAGGAGGTGGACGAGTTGGCAAAGAAGCTGGAGAAGACTGAGATTTAGACAAGGATATACATGAACTGCGCGATGATGACAATTCACTTCACAAGGCTTGAATGGAAATTTGATACCCCCTTTACAACAACCTGGATGAACTGATTGAGCCGGATATAAAACAGAGTAGACTGCGGTTTAAGAAACCAGTTGTCAAGGTTCAGCAGTTGAAGAAAAGGTGCATGTGTGTTTTAGATATATAGAATGAGAAACTTCAGTGAGGTCAAATTTCGTATAATGCGTGCCATGAGTAATGAGGCCTGTCAGCGATTGGAAGGGTCTAGTTGTTTGGAGTAGGTAGAGTAAAGTTAAGTGGTTTGTCAATTGAAAGCTAAAGCTCCTCCAACGCCATCTGATCCGTTTCCCTTAACTTAAAAGCCAGTTTCTTATGATAATCTCATCCATCCTAATGACCATACAAATAAATAATAAATTCCGTACAATATCTGGTCGTTCATGCCTTCGTCTCTCATTGCCTCCCCATGTGGTAGCGCGTGCAGTTCATCCATCGTCCAAAAGACTTCGGTCCAGTCTTCGTCTCCTGAATTGGGTGACTTGGATTGAAAAGTAGTGCTGTTCTGTTTCTCAGCATAATGAAAGTGTTGATCATCTACATGACATCCATCGTGTCCATCTCAGGTGCTCGGAACCCCTGGCAGGCGCCATACTGGGATGCCATTGCCAGTAGCTGTTGCTCGCGAGCATAATCAGGACCCATGTAAACCGGGTCAGTAGCGTGAGAGTAGAGTCCATAAGTGCTTCTGGGCTGAGAGTCCCGAGCCTCTCGCTCTCGCTCTCTTCGCATAAGCTCTTCGTAGCCGGACGCCATGTATGGCTCCATTTCAGGCTCTTGCTGGCTGACCCATCTGCCGTCGTTTGTTTGGACCTGTGTGCCGTCCAAGCTCATAACTTGATGTTGCTGAGACAGTCTGTCGTAGCGGATGCGGGCTAGTTGCTCCTCGTTCTCGACAGTAGTGCTGCTCCATGCAAGAGCAGGGATATCGCCGCCGTTTCCAGGAGGGCAGATATTCCAAAGCTCGATAAGTCTCTCCTGCTGAGCAGGCTCAGCGACCTTGAAAAGCTGGAGTTGTGAAGGAGTAAGTGTAGCTGGGTTAACGCCATGGTGCAGCAGGATGGCTTCGACACTTGGCGCTTGAGTCTGAGGTGGCTCTGAAGATCGACGAGGAATTTCCTGGTGCTGGGCCGCTTGGGCAATATGGGCAGAGTGTGTGTAATGAACGGAGGTGTAGATGATAGGCTCAGCAATTTCTGCTTTAGGCTCCTCTTGAGGCACAGGTGCAGGCTCGGGAATCGGGTTAAAGGTCAGGTTGCGGGCCAGGAGAGCAGCAAGCTCATCTTGTGAGTGCATGTCTTGCTGAGAGAATGCCATGACTGGTTTTCTTTGGTATCTATAGGTTTATTAGCATATTTCGCACAATATTGAGTCGGGAGGAATATGATAGGTACCAAGGTGGTTGAGTTAAAAGGGAGTGTCGAGGTAGTAGTAGTCAAGAGGGAGAGTCAAGCAATTTGTTGTTGTAAATGGAAATATCAGAGCACAGAAGTAGCAGGATCAAACTCCACGAGATTCTTTGGGGTTTCCTGTGAATATCAGGTCGATGTGTCTGATGCAATACCTGGTTGGGGTGGCGGAACGGAGCGATATATTGCTGTACGGAGGTGACTCGGGATCATGCGCAGGTGGACAAAGGAAGATGTGCTTGTTCTTTCTTTCTTTTTATATTTGGCAGCTAAGCTAAGCTTATGGAAAGTAGTAGTCAAAGAAAACTCGACGAGTCTTTTGGAGGAGAAGAGGAATATTTAAAAGGAACCTCGTCTCTTGTTCTTTGCTCAAAGGGCCCTTGGGTTAGGCCTTGACGGGCTTGGAGGGGTTTGTCTAAGGGCGGTGGATCGTTGGGTCGAGTTGCAGGGAGCGCACGGGGTGATGGTTAACGTTAGTGGGGAGATGAGCACGCCTGAGACGATCTTTTGTGAGGCGATTTATGCGGTGATTCAGAGAAATCTAAGGCTGAAGAATGGATAGAAAGTCGCTTCTTTGTATTGATTCGAACGAAATCGAAAAATACAAAGGGTTTTGTTGTTGACGTGAAGATTCAAAAATATATTGAGTGAATCGCGGGGGGATGTTGGTGCCAAAAAATGATGGAGGGGCAATGGATACTAAGTGAATGGATGGATGGATGAAACGTGGGACACTGCCCGCAGAACCGGCAGGGACAATGACAGTGGCATTCCCAGTGAATTCAGGTACCTTTCTAGGTCATGACGCAGTAAAAACACTTGGAACCGACTGACAGAGGCACATGATGACCCTTATGACAACATCAATTTCTACAACACACCATCTCAATAATTTTATACATCATCTTTTGTTCTGATCTTCACCTCTACAAAACTCTTGATATCATATTTAGTATATCTCTTCCATATCAAGAAAGCATGAACCAAAACCAATTTCACTCGCCTCGTTCACATCTTCACGCAAAAGGGATTTGATTCCAACAGCTTCAACCCATGTCTTATTGACCTGGCGTGACCCAATAAGCCTGTGCCACACGGCGACCGTCACACACTAATTGCTCTGCTATGCTTTAGTTCAACGCCGACATGGTTGTTTCTGCTGCATTTGCATTCCGTTTCCGAATCATCTGCTTTGACGTGGTTCATTTTATGTGAACTGCGCTGTTCTAATTGTCTCAATCTAGAGTCGTGGTTCCAGGCAAATGAGGGAACCGAACTCCAGGTGCCATCCATTGATACTCTCTCATCAGGCCTCAATGAACCTCAAACTCACCGCTAGCCAGCGAAAGCCTACACATCAAGTGGTTGTTTAGTTAGAGTGGCTCCTCAAGGGTCGACGCTATGTGAACTTTTATTACCTGCCGCCTAACGAGAGGCATGCGAACTGAACGGCGTGCTCTAGAGTTGGGTCTTGATGATAACGTTAGGTCCATTTCAGTTTCATTTTAGTCGCATTTCATGACCTTTTGAATATCCACTGAAAGCAAATAATCAGTTGAAGCCGTCATAGCATAATCGAATAAGAAGAATAAATGTGACAAAACCTAAGCTGAAACTGTCATCATCCAAAACACATGTCATATTCCATTGGTTCAACACTGAGACTTGAGGCTAAACTCGCCAGAGATGTGCGGTTCTAGACATTCAAGTCCCTACCTACCTAAACTTGTCCTGCAGGGAGCTGATGGATCCTTCCACAGCCACTCCTGTCCTAAAAGTAGATAGGTTGCACGCATGTAACGAGGTTGTTATATTGGCTAAGTTATTATAGCTAACTATAATGCAGAAGGCACTATAGTAAAGGCTATTAATATAATAATTAAGGTAAATAAAGCTAATCTCTATAATATATTACCTTAATCTTTTAATAATATTATTTATAATATAAATTAAATTATATTAATTTTTTATATAGTAATTAGACTTTATTCTTTTTTATAAATATAATAATATATTTTTTAATTAATTATTTTATAATAATATATTTTTATATTTTAAAGGCTATTTAACTTAATAATTTCTTTTTTTTATTATTTTTTTATAAAGTTCTTATTTTTAAGTATTTAATTATATAATTTTATTTTTATTATAATAAATATATTTTTCTATTTTTTAAAAAGATTATAAAGGCTTTATTTTTATTTATATAATTATTATAAGTTTAAATAAATTAATTTTACTTATATACTTATTTTTAATTATTTAATTTCTTTAAAATAGTCTTAAAATAAATCTTTTAATATTTATTTATTATTAATATTTTCTTTATATTATATTAAATATTTAAATAAAAGTAAATATAATCTATTTAAATATAAAATATATAATTTAAAATTATTAATATAGATTTTATATATTTTAAATAAATTAATTAAATTCTTTATTATATAAATAATATTTAAGTTTTATTAAATAATTATAAAAAGGTTTTTTATATTTTATAAAACTTAATATATAATTTTCTTAATTTATTAAAATATTTTTATATTATTATATTTATTTTTAATTATTATAGTAATAATAATAATTTAATATTTATTTATAAACTTTATTAATTTTAAATTTCTATTTTTAGTTTTTCTTTTATATTAATAAGAATTAAATTAAGTTTTCTTAAGGTTAAGTTTATATTCTTTAAATAGTTATTACTTAATAAAATATTTAAAATATTTAAATATTATAAAAAGGTTTAAAGTTAAATATTACTATAGCTAGTAATATTTTTAAATTTTTAATATATTAATAATTAAGATTTATTAAGATAGATATTAATACTTAATATTATTAATTTAATAAAAGGCTTTTTTATTTTATTACTTATTTTTATAATTAGTTTTTTATTAAATATATATTTTATTTTAATAAGCTTATACTTTATAGGTATAATATTAAATTAAACTTAAATTATATTTTATATTTTATTATAATAGCTTAAAATACTATATTAAAGAAATAATTATTATTATTATAGTAAATTACTTAAGGCTATTTAAATATTATACCCTAGTTTAATTTTTAAGTATTTAGAATTTTTATTTTATTTATAGAATAGTAATATATTTTATTAATAAATTTTATTATATAATTTATAATTAGTAAAATATATTTATATTTATTTATTAAAAGTAAATTAATAGGCCTAAAGTAATTTATTTTAATAAGCTCTTATAATATAAAGTATAAAATATTCCTAGGTTATATTTAAGGGATCTAGGGTATTATTTATTAATATATTATATATAAATAATAATAATTCTTAATATTATTTAATCTTAAAGGCTATTAGTATTTTCTTTTTAATTTCTTAATTATTATACTTATTATAAAGTATCTATATATATTATATACTTACTATAAAATAAGTAATATTTTACTTTCTATTATATATACTACTAGTAATTTATTACTTTCTATATAATATAGAATTTAATTAATAATTCTATATTATAAGATATATTACTTTATTAGCCTTTATTAACTCTTTTCTATTATATTTATATTACTAAGTAATATAAAAATAATCTTTATATATTAAGACTTATTTTTTTAATAGCCTATAGATAAGTAAAATAAAGTAAATAATAATTTTCTTAGTAGCTTTTTTTCTAGTAAAATTATATTTATAGTAAATTCTATAGTATATATTAAAATCTTTATAGGTAATATTTTACTAAAGACTTTTTTAATACCTAGCTTTAGTTTTATTAGTTTAATATTATTTTATAATTCTTTTAATAAGTATAATATTTTATTTACTAAGTATAATAGTTTATTTTTATAAAAGTAATAAATAAATTTAATATTAAATTCTCTTAGGATTTTAATTTATTAACTAATTTTACTATATAAATAATCTAGGTTTACTATAGAGTTTATAATTCCTTTATAATTAATATAAACCTTTATAAGGTATACTAAGTATAAGATTATCTATTTAGTTTTTTTTAATATTTTAATTATTATAAGTATTTCTTTTTTAAGTATTATATATTTTTACTTAGTATTATTTAATTTATTGCTTATTTATATAATAACCTTTATATATTTATAGTTTATAAAGGTAATCTTTTTACTTAATAGTATTTTATTAAGTTAAGAGAGTATAGCTTTTATATTTATTTTAAAGGTATTAATAGCTAGGTAAAATTATTTTAATAAATTAGCTTCTAAAGTAATATTCTTCTAGATATTATTATAGATCTTCTTAAGTACTATTTATACTTTAAAGGTCTATATTAATATATTTTATAAAATATTTATTATTAATATTAATATTTTACTTATTTTAATTTTCTTAGTAATTTATTTAAAGAATATTACCTTAATAGTATAAATAAAATTAGCTTTCTTAAGGATAAATTTTTATATAAATAGTATAAGGTATAAGAGTTATTATATATTATTTTAAGTATAAAGTAAGTTCTTTTTAAAATATTTCTATAGTTACTTAAACTTTTTCTAGTATTTTAATAAAAAGTAAATTCTATTTATATTAATTAAGAATCTAAAAGTTTTAATTTATAATTTAAATAATATTATTTTCTTTTTAATTAAGTTAATTAATACCTATATAATTTTTAAAAAGTAGAATTTCTATAGGAATTTAAAGTATTAATTAAATATTTTTAATACTATATTATAGTTATTAATATAAATAAAGAATATAATTATAAATTCTTTAAGGTATTTTAGTATAGATTAAAGTTTAGTATTATTTTTAAAGTTAAAATAGCTAAATATAAAGTCTTTAAAGTATATATAGATATTAAGTAAGCTAATAAGCCTTATTAGTATATTATTATAATAGTAAAGATTATTTAAAGTTTTAAATCCTATTTTAATTTTATTTAGTTTAGTAATAGGAATTCTTTAAAATCTTTATAATATATCTATTTAAGAGAAAACTTTTAATTTTCTATAGTAAATAAAGTCTAAGTTAGTTTTTATATTATAATATAAGTATACTAATTTAACTATATTTTTATTAATTATCTTATAATTATATATTATATATAGTTATATTAATTATTCTAGTTTTAATTCTTTAGGCTTAAGAACTTAAGTTATAGGTATTACTTAAGGTTTATTACTATATATAATTAAACTGTATTTTTCTATAGAGGGTAGGAATTCTTATATAACTTTAATATTATATTAGCTATATTTCCTATTTAAAATTAATTATAGTATTATATTACTTTTAAATAGAATATAATACTTTATAAGATTAATTTATTTAAGTTTCTTAATACTTAAAATAAAATAATCTTTATATATATAATATAGTTATATAACCTTAAATTTCTAAGCTAATATCTTAATTATATCTTTTAACTTAATCTTATTAATAGTAAATTAAGAAATTATAGTTTTATAAAGTAAATTAAAAAGCTAATAGAATTACTTTAAATTTTATAAAGATAAAGAGTTAACTTTAATTTTTAAATTCTTTATATAAAATAGAGATAAGGTTATTTCTTATATATTTTAATATTAAAGTTATATTATTTTACTTAACCCTAAGGATCTTAAGATTAAAATTTTTAAAATTTTAAAGTCTTATTTACTAATATTTTATTTTATTTATAAGATATTTATATTTTACTATATTAAGTACTTAGGTTTAATTTATTTAAAGCTAAATATATATATTATTAATATATTTTATACTATAGGTTTCTAGTAATTTTTATAATTTACTATATTAAAGTTTAAATTACTATATAGTAATTTAAGTTTTAATTTTTTAATTTTTTTTATTTATTTAGCTATATTAGTATTATAGATATTAAAGTAACTTAAGGAATTAACTTTAGGTTTAGTATTAACTATTTAAGTCTATTTAGTTATTATTAAGGTTACTATTAAGCTATTAGTTTATTATATCTATAAGTATATTAAATTTTCTATATTAATAAACTAGATTTTTAAATCTAGTATTTAATTTATCTTTTTAATAATTTAAATTTCTATAGTATTTAAATTATTCTTAGTTATAAGTATTTAATATTTATTTCTTATTTTTATAGCCTTTAATATAAAAGTAAAATTCTATATTTTTTATTTAATTATTTATATTAATAATAATACTCTTTATTTTAGTTTAGTATTTAGTATTTTAGCCTACTTTAAGGTTTTTAAATTTATTAATATTTAATTAGCTACTTTAGTATTTAGTATTATAAGTTACTTAAGTTATATTATTATAGTCTTAGAATAGCTTATTTAATAGTATTTTATTTTATATTATTATTTTATTATTTTTTATTATAGTATTTAAGTTTAAAGTAAAAGAGTTATATTTTATTTATATTAAAGAGATAAAGATTTTAATTTTAATATTAAGATTTTAATTTTTAATACCCTAGGTTTTTATATTATTTATTATATAAATATAAAGTTTAAATTTTTAATTTTTTTCTATAAAGATTCTTAATTTATTATAAAAGTAAATTTTTTATTTATAAATCTTATATATTATATTTAATAATATATATAATAAGTTTTAAATTCTAGTTATTAAAGTAAAGAAGGTAAGTTTATATTATATATAGAAAGTAAAATCTTAGTTATTTTCTCTTTAATTAATATAAAGGCTTTTATATATTAAGAAAATAGCTATAAAGAAAAGAATAATATTAAGTAATAATTAGAAAGAGAATAAGTAAGACTAGTAAATATAGTGCCTTTATACTATATATATTTATTAGTAGTAGTATTATAAGAAAATAGTTTATTTTTTATATATATTTAAAAGTAAAGTAACTTTTTAATACTAATTTTTAATATATTTAGCTTTACTTTAGAAATATAATCTTAATAATTATAAGAAATCTTTATAAAATAATTATATTAAGGGTCTAGTATATAATAATAATTATTTATTATTTTAGTATTATATAGTTTATTATCTTAGTTTTTTATCTTTATAGTAATAATAGGGTTTTTATTACTTTAGTCTTTAGTTTATTATTTTATTAACTTAGAGTTATTAATAGTAGTACTTAGTTTCCTTAGTTATTATCTTACTTCTAAGTTCCTTAGATTACTATAAACTCTTTTTAAATATTTCTTAATAGTTATAAATAGGAAAGGATAGGAATAGTAATATAAGGTATTAATATTAAGTTTTTAAGTATAATATAGAATAAGAAAGAAACTAAGTTTATTAAGCAAGGTTAATATTTATTTTAATCTTATTTTTATTAAAGTATAATTTTCTTTATTACTTTATTAAAAGATAGTAATTATAATAATATATTCTCTAGATATAAACTCTAAGTAATAAAGTTTTATTTTTTATATTTTCTTTTCTTATATTAAAGTTTTTATAGTTTAGTATTATTATTATAATATTAAGGTAAATTTTATAGTAAGAATTTTTATTTTTATATTTTCTTAGTAAAAAGACTTTTTAAATTTAAAAAGTAATATTTTTATTAAGGTTATATTTAAGTAATATTATAATATAAATTAATAAAGTTCTATAGTAAGTAAAATTAAAGTTTTTAATACTTATTTTTTATATAAATATAAAATTTAATTTTCTTAAAATATTAATTTTTAAAAATAGTTTTAAGTATATTTTAAAGTTAATATTTATTATTAAAATTTTAAGGTTTTAATAGTAATTTATAATTTATACTTTAGGATTTTAAAATTTTAAAATTTAATATTTAAGTTTATATATATCTAGTCTATTATCTTATTATCTAGCTATATTTAACTTTAATATTTAGGCTAATCTTATTATTAGTTTAATAGATATTTTATTCTTATAATTTAAATTTAAGGCTATTTATAAATTTTAATTTTTTAATTTAATTATTATTTAATAATTTTATTTATAATTTTAAAATTTTAAAATTTAATTTTTAAAATTTTAAAATTACTTAAATACTAGAATTATAATTTAAATATATATATTATACTTTATATTAATAATATTAAGAGTAAAATTAATATTTTAATTTTAAGTATTTACTTAATTTTTTAATTCTTAGGGTAATTAATTTAATTTATTAGTTTAATATTTAAGAATTCTTTAAAGTTTCTAGTTATATTAAGAGGTTTTAAAAATCTATATTTAAGTATTATTTTTTTATTCTAGGATTTCTAATATACTTAATATCTAGTATCTTAATTATATTAAATAATATTAAAATACTTAATATAATATATTTAGTCTTATTTTTAATTTTATTAATTTATTAATTTATTTTATATAGTATAGTATTTAATTAATAATATATATCTAATTTAAAGTAAAGTTTACTTTATTTAATTCTTTAAGTTATTTTTTTATTTTCTTAAGTTTTAATTTTATATTAATATAATATTATAATATTTATATATTATATTTATATTTAAAGTTTAAGTTTTATATATATATAATTTCTTATTATTTATAAGCTTTATAATACTCTAGAGAGTTTATATTATAATATAGTATATTTCTTTTATATATTACCTTAGTAAATTATAAAAGAAGGTTTTTATATCTTTATTATTTATAAGCTATATATATTATATTAAAGTTAAAGTTTTAAAATTTTATTATAATATATTCTTTTAATAATATATTACTTAATATAGCTTTATAATATTAAAGTTTTTAAAGAAAAAAAGTTTAATATATATTTTAATATATAAAATAAATCTAAAAGTTTAATCTTAAAAAGTATTTAAAGTAGTTTTAGTCTTATTATTATAAAAGTAAATAGGTTATATATATATAATAAGGTTATTATATTAGCTAAGTTATTATGGCTAATTATAGTATAGAAGGCGCTATAGTAAAGGCTACTAATGTAATAACTAAGGTAGGTGGGGCTAACCCCTGTAACAGTCCTCTACCACATCTCCCGAGGCTGTGCTCTGATGTGGCGCTCGATCTGGGGCAGCTAAGATCTTTACACCTCAGGCATCAAAACCTAGCCTTGCAGCGTACCGCTTGGTCGACTGCAACACGCAGCTCCAGGCTGCCTAGGTGAAGGAAGCTCCAAGCCAACGCCATCACAAACATCCCGACAACACAGCTCCCCTCCTCGTTACCAATTCCCGCCCAATCCCTCCTCACTGCCGAATAACACTTTATCAAACTGAACAGACAAATCATTCATCATGGTAAGCTAACTAATTACACACTCGACCAAGCAAGCATGCTTGTCGTCATGGAGGGACAGCTTCAAGTGCTGACCTAGCTTGTCTCTTTATATAGACGTCGATAGGCACGGGTTACGATTTGCTCAACTCCATCTTCTCCCCTGATGGACGAAACTTCCAGGTTGAATATGCAGTCAAGGCAGTAGAGAACGGCGGTACTTCGATCGGCATTCGAGCTAAGGACGGTGTCGTCCTAGCTATCGAAAAGGTCGTCTCATCCAAGCTCCTAAAACCCGGTGCCAACAAGCGCATTGCTACAGTCGATAGCCACGTCGGTGCTGTATGTCATTGGCCTTTTACAACTGCTACACTCAGCCCTTACTAATCTTATCAGGTATCATCTGGTATGGTTCCCGATGGACGTCACTTCGTCGACCGAGCCCGTGACGAGGCCCAGAGTTGGCGACAGAACTTCAAGACCCCCATTCCCACATCCAATCTTGCCAGCCGCATGGGTGGCTACCTCCAAGCCTACACCATGTACGGATCAGTTCGACCATTCGGCATCACCGCCATCCTGGGCGGCTACGACACCCCCGAGGATACCCCAGTCGATGGCGAAGTGGGATCAGGACCTAAGGTTGGAGCAGGTGGCAAGGTTACGGGCAAGCACGGTGGACCCTTCCTTTACATGATCGAGCCCAGCGGAATGTACTGGGGTTACTATGGAGCGGCCACAGGCAAGGGCCGACAGGTCGCCAAGGCTGAGCTCGAGAAGCTCGACTTACCTGCCGGCAACATGTCTCTGGAGGATGCTGTGAAGCAGGCGGCGCGCATCATCTACATCGCGCAAAAGGACAACAAGGACAAGGACTTTGAGCTCGAGATGACCTGGATCAGCGGGCCTGACGGTCCTACCAAGGGACGTCATGTCGAGGTACCAAAGGAGCTGCGGGAAGAGGCTGAGCGATTAGCAAAGGCCGAGGATGAGGATGACGACGACGACGACGATGATGATGATGACGACGCTAAGGACAACGACAAGATGGAGGATTAGAGAGCGATTGTGTCAAGAACAAAAATTAAGGCACTTGTACTATCACGATGACGAATTCATAGAATTTAATGGTTCATCTGCAGGCTTCCGAACTGCTCGCGGGATGGATGAAGCTCAAACGTGCTGTTTATACGCGAGTGTGTTTATCAGAAAGGAGGGAGGGTATGCAGGTCCAACAGGTCCAGAAACTATACTCTATAACAAAGGCCAGTCGATTAATTATATTAGTAACCTGATGTCTATCCATCAATTCACCTCGACTCCTTTCACACAATGCTGCAGTTGATTGCTGCTTCTATGTCAGGGAAGTTGTCAAGCTCCAAATTGCAGACGGGTCCAGATATATTGTTCTATTTTTATATTCAACTCAAAAGAAATTGTCTATGGGCTTGCTTCTCCGTCGACTCATATGTCATTGGTATTATCTATTCACATATATTAAGCCTGGGAGGCTGTGTTTTGAGACCAGTTGTACCAGTCAAGGAAAAAAGACGACTGAGGCTTGGTCTCGCGAAGTACCCAGGTCTCCCATGTTTTGGCGTACACGCCGATCACATCTTTGATATTGTCCTTGTCGGCGGCGAATAGAGCTGACACAACGATGAGACTTGCCGCACTACAGGCCTTTGCATATGCGTGTGCGTTGTCTTGCCCGACAGCTTCGTGGATCTCGAGCAATACGCCCAGTAGACCATCCCTGTCGGGAATCTCGATCTTCTCGCGGTTGCTGCGAGCCTTCTTCAGTGCCTTTTGGTAGTTGAGGATGATGTCGCATGCGCGGGAAGCAAGAGGCTTTGTGCTGGTGGTGCGCATCAGACTGAGAAGGGGCGGCAGGAGGGGAAAGGCTAGAGGGCTGAGAGGCTCATTGCGAACGTAGATGTCGAGGAGATCAAGGATGCGGTGCTTGAAGTTAACAACGGACTGCTTGGCCTCTTTCTTCTGCTTCTTGGAGTCGTTTGTTCTGTCCTGGATACGAGGCTTGATGGCTGCGGCAAGCTGCTCATCGATGGCGAACATTTCGGAGTCGGACATGTCACCCTCTGATTCCGAAGACTCAGCCTCTATGTCCTTGTCTAGGCGGTGGCTCTTAAGAAGTTTCTCAAGGGCGTTGTCCAACTCTTCAGGCTTGTCAAACTCGCCCTCGTTCTTATCGTCATCCTCCTCTTCATCTTCGTCTCCGCTTTCGTCGTTCGCTTCGTTGATATCAATGAACTCAACATCAGAGTCAATCTCAATATCTGAGTTATCCTCTTCATCCGCGTCTGTTCCCTCTTCGTCCTCCTCATCCTCATCAACTTCCATCTCATCCTCCCCGGTGTTAAACAACTCCTTTTGACCCTTGGTGCTTTCGTTGGATGAGAGGGGTGTAGTCAGGAGCTCCAAGCCACCGGCTGAGATTTGTGGTGTGAAGGCATCGAACACTTGCTGGGAGACTTGGCGCATGAGAGATGAGGGTCGTGCGACAAATGATAGCAGAATCTCGACGAGAAACTCGGATGTGCCAGCCTCACTCTCAGCAGACTTGCCCTTCTTGAGACGGTCTGAGTACTGAGCAAGATCGTTGAGAACTTCCATAGCGTCGGGATCCTCGTTGTATAGTTGGAAGACAGACACAGCATGCAGCATTGCCAGAGCCTGGAAAAGACTCTTCTCGTTATCATCTGCCGCCTTGCGCTTAAGCAGCTTCTGCATTCTTGACAGAGCGTTCCGGACGGCCTCGCTAATCTCCTCAGACATTGCCACCGAGTCGGGGTCGATAGCAGACACGGCAAGGCATAGTGTGCCGTAGTCTTCAGTTCTTCGGCTGACCTTGGCAAATGAAGACTCGAGGCGAGTTCGGCAAAGCTCGCGAACACCCTCTGTCAAAGCATCTGCTGGAATATTCTTAGGTTGAGAGTATGCAAGCTGAGAAAGCTCTTGCAGGGCAGCGGAGAAGACCTTCTGTTGGATTTTTCCTGACGTAGTTGAAGCCGAGGCATTAAGGGTTTTTGATAGATAATCGACGTAAACTCGGAGGGTGGATGTAGCTTGTGCTGTCTCTTGCTGGTCGATGGTACTGATAGGCTTCTGGATAATATTGATGACCTCTTTGCCAGTCTCCTCGGATACGTTTTGCAGGATATGATCGATCGTCTTGGTGTTGGTTCGTTGGTCGAAGTTGTAGGCGCCATTCTGGCCGAGCAGGCTGTCCAGAATAGGTACAAGTGTCGAGGGGTGTGTTGAAATCATTGACTCGATAGCCTTGAGGGCCTTGATCGCTGCCCGGTGCAGGTATCGGTCCTCCTTGGCAGCTTGGTTCATGAGGCAAAGGGCAAGGTTCTTGCTAAATAGGCCCTCGAGATGGTTGGGGAGGCTGACAAGCCCTTCCAACATCTTTTGAAATACCATGAATCCCTTGAACTTCTGGCCTTCGGTAGCGCTTTTGGCAAATAGGGAGTCTGGTACATGTTAGCTACCGGCGTTAACATAAATGACGTTCAAACTCACCATCCACGACACGAGCCCAGAACTGTTGGAACTCTTCGGCCTTGGGCTCTCCCTCCTTGACATAATGGGCCAGAAGAATATCCCAGACGTAGTGCAACTGAGCGGTCCAGCTCGCCTGCTTGTTCTTTTGTCCGCGCTCAGGCTGGTCCTTGGAAAAGTCCTGGAAGCTTTCCCGAAGAACCGCAGCAAGGTCGCCAAAGGACTTCTTGGAAAGAGGATCGTGCCAAGGCTTCACCTTAAGGTCAGGGAACCGGGAGAGAACAACGAGCCAGACAGCCACACCCTCGGGGGTCTTGGCCAGGTTCGCTTCCGAAATCTTTTCCAGAGTGGCTTCGGCCTGCTTCTTGTTCATCTGATCGATAGCTTGAACGATGACCCAGCCACACTGAGAGCGAAGCCAGACCTTCTTGGCCGCAAGCTTCAGAAGAAGTTCCAGAACTGTATTCCATCTCGAAATGTCGCGGAAGAGAATTCCAGCTTGGGCGAAAGCCATAAGACCGAAAACCTGACCAAAAAAGTGGTCTCGTTCCTCTTGTCCGGGGATGTTTCCAATGACCTGGATCTTCTCGTTCAAGATCTCGAGGACGGTGTCGAAGTCAAGGTCCTGGTATTTCGATTCGGCGAGCGCTTTCTCTCCAAACAATTGTCCAAGAATCTCCGTCAAGACCAAGCTGAATCCAAGTCTGGAGGCATTGCGACCACTTGCGAGACCGCGGAATAGGCGGCGATCCAAATGCCGTCGCAGAATGGCACTAGAAACGCCTTCTCCATCAGTGCCCAGCAAACTGGCAACAATGCAATCAGCCGCCTCGATGCGATCGTCGGGGTCTTCGCTACCTAGCAATTCATAGAGCTCAGCCTCTCTCTTGCGATCTTCACCAATTGGTGACTCCACAAAGAGGGCCTTGACGAGGGTCGGCTTGGTCTTGGTCGAGCTTGTGGTCTTGGACTTGGTCTTGTTCTTCTTGCTGGCGCCATTCGTTGACGGATCGGTTTCGTTCTTTGTGCGCTTCTGAGGGTTTTGTAGGCTGTTGGCGCCCTCCTTGGCTCCGCGCTTTCGTTTGCTGCCCATTTTTTAATTATGTGGGAATTGTGAATGATGGAGGCGCAAATTTGCTTGGTTCATCGATCTTTTTCGCGATGCCTACCTCTTGCAGAAAAAATACTGGGATTGTGAGATTCTGCCAGCTGTCACCGCCAAAAAGTTGCTGAACCCCACTAACTGACGTAGTTGTATATCGATCTGTAGGATTCAAAACAGGAATAATTCCTCGTAAAGTAACGATAAATCATTCTGAGTTGATCACAGTGCTAGAAATGCTCAATGAGGTTGCTCTCAGCTTTCATGTGTCTAAAATCTGGCCTATAAGCTAGCTGAAGCACCATTGAGACACCACATCTGATCTGGAAGCACGTTTGACGATCCGTAACACAGATGTCCATGATATCGTTTATTAGGTGCTGGTCATGTTTTGGAAATACTACGAGAGGTCATTTTTGCTCCGTGATAGAAAATCAATGAGTGGTTGTTCTTCCCTCAATCGTTGCACGGCTCCCGGAGTTTGACCATCTCAGACTACCCTATGCCAGGCTGCATCACAACTCAATGGATTTCGTAAACGACACAATCAGAATGACAAGGAATTGAAAGTCAAGCTGGCCTCTACTTCTATATTAATGTTTCATTCTGGTTCATTAGCATGATATTAGCACGTAGCATCTAAGAAATATTCATGACAGCAGGCTGAAGATTCAGATCGATTGGTTTGGGAATATCATATACACAAGAAGTCACGGATGATACAACAGACGACAGATATGACTGTTTCAGTATGATACTTGACAATTGTTTGACCATAGGAGTTTTGCCACGTTCAGGAGTACGTCAAGTCCATTGATAGCAGTCCTCTTCCCCTTAATTACAATCCAAGTTGCAAAAGAAAAGTCATGAACAGTGCACTTGTATCATCACTCAACCAACCAACCCCTTATGAGGGTCTTGTCTTGTCGTGGAACAGAAATCGTACCCGGTGATAATTACCAAATGTCAGTTTTAGTTCTTTTTCAAGCCACGCCTTGTATCGTCGCTCTTGGCTCTGTCACTATTACATGCTATTACCCCGTACCAGGATGGGAGCTCCTATTGCGGAGTTGGGGTTTGGGCATGTGCGTGTGTCCCTGAGTTTGGACGCTGTACGTGAATCGCAAAAGTCACTAATAGTATGAATCTCACAGGCAACCGCTATGCTTTAACGTTTTCCCGATAAAAAGTTTTGACATACAATTTCCGTAGATCGGTCCTTTGGTTGCGGAGCCCTGGCCAAGGCCATGGAGTATACCCGATACCCTCAAGGAAGCGAAAAAGGAAAGCCACCAACGCAACGCCGCCGCCGCCTTGACTAACTTGGGGCCTTTCCAGCCAGCCAGCCAGACCAGGCCAGTATCAAAATTTGGGCCCCCGTTGAACGTGGTTATTAACGAAACTAGCATGGAAGTTGACGCATGAACGCTGAGGGCTGAAGTGTTGTACGTTAGTACTTTGTATGGATGTTACATCCGCTGAACCCAGGCCCTGCAAGTTTCGATGACAGGTTGCTGAGTTGAGGCGAGTTACTACAGTGATTGTGATTGCGCAAGGTGAGATGGTCAGATCTCGTCCAATCCCCATCAGTACGTATCCAACCTTGTTCGATTCGAGACGTTGTTTCGAACAAGAGTTTGCTTTAATCGGGCTAGAGTTTCGCTTATTGCAAAAGGCAGCTGGGACGTTTAGGGAAGCTGTGAGACCCCAGGCCAAATAAGCTAAATTTGATCATGACTACCGACGACAAGGCGAAGCAAACATTGAAATCCAACCTTTACTTTGACCCCTATGCTATTATGGCTGTACTCTGTACGGATATAATTGACGTTGTTGTGGAAACGGAAGCTTGTAGATCATTCATCATCGTTCAACTTGTACTTGTGCTTGCTGGTATTGCAGCATGAGGCTATCAAAGACATTCAAGGGTCCTAGATAGGAGTGTTACACACCAAGATCCACGCGGTCTCTGCGTTGGTAGTCAAGCAGCTCTTACTCACTACAACAACACATTGAATACAGCCTATGCTGCGTTGCGAATAGCTGCGTCGAATAGCTGATGATCAAGCCTACTAGACATATTGTAATGCCCACATCGTCTGCAAAAATCTTTGCGCTTGTCGTTATCCGCGACGAAGCTAACGTTTGGATTCGATTGGACCCTGAAATATCCTCTTTTCATTACCCCAAACCAAGTTACCCTAGATCTGGAACTCGCTCACGAGATGAAACCAGAGGAAAAAAAGGAGCTTGGATCATTTTTAGATCGCAGAAGCAAAACTCGTGACTAACTAAACTACAGGCCATGGCCATGGTCACTATTAGAGTCATGGGGTATACATACGGATGACATCTATCTCTTAGGAGTTGTTATAGGTAATTGTGGTTGATACTATAGGATTCAGACCTTGTCAAGCTCCCTTAATTGAGGCTTGGAGTCTCAGCCCAAATCCAGTCCTGGGAGCTTGGACTTTGGTCTTTCATTTCCGCCTTTCCGCAATGGCCGTGCTGATGGGCAAAGCGACCTGTAAGCTCAGTGCGTAGTACTATCCGACGTGTTCATCCGTTGGTACAACATAAGGGACCATGTTTGTGCTCAAGCCTCACAAGGGAGGGAAGGGAAACACAGACCCCAGGAAGAAGCTAAGAGAAACAATTTGTCTAGATGATTTAGACGTGTGCGCATGTGTCAAGTAGCATCATATGTCATGTACAACTTGTACCAGGATTAGGTCAATGGTGAAAGGCACATGTATAAGATTGTGTAATGATCTGTCCAAGGCTCCGTTGGAGGACCATGGCGATATGGAATGTTGGCTGTTTAAGATATCAACGTGCTACATATTTCAATTAAGAACATAAATTAGTCGGTAAACAAATTGATGACATCTTTAAATATCAGTGACGTGTAGAACAAATCGTGGAATAAATGACCAGATACTTGGAAGTGATGGTATGCGGTAAACCGTCATAGCAAGACATATAATATAATGCTGCTATGTCTAAGTCTGAGTTGAGTCTAAGTCATTAAGTCAGAGAGGTTCTACAGCCTCACTTGGCAGTCAGCGTAACCAACAACCCAGTCCCGGGAAATGAGTATGTTGGCACATGCAGAGGTCACAGTAGATAGAGACGCGAAGACTGGTCGATGCGCGTACCGTGCCGTACTACGGTTAGTTACTCAAGCGTAGATCTCCAGAGCAACAGTTTGCCTCTAGGATGGAACTGGAACTGGGGAGAGCCTGGGTTCAGAAGCGACAAGGACAGGCCAAAGCAAGAAGGAGTCGGTAAAGCCGGAAGAAAAGAGAGAAGATTAGAGACATGAGTTGGCTTGAACTGTTTAAGTTAAGGAAAAAAGAAACTACATCAAGAGTCGCCAAGTGACACCAATCAAGGGAGAAATAGGGCGTCTAGAATGATTAAATAAGCTATTTCTTTTAATTCATCTGACACGTCGATAGCACCAAAGGAAAAAAAATAGAGATGGATCGCAGATTTGATACATACCGTCCTTACTTGGTTCATTAGAGCCTCTCTGGACCCTCTGCAATCCCGGCAGTGTGGGCCAGCTAATAAGAGTAGGTAGGGAGTTGAAGACAAGAGTTAAAGTAAGGAGAAGGAGAGCACGTGATATCGCATAACGAACGACATGTTCAACGGGCATGCATGCATTTCAAATGTGGATTCTGTATAAAAATAAAAGAAAGCCATGGCCAAGTTGATGGAACTGTATGTGGAATGAATGTTATGCTTGATGCACAGCACGTTCATTGTTACATTCATTAAGTTCCATGCTTAGGTAGGTTAGGTAGTTCAAAGAAACCTTCCAGAATTCCTAACCAGCTGAACCAGATGATGATTGTAACGTATGATATTATTGACCTTGCTTGGAGCAAACATCAATGTTAGCTAAAGATAAAAGTCTAGCGACCAACGAATTGACATATCAAAATTTGATATTGATGCACTGATATATCAATTCCAACATGTCGTTAATGCCATTATCCAAAGACCCACCAATTTGACGCGAAGAATGATTCACGTGATACCGCGTCCGTGACCCACTGAACAAGAAGAACGGGTAGACGCGAGGACGTGTTGGATTTGTTTACTTTGGAGGCGGGTGCCAATTTATTACCCCACGAATTGGGAACCCACGCCGCAGCAGAACAGAACAGGGTAAGCTTTACGGGTTCGAGTGGGCTAAAGCTGTTTCTCTGCCCCGGTCGATTCTAAAACAAGAATCCTGCACATGGTTATATCAATCACATCACACCATCCATGGACATTTTGTCATGGAAAGTTTACCCCTCATTCGACAGTCAGAAGACGTTTTGCGCTGAATAAGTCCTCTACAGGCAGGCTTCAGGGAATTTTCAGGCCCTGGCTAAAGGGATGGAGGGGTGACGTGGTGGAGCTCAACTCGTGGTCCATCCCGCATTAGCTGACGAGCCAGGAAACCAAAGAACCCCAATCCAGGACAGCGATTGGCTGTCTCTGATAAATTAGTTTTAGATACCATGTACCATGCATGCACTGCAGGTAGCTTAGGTGAGGTTAGCTGCAGCTCACTCTTTGGCGTGGAACCTCTCTCGCCTTTCTATGTTATGCAATGCACTGCGCTGCAATGCATGCAGTAGTTGCAATTCGTCTCTGGGGAGATGGTCAACACTTGACTCTATATAGTAGCAGAGTAAACAGTTCAATCGGTCATAGATAAGAAAAGTTCTACTCATAGCCTGCTTTTCAGTCGCGTCTAGCTAGTCAGTCAGGTAAAAGCTTCTTGATGAAAGTTTGTGACGCACAACTTGACCACTTTTAGAAGACACGAGCCTCTGCAAGGAATGCGACAACTACAAATACAGGCTTTACTCCAGCGGCAGTACGTGCGCAGCGCCCGTTATTAGGGTCAGTAACAAACGTAACTGACCGTGTGTACCGTAAATATGGTGACCTGCCAGGTTATAATATAAAACACGCACTCATGTACCAAACGACCCTTGTGCGATGACGATGTTTTAATCAGAGAACAAGACGGCCTCGGCCAAGAATGACGTCGAATCTCAGACGGTGCCAGAAGGGGAGATCGGGATTTAAGGTCGTGGATCGACGATACGGCCTACTTGAGACTCTTGGGGCCGTGTCCATTCTGGCCAGGAAGTCCCAGTGAAGGAAGATCAAATACGGGGGAGTTTTCAGGTGCTTACGAGGCTATCAAGTTTGTTAAATCCCGCTGTCAATGTCAATCAACGTAGGTTCTGTGTCTAGTAGGCCCGTCCATGTTCTGTAAACTCAATCAATCAACCGTCAAGAAACTAGGTCAATCTGGTTTTCAGCTGTCGTTGTTATTGATCATGTCCAAAAGATAGGTTCCCTTTTAACGCCACCAAGAATAGGATAAAAATCCCCGACCTTGAACGTCTGAATTGAGAGTGAGTTGAGACAACGAAATCGAGATTGGCGATCTTGAATTTCCGGATTAATAACTGAAAACCTGCCACTTCTCGGTAAGTACGTACGTATGGTACTCCCACTAAGGCGGTTGAGGATAGCTGAACGAATGGGTAGCGTAATGTAGCGCAGCCTCTCGTCATCGAATTGTCGCTAACAGCACGCCATTGACTCTAGAGCTGGAGGTGACTCTATAGTAGAGAGTCTCTAGTGACAGTAAAAACTTCAAAATGCGGGACACTGCGACCAAAGCTTCTGCACGAACTCGTGGACAGTTGCTTCACGCGGCCATTAGGCATTCTATCCGTCTCGGCCGCCCGTCAAGCTAAGACTCTCAATCCAAGGAAGTGAGGCAGAAATATAACGATTTGCATATCAACTCCACCTGAGATGATGGAGACATGTTCGTAACCGTTGCAAGACTACGGGTATTCCAGGTTGGTTAGTTCAGTGGACTGACTAGCAGGTACCTTCTGACGATAACTTGTGGTTTCACATCTATTATATACTTTCACAGCCTTATAGAAAAAGGACAATAATGATTAATTGAACAGGCCTTTGAAACTTGAGATTCGCGTACATACAAAATCTGGGCTGACGAGCTGGTTGTTTCTGTTTCCGATCCTGATGGATTGATATGGATGCTTGCTGATACGACAAAAGTGACTAGGGTTTTCTGCAAGCTGAGTCGCTGGATCATCATAGTCACAAGGACGGAGCCGCTGCACTTTCC
This sequence comes from Fusarium poae, assembly GCF_019609905.1. Taxonomy (NCBI): domain Eukaryota; kingdom Fungi; phylum Ascomycota; class Sordariomycetes; order Hypocreales; family Nectriaceae; genus Fusarium; species Fusarium poae. The sequence continues at coordinate 1,728,334 of NC_058399.1, forward strand.
AGGTACGAACAATGCAATGCAATGCGAAGCGAAGCGAAGCGATGCAACCGAGCGACGCTGACTTGACTGACCTGGCTCCCCTAGTTACTCCTCGTCTGGTGGGGGAGAGTGAGGTGAAGTTGAAACTGGGAACACAGCTCATTACCCAAAATGGCTCAAAGTAAACATTGACTTTCGAAAAATCGCGTCAGACTTTCGAAAAAAACGCGGTTGACGGTTGGAGCTAACGTCAGTTGGTAGTTGTTGCTGATGTTTTTATTACCAACCAAGGTTTTGGAGTTTCTTTTCCACACCATATAACTGAAATCATAATAAGCAGGAGAGTACTCTATATTGAATATTTATTCTGTATTCCACTCTAACATAATATCTAAAAGATTGATATCCCATAATACAACTCTTAATCTCAAAATCACGGCAGTTGCCATCAAACAGCTCCAGTTCTTTCTTCTTCTTCTCCTCCTTCTTCCCTTCTCGCACCCCGCCTAGGGCTACTCCGTAGATGAGATGTACCATATGACCCCCATTGACAGGGAGTGATCCTGGTAAACTTTGAAAGAGGTTGCCGCAGTGTCAGCAACAATAGTAGCTTGGCAGCGGAGGCAGTGCTTTCAGACAACTGTAGAGTGATGCCCACAGCCAGACTAACTGTAGTTGACCTAACGATAATGGATATCGCATCAGTGCTTTTTTGTTTCGAGAGGAGGGGAAATGGACCAGGCTAAGCCATGCGGTTCCCGGCAATTGAGTCAGCCTAGACTGAACAGCTAAAACCTCGAGGTTGGTGGGCTTTCTTTGTTTCTGTCAATTGATCAGTGTGTGGCTTGATAAGATCGTATTGGGTCAAAGTCAATTATCTATTAGTAGATCAGCATGTCAAAGAAGAGGGGTAGAAAATGTCCAAAAACAACAAAGAATCAGTTTGGCTGACAGACTGGTCTTGGTGTGCGGCGTCCCCAAGAAACAAAGGATGCGCGATCGTCCCGCTGAGGGCCACAGACAAGAGCCATAGCGTTCGGAGGCTTGAATGCCGAGGGAGAGAGTCAAGTTGCTGTTACGCACAAAGATCAACCATGATAAACTTATCCGTACGGACACTCTCTCATACGTAGACAAGGCGGGCTGTAGACAAGGGTGATATGCGGAGTATCGATAAACAGGTTAACAAGCTCAGTTCGTCATATCGAGCTTCTACCTTACCATTGGATGGCCCCCAAGTCTTTGAATGTGAGAGGAATTGGTGAGTGCTGGCCTTGGCGTCGGACATCCCGCGCGAATACCCGTTGAGTGATTGATGTATTATCTGGTGCTATTCATCGATTCCTTATCTTGGTAGGTAACATTGCCTGTTGCCCCAGGGCTAGAACTATTGTTAGAGAATGCTGTCGATCGACCGACCGACATGCATCTATTCAAAACCTGTACCCGGGAACGAAACGCCTCCCGCAGGAATTCAAGGGTCCGGTCCCTTGGCCACCACTCTCTATGACGATCCTCTTTTACCGTACCAGAGTTTCCAGTCAATACCAATACAGAAGGTTTCACTCAAGGGCCTTGCATTCCTCACCCTGTTGTGTATGTGCACGTGGGGATGGCCATTGAAGAAGCAGAGTCAAATGCCAGTGATGGAAAGTCTAGAAGCTGTTTTTCCATATCTAGAGCGGCTGGTTTGCTTTTGCTTTTGCTTTTAGGAAGCGGCTCTGAGGGTTTGCCACACTCTATATATGTTGATGGATGGATGGATGATCTACAAACTGCATTTGAATCTATTGGTCGTTTCGCCTAATACACGCGAGCTGCAACCCATGGAATTGGTGATCTATCTAGATTTCTGAATGCATACGGGTACCTGAATATGCGCAAGATCATGTATGTAGTTCAACTTATCCAAGTCGGTAATGTATGTAGGTTGATGAAGCGAACCGCGATGTCTATCCTAGCGATTACAGATAGCTAAGCGTCCAGTACAAGCAGCATGAACTCTTCCGTTCTCTACGCACGCCCCTCCTCGGGGACTGCCCACTCGAGTTCCTCGTCGCTTGTCGCCAGCTGCTCCAATATGGACACTAGCATCGGACTAGACATGGGTTGGATCTTGCTTCTGACCCAACAACGCTGCGTAAATTGAAAATCCCAGCGTAACCTTGCACAAACGAACAATGCCTTGCATTGCAGCCGGTCAGGACAGGAACCATATGTCATTGCTTTACAGTACCTGCCAATGCTGGCAACTGCGGTATATGGATTCACATATTGGTTGACGACTCAACCATTGCGATTCATCAACTATTCCCAAGAATGCGGGTGTCATCCGTCATCGAGTAAAAAGAGTCTAGACCTGCTCTATTAAGCTGAGTCTTATGAATCTTCAATTCGCAATCATCATTCGTTGTGCTGACCTCGACTGTGGGACCGCTGTGTTTCTGAACAAGGGCCCTAGTGCAAGAGTGCGACTGTCTCACGACCACCAGAAAAGGACCCTGAATTTTCCTTTTAGAGGGGAACAAGTCTCCATCCTTTGTCTACCTGGCGACACTCGAATTGAAGCTGTGAGCGGGCGTGCACGAGCTCTAACCATTGTCCTGGATTTAGTGACAAAGATTTCCGAATCAACTATTGGCCTTCTTTGCAGGGACATGCTCTTCAGCAATCAGGGTCTCGACCTTGAAGAGGCGTCATTCTGGCGAGCTTTCAGCCGACGCCGGCGGCTTCAGAGCTGTGAAGAACCCCAAAGAGACCAGGAACAGGGCCCAATAAGCCATTGAACTGACTGACGACGACTGGACTGGGCTGGACTGGGGGCCAAAACCCACCCGAGAGTCGCCGAGGCTTGACTTATAAGCACGCAGTACAGCACTCTGTACATACGTACTACTGCACCAGACATCAATGTGTGTTCCTGAAGAATAAAGAATTGGCATAAGCTTAGACCAGGTATTGAAACGGCGAGGCAAGCGGGCAAGGCTAGTCAGGTCAAAGTTCAATTCGACCAGGGTTTTGAGGGAACTGTTACAGATGAGGCAGTTTTCCCAAACAACAAAGAACCGGTTTTGGCTGTTGGCGGTTACAGTGACAGTGACAACTTGGAACAGATCCCAGCTGGGCTAACGTCATTCTTCCCTAAGCTCTGGTTCAGGTCAGCAATCAGATCACTTACAGTATAATGTACAGTACACTTTACAGTTCTTGAGCTCCATTGACGGTCCCCAGAAGCACGGTTGACATTTGTTGACGTTCATGGGAAATGCCTGTACCCAGGCACCAAAACATTTTGTACATATGCTATTCCCAGCGTAGAACAAAGACCCGGCACCAAAGAGAGAAAAAAAAAAGGGAGGTGATGTTTTGACATTTGAACTGGAGCAAACTAAATGGGGACAGTTGGAGCCTTTTACCTATTTTTTTCCCCTGCCTTTGTCTCAAAAAGAGGAGACTATTTGATGACAAACGAGATCAAAACGGATGTTTGGTAACGAATTATGGAAATTATTATGGATTTAACTCGAGGGAGGAAGATTTGGAGACGCAGGGAGAGATGGAGCGATATACTAGATATATCGGAAAGATGAAGCCGTACCCGACAATCACTCTTTAATCATTGGGGATTGACTCAACTAGATCGACTCTGTTTGTCTCCAATCTTTTGAACCAAGGCTCTAGTCAAGTCTATTTGTTTTCTGTCTCAACCATTCACAGAGACATCCCGCAATTCCGAACCTTGGCGACCAACAAGCATCGAGCGTCTTAGACAGAGGCGTTGGCGACTTCTTTGTTCATGTACATATCCTGGCCATTACTGCTGGGTAACGCCACTACGGGCGCCCTTATTAGTGGCATCTGGCCGCAGCGGAGAGACCGTCCGCGTCTTGTCTAAGAAAGAAGAGCTGGCTGACAGGCAATTGACGTGACGTGACTTGACTTATTATTGTTTAAACATTTTGACAGACAGGTCACTTATCCAATCCCGGAGCGACGGTGAATTTCTGGACGAGTCAAGCCACAGCAAACCATGACAGACTCGATGATTTACACTCGAATGTTTACTTTGTGATCGGGAGGCTTGACCTTGGACTCCGGATTAAGAGAGAGGTCACTAATTCTTGAACTGACTGGTATGTCTGTTCGGGAATAGTACAGTGGCAGTGTGGCAATCAATTACGGTTTGATGAGATATCGAGATATTCATCAATGCTTATTCATATCCGTGTATCTGCAATATAAACAAATTGCAGATTAACCCTTCAGCGCAAAAGAAAGCAACAAACGCCGCCCCATGGTTGGTGAACTCTTTTTAGTGGCTTTGATGTGGATTAGCTGATTGTTACCTCGAGAATGATTCTCTTTGACTGCAGGGTGAACGGAGTCGTGAAGCTTCTTTGTTATTGTTATTCAACGCTTGACTTGCCTTGCGCTTGACCACGGTATCCATGCTTTGGGATCGTCTTCTAGAGCATCCATCGCATGTTCTATTCTCGTGATATCTCATTTCCGACGTCGTCTTCAAACTTGATGTTACTGGGACGACGCTTACCAGGTCATGGATTGATCGTCAATTCATGATGGAGCCGTTGGGATTTAATATGCGTCGCGGGACGGGAAGACGCATCGCTTCGCATCGCACCTCAGACCTAGTATCGCTACAGTAAATTATATGCTGAATGCCCTCACCGCTTCTTAATTCTTAGCTATGATGTAACCTGGTTGGTCGGTGCATCGAGAGAAGAAAGACGCATTAAGTAATTTGTGTAAGAGACGAGACATGTACAATAGTTATTCTAGTTATCCATTGGATGCTGGTGATTGTGTCAAGGCTGAACCTGAACCAGAAGCAGACGCAGAACAACCTAGGGGGAGGAATTACCCTAAAAGGAATAGGTGTCGAAAATAAACGGTCGATCATTCACGCAATGAGATCAGGTTTTGATGATGATATCTGTCTGTGCTAAATCGAGATGATGAACAAAGACGATGAAATGCTGGATGTATCTCCAAGATTTGGATGTACATATTTGGGATACGAGTTCAAGACAAAGGCAAAGACAAAGACTAAAAGATGGCATTCTATAATTATCATGACATGTTGGCTAACAGCACTGACAAATGCGTATTCTTGTGATGGCTGGTGAACTGTATATAGAATTTAGACTTTTGTCTGCCGTTGTGTTCTTTATGCGAACGGTACATTTTATAAGGCACATCTTGAGTTTGGAAGCTGGGCTGACGTTTAAATGTTTATGTCAGTGCACGTCCATGCTGGCTTGACTGGAAGCAAAAGTATTATTACCTAGAAGCCGGGAATGGATGTCATTGATCAAGATCCATGGATACAATATGATCATTTCCAATAATGAATAAAAGTAAACAAACCAACCTGTCGAGTAGTTCTGTCATAGTATGGAGAAGGGACCAAGACCAAGTTTGATGCAAAACATCCAAATCCGAACTGCATATCATTCAATTCAAGGCACAGACTTTACACAAATAGCATAGCTTAAACCAAGGCACAGAAGAGCACAGCACAACATAGCACAGCACAATATCCGTACCTACAGTACCGAATAATGAACTGCCCTGGATAGAGCCTATTAAGCGCCAGACATCCGGGCATGGAAACCCTTCCAGGACAGCTTGCAAGGATGGCCCACCTCCGCTGAGCAACCGCCCGCCGTGCTCCGGGGCGACGTCCATTCAACAAGCGATACAGGGCCTGGTAAGTGGAGAGAAAGGGACTGGCGTGAGTTGTGATTTGCTTCACCTTTTGCTTTCCAAGCCAGGGCCATTGCTTTGCTAAGAGCTGGATCTGTCTGTGCCTTGTGCCTTGACGGGTCGGGGATGTTGAGTGTGAGCGTGAGGCCCTGAAAGTGAGGTACCTCCCAAAAAAGAGGGCACCCGCAAGTGTGGGACTGTTAGACTGCCCAGGAACTAAACCCACACGCCCCTGCTGGCTTCACACGCCTACTGACCCAAAGCTCACTTACCTTACCCGTCAGGTCCATCGGTGGGCGTGCAATTCTCTTCCACTAAACTCCACTGTAAGTCGGTGCTCCCCAGCGACCCCCAGGGCCCCAGTACAGGTCCCAAATCACCCCTAACAACCTTGGTGGGATCGCCTGGGAAGAAAAAACCTCCAACCGGGACGGGCTTTGCCTTGACTGGGCTTGAGTGAATCCATTCAAAAGGCTTCTGCTCCCGCATTCACATCTTCCCTTTCCACTCCATCCCGTCCCGACAACTTCTCCCAAAGGAAAGAAATTACGGTTACAGTTACGGTTACGGTTAGCCATCGTTTTTTACATCTCCAATTAGACAAAAACTATCTCTCCATTCGCTTTTCAACACTCAACTACTTCGCACTCGACACCCACAAAGGAACTTCGATTCAAAGGAAAGAGACGAAAGAAAAAAGAAGGCGTATTAAAGGAAGATCAAAAAAGAGGGGAAATTCAATTCTTGTTCTTCTTGTCTCGGTGTGCTCGTATAGTCTTACAGTACTCAGAGTAACCTTATCTCTCTCTGTCTTCCCTTTTCCTGTCCTGTCCTGTTCCGTCTTTGGTACTGGACTGTGCGTATTTCTGCCTTGTGCGATTCAGTCCTGCGCCATCCGCCCAGCAACCAGCCGCACCCCGGTCAATTTGGCACCCGGTCCTGGTCTACTCTAGTCTTCGATCCAAACCCAGCCTTTCATCTCGATCCCTCTCGAGATAGAAACTGAACTGAGACGTCGACGTCTTTTCGACTCAACTCATCGTGTTTTAACGACTCCTTTTATATCGTCGATTCACGATTCAGTCCCTGTCGAGTCTCGTTCGTCCCTCCTTCAAATGTCCTTCGAACGATTATAACGACCGACAACCACGATATCGTCGACCCCGCCGCGAGCCAATCTCCCATCCATCCTCTAGCCCTTGGTTCGCTCGCCACTCGATTTCATTACACACGATACCAAACGATTCAATATCCTTGACTTCAATCAAGGATTTCGCCCAGACGCTCGTTCGATAGCATTATAGAGGTGTTGCTGCAGCATTGATTTACTGCAGAACTACCTCTTCACTACTCCGTCGCCGTGTCTTCAATACTCCAACATCTTTTAGTAGCCGACGTGCCTCGATAGAGCTCGACTCAACTCGGGTTCCCTCGAATCGTCCTGCTGCTTCATATTCATAACCATAATGGAAGCTTCCTCTCCTTTAGCGGCGCTGCATCGCCCGTCAATGCTCCCCAGCTGGGGTAGCAGAGACATCTTTCGCGGACACCCTCACTATGCGGCGTCGTCCGTTACATCTGCAAGCATGAGCCTGCGTGAGCAAATGCACAAGCACTCTAACGGCGACTACTTCAACGTCAAGGACGCGCGAGGTGCCTCGCCTGCTACAAGCCTGGCTGCTGACATCTCCCAGAACTTCCGACTTGACAGTGACTCAAGGTTTGTTCTAATGCCTTGTACTTGGCCTGAAAGTGTCTTGAATTAACATGCTTTCAGTCCCAAGTTCCATACTCCACGAAGAGCACTCTTCACTGCTGGCATGGTGCGCAGCTTCCAAGATCGAGGTGAGAACGGTCGACAACTGTCCAGAACGCAGAACCTGGTGGCTAACTGGCATGTTTAAATAGATTCCCTAACAACCCCCCCATTGCCATCATCATCACCCGCTCAATTGGCCGAGCTTAAGGAGCTGATGGAGATCTCTCCCCTGCCTCACAAGGCCCCTTTCTTCACCCAATTCGAGATTACATCTCCAACTCCCGGCTCTACACCAGCCGCTGACGATGAAATGGTGCTTGATTCGCCGGCTCCCATCTCTCGGCAGTCTTCCTTGGAACCACCCAAGCCCATCATGGCTGAGTCAGTCTCATATTCCCACATTCCTCATCCAACACCTACTGACGTCTATCAGAAACCGCAAAATAGCTATGCCTCGACGACCTTCCCTAACACGGATGAAGGGTTTCAGTACTTCGGCGGTACCGAACCGTCAGCCTGACGCCGTTGACGCAACTCCCTTTCGCTTTAGTGCTGGCGGATCTCGTCTCAACCACACCAGCTCGAACCTGTCTCTAAGTGAATGCTTCGAGACAGCATCACCACCTCAGGAGCGCAGGCCTGTATCCGCTAACAGCCCTTGCCCCGGTATGCCTGCTGGCCGTGCTAGACCCCAGTTTCTCAACTTCAACGCCTGCTCTCGCAACAATGCCTCCCCTTCCATGAACGCGCATTCCCGCCGACAGTCCAACCCCTTTCTCAGGAATCGCAAGCAGTTCCGTCGATCGCTGAGCATGTTCGAGCATCCTGCTGACGTCATGAAGAGCAACTCTGATGGAGAGGAGGCACCTTCACCTGCGCTTCAATCGGTTATGGATGTAGAGGAGGCTCAAGAACCCGTTCTCCCCCATTTCCTCCTTGAAGACCCTACTGATACTATTCCTCGTATCAGTCGCGAGACCCTCGTCGATGTCTTGGACGGCAAGTACAGCTCTCACTTCGACCAGAAGATCGTGATTGACTGCCGTTTTGAGTACGAGTATGAGGGTGGTCATATTGATGGCGCTGTCAACTATAATGACAAGGACCTACTTACAAACCAGCTCTTCCAGACTCCAATGGACGGGCGAACTCTTCTCATCTTCCACTGCGAGTACTCTGCCCACCGTGCTCCCCTGATGGCTCGCCATGTTCGCTCTGAGGATCGCACCGTGAATGCTGAGCACTACCCCAAGCTTACGTATCCTGAAGTGTACATCCTGGACGGCGGATACTCTGGTTTCTTTACCGAGCATCGTGGTCGATGCTATCCCCAAGAATACGTTGAGATGTCAGATGAGGCTCACCAGCGCACATGTGAACGCGAGATGGGTCGATTGAAATCTCGCAAGGGCCTCAGCCGAGCCGCTACTTTTGCCTTTGGTCAACGCGAGCGTAGTGTGGAAGAGTCGCCTACTGCCCCCAGTAGACCTAGCTCGCGGCACCCTCATCTCCATGCGCCTATTTCCCGACTTGGTGCCTCCCCAATCACGCGCCGCATGGCCTCATACTAGACGTACTGATCTTCACGACTTGGTCTTTGTGATGCACGTGGTAGAGCCCGACTCTATTGGTGCTGGTTTCACCTTGTCCGCTCTCTCAGGTCTTGGTCATCTTAATCTTTCGCCTTCAACCAATGATGCCTGTTTGGTTCGTTAACCTGACTTGCAACTAATCCTTACTACGATAATCACACTCATGCTCATATCTCACCACGACCGCAACGACTTCGATATTAGATCTTTACTACGAGTTCTCGCTCACCGATTAACCTTTCCTTTTCTCTTTACGTTTTACACGCTCACGTTCATGGTTCATCGATGGAACCTCATTCACAAGGGAGCCAACATCCTCCCCATTCTGCATTCGGGCGCGCATTCTTCTTTATCTTTCTCTTTTCACTCATCATCATGCATCTGACTTGGCGATTTCCGGAATTGCATTTTTGGCTTCTAAAACATGTCTCGGGGACAAGCATTTCCTTATGACTGTGGCGCTGTTTGCAATAGACATTTCGATACCAGGTGTCTCGGCCTTTCGATACCTTCACTTGGGGAAATCAGGAAAATGATACCTATCTGGAGAAGCCGAATGACTGCCAGGCACATCCCGACTTGCATCTGTCACTGGGTATCCTATTCCACAGCTTTTTTGATACCAGTATCCTCAACTTCACGGATACATCACACCCTACAAACGTCCATACGCGCATATTGTCGCACCTATACCCACCCAAACCCGAAGGAACCGGGCTTGGTTAACCTTTTCCTTTGTTCATCACTACATATTCAAACAATCACCTCCTGAAACGAGTACCTTGGGAGGTTGGAAAAACTACATAACAACCCTCAGGCCTGTATCTGTATTTTTTTCCTTTGTCCATACATACATAAACAGGCACAGGTCATATTGGTGTTGGCAGTATCATGGAAGATTGGTACTGCCGTACTTTTTTCTGTAGGACTAGCTGATGGAGTAATCCTTCTCATGGCAGGCAGGCGAAAGATGGTTTTGCCACTTGTACATATAATTACATTGCCTTACGGGGGACATGCCCTGGCTAGTAGATACCTACAGATGAGGGAAAAAACAGTCAAAAGTTAAAATTATTCAACTACTGCTCTTTAACGGTGATTGATCATAATGGCCAATCTAGTAAGTAATAGTTCAGTCGTAAGTTCGCCAAGGACGATGATCAACATGAACGTGGAAACGGCTCAGTGGCAAGCCATTTGGGTAAAGCATGAACCCAAGTGTTAGTTTGGGCAATGCATGTGTTTGTTAGCATCTCCTCTTGCAGTTGCCTCCTTCCAGTTGCAACGTTGGGACCGTGTTGTTTTATCACCTTTTGAAGATGGCACAGTTCTTCTGCTTCGATACGGTATGCCATTTTGGCGTCTTAATCCCAACCTCAATTGATCTATGATCCATAAAATAGATACGTCTAAAAGTGTGAGTTAGGGATACAGAAAACGAATGGCCTCAGAGCCGGTCCAATGACATAAAATGACTAAATGACCTTGTGAAAACTCCTTTTCATCAAACGCCGCCCATGCTTCCGGTATAGTATACAAAAATCAAATTGCATTAAGCAGCAGTTTCATCGCCGTCATGAAGAGTAAAATCCCATTCCTTGAACGCCTCGCGGAACGCCTCCACGTCCTTGGTCTCCTCCTCGACAGTTTGCTCGCAGGCCTTCCAGAAAAGGCGGCCTTCGAGATTGAGAAGCTTGGCTACCACTCGTCGACCGAACTGGAGATCAAAATTTTTGTCTGAGGGTAGAGGCATGACGAGGGACGTTCCCTTAATACGCTTCTCGCCATCATCTGCCCACAGCCACACGCGAAAGAAATCTCCGCCAGACTCGGCTTGTTGTTCGAGAGTCAGATCTTGTGCCTTGAAAGCTGGATAGGACTGGTTCTCTGCTTCAACTTTGAAAGCAGCTTCCACCAGACCCTTGTGGATGAGTTCGGCAGGCAAGGGCATCAGTTGCCAAATCAGATGGACATTGCGTTCACGGCTGATCTCCCAAGTGACGACGCCGAGTTTGTGTGAGCTTTTGGCAGCAATCATGGCCTGAATAGCTTCGCGGAAGCGGTTCATCTCTTTATAGGTCTTAGCAGCCTCGCCGTTTGGATCTGCTACTGGTCCAATACTGGGGATGGTCGGATTGTGTGGTAATGGAATGATGATCAAGTGACCTGGGAAATCAAGGCCTTGCTCGGTAAAGGTCGCAGACGTAGGTAAGGGCCCCTTGGCTGTTGAGATGTAGGCGTCGTCGCCAATGCTGCAACACATGTGTGAAGACAAGTTGGGGTTGGAGAGACAAAAGTAGCATCTATCGGGACCTGGAGGGGGTGATCGATGGCGTTGCTTCTGGCGCTGGCCCCTTTGTCCCCTCTCGTGCTCGTCACCGCCATACCGATTATAAGTGTCCTCCTTAGGGGCACGTTTCTTGGTCTTGGGGTTAAATGGCGATGCTGTGGCGCCAACGGGTACTGATGCGTCTCCTTTGTTGAGGCTGAATGCATACATAGCTTTTGCTTTAGCCTCATTACCATATGGGGCCATTGAAATGAACCGCGTGACGCAAGTGTTGTCAGTCTCCTTCTCGGTAGGATGCACAAATGCTTCTCGCTCATAAAAGAAGCCTCCGGGAGAGGATGTTAGGTGGTACCGTGGTTTAAGTGCTGCGCATAGCTCCGCAACCGAGTCTGAGACAGCCAAGGACGCTTGGTTTGTAGGATCAAGGGCAACTTGCGAACCAGTCCAGATACCTGCGGGCCATATCGACGTCAAGAGAATATCGGCGCTGTTGGCACCGCGCAGGCTCTTAGCATCGTCGACTGTGTGAAATGGCAGGTGCTGTTCCTTGGACTGGCCTGCAATGAGGTTCGTATCTAATTGACCACCAAGAGCGACGATTCGCACACCATCAGATGTCTTGGTAATGCTCCGCTTGCCTAGGAAATGTAGGTTCTCGCAAATTTCCTCGTCGGCCTCGACCTTTGCGGCGATGCGCGGAGGCAAAGGGTGACTTCCTATGGTGAAGTAAGTTGGTAGAGGGACTTGAAGGGTTCCATCAAGAAGTGTAGTAACTAAATCGTCGTCCTGTGTTGCGCTGAAGACGTCGCCAGTAAGAATGGCCATAGAGAAGCTATTCTTTGAGTGGAGTGTGGCTAGCTTTTTGAATGCTCCCTCAAGCTGGCCATTGAGGCTGCCCAAGACGATACTGGATAAAATCTGTTAGATCATGAGCTGCAAGTAAGATTTCAAAGCATCACTCACATTTTAGGTGCAGCCATATTGGCGTTTGTTGTGACAAGAAAAGGTCTAGACTTTTCACGATAACTTCTAAGTGAAGGGAATGTGGATGAAAGAAGCTATGATGAAAGTGTATGAAGAGCGCGTTGGAGTTCTATAATAGATAAGAGAATGCGGCGCGAGCGTGATTGGTGGAAGTGGGGCTTCATGCATTAGCGCCGCCTTATCGGTTTTGCCGCTTATGAACCGATAAAAAAAGTTTTGGCGGGGACATCTTTTCGCGGTATGGATTTGAAGAAGCTCTTTTTCGCAAAGACTTGGACCTTCATTTTCCCAAGTTCTTTACATACAAAACAATACCGCCCAAGATGCCGGCCAACTCGTCAGGGCGCATCACAAAGGCGCGGAAGAATAAGAACTCAACACCCCACCAAAAGAATCACCGGTGGGAATCTTTTACTACTAAAATTTCAAAATTTAATTCACTTCAACCTCTACGAAAAGTTCGCCGTCATGACCTCGATAACGAAGACCTTTCGACCTCGACATCCTACTTTCAGACCGGACTACAAAAATGGGGAGAACTCAATGTCTCGAAGCCGTTCTCTGCTTTCAAGACAAAGGTCTGGCCTCTTTGCGAGAGCTTGCCTCAGCTGCTTCATTTTGAGCAGCGCATCATGGATCTACTCGCCGACTTTATAGCAGGACAGGATAAGGAAGCTCTGGAGCCGCTACTAGATCTTCTAACCGCATTCTCCCACGATCTGGGAGTTCGATTCGAGAAGCATTATGGTAGAAGTTTGGATTTAATCGTGGCCATAGCAGCCAAGCCACAAGATGCCGACGTTATTGAGTGGACGTTTGGAGCCCTCGCCTTTTTGTTCAAGTACCTTTCTAAATTACTCGTTCCTGACTTGCGACCTACCTTCAAAGTTATGGCGCCTCTACTTGGAAAGTCACGGCATCCTCCTCATATTGCCCGATTCGCAGCCGAAGCACTGAGTTTCTTGGTTAAAAAGGCAGCCGCGCCTTCACAGCGCGAGACAGCTTTAAAGCGCCTGGTCGAATGCGCTCGGGACGATCTTCTGGGCATAAAAGACGACCGTCAGTTCATTCTATACAAGGATGGATTGATGAACATGTTTGCCGAGGCCATCAAGGGTACCGACAACGTCATTCATTCCACTGCTCCAGCTATCTTCGCCGCACTGGTCGACGCCATTCCGGAAGAGGAGCGAACTCTCGTCGAGGATACTACCTGGACCGATGTTGTCTGTGGTGTGTTGACCAGTGTTACACATCATGCCACTGCCGAGACTTTTGGGGATTTCGCAGGCGGAGTCCATGAGGCGATCCGAGCCAACATGGAGCGAACAGCTCCTGCCAACCGCCAATGGCAGGTTGTACCCCTTATCAGGATATACGGAACCATGGCCGGTGTTCGAAAAGGATACCGAATCAGTGATTGGTCACCTCTTATCAAGAACTTTGTCGAGTTGCTTTCCAGTGTTACAGAAGCAGCACCACAGGACGCCTCAAGCACCGTCTGGAGGTTTGTCATGGCCAGCACTGCGATTGTCTGGCACCACGCACCTATTGATGCTTTGATACCCTATATTAATCCTCTCATCCAATCTCTGACCAGAGAGCCATTCATGAAATGGTTCATTCCCTTTTGTTCTTATTTCTGCGAGCTGGATGCTCAGCGCTTCGGAAGCTTGTTTCGCAACGATTTCCAAAGGTAAAAACCCCGAATATCTACTATTTTCGAGTCTTTACTAACTGTGTAAGATTCATTGCGAGCCATTGGTCTGAAGAGTCCAATGAAGATATGCTTTGTGTCCTCTTGCCAAAGATGATCGAGAATGGCGCTTTTCCTTTGGCCGGCGAGAAGGACAGCTGCAGAATGTCACAGGGCTGGCAAGGTCAGATCGTTTCCAAGTTTGAACGCTTGGAGATCTCACCCTTCCCTGAACGTGGCCCCTACAACAAGGATCCTCAAGTTTGGCGGGATAGGTGTCTTCCCAAGTACTCGGCACTACTCCAGATCCTTGAACTCACAACAGTTCACCCATCGACAAACGCTAAGATCGCCGAACTTCTACTTAGGAAGCTGAAGCTCGCGCTGCGGCCATCTTCTACCTTGGCTTCGGACGAGGTTCATTTTATTGTTGGTCAGGGATTCCACGCCTACTTGCGTATGAGCAAGGCTGCGGGCTCTGTCGACATCACCTTGAGCCCGCTCCTGCGTGCAGCCGTTCCTCGATTTTCTCAATCTGTCAGCTTCTTGCATGCATATCTAGCCTACGAAGAAATTCTACAGGGCAACGAGTCTGCTCGACGACAAGATAGCACGAGTAGTGATAGCTCATCCACTGAAGAGGACCCAGTTACTAAGTCTTTGATCGAAAACTTAAGTTCCCCATCACACGAACTCCGTTTGGCATCTTTGAATCTTCTCAGGGCGCTTAGTATGGCAACGGACAGCTTTAATACCGTCGAGACCATGATCGAGGTCGAAGAGACCCCGTTGAGTCTCACACATACAAGAACGATTGCTATGCTTCTTCGCAAGTTAGGCCAGAACTACGCTTCGTTTGAGGACAACTCTTGGCTACAACGGGCTGTGCCTGCCTTCCTATTCGGTATGCTTACGGTGAAGTTATCTCCTGTGTGGGATGATTCGGTTGAAACTATGAAGCAAATCACAGAGACCAAGACCGGAGAAGAGGCAGTCTGTGAAGTTGCTTTCCGCTGGTTAAAGGTTCCTTCATCTCGATGGGGTGCCTCGCAGCCCGAAACCCACAGCTCTCGTCCCGCGTTTGTTTCCGACTTTGAATGCACAAACGTGCGCAGACTGGAAGAAGCTGCAGCTGAGGTTGAAGAGTCAATTGATCACCCAGATGAGTTAATGTTGCAGAGTTTTGATGACAAACAGCGAACTGCTGAGACAACCGCTGGCAACGCCAGGTCCCGCGCGCTCAAAGTGTTCAATGCCATCCCCTTCATCGCAGAGAGGAGGTCTCGTCAACTTGTGCCACACTTTCTCGCCTGGGCAAGTGAAGACCGAACCCCTGAATCCGCCGAAGGTCAAGGAGCTTCCGAGGGAGCCACTTGGTCTCTTGCAGACCGCAAGGCCATGCTCGGAGTGTTCTCCCAATTCATCAACCCTCGTGTTCTTTACGAGCACGAGCAAGTCTACACTTCACTCTTGCAGTTAATGGAAAATGGTGACGCTGAGGTTCAAAAGGTTACCCTCAAGGCAATCCTTGCTTGGAAGCAAGAGGCAATCAAGACTTATCAAGAGAACTTGGAGTTCCTCCTGGATGAGGCTCGATTCAAGAACGAGCTTACAGTCTTTCTCCAAGACGAAACTGCTATCAAGCCGGAGCACAGGGCCGAGTTGATGCCCATTCTCCTCCGATTGCTTTATGGTCGCACCATTTCCAAGAAGGGTGCAGCAAGCGGCCGACATGGTCTTCAAGCCACTCGACTTGCCGTTCTCCGAAACCTCAGTGTTGAAGATATGGGAAGCTTTTTGGACATTGCCACTGGCAAGCTTAAGGATGTTAAGGTTGTTGGTGCCTCGAAGAAGATCTTCGAGGAGCCTCTTCTCCCCGTCCGAAAGCAACTTGGTTTCCTCAACATGATTTCTTCCGTCATTTCGGAGCTCGGTACCAACGCCACACCCTATCTAGAGACACTACTCAATGCTGTTTTGTACTGTCTTGTCTTTGCCTGCCGACAACTCAGCGGTCAGGGCGACCCAGAAGACGCGCCTGAAGAAGAGGAAGAAAAGGCCAGCACGCAATCTCTCTTGAGGATTATTCGGTCCACCGGTCTGAAGTGTTTGATTGCGCTTTTCCAAAACGCTCAGTCTTTCCAATGGGCACCTTATCAAGATGTTATCCTCGAAGATGTTGTGGCACCAAGACTGGAAAACTTGCCTAGCGAGACAACACAGGGAATTTCTGGTATGCTTCAACTCTTTGCTACCTGGTCTGTCCTCCCCAGAATCGCCCTATTCTTTGCGCCACATGACAAGATTCCCAAGGGCATTCTTCCCAAGGTCATTGAATGTTTGTCAATCGAGAAGGGCAAGGATGTAGTCAAGATCCATGCCCTGGCAATTGTTCGCAACTTGGTGAAGCTTGCAACTGCGCCTGCGCAGGAGTGCGAGTTCAACGAAGTGATCAGGGCAGAGCTTCTTGAACCCAACTCTAAAGCAATTCTGGCACAGATATCAAATGTTTTGGACATGTCTGGCATCAGCAATGACCTTATGGAAGCTTGTGTAGAGACAATCCTGGTAATGTCTCCCATTATTCAGGATGCCGAAGATGTCCAGGCCGTTATCAAAATCTCCATCTTCCTTCTCAACCAGCCACCTCGAAGAGTTAGCCCCAAACTCAAGGGCAGAATCTTGCTTATTGCGGAACAGTATGTCGCAGGTTCTAGCGCCTTTGACAACCAGTCACTTCTCGACGATGTTTATGACACTATCTCGTCTCTTTTCAGTTATTTCAAAGACCGTGATAACCGACAATCCCTGTCTAGAGCGCTGCTTGCTATCGCTGGAAAGGACAACAGTCTCCAAGAGGTTGCCGAATTGTGCGCAGCCCTCAACTCCTTCAAGGAAGGTCGTATTGATGAGCCCGATTACGATGCACGCCTAGCCGCCTACAGTGCAATCTCTGGTGATCGGGAAGTCTCATTGACTCCCAAGCAGTGGTTGCCCTTACTTCACAACCTTATCTTTCATATTCGAGATGATGCCGAGTTTGGTATTCTGGCCTCTAACTCTGCCGACGGACTTCGCCGATTTATTGGAGATGCGGCAGCTTGCTTGTCCGAAGAATCCAAGGAAAAGTTTGGTGTCCAGCTCCGAGAAGTCATCATGCCTGCGCTCTACGCTGGTGCTCGTGAGCCGTCTGACACTTCCCGACGAGAGTACCTCCGCGTAATGGGTCATCTCTTGTCAACCATGCCCGAATGGGAGCCCATTGCTGATCTCAGTGCATTGTTGAACGATCGAAACGAAGAGAGTTCTGAGCTGACATTCTTCTTCAACATTCTAAGCCCTGCGACAGCACGACAACTGGAGGCTCTGCACATTCTTGAGGCCGCCAACAAGCAGAAGGAATTTGGAAGCCAAAACCTGGCCCAGTTCTTCATCCCGCTTCTCGAACACTTCATTTTCGGCCGTGCCGATGGAGTTGATGACCACGGTCTTGGCGCCCAAGCAATCATCACCATTGGCAATCTCGCAAGTTCTTTACACTGGAAGCATTACCGCACCACCCTTCAACGATACATTGGTTATGTTGAGGCCAAGCCTGAACAACAAAAGTTGACGATCCGCCTCTTGAGTAAGGTTGCCGACGCACTTGTCGATGCAGCTGAAAACGATTCCGAAGAGCGCATGGATGTGGACCAAATTGATGTATCTTCATCAAGCACCACAAGACTTCCTCTCACAATCCCAAAGGCAGAGAAGCTTAGCGTTGATGTTACCAACTTCTTTTTACCTACACTGGTCAAGCATCTTCACGAGAAGGACGAGTCAGAAGTCAGTTACCGTGTCCCAGTTGGTGTCATCATCGTCAGACTCTTGAAGTTGTTGCCGTCGGATCAGATGGACCAGAAACTTGCTGGTGTTTTGACCGATATCAGTCACATCCTCCGCAGCAAGTCTATAGAGGCCCGGGACATGGCTCGAGACACACTGGTAAAGATAGCCGTCAATTTGGGCTCGTCTTACTTTGGGTTCCTTCTCAAGGAGTTGCGAGGCGCTCTGACCAGAGGATACCAGCTCCACGTGCTTTCGTACACAATGCACTCTATTTTGGTCGCCATCGTCCCCAGCTGCGCCCCTGGCGACCTGGATTACTGCCTCAACTTTGTCGTGACAGTTGTCATGGACGACATCTTCGGCGTGATTGGACAGGAGAAAGACGCTGAGGGATACACGACACAGACCAAGGAGATCAAGAGTAGCAAGAGCCAGGACTCAATGGAGCTCATCGCAAAGAACGCCTCGATTGGCCGTCTCATTGATTTGGTGAAACCGTTGCGAGCGCTTCTGATGCAGAAGGTTGATCTCAAAATGGTTCGCAAACTCGATACTTTGATGTCACGTATAACATCCGGTCTTCTACAAAACCCTGTCGCCGAAAGCCGCGACACCCTGGTTTTCTGTTACGAAGTCATTCAAGATGTGTATAATTCTCAAAAGCCTGAAGTTGAAGAGAAGATCGACCCTCGAGTCAAGAAATACCTGGTCCAGAAGGGAGCCAAGAAGAGCGGTGATCGAGGCAAGACAACTAAGCACACATACAAGCTGATTCGTTTTGCAGTCGATATTCTGAGAGCGATTCTGAAGAAGCATGACAGCTTGCGCACTCCTGAGAATATCACTGGATTCATTCCCATCCTTGGTGATGCCATGGTTGGTGGAGAGGACGAAGTCAAGATTTCTGCCTTCCGCTTGCTGGCCGTCATTGTCAAGGTGCCGTTCAGTGACGATCAGGGGTCGAAGTTGTACAAGGTTGCAGTCAAGGAAGCTACTAAGAGTATTTCCATGTCAGTGTCTACCACTACTGAGGTGGCTCAAGCAGCACTCAAGATGCTGGCCGTTGTTCTTCGGGATCGTCGTGACATCCCTGTCGGAGACGCAGCGATTGATATGTTAATCACAAAGTTGAAGGACGATCTGACTGAACCTCTTTACCGTCACGTCACGTTCAATTTCCTGCGGTCAGTTCTGGACCGACGCATTGAAACCGCTTCTGTTTACGACATTATGGACTATGTGGGCACAGTCATGATCACCAACGATGACAAGGATACCCGTGATCTTGCCCGAGGCGCATTCTTCCAGTTCGTTCGCGAATACCCTCAGAAAAAGGCCAGGTGGGCTAAGCAGCTCAACTTTATTGTTGCTAACCTAAAGTACGAGCGAGAGGGCGGTCGTCTGTCCGTCATGGAAATTGTTCACTTGCTTCTCATGAAGTCGTCTGACGACTTTGTTCAAGAGATCTCCTCTACCTGTTTCCTCCCACTCTTCTTTGTCCTTGCCAACGACGACAGCGAGAAGTGCAGACTTTCAGCTGCAGGCCTTCTCAGGGAGATCTTCCGCAAAGCCGATAAGGAGCGGACTCAAACTTTCCTCGGGCTCGTGCGAACATGGTTGGCCCAGGACGGAAACGAAGCAGTGCTCAAACTCGCTTTCCAGGTTTTTGGGTTTTACCTTGCATCTAGTGAAAATGCATCCAAGAACAAGAAGGACTTCAAACTTGTTCTCGAGAAGATCAACGGCGTTATTGAGAACGAGGACATTCGAGAAGTCGATGGAGGGCTCATAGAAGCGGCTCTCGAAGTCATTCGTGCGGCTCTGGCTGTGTTCCCCGAGAAGATCCTGGCAAGTAGCAGCGAGGAGATGTGGTCCAACATTGTCAGATGTTTGTCACACCAAGAACCTTCAGTCAAGATATCATCTATCGGTTTGACAAGCTCCTACTTGGCAGACTTCGCCCAACAATCTGGTGACGTAACCGTTGGCGAGCCGGTGGACGGTAGTCATGGTCTGACACTCGATTTGCCAAAGGTACAGAACCTGGTTAGACTCGCTCTGGGTGTCCTGGCAACTCGAGACATTGATGAGAAGCTAGGAGCGGAGGCTGTCCAGGTCCTTGCTTTCTTGTCTCCTCGTCTCCCTGAGGGTGACGGAGAAGATGAAGAAGAGGAAGAGGAAGACCAGGGTGAGGAGGATAAGGAGAAGACTGAGCGAAAGACAGACCTTGAGCATATGTTCAGGCAAATCTCTCGCGTCATTCGAAGGGAAATTCCTCCTAGGGCTGTGGCCATTACACCAAAGGTGGCTGCGATGGAGCTTCTGGAGACAGTGTGCCGCAGGTCTTCCCTAGAACGTCTTCGGCCATCGTTCAAGACCATTCTTGTGCCACTCCATAACCTCACCGACCCCTCCATTGCTCCTCCTTTCTCAAACGATGAGCTCTTCAAGATAAAGCACGAGGCTCTCAAGACACGCGCACAGATTCTTATGGATTCTCTGCAGAAGAAGTTCGGCACTTCTGAATACTCTAAGCAATTGCTCGCCATTAGGGAAGAAGTGAGGAAGAAGAGAGAGGAACGATCAAGCAAGAGGAAGATCGATGCGATTGTAAAGCCGGAGAAGTATGGACGGGACAAAAGGAAGAAGTTCGAAAAGAACAAGTCCCGCCTCAAGACGCGATCCAAGGAGCAGAAGGATATGAGGCAGTCGTTCAAGCGATGGTAAGGGGATTGATGGCGTTGCATCAACGGGCGTTAAGGAATTGTAGAATTGGACAAGATGTATGTTTCATGGCGTTGTTATATGGATTCATAGTAAAAGTCATTTGTATGTCAAATATGAAAAGCAAACACGGCCATATATTGGGCTCGTGACTATTATAATGATGATTCCTGTGTGAAGAGGAGGGTATCCCATCAACGCCACCCAATGCTCTTACACTATTGTACACCGCTGTCTCTTTTTAATTCTATTCAGTAATCGCCCAATATAGCCGATCAGTCTGAGCTCTCGTTCTCGTTAGATCCCTTGCTTCCTCGGAGAGAATTCTCTGGCCAGAATTCAATGTCGCCGTCTTCGCCTAAGGTGCCTCTCTTGACTAGTTGGCCTTTTTCCTTCATAAGATCCTCAATTGTGACTCTTTTGTCGCCAAAAATGTTCAGGTGGTCACTGATAACATGTCTGTTGCGACAACCAGGACATGTGATGAGCGTAGAACCGAAGTGGTAACCTTGCTTAGAAACATTGTGGTGGGAGCGATGGCCGCAGGGAACGCAGGTAAATGATAGTTGGTAATGCGAGGGTTTGATCTCTGGTCTCTCGCCTTCGCTTTCGGGTGTTTCTCCCACCTGCGTCTGCTCGGATTTTGGCTTGACATATGTTCGGGGAGATGGTCTGGGAATATTGTGTGCTGCGCGGAAGGACTGTTGGCTCGGATTTAGGTTTGCGACAGGGCGGGCAAGAGGGGTCCGCAGGAAAGAAGAGAGGCGCTTTGGTTGAACACGCAGTTGTCGCAGAACTGCGGGAGCGAGAGAAGGTGCTCGCGAGGCCATATTGTATGATTTTAATGTGGTTGGAAGGTGATGGCGATGTCAGAGCTGATTTAGAGGAAATGTTTTTAATTGAAGAACGAAGGGTCTTGGTTGTGAGACGTCATTTGTGGGTCCAACTACTTAGAAGAGAAGCTGTGGAAGGTTGACGAATCACATCGACCCTGTCACTTACACGGATGGACTTGCCAACATTTTGAGGCATTGCACGAGGACGGAGATTTTGGTATGGAACAAATTCTCGAGGAAGTTGCGGCAATCTAAATGGGGAGGAGCTCTTGTGCTGTTGGCGACTTACTCCAACCTCCAATGTCATCGCTCCTTCCTCCCCAATGAATCTTCCACAATGAACGTCAAAATCCTTTCGGAGGAGGGCTGGTTTCTCTACAATCTCTCTTCATCTTCATTTTCTCTACTCTCTCGGTTTCTCCAACTTCATTCATCTTAGCTGCATTTCTCGCATCCATTAGTTCCCACTATTCACACCAGTCATTACACGATCATAATCACTGTTACAAGACGTCTTCGAACTCGATTCCTCAGGCATTACAATTTCGTTCTTACAAGTTCCCTTATTACCAAAAACATGCTCCGCACTCTCGTCTTGGCCTCTTTGGCTATACTCTCCACTGGCTACCCTCGTGTTGTTTCAGATGAAGAAGATATTGAGATTGCCTTGAGCCATATCAATGAGGCACGCCGGGCAGGTGGATACAATGATCTTACCTGGGATGAACCTCTCGAAAAAGCCGCTCAATCTTGGGCCGACAAGATTGCTAATGGAGAAGTACCCTTCAGTTATCGCCCAGCTCGGTATCCGATATCAGGCCAAGCCATATATGAGGAAGAAACAGCGACTGATTGCGTGGGGCAATCGTTCGAAGCTACTCTCCAAAGCGCAGCAGGAGCTTGGCTTCGCAAATGGGAACCAAAGTTCGGCAAAAAACCCAACACCAATTATGGTAAGTTGTCCTGAAACTTCTCGGGCTTGCTGGACCTGACAGACAGATAGATGCATGCATGAAATCCAACGCAGTATATGTGGGGTGTGGAAAATCTCATTGTGATTTCGCCATTAGTGGAGGAAAGAAGTGCACCTTTTACGACGTGTGCTTTTTTGCCTAGTAAGTCACTCCTAACTAATACTGGTCAATGAAAGTATTGCCGCTAACAACACAGTTCTTGGCCACCATCATCATCACCATCATCATCACCACCGGAGCCGACACAGAAACCCACACAAGAGCCCACACAAAGACCATCAGGCCAGCACTGGGGTCACACTATATACATTCCAACACCTGTCAAATACACCCCTATCAAGGACTCAGAGGATGAGGCCATGCTTGAATTCCCTGACCAAGAAGAATAAGCTAATTGTTCATACGTTGAAACTCGGGCGAGTGTCTTCGGACTTGGAATAATGCGGCATGTGTGGCAAGGAGACTCAAGCGAGGAACGGAAATCAATGATGGAACATAATTAATGTTTATTGAGTTAAAAACAGCTGTAATCAGTAGGAAGGTTGATGAAATGAAGTGTTGAATTCATTTACATACTTACATGCTTACTGCTTCTTTTATTCATATGCATTTGTGTCTGGAAGTGAGGACGTTTGATACAGGGTAAGGCTTTGTAGTATTATATAATCATCGGGCTCCAGCATGGCCCGTGCACTATCCAGCAAACTTGTGGAACACCGAGCGACGCGATTAAGAAAAAGGTCCCTAGTTCGCGACTCCATCAAGCATCGAGTCTTGAAGCCATCACGACAGGTACTAAACATCCACATCTCTCGCCCCCCATAGCTGTAGCACAACTATTGCTATTATCGCGTGAATATTGTCATTTGCGCCAGGGTCCTAGCTCCAAAGCGTACTGGGGCAATAGCCATAGAAGGCCCTTCACGTGTTGGTCTAGCTCCCTTTTCCGCGGCATGAGATGACCGTCGAGGTCCTATAACGCACACAATGGAACGATCAAAGCCCCAAGCGTTCTTATCGAGCTATGCGCCGCGACTCCGCGCCTACAACAACTCTCTCATCACGCCTGTTCTACCAAGCAGCGCGCCCGCCGGCCCCGTTTCGAGGACCACCAAGCGAGGAACGACCATCATTAATTACGCTGAAGATGGTTATGACGACCTGGAAGACGATAGCGACGATCCGCGTCGACGACCAACGGGATTGCGGAGCTTGCGCAAGGAGGACTCGGCCACTAGACAAGACCTCGCCGACAAGGTTGGCAAAGACACCAAGGGGCCAGTCGAAGTACAGGGCATCTGGCGCGATTGGATAGCAAAGCACAAGCTGCTGAGGAGCGATCAGCAGAACGCTATCCAGGCGACACTCCCTCTTACTCTGATTCCTATTCGAATCGATCTGGACGTTCCTGCGTTTATTCCTCCAGCTCCATATCCAACGCCCAACCCTAACACGGCGGACACTTCACTCCCCCAGTACCGTCAACAGGAGGCGACGGTGCCTTATAAGCTTCGAGACATATTTTGCTGGAATCTTCACGAAACGCTCATCTCGACCGACCAGTTCGCCCAGACGTTGGTGCAAGATCTGGATCTGCCAAATCGACAAGCCGCTATCGCTGAGATCAGCAAGCAAATCCGGACACAGCTCGAAGAATACTCGGGTGTCGCACTGCATCCTTTGTTCCATAGCGATCAACAAGCCGCCTCTGTCCAGCAACCTACGACGACCGCATTGACGCCACGGCCTAGCTTTGCGCTCAAGTCTCGGGATGATTCTCCAGCGTCCGCTATTCGAGGCACTTCTCGGCCTGACACACCAGCGCAGACAGGAGGTGCGGCAACTCCCTCACAAACTCAAGCTCCTGATGTTACCGCAGAGGCAACACCGATACTTCCCGATTCAGATGATTACAACCCCGACGATACTTACCGATGCATTATCAACTTAAGTCTCAACCTAGCGTCCATGCTCTACACTGACAAGTTTGAGTGGTCTCTTTTACACCCCCCTGGCACTGCTGAGGCATTTGCCAAGGTTACTTGTACGGATCTTGGATTGACAGGAGAATGGATCCCGGCGATGACCCATGCCATATACGAGGCTGTACTGCGACTGAAGAAGGAAGCATGTGAGGCAGGAGGTCTAGTTGCCGGATGGGGTGGTCTACAGCAAGAGCTGCCAAATGATGCTGCTCATGGCTCAGAAGCTGGCTGGAGATACGAACCGGAACACCTCGGCGATGATTGGGAGCCCAAGGTGGAATTTCTTAGCAAGGAAGAGATTGAGAAGAGAGAAGGTGACCGCGAACGTGAAGTTCGGCGGTTGCGCCGTGAGACGGCACGGTTCAGTTCTACAACAGGTATGCTTGGAGGCACACCTTTTGGGGCACCGATGGAGGTTGAAGAAGAGAGAATGGGTCGAGGTGAACGCTCTAAGAAGAAGCGTCGTTTCCGAAGCTTGAGCCCGCTTGGACGGGGTGGTACGCCTGGAGGACGAGGCACGCCTGATGTCGGTGGCTATGGGGGAGGTGGTGGTGCTCTGACAGATCAAGAGAGATTCCAGTGGAGGTGCATGCACTGCAGGATATGGGGCACAAGCGTTTGGGCTGTCAGAGACGGCCCAGCAGGACCAAGGGTAAGATTGACATATCAAGATGGGTTGACTGGTTCGTTGCTAACTTTGCTCAGACTTTGTGTGCCAACTGTGGCTACCTTTACGAGCGTGATCAGAGACTACCTCGCCAGAGTAAAAACCTCCATCTTCCAGATGTCCGTGCGGTTTAGGAAACCCTAGAGGAGCAAAACCAACTGGTAAAAAACTCAGACTCTCACCTGAAGAAACCTGCAAATACGCCGTGTAAGAGCAATGGACGGGCAAGCCGAAAGCTGCAGCCCTTGGCCCCTAAACCTGGCCCCTAAATAACGACCTAATGGAATGGGATGTGCCCCGTTATCGGAGTGCTAGGAGAGAGATAGTGGCGAAGCATCATGCTGATAGCCAGTTACATTTGGGTGTCTTCGTTTTTGCGAGCAAAAGCTTTTTTGGGGGCGGTGGAATTGGAAGGGATGATTATATGGCGTCTAGGGAGGATTGGGATTCCTCAAGCGAACGATACACTTTGTCGTTGTTAATTGCTGGTCGGAGGGAGGAGATGGAGAGACCATCGAATTATGCATCCTTGTAGTATTCATGAATATAGGTGGTTTTAAGGGGTGTTGGTGATACCTCTCTGGATATTATTACATGCTGAAATATATCCGGCTACTCTTAACCTGAAGTGATATTTCAATGGACAATAGGTCAGCATATTATGGCCGAGTGGTCTGTCAGATAATAGGAGTTGTATTGATGTTGAGGTAAAGGTCACGTGGGGCAACTTGACCTGCCTCTTTGTCTAGGTACTTCCCTATCCAAACCATGACAGCCTCATTCTCCCATTAACAAGAACGGATTTTGGAAGCAACTACGCTCCACCAGCACCACATGACGCCGCTAACTACAATATGACAATCAGCCATAGGCCCTTGCAATTGTATTGCATCGCGTTGCCTATCGAACCATCAAAGGCAAAGTCGCCTTACGCTTTGGGACAGAACGGAAGAAGGTCCTCCACGATCTAATCCGTCGGTCAACTACCTGCACTTTCACCCCGCACTTCTGAAATGGGCTATCCCAATATCCCCGGAACACATCCACGTGTGGAGATCACCTCTTACTTGCCTTGAGTGTGGAGTATCAAGTTCAGGCTGACTTGGCAAGACTACCAAGGCGGTTCGAGCCGAAGAAGACATGACCATTTTATGCAGGGTTTCGGGCTCCGGACCATATCGTTGGCGATGCTCCGTGGCTCGAAATGGTATCATTTACGAGCTACGAACTTTCCATTGTCGCGGCAAGCGGCTGTTCAGATCGAAGTCGCATTACTGCTCGACTTTGAGCCACCAAATTGGACGGATTGGAAGAGCTTTAATTGACTACCACACACATTTCATGCTGTTGAGAATACAACCGCAGCTACACTGTAACATTTGTATCGGATTCTGGCATGCAACTTTACCAGTCATCACATGAGATCACCAGTCACAAAAGTGGCTTAACTGGTTGCCTGGCGAGGCTTCATACAATCGGCAGCAGGATCCTGGCATATAATCGGCATATGACAGGGACCGGAACACTATCTCGGTCATGATGTATCCGAAACTGCTGAATCTGGACGACGGGTTTCTTCACTGCCTGACCTGGCCATATTATGCCAGGGGTTTAATTTCTACAGCCTCCACAACACCCAGCAGCTGACCCAAACCCTCTGTTATTCGGCATGAGCATGGGCGGGAAATGAACGCATGAGCAGGTTCAAATTTACAGAAGTTGGACCGCGATACTTCTTTTAAGCGGTCGGACGGAATCCCGAAGTACCGTGGATTCTTTAACTGGCACAAGCCGTAATGTCCAGGATGGAGACACGATGCTTCATGTGCGAAACTGGTTGCTGCGAATTACACACGCAGATATCAACACGAGTGACATATCAAGTAACCTAATACCTGATAGGAACACCCGACAGAGCCTGCGATACCAGTGGTTTCTTCACCGTGGAAGGAATGATATGCATTAAGCATGTGTTCAGTTGGATGTTGGCTCGATCCAAAACCACGGGCTTCATGAAGAGCAAGCATATCCTTGTGTTGCAGGTCATGTTTCTTCGAAGCGTCAAACCGTGGCAAAAGACCCATGTGGGGTCTGAAAAACGGTTTCTCCATGTTGCTTTTGTATGAAAGCTACAAAAGTACTGTATACCTGGAAGATCCCACGCCTAAGTAGTGGCAAACAGGAAACCGTCTTGGCCTACCGTTTAAGTATGGGGTTAACCGCTTGGCCAGATGGTACGGCTAATCTAATCCCAGACGAAGATCCGCCTGAACAAAACGATAGGATGGCTGTTTCCTCTTACTTAGCTCTTCAGGGGCACTTGCTGAACCACCTCACGATCTCTTTGTAATTCTAGTCTATGCTCCATTGCTCTCAGGTCGATAGGCGATGGAAGCGACGGCCCGGAAACGGACAGCATCCTATTTTGTCGTAGTTTTCTTGTGAAAGAAGGTCTCCGCAGCAAGACAAATATGGACTCCTCATATACGCCGTCACCAGTCCGAGGCTTGACGATTGTCCAATGGGGGATCTTCGCGGGTACAGCCTCTTCGGAGGTCAACAGCTCTCCCCTTCGGGAACGACGGACCGGTCTCATTGTTGCTTTCACCTTTGTAGAGACGCATCTGCCATCTACTATACACAATTGAGTCTACTGCGGAGATCGACCCAGGAACTTGCTCACCCATACGCCCGCCTCTCCGATATGTCGCCGCTTTGGAGCTACACTCTACCTAGCTTCGACAAGCCCGGCTCTGCAAGGCAAACGTTGACAATCATACCTTCTCCTGTCAGAGGGGTCGCGGCCCGGAACCCGATCTCTGTCTGGAGATGTGAGAATGGAGCCTCATCGGCACTACGGCTTCTCTTTTTGATCATACTATGTTCGAGTTAGTCAACGGTGAAACGGAGATCTTGGTAGTTCCGCATCGTTTCGTCCATGTACACAATCCAAGTATATAACAAGCTTGAGTCCCCAGACCAGATCAACTTCACCGCACTCCTCATCACATCTTCTCCAGTCCACTCATCTATCCACCGGTTCAGCTTTCGTTCACAATGTATCGCGCTATCGCCACCGCCTCGGCGCTCATTGCAGCCGTTCGGGCTCAGCAAGTTTGCTCTCTCACCACCGAGACCAAGCCTGCCTTGACCTGGTCCAAGTGTACATCTAGCGGATGCAGCAACGTTCAGGGATCTGTCACCATTGATGCCAACTGGCGATGGACTCACCAAGTGTCCGGATCTACCAACTGCTACACCGGTAACAAGTGGGACACCTCCGTTTGCACCAGTGGAAAGGTCTGTGCTGAGAAGTGCTGTGTCGACGGCGCCGATTACGCCAGCACATACGGAATTACCTCCAGCGGCAACCAGCTCAGTCTCTCTTTCGTCACAAAGGGATCCTATGGTACCAACATCGGTAGCCGTACTTACCTCATGGAGGACGAGAACACCTACCAGATGTTCCAGCTCCTGGGTAACGAGTTCACCTTTGATGTCGATGTTTCAAACATCGGCTGTGGTCTGAACGGTGCTCTGTACTTCGTCAGCATGGACGCCGACGGTGGCAAGGCCAAGTACCCTGGCAACAAGGCTGGAGCCAAGTACGGTACTGGTTACTGCGACGCCCAGTGCCCCCGTGATGTGAAGTTCATCAACGGTCAGGTAAGCTTCAAATCCACTTCTACCTCGGAGTGAAAGCTAACATGCAATAAAGGCCAACTCTGATGGCTGGGAGCCCTCTAAGAGCGATGTCAACGGTGGTATTGGTAACCTGGGCACATGCTGCCCCGAGATGGACATCTGGGAGGCCAACTCCATCTCCACTGCCTACACTCCTCACCCTTGCACCAAGCTCACTCAACACGCTTGCACTGGTGACTCGTGTGGTGGAACTTACTCCAACGACCGTTACGGCGGAACTTGTGATGCTGACGGTTGCGATTTCAACGCCTACCGTCAGGGTAACAAGACCTTCTACGGTCCTGGATCCGGCTTCAACGTCGACACCACCAAGAAGGTTACTGTTGTCACCCAGTTCCACAAGGGCAGCAACGGCCGTCTCTCTGAGATTACTCGTCTCTACGTCCAGAACGGCAAGGTCATTGCCAACTCTGAGTCCAAGATCGCTGGAAACCCCGGAAGCTCTCTCACCTCTGACTTCTGCACCACCCAGAAGAAGGTCTTTGGCGACATCGATGATTTTGCCAAGAAGGGTGCTTGGAACGGTATGAGCGATGCGCTCGAGGCTCCCATGGTTCTTGTTATGTCTCTCTGGCACGACGTAAGTATTATCGAATTCCAAGTTCACCATGTAAATGATACTGACCTATACATAGCACCACTCCAACATGCTCTGGCTCGACTCTACCTACCCCACTGACTCTACTGCGCTCGGCTCTCAGCGAGGATCTTGCTCCACATCCTCTGGTGTGCCTGCCGACCTTGAGAAGAACGTCCCCAACTCCAAGGTTGCCTTCTCCAACATCAAGTTCGGTCCCATCGGCAGCACCTACAACAAGGAGGGCACCCAGCCTCAGCCCACTAACCCCACCAACCCCAACCCTACCAACCCTACCAACCCCGGTACCGTTGACCAGTGGGGCCAGTGTGGTGGTACCAACTACAGCGGTCCTACTGCTTGCAAGTCTCCTTTCACCTGCAAGAAGATCAACGACTTCTACTACCAGTGCCAGTAAATTCGCCGCCAGATCACGCCATATCTGGACTCTGAAAAGGTATGGTGAGAGGATGATTCCTGCGAAATTGTCTTGGGGAGGGACGAAGATGGTTGCTTGATGTGGGAAAGGGGTTGGTTTTCCAGCTTGTCGATTGCTTTATGCTCTTTCTTGCCCTTCTTTTGTATCGCGCAGTAAAAAAGCGACTTTTGCCTCTATTGTATATACTTTGGTAGAAGAATAGCGATCACTGTCGTTATCAACTAATTTGGAGTTTCGTTTATTCTGTGAAGTCATGATGTTTGAACGACTACAAGAGCCTTGCGGACAAGATATTGATCGTGGTCCAATTTATAATCTCATAAGTTGTATTCAGCAAAGAATGGCATATTGCCTATTTATGGACGAGTTGAGTTTTATAACGGCAACTATGAGAATGTTCAGCTATGCTAATTAGTCACCGCCATAACCATGGTAAAAGCAGGAAGAACATATAAGTGAAATAGTGTACAGGCTAAAACTAGGACGTGAGTCAGACTATCAGTTGTACTAAATGGGCGAGCGGGAATGATTTGAAGTCGAAAACATCTCATTATCCAGTTGAAACTCAGCTGCTTGTCACTATTCAACCTCGCCATTGAAGATTCTGCCACTATAAAGATCTCCCATAACTTGTATGTCCAATCACTACAATATATCCTCTATACAGACTCGCGCTTCTTCTCGCTCTGCTGGATCTCAGCACCGTCCTTGAACTGCTGAGTATCGGGATGGGGAACATCAGTACCGAGCATCTGGGCTCCCTTCTCTGAGTGGTCGACACCACCGAAGACAGTGTCCATGTGCTCAAGGGCAATGCCCTTGGTCTCAGGGACACAGAAGAAGACAAAGATGGCGAGCAGGATGTTAACACCGAAAAAGAAGAATAGGCACTTGAGGCCGGTCTTGGCGAGGAAAGTGGGGAAGAACTGCTGGAAGATGGTGTTGGCCACATTCTGGCATTGGGAAGCCATACCGACGGCCTGGGTTCGGACGTTGGCTGAGAAGACTTCACTGGTCCACATCCATACACCAGCACCCCACGAAGGCTTGTAGAAGAAACTGTAAATAGTATATTAGCATCAACCCAAACAATCCGAGCCAGCCATGTAACTTACATGAAGAGGTAGAGCATGACAACAATACCAATAGCAGAGGGTTCAGTTTTGGGGTTAGGAGTAGCGAGACCGATGATAGGCACAATCAGCATGCAAGCAGCCATACCAACGGCACCAACCATGAAGATCCAGCGACGGCCAAAGCGATCAGCAGTCCAAACAGCGTTGAGTGTGAACAGGATACCCATAGTGGCCCATAAGGCGTTGATGAGGTTGATTTTCTCGGTCGAGGTCCAAACTTGCTTGTAAATGGAAGTAGAGTAGGTGTTGAGTGTACCTTGACCGGTGAGCTGCTGACCGACGTTGAGAACAACAGCGATACCGAAACGCTTTCTGAGAGAGGGGTCCTTGAAAAGTGCACGGTATCCAGGGCTAATGGCCTCCTTTTCGTACTCGATAGCGGCTTGGATACCCAAGACTTCTTCTTCGACCTCTTCCTCGGTATCTCGGATGCGGCGAAGGGCGGCTCGGGCGTCATCGACTTTGCCTTTCTTGATGAGGAAACGAGGAGACTCGGGCTGGAATGGGAGCAATATGATGACGAGAATAGGGACGAGGACCTGGAAGATAACAACCATGCGCCAGTCCCACTCTCCAAGCTTCTCACGGTTCTTTCCACAAGCGTAGTTGATCCAGTAGGCGATGAAGGCACCGACCGAGTAGAAAAGTTGCCAGAAGGTCATGACTTGACCTCGAATCTCAGCGGGAGAGACTTCACCGATATAGACGGGTCCGGCGGCTGGAGAAAATCAGTATTTACACAGAAGTAAATTATAATCGGTGACTTACTAAGAGCAGTACCCTGACCAATACCGATGAGAACACGGCCAAGGATAAAGACTCCAAGTTTGCCCTTAGGAGCAAAGGCCTGGATGATAGCTGCGATAATGGTGATGAAACATCCAATTCCCATACCAGCACGTCGACCAAGCCAATCAGCCTATATGTAGCAATGAGTATACTGTTTGCATGGTTGTTATGTTTTTGTTGAACGTACCAGAGGACCACCAATGAAGAAACCACTGACGATGGCACCGATTGTGTAGCAAGTGTTGATCAAACCGACAGTGTAACTATCTTCCTTGAGATCGAGGTTGAACCAGTTGAGCCAGTTTTCGGAAGCTTGGAGGGCCTGAGGAGCTCAAGTTAGTCGGGATGTTCCGAGCAAGAGACTGAAAGCTCATGGACTTGCATTGAAAACACTGGAGTCAAAGCCGTAGAGCGTCATACAAGACGCTGCTACCATGGCAATGAACCAGTTGTAGGTTCTGGTCTTGCTAGGCATGTTGGCGGTGTTTGGTCTTGCTCCTTTTGCCTGTACAAGGTTATCCTATCTATTCCCAGATAAGGAGACCAAAGAAGTGAGAAGAGAATTAGAGGTGAAGGAGACAAGGAGCAGAGTAGGAAAGGGACCAAGATTGAAGCTTCCCCAGTGTTTCTTTTATCTCTATCCGAGTTGAGGAAGCAACCCCCAGACTTGGGTCTAGAGTCATCTCTTGCCCCCCAGACCCCAGACTACTTGCCTTGTCTACCAGGAAACCCCAGATGGCAGCTACGATTGCCATTGAGGACGCGAGCGGTTTCCTCACCACCAGTGTTTCTCTAGGTGGTCAATAAAGGCTTAGCTTGACCGACTAAGTGATAGACTGATTCCTTATTTTCCTTGTAGCTTTCTAAAGTTCCTGCGAGTTTACCAACAGAGCAGGAACCAAAACATAGGTTTGTTTTTGCAGTTTTCATGCGCCTTTATCTCGGCCTTTGATAGGCCATGACTTATCTCATAGAAAACGTTTCACGCGCATATCATTAGGTGCTTATCTTGACATTGATATTGCTCGCTTAACTGTCGAAACACGAGACGTAGTAGTAGTGTAGTATCCATTCATTGTCAATTCAGACCAGACCGACAGCCATTATCGGAAACCCCCGCAAGTCAACTTAGACTTAAACTATTGTCCCATAAATCGAAACCCCCAAAGATACCTCCTCCCCCACGATTCATACGATCCAAAGGTCAGACTCAAGAATTCCATCTATAATATCAAAGAATAGACCAAAGATGCTCCCACGCGGTGCCGAGTTCCGTGTGCCCTTGGCGTCAACCCATGCCAACTCCTCCACCAGCTCGGCGCCTGCTGCCAATTTTGGAGTGGAGAATGGGGGGAAGATGCATCCTGCGGCTGATGATAGCCGTATCGTATGTACCGTACCAGATCAAAAGCCACGATTGGTGGAATATTTACGCATCTCAATTTATCCGTCCAGCTAGACTGTACTGTAATTGCACTTAACTCTGCCCGTACTAGACCCGCTCAGTCTTAGCCAAGTCGTCAACGTTTCTCCACCTCCACGATTTTCCCATTCACCCCGTGCGGAGTAGACCGCTTGCAATCTCGGTTCCCCGCATTGGCATTTTACCTTGGCAAGGTTGGATATCTGGTTAATAGTTGGCATGAGTTATGGAGAATGGAGGAATCTGGTGGGAGAAAAATGAAGCAAGCAATAACTGTAGACTAGATGCTTTATTGTCTCTTAACGAATGTAGACTTATATCTGTAGCACAGCGTTCCTTCAATAGCATTGAATCCACTGACTGCGTGAACTCCAAAACACCGGGGCCCTCCAAATGAACTGAGAAGCCACTTCATATAGGTCAGCCGCTCCTTGATCAAGACTGAAGTCACTCAGTAAATGGCGTGTTTAATTCAAAATAGCACCTCGTACCCCAAATCCTGGATCGCGAAGCACCCAGCTCTGCGCTCAGCCAAGACTTGGTTTTCCCTCCCCGGCCCGACCTTGCACTCTCTCCGGAGCTGTCATGTTCAACCTCGACCATTCTACTTGGATAAAAAACATTCACCCGTGCCGTAATATCGAATGCCAAGGTCGATCTATCGGGTGGTAACCCTCCACTAATAACAACCCGTTCAATGGCCAATGGTTGACAAGACACATCTCATCAATCATGCGCCTCCTGCATTTGTATCACATCCTAGTATCAGGGGACATATACCATTGTTGTTGCTGCCAGATAGGCTGTGATATTGTTGTTTAGTCTTGGGGCTAGTAGGGAAACAGTTGCTTGACCGGCAACGTGACGCCGAGGCACTAACCAACACCAAGTCTTTCTCCTTAATGGTATCATGTCTTTGCATTCTTCCAATATACTGCTGTTAGAGGCCAATACCAAACCTCAAAACTGTCAGTCATATCAGCCTGATCTCTTTCTAATAACGTCTCGATACAAAAATAGAACCTTAATACAAATACGCCTATTCACGAGTCAATGGTGATCGTCCTCATTGACCACCTCCTGGAACATTGGTTATGAGTGTACCGTAAACTCCTACCGACTGAAGACACCGTTGGAGATTCTTCTTCACCACTTTCCACAAGTCACACCCCCAAGGCTTATTGTGGTGGGTAACCGCCACGCATCATGTGTGTAACATCGACTCCTGCCCATTGCATCCCCTCTGTCTGGTGTGAGTTCTGCGCTTGATAGCCACCTTGGCTTTGAGGTGGCATACCTCTGCTCTGATACTGTGACTGATACTGTTCTCTAGCAGTATCACGCCTTTGCCTCCTCTCCGATAGACGCCCCACCACTTCTAGTGAGATCATACCAAAATTTTCCCTCAAATGTGAGGCATCTACCCAGCGTTCTCCGAAGATGTTCAAGGTCAGCGAGACTTTATCTAGACACCTCAGGCTCCGGTCGAGATTATCTTCCCCGTTAATTCCTTGAGGTTGCAATCGCCTTGGAAGCGGAGGGGCAGGAGCAGAGCCGGGGCGTGCGATTGGAATTGGCACTGGCATTCCTGATAGTAGCATGTCTTCTGCGTCCCGTAGAACCGCGAGAAACTGGCTTGCCATAAAAAAGATCCTCATGACGTCGTGGTACGTGTAGAACCCCGAATTCTGCCCGCTTTGTGCGATGTCGTGGGCAGTGTCGAGATAAGCCATAGAATGCTCAAATATCAAGATACGGTTGTAATCGGTGATATTAGGTGCTCTGGCAGAGGGTGCAATACAGTAAACATAGCTGTACCTTAGCTCCTGATCAAACAATTGCCGGATCTCGGGAGCAAGGTTGTTTGGCAGAGTGTCTTGCCATTCCCGCATATCGAGACACATCCTCCAGACATAGGAGACCGGGTCTTGCAGAGGAACTGACCCAGACTGATATAAATCTTGATACCAATGCGATTGCGCTCGTCGAAGTTGAAAGAGTAGCAGGGCCGGGTCAGCTGATTGAGGCCCAGAAAGGACACCTGAGGCTGACCCTCGTCTCGCGTTGCCGGACGCCTGAGGAAATGCGACATTAACCGTATCATCAGTGAACGAGAATGTCCTGGCATAGACCATGCTAATTGTACTATAAACAAGGGTCAGCTTGCGTATTTTCCATCGACAAGGAAAGAGAGAGCCTACCGATCGAGTGCGTATACGCAATAGAAGATCTTACGACGCATATCTAAAGCAGATTTGTCAGACGCTGAAGACAAAGGAGGATCCTGATGAAAGCCCAAGTCGACAATGGCGCGTGCTGTAAATCCTATCGAGTGCCAACTATCAAAGTGCGCAGGATCTAACATAGCATATTGCGTGAGCAGGAGTAGCGACTGTATTTGTGTGACGTATCCTGGGGCAAGGGCTTCATCCGCATGGTTCATGGCTCTTGCAGCATACTTGAGACCATCCTGGTAGTGAGTATCTTGGCTACGCCGACTTTGGGACATAGAGCCAATGGCGAGAATCATGTACACCATCCAATACTCCGAGTGTTGAATAGTTCGGCTGTTGTTTTTGTCGTACATGTCGTCGATGGCGGTTAGAAGTGCAGTTTCGGAAATACAGGGGAACAATGAGTAGATATTGTCCATATAATGCTGAACAAGCGCATGAGCAGTTGGTCTTGCAGGCAGACAGGCCTCAGGAGATTCCGGAAGAGCATCATTTGTAGTTGCTGCCAACACCAATCTCGCAAATGTCATGTTTGTCGATATAGGCTCAAAATCTCGTGTCGTGGCATTGACAGATCTGCCGACATGTCAGTTGAAACAATAACGCCAACTCAGTCACCATACTCACAGGAATCCAAAGTCAGATACAAGGGAATTGACATCCAGAGTTTCCCTCTTATGGGCAGCCTTGCGATGTATAGCAGCGCGAATAAGGGCAAGTGAGTCCCTACGATCCATCTGTTGTACATTAAAAGCCGATGCATCTGTGTCATGCATTGCAACCGATGCTTTGCGCGACTTGGCAAATTGCAGTCTCTTTTCAAGCTTCTCTATTCGCAATTCTAATGCAGCCACGTAACTAGACATGAGTTAGAGCAAAACATGGATTCAACTTTCAGTTCAGTAACTAACCTTCTTTCTTTGCCCCTCGCGAATTGGTCATTAGCCGCCGAGCACTCATTTGATCGGCCAGCCTTTTCGCAAGCTGTGCAGGCTGGCAGTTTACCATCACACTAAACAGTGTTAGCCCCTACTCCTAATGCATGTACAAAATTGTCTGTTTTCTCACCTTGACTTTTGCAGCACGGCCTATAAGATCCGACAAATCAGCATTTCCAAGAATCTTCCAAGAACAAGTTGGTTCGACACTTACACCGGGAGCAGGCTGACACAGGCCGGGACACCCTGAGAAGAGGGTTGTGGGAGAAACTTGGACGGGGCATTTTGTCGCAAACTGAAGTATGAAATCCCCGGCTGTCTTATGTCGCAAATCCGACAAACGGTTGTACTGGACTAGTATTATGCAAATCCAGCCAGGGGAAAACAACAGTCGTAATGGGAACTCACAAGAGAGGGCAATCGATGGAATAAGTCTGGGGTGACTGTTGGAGGAATGTCGTCAAATTTCTCCACTTGGAAGCGGGACACTCAAGGCCACAAGGATCAGGCTGGCAGGCAAACGAGGACAGATGACGACCAATCGATTGGTGTTGAATCTCAGCTTCCGTCTCCAACAATGAAGAGATTGCAGCTGAGCACTGCAGGGTCTCCCTCAGCCTTGTCGGTGACCAGAAGTACAATAAAAAGGGGCGTGGGAAATGGGCGAGGTCCTGGTGCGGGCAGTCAATCCACTGTGTTGTGGCGTCGTTGGTTGACTCGGTTTTGAGTGGACGGTTGCGGGACAATCATCAAACAAAGGAATGATAGTCGGGGACTCGGTGCGTCAAAGAGTATTTTGGTACTGCTTAACCGATTCTGGCTTTGGTTCGATATCGGCCAAGTCAGGTTCAGGTTGTGGGAAAGAAGAACAGAATTGACAACAATAACAGAACAAAAAAAGGGACTTGGGTAACAACAAAAGTAAGGTGCTGTTCCAATTTCTCTCACACGGTCGTGTCCCTCAAACAGGTTGTTGCATAGGGTGGGGCCGATGGCGTGGACAGTTCAAGATCATGTATACAGAGTAAATAACTATGTAGAGGCGCAGACGACGTGAATGCACAATCATATGAACTAGATAAATTGCATTTATCTCTGCTGATGTTGATGTCGTGTCAGAGTTTGGTCTAACACGAGTGTAAAAGATAAGGCGGTCCTCGATGACGGGATGAATAACCCAAGTTCAAGTAGAAGGTAGAAAGTAGGTAAGTACCTAGGTAAGCTCGCAGGTAACTACACGCTTCTCTCTCTAGCCGCTTCGCGACTGCCTCGGTTGACCATGGATACAACAGTAAACTCTATTCAACTTTTATTTGGACCACTAAGGTACCTACCTACCTACTGATAATGCAGTCGTGCTATGGCAACATCCATACAACTCTCTTGAGCTTAGAATTATTCATCACATCATCACCAAGGTTTGTCGCAAGAATTCAAATTCTAAATCATATTAGATGTACCTGCAAGATGTCTTACTAACACACGATGCACTGCCTACCTATAATAGTAGACGGGAGGTCCGTATCCTTGTCCCTGATGCACGTCAACTTAATACCTTAAATACGGCCGAAAAACGCCAATGTATGTACTTTGCGTGCAGAACAGTGCCGACTTTACCTCTAGTTTCGGCATAGGACTGAGAAACTCAGGTCTTGGGGCGGTGCCCAGCTATGATCCGGATCTGTCACCCGAAAGAATGCCTTGACAGGGGGATGTCCAGCTATCAGATCCTGGGATCTTAGGGCAAGGCAAGGCAAGGTTATGGGCCACTGATCAAGATACCGCAGCAGAACTGGAAGACCTTTGTTCGCACAAGTCATCCATGTGTGACTTGGTCCATTGGGCTTATATTTGCCCGTAGTGGCGTAACACAGACTCCATGACTGCAAAGCCTCAGATGTAGGATGCAAACGGCAAAGAAATGCCGTACCGGCCAGCCCCAGTCCCAGCCCCGTACTCGGTGAGGCTTCATGTTCCACTCAGTAACCAGTTGTTGAATCTCAACAGGCTATCAAGTGAAACAGCCCGTATAGTGACGTGTCCCAGTCTCCGGTTGAGATTTGTGTTTGTGTGGTCTTTGACCCTGGATGAATTTGCAATAAGGAATCTTGATAGATCTTTTACGTATTGCTGAGGGAGTCAGTTTATTGGCATATAACTACTATGTAACAAAGTAAAGTATGGCTTGCAGAAATCTATGCCAGTTCGGACTTTTCTCAGTGAGCAAGCCACAAGTTGTGTTGGACACCAGCACCTACCACATAGTTTGCAGGCCATGGCTTACATACTCCAAAAGCCATGAATCTTTAACAACGTACCTACAGAGTACATATCGCGGGTTTGGCCGAATAGTTCTGCAGCACAATTAACTACCTGCCATCCAAGGATCTACACTAGAGAAGCTCAGACCAGTCCACGCGAGATAAAACCCAATTTTCATTAATAGCACTTGAACCTGACTGAATCAATGAAACTGTGGATGAAACAACCGACCAACCAGTGCGTAAGTGATACAGCCAGCTCAGGGACTTTAGTATCCATATCACAAGAGTTGCAAAACTCTACTTGGTCTAGGCAACAGGTCAAAACAAATATGTAAACGGACCGTGGTGAAGACCTAGACCTAGACTGAGACGAGAAATAGATTAGTAAAGAAGATAATTTCTCTTGTAATTTCCATAATAGCCTCCACTCATCTCGGCCAACTGACTGACTGCTAATTATACGCTAAATAACTACAACACGGCAGTGGTGATGCGGCAACATACCTCACTGCTTAACCTCGTACCGCTTTCGACAGATCAACAAGTGCGGAGTCTGTCATTTGACTAGGTACTTCCCAGGGTCTCACTAACGAATCGTTTAGCAACGAGCATCGACCTCTATCGTCCCCTTTCACTAAAACCCAGCCCAATCTCCCCCGCTATATCGACTTCTTTTACCCTGCATAGGCAGTCAGTGGAGCCAATCATCAGCTATCATTGTCTGACCTTTGCCGTCAGGTCCTGGTTTGCTTCCATGCCTTGCCCCTCCTTCCCTCACTACTAAGACTGGGGCCTACTGTACCTTGCTGTTTGACGTACCTACATCCGACCATTCATCTGTACACAACCGCTTTATCTGTGGCTCTGAAGAACTCTTACAGCATAATCATCTCACGACGTTCTGTTGATATTCAGGCTGTGGTTATTCTCTGGCCAGCGCATCCGTATCGTCCTATCCCTCGGCTTGGATAAACCACCCAGATCTGTTATTTGAGTCTATCGTCATCGCTTCGTTTCGCTTTCTCCCACGACCGGCCCATCCTTGTGCCCTGTTCCTGTTCCCGTTCCCTGTGACAGTGCCTCCCCCTCGGCGTACCGGCCTCACGACATTAACAACATCGGACATCGGATGCTTGCGCGTAATCAAAACTGAACCGTCTTGTAGGCGATTCCGCCAACGTGCCCAATGGATCCGGCAGACATCTTTCGACAGGGCTTCAGCCATGTCGCACCACGCCAAAATCCTGTTTTCATGGGCCATCCTCAGCATCACATGGCTCAATACCAACCGCAAATGCAACAGCAACAGCAGACATTTAGAAAACCGATGCAGAAGGCCGACGAGACTTCGGATGGAGACGGTTCGGGCCACCGCATTGCCCACACTTTAACGGCCTGCTGCCGTTGTCGACAAGTACCTACACACCCACTTGCGCCGGCTTAAATATTGAGTTTCCATGCTAACAAACTTTTGCGCAGAGAAAAACACGATGCGATCCCACCTTACCCCGTTGTCTGCCTTGTGAAAGATCAGGGTCTACATGCGAATATTTAGATGCAGCCAAAGGTCGCAAGATCAACCGGCAGTATGTTATCAAGTTGCAAGACAAAGTTAGGCAGCTTGAAGCGGAGCTCAGTCAATTCACGGATGATGAGAACGACTATCCCAAGAGCAACGAGGATATGGTACGGCCCGGTGGACTGGTCCGCCTCAATGGCGGTGACGAAACCCATCGATATTTGGGACCCAGTAGCGGCATTGCCATGACTCGTCTTGTTATGGAGCAAGCGAAGCGATATACAGATTCAAAGCGCATCTCCGATCTTATCCCCAGCGTTCGTACCAGGCAGGCTCGCATGCAGTCTATCCAGGTAACTGGACCTGCGGCTAGGAGAAAGAGCTACCCAATGGTCAGCCAGCATCCAGCCGAAAGCCTGCCAACAAGAGCTGTGGCGGACAAGTTGTTGGAAATCTTTAATCAAAAAGGTAGGTTGACGAGAGCTAGATAGGGAATTGCTTTTTGATGCTAACATATCACAGCTCAACTCTTTTGGCCCGTTTTGCACGAAAAAGACCTGTTACAGGATCTTGACGCGGTCTATAATGGCGACAACGACCCATACCGACTCTTTGTCGTCAGAATGCTTGTGGCCATTAGCTTACAAAAGTTAGACACGCAATATGCTGGTTTAGCAGACAGTTATTATTTGGCGGCAATGAAATTATTGGAAGACGTCGTTCGCCAGAAAGACATCAAGACGCTACAATGCCTTGTACTCCTCGGACAATACTCGCTTCTTACCCCCACGAGGATGCCAACTTACTACGTAATCGGCCTGGCGGCCAGGATATGTCAACAGGAAGGACTGGCTAGTGAGAAGACCATATCAAGTAGTTACGACTCGGATCCCAAAACAATCGATATGCGACGACGAATTATCTGGACTGTAGCCGCCATGGAATATGGTTTAGCGCACAGTATGGGAAGGCCTAACAACTTTGCGACAGGGGACGACCGATTAGATGTCGAATTCTTCGAAACTGTCGATGACGAGAACATCACAGAACAGGGCATCCAGCCTGGCCCGCCTAGCGAACGCAAACTTGTTGCCATTCACTTTTACAAGATGAGAATGTACCAAGCAGAAATTCGAAGGGTTCTGTATGAGAAGAAGAAGGACGAGCCAAAGGACGACAGCCATCCATGGTATGCAAGAGTCGAGAGTATGAACAAGGAATGGCTGGACACATCACCTTCAAAGCCTGACTGGTGCAAGCCCTGGTATGAACTCTATTCATGTCATCTTATTCACTGCTAACATGCAATAGGTTCACTGGCCGATATCACCAAATGAGGATATTCATGTACCGGCCCTCTCCCCAAGTGCCAAAGCCATCACCTCGCGCCGCTGCAATTTGTTTCGACAGCTCAGCATACATCATGCAATTGAATTCCAAACAAATGGATAGTGGGGCGGATATTACGTGGGTTTTCCTCTTGACGGTAAATATGTCTCTCAACACGCTCCTATGGGCCGTTTCATATCCCGAGGTACGACAAACTCATCCACGAAGTGAGGTCGAGAGCCTGATCAATACTTCATTGGATGTTTTGGAACGCTGTGCAGAAAGATGGCCAGGATCTGCATCAGCCTCACAGCTTTACTCCATCTTCTCCAAAGCGTGTCTACAGGGCTACGATGAACGACCCATGACTGGACAGACAACGAACTTCTTCAATACGCCCCCGTCCTTTGCAGACCCCAACTCCCCAGACGCTTTCCAAAACAATGCTCAGCAAGCTTCTTTTCAGAACGCACCCCAGTTTAACCAGATCTTCAACTCAACGCCGGAGACCATGAATGCATACGCCTTTGACCCCAATTTTCCTCCTCCTCAACCTAGCTTCAGGTCCAACTCCATCTTTTTCAACCCTGCTAGCAATGAAACCACAGGTCGGAGGTTCTCGTATTTCCCTCCAGACTTTATGCAACCTGGCGAAACTATGATGGACGACCCAACACCGCCTGCCACCACAACCCCAGAGCAGCATATGACTTCGCCTCCAGACCATCTTTCCGAGCAACTTCCGACGCCCCCAGATTCCGTTCCCACTGGCAATATGGCGACACCAACACCCAGCAATACGTTGTCGCCTCAAAATACCATGACGGCCCATCCGACACCCATCATGCAAAGTACGTCACCAATTGGGGTTCCCATGGTGCCTGTGCAGAACAGCATGTCACCACCCATTAAGATCGAGCCATCTCAACAAGGTCCCATGTTTGCTGTACCACAACACCCCCAGTCGGTTCCTCAACAGCGGCCTCTGCCTGCACTAAACAATACCGCCAATTGGTTCTCGCCTCCTGCACCTTTCATCAACCCATATACGTTCAGCAATATGAGCAACAGTTTCTTCAACGATTCTATGGCCCACCCTGGGAACTACGGCGACATGTCAAACTCTGGTCTCGGATTGCAGAATGTTAATGGTGGAAATGCTCCGGTTCCTCAATTCGACTACGGCTTTGCTCGCCACGGCAGCCTTACGCAATCTCAGCAACTCGAACTAATGAATGTGTTGGAGACGGAGGGCATGGGCGACATTGATGCTTTCCTAAATGGAGGTACGGTGACGACTAACAGATGGTACTGAAGATTTTTGGAATTGGGACTTGGGATACAATGGCGCCACTGATTAGATAGTATCATGATGCAGACAAGCATTGAAGGAGTTTCTCGAGGTTATCAGTAGCTAGCATTAGATTTCGCCTAAGAGAAGTGGGATATAGAATTGGTTTTTTCTCAATCGTGATCTATACTATTCATGATCCGCCCAGTCATAATATGTTCTGCTATTATGCTTATGGGACAAGTTCCCAAACTCATCGCAGGAGAACAACCCATGCTCTTCTTAATAACCAGAGGTTCTGGGAACCTGGCCGATAGATCAATTACGTTGCCAATCAATTGTTACCAAAGCAATGCCAGATCATGGAGAGATTATCCAGTTACGATATTGTCGCTGTAGTGTCTTTGAGGCTCATCTTGTTCGCAGAGTCGGCCAATGTGTCTGTCTTGCCTTCGGGCCGCTTAGTCCTCTTCTTGCGCCTTGTAGTGCTTGCGACCACGGGTGCTTCGCAAACCCATTGCGCAATCATGGTAGCCCTCGCGGTACAAACGGGGTAGAATTCACTGTCGTCGACAACCCATCGCCTTGGGCGTCCGTCGGCATTGGATGCGCCATTGGGCTGGGAGGCAGCGGCAGCGGCAGCACGGTCTTCCTGCTCTGCACGCTTCTCCTGAGCCTCAATAGATGCGCGGAACGTATCCTCATCACAAACTCTCTGGTCACTGAGAGCCACGCGAACCCTCTGGTCGCGCTCGCGCAGGCGTTGTCGGCGCAGTTCCTCGGGGCTTGGCGCAGGTTTCTCCGTGCTGGAGCCACCATTGATCAGAGATGCGGCGGCGGCTGCAGCCTCTTTACGAGAGGCGCCCGTGTTCGCACTTGTGGCACCGTGTTGAAGGGGATCGTAGTGGAAAGGAAGTGGAGCGGGCGTACAGAGAGTGTCCCATGATGCGCTAAGCTGGAGCCAACTGTCATCAGCACGGCGGAGGACTTCTAACCAGTCAGACCGTGCTGGAGAGCGACACGCTTGAAAGATTGGGTACCCATCAGCTAGGCGTATCAGGCGTGCCGCCATATAAGTGTGGCGCTGGAGCTCTTTGGCTGAGGTCTGGATGAGACAGTGACAAAGGAGAAGTGAGTGGAGAGCGTCAGTCATAAGGGGGTGATAACTCGACCCTTCGCACACTTTCGGTTTATCTGACGACTGAGTTTGTTCGTCGGGGTTTGTGACATCTTCATTAGGATAAGGGGGCAGATCTGAGGGAGGGACAGCGGCGAAGAGCTCGGCGAGGGTGTATGTGGTGTATGGTTCAAGGAGGTATGTTGCTTCAGATGGTCGAGGATTGCGTGCACCCTGTGCGGATAAATTCACCCGATCATTGAAATCCTTGACGATTAGGTTTGGCAGGTTGGGTGCGTACTCGAAATGCGACAGAAAGGCGAGCAAGTCTCTGAGCGCCCACTTTGCGTATTTTTTGACAAGCTTTCGCGCCTCGGCTTGTTTACGAAGAGAGTTTTCGTCCGGTTCCTGGCCGTTGGATTCTGTACTGGGTTTTCCGTCTGACTGATCTGATTCTGCATGGCCATTCTGCTTTCGAGGTGAAGAAAGGCCGTCTTCAATGTGTTGGCAGGCGCACGATAGGTACGCTGATGCACGTAGGAAACACAGCTGGATTTCTAAGCTAGTCGGCTGATCTTTTTCTGCTGGAACAACCTCCTGCCGCCAACGCTTACCTGTATGCGACAGCTTCGAATTGGTTTCCTCGTTTGGCCGATGGGGCTGTTGATGTATTCGACACACAGCAAGGGCGGCCGTGAGGTCATGAGCAGCGCCTTCGTAGTCTTCTTTGAAGGTTCTGACGACGGCGCGAGTGCGCAGAGCCTCACTCTCGTTGGGCTTCTCAGATATAATCTCTGTCAATGACTCTAGGCTGGTAGACTCGGCCATTTGACGGGAGGG
This sequence comes from Fusarium poae, assembly GCF_019609905.1. Taxonomy (NCBI): domain Eukaryota; kingdom Fungi; phylum Ascomycota; class Sordariomycetes; order Hypocreales; family Nectriaceae; genus Fusarium; species Fusarium poae. The sequence continues at coordinate 1,772,979 of NC_058399.1, forward strand.
GATCTTCTCATGGAAGAAATGCACATATTTAGCATCGAGATCCTGTGGGTTACGTTGCAAGACAACAGCACCAATTTCCTCTATTGTTGATGCGCCCTGCATTGTCGCAACGCTACAAGCTATTTCATCGAGATGGTACGCACGACTAAGCTTCTGGCTCGCCTGCTCTCTCATCTGCGACTTGCGCTTGTGGCTCAATTTCATCCCATGGCCTGGTCCTATCATGCCCAGCATCGACATAGGCGATGAACCAGGTAGACCGCCATGCACGTTGGTCAAAACGGGTGAGGCAATGTCACTAGCAGCTCTCACAGCGAGGTTTGTGGCTTCGTCAACGAGACGGCGGATCTTGAGCAGGTCGAACAGGACGGCCGGGTCGATAGGACGAGGTCGTGGGGTGTTGTAATTGATGTTTGCGATTGTTTCGAGGATCTCGATGGGCATTTGTAGCCAAGGTCCATGATAGGAGGATATGTACCGCCAATGCCTAAGTGAGGATGAGTGTCAATATGTCTGTTGTGCACCCAACAAATCGCAAACAGGCAGCTTATTGAGCAGATCCGGCAGCGCAAAGATTGGGACCTACTTGTTTCGACAAATGTTAAGTGTCTGCGAAGAAGCTGTCGAGGGCAATTCCCTGGAAGCTTTTGGCTTCTTTTTTTGACCTTCATTCGTACTTGAATTTGAGCTCGCAGTGGTGGAAGGTTGTGTTTGCGTTGGTGAAGCTTCGTCGAGGGTCGCATTCTGCCCCTCACTACCAGAAGCAGCAGCAACTTGCTTGCTCTTTTTCTTTGCCATTTTCACGATTGAAGTGGCAGCATAAGTGCTATAGTAAAGAATATTTCATATGCATGCGACATAAAATCGTAGCGGGTAGGTCGCATGCGTAGAGAGGATCAAGGGTGTGGGCTAGAATTGGCGACGTGGGGTATAGATAGAGAATCTGATCGCGATGATTTCATGAGGGACGAAATGAGTGGGCGAGGAGAAAAAAAGAGAAGAAAAGAATCGAGACGCTGATAACTTTTGTTTACGGTATAAACAATATAAAATACTGTGGATAATTTGACTAGAAATAAACAAACAAGACGATACCTCGTTTTGTCATGAATTTGTGTTTGCTTGGGTTTGTGAATTGCCGCCTTCTGTGAAGTTGTTGCTATGATGAAATCACGTGAAGGTACGATATTGATATGAGGGATGCAACTAGCGGCAACCAAGCTCAACTTGTCCATGTTTCAAACTTGTATTCAATTCTTGAAGACCAACACTCTTAGCAAAATTCACCACCAGTTTTTTACATAAAGAGAATGAATGACTCAACAGCGACTCATCATTACTTGGACGGTCAAGTAGCATTTGACATAATATTGACATTATGATCCATGTACAAGTCATGACCAAGTATACCTATGCAAGATCTCTCATTTGTTCCCGATTTGTACAGCCTAAACATCTTCACGATATTCTAAACTGATACCGTTATTACATCCGGTTAAAAAGCCAATACCCCATCACCAATTACTCCATCTAGCTCATTATATGCTCCATGTCAGATACATTGCGCATTGAATAGAGAAACGACTCTCGAAAAGGTAACTCGTTCGATGATCCCATCAACAGTGGCATGGCTGTGCTTTTAAAGACGAACTCGTTTTGTAGGAACGAGACGAAAGCCTCTATATCACGTTTGGTCGTCATAGCGCCCAAACTTGCACGGACGATACTGTCTTGGTCAGTAATTGTTTCCTACACTGTCGGACCTGGACAGACATACCCAGTCGGTTTGTTGTGTACGACGGCCATCTCGGTTGAGCCACAGGCATGGCCACTTGAGAAGATGCGATCCCATTCCCACTCTTCATATTTCAAGGCCTGGGCAACTCCGCCGGGACAACAAACGCCTAGACATCTAGTCAGTAGCTGTTACCAAAACCGACACAATATACTCACCCCCTGCTCGAATATATACTCCAGCTTTATTGGCAAGTCTTTCTACCTCTGTCCAAGGCACGTATGAACCGTCCTCCCTCATGACATTGAAAGCAAAAGTCGGCCCTTGTGCTGAAGGATCGCCGTACCTGACAGGGTCATCGGCGTATAGTTCGATTACTTGTGAACCGTTTCGATGTTTAAGATCTGTTAGCCGTTCATATAACGAGCGAGCGAGGTGGCAGCAGTGGCGAGATATGATATCCTGAGGGTGTCAGCTTAGCTCGTTTACAAATAACGTGTCATGACTTACCATGGAGCCGTACAGTCTGAGATGCGTATCAATCGCGATACCAAGCGCCAATATACTGTGAAACGGCAATGTGCCGTCCTCAAGCCCTTCATGAATATCCCACGACATGTATCTGTTCCCCAGACCAGGCACCTTTTTCATAACACGAGTGTCCTTCAATGGTGACAACTGAGCCACCGTACCCCCGCCGAAATACCTCCGTAGACACAATACATGTCCTGAGGCTCGTCTTACAACCAGAGCTCCCAAGTCAGGAAATCCAAAAATCTTGTAAAGCGAGAGACAAGTAAAATCCGGCGCACCTAAAGGGTCTTCGAATAAGGAACTCAAGGAACTTGTCATAGCCAAAGCTGCTGCATCAAAAAGGGTATAGGTGTTTCTGAGTTGAGGGTGTTTACGAATCCTTCTCGGCCAAGTCTTGGGCAAGCGTCGTCCACTAAGATTCGACTGACCCGGATATGCGAACAAGCCCAGACTCGGTGGTTTTCCTTTTTGGGTCTGGCAGCTAAAAGGTCGAGATAACCATTCCTCAACACTTTCGTCGTCGTCAAAGCAACGATAGTCTCCTTCTGCGAGCGCCCGGATTCCAATGAGACTCGTGTGCGCTTCTCCATGGCATCCGTACCAGAAGCCTTTGGTCGGCGTCTTTTCTCCCAGGTCGCGAAATGCGTCGGCAACAAGCCTTATAGCTGCTGTAGCGTTGGCAACAAAGACGAGATCGAAGTGCTCTGGGTCAGCGCCTAGAAAATCGAGTGTCTTTGCACGGATGCTGTCCACCATCTTGCCCGACAATTTCGCAGGGAGGTTTTCAGAGTGCGGGTTACCCCAAAGGTTGCCTGTCATAGCCTGTGAAAAGCCGGTTATAAGAGACCTCGCATATATGGTGGTTCCTCCGTGATCAAGATAAGCCCCTGTAATACCGGCATTAGTAGAACCGAAGGATGAGAATGGGTGAGATTGATTCGACACACCTTGGGCCATATTCGGATATTCCTCATCTCGAAAGTCTTCAACTGACGAGTTATACTCCATAACCTTTCGAGCTGTACGTAGCCCTGAGAGAGTTTCGATAGTAGTGTCTGTGCTTGTCTGAACTTGCTATTAGTAAAGGAAAGGATGATGACTTAGGAGATACCCGAGTTACGGGTAGGTAATACAAGAGCTGGTTGTCTATTCATGGACGAAGAGGCAATTGAACTATAAAGATACAACCTCAGATATAGAGCTTGAAACGTGGCATACCATTATTGAGAAGAAAGCCGTGTGCCAGCAACAGCGTCTGGGAGACGAAATGATGGACACGTCTCTGATCCTGGTGGAGCTGAGATAACTTTGAGATACAAACAATCCTCTGGTGGTGATTGAGAATGAGAGACAGATGACAAATGTGGATTATTCAGGTGCTTCTGACTGGAATCAGGAAATTGATTTCTCACATCCTTTTTGGGACGGACGATAATTGGCATTCTTGGACCGAATATCCAACCGGAGTTGTCATATGACAGTCTCTCTGTCAGACTAATTCTTCAGCTCAACTCAATCATAACTTGACCGCCACACACATTTCAAGGAAACTATTGGACTTTTATTTTCTTTCGTCTAGAATTCATGACCGATTCCCTACGGACGGACTCTGTGAGGAGATGCAGCCAATCGTCGATCCTCGGGGCGAGGCGATACTACAAGCTGCATCGGGGATTGTGCAGATCTGTACAAGAGGCAGCTGAGGACAAGAAATGCCAGGTCCAAGCTGAGACATAGACTCGGACTAAAAGTTAGTAAAATCCTTTGACTGTCAGCTCTAGTGATTGCTGCATTACGCTAGGCCCGGGCCTCAGACTGTTGATTCGATGAGATCTTGGAGACAAGATGTAAGCAGTGCTGTAATGATGATTTCATTGGGGGCCATGTCTAAAAAAAGGGGCAGCAGTTGGGTGACATTGATACTAAAAGAAGCAGAGAGTATTGGTGTGTAATATACATATCCAGACGTTTGTAAGATCATATCATAGGTATATTGAGGTTGAGCACAACAACATGCGGAACCTTGGGTTCCGTATACTAAGAACGACCATTTCTAGCTTTTAAATATACAACACTAGGCCAAGCTCTTGCAACTAAAACTCAGTGATCCTTGCACTCTCTGTGGGGTATTATTAATGAAGCATATAAATTGTTTGTCGATCCTCAGTAGTCTTGCAGGCACTCTGAATTAGCCAATCTAACTGGCGAGGGAACCTGAGTTATCAGATGACAGAAAGTTAAATATGTACAGAGGAAGCTTTTAAAAGTTTTATCTATATAAGAATTACACTAGTATTATACTAGTAGGCACTAATAAGGGTTAAAGTAAAATAAAAGTAAATATATTTTTAAAAAGTTATTTTTATATTTAATTATTTTTACCTTTAAGATATTTATTTTCTCTTTTTAATTTAATAATTTCTTAAATATATTAAAATATTCTTTTAATTTAAGCTTTAATTTTCTTTTATAATATTATTAATTAAATAGCTTTTTATTTATAAATAGCTTTAATTTAATTACTTAAAATATTTTTCTTTATTATTATTCTCTTTAAATATAATTAAATTAGCTTAATAGTATTTAAATTAAAGCTATTTTTATATTAAAAAAGCTATTAAATATTACTAAAATTAAATACTTTTTATTATATATAGTAAATATATATTAATACTTTATTTTCTTAAATAATAATATTTAGCCTTTTTTTTATATATTTCTATATAAAAAGTAATAATTTTAATATAAAAACCTTTTATTAATATTATTATTAATTAATATTATTTTTTTTATTATTTTTAATAAATTTCTTATTTTTTTTATTTTATTTCTATTTAGGCTTTTTACTTAGCTTATTATATAAGCTTATTTTTCTTATACTTATTTCTATTTTTTAAATTATTTTTATTTTTAATTTAAGCTTTTTATTAAATACTTTAATAATTTCCTTTAAATCTTTTACTTTTTTTTTAATCTTTAAAGATTAATAATAATAAAGACCTTTTTTATTATATAAAAAAAGCCTTAAAATATAAATTCTATAATACTTTTTTACTTTTTATAAATATAATTATAAAAAAATTACTTATTAAGTCTTTTTTATATATAATAATTTCCTTATTTATATAAAAGTATTATAATAGTTTTATTTAATTAAATAATTTTTTTTTAATTCTTTAAAGTTTAATTTTAATAAGTAAAATATTAAGCTAATTAATTTTTTTTTATTTTTTTTATTAACCTAGGCTTTTTTATTAACTTTATTTTTTAAAATCCCTTAATAATAAGTATTTAATATATAGTTATAATTAATATTTTTATTTTTATTATATTAAGTTTATTAATAATATTAATATAAATTTTTTTTTCTTAAATTTATTATATTATATTTTATTAATTATTAAATTTTTAGCTTTTTATATAATCTTTTTTAAATACTTATTATATAAAATATCTTTAAAATATTTATTTTTTAAAATTAATAATTAATTATAAAGATTAAACTTTTATAAGATTATATAAATATATATTTAATTAATTTATTAAATTAAATATTTTAATATTTTTATTATTTTAATAAAAAATTTATTATTATAAAAAGCCTTAAAAAAGATAATAAAAGTATATATTATAATATTTATATTTAAAGTTATATTATAAAAGCTTTAAGAGAATTAAGAATATTAAAAAATTAGCTTTTAGCTTATAGAAAGGTCTATAGAGGGTCTATAGAAGGTTTATAGAGAATAAAATCCTTAATTATAATTTTACTTTATTTACTGATCTCCTAGGGTACCCTAGCTTCTGCAAGGGGGCGAGATAAAACTTTTGAAAGCTTCCTCTGTAAGACCGATAATAAACTATGGATCCTGTCAACTGCGGATCATGCTTGAGTTGACACCCATGAGCATTATAACTATAATCTGTCGTAAGCATCCTATAAGTTTCACAATCGTCTTTGTTTACACTTTGGCCTGCGCATCATTCGCTGTGCCTGGCAGTTTCAACGCTTCAAGCCTCAAGCCGTTAGTCTTAACAGCCGACGTGCATATTCACTTATTAACAAAACGCCACAGCACCCTTGACATCCATCGTATATGGGAAAGTATTCATTTTATTTTCTTTGTCTGTCCGCGGCCCTAAAATACCCCTGCCGCTAGTACTAGTAGGCATTATCAGGTAAGAAGACGAAAAGTAATGTGCCCCGGTACTAGAAATATGAACAAATGTACAGTAAACGAATCGAAAAGCATCACGCCTTGGTCGCAGACCCATTTCCACTGCTGGTTTCAATTACAGAGCGAAAGCGAGCGCAAAGACACCAGCCAGAGCCAGGTTGAGCGGCACAGCCATAGCAGAGCCGGCGTTGGGGCCAACGGCGTCAGTCGCAGTAGAGACTGGTGCTTCAGTGCTGGGGTTGGGCGTGTTCGTGGGCGTCAAAGGGACAGTCTCGGTGGGAGTAGGCAGGTAACCCGGGGCAGAGTAAGACTCGCTGGTGGCAGGAGGCTTGATCTGAGAGACAAAGTTGGCGCATGTGATGCGAGTCTTGTTGGCGTAATGAAGGACGAAAGAGCGGTTTCCGAAGAAGGCACCGATGCCTTCCTTGGTGGAAGCGTAGTAGTCAATGTACTCGGTCTCGAAGGGGTCGCTTGTGATCTTTCCATGCTTGCCACTGTTGTCTCCGACCTGGCAAGATTCAGGCTTCTCGGCATCACATGGAGGCTCCTCGCCACGCGCAAAAGGGTCGAGGTGAGCAAGAGTCGCAGTGCAGTTGCCGTTGTCAGGTACAGGGTCAACGTGAATGTGGTAGGCTGTATCAAGGTCAGTATGTGTATACTATATTGAAACACTTGAGTTTGACTTACTGAAAGGTCCACCTTCTTTGGGGAGGTTGCTGAACTTGACCATAAACTTCACGCCTTGACCAGAGTCGGTAGCCTGGGCGTGAATGTAACCCTTGACATTTCCATCGATGGCGGCATCCTTAAAGAAGGGCTCCTTGGGGAGAGTGGCCTTGTATCCAACACCAGGAGGGTTGTCATTGACTCGAGGAGCATCCTGAGCAACAGCCTGACCGGCACAGGCCGAGAGAAGAACAGCTGCGAGAGCTTGAGCGCGCATTTTGAGTAAGTTGGCGATATAAAAAAAAGAGTAGGTATGTATGTATTGTAAGCTGTAAGCGAACAGGTGGTGCAACTAAAGGTAGTTGCAGTATTAAAGAACGAGCGAACCACTAGGGTCTGACAAATTAATTTAGGTGCTGAGACTGGCTCAAGGGTGAATCAGTAATTTTAGGTAGACCGAGGTGATGGAAAGCTTCAGTGACAGTGACAGTAACAAAGCAGGACGGGAGGGAGGAAAGGCTGAGCGGCGTCCATGTGCTCTATATATAGCGGGAGGCGCTGAAGCTTCCAATCGCCAAGCCTGAAGCGTCATCACTGGTTTGGCGGCGTTGACTAGGATCATTTTGCACGGCGATTATTCAACAACCAAGAACAAAGACCAAGCCTGACAGGGCATGGATGTTGCGGCAAATGTTATGCTAAATGCCGCGCCTAAATTGAGGGCAATACCAAAGTCCCTGTTTCTATCTGTTCTTTGATCTAGCGGTCCATCACTGGCAGCGCAAAGGGCAGCAAGAGGCTCTTGACCTTTCCCAACGAATATACTGAATTGTTCAACTACAAACGCGGGGAGGACGATCCATTCTTTGGGGCCCTGCAGCATGCAATAGTCTCTGAGGAGAGGCATGTCAGCCCAACGATTGGTGCTCACGGCTCTTGGTTCCGCGAGAGCCCGTATTCACTGTCAACGTGGCTTAGCTCGGCATCGTTCTGCTGTGCTCTGGTTTGGTCTGGTCTGGTCCGGTCTGTTTCGCCGTGCTTTGTTTTACTTTTTGCTTGTTTCAACAGACCATGACCATGCCACGACAAGATCATATTCACTCTTCCGAACGCCGTGTTTGCTAAAGGCGGTGCGTCACTGACAGGAGGGAGGAAGGGAGGTTTGCGTTACCTTGCACAGACACCCACGGACCTGAATAATATTTAAATCAGTCACTGCTCGCTACGATCTGTGATGGTATGGTGCTGTGTTGCACCTGGATAAAAAACTACATGTGTAATGATGGCATCACGGATCCCCAGTCCACCCTCGTCAGCCTCCGAGCCCTGGTATTACCGCATCGAGACAAAACATCTCAGAGTCACTGCCCAATTTCCAGTCTTGGCTTTTTTATTTATTCAATGCTTTGTAGGACAAGACTCAATCAGATTGTCACTATAAGCTCAAGTTCAAACATGACACAACCAAGATACGTGGGCGATCATATAAACATCATCTGACTCTGGCGTTTCGTCTTGTTTTGTTTCGTTTCGTGTAGCTGAGCGTACCTGAAGCTATTGGAGGTGAAGCTACCAGACCTTAAATGCCAAGGTCGCTTACACCACCAATACCATTCTGCTGTGGAAGACAGGACTAACCTGTTTAATCAACACCAACACTACAGCGTTCAATAGCGTGCTCGATCACGAACTCGTAAAGCTTAGTTACGCTTTAGCTTCAAGACCCTATCTAGTGCCTATTCAGGTCAGAGCACAGTACGCTCATTCAGGTGCACGCACACACACATACAGGCTTGGAAGATGCAATGCCTGCTTGACGTTGGTCTATCACATCCCTTTGATATCCCATGGGTTTCAGAATATACAGTGGAGTTGTTACTTGAAAATCACTTGTATTACAGCTGATTTACAAAAAGCAATAAGAAATAAGTATGGAAGCCTATAGCTTACAATACATGGATTAAATCCATGTTGCATCCGAGACCAGATAGAGATCCTGCTTATACCTTAGTAGGTAGACAGGGTCCAGTGTGGAGGATTGCTATTGTGGCACATGGCAGAGTGGCTGTGCATATGACTGTGGCGCTAGCCCAGCCTTACCAGTGAGGCAGGAAAGGAGCTCAACGGCGACACATTAACGCATCACCAGCTCGAAAGTCATCGCCATCAAAGTCGCAACCAACGATCCATCGCTTCAATCCCCGTAACAAAACCCCGATCGCATCCCAATAACCGAGCTTTTCCTCCAATCGCCCATCATGAAGCCCGTCGTCAGCGCCTTCAACGCGTGGGGATGGTTCGTCATCCCGTCCAACTTGCTTCATCCCATCATGGAAAGGCTAACATGAAGCTTCCAGCACTGTTCTCTCCGTCTTCGCCATTGTAATCCTTAGCGCTCTCGCCGGTGTGTACCGAAGTGGTCACGAAGAGTTTACCGGTGGTGTCGATGATCCCGAGGATGGCAAGGCTGTTTCAAACACCATCTTTACAGCCGTCCTGGTCTATGCTGTACGTGATTACACCCTTATATCTAGATGAGAACTCGCATCTGACTCGCATCTATAGGCTTTCTTCGTCTTTTGCGGTCTCCAGGGACTCCTCCACGCCCGAGAAAGCCGCCGAGGCGCGATCGCTCTGTAACAACACTTACTTGACTTTTATCCGAGCGGCGAGTAGAGCACGACATGACACGGAACCAGGCGTTCTGGATATAATTATCGATTTGGAATTGGGATGGCACTGTTTTTGAAAGCTGAGCATGGCTGGTGCCTGTGTGTAGGGCAAGCAAGCGGGCACAGCATGGCGACAACCGAGACGCGTGTACTCGGCTGAAGATACGCGATGTACGGTTTTGATTGTTTAGACGGCTCATGGAAATTGCGTTATGAAAATTGATTCTTCGGCTGTACTACGCGACATGCGTAATCTTGCTATTCCACATGAGCACAGCCGAACTGATAGTGGATGTGTTTGGGTTTGGCCGTTCTGAAGTCCATTGGGGTAGTCATTGTCCAGGACACGATACTTCTAACATGGTTAGGCTGCAATTGAGCTTTGCCAGAGTACAGAGCCGGTTACGGTCCTTTTGTGAAGTATCACAACTCAGCTCCATCCTCAATGTTAGTAATGTCAGCCGGACGTCATTATACGGACCGGCGAGGTGGGGCCGCTCCGGATGATGCCGAACGGAACAGAAGCTGTCAATGGTCGTTTTGACGGTTCCATTTGATTGCAACTTTATACGTCACAGCCACCTAATAAAAAATAACCTCGAAATATACATAAACATATCTTATCAGCGTACATATGCATGCCCCTCTTTTTGACGGTCGTGTATCGTCATATTCGCGTGGATAAAGTGAAAGTAACTACAGTCTGGGCGCGCATCAACCGTCATGGCTCATGGTTCCGGTCATGATGATTGGCTCGGAGGAGCAAGCTATAAGATCTCGTATCATGATGTGAGGATATAGCTACCAGATAAAATGAAGAAAATGTCAGCGCATTCGTTTTTGCTTGGCTGGCCCCGTTAATGTGACGAAGAAGTATCTACAATACCCTGACTGTAGTGTCGTCATCGATCGATCTTCATCAGGATTCGGATTGAAAGCTCCGCGTCTTCGTGCGTGGGCAGGTATTAAACAGAGAATGCTGCTGTCGTAGACTTTCTGGAGGAAATCCTTTTTTCTTTCCAATCTTCAAAAGTTCGGTTTGCTGTTAATTCAACTGTCACATCACTCAAAAATGACGACTCAAAACTTCAAGAATGGTAAAACTCCCTACTCACGATATCTCACAAAACCAATGGTACAAAGACTTACCGAAAATCAGAGAAGGACATTCCTGTCTCTCACCAGGACTTTCCTGGCACGGAAAGGGATATGCCCAACCCCCAGGCCACCCGAGACGAGCTCCCCGAAGCTGGCGGTAACTCGCGAACGTATCAAGGCTCCGGTAAGCTCAAGGGCAAGAGAGCATTGATTACTGGAGGTGACAGCGGTATCGGTGCTGCCTCAGCTCTTCTTTTTGGCCGAGAGGGTGTTTCGGATATCGTCATTGCCTATCTGCCAGAAGAGGAGAAAGATGCCCAGGATACCAAGAAGCAGGTTGAGGCCGAGGGTGCCAAGGTTCATCTTATCTCTCTCGATCTCTCCAAGCAGGAGAACTGCAGAAAGCTTGTTGACTTTGCCGTTGAGAAAATGAAGGGAATTGATATTCTCTTTAATAACGCTGCTTGTAAGTTTTTCAACATGACTATTGATATTGAAACTAACTTGGATCCAGATCAGATGGTTGTCAAGGACATCAAGGATCTTCCTGAGGAGCAATGGGTTCACACTTTTAACATCAACATCCACTCCTTCTTCTACGTTTCCAAGTACGCTCTACCGCATATGAAGGAGGGTGCCACCATCATCAACAACGCCTCTATCAACGCATATATCGGCCGTCCCGACCTTCTCGACTACACCTCCACCAAGGGTGCCATTGTGTCTTTTACACGAGGTCTCAGCAACCAGTATGTGAGCAAGGGCATCCGAGTCAACGCTGTCGCTCCTGGACCTGGTACGTTCCACAACATATCTGATCAATCTTCAAGTAATGACACTAACGAAACACAGTCTGGACTCCTCTCATTCCCGCCACCATGGACGATGAGGCACAAAAGAACTTTACAGCTCCTATGGGACGACCTGCCCAGCCTTCAGAGATCGCCACCTGTATAGTTTTCCTGGCGTCGAGCGACAGTTCGTGTGTTAGTGGTCAGACCATTCACTGCAACGGCGGTACCATTGTCAACGGTTAAATTGTCATGATTATAAGCTGCAATGACCAAGTTATGAGATTACTATGATACATTAATTAAGAAATCAAAATTATTCTACCCAAGTTATCTTGCTTGCTGCTGATATTTGAAGTCTACGTACTTGAACCGCACAGTGCTGTTGTGTCATCTATTTACACTATGTCTAACGTCCTCAGTTTGGAATGGACTAACTAGAGCTCATCTTGCTTAGCTTACCAACATATCTACGCCTTGAATAATGATTTTATGGTATACATAATGGCAATATCAGTTCCACTCCATCGAGTCATATCTTCTAATTAGCCATCAATCTCCTAGTCTTGCCTCAAGCCAAGCCCCTCACTCCCCCAAACTCGACAGACTCCAAACAGTGTCTTCTCAATCTTACACTCTCACTCATAATGAGGCTCATAAATACACAAACACTTCAACTTGAGTTCTATCACGGAGGATCTCGCCGATATGCCATCTTGTCGCATGTCTGGAGCGATGATGAGGTCACTTTCCAAGACATTGCTTCAGTTGATCCTGCCGAAGCGCTGGAGCTTGACCGCTACAGCAAGTTACGCGAGAGCTGTAAGCTGGCACGATCACTCAAACTGGACTACCTATGGATAGACACATGCTGCATTGATAAGAGCAGTAGTGCTGAGCTATCTGAGGCTATCAACTCCATGTTTCGTTGGTATGCTGAGTCAACGATCTGCCTCGCTTTCCTCCAAGACGTTCCACCATCAGAGTCTGAGGAAGAGAAAAAGAGGGCACTCAGGGGAAGTCGCTGGTTCACAAGAGGTTGGACTCTCCAGGAGCTGATCGCACCCGGAAAGGTCATTTTTTACGGACAGGACTGGAGACCGTTGGGAAACAGGTCGGAGCTCAAAGACGACATCAAACTTGTTACTGGAATCAGTGAGGAACTGCTGAATTCAACACATCATATGATGGAGAGCAAGCAGAGACAGTTGTGGCAATACTCAGTCGCCGAAAAGATGTACTGGGCTGCGGGAAGAGAAACGACACGGCCTGAGGACATCGCTTACTGCTTACTTGGTATATTCGACATCAACATGCCTCTACTGTATGGAGAAGGCCAAATTAAAGCATTCAAGAGGTTGCAGGAAGAAATCATCAAATCTACCGACGACGAATCCATCTATGCGTGGCGGCAGCCTCGATATCGAGTCGAGGGGAAAACGTATTGGAGTCTTCTTGCGAATAGTCCTTCGGCTTTTGATATCGACCATGTGGCAAAGGATCTGAACGGACTGGTGCCTAAGAAGTCGAAATATCTATCCCTTCGCTCGGGAGTATCAACTTCAATGACTAATCGTGGACTGGAGCTTGAGCTTTCTTTAACACCCTTCCCCATTGACAAGTCGGGGAGTATTTTTCTAGCCTTCTTGAACTGTGAATTTCGTCGAGGTCAAACCTCTATCAATCCAGCCATTTTGCTTCAACGGGCAGCATGGGATAAAGACTCGCACTTTGTGCGTATCCGGCCAGATATACTTGCACTATCCATGATGAACAGCATAATTCTTCCAGACGAGCTTCTGAATATGATGCGAGGTGGCCAAAGTCTCGTATTGAAAGAGGCGATTCCGCGGCAGATCTTTGTACCACATAATACCCCTGACTTGAGGTACCTGAAAGGAGTAATATTTCGACCGGAAATCAAGGGTCTCAAGGACGAGAGCAAGATGGTGGTTAGAGTACGCTCTCGGTCTCCGACATGGCAGTACTTCGTCGAAACCCCCAAAGGCCTTTCCCAGACTGCAGAGTCCTACGAGATCAATTTCGACCTCGCACCTGGACCTTCGCTTGGTTCATTACAAGAACCCATCGTTCTTGGAGTATTGGAGCTCGACTTGGGTAGCGCCGACTCCAAGCAGTGCTTGGTAATGGGACTGGAACCTTTGTTACCGAATCCTTTCCAAACAACACCTCTTTACTTCTTGCCGTGGTACGCATTCGAAGAACAGAGCTGGATTGCAAGACAAGATTTTACGAGGGTATTGGATAAGCCACAGAGGAGACTGGAGTGGAAAGTACCAGATGTGACAAGAGCCATGATAGGGATCGAAAGTAGATATTCGAGCTTGTTCTATAGTCTGACTTTGGAGATTGAGAACAAGAGAAAAACAAACTCCTGGTTTCAATAATGACATAAATTAGTTACTTTTTTAAAAAGAAAAAAAGTCTATGCTGAGGCCTGAGTCTTCTTAAAGCTTTCAAGAACCTAATATATCAAACCTAAGTTTTTCTTAATAACGAACTTTCTTAACAAGATAACACAGCAACAATCAAACTCTATAATAAGAGGGAGACAAAAGAAGCTTCTGTATACACAGTAGCTGCTTCTTCCTCCCGCAATTCACCACCAAATCAGTTACTTTGATGCGGTAACTGAGGTCATCTCAAGCTTTGTGTACACCAACTCTGATACATTGTAAGGTCTCTCGTCGAATACCAAACCCAGCGCCAGGAGCTCTTCACCAGTGATATCAGGCCGCTCATCAATGACTCTCTTCAATTCGCGTGCTTTATCCGTTACGTCCTCGATCTCTGAAACCCACTCATTCGCCCACTGTTCACTCAGAGCTCCTGGGATACCAATCTGAATACTTCTATACGGCAACACTTCCAGCTTTGGCGTCCTTTCAGGATCCCACTGAATTCTCACATCACTCGGCTTTTCGCGTTTTCCACCAGGCTCTGGCTGTTTAACGTGACTTGACAACACGCCTCTTTCAAGAAGATCGATGAAATGCTGGTGCTTCATACGGAGGGCGAGAATGCGGGATTGCCCAGGGTCTTTAAAGGAGTAGCCTGAGCGGTACATCATCCAGGCCCAGCTGGGCTTTATCCAAGTCATACGACCTGGCTTGAAATCTGGAGATGTATTGAGTTTTTGGTTTTCCACTGCAGCTTTGGCGATAGATTCCTTGTAGGCTTGGTAAACTGTTATTGTTGTGTCGTTGTAGTGAGCTCGAATTTGACGATAAGGGATAAAAGAGTTCGCCATGGCGAGCTAAAGTCTTATTGTTGATAATTGTTTGTTTAAATCATAGTTTCCTTTCAATAGTGAGGCATCAAGTATTTATAGACAAGTTATCAGGAAACATCATGAGCCATAGCGATGAGTCTTTCGGCGAGGATGTTAGTGGTGGCTCAGACCAGTTCAGCTCCGTTAGCACAATGGGACGTATTGAGATGAGAGCCAAGCATGCATATCATAATGATGTGAAGAAAATTGCTATCTGAAAAGATCTGCTACATCGATGAAAGCCAAGGTTTGGTTGTGCCCGAGAACGAACATTTGTAAAGGAAGTTTCATCCGTGTCTTGATCCGGTAAGAAGTAGGTTTCATACATTTATCATGATCTGGTGGTGGTGAGAAGCTTGGAGCTTCTCAGGGAACGCGCCCACTGTAACGGTGGCGACGTCAGAACTAAAGCACCCCTGTAAATAGCTGCAAATTAGTTAACCAACATGGGAGGACCTATTTGCCCCGCTTCCTTCAGAGGTACCCATACTAGAGCGAAAGGATAAGTGCCGCCTGACCCAAAAAGCTGAGGCAGCTGCAGGGAGAGAAGCAAGATGGAGATGGAGAAGGAGGGGTCCTGCCATGCGCCGCCTCTTTAAGGTCCAGTGTTGGTGCTGTCCTATCTAGTAGTCTAGTAGCCTAGCAGAGGCATCCATTTGAGCTCCAAAAAGAGACGGTATTTTAGAACTTTGACCCGACAACTTCACAAAACTATAATACGTACTTAAGCTTTGGATTGTTTGGTAACCACCTGCGATTTCGCTTGATATTGCCGACATTACCTTGCCTTCTTTAGACATTCAACCTAGGCTGCGACGAAACCACCGTTTTCCCATCTCACCCAGAAGCTAGTCACGATACCTACAGCTTGCGCCTTCAGCCTTGTAGAACAGTGAATGGATACTCCATTCTGTTGCACACGAGTACACCTTCCTTCGCCCCAACTTCGACCCTCGAAACTTCCCTACTCAACCACCAACTCCTCGAAAGCTTTGTATGTCTCCGCCGGAGCAATCTACACCTTCGTCCGGCCAGCCTGTCTTAGACGAGACGCTGTCTAGCAAACCTGATGTTGAGGTGACGCCTGTTCAGCACCCTGCGATAGGGAAGCCTGATACTTCGGACAACGACGACCATGACTCGAAATCAGAACCCGATACTCAAGAGGGAAATTTGATCGATTTTGGCGACCAGCCGACAGACCAGTTGCAGGACGACAACGCTGACGCCGCCGCTCAGGAAGGGCCTTCAGAAACAGCTAAGGGGAAACAAGTAGCTGGTGACCAGTCAACTCCGAGCGGTGCCTCAAACACCCGCATCTCGGCTGCATCCAAGATCAAGCCTATTACATTGCCCCCGTCAAACGATGCCACGACTCAATACCTCACCGCCGAACCGTCCACGTATGTTGACCCCACGCCTGCGACCCCAACAACTTCGCAGCCACCCTCGCGAACACCTTCAAATGCTGCACGCTCCCACATCTCTAGAGATACCTCTCCCTCCAAATCAGACGCTGGATATGATGAGAAACGATATATAAGCGAAGATGAGCAAGAAGGTGGCTCCCGGTCAGAGATCCAGAGCATTATGCAACAGTTCAGCGAGTTTGGCGGAGGCCCTGGCGAGGAAGAAGTCATGAGCCCTAGATTAGAGATTGCGTCACCTATGCTAGGACATCCCTCTCAGCATCCTCCCCGAAAATCGAGCCTAGAACCTCTTGCACCAACGTTCTCGAACCAGTTCAAGGGCTTACACATCTCGACAAGTTCCCCTCCCGCCGAAACGTCAAATGAATCCGCTGTCGAGGATTTTGGGCCACCTGTTCCTCCCAAGGATGGTGTGCATGGCACACCTCCACGACCAAAGGTGGAACGGACCATGAGCGTTGCTTCGCCTAGCTCGCCAGCACAATCCTATCGACCTCCTCCCCCTGAGCCGGAGCCAGAACCCACCCAGCCGTTCGACTTTCATAGATTCCTGGAGCAGCTGCGCAACAAGAAGGCAGATCCTGTGGCAAGATACCTCAAGTCTTTTCTTTCGGAGTTTGGCAAGCGCCAGTGGATGGTTCATGAGCAGGTCAAGATCATTGGAGATTTCCTAGCTTTCATTGCCAATAAAATGGCAATGTGCGAGGTCTGGAGGGATGCATCCGATGCCGAGTTTGACAATGCTCGTGAGGGAATGGAGAAGTTGGTCATGAACAGGCTGTACACCCAGACATTTTCGCCCGCAATCCAAGCTCCCAAGCCAATCCCTGGAGCCAAACCAAAGCGCAAGGGCGGGGATGTTCCCCTCGGCCCTGGACGACGTGGTCAACACCAGGAAGACGTTGAAAGAGACGATATTGTTAGGCAGAAGATGAACATTTATGGTTGGGTAAGGGAAGAACATCTAGATATTCCCCCGGTTGGTGAGAGTGGGCGTCGATTCTTGAAGCTAGCCCAGCAAGGTCAGACTAAATCTCAAACTGCAAATCCGAAGTGTACTAACTGGTTACAGAGCTTCTAAAAATTAAGTCATACAGGGCGCCGCGGGACAAGATCATATGTGTCTTGAACTGTTGCAAAGTGATCTTCGGTAAGATGGCCAAAGCAACAACAGCCAAGTGATCGTACTGACAACGATAGGTTTATTGAAACATAACAAGTCTGATTCCTCAGCTGACTCCTTTATGCCCCTTCTTATCTACGTTGTTCTGCAATCGAATCCAGAGCATCTTGTGTCTAATGTGCAGTATATTCTACGCTTCAGAAACCAGGAAAAACTTGGGGGTGAAGCCGGCTATTATTTATCGTCATTGGTACGTTATGTTGGGTCAGGAAAACGGTATTAAGCTAACGCCATAACAGATGGGCGCTGTGCAGTTCATTGAAAATATGGATCGAACCACTTTGACCATCACTGACGAGGAATTTGAGAGACATGTTGAAGAGGCTGTCTCGGCAATTGCTGAAAAGCATGCTCAATCGCCAAGAGTCACGCAGCAGCCAGTCTTCAACGAAAAGTCCGGACGTCTCTCTGGGGAGACATCGGCTCGCCCCTCTCTTGATGGGCCGCGCCATTCAACTTCCAACGACGAGTATTCAGGCGAGGAGAAGGCTGCTATCAATGGCCTTCTCAAGACCATACAAAGGCCACTCTCCAGCATAGGAAGAATGTTCTCTGACGAGCCTGGCCCATCTCTGGGGGCAGGATCTAGCAGTGCACCTCGAACTCCAGCGCCGCAAGAACGTCAAGGTCTCGAGGGGCCTCTCGAACCCCAACAGCTCCCTATCAAGCAGGTGCTATCTGCAGAAGAGGCCGCTGCACGACAAGCCAGCGCCGAAGCAGCTGAAGCCCAGAGGCTTTCGCGTGCAGAGCATGCAAACGTTGTCGAAACACTGGCAGGCATGTTCCCTGATCTGGATAAGGAGGTGATTAGTGATGTGGTATATGAGAAAGAGGGCCGGTGAGTAATATCAGAGCCTGTTGTTTGGTCTCGTGCTAACATCATTTGCAGGGTCGGGTTAGCCGTCGACGCATGTCTCGCTCTGTCAACGTGAGGCAAATGGAAATACAAGAACGGACCAAGCTTTCAGTCTATGGTCCCTGTTGATATCATGAGGCTTTGACGCATCACGGTGCTGCTTTGGGTTTGACATGCATAATCCATAGTTCTATTAATGAGCCAGTGGTAAGATAGAACAGGAATACCAATGTTCTTATACTTTAGCCATTTCAGATATTATTTAACATGTGAGATAAAATTGTTCGGCAATCTTGTTAACTTCTAAAGGATCAGCCGATCTACGGGTACATGCATATTACTGAATTGCCGCCGTATTACCTCGATGTTGTCGATCACATCAAACGGCTGCTAACACAATCGCTACATTTCCGAGATCGTCAGGAGTATTTCCATACATGGCTATTGATAGCTGTGTCATGGAGTTAATGTACATTTACAACACATCTTTGGCACAAAGATTCGCTGTATAGCAATCGTTTTGACCTAATTCTTCATTATACCTCATCATCTTATTCTGCAGACGACAGAAAACCCTTCTCCTTCACATGAAAGCATTGGTCTGAGTCATATTGAAAGCACGGTCTCACGCTTTGGACGATTCGACTCAGGCCGTACTCATTCTAACTTATATGATCCTTGTTCTTGAGTCATTCCACCGACTGGCTAAAGTGCATTGATATTTTGATAGCTTCTTATAAACTGGGTTCTACCACGAATCCGCACGTTGAACTACACAACCAAGCCACCACCGTTGTTATTGGAACAGATTCTCCATCATGCCTCGAAAACTGGTTACAATTCGCTATGTCTCAGCCATCACACCCATCCCTGGCGCCGACCGCATAGAAGCAGCCACCGTTGATGGTTGGACATGCGTCGTCTCTACCAACGTCTTCAAACCAGGCGATCGCGGTGTCTACTTCGAGATTGACTCTCTCCTCCCAGCCTCGGATCCGCGATTTGCCTTCTTGGCCCCAAAGATCGTCTCTCCCAACGGCCCTACTCATACACCGGACGTCCGCGTTCGGACCGTCAAGATTCGGGGCGTCTTGTCGCAAGGTCTTCTCATGCCACTAAGTTACTTTCCTGAGATTGTATCTCGCCTGGATGCCATTAGATCAGATGAACTGCAAGACAGAGGGTTCGAGGGTATTCTCAACGTGCGCAAGTATGAGGGACCAGCTACCCCACCCTCTCAAGATTCGACACTCAGCACGCCACTGCCAGACTTCCCGTCTTTTATCCCACGGACAGAGCAGGAGAGGGTACAGAATCTTCCAAATGTCTTCTCTACTCATAGTTCAGAGATCTTTCAGGAGTCGACCAAGATGGATGGCTCATCTATGACGGTATTCTATCTCAACAGATCCAGCCCTCTATTTCCCACACTACCAGAAGAGATACGAGACGTTGGCGTGGGAGTATGTTCGAGAAATCGAGTCCAGATAGAGAACCATCCTCGAAGCCAGTCTCTCTTCTACGCTACTGCGCGAGCGTTGGGACTACATCAAACGTTGGCAAAGATTGGTCGCAATGTAGCTATCCAGGGCGAACTATGCGGGTCGAGCGTACAGAGTAACTTTGAAGGGTTTGCGAAAGGGACACATTCGTTTTTCCTCTTTGCAGTATACGACATTGATGAGCAGCGATATCTACCACCGAGGGAGGTACATGAGAAGTGGGCTCCATTACTAGGTGTTGAGCATGTGCCTGTCCATGGATACAGGGCCTTGAACCAAGTCGGGTCTACAGTAACAGATCTGGTAGCACGTGCAGAAGGTAAAGGGATCAACGGGCGAAAAAGGGAGGGCATTGTATTCAAGCGAGATGACGGACTATTCAGCTTCAAAGCGATATCAAACTCATATCTGCTGAAGCATGGGGAGTGAGAGAACACGAGGTGTCAAATGAGGAAGGTGAGTGACACAGTGATGATTTCTGCATCAATTTACGAAGGATACCATTTTGAGTATTTGTTTGTTTGCATAGTTAAAAGGTTCTATTGATAAAAATGAATGATTTGATGCGCTTCCGTGGTAACAAAGTCTTTCGCTGTAAGTCTCGAGTGCTTCCCCACTCGTACCCCAAGATATAAATACGATACCCAACCTAGATAAAGGGTACCTTGATTGTTTTGTACAGGCGGCCGTAGATCTCATATATTAAATGAGGGTATGCACCGGCGTTATGTACAAGAGTTTTTTTTCTCCAGATGAAGTCCTAAGTATCAACTGTTGCCAGCTGCTCAGAACCCTCTGTATCCGCCACCATTTCCGTGTCCATGGGGCTGCTGGCCGTAACCTGTGTCCCCAGAGTCGTGGCGTCCCAACGGGTAGGGGTCTTGTTGACTCCAGCCTGGAGGAGCAGCGTTGCCCATCAGGTTTTGAGAATCGGGCTCCATGTTAGTCAGGTTGCGATTCATAGGAGGGCTTGAAGACATGTAGTTGGGTTGCCGGTAACCTGCTTCTGCGTCCCTGTACTGGTCAGGGGACATGGATCGGAGAGATCCCTTTTCTTGAGGTGGGGGCATGGCAAACATGGAGATGTTGTTGTTATCCTTGCGGTCGAGAAGAAGGGAGTTGCGGGCATCCAGAGGAGTGAGAGTGTCCATATCACGCTTGGCTTTCTCTGTAGACTGTGTCAGTAATTGTTTTGCATATATCAGTCAAATTTGGAAAGACTTACCCATCTCCTTTCTTCGCTTGCGGTGTGGGTTCTCCTTGATAAGGACGTTGATGGCGTTCCAAAGGATGAGGATAACCAAGAGGCCAGTCAGAGCAGACTGGACTGCGATGAGAACCACTCCTGCAATTGTCTTGCTGTCTTGAGGGATGTTGAGTTCATGGACGAAGACCAAAATGCAAGCCACCGACAGGACACGGACAGTCTGGATGGCGATACCAATGACATTGCTGGACTTGCGCTCAAAGGGACGAGTAAAGACAAGTAAGCAGAGCATAATGGATTCGACGACCAGCTGTGCAATGGTCTGAGCCATACCGTTACCATCACCGACGGCAAGAGTGCAGCCCTTGGCAAAGAGGTACACGATGGTAGGGATGAAGATCCACCAGTAGTCCTTCTTGTAAGATTCGTAAAACAATGAGTACTTGACCCAGTACTTCTTGTCGTTGTAAAGGGCGTCGGCGTTACCCTCGGTGCTCTTCAGCCTCTTCACCGTGCTGAAAATCTTCCATGTGAACCAACCCAGAATACCAGTGAAAATGGCGAGTGTAACACCAGCCAGAAGCTGCGCAACCCACGAGTCACCCACTGTGAACTGGAAGACACAATACAAGACCCAGATACCGTAGAGGACTAGAATCAGGTGGGTAATGGTTCGCGCAATGGATCCCCAGTAATGCTCTCGGAAACCGCTCAAAGACTCAGGGAAGTTGCCGAACAGTGCCCAAAACTCAAGGACAGCCTTGACAAAGAGAATACTGACGATGATGAAGGCAATGATGATGGCGACAACCAGAAGAACAGTCATGAATGTGTTGTACTTGGGAACTCTGTATTGTTCCACAAAGGCCGTAATACCAGAAACAGAAAGAGTCTGACCTTGAGCAGCAGTTGCTGCCTCACCGTCGGTCGCGTTGTCCATGGAAGTTTCAACACCACGAATGGCGAGGTTGGCGAGCGATTCAAAGGTGTTGAAGGCGCGTTTGACCTTGTTAGAATGGTCCTCGGGAGGGCTAGTAGAGTTGTCGGAGAAGACAAGGGTAGCGTTGCTGAGGATTTCGAAGCTATCAGTAGTGATATCACCTCCAGTCGAGTTGCGGAAGCTGTCAATGGACCTCTGCACAGATTCCCAGGGAATAATACCAGCAGAGAAACCAAAGTTCTTGGTGAAACTGCGGTACACAGGAGGGTAATCGACGGAAAGCATTCCGTTCATGGCCATTCCCTGGAACCATCCCAGAGTTTGGGCAAAGCTAGGGCTGGGAGCACCACCAGCTGAACCAGCGCCTGCAGTTCCACTTAGAGTGGATGAAGCAGCAGAAGCACCCGACACGAGAAGAGCAGCACCGACAACACCGGCGGAGATGTATGTGACAGCGGGGACCGAAGCAGTCTTGCCATTGTTGACCTGTGTTTGGAAGCAAGCGACTTGCTTGTCAGGGTCGTCAACAGCTACCAGTCTAAGAGTTGCTTGGGCTGAGATGTCGGGGACTTGGAAAGCAATGGCGGGAACTTGGTTGGCCCATTCCGGCTTGATTTCCTGGTCACCTTGAGCTGCAAAGTGTGTGTTGGGCATGGGGCAGAGCTGAGGGATAGGAGTGTCTTTGCTGCAAGGGTTGATGGAGTTTTCGTACACCTTGCGGCCATAGGCGTTGACCTCGAGGATTGCAGAGACGTTTTGCTCCTTGTCGCTAGTACCGGAGACGTCGAAGGTAACGATCTGCTTGTCGTTGTCGTAGCTGATGTCCAGCTTTTGGATAGAGATGCCAGGTTCAGAACCACAGTCGGTAACACCAGATGTCCTGAGGATACTGTCACCCAGAACTCCAGTGGCGAGGGTCGCGGCCGTCATGGCCACCTTCCAGGCGCTCCAATTGGAGTGAAGTCGAGTCATTTTGAATGTCGTACAAGTTTATACTACAGAAATACGGGAAATTCGTTGCTCGTTCGGAATTGATCGAGGATTCGGCTTCGGTAAGTTGTTATCGTGATAGATTGCTGATATATCCAAAGAGCAAAGGGATATCAAGTAGGAAAAATCGAGGAAAAGTTGGAAAGTCGTTTGTAAGGGAAGGATCTTAGGGAATGGTATCAAAGAGACGATGTATGTAAGAAAGAGATGGAAGCTGATTAGAAAGAGAAACAAGGAGTGTCCGAGATGCAAAAGATATCTCAAAGTGGTCGGCAAAGCAGTGCAAGCACGCGCACAAAAGATGGCCGAGGATCAACCTGGAACGAAGTGAAGATGAATGGCAACGAATTGCCCGAAAACCCGTGAATGTCCAACGTGCCGGCGTTAAAGTCGTTCGTGGGTTTCGTATCGCGAGACTCGAGTCTCGTCTTGTTTCGACGGAAAAGAGTCGTCGTTGTAGTTGAAAGTCTATGTGTGCTGTTGCCTATGTGACGCTGAAATGAGAGGCTAATAGTCGACAATGCCGCAAAGGAAGCAGCATGTCCTTGCGGGACAACAAATCAAGTGACAAGTCGATATGAGTGAGTGTATGAGAGTTGGAAAGAATCAAAAACGAAAACGCTTTTTGTTGTTTTTTACTTGAGACAAATAGAGACGATGTATGTAGGAGACGAGGAGGAAGAAGGAGAAAAGAGACAGAGAAAGAGCAGAATAGGAATAAGATAAGCAATAGGCAAGCGCAATTATAGACAGACCCAGGTTCGAAAAAAAGAGGAGAAATGCCCGAGATGAGAAAAGATGGACAAGAGAGGATCAAGGAAGCCAAGGAGATGCAAGGTTTGTAGTGGATGAGAAGGGGGTGACGAGGTTGTGTAGACGCCCTGGACCACCTGCCCCCCAGGCCTCCGGGGGAGAAGGAGCCCCCAAAGGACTAAACCAGAGCCTCACGCCTGGAGTCTCTCCAAATAACAGAACTTCTAGGGTCCCCCTTCCAAGAACTCGAATACCAATTATGAATGGATAAAGGCATCGAACCATCCACCAAAAGAGTCTTTGAACCCCTGAGACACCAGACCCCGATCCCTGACGCGTCTTCACCAGGGGCCCGAGACATGTTAGTGGTTCGTTGGGCTTTAGCAGGGGTAATCTTAGTGGATCAGGTGCATCAAGCGATATCACTACTGCCAATCATGGACTCTACAGCAAGGCCAAGCTATTTCCTGCAGGGGCTTCCCTCGCGGGTGGCTGACCAGTCAAGCCAAGGCAGTCCAAGCTAAAATCAACCCCAGCTTCTTCTGAAACCAGCCAGTCAGTCCAGTCAAGTCTGAGAATGACTTGATCAAAACATGTTTGGATTAGGTATGAAAAGATGCCATCGTCAGTTTCTTCTGAACGTTGTAAGAAACCATCTTGGATATCAGTTTCTTTGGATCAATAGGTATGTATAATCGTAGGTCTTGGCCCAACTGTTGACTGAGACAAATCTTCTAATAATAAACTTCTAGTCTTCTCCACATTAGAAGCCTCCTTTCCATAACCATGTACAGATCATGTATGTACCTATTACCGTTTATAGCTGCAATCCAACATATGTATACCCGTCACCACAAAAATACTACTCATTATCGACCGATAAACTTCTTCACACGCTGATCGATCGTTGTCCAGCGACAAACTTTGTACTTAATACTTGCAAATGGATGGATACAGTGGAACCTCGTCCATTCTCGATTCCTGTTCCTCCTTCACCAAGCCAGGCCCCCCCAGCCGAGGCCCATGTCAAAGCTTCATTTTCATCTTCACTTTTCAATCAAAGCCGTCAAATAAATTAATTAGACATCCATCGCTTACCACTTTAAGTGAACAATTACTTGCTATTATGCTCAATTCTGCAGGTAGTGTTCGCTCTTTGCTGAGCTTACTACTCTGTACGGATACAACCTGGCATCATATCTCGCCCTTCCAACACATCTCACGTCCCAGGTGTGCGCATCTGTAACTCGCTGCCACAGAATCCAAAACTCAGCCGTGTCATAAAATCTTGATCAACCCACAAACTTGGGTACTGATCTACTGACTCGATTGGATCGTCAACACTAACTTCTCAAGTTCACGGGCGGCTTAGTTTTTAGCAAGGAAGCACTGACCGTTGATGAACCTCACAGAACCAAACCCGCAGCGCCATCACCGCCTTGGCCGCTGGCGTTTAATTATGTATTTCAGATCTTATTATAAACGTATACCATGCGTATACAGATGCATTGTAGTGCTGTACTGGTATGCCATACATAGAAACAACGTTCATAATCGTTCACCATTGTTCACGCGACCCGTCAATTGCAAATCTCGGTAATCCTAACCATCCTAGCCACCAACATAGAATCCCTGGCACTTTGCAGAATCCTGCTTACCTCGAGCTGGCACAGTTGGATCAGTGGAAATTAGACAGAGCAACCTACTTTAGATAAGAGATTCATGCTCGTTAACCAAGAGTAGAAACACATAAACCTCATTTCGGAAATCTGACAATCTCGCATCGCAACCGTTGAAATAACTAAAATTTTCACTTTTAACGCAATCAATATCAAACACAGGGGCCAACATGGACAGTATTAGAGTATGTCCACCTCGGTACTCGTTGTATTAATATCTATGACTTATTCCCCACTGCTTCGCTGTTCTGTATCCATCATCCTCCAAGCCCCTTTTGATGCCAAAAGCTTAGCTTCGCCCATGCTCGGAGGATACTCCATCCTTAGTTGCATATTCCCTGCTAACTGCGGGCTACTTGACCCAGGGACTCGTAATCACTTTGCACACGCGTTAGGCGGCCTCCGCTGAGCCTCTCACATATCAACCAAGAGAATCAATTTCCAGTTATGTCTTTGGTATATTTAGAAATGCCAAGGTGTAGACTATAGAGTCTAGATGTCATTATTCCTCTCATAAAGTACCCAATGCGCCATTTCCTGCCTTTCCTGATCCCTTCTCCCAGGTCTTCATCCCGGAATTCCCCAATATCAATCGCTCCACACCAGAATATCGCATCCTTCGCTCGTCCTTGACCCTGGCACCTTGACGAGACAGCAAGTTCGGTCTATTCATTCAACCCAGCAACAATAAAAACAGAAACAAGAACGAGGCTTTCGCCTGTAGAATTTCCCCCCAGAAACGATTTCGTTGCCGTAAGAAACATCATGGTATCCAAATCATACGCCCTTCTCCCCTTTTTGCACTCATCATGAGTGGCAGGGACTGTCGATCCCTTCAAATCCCAACAATAAAACACCTGCAGTAATTCACATAAAACTCAAGAGGCCGATATAGCAGGGTTCTCATTAAAATCCAGCCATGCGTCTATCGCCCCACATGCCATTGCCGGTGTTGGCATTCATGTTTGGTGAGTGAGAGTAGGGGGACGCGGATCCTTGACCGCTGAACGGGCTTCCATTTCCACTCGAAGGGTCATCATACACCATTGCTACCATCGGTCCAACAGACATACCTTGGCTCTGAAGGCCGAGAGCGTTCATTTGGTTGTATGAGTTCAACCCGTTGCTGGGCATCATGAAGGCGTTGGCATTTTGCTGGTAACCTGCGTTTGTCACGTTCATGTCCTGCATTGGAGCATTATAGTTCTGATTCATGGGATGCATCCCCATCTCTGCATGTGCTGACGAAAAGCTGTGGCCGACGTTGCCAACATTATTGTATTGTTCGGTGTAAAATCCCTGTTGTTGTTGCGGCTGTTGATACGAGTCAGATGACATGACAGGGTATGCCATCTGGCTCTGGTGGTTTTGATACATCTGTTGGTTCTGGTGTGAAATATGCTGTTGTTGGCCTCCCATCGGATACTGCATCGGGAGGTTGGTCTGCTCGATGGGCGTAGTTAAGATGTTTCGTGGAGGAGGGTCTTGGACCGGACTGATGATAGTGTCCGCACTGAGCTCGCTGGCTTTAGCATCGACAAGACGGAGTACTGGCAACGATATTTGCTCCATGTGCTTGGCCAGGTGCACTGTCAGTTTCTTCCACGTTGGGAATGTCTTTCCACAGAAACGGCAAGGCTCATCATGGGGCTTCTTCGTGGTCTCGTGGTGACACTGCTCGACCTTTTGCCATGTCGGTTCTGAACCGCCCGCCTTCTTTATGGCAGTTTTGCTCTTGACCTTGGGCTCGGGGTACTTGTGCTCTCGTACAAGATGCTGAAGAAAGTTATCCCGGCGATAACACTGATGATGGCAGGCTTCAACGTCACATGTCCACCACTCAAGCTGACGGTGGCCTTCGTTTTCATGTCGAACCCAGTCAGCCTTGCGCTTAAACATCTTTGGCCCGGGGCATTTGTCCCAGGTACACGTAAAAGGCTGCACGTCCTCATGGACATGCTTCGTCCAGTCTGACGGCTTCATAAATTTCTTGGTCGCATAGCAGAGGCGGCACTCGAATTCGGCTGGAAGGTGGGTTGTTGGAGGCATCGGAATGTCCTGAGGGAAACTCTCGGTATTTATGGCACCCTCGCCCAGCGACCCCTCATCCTCGTCATTTGGAGATGAAAGTGGATCCAGCTCTCGCACATTCTTGTTCTGGTCAAGAAGAGTAGCAGAGCCATCCCTAGATGCGCACATGACTCCAGAGTTGCATGCTGCTCCTAGACCAATATGGGTAACCTTGTTTTTTAGCAGGTATTTATATCTCTGGACCTGATGGTATGCGATCCGATCAACGAGGAAGGTGTTGGCAGTAGCCAGGCTCGGATTCAGGTCAATGATATGTTGCTGGAACCCTTCAAGATTCGGGGTTATGTTGTCTATAACATTTGGGTTTGTTCTCATATCAGCTTCATCGCCGAAATCGTCATCGTCATCCTCGTCGTCGTCCATATCGACTTGCTTCGACTTGGCTAATGCTGCTACAGGCGGGCCGCCCGTCTCCCGCTTCCACATCGAGACAAGAGTCGAGTGGCTTTCTGATTGCATACCATTCGGTGAAGGTTTAGGGAGCTCAGATTTGCTTCGTGCGCGGCGAAGCGGGTTCTTGACAGAGAGACCACCAAAGGGGCTTTTTGGAGATGTGATAGACCCGCCAGGGGTGCCGCTGACACTGACCGATCCGCTCCGAGTATGCGTCGTGCCAATGGATGCAATGTTGCTACCCATGGATGCGATGGCGGTGTTGATTGAAGGTGTGGGCTTCTTGCCCCAGCTACCCATGCGGGTTGGTTGAAGGTAACCATCTCTTTGTTTGGAAATACTATCGCGCTTCGAATCTTGACTTCCTCTCTCCTCGCTGCTGGGCAAGCTGTCCTCGTCATTGCCACTGCTGCGTGTGCGTTTGAGGAGCTGAGATGCGCTAGGACGGCGTACCAGACCTCGAAGGTTTTCGAGAAGGCTTCCCGGCTTATTTGATTTGCTCTCTCGGCTGACCGAAAGCTTTTTCAAGATACCGCCACTCGTGCCCTGTGCCATATCGAGGTCGAAAATACTAGGGAGACTTCGGCGACGTGTTCCCCATGTTGCGGCTCTCGACAAGACGGAGTCAGTATCACGATACATACGCTCAAACTTTTCCATGGCAGCCGCCGACGATTCGGGTTGATGTCTTCCAGGCTGCCCCCGAGTGATTGAAGGGAACATAGGGGCATCGGCCCAGTTGCGGTTGGCAGCGATGATGTCGCGGTCTTGCTGGTTCATTTCGCCTTGGTCACGGTAATAAGTCTGTCCGGGAATGAACCTGTTCTCGGTTTCACGGCCGAAGGGGATCTCATGATCATTCGGATCATCTCGCTGAGAGTTCAATTCGTTAATTTGATCGCGTGAGTTCTCGTCTGGCTTGACCGAGAGATCATCGAGCTTGTGGGCCAGCCATTCACCCACAAGCTCTTTACGCTCGTCATCATCCCGATGATTGGCAAGCTCATTGATGCTTGGCACTTCGTCAGAGGGACGGTTGTTAGGGTCGAGACCGGCTTGGCCTGTTGACGAATTTCGCTGCCATTTGCCGGAAGAGTCACGGGCTGAGGTGTTGCCTCTAGACGACATCAAATCGCCAGCCAACTCAAAACCACCGCGGACTGTAGTAGGACTATCATCGAAGCCGCGCTCAACCGAGGAATGAACTGAAGTCTCATTATGGGTGCCCCACATAGAGACAGTAACGCGAGGACTGGTCATAGTGGAAACTCCAGGTGCGTCTTCGCTAGACAGGCAGCTGCTACTCTGACTTGGCGTTAACTCAGACGTCTTTGTATTAATTGGATCAGGGTTGAAGCGCTTCTGAATCACTTGTGGCGAAATACAATTGGGTAGCTCAGATGGAGCAGACCCCCTGATAGCATAAGTGAGATCGCTCTGAGGTGGTGTAGCATGCACCGATGCTGTTTGTTCTGGCGTCAACGGACACGTGCCAGAGTCGGCGTCTTTGTTTGGCATAAATCCCTGGCCCACAGGTTGGTCCAGTCCAGTTATGCCCTGTCCCAGAAAGTTGGGAGTGCCTCCATCGGCATTGAAGTCAGCACCAAAGAATGGATCGTCGTCAAGGTCGCTGAAGTCACTGGGTTGGTATTGACCCAAACTAGAAGTTGAATCGGGTGTCTCAAGGTAGTTAATCGGAGAGAGGGAGTCGTTGTCGTTATGCGACAACGTGGGCAACAGTTGGTTCGAGCTGAAAGACGAGGTTGATACGTGCTGATCCGAGGTAGAATAAGGTTGAGTAGAGCGGTTGTCTTTGTCATAAAGACTCGCAGGCGATACATCAAACGTTGAAGTCATGATTGCGGTCAAGGGAAGCGGGAGGCTGGAAGTATATATGCAATAGGCGAACCTTGACTGGGCGAGCTCCCAATGTCAGATCACAGACGGGAGAACATAGCCTTCGAGGTGATACCGTAGAGTGAAGTGGAGTGGATCAGCTCCGGTGCATAGAAACTAATCGGAACTGCAGAAAGAAATGCCGTTGAAATCCAACGGTTCGTTGCGGCTCATAAACGGGGATATATAGGAGAGATCGCACAAAGGTATTAAAACAGCAAGCGACAGGACTGCAGTGTAGTATCTCTTGATCAAAGAGTTGAGAAGGGAAGAAAGAGGAGGGGAAGCGAGGGCTGAATGAAGTTGGAACGCGGCGTTGCGCGCGAAAGCGGATCAAAGAGCGCTTAGAGGCCCCTGTTAAAAAGGTACAGTACTGCTACCGTGCCTATCCCATGTGCTTAATTAGTCCAGGGTATCAACCCGGCAAGCAAGAGCTTCAGAACCCACAGATAGATAGATGTTAGATGGCACGAGATATGATGTCGCCGCAGGCAGATCCCAACAGGGTCGAGGTTGTAAACAGCACAGATCAAGTCTCGAGCAGAAGAGCGGCGTTTGCTTGTTACAGCAATCTCGAGGTGGGGATGTCACTGTAAGTTGTTGATCGCGATATGGCTCACAGAAGGGACACGCGATTGAAATGAAGATAAACAGATGCAATGGGCATTGGCGGCCTACCAGAGACAGTGTGGAGGAAGTGCAAATGTGGAAGGGGAAGAAATCAAAGGCAGGGTAGAGGCAGACTGAAGGGCAGACTGGGAAAAATGCTTGTGCCAGAACCAAATAGAAATGAGGCTTGACTAGATCAGTGAGAGCCGGCGTTTTGCTTAAGAGAAATCCAGATGAAGGCGGTAAGATCGTGCGGTAGTTGGTAGGGTCGAGAACAAAACGAGGGGCATTGCAGGCGCAGGCGTGACATACAGTACTGTACTGTACATATACATACCTACTTGATGTTTCCGAATCTCCAATCTCATCCCCCCAGTCCAGGCGCTTGTGTGATGCACTCGTTGAAGGGTGGAGGACCGCCTAGCTGCAGGGTCATGGATGGCCAGGACGGACCGCTAGGGGAACGGTTGTTTGGCATCTATGAAGACGACATTTGCCAGATGTTGCGGTACTCGGTTTAGACACTAGTTAATTGCTAGCTAGCCAAAGACACTGGTATTCGTCCATCGTGCCACGACCATCTCAACAAGGCGTTCTCGATGGGGCATTGGTACCGAGGCGCATTTCACCAAGCCCCACGCAGCTTAGACCCTTGTTCCAGCTCCTCTATCATTTGACCACTTAGAGTCTTGTAGATATGTCCCTAGGCATTTTCCTATTTCCGACATTGAGCATCTAGTCTAGTCTAGTGTGTCCTGTGTGTGTAAGCGTTGTGACACTACCGGTGTTCTGTTCGCTCGACCTCGAGATGGCACGTCAGTCGCCTTCTTGCAAACAGTCACTGATTGCCATGTCGCACTAGGCGATACTTGGTCAGCCTTGTAGGGTTTTCTGTTCTGATCTGATGTCACTGCCGATCTGAGACTGGTCTCAGGTAGCAAGGCACAAGGCACATTTGAATACCT
This sequence comes from Fusarium poae, assembly GCF_019609905.1. NCBI lineage: Eukaryota > Fungi > Ascomycota > Sordariomycetes > Hypocreales > Nectriaceae > Fusarium > Fusarium poae. The sequence goes on from NC_058399.1 coordinate 1,804,439, forward strand.
ACCTACCTTGGTAGGTAAGAGACAATATCCTCTCAACAGTGCTTGTTGCCTAGCCATTTGTTTCTCAGCCATTTGACTGAAACATTGAAATGTACGCTTCAGGTAGAAGCGAAGATAGCTTTGTTCAATTTTGCTAGCTTTTTTCCACTTTATCTTGAGGCTGAGACTGGAGTCGCGACATGCACAGCCTCCCGGGTATTGTGCATGCATCAACGCGACAGGACCTGACAACTGTCGTCGATCGCAACCCCGTCCTTTATTATGCAACTGTGTTGGGGGCCATTATTGCCAATGACATCGGTAGATTTCTATTTGTTGTTGTTTTTTCGTTCAGGTTTATTCAAGTTTGATATCGTTGGTATGATTTTATAGTCTGCTGGACCAAAGCCATTGCGCCGTACATTCCGTTTGGTGGCCCGGGAGGAGTCCCTTATACTTCACCAGTTCAGGTACTTTTGGCTCATTTGTTCAATGTACTTGTTTTGGTCGGACACAGCTTGATCTACTATAGTTTTGGTGTGATTACATAGGAATGGAATGCTGGTAACAATGGCTACATCGGAGCTGAAAAAGAGTCTCGGTTCTATACCGCTGGTGATAGCATGATCCAAATGTGACGTTGGAGAGCATGTACGGTACTGAACATGTACATACATACAGTATGTATGCATCTCTCTACACGCTGCAGCACACATTCTCCAGTTTTCCAGGTGCTGTCCTGTGATATGTTGTAATGCCTTCTTTATTGGGCAACCATTGCGCAACTTGTGGAGGCCGAAATCGAAATCGTGATGAGCTGATCTGGTCTAGTCTAAGCTTGACAGCGCTGTCATCCAAGACGAACTTAATTATGACCGAATCCAAGCTTGAGGCTGTGCATGTCTTATTGAAGGGTCGAAAGCTTTTTTGGTGTTGTCTGAAAGATACGAGTTGGGTTGAAACTGTGGCTATGCATTTAATATTATCGAACGATGCAAATGTCCAATGATTGTTCCCGTATTGATGTTTCTTTACTTTTCTTTTCTTCTTTTCTTCAGACTATTTTTACCTAGGAATGGTTTATCAAGCCAGCCTCTTGGTTTGAGATTCAGAGATGGAGCATGTGAGCATCAATCGCTATTGGTGGTCCTTCCTGCCTTCCCGCCTTCCCAAACTTCGAGACTACAGGTATACTTGTAGGCCCAAGGCACCTACGAAGTGGCTGTAGGTACAGTTGATATAAGCATAATCTATAGTAAACGACACTGGAGAAAATATCAACGCAAATGGTACTAACATGCCAAATACTCGAGCTGCAAATGAAGAAGGTATTTTGGCCAAGCGCCCATGCTTACCTAGGTACTTACCTACCCGTGAGCGTGACATGGATTGGCAAACAGCACCCATGACACCTTCTGCCACTAAACTGGATCAAGCCTCACATCATCCTTTCATCCTCAATTAAGTGCTCATTCTATCATCAACTACAAGCGGTTAGGGAGAATAAACTACCGTCACCGCTCGCTTCAGAGGCAGACTCCTGTCTCTTCAAACGTATTTTGTCTCAGCGCCGACGTGCCATAACTTGACCGCCATGTTCCAGGTTTGTGGCCAAAAACGTAGATGAACACTCGAGAGCCACCTGGTTTACTGAGCATTCTTTTGGATACAGCCCCGTCCGGACGAATCATTTCACTTGCGCCTCCACAGGGCGCGATCTGTTGTGTTAACGACACAAGAGTAAGTGGGACGGAGTGGCTCACCTACAGCCGACATTCCCGCGTCGAGTAGCCCAGCCCGGGATATCTACAGACCACTAACATATATAGACTTGTTGAAATCAGAGCCGCACAGCGCACCTTTGAAGGCGCATATGTTCGTACAGCTCTCGGCCAATTCTCATTCGCCCTTATTATCCTCAAGGTCTTTACCGAAGAGTTCTACGCCATAGGCGCGCTGTTCGCTGTGTATGGAGTCGCCGTTATGCTGGTTGCCATCTACCGTCGATACGAGGGTCAGAACCAGTTCTTCACGTCAGAGACTGCTGATGGTTCCTTGAAGAGAAAGTTCAGGACGAGTGGGAACAGTGTATTGTTGCTAACGGTGCTGAGTCTGAGTGCGTATATCACGTTGATGGTTTTGACATGGCGTCTGGTATCATAATGTTGTTGTGTTACCCAGGTGTTTCATAATATTCATGACTTTGGACAACTTTCATGACCCATTACGCTGGCTCAAGCTCATATACATACAGGGGAACAAAGGCAGTTTCCCGAAGAAGCTCTTGGATGATGCACATTTTGTTCACCTTGACTGATGTTCCAGGTCGCATCTGTATAATTTGCCACTTGTGCTTGACACCTAGATAGTATTGCTCAGTTGTATGACTTCAAGTTTCGTGTGTATGGATCTGAAAGAGAGACCCAAAAGAAGGTCAAAAAGCAGAAACTGTGGGAGTGGTATATGGAAATACAAGTTCAGTCTTGCTGTATTGCTTGGGACTGGTTGGTAATTCAAAGCTCTAGATATTTATCATGCTGCTCGCCCTCCCTTAACACACATCTTGAACCTTCGGATTGTGCACCATGATCGGAGTTGGACTCGTGGATGATGCTAAAATTATTTGATACTTGCCCAGAGGCAAAAGGACCAAATCACTTTCAAGAAGGAACCTCCTATTAGATACAATGGCCAATCTAGACCAGCGTAATAATTTTATATCATTAGTATTACTCAGTGCATATAACCTCCACATTGAGACGCCAAAAACAAATAACAATACTCGCTTCGTTTCCAACCATGCACGTATTCTATCTGCCATCCTGCATGGTAATTTTATTGTGATTGATATAAGTTCATAGGTGGCGCGTTGTTCATAACTTGCTGCCCATCATTGGAGAGCTGGAGCCCATGATCTTGCCCCCTATTCGCCTGCGACCAGTCGTGGCCATATGATTCGTGACCCTTCATATATGTATAGTCGGTGTATGCGTTTGTTTGTTCCCAGGTTGTGTAGTTCGCAGGGGGTACTGCCCCGGGTGGAAAGGGTATTGGTGTGTTCACGTTCGAACCGTCAAACCCAGGAACCACACCATTCATGGAAGTAGTGTATGCGTCGGACAAGGCAGATGGTCTTCGCTCGAATTGGCGACCGGGGGCCATCAAAGAGTATTGAGAAGGGTGATTGTTGTTTGAGGGTTCTCCCCCGTACGACATGGATCGTGTGGGTGGTGCAAAATGACCCCAAGCTGCATCAACGTTTCCTTGAGGTATAGATTCAGAGGTCCCAGGTGGCCAACCAGACGGAGATTGTGCTACAGATGTAAATGGCGAAAATTGTGTGCTCATTGGCGATCCCGAGGCATATGTTTGCCATGGGGCACTTAATTCTGACGATGTACTTGGGCTCTGATCAGGTGCCGTGATCATCCAGCTGGCTGATGTCTGGTTGGAAGTGTCGACAGGAGTCTTGCTTGAAGGAGATGGTAGGGAAGCTACAACTAGTTGTTAACATGGCTTCTGAATTAGAACAAAGACAAGTGACAAACCTATCGTCTGAGGTTGGAACCCTACAGCTCCTGTGGCGTCTCCCGTTGTTGGAACGGTGATAGGGAGCGGCCTTTTTGCTGATGAGACGAATGATGATTTGGCCTTTTTCGACTGTTCCACCGGTTTGCTAATTGAAGTTGCTGGAGAAGATGTTGTTGAGTTCCCCTTTACTCCTGTGGATGCCCTGGACCCCTGCCTACCCCGTGAATCATCGATGGATGTCTGGTCCACAGGGAAAAAACTGCACTCTTTCTTCAATCGAATACAGTTGATACATCGCCCTTGTGTATCATTGGGAGAAGCGATGCATCTGATTTTCCGACGCCGGCAATGACCTTCAAAAATAGTTAAGATGCATGTACTTAGCGACGGTGAATTCTCAACTCACCACAAGCGACCGATGTACGGTGGTAGCCTAATTTGTTTCTTTTCTTCTCTCCCATATTTCCATTTTGTTGCTGTTTCTCATCGGCCTCCGTAGCAAGTAAAGAAACACTGCTTGATGCTGAGTGTAACCCCTTCATATCCACACCATGCTGCTGGCTCAGTAGAGGAGCTTGCTGATCAACCGTCGGTAAAGACGAAAGTTGCTGTGAAGGTATTGTGTATGAGGGTATAAAGCTCGGAGGCGGCGGCATGCCCAGCTCATTATTATCCGAGTGCAGTGGATAATGGTAAGACATAATGTCAACCATAGAAAGTGGCCCAGAGGGTAAAGTCTCCCAAGAATTAGCAACACCAAACAGGTACGGATTCGAGCAGTCGGACGGCGATATAGCGACAGCCATGGACGAGATGTTGTCGATGCAAATACTGATGGTGGGTTCGTCTGGATAATCTCAGCCTTTGGAAAATACGAGACAGTGACAACTGGCTGAAAGAGGACGATGTTGTAGGGTATATCCAGGTCGAAGGGTTCCGCAAGCCGTTTAACGCAACCGTAAAGCTCACAAAGTGAAAGTAGGCATTTATCGGACAGTCTCTCAGAGATCGAACAAAGAGTTTGGGTCACCTATGGTCCTATTATAAGGACCGAGACACACGAGGAGGAGGAGGATGGCGCCCCCAAATGGAAGCGATGACAAGATCAGAGTTCTGTCCAGTTCAAAATGTGGTCCATGGTATGTTTTTGACTGGCTTCTGGTTCCAAGACGATCGACTTCTAGGGTTGACACAGACAAGGGTCTACTCTCTTAAAGATAATGTATCTAGCGGCAACTAAACCATGGGCCAGGAAAGGGGGGGCGTCTGGGGGCGTGAAGGATACAGATCGAGTCGGAGGGTAATCCAACCTAGGAGGTTTAGCTTACATCTTAGTAGGTGCCCTTGTGGATCTACAACTGCTGAGTACCGACGACTAAAATGGTGGATAGTAGATGGATGGTGACAATTGAGTAGTTAGAGCGCCACCGGGATGTTATATTGGCTCAAAGTCAGTTGGGTGCAACATGAGCTACCTGAGCGGTTATCGACAGGTTGGAGATCGATGATGTCCGGCACTCTTCTTCAACCCAATGCCCTTATTTTCTTCTCTGGTATATGCTGAGTGGCAGTGGTTAGCACTCCTGCAAAAGTACATACTGCACTCTCAGAGCACCATTAGTCTATTGATGACAAGCGGCCAAGACATTCCTGCTCCAAGACCGCGGGCGGTGATGAGCCAGCACAAGTGCCAACAGGGTATCCACGATCACAGCCAAAGTTTAAGATCCTGGAAGCTAACAGGGGGTGGTTAAGAGAGCAAACCACATTTGCTTTTCGGGTGGTTCTTCAACAGGCGCGGGGGACACAGTACAGTAGCGTAGATCTCTCGATACTTTCCAAGAAGTACAGTAGGTATAGGCGCAGACGCCTGAGGTATTGAACTTGTCGGGAGAAAACTGTATGGATTCAGCAAGTTCGTGAAGAATATCGAGCCTGTAGTCTTTGGAGGTCATGTCTTGAGTCCCAGAATGCAGTGGCTCCAACCTCCACCGAGATGCGTTCGGTGATGGTGGTTGCGGAGGAACATGGCCAGCAATTCAATTGTTCTTGCCCGTGAGGCTTACTGTACGAGGCCATGACCCTTGTGAGTATACGAATGCCGGGACCGGGGCACCAGGGCATCGAAGCCGGGGCCCCGATGCCTTGCTAGGAGGTATATGAGCATGGGCATCAGCAGTGTTGACGTGAGTGATGCTCCCCTAGTCACCCTCCTGCATCAGTCCCAGCATGTCAAGCTGTCTTTGGATATTGGTGTGAACTGTTGACAGTGCGGAAATACCCAAGGTTTGATCCAGTGGGCGGTTAGGAAGGGAAAAAAGAGCACCATAAGTCATGCTTGCCCAGCCAAGATCTCAAATGGTTAGGGGCACTTTTGATGACAGGGCCCGAGGTCAAAATCCCAGCAAACAAATAGAATGCCCCGTCCCAACCGTACATACTAATATACAAGACAGAGCATTGTCACCAAAGAGTTAGTCCAAGGTCCCTGAAGTGGCCCTCTGATCCGATTCGTGCCAGTGATATCGAATTGGGGCGTTACAAATACAGTATATTACGTCTCAGCTCAGGTACTGTTACCCCTTCTCTCCACTTTGTTGATATGTGCACGCACTAGCATTTCGACACCGGATGTTGGATCCTAGAACCCGCCGACCCGAATTGGGAAAAGGAAGAGAAAAAAGCAATGTTCAGGTTGTGCTAAAACGACCAAGTAGCTTTGCACACTCGGCATAATCCATGAGGAAAACAATCTGGTCTCAATGCTGTTAAATACCTGCAGCTGACCATTTTTTCTTCTTCTTCTTTCTTTTTTTGTCGCATATCTGCTCTTTCGAGTAATCAAGAGGGTTGAGTCATGTCTTGCGAGTTATTGCTCCTTTGAGATCTGCTCACCCCAATCGCATACAGAGCCTGAAATTAGTGGCACAGGTACATGACATCCCAGCTGAAGCTGGCATCGACCAAGTTGTGGGTAAGCAAAGTGATTGATATCCGCAAGATCAACCCAATGCGGTAACGGGGTCGAAAAACAAGGTTCAGCCAGAACGCAAACCACTCACTGGACGTTATGGGTGAGGAAGGTCAGTTCTCAATTTGGAGACATTTGCTAAGCAGTAGTCTACCCTGCTTGGTTGGGCTTGGGCTCGAGGATGCATGTCTGTGCGTCGATAATACCTCCGTGTCTGTTCTGACAGCTTCACGGAGAGGCAAGAGATTATCATGAAGCGAATTCGCTTGGCAAATGTCGCTTGCCGGGGTACTAAACCTATCGATATTGCAGATCTCTCCAGATTTGTGGGAACCACCTCAAAAAGCACAGTTGAGTATACAGGTTGCAAGGGTTGGAAAACCTAGCGTTAGTATAAGCCCCATATCCTGCTGATTACAGAGATTATTTCCCTTTTAATTATAAGATAAGATACTTATTTTAACTATATTTTCTTATATAAATAAAAATATTAATACTTTATTTAGTAATTAACTAGATATCTATTTTTCTATATATATTCCTTTAGTCTATTATAGACTAATAACTTAAGCTTAATAAGCTTTTTTTCTAAGATAATTTCTTAAGTAGCTTAAATAATCTAATTTAGCTTTTTTTTTATTAAAGTCTTTATATTATAGTTATTATTAATTTAAAGCTTTATTTAAGCTTATAAGTTCTTAATAAGATTAAAGTCTAAGCTATAAGGTATTTATAGGATAATAAGGATATTATATTCTTTTAATTATATTATTATATAATAGTTAATATATATATTAGCCTTATTATATATAAAATAAACCTTTAAATTAAGTTATAAATATTATAATTACTATAAAAAAGATTTAACTTTATTAAAAGTAAAAGTTATATAATTAAGTAAATTAATAAGTATTTTAGCCTTATATAGATAATAAGGACCTTTTTAATAATTATAAATAATACTTTAAAATATTAAATTATCTTTTTTTTATTATATCTTTATAAAGAAAATTAAATCTTTAAAATAATATATTATATAATAATAAATACCTCTTATAATATTATAAAAAAATAACTTATTAAAAAATACTATTATACCTTAGACCTAGTCTTTCTTCTTTAGCTATTAAGTTAAGAGATTTTTTTTTTTTTTTTTTTTTTTTTACTTTCTATTAAAGCCTAAGTCTTCTTAAAGCTATCTTATAAATTTAAAACTAAAAGATCTATATAGATTAAGAACCTAATATATTAAACTTAACTTTTTCTTAATAATTAACTTTCTTAATAAGACTATAATTAGTATAATAATAACTAAACTCTATAATAAGGAAAAAATAAAAAAAGCTTCTATATATATAATAGCTACTTTTTCCTTTTATAATTTATTATTAAATACTTTTAAACTTATATAGTTAATTAATTTCTAGTCTATTTACTATTAATTACTTTATATTAATTAACTTTATAGTCTTTACTTAATATAATACTACTTAAAAGAAAAAGCCTTTATAATAATATACCTAGCTATTTAAAAGGCTATTTTTTTAGTAAAAAAGATATTATAAATACTATTTTACTTAATAATAATAATAAAGACTTAAAATAGCTAAAATATAAAATTAAATATCTTTATTAAAACTACTAATACTTATAATTATAAAAGATTATAGTAATTATATAATATAGTAAAAGATTAAATATATAATTAAGTTTAATTATTTATAATATTAATAAAGTTAGCTTTTATTTTAACTTTTTAACTTTATATTAAACTTTTAATTATATATATAAATTTCTTTATCTATAGACTTTAATTTAAATAGAGTTTTTTATTACCTAGAATATTTATATTTATTTTTAATAATTTAAATAAAAACCCTTAGTTTTATAAACTATAATATATATTAACTTATTACTTTTTAAAAAATAATCTATTTTTCTATAAAGCTAGTTTTACTTTTAATATAATAATATATTATATTAAGTTATTATATTTTCTATTAAATCTACTATAAATCCCTCTAAAGAATAAAAAGGCTAAAGAATTATAGAATTTTATAATTAAATATAGTTAATACTATATTATTTTTAATTAATAGTAATTATCTTATAAAGATATATTTTAGCCTTTTTATTATAAGGATATATAGACCTTAGAATTAAATTAAGGTTATATATAAAGCTTTAATAATCTAGCTATAAATATACTAAAAATACTATATATATTACTTAGTTATTAGGCTATTATCTTTTAATTAAATTATAAAATAATATATAATTAATATTATAATTATAATCTAGGTTAACTTAATATATTATATATTAAAGTAAAATAATTTATATCTTTTTTCTTAATAATTATATTAAATAAGGAAAAAGAAAATATATAATATTATTATAATTTTAATAAAGCTTTTATTCTTTAATATAGAGTTAACTTTATTAAATTTTATTAAAAAGTATAGCCTTATAGCCTTATAATATTATTTTATTATTAAAGTTTATTATTCTTAAGTATTTTATTTCTTTATAAAATAATTAAAATCTTAGTTATATATAATAAAAATAAAGTTATATTCTTTAAAGCAATTAAATTAAACTATAAATATAAGACTTAGTATTAATACTTTAAGTCTTAAGTAGCTTAAGTTAATAAAGTCTTTAATAATTCTATTAAATTAATTAAAAATAAAATTATAAAGAATAAAGCTAAAGTAATTAAAATAATAAGGGCTTTTATATTAAAGGCCTTATAAGGGAAGCTATATATAAGGTTAATAAAGTTAACTAGAAGTTAATAGGATTTTATTAAGGATATAGAAAGTTAAAATATAAGTTAATCTAGAGGTAAAAGCTCTATAGGAATTAATTTAATTATATAATATACTATCTTAAAATTCTATTATTAAATACTTATACTAAGATACTATAATTTTAAATTATATTTTAAACTAAGGATAAGTTAAGAGATAATAATATATCTATAAATAAAGGTTTTATATATTAAGGTTAATTTATATTTATAGCTTTAAAATATCTTAATAGTAATTAAAGTCTTTTATATTAATAAATATAGTATTATAGTTAATATTCTAAAGACTAAGTATAAAGAATATAAGAGGTTTAATTGCTTAGTTAAGTAGATTTATTAATATAGATAATATAGGGTCTTTATTATATTAAGACTAAAGCTTACTATTTACTTTAAAGTCTATAGAATTTATAGATAAACCCTCTTAATAAAGGCTAGCTATTTAACTAAGGATTCCTTAAAGCTCTTAAGTTTAAACCTTATTATAATTATACCTCTTCCTAGGGGCTATTAGCTTTAGTAATTATTACTAGCTATTAATAGCTAGTAGTCTATATTACTATTTTAAAAAATAAAAGTATTAATAATATTACTTTTTATAGAAATTTAATAAGTAAAATATAAATAAAGGAAATATATATAGGCTATTTATTTAATGCCTTTAAGTAATCCTCTTTAAGGCTCTTTTAAAAAATTTTTCCCTTTTTTAATTATTATAATTACCTTATTAATTATTTTCTAGGATTTTATTTTACTTAGCTTTCTCTTTACCCTTAAGTATTCTTATATATTTTTAATAGCCTTTTTACTTTCTTTTTTTAGTTTTCTTTTATAATACCTTAAGCTTCTTAAGCTAGGTATAATATTACTATATATACCTAGTTAAATATAGCTTAACTATAATATATTAATATACTTACTATAAATAATTTTTATTATATATACTATTTTTACTTTACTAAAGATATTTTAATTAATCTTATAAATTTACTTATTACTTAAAAACCTATTAATTTTAAGCTAATACTCTATTAATATTTTATTACTTTTTTCTTATATTATACTTATTATAATTTAAGTAATTACTTATATAAACTATAAATTATTCTTAGTTTTTTACTTAAGGTTTTTAAAGTTAATTATAGTAAAATAGTATATATTCCCTTTTTATTAATAATAGCCTTAATATTTTAATACTTATTTACTTTACTTACTTTTACTATTTACTTAAGGATAAAGATATAAATAATAATATAGCCTTATTCTCTTATAATATAGTTTTTTATATATTATCCCTTAAAAGCTATAAGAAAATCTATAGAGTTATACTTAACTTTTAAAATACTTTTAATTTAATTTTCTTTACTTATACCTATAAATACTCCTTTAGGGATTTTACTATATTTAAGAAAAATAAGGCTTTAAATCTAGCTTAATATTATTAATATATCCTTAGTTATTATTAACTTTTTATCTTTTAATTTAGCCTTTGCCTAAATATTACTATATATATTACTTTTCTCTATATATTTTAATAAGTTTTATTAATTATTTTTTACCTTTAAATTACTATTAATTAGAATTAATTAACTAAATAAAAAGCTAATTAGCTCTTTTACTTAAAGCTAATTAACCTTATATACCCTATATAGCTAGTAGCTATTAATACTTTTATAGCTAGGTTTTTAATAGCCTTAAACTTAATTAATCTTAATAATAATAACTAGATTATTAAATAAATACTAGAGATTCTTATCTCTATTCTATAATATTTAAAGAGTTCTTTATATTATTTTTAAAGGGCTTCCTTAGATATATAGCTAATTAATATATCTGTTTTTTCTTTATATTTTTATTTTTATAGGCCTTACTATAGCCTAGGTATTTATAATACCTTACTAAAGAATTAAGGTTATTTTTCCCTATTTTTATAACTTAATCCCTTATTACTATAATTTCCTAAGTTAGCCTTTTTATTTTATAATTCCTAGTTTTAACTTCTCTTATTATTTCTAGTCCTTCTTTTTAAAGTCTTTAATTATCTTTATAGTATTCTTTATATCTTTATAATAAATCTATTAGTTATATTTATAAGGCTAACCTTTTTATTTTACTAAGAAGTAAGTATTACTTTATAGCTTTTTCTTAACTATTATAGCCTTTATTTCTTATTTCTCTTTATTTTCCTTAAGGTTAAGTATTAATAAGAAATCTCCTTACTTTTCTTATTATTTTTTCTAGGGTTCTAGTAGGCTAATATAAAATATATTATATAGTTATTAATACTTTATTAATAGGGCTAGTTAATATACTTATTTACTAATTTTCTTAAGGATTTAAAAAAGGCCTAAGAATTAAAAAATAAATTTCTTTTTTTTACTTTTTAACTTAATATTCTTAATTAAAAGTATTATAAGGTTTTTAACTTTAAAGGTCTTTTTTTAATATTTTTTATTAAAGTATTTTACCTAGGATTTAATAGTAATTCTTTAATATATTTTAATCTTTTTCTATAGTAATTTAATCTTTTTAATTTATTATATTACTTTAAGGATTTCCCTTTCCCTAGGTTTAATTTCTTATTAAAATTAGAATTTAAGTTTATAACTTAATAGTACTTTAAATAGTAATATACCTATAGTAATATTTATAGTATTATTATAAGTAAACTATATAGTATATAGTAAAAGCCTTTAATTTACTTAATTTTCTTTTATAAAGTATTATAGATAATACTTAAGAATCTAGTTTATTTACTCTATTTATTTATTAATTTATAAATAAAAGGTAATTAATAGTTTCCTTTTAATTTATAAATAATAGTAAATAATTAACTAGAATATACTAATAAAGACTAGTCTTTAGTTTAAAATAATACCTTCTAGGGCATTATACTATAGCTTTATTTTCTAGTAAAAAAGTATAATTAGCTTTAATATATTAATCTTAGTATTAATAAGTAAAAATATAAAGTACTTTATAAACTAATTAATAATAACTAGAATAGTATTAATATACTTATTACTATTTTAAATTAATAATAAACTTATTATAAAGTTTATTATTAATTTAACTATAAGTCTTTAGGGTATTAATAAAGATTCTAGGTAGCTATAAGGTTAATACCTTAAGGTTATTATACTTTAGTATATTATATATATTTAAATATATTCCTTTATATCCTTATTAATCTTAACCTAGTATACTTTATATTATAATAATTATAGTATTTATTAAATATTAAAATAGCTTATTAAAGGATTATTATAATATATCCTTATAAGCTTTATATAAATAGCTTAATCTTATAGTATAAAGAGATAATCCTTAAAGTATAATAAGCTATTTATACTTATAGTCTATTTTAGATTCTTTTAAAGTATATTATTTACTTTAATAGTATTAATTTATACTTAAGTATTTATAACTATATACTATAGTTTTCTAATTATCTCTAGAAGTAACCTTATATTCTTCTCTATATATATAGATTTATTACTTAATTCCTTTTTTATAGTTTTCTTTATTTTAAATTATAAGTAATTAAGTTTTTTTTATAATTATTTTCCTTAGTTATTAAGCTTTAGGCCTTTAGTTTTCTCTTAAGGGAATTTTTATACTTTATTAAGGGTTATTCTCTCTTTTAGTCCCTTTAATTATATAATAGCTTAGACTCTAGCTATCTTTATTATTAACCTAAGGAATAGCTTTTAATATAAAGGTATTTTACCTTTATATTCTAGCTTTCTTAATAAAAGATCTATAAGGTTTATTTTTCCTATTTAGTATTTTATAATAAAGTTATATAGAGTTAAGTAAAAGTATTATCTAGCCTATTTATTATTTAGCTTTAATATATTTATAAAGCTCTATAAGTTTAAGTAATTACTTAGTATTTTAATTTTATATAAGGCCTCTTTAAGGTAGTATTATTAGTATTTAAAGGACTTTATAATAGTAAATAGCTTATAATTAAATATACTATAGCTTAACTTAGCTTTCTTAAATTTCCTAGACTAAAAAGTTACTAAATACTACTAGCCTTAATTATCTTATTATAAAAGGATACTTATTATTATAAATCTTAAAGTATTTATTTTAATATAAATTTATTATTCTAGGTTAAAGTAATAAAGTAAAAAGGCTTTCTAGAATACTTTAATAAGGTTTTAAAAAGTATTCCTTTTTTTATTTTTAAACTTTACTTTTCTTAGTTTTTTCTTATTTTTACTCTTTTATATTAATACTATAAGGGATTAAGTAATTCTAAAATACCTCTTAATAAACTATTAATAGAAATTATAAAACCCTAAGAATATTTATATTTCTTTAAAAGTCTTTAGTTCTTTTTATAGCCTAATTATCTTAATTTATACTAGGTTTATAGTAATCCTTTTAATTAATAGTATAAATCTAAGGTATTTTATTTAATCTTAAAAAAATATATACTTAAATAGCTTTATATAAAGCTTTATTACTCTTATATATAATAGTATTTCCTTAATATACTATATATAATCTTTATAGTTCTTTAAGTAAATAAGAATATTATTTAAATAGACTATATAGATAGTATTTACTAGGCCTTAGAAGGCTTAATAGATATAATACTAGAAGGTTATAAGTATATTAATTAGCCTAAATAGTATAATTATATATTTAAAGTGCCTATATTTTATTTAAAATACTATTTTCTACTTATCTCTTTCTACTATCTAGATATAGTAATAAGTATTCTTTATATTAATCTTAGTAAAATAAATAGCTCTTTAAATCTTATTAAATATCTTAGATATTAAGGGTAAAAGGTATTAATTTTTTACTAAAACCTTATTAAGACTTTAATAGTCTATATAGAAGTATAATATCTTATCCTTCTTAAGGATAAATAGTATTAAGGCTTTTATTAAGCTTTTTAATAGATAAATTTATCTTATAGATAGATTATCCTTTAGGTATTATTATAATTCTTTTAGCTTTAATTATAATAAAGAGTAAATAGGTCTATAGGGAGGTAATCTCCTTAAGACTAAATTAATATAATAATTTATTTCTTTATATTTTAAAATAGAGAAGGCTTTTTTTATTAAAAATATATTAATAAAGTCTTAAAACTTCTCTAGTATTTTAGTATTTATTAGGCCTTTTTTATTTTTTTCTTCTAGGATTATTATTATATTTTTAAGTCTTATAATTATAAAGATCTTTATATTATTTTTAAATTCCTAGTAGAATTATTAAAGTATAAATATTTTACTTTCTAATTAACTTTAGTAGAATTATTATCTCTTACTTATATAGTTAATAATAATTTATAAATCTATTAGAATATTCTCTAAGAGAATAAAAAGTAATATATAAGGATTTATTCTAGTATTAATACTAATATATATATAGGTAATATCTTTAGTTTTCTTTCTTATATCTTTTAGTCTAATAGGTATTTCCTATATCCTTATAACTTTTAAAGAAGTATTTTTAACTACTATAAAGTTAAGTCTTATACCTTTAAAGGGTTTTAGTTTTTATTAAATAGTAAACTAATTACTAATAGTATCTACTTTTATTACTAAGTTTAATAATACTAAGGTATTAAAATACTTTTTTCCCTAGATTTAATATAAAACTATAAAGGCTCTTTTAATTTATAGTATAGGTTTTAAAGTTATAGATTAGGTTATTTTTATACTTTTTTACTTTTTCTCTAATAAGTATTAATATTAATCTATCCCTTCTATAGGCAATTAAGTTTAAAGTAATCTTTATTACTATAGTTATAGTATATAAGTTATTTTCTTATATCCTTATTTATAGAGTTCTTTTTTACTTTTAAATTACTAATAAATTATAGCTAGTTTAGTAGGCTATTATATTACTTTTAAGGTTCTTTTTATTTTTAGCTATAATATCTTTTTTAGCTTTTTTTTTACTTAATTAGAGGGTTATTCTCTTTAGGTCTTTTACTATACTCTCTTATAAAGTCCTAAAATTAAGTAGCTAAGGTAATAATCTCCTCTTTAGTATTAAGAATCTCTAGGGAATATAATAAGATATAATCTTAAAGTATAAGTAATAGCTTTATATAGAAAGTTAAGGCTTTTTACTTTTTAATTGCCCTAGGGAAATTCTTTTTAAAGGAGTTAAGGTATTAATAAAAGTCTTAAGGTAATTAGTATTCTTTTTAAATAGTATTTTTTAATTATTTTATTAATAAAGGCTTATAATTAGTTAAGTCTTTAATAAGTAATAGAGATTACTCTTTAAAGGCTTTTTAGTTTTTTTTATTATTTTTCTATTTATTCTTAGGGAATTTATTTAAATATTAATTCTATTTTTATTAAGCTTTAGTATCTATATAATCTATAGCTAGGAAGATCTTCTTATAGTTTTTTCTATATTTCTTTTTTACTCTTATAAAGGTATAAATTAAATTACTTAATTATATATTTTTTTATTAGAATATAATAAGTAGATTTAACTTAATAATATTTTATACTTAGACTTTCTTTTTATTATTAAAGTTAAAGTCCTTAAAGTTATAATATATCTTTAAAGGCCTTTCTTAAGAAAGATTCCCCTTTAAGGTATATAGTAATTCTTTTTTTTTTTATAAAGCTTTATAAGTTTCTATAATTATTAAATATATTACTATATAATCTATATTAATTAATTAGTATTATTAAACTTACTTAAGGCTAAGCTAAAGGTTAAAGATATTATACTTTACTTAAGAGTAAATATATAGTTTTATATCTCTTTAAGTATATATCCCTTAGGCTTAAGTATAAGGGATTCTTTAGTAATTTAATTATATATTTAAAGTATCTTTAGATCTAGGTAATTAAGATTAAAAAAGCTTTAAAATTATAAAAGGTTTAATTATTTAATTAAATAAATCTATTAATATAGATAATATAAGGTCTTTATTATATTAAAACTAAAGCTTACTATTTACTTTAGAGTCTATAGAATTTATAGATAAATCCCCTTAATAGAGGCTAGCTATTTAACTAAGGATTCCTTAAAGCTCCTAGGTTTAAACCCTATTATAAAGAATTATAAGTTTAATTAAGGGATATTCTTATAGGCTTAATTTATATTAAGGAATAATTTTAAAGACTATTTTTAAATATTATTAAAATAGTAATAATATAATAGGGTTTAAACCTAGGAGCTTTAAAGAATCCTTAGTTAAATAGCTAGCCCTTATTAAAGGGGCTTACCTATAAATTCTATAGACTCTAGAGTAAGTAATAAGCTTTAGTCTTAATATAATAGAGACTCTATATTATTTATATTAATAGATTTACTTAATTAAGTAATTAAACCTCTTATAAATAATATAGTTAAGGCTTAGCTTTTTAAAATATTAAAAGTGTTTTTAATATATAATTAATTTAATATTAAGAAAAAGATATTCTATTTATAAAGTTTTTTATCTTAAAGCTTATTTATTTATTATTATATATAACTAAGATTTTAATTATTTTATAAAGAAATAAAATACTTAAGAATAGTAAATTTTAATAATAAAATAATATTATAAGGCTATAAAGCTATACTTTTTAATAAGGTTTAATAAAATTAACTTTATATTAAAGAATAAAAGCTTTATTAAAATTATAATAATATTATATACTTTCTTCTTTTTTATTTAATAAGATTATTAAGAAAAAAGATATAAATTATTCTACTTTAACTATTTATATAATATACTAAGCTAATTTAAATTATAATTATAATATTAATTATATATTACTTTATAATCTAATTAAAAAATAGTAATTTAATAGCTAGGTAATATATATAGTATTTTTAATATATTTATAGCTAGATTATTAAAGCCTTATATATAACTTTAATTTAATTCTAAAGTTTATATACCTTTATAATAAGAAAGCTAAAATATATCTTTATAAGATAATTATTATTAATTAAAAATAATATAGTATTAGCTATATTTAATTATAAAATTCTATAATTCTTTAGCTTCTTTATCCTTTAAGGGGATTTATAGTAGATTTAATAGGAAATATAATAACTTAATTTAATATATTACTATATTAAAGGTAAGACTAGCCTTATAGAAAAGTAAACTGCTTTTTAAAATATAATAAGTTAATATATATTATAGTTTATAGAATTAAAAGTTTTTATTTAAACTATTAAAAATAAATATAAGTATTTTAAATAATAGCTTTTTAATATATTTTAATTATAATAGCTTAAATAAGAAACTTTATTTAAGTTAAAGTTAAATAAAGAAATTTATATATATAGTTAAGAGTTTAATATAAAGTTAAAAAGCTAAAGTAAAAGCTTTATTAATATTATAGATAATTAAACTTAATTATATACTTAACCTCTTACTATATTATATAATTACTATAATCTCTTGTAATTATAAGTATTAGTAGTTTTAATAAAGGCCTATTTATTTATAATACTTTAAAAAGGTAGTTTAATTATCTTATAATAGCTTTTTAACTTATTTATAATACTATTATCCTTATTATTATCCTTAAAGTAAATTTAAAAAAGGCTTTTTTATTTAGCTAAGACTAAGGCTTCCTTTTTAATTTAATAGAGAACTCTAGTTATATATATTAATTTTACTATATTAATTAATATAAAAATAATAACTTTAATATTTAAAGTATTATTATAATATTTTTAAAGGCTTAAGGTTATAAAAGACTTTAAAATTTATTATAAAATATAAAATTTAATTTAAAATAATATAGCTTTTATTATAATAATTATTATAAAAGGTAAATTATAATATTAAAATTAATATATTATAAGGAAAAATAATCTTCTTAAAAAATATAGCCTTACTATTATAATATTATAAAAATTATAGCTTTATTATAAAGGTTAATATAATAGAAATTAAGCTTACTAGTATTTTTTAGTTAGTTTAAAACTGACCTAATATAGGCCCTTATGGCCCTTTTTATAGGTCCTGAGGTACCTAGAGGTAGCAGAGGGACCACTTTACGGGTTTTCCAACCCTTGTAACCTGTACCTTGGTTTCCAAGCGAAAGAGCCCCGAAATAATGGCACCAGATTACAAAGCCCTTGCGTAGGATCCCCGGCAGGCAGGTAAGGTAACATACCTAGACTGCCTGTCAAGATATCGAAGTCTCAAAATGAACCTGCACAAACGTGACAATTGGCTAGGGAAGGTGCTGGATGCGTTGCCTGTAGGTAGAGACATGCAGAAAGTGATATTCGCCGATGTCACCTAGTTAGCCTTTTGAGTGGTGCCCAAACGGATTTCTGGTAAGCTCCATGCTGGCGGTGTCTTGGATGAGAGGCAAGCGGATCATATCTTTCCTTACATCCATGCTGTGCTTTGCAATGCTGACTATGTGAGGAAAGACCGGGGGTCGGTATAACCAGGCATAGCATGGCCCAATTTGCCTTCAGAGAAAACGATAGCCTGCTTTGAAGAATGAGAAAGAAGTATTGATTGATGCTGGATTAAGGGAATTGCACGGGATGGCTAGAAAGTTCAGATTTTCTCGGTAGATATCCGTACTCGGAGTCGATCTGGGGATACTCCCGGCGCTAAGATGGGACTGGTCTGGGCGAGGCCTGCGATAGCTGCTTGTGTACCTAATTAGTGGCAGTAAATATACAGCTAAAAAGTGATTGTGTTGAACTTCACGAACTGCCTACCCAGACAGGCTATCGTTGACTCAGGTGGAGTCGGTGTTAGGAGATAAAATAGACCACGGCCATCAGCACTACGAGTGAAACAAAGACAAAGACAGTAGGAGACAGCCTGACCTGCCTAAATGTCTCAAGGAGAAGTCATCCAATGGCAGGAACATGGTTAATACTCGGCAACATCCAGACAACTTGCTTTTCTTGGCAGGGACAACCTGCCCACCCACTGATTGACGGGAATCTATGCTCCCGCAGGTGCACGTGCCTTGACGTGAACTGAACTTCCTATTCGGGTACGCACAGATCTCCTTAAAAGCCCGTCTTGTCTGCGCTATCTCTCTTTAGTTTCTCCACTTCAGCTGCTATTTCTCCACCATCCTCGTCAAGTGCCGGCTCACTAATAGTCGTACCTTGGTAGATTCAATTTGATTCTCTTCGTCATTGAATAGATTGTTAGAGGTTTGAGTAGTCAATTGAAACATGCAACGAGAATCATCCAGTGATCCACGGTCTTTGCCACCCCGAACAGTATTTGGAGTCATTATTCATCCCCCCCAACCTTAGCATGTGGCGTTACGACAAAACATTTGTGCTGAACGCTGAACAAGCTACGTATGTCGAAACCCGCTGTCGACTGAATCAAATACATTCCTGGTGGGCTTCAGAGTGCCATCAGCCCTTACCAGATATTTCAACCAATCCAGTCCCGCGGAGGGCATCGCCGGTGAGGTACAGTAGGCCGCGGTTGTTTAAATATACTCCACAAAGAGACGCCAAACTTTCAACTAGAGGTAGGCACGTTCAATTGAGAACAAATCTCATCGTCATACCATTGTTTTTACTGATTTTACGGGGTCCAACTTTGTACCCCAGGGCCAGATCTAGCGTGGAAGGCTTGCGCCATTTGACCCCAGATCCCAAGGCATACAACGCATGCTGACTGTCTTTCATGACCCAACCAACTGCCATGAACTCAAGAGATGGTAAAACAAGATCTCCAATCAGGGCCTATTGCATCAAACGCCAAGCTCGGATGTCTTGAAAGCACCTAAAGGCTTGTGAAGTCGAAAATAACTTTGACGTGTCGGTCTAAAAGCGATACAAGATGTAGGCTAGATGTCCACATCTCACACTGGTTTCTTCGGGGAGTATCGCGCCACCTGGGACACTGCTATGCGAGGCAATGGCTAGTTTTCTCTCTTTTTATTTCCGTATTGCACAATATGTCACTTTCCGAATTGATATCGGTCGACTGATCGTTAACTGATAGAGAGGAATCTGTTATCAAAATGAGACTAGGTTGCGAGTTTCCTATGTGTCGGGACCGAGACCCTTGCAGCAAAACTGATTGAAAGCTGCAATGGCTATTGGACTGTAATTTTCCGTCCCCGTCCTGACAGACAAATGTTACACGACGTTTAACTCCAGGGATGAAAAGTCTCAAGTTTCACGAAGCTCAACCCAAGTGATACGATAGCCAGAATTCCAACGAGCCAACCGGCTCAAGGTTGTCATTCTTTGTCGTCAAGGAGATAGGTCCAGGTGGCAGGGGAAACCACTGGACGCGCTTTGGTCGCATGTCCTCCAATTAGGCATGCCGACCTTCTGGGAACACTACGGGAGAGCCACAACACAGTTGAATGGTGTCCATTCGCAGGATGATCTTCATTCATGACATTAAAGCCGGATCCACTGCCTAGGAAAATTTCCAAGTCTTAAGCCCTCCGGCCTTGAAACCTTTACTAAAAACTCCCGACAGCTCGGCCATTCTAGTCCTAACGACTGGAGACAGGAACTAAAACTTGTGACCTGCATCCCATGCAGCCATAAGGAGGTCCGAGGTAGCTAGTTGTTTCTTTTTGCATATCTAAAGCAACGGGATCTGTTGATCCGTGTCCTCAGTTGAGTCAGTCAGTGAGGTCGAGACCCTAAAACAAAGAAAAAAGAAAATTGGCCGCTTCACTTTATACGTGCACAGACCACAATTCAAGTACATATTGAAACCTGCGGTTGGTGGTGGGAGCAAGTTTGAATTGGTATTTGATTCTGGGGACAGATTACGAAGTCACTTGACGCTGGTCCAGTTACTTCTGTTTCCCTATTCCCCCGTATACGACGCCCCTCATAGTTCTGTTGGTGGCATTGCATCCTTCGGTCATATCCCTCCGGACCTCATCAAACAAGAAAGGAGTTACTATTACGCAGGTGAAACCACTCACTCACTCAAGTTGTTGCTCTGGGTCCAGTTGTGCCATTGCAGCTTATACAGTCCACTCATCATTATCGGGACCGCATCAATTCAAGTGCATATGTGGTTGTCATAGACTATCGTATGATTTGGGTCTTTAGTCCAGACACATATGTATTCTTTGAATCTGAAAGCCTGCCTCTTTTTCTCTCATAACTAATGACACTGTTGATATCTGATGCCAGGTAGGCTCGCTGTAGAACCAATAAGATCTACTGGATGTGCCGATCACTAATGCAGTGACAACAGCGTGACGTGCGACCGTGCCATCTCGCTGCGTTAGTTAGCTTGATACCCATTCTTCGTTGCTTTAAGGTGACGGATATGAGATTGAGTTTTCTACTTTCCAGCGCCATGAAATCGGTCAGGGGATGCAGGAACGAGGAATTCTTGAGCCGCTAGCAGCCTCGACCATAGCAAAGCCATACGCCAGGAAACACGCCTCTGCACTTTGAATGGGATCGGGTTAGGCCTGGTCGATAGCTTGAGGGCAAACGGCGAGTGCTGCATCTAACTCGGTTGGGTGTTGTACGAAGTTGCTTTTTCTGGTTTTAACAGGGCATTGCGAATGGCTCGGCCGAGTCTCGGAACTGAACCACAAGGTCAGGGTATGCTGGGTACTTGTTACGAAATTCATCCCATCCAATGTTACACAAGAGTCCTCTCTTCAGTCCGTCTAGGGTAACTGGGACTCGACATAAAAATGCACCACTGACTGATTTCACTTGCGTCAGTCTTGCCAATGTCTCTATTGCAACCTGTCAATCTCCTCTGAATTCCAGACCATCTTTTTCTGAATGGTTTGGTAAAAGCATTGGACTAAGAGGGGTACTCATGACCTCGTGCTTAAGCAGGGTGTGCAACGTCCAAATCCTACACAGTAAAACTCAAAGATGATGGGAATCCCGGTATTGGGAAGCCATTCGGTTGTGGTCAACTAGCTGATCACCATGGCACTACACGCATTGAATTCAGCCGGCCCGCTCAAGTCAGAAAATGTATGATGAATCTCAAAGCCAGCTGAACTTAGGATTTGTGGGTTGTACTTAGAGAGAACTTGGTAGTCCTATCAGATGATGGTGTGGCCAGAAACTTAACCGGCTGGCTAAAGGCAACTTAATAATAGTCATTTGATAGGCGCAAACACAAAAAAAAAACAATAGTAATTGTTATTCATGAGAGGCGTGCCATTGTAAATAAATGGCTGACAAGCTGATCGTTTAGTCTGGAGTTGAATTCACTAGCAGAGCAATGCAAGTTGAAATAATGTATACAGAGCGGTTCAAGGTGAAGCTAAGTAAAACTGAGCTTAGTGATAACTACCTCTCAGACTAACTCATAATGTAGTTTGCAAATACACACATTATAGCTCAGCAGGAGCCTGTTTATACTTACGGAAGTCCTCGCTGGATCATTATTAAACTAGGTACCATATGCAAATACAGAGCACTACTATCATGATTAATATCCATCATGTCTAAGTCAAAAGAGAAAAAAAAGATATAGAAATAGAAATGGAAATAGAAATAGAAAGAACAAGATACGCACTGTGAAAACCGTGTTAAACTCCCGTTTTATACAGTGTTGTTAGTATCTCGATACCCATGTATGCACCGTGCCCCAGTAATTATTACCACAAACTGAGTTGGTTGGATCCTTTGTAATAGAGGCTGACGTTGTATCGCACGACTACCATCACAAGTTGCACGCAAAAGACGGACATTGCTATTGCTTGATACCTACTATCGTTAAGCTGCACCGCTGGAACTTGGGCTACCTCTGGCACAGCATAGCACAACGAGCGTCAGCATCAAGAAAGCCACCGCCATTTTTTGTTTTGTATTTTGCTTTGCATTGGCAGTGCGAATGGAACCTACGTCATCTGCATCTGCACAGCCGTAGCTACAAGTACCTACCTACCTACTCAGGCATCTAACATGAGCGACCTGCAACGAGCATGGGCTAAAGCCAAGTTAGGCATATCTAACGATGGCTTCGATGAGCTCCAAGAGGAGCAGGATCAAGATGTACTCCCCGAACTGCCAGAGCCCGTCGACGATGACTCCTCCTCCGCCTCGTCAGCCTCGTCCGTCTCATCAACTGGAACCATCATCCCCTCGCCCAACCAAAAGCTGTTCGCTCGACCTCAAGGGTAGTTGACAATCAAGTTTGGTATCGAGTAAAACATCACGGGACTGACAGGCAATAGAGTCGCCCGTGGCCGGACACTGGAGCAGATTCCCTGGACGACTTACTTTGAGCGCGAGGTGTCATTGAAGTCAGAGCAAGATCCGGAAGTCATTTACCATGCTTACCTGACTTCACCCGTGGGAAAGGGGCCTCTATTTGTTATGCATCATGGAGCTGGTTCATCTGGACTGTCATTTGCTGTTGTGGCTTCTCAGATAAGAAAGCGCATTTCGACAGCTGGTATTCTGGCTTTGGACTGTAGGGGCCACGGCTCGACCTATGCCCCTAAAGATAAAGCTTTCGACATGAGATTGGAAACGCTCTCATCGGATCTGTTCAATGTTGTCCAGCTCACAAAGATTGAGATGTCATGGCCAGAGATGCCCCCGATAGTGCTCGTGGGACACTCCCTAGGCGGAGCAGTCGTAACTGATCTGGCCAAGTCCGGGAGATTGGGCACATCCGTTCTGGGCTATGCAGTGCTTGATGTTGTTGAAGGATCTGCCATTGATGCATTGCAAAGCATGCACACCTATTTATCTACAAGACCTCTGGGCTTTGCGACACTGCAGGCAGGCATCGAATGGCATATTCGATCGCGGACAATACGTAACTCTATATCTGCTCGCACGTCTGTCCCTGCGCTGCTCGTCTTTAACGAGAACGACGACCCAACACGGCCATGGAGATGGCGGACCAACCTGGGTGCGACGCAGCCTTACTGGGAGGACTGGTTCGTAGGACTAAGCAAGAAATTCTTGGAGGCTAGAGGGGGGAAAATGCTTCTACTCGCCGGAACGGATAGGTTGGACACTGAGTTAACCATTGGACAAATGCAAGGTACGTTTGGATGCAGTCTTGCTGAAAGTTTATGCTGATCGTAATAATAGGAAAATATGCTCTGCAGGTGTTTCCTGAGGCTGGCCACTTCATTCATGAGGACTTGCCGGAAAAGACGGCAGTGTCGTTGGTCGACTTCTTTCGCAGAAATGACCGCACTGCTCTTGTGCTTCCTCCGAAGGTGTCCGATCTTATCAAGCAAGGGAAAAGAGTATGAATCGAGCCACCAATGGTCCGCTAAAGCTGAACGGAGTTGCTCACAACGTCGCCTTCATTAAACTTACTTCATGGACGCACCAACAGACGATGTCCCGAGAGCCGGGTTACGACATTGACAGTACACCGAAAGTGGATATGGCAGCACAAGGCTTCACAAGTAATGGCACGATGTCGGCATATGTTACTCACAACTCGGAAATCGTTGGTACGGAATAGAATTTGATAGAAACAAACCTAGATGGCTGTTGAGAGTACTGGGAAATAAATAGTGGTGGTGGTGGCGGCGGCGGCGTCTATTGAGCAGGCACTAAAAGGTAGGTAGTGTTTGATCGACAACTGGGCTGGACCCTCAAATAGAGTTGGGAATTGACAGGCTAGAATAGTCAATAGTGATGGCGAACAAACATTCGGAAGTCCAAGACGTTATGCTTCAAGCCCCCATATCTGCCGTGATGTGCCTGATCGTGCCTTTCCTTTTCTGATGTGCTCGGGCCATTGACAGACCCTAAGGGGATCACAAAACTTTACTGCTGGAAGTGGAGGAGACAAAATCAGTAGTTGCCGGGCTGGTCCTCAAGCCATTTGCTTTTGCGGCTTCAACCTAGGTTGGAAAGCAACGTCTCTGTTACCCCCTAATAACTAGGCATGCTCAATAGCGCCACCGCTATCGAAAGAGGCTAGTCGGAAATCTAGGCTGTTAGTGTTTGTTACTTTGAAATATATGAAACCGCCCGGTGTTATACTCAAGGGAACACTCCTAAAAACATAACCTGCTGTACATCAATTCTCAACCTTCTTGATGTCAATCACTCAATTCGATTTATATTATAGGACTTCGTCGATGTTTCGGCATGGATAAGTGCTCCGCAAGGCTCAGCTCGAGCTTCTTACAAGGTCAACTACCACCTAATCTAATTTAACTTGGCGGGACCCTCATCGGCGGTGAATCCTCCGAGATGGTTTGGAATATGGGGAAGCAGGGAGGCGACAATTGGCTGCTCAGCGATCTGCATAGCAACTGGGGCACATTGGCATGTTATTCTTCGCCGCCAAAGTGTTTCCGAAGGGCTGGGCTGGGCTGGCGCCCGCTGGCTCCCCGTCTCACGTACCTACATTAATGTAACTAGGCCCTGATAGGCATTGTGAGCTTATTTAGTTGAGAAGGAATTGTCCTAAAAAGGAGAGGGGAGACCATACTTTATCTATTCTTTAGACGCGCGTACCAGCTTTATTTTACTTTATAACCTCTCGTTCCTTGTCTTCTGTCTTTCTCTTTCTCTCTCGCTATCATTAATCATCAAACAATCACCATGAAGCTGTCTCTCTTCACCTCCGTCGTTCTCGCTGGCCTTGTTGCTGCTCAGCAAGAGAAGCTCCCCAAGTGTGCTGTATGTCGCATTCTCTCTACGATCTGCCGATGAGCACTACCTCGGATGTCGCCACGCGAGGATCCTTGCTAATGTATTATTTGTGTCTTTAGCAACCCTGTGTTGACCAGTACACCACTGGCGGTGGTGTCGCTGGATGCGGCCAGCTTGACATCAAGTGCATCTGCAGCAACCAGAACTTCCTCTCTGGAATCGCCTGCTGTCTCGAAGAGAAGTGTGATGCCGAGGGCAAGGATACCGCCGTCAAGTACGCCAAGCAGATCTGCGCAACCGCCGGCGTGACCGACATTCCCGACGACGTAAAGTGTGACAAGAGCGCCGCGTCTGGTACCGCTTCTGGCACCGCTTCTGGCACTGCAACTGGTGCTACCACCTCTACCTCGAGCGACAGCAGCAGCACGGCCTCGGCCACTAGCGACAGTGCCAATGTCGACAACGCTGGTTCGCGCGAGGGCGCTGCTGGTTTCATCGGTGTCGGAATGGCTATGTTGCTTGCCCTATAAGGAACATAGGGGATTGGGTTGAGCTGAGCGTTTACCCTTACCAATAGGAGGGATGTAATGATAGTGGGCTATAAGCAAAGCCCGCTGGTTGTTTTCTGTTCTGTTCTATGCAAGGAGCCGGGCTTGGAGTTTGAAACCATGTACCACTACTACGCGGTCGTCGCAAAGCTTTCACTGTTAGCAGTGGCGATGATATCCTGGTGACTTTTTACATCAACCTAGCTATTGCCTGCTGGCTATTGATTTACTTTCTTCTCTTGAAATGCGGTTGTGTCTCGGATCGTATGTTGATCGTATCAACTTGGTTGATTCGGCGTACTTGCATCATGAATCCATTCGAGGTTTATTGAATCCCTGTTGATTGTTGGACCTTGACAAAAGAACGGACCAACGGATTTTCGTATATAATCTATCCATTGACAATGAATGATCCCCTGAGGGTAAAGCGGGCTCCGGTCAAGAGATGGATGCTCTTTAATAAACGAAGACGCCCCGGTCAACGACCCCACTAACAACGTCACTGGACGACGGTGAGCAGTGAGAACAACCCCACCATGCAAGAGCTCTCTCGAAGAATGGTCCAAATCTCTCTCCACCATCATACGTGAATCTTTTACACTCGTGCTGACTGCGCATACCTCGACAATGGCTCCCAAGACAATCATTGCTCCCTCTATTCTGTCGGCTGACTTTGCTCAGCTTGGTCATGACTGTGCCCGCACCATGGAGCAGGGCGCGGACTGGCTCCATGTCGACATTATGTGCGTTACAGTTCAACAACGAAGCAATTGCTATCATACTGACTGGATAGGGACGGCCACTTTGTTCCCAACATCACCTTTGGTCCTCCCGTCGTTGCGGCCATTCGAGGCCACGTCGATCAGCCCACCGAGGCCCACGGCCGGGGCACCTTTGATTGTCATATGATGATCGCAGAGGTAGGCATTATTTCGCGAATGCGAACATGAGAAATACCACGAAGCTTACGACGAAGATATAGCCCAAGAAATGGGTCAAGGAATTCAAGAAGGCTGGCTGCAACCTTTACTGCTTCCACTACGAGGCCGCCTTCTCCAGCGCTGCCGAGAGTCCCGAGCAACATACCGACGAAAAGACCAACCCCAAGGCACTCATTCGATATATCCACGACCAAGGACTATTGGCTGGTATCGCTATCAAGCCCGATACCTCTGTCGATGTATTGTGGGAGATCTTGGAGAACAGTGAAGAGAAGGAGAGACCTGATGTAAGTCTGGCTCGCTTATCCACAAAGCATATGCTAACCTTTAAAGATGGTACTTGTCATGACCGTATACCCCGGCTTTGGTGGTCAAAAGTTTATGGCCTCCGAGTTGCCCAAGGTCCAGGCTCTGCGCGAGAAGTACCCTGAGCTCAACATTGAAGTCGATGGTGGCATCGGACCCAAAACAATCGATGAGGCTGCCGATGCCGGCGCCAATGTCATTGTTGCAGGAAGTGCTGTGTTCGGAGCTAATGATCCTTCCGAGGTTATCGCGCAGTTACGCCAATCTGTTGATACTCGAAGTGCAAAGTAAGTTTGTGCTTGACATGTTGAGGGAGTGCCAGGTATAGACAGGAGTTTTTAGCAACGATGTGATGAGAGATGAATGAACATGTGAAAAGTTGGTTTGAGTGTTGCGAGAATAGGTCCTCGACTGTTTTATATCAGAGTTCCTGACTTTCTGTTCCAGTGCTTCGATCCATCCCATATCGTTACTCTAAGCTGTGGTGGGGTTGCAGTGATGTAGTGAGCTTAAACTACGATACGCATCTGAAATTGCCAATCTCAAGTTCAATTGATTGTTGAGAAGAGTATGGGCATGAATTTCATTGATAACATTGATTATTGTTTCTCGACTAGATCTCAATGCGTGTATTGACACGAGAACACTGCCTAGGTACTAATGCTACCCTGTTGCTATCATGGATCAGACGAGGTCCACTATCGGCCCTATCATCATGGCTCATGGGAGCTCATGTTAGTGTCCGAAGCTGTTGCATAGGCAAACAGGTAACTAACTATTGGTTAAGGAACGTCAGAATTGGGTGCAATTGAGATGTCATAATACAAAACTGAGTATTAGAACATCAGACCAAGTACGAATGAAAAAGACAAATAGTCGATCAAACTCGTGGCATCAAGATTTGAACCGTTTATCATCGGCAGGGTACATTGCATGGTCCTAGGATGGGTCGATTTTCGGAGCCAAAAATTTCAAAAGATTGGCGACGTCAGCCCATTATTTGCGACCAATCTCAACTTTTTCTTAAGTCCCGAATTTAATTCCAACGGCAACCATTTCTCTTTTCTCCTCGCACAACCTTTAAGATCCAATTTCATTGCGCGAGCCATCATGAAGAGAAAAGCGGGAACTGCTGCCTCCAAGGCCAACAAGAAAAAGTCAAAGTCTTGTATGCATAGCCAATCGCTCTATTTCGCAAGCTTCCACTAACATATTGTCTTAGCCCTCAGTGCCGAAGAAGCCCAGAAGCGATTCCGCGCCGGCCTATTTGATCAGAAGGTCCTCAAGTCATACACGAAAGAGTATGCTCAATCCGAACCCTACAAGCATGCCGTCATTCATGGCCTCGTCGACGATTCTCTTCTCCGATCGGTACGCAGCGAGATCGAAGCCAACGTCGAATTCACACCCAAAGAGACCGATATCTACAAGATCCACCAGTCTGGAGACCTTGCCAACCTCGACGGTTTGGACGATGAGTCGTTGGCCAAGCTTCCATCGCTCCTCAAGCTTCGCGACGCTATCTACTCTGAGGCCTTCCGCAACTATGTCTCCCACGTCACTGACTGCGGTCCTTTGAGTGGTCGCAAGACAGATATGGCCATCAATATCTATACTCCTGGCTGCTACCTGCTTTGCCATGACGATGTCATTGGCAGCCGTCGCGTCAGCTATATTCTTTATCTGGTTGATCCCGATACGCCTTGGAAACCCGAATGGGGTGGTGCGCTCCGTCTATTCCCCGTCCAGGAGCTCAAGGATAAGGATGGTGAGGTCGCAAAGACTCCCTTGCCCGACGCCACAAAGGTCATCCCACCGGCTTGGAACCAGCTGAGTTTCTTCGCTGTTCAGCCTGGTGAGAGCTTCCATGATGTAGAAGAAGTCTACCGTGCCGAGACCGAGAAGCAGCTCAAAAAGGAGGGCGGTCGCATTCGTATGGCTATCAGCGGATGGTTCCATATTCCTCAGATCGGAGAGGACGGCTACATCAAGGGTGAGGAAGAGAGGAACGCAAAGAACAGCGGCTTGATGCAGCTCCAAGGCAACCCTGCCCAATATGACATGCCTCAGCCTCAGATTATGAAGGTTGATAAGTCGGAAACCAGCAAAGGCTTCGACGAAACCGATCTCGAGTTTCTTCTCAAGTACATGGCTCCAGCATACCTGGTCCCAGATGCTCTGGAGGAGATCTCGGAAACCTTCAACGAGATGTTTGAGATCACTCTTCCGGACATCTTGGGCAAGAAATTTGCTCAGCGTCTCAGAGACTATGTCGAGGCCGAGGAGAAGAAGCCCGTGCCACAAGATACCAACGCAATAGAAAAGAACTCTTCATGGCGCGTGGCCAAGCCCCCTCACAAGGCTCGATATATGTACCAGCAACCCAAGCGATCCGGAAAGCCTCGTTCTTCCAAGGAAGAGTCACCGATTACTGAGCTTCTTGATGTATTCCTACCAAGTCGCCAATTTCGCCAGTGGCTTCAGATGGCCACTAAGACAACTGTTGAGAGTGCGGATCTCCTTGCCCGCCGTTTCCGCCGTGGCTTAGACTATACTCTTGCAACTGGACATGAGGGTAAGGCGCGCGTCGAAATCAACCTTGGTTTCACACCTACGTCTGGCTGGGGTGAGGATGAGGAAGAGGAATCCGAGGATGAGCAGAATGGTGAGGACGTCAAGGGCAAGGGCAAGGGCAAGGGCAAGGGCAAGGGTAAATCCAAGACTGTCGAGAAGAAGAAGAAGAAGAAAGAAGAGGAGGAGGCTCCTGAAGTTGGCGGACAAGAAATCTTCATGTCAGGCGATGACGATGCCGATGAAGACGCAGCCGTGTACAAGACAGGTGGCGATGAGGACAACATCCTCTTCTTCCAGGCTCCTTCTTGGAACAAGATGACCATTGTCCTGCGCGACAGCGGTGTTCTCAAGTTCGTCAAGTATGTTAGCAAGAGTGCTAAGGGCGATCGATGGGATATCTCTGGTGCTTTTGAGGTTGAAGAGGAAGACGACGATGGCGACGACAACGGCAGCGATGAGGAGGAAGACAACGATGATGATGATGATGATGATGGCGACGAGGAAGAATTCCAAGGCTTTTCGCCGTGATTAAAGAAGACACAAAGATTGACGAGTATAATCTTGCAACGATAGATACCATGACATAAAAGCACGGCAATGATTTCAAGCCTGTTTGAATAATGATGAATTCCCGTTGTCTTGTTTCCCAAAATGATGCTTTAAAAGTGTGTTAAGACTTAACCGTGGTATCGCTGTAGCCAACTCCCTATATACCCATAATTCCAATATGTACATTTAGATTTGTGAATGTGTTTAATACCCGAACTGTCATCAACACCCGTCGATCTTTCATAATTCCAGAGCCGGTTCTAATTTGTCGTTGAAGAGGCTGGCTACTTCTGCTTGCAATAGCTCCGTGACACCCTGAGCTTCTTGAGTTCTGCCCGACTGTGACAAGTGATTAACAGTGTCATGCCCCAGGAAGGCAAGCCACGAGACAGTACTCAGTTTGGCAGGCTTAGCCTTCTTAGGCCCAATAGAAGTAACCAATCTTCTAAGTCTCTCCTTATCTTTGAAGAAGTTGAGGGCAGGAAGATGGTCAGGGTGTGTTGGATGATAAAGGTGAAGATGTGCTCGTTCCAGAAGCAAGGGCTGAGAAAGACGATCAGCCGTAGCGATGTGAGCATCGAAGAGCTCTTCGGATGGCGCGGGTCGACTGTAAGACTCGACGGTGGAGAACCATGATACAGAGCGCCACGAGGAAACCAGAAGTTCCGAGAGCAAGGGGCTAGTCTTAAACAATTGCTGCGCTTGTAACATGGTGGAGATGCCTGAATCAAGGTTGCCATACTGAGGCTGACACTTTGTCTTGACGAGTTCTCCGAGCAAATACGATGCTCTCTTGAGGCGCTTTTCCTTTGAGATATCCCCAGAGCTGTCGTTGACGGTTCGCACAAGCCATTCCCAGGCAACTTCCTCCATCCCCTCTGCTACTAGGAAAGGGGCTAGCGTCCGAATAAAAGTCTGGTTGTCCATGAACCGCAGGTCTTGCTCGGCGCCACAAGATCGAAGCCATCTTATAATACGACCCGATACCCCTGAAGTAGCGAAGCCTGCAAGGCCAGCTTCATGTGCCTGAAGTTGTTTTGCTTTGGCGTGCATGCAACCAATCGCAGCCTTCGGAGTCATCAATCCTCGAGCTACGGCATGGTCGAAAACTTCTATAGGATCACGGGCTGTTGTCGCCAAAGTCGGTGGCTTTAGACTCGTAGGAAATGTTGATGTGACATCTTTATTGTAGCTGAATAGCGGGTTGGCCAGGATGTCCTTCAAATGAAGATTTGCAGCCGATAGTCGGGCCTGGTTTGTTGGATCGACAGATTTCGCGGCAGGCTGGGCTGAGCTATTAGAGCTCTCTCCATATTCACGATCGAGTTGCTTTCGGAAGGATGTCTTGAGGCCGTCAAGGAGCTTTTGAGATTGTTGTTTCGATAAGGGTAGGGGTTCGTGGTAGGATGCGAAGAGATTCTTGAGCGACTGAACCGATTTGGTGGTGAACATGATGGGCAAAAGGGCAATTGATGGGCTGAGTGGACAGAGATGTCAACAGCAAGCCCTGGCTTAGATGAAGCCGATACTGCAAAAGTTCAGCAGATCGTCACTTATGTCGCAAAAGGCGGGGTTATGTGTGATATGTTTTGGTCATGCGTACGTTCTCGCGTTGTACGGATACCTGGCTGCCATGATGCCATCGTCGAACGGGTCAAGCCACAAAGCGGGACATCCAAGGTCATGTGATGCGAGGTACTGAGCCTCTCCTGGTACATGGCGTATGTGAGGTAATTCAAAGTTGACTCAGGACTCAATCTAATGCTTCACTGGTCCTGGCCAAGCACTGACAATCAAATAGGCTATACTATCAGACAGACACCTTGCAGATATTGCAACCCCTATCAGAGGCGAGTGAATATCAATTGATATCGAGTTATCCAAAAGCAAGGAGAAAGCTTGGGTGGATCCAAATCGCGCTAAGGGTGCTAAAGGTTGCAGCAACCCCCTGGTATGGATTAATGGCCTTGTCCACTGGTGTATCACGACTTCGATTGAGATCTAGCCTCTTCTTCTCTCACGCTTGACGGACGCCTGTGAAAGTACTGGTACATTAATCCCCAAAGGGTACCTGACAGGAGCCCTCACACGACCATGAGCGTGAGCGCTGACAGCCGAACTTTCAGGTGCCGCATTCTCAAACAAGCAATGATGCTGTATTGACAAGAAAACGCCCGAGTGTAACCGCCAATTGCGTCTCAATAATACTCGAACACAGCAGATAAAAGAGCGGTGATGAGACCGTCCATGTAGGCATGCATTGGATTGCATAGACTATTGTCGAGGACTTGTCTGGCTCTCCGCATGAAGCATTTGATAGGCACGTCCCTGTCCCTGAAGTGCGAATGTGACGTCCTTCTCCAACATCCAAGTCCAAGTCCGATTCTTTGTTACGTGCTCGTGTGGGCTACTCGCAGGGGCCTGAACGCGGCGAGCTTCATGATCCTTGGTTGGATTTGGGGCTAAGCGATGAGAGGAAGGCCCATAGTCTCTCTCTCTGTCTCTCTCTGTCTCTCTCTGATGGTCGAGGTACCGCGTAGCACGAGAACGGCTAGGGACAGAAGACGTGAATCATGTAGCTGTACTTGCGGCCATGCCGTTGAGGGTATGGACGCCACCTGGCAAACTGTCTCCAATGTTTAGGGCGATCTGCTTCCGGCCAGGGCAAAGTGTCGACGTCGGACGTTTGCAATTGGATGAACCAGTTTAGACAAGCTTCAAGTGCACCTCGAGCCACTGTAACAGAGCTGAAAGATAGTGCAGTTGGAGGGTCTTTCAGGGGTTGAAAGACCTGAAGGAGAACATCAGAGGATAGGTACCTACCTGGCAGGCTGAGGTGCGGGCCAGCCGCTAGAGGCAAAACCTTCGTAACCTCCTCCACTGCCATTGATCAAATGCCCTGAAGGTCAACCTAAAGCCCACCTCAAGGTTCTTTGCTTCTGGGGAAAACCTCGTCTTATCCCGTCTCCTCTCCTCTCCCTTTGACTTAGCACCAAACCAAACCTTCCCACCAACCTTGATCTCTTCTCCATCATCTGGCCTCTCTTTCCCATCGACGCCCTCATCTGTCGACCACGGATACTCAACCTGCCTGTTGCTCCTTCAGAGGACAGCTGACAGGTCTACCTTTTTTCTTCCATTGTTTTCCTCTCCACACTTTGAGCCTCCATAGCTCTCCTCCCGCACAACGTTGACCTCACGCACACACAGAACACATAATCAACCACAACCTATCTAATGTCCGAAGCGACTTCACGGACATCCGCCTCGCGCGGCAGAGGCTCTGGCCGCGGTGGTAGAGGAGGTTTCGCCGGTCGCGGCGGCCGACGAACCAATGGCGACAAGCCCGACCACAGCACTGCTGATTCCCAGAGTGCATTCGAAGATGAAGGCGATTTTGGCGAGCTTCGAAAGCAATATGGCAACAAGACTTCGGTGATCCGCGAGATGTTCCCCGACTGGTCTGAGGCCGATGTCCTTTTTGCTCTCCAGGAAACCGACGGCGACGAGAACGAAGCCGTCACACGCATCGCTGAGGGTATGTCAGGCTTTTTATCCATCTATATCTCAGTCCACCCTTGCGCTCAGGCTACACACACGTACAAGCTGTTGACATAGTTGCGCTTTCATTATTCCCTTCTCTGCATCTCCATATTCTTGAATTGTGCCACTAACACTTGCCCTTTTCTAGGTACCATTTCGCAATGGGGTGAAGTTTCAAAGCCTAAGAAGGCCACTCGAGCTAAGGCTAAGGACCAAGCTCCTACTCCTTCGAACGACGCGACGTCCACTGGGCCCCGAGCCGCTCGTGGTGGCCGAGGTGCATCTGAAGGAGGTCGAGGTCGAGGCCGAGCTACTGAA
Source organism: Fusarium poae (assembly GCF_019609905.1). Lineage (NCBI taxonomy): Eukaryota > Fungi > Ascomycota > Sordariomycetes > Hypocreales > Nectriaceae > Fusarium > Fusarium poae. The sequence continues at coordinate 1,839,044 of NC_058399.1, forward strand.
CGAGGAGGTCGTAGCACACGTGGCCGACCTGCTGCTGCTCCCACCAACGGCGCTGGACCTAAGGAGAACGCTGCCTTGTCTATTCCCACAGAGGAGTCATCTGTCTGGGGCACTAAGGATCCCAAGGTGGGCACCTCAGAGGAAAAGGAGCCCATTGCTGAACAACCTACCCCCTCCGCGACTGAGGCACCCAAGCCTGCTGCTCCTGCAGTCAAGACCTGGGCAAGCATGCTGCGACAGTCTGCTCCTCCCAAGGCCCCGCCCAAGCCCAAGGAAGCTCCCGCCGCTCCCCAGCCAGCTGCTGAGCCTGCTGAGCCTGAGTCTGCCCCCGAACCTATCGAACCCGAGCCTGAGGCTGTGCCCGAGCCCGAGCCCGAAACCGCCCCTACTCCCGCCGACGAAACTGACGAGACCACGCCCGTTGCCGACACCACTATTCCCGCCGAAGTTCCTCAAGTTAATGTAGAGCCTGAGGTCGCTCTTCCTCCCTCCAAGGATGAGCTCACCGAATCAAATCTTGAACAGGTTGTTGACGAATCCCAACCGCCTCCCGAAGGTACTGTCGCAAGCACCGCTGCTGACTCTTGGGATCCTCGACAGAACCCTGCCAGTGTTAATGCTACACCCATCTCGGCTGCCCAGCAGCAACATCAAGCCCCTCCTAGCGGATTCGCCGCAACTGCCGCCAAGGCCACTGCTGAGCGAACTACCCGTATCCCTAGCCACCACCAGCGACGCGTTCTTGACCAGGAGGAAGCTGTGCGTATGCCCGGCAACCGTGAGGTTGACCGTGCCGCCGTTCAGTTCGGAGCTTTCAGTTTGAACGGGGATGAAGATATTGATGGTGAGCGAGAGGAGCCTGAGACCAGAGCCCAGCCTCCAGCTGACTCACCTGTCACTCATCCTCGCACCTCGCTTCCTCCTGCTACCCAAGCTGGTGTTCCCGACTCATTTGCTCAGAAGCCTGCTCCTGCGGTTGCTCCGATTGCGGCCCCTACTGGTATGACTCCATATTCGGAATCGTCGTCCTGCTCGATTACTGACCGTGCTATAGTTCCTGCTGCTCAATCCCAGGCCCAGGCTCAGATCCCTGGCCAAGCTCCCGTCTCAAGCGCTCAGCAATACGGTCGCTTTGGTCAGGCTGGTGCCCAGGACCCCATGGTAGCTCAGAAGCCTTTGGATCCTTTCAACCAGCAGAGCACCCCCTCTTCTCAACCCCCCTTCGACAACTTCTCTTCCCAAACCTCTCAGGCACAGCAACCTGGCGCCGCTTTCAGCTCTGCGCCTAACGACTATGCTTCCTACTACACCGCGAACCAACCCGACCGAAACCCCTACAACTACTACGGTCAGCAATTTGGCCAGCAGGGAGGACAGGGCCAGGAGGCCACTGCCTCTCAGCGACAGTTTGGCGGCTATGGAGCTTCTCAGGCGGATAATCTCAGCCAGTATCCCCAGAGTGGTCTGCACAACCAGCCACGATTTGGTGGAAGTGCTGTGGATGCCCAGAACAGTGGCAACAGCACTCCCAACCCTACTACCCAGGCTCAACAGCAACAGGCTCAACAGCCTGGTCAGCAACAGCAGCAGCCTGGCCAGGGATCTCAGCCCCAGTCACACGGCCAGCAGTATCCCGGTTACAACCATCCCTACTATAGTAACCCCTACTACCACCAATATTACTCTGGATATGGCCAGGGAGGATTTGGCCCATATGGAAAGGGTGGCATGTACGGCCAGCCCTACCAAATGTCCCCTAACGCACCTTATGACCACAGCTCATCTCCCGCTGGATTCGGTCAGTCTTCCCTCCACCGCGACAGTAGTTTGGGAGCATCTGGTCTGGGTGATTACGGTCGTGTTGCTACCAGCCAGGCTGCTAGCCAGCCAGGTCTTGGTGCCAGCTCTTTCGGCAGCGTCCACGACAGCTTTGCCCGGGGTGCTACCTCATTCCAGACTCAGGGCCAGTCATTCAACAGCCCCGGCCAGCCTGGCAACGCCGTTGCTGATGACTTGAAGCCTCCTTTCGGTGACTCCAAGGCTGGATCTGGTCCCTCGCCTTCCCTCGGCGGTGCCCGCCCTGGATCAGCTACTAATGCCCCCGCTGCCCAGAGCGGTCTCCCGCCACCTCAGAACGTCGGTGGCTATGGCGGCTACCCTAGCCACCTCCAGGGCCACGGTCTTCACGGCAGTAACGCGTATGGCATGGGCGGTAATGCCGGTGCCAGCCAGCACGGAAACAGCCCTTACGGCTCATACAACCAGGGCTTTGGCGGTAGCGGCTACTATGGCAGTAACCAACAACAGCAACAGCGCGGCGGCTGGGGAGGCAACTATCACTAGGAAGATATTGCCGACGTAATGCCTCGTAAGAGAGTGTAAGATGCAGGTGAAAGAAGAGGTGCGACGAGGAGAGGCGAGAGGATTGATGAACGATGATTAGGAGTCAGGGGTTATAATCAGCATGATGCATATGGCTCATCCGTGGAGCCAGACGAATATTTTCTCTCACACACCTCAATGTGTCTACGTGTACGATTGTTTCTTTTTTCGAGAATCACCTTAAAAAGATCAGGGTGGCATATGGCAAACCAAAACAAAGAAAACGGAATGGGACGGAATGGAAGGGCAAGGCGTTTCGCCATGGTCTTTTTTCTTTTCTTTTTCAACTTTCACTCCCACTCTCATTCTCCCTGGTGCTTTTTGTTCAGGTCGAATCCAACAAACAAACGAGACTGCGTGCGTGTTATTTTCTTTTTCCCGAGTTGAGAATTTGCTTGCTTTGATGAAACAGTATTTTTTTGGGGCTGTTTTTCGAGGGAGATGGCTCAACTGCAACGGCTGGATTATTTTTTGTTCACTCATGGGCTTTTTGGGGGACTGGGCTGAACGTGTTCGTTTAACGATGTGTATTCTTTCTGAGGACAAGGGGAAAAGGAAATACAAGGCAAGGCGTGCATGGGAGAAGGCAAGGCAAGGCAAGGTTAGGGCAAAGGATTGATTTGGCCAGGCATGAGATTGAGAAGTCCTTTTAAATGGGCTTTGATCCAATGACATCAATGAAAATAAGAAAATCTTATTGGAGAGGAATTATTTCTGAGTCTTTTGCGTGATGAACAAGCATGGCGATGTATATATGTACAGTCATGGATATGCTGTTGATGTGTTGGTGACAGATGGGCAATGGAGCACGTAGGCTTTGGGGGCACAATATGCAGTCATCCTCGTTTAACTGCAGACAAAGACATGTAATATATAGCATTATGGAAATACATATGCATGTATTGCGTCAAGTATGTCAAGAAGCCGAGTCTGCTTTGGGACAGCTACATTGTATATCTCAAGGCCCGACATGACAGCTAAAGCTAGCGGGGAAAGAGAAGACGTTGTCGGGATAAATAACCCTTTGGAAAAGAATTGGGCAATGTGTGGACTAGTTATTTATTAGGGATGGTCCTCTCCGGCAATGAAACCCGGCTTTTGTGTACATATAATTTGACGGATGAGTGGGGTTGCAGATATCAAAGATCTTCCATGCAACGCTGCTAATGCAGTCTTTTAGTGATGAAATTGTGAGACAGAGAATTCATGTAGGTGCATCTTTCCTTGTATGTTGTATTCTTGACTTGTTACAGAGTAGAATGTTCCGTAGGTAGGTAGGTAGGTAGTAATAACAAGAACACAAGAAGTGCTGGAATATCCCCATGTTATGTCTTAATCAAGTTCGCCATTCCGGCTCGCCTAGACAAGTTAGATCATCTCCATTCCATCCCCCACAGTTTTAACTCTTACCCCAGTTGATTTGATTGATAATTTGAACTGGATTGGGGGCTCGAGCCGGGCTTGGCTGTCGACGGTTAGTTTTGCAATAGGGAGCTACGGGGGTAATATATTAACCTCGACATTCCCCCATCATTTCCGTCGTTTGTTCTTTTTGTTTGTCCAAGTCATGCATGAATTTGTGACTCAATTTCTCCATCAGGTAATCTAGTTCGGGATTAGAAGAGAATGGCTGATCACGGGAATGAAAAGAGGCGAGACTCTACAGTTGAGCCTGCCTCGTCTCAAACAGCTACTCTTGCTGTAATAGGCGAGGAAACAAATATCATCTCAGAGACTCCAAACAGAGACGAGAAGACACTTTCCGATTTCGGCGCCGATAATCGGACTCCTAATGATGACAATGCCCCATATGAAGGAGAAGGTGATGCTGAATCAGTCGATTCAAAAGATGAGTTGAAGCTATCTAAAGCTCGTTGCATAGCTCTTGTCTGTACCGTCACTGGAGCCTCTTTTCTCAATGTGAGTTTACCAACCCAATGGAAGATATACATGTCACTAACACTTAGTAGACCCTTTCTAGTCAAAGTGTGGTCATTATCCTTCCCCAAATTGGTCGAGCTCTCGATGTTCCTGACACGAGACTACAATGGGTCGTCTCATCTTATGTCTTGACCTTTGGTTGTTTCCTGCTGCTTTGGGGACGTATAGCAGATATTTACGGGAAGAGACTGATCTTTATTCTGGGATCTTTTTGGGTCACGATTTGTTGTATTGTCAATGCTTTTATCCCAACTGAGATTGCATTCGACCTCTTTCGTGGACTTCATGGACTGGTAAGTTGGTACTTATATCCGTCTACACTAAAGAGTACGACTGACTATCTCGAATTAGGGTGCTGCTGCAAACGTGCCAACTGCAATTGGTATTCTCGGAACTACATTCCCCCCCGGAAAGGCCAAGAATTACGCATTTAGTGCATATGGCAAGTTTCTTCTCTCTCTGTTTATCCATAGGCACACACTAACATACACAGCTGCCGGTGCCCCTCTAGGCAGTGTCTGTGGTAATCTGGTCTCTGGTCTCATCGCTCAATGGGCCAGCTGGAAATGGGTCTTTGGCGCTCTTGCTATAATGGCAGGCATGATCGCTGTCGCCGGTGTCTTCTGTATCCCGCTTTCGCCACCAGAGCTCCGACCCGAGCATACCAGCCTCCGGGCCAAGACGGCGGCCATTGACTGGATTGGCGCTACTCTTATAACCTGCGGCCTCTTGGCTCTCACCTTTGCTCTCACAGAGGGAAACGTTGTTGGTTGGACTGCCCCTTGGATCCCTGTACTCATTGTCGTCTCGCTGGGTATCATCGTCGCCTTCTTTTTCTGGCAGCGGTATCTTGAGCAAAAGACGAATCGACCGCCGCTCGTCAAGGTGTCTATCTTCAACAACTGGCGCTTCACAGCTGTTATGATCATCATGGGCCTATTCTTTGGCGGTTTCAACAATTACCTCATCTATGCCACCTACTACTTCCAGGACTACCAAGGCTTGTCACCTCTGCAGACCATGTTACGATTCATCCCTACTGGAGTAAGTGGCTTCATTGTCGCCTTTTGCACGGCCTATCTTCTTTCACGCATCCCAACTTTCTTCATCCTCGCCTTTGGCCATGTCGCCGTCTGTATCGCTGCTCTTCTCTACGCGGTGCCTATTCCCCCAACTACGTCGTACTTTGCTTGGGGCATGTGGGCTATGATTTTATCTGTCGTCGGTGCTGATACAGCGTGGCCTTGTCTCACTCTCTTCACTTCTCATGCACTTCCCAGGGAGGATCAAGCTGTCGGCGGTGCTCTCATCAACTCGTCTGGTATGATCGGCCGTGCCATTTCTCTAGCTGTTGCCACAGCTATTCAATCATCAGTAATGGCAAAGGCAAGAGATGTTGATGTGCAACATGTCGGACCGGTTGAAGAGTGGGATGCTCCGTCTCTTAGAGGTCTTCGGGCAGGAGCTTGGACAAATTTTGGTATTCTTTTCATGGCTCTTGTGCTGGTTGTGTATACTTTCAGAAGTATGGAAATAATTGGAAAACTTCCGGACCGTCCTCAGAGGGCTGAAGGGGTAGTCAACCAGCAGGATACAGATGTTGAACGACGCGCTTAAATAGAGCGACGGGCATACCGGATGATAGGCACAAAAGTGGCATGAAAATTCAAGGAGTGTCAAGCGAGACGGGATACTTATCTAGCAGGCTGGAATATTTGAAATCACAAGAAGTCTCACAATGACATATCACACGACTGAAGCATTTCAAATATTGCGTGATACCGTTACTCGGGTCGTCTTCAACCTATAGTACTGCACTAAGATCTGACTGCATATTTACTACTGATGCCTCTGCCATGTTACTGTAATAACCGGCTCTTGTTGTACCGACCGGAGCCTTTGTTGCCCCGCAATTCTCCGTCCGGGGCTGATATGTTTCCGTACCGGCCTTTAATCACGCCGAGAAGTGGGGCCGTTCCGATATCCATCCGCTCTTCGGCCGAAATAGAAAGTAAGTACTACAATACAAAAGAAAAGGAGCCGTTTCAATACGTGTACATTGACTTGAGCACCAAGGTCTTTGGACTTATTTTCTTAACTTCAGATAAAGCACATAAGATGGAGAAATTCGATATCGTTCTCCTCGGTGCAACCGGATACACGGGTCGTCTATGCGCAGCATACATGGCTCAGGTACTCCCAGAGACTACATCTTGGGCCATAGCAGGACGCAGTAGAGTCAAGCTCGCGCAGCTATACGAAGATCTTGAACTCCAACGGAAAACATGTATGTCTTTCCTCGAAGTTAATCCTTAGGGCAGACTTGATAACCTTGGGATAGGCACAATATACACTCTTGACCTCACCTCCGAAACATCCATAACTGAACTTGTGAAAAAGACACGAGTGGTCATAAACACTATCGGTCCTTATGCTACGACTTGTGGGTCATCTGTGATTAAAGCATGTGCCAGTAATGGTATAGATTATGTGGATTGGTATGTTGCTTATCCCTCTCCATTGTCAGCATATATCTGTCGACTTACATCGGATCAGCAGCGGAGAACCCGCCTGGATGCAGGGTATGATCGACAACTATGATAAAATAGCACAAAAGACAGGCTCAAAGGCAAGATTCCACCTCCAATGCACAGCTAGCATCTAACATAGTTGCTAGATTATCATGACAACAGGCTGGGCCGCTGTCCCAGCAGATCTATCAGTCTATCTCTCCATTCTCAAACTCCGTAACCAATTTTCTCTTCCAACACGTGAAGTCCTCGTATGTCTTGACGACGTCCGCGGTTCTTTTAGTGGTGGCAGTCTCAGCTCGCTATGCAGTCTTGAGCCCACTACACTGGCCCCATTCGACATATCACCCGTACCAAGAACGGATGCAGAAATTACCAAAAGCGGTGTTTTACCCGCTCCGAATGTTTTTGGTGTGCAAGTAGTCGATGGCTTAGGTGCTTTGGTACAGAGCTCTCATTCACAGATCGAGACAGCTATTGTGGGACGCAGCTGGGGCATATACGCAGAAGAGGGGCCGGGTTCTCTTGGGCCGGAGAGTTATGGGACAAACTTCTTTTTCTCATCTCGTATGAAGTGTTCCAATCCGTCATCTGCATGGGCATTTCGATCGACTTACACCATTTTGGAAAGCGCTATCACCAAAATACCACCTCTGCGTTACCTCGTTACACGAATGTTTCCGCCAGGAACAGGTCCATCTGAGGAAGTGCGCAAGGGGCATTATTTCAAATATCGTGTCGTGGCTGTACCGGACGAGAAAGAAGGCAAGCCTGCACCAAGAGTCGAGGTCAAGTTCGAATATGATGGTGATCCGTATGTCTTTACAAGCGTGGCTCTCATTCAAGCGGCTTTGGTTTTACTTCAAGGAGATACGACAGCCCACACACGAGGAGGTATCTTGACACCTGCTTCGTTGGGCGAGAGTTTCGCAGAAAGGCTAAAGCAGCCAGAAGCAGGGGTCAAGATAGAGGTTAAAGTGGTAGGCGATGAAGTCTATTAATGGTGTAGTATAATTATATCGTGTATCATATGCAAGTCAAAAATCTATAGAGTAAGTGATAACGCCACTGAATATACAGAAAACGCGCTCGTGTCTGATGGGTATCAAAACTCCACAACTGACTCACCTCATCGGCCCCTGATCTCTTCCCCGATGTTGATATCCGCCAAATCAATATCATCCTCCTCTTCTACTGGCTCATTACAAGCCATGCGCTTCAGCCTTGCGCGTAGAGCCGGGTCCTGTTCTAACTCCTGCCACAGTTCAACATCCCACTCTTCAATATTCTCGCCGCGTCGACTCTTTCCCCAGGGTGGCCAGTCCCAGAGTCCATGCATAAGTAAAAGACGCTTGACGCACTTGAGCACTATCTCAAAAAGACCAATAAGGCCGAGGACAATGAACAGCGTTGCCCACCATACAGCATCATCTCCAAACAAGGTGGTGAAACTATCCCTGATGGCGTAAGGCCCAGATGGCTGAGGGGCATATGCCGCGTCCAGGAAAGACAGCCAGGCGAACCAGCCGATTGTTGTGACAAAGAAAGATCCCATGACAATCATGGATTTGTAATGTGTTTCGAAAATGCTGATTATGTTAGTTATTGTTCACGAGTCATGCCTGGCATTCACTTACAAAAGTTTCCAGTTGATCCAGAGGACTCCAACTGAAAACGTGAGCGTACCAAGCGCATACAATCCTTGGTCGCGCGCCGCGGGTGTTATCCAGCCATGACCAGCCCAGACGCCGTACCAACAAATCACACCCTCAATGGCGCCAAGAAGCATCCATCGGGCAAATTTCCAAATGTTGAGGCCTTGGTTCCGTTGTCCATAGACGTACAGCTCAGGAACAGCTAGTAATGTCTCAGCACTGAGGTCCTGCTCCCAAATCCCCATACAAATAACACAGAGACTAGTAAACAAAGTGTTAAATACAGTCAAGCTAGTAGCTTCGTACAGCGATGTGCCACTGTAGCCTGTATATCTCTGATACTGCGCTGTCGGCAAATAGAAAAACATCTCCTTCCAGAACGTGTACAAAATGAACTTAGCCGTGCGGACATAGTTCCATCGCCCATGAACAAGCAGCATTCGTTGTAGGAATCTGAACTGAGCGATCGCATAGTCCGCTACACGAGCAGCTTGAAGACCTTCCTTTCCGGAAATGCCAATACCAACATGACTGGCTGAGATCATAGCCAAGTCGTTTGCACCGTCACCGATGGCCAAGGTAAGTCCTCTCCGGTTCTTGCCTTGGTACTTCTTCAGTCGGGATCTGACGGTAGTGACAAGTAGCGCTTTCTGGGCTGGAGAAGCTCGGCAACAAATAACTGAATCTACCTGTAGCATAACCTTGAAGAACTTGGCAGATAATTCTGGCGACTTCTCGACAGCTGAAAGGGTCTGGCCGTCGATAACGACAACACTATGAACAGAACCAGCTTGCAGGTCTTCCTGAAGAGCAACCAGTTGTGAGTCTAACCTTCCCTTGGAGACATCTAGGATGTATAGATCGGACCCGGGTCGACAAATTCGAGCAGAATGAGCAATGTTGATAGCAGTCTCCCGCTTATCGCCGGTAAGCATCCAAATTTTAATGTTGGCTTTTCGCAACCTCTCAATTGTTTCGGGCACTCCTTTCTGTAACTTGTCTTCGATAGCAGTTGCGCCGACTAGGTCAAATGACTGCTCAATCATGTCACCCGCCTCTTCAATACGTTGTTGTCGATTGCTGAGGCTGGTCGCGGCCTCGTCCCATACTTTCTTCCATGCCTGGTATTCGTGTTCTGTGATAAACTTTTGCGCAAAGAGTAAGGTGCGAAGACCTTCTGTCGCAAAGTCGTCCAGATGCTTAAAACACTTGGTAAAGGTTTCGGAATCGTCTAGAAGAGTGGGATCTTCGAGAAATGCAAGGTGGTCAGGGACGGGTTGCTGGTAATGAACAGGAGTGTTCAGATATTGGCCACGGGGCATGTCAATCGACACACCTCGAGTGGCGATAGACAGACGAGGCTTATCTTCAGACCGTCTAGAAAGCCGACCAAACTCAAACGACTTGCTCCTGTCCACATTGGGTCGTCTGCTTGTGCTTCGATCTCTCGAGACGCCAGGGTTTCGTCGGATTGTGAGACTTGGTCTACCACCAAAGCTGTTCCGTGGTTCTTGCTGCTCGCTGCGTCGACGCATCTCACGTTCAATGTCGGCACTCTTGCGGACTTCGATTGCTTTTTGTTTGGCAACTTGCGACATCTTAAGGCGCGGTAAGATAGCGGAATCTGCGCCCTTGCAGATTACAGATATACGGCCGTCAGGGAAACGAACAACAATGGACATCTTCTTTCGCGAGCTGGTAAATTCGATCACATCAAGAACCTCATATTTCTGCTCCTCCTCTTGGCCGTCAGACTGAGTTACTCGCAAGGTAATGGATTGGGTCGTCCGACTGATAACAAGGTACCCAAGCTCCTGTGCAGCCCTGACAAGAGCAAGCTCATCAGGGGATGCGGCTTGGAACTCCAGTTCTCCGTTATCCTTGTGCTCAGGCAAGCAGGTGTGGCACAGGGCCACTGCCAAAATGTACTGTTTTGCTTTCTTGGCAAATCCGGAGTTGGGTCTCAGTCGCAGATATTCGATAAGATCATTGGTCGTCACATCAGGCTGGATATGATCTGGACGTCCCGTGGAGCGCCATTGGGATGATGACCTGCGACTTCCGAATGACGGGCGTGAAAGTGCCATCGAAGGCCTGGAGGGCGCCATGGACGGTCGACGAGACATGGAAGGGCGAGGCGACATGTGAGATGGCGATGGCAGAGCCAGCGGTTCGTGGGATCCTTCAGGTTGTTCCTCCCTGATGACCACTGTGACAGGTTCCGTCTTGTAGACCGAAGGCTCGCCGGGGTCCGACTCTTCATCCAACTTGATGGCCTCAATCTCGTCGACCTTTTGCTCCAAATCCATCTCATGTAGCCAGACAGTTCCAGCAACGCTTATCTTTCGAAACTTCATGATGTTGTCCGTCAAGGTACCTGTCTTATCCGAGAAGACGTATCCCACCTGACCCAGGTTTTCCAGAATAGTGTTAGTATTGCACCGTGCAGGTGTGTCCGTGTCCTCGTCGTACATCTGGAGATCCCCGTTCAACATGATCAACTGGCCAATTTTCACAATCTCCAGACTAATGTAGAGTGCTAGCGGGACAACGTTGTTAAACATAATGATGAAGGCGATGATGATTTGGTAAAAAGGCACCCTGGCTTGTTCCAGGTACCATGAGTGTCTTTCAGTGCTCTTCTGCCACCCGACATAGCCCATCGATACACCAACAGAAAGCAGGACAACATAGGTCGCAAGCGTAACTACTATCTTGTTGACGACCCGTTCGAGGGCAGGCTTCTTTGCTTTGGGATGCTTGTTGGCGTTCATGCGTATCTTACAATCCTCTCCGGTGTTGATGACGAGACCAATTGCGGCGCTGGTATTTCGAACAATGCTTCCCCGATAGATAACTTCGCTTGAAGTTAGGGGGACCGTCTTTTCGTCAACAGTGACACGGCCATCGAAATTGTAAAGATCCGGGTTCGGGTCCTCAACAACAAACTCGGCCTTGCACTTTGAGATACCCTCAATGGTGTCACAACCTTGAAGAGCATGCGCAACCTGTTTACTCTTGAGGTTTGTCTCGCCGTCGAGCGCCATTGTCTCGATGTACGCCAATTTATTCTCTTCGTCACTGTCCAGTAGGATAAGGTCGGCAGGGATTGCCTCGTCTCGGCAGAGTCTGATAACATCTCCAACCTTGATCTCGCTCCATCTGACAGGAACCCATCGCAATCCGTTGAATTCTTCATTGGGGGCGGGATGAGGTTCGGCGGTGGAATTGGTCAGGAATGGGTTCCATTTCCTCCATTTGGTAACTGGTTTGATCTTTCCGGTATATTTGTCCTCGCGTCCTAACACTGTGGCGAAACCAGCGTTCTCGATCTTATCAAGGCGGTATCGTCGGTAGTCATCGTATCCTTCCTTGACAATCGTCAAAAGCACAAAGAACAGGAGTGGTAGAATTGTCGTGTAAGATCCGGTCGTCGAGAGGCCTGGGACCTGTGAAACGTTAACAATAAGACCAAGGCTACTAGCTACGAGTTGTACGTACCATCTGCGGTACACCAACGCACAGAAAGTAAAAGTTTCCGACGCGGGAGAACTGGAAGAAGAGTTGTTTCGGTATAAAGTCCCATACTGTATAACGGGATGTTCGGATGCTGTTGGAAACGTAGGGGAGGCCACGGCGGTCGTCTATCAAGGGCGATTCGTGTTCGAGCTCGAGGGGCACACGGCGCCCATCGGTTGACGCGACAATGTGTTTGCGACGCAAGATAAGCTCGACAACGGTCTTTTGATATAGATCCGCAGCAACGCCCTTTATGCGATTGGCCAACGGGGCCGATTGACCAGCATCACTTCTGCGACGACGGGTATTGGTTTTACTGTCGGTTTTCGAAGGTTCGGGTCCCAATGGCGCCTCGACATCCGGGCGGTCTTGGGACATGATGGCCTGGTGGGAGGATAATAAGCGAGCGTAACGAGGCTATCTTGGTCAACGACATGCGGGAGAAATGTCTGCTGAGGTGACGTATTCAATCGATCGAAGGAAACAGGGGGGATGAGCTTGAAACGAATGACATGTATTGTAAAGATGCTGTTGCGGCTGTTGCTGCCCCTGAATTAATTGTTCAAACCATGAGGCTCTATCGTTTCTGCCCTGTTAAGAAGGACGGTTGGGGATATCATGCGAGCCAAGGGAGAGATGGGTAAGAAAGTTGCCCGCCTCGATCTCGATTTGGAGTAGGAATTTTGCCCTGCCTTGATTCGGTAGTGGCGGCGTTCACTTGCACTGAGGCCTGTGCTGTAGCGGCCTGTACGTGTGGCCTGTGTCGTATCGTGTCGTAGTGTCGGGTTTGTTTAGTCCGATAGCCCGGGACAGAGATACTTTGTGGCTGACGCGTTTTAACGGGAATAACTGGAAGTCAAAGTATGTATATATAAGGGTGTATATTAATGCAGTTTGTAATGATTGATAGCTATGTTTAGATGTCTTATAGCAGTTAAGACAAGGTCACTGAACATTAGTGTTGAAAAGACATAAATATGGGGAGTACGCGTGGAGTGTGGAGGACTATTGCCTCTATCTCTATCTCTATCTCTATCTCTATAGCCAATCTTGAATCCATTGAGGGATGACTTCTCCCGAGAAGTAAGCTTTGGAGATGAACCAACTTAGATTGTTTGTTATAACTGCTAACTTACTTCGGTACTGCGGTCATTAAACTTCGAGGAACACCTACATCAACTTCGGTACTGCAGATCCTTGAACAAAAGTCCAAGTTTCCATTTTGGTCAACTTCCTTGATGATGTACTCAAAGAGGGCAAAGTCCGGTGGCCGGAGTAATTCATCCATTTCCATCTCATTTAAAGCCTGGCCCTGGATCCGATTACTGTATTTACAGTGGACTAGTATACCCGTAGTCGACTTTGAGAAGCAATTGATATCTCAACTCCAACCCTGATCTCATCGGTCCGTCTCCCTGTTGAGCAGGTGTCAAGGATCTTGAAAAGTCAACCTAAGCCAAGTCAAGCAGGCCCTGGTTTGTTGGACCCTTGTCAGAGCGGCGGTCCGCTATTGCGTACAGCTTCGCTTGTGATTTTGTTTTTTGCTTCTTCCGCTGTCAATTATGCAGCTATCCTCGGCAACGGGACTCTACTAGAGAGACTCCACGCAAAAGTAACCCTGTATAAATCACCATTTGGACGGATAATAGGAAAAGACATTAATGATATTTGATTTGTGCTGTACCCGTTCAATCACCGCGATTGCTTCTATTATTTACTCAATGATAAGTCGAGGTTGTTTGGTAGGTAGTGTAATATGTTGAATACAATTAACTATCATGATTAATACGCCTGCCTGCTTGTAAGAGCAGATCGCTTCCTCCTAATGCTTCTCCTTCCTCTTTCTCGACAACTTTTGTAATGATGCAAATAATACCCTGAACAACAAAAAGACAAATAGCCTCCCTCCCAAGTTTTTGATTGCCCATCCCAAGGCACCTTTGCTGTAGTGAAACAGAAATGCAGAAACAAATAACAATAATGATTCTGTGAGCAAAAAATAACAGATAGCCACCCAATTTTTGAAAGCGATCGCTGGAAGAGGCAAAAAAAGACAAAAGACATGGAACAATAAAAAAATGCGCCCTGAAAATCACTCCCTTTTTCTGATGCGTTGAGTTTGCCTCCGAGTGATCTCCTCTCTTGTTTTGGAAATCTTCCATTGTCGCTGTAAAAATTACCCCTTCTATGGATCGGAATTCCGATGCCCTGATGCGCTGTACCATCCATGCTGTTGTTATGGTGGTGGTGGTGGTGGTGGTCCTGCTGTAACCTCGATCTTTGTTGCCCCTTTAGTGCACTCCCGAATGCTCAAACAGGGCCCTGATGGCATCATTGTCCATCTTGTTCTCGAGGGCCAGTTGGAGTTGGATCCTCGCCTTTTGCGGATTCAAAAACCCCGCGCCGATTCCTGCCTCGCAGGGTCCGACGAAGCCTCCCTCCGGTCTCCGGCTCACTATCACGGGGATGTCGGTCTCGCGGACGATACGTCGAATCTCTTCGGTACCTTTGGATGTCCAGAATCCGGCTCCCATTCCCGCAAGGACGATGCCCTGCGCTCCAAGGTCGATGGCCGCCTGGAACATGCCCACGCTGAGCTCCTGGTAAGCGTAGAGCACATCCACCTGAGGTAGTGCTGATGATCCTGCTCCAGCAGTAGAGCGTCCAAATCGGCGGCCATTATTAATGGGCTGCAGATCAAAATGATGGTGGCCAAGAGGTCGTGATGGTGGATAGAAAAAAACTGGCTGGACATTGACGAATGTTCCCAGCAAACCACTATCAGGGGCTTGGAAGGCATCCAAATGGTTGGCGTTGACTTTTGTCGTAAAACGAGCAGATCCAATTCGATCGTTCATAGCAATCATAACTCCTCTGCCTCGAGCACTCGCTGTCGCTGCCAATGTCACCGATGACAAAAGATTCATTGGTCCATCAGCGCTGATGGCGGTTGCTGGACGCATAGAGCCTGTTACAACCACGGGCTTGTCGCTCTGGATAGTAAGATCGAGAAAAAAGGCCGACTCATCCAGAGTGTCCGTTCCATGGGTCACAACGGCACCTTGAGTAAGAGGACTGTCCAGGTCATCCTGAATCTGCTTCGCCAAAACCCTCAACATGTCCGAGCTCATGTCTATGCTGTCTGTGTTGGCGAATTGAACGCCTCTCACATTGGCAACATTACACAGTTGCGGTACTGCATCAATGAGAGAATCCACTCCCAACGCAGCTGACCGGTATCCCGTGGTCTGGTCAGCCGAGCTTGCAGAGCCAGCGATGGTGCCTCCGGTGGCATAAATGGTGACATTAGGAAGATTGGGGTTGAAGCAGTTGAATCCTGACGTGGTAGAAATTTCGAAAGCGATCCCCGTCTGTATTGGCGCGTTTTGTTGAACCGAGAAGTGAGGTTGGACGTGTAGGTCGAGGACAGGAGAACCCCAGACCGAAGCAACCCACGCACCAAAAGGCAGCAGGGCCGTTGAAGGAGCCAGCACGGCCAGGATGATTCGCCACAGATAACTCACCCACGAAGCTGACGATGAAGCCATCTTCATTGGAGATGAGGCCGCAGGCCCCGAGCAAATAACAGGAGCGGCGGCGACCAAAGTTTGGTCGTGAACTCTTCTGAAGCTGGGCATCATGATGTAGACTAAAATCTATAGATCAACTTGTAGCTAGAAGCAGTGTAGTGCAGTTATGCTTCATGGAGGCTTGTCCTTTTGTCTCGCCAACAAGGTCCAGCCTGTTTTTTTGTTTCTTTCTCAAGAAGTCTAACGAATGAGAGTAATAAGAAAGATTAAACCAGAGAAAGGAAAGACGAGCGAGCACATGCTCTCATACAATGGAGATGCGATGCTCCCCATTCTTGTACTGGGAGTATGGCTAATCCATTTTCATCTGTTTACAATTATTAGTCAATTCTCCAATCTCCAATCTCCAATCCAGCTACTAATGGATGTACTGTACGATACTGTGTCCATCCATGTAATTATGTATCCATCCATTCACAGATATGCTGTTTGTATGTAT
The DNA here is from genome assembly GCF_019609905.1 of Fusarium poae. Lineage (NCBI taxonomy): Eukaryota > Fungi > Ascomycota > Sordariomycetes > Hypocreales > Nectriaceae > Fusarium > Fusarium poae. Next base: position 1,855,101 of record NC_058399.1, read on the forward strand.
CCGTACCTACGTACGTATACTCTGGCTTTTTGCTGCTGAGCACGGTGCATCGGCCCGCTAGGCGAATCGTAGTCCGGTATATGTATCTTACGACCCTAGACACATGGTCTCTGGGTCCTGGGTCTGACATGGTTGCTTCCAAAGCCATGACTTCAGAGAGGGTTTTGCTGCTGTTACTGTACCCAGGTACGGATACAGTACTACAAAAAGACTCCCCCCTAGAAATCTTTTTGCGCCAGTCAACGGCTACCAGTCCAGGGTCCTTTTCTCATTTCAAGCTACATAGTACTAAACATGGGGGGAGCGGAGGAGTTGGATGGGACTCTTCATGGATGTTGACTTTAGTTATATGGGGCACAAAACGGTTATGGAGAAGTGAAGTCAAGGATGCTTGTTTGTCTTGCCAGGCTAGCCTAGCTTAGCAGCTTATAACCTGCAGGATGCACGCAAGCAAGCAGGCAGGCATAATTGTAATGGGGGCAGGCAAAAGACAGGGCAGGATGGTACTCCGTACTCTGTAGGTAATGATGGTACACATCAACAAGGTGGCAGTGTAATAAGAGTTGATGGTGGTGGTGGTGGTGGTGGTGGTGGTGGTGGTGATGATGATGATAAGTGCTGCTACTGAAAACAGTCAGTCTACGGATGGATGGATCAACTTCATGACAATTTTTGCACGAAATATATACATATGTATTTTGCCTATTTATTAAAAATGTGCACTTTAAACGCTCACTTTCTTATATTCTTTTGTGAAACACGGGTATGCATATGCATTTCTTCAACAGCCAAGACGACGCAGAGAGACATGGATGTATCCTAGGATGTCGATAAATGAATACCGTTTTTTTGATAATTTCACGATCACCCCCGATGACTGCTTACACCCATCATATTGTATCCCGGTTGTTTTTCTTTGTTGGTCTTGAGAGCGGATCAGCAATGACATTATTAGATGCGTATTAACTTGTGGTATGGCATGGATACAACAAACAGTCAAACACCGAACTAAGTCTTGCAAGACGTATTCTGAATATGATTGTATTCTCGTATACCTAGAGTAGTACGTATGGAACTTGAACCATGACTCAGAACTAGCAGAAACATGATTACTTCTCACTACCTACATTAACTAGAAAGCACATCTATCAAATCAAAGCTGGGCATTCAGTCTACAGTATCCAGAAACTCGTTTATCAAACCTCTGACATGACAGTCACATCGCTACTGCAATGTGCAGTACGACGCCGCCAAGGTGCACTACGCACGCAAGACGTACATGCATGATTAACTCAGTCTGTACAGGGGGTCAGACAGCCTATGGGTGGACGCATCTGTGGGGCTTCCTAACCTGGGTCACTCAGCCGAAGCCCCCGTGGTCTCCGTTTTGATGTCTTTGAGGCAATTCCGACATCCGTCGTGCCTTAGCCTGTACAGCACATACAGCTACAGAGTGTTGTACGGATAACTAACTACTCACTTACTCCCATTCATGGATACCATGTCGAGCTAATTCTGAATTCCAATTCATCCGGTCTTGTTCCAACAATTCAACCTGCTTAATCCGGTTCGGCAATTTAGCTTGTTTGTTCCGAAAAGATGAAAGAGCATGATGCTATCCGTAGCTAGTGGTTGTTGGTGGTTCAAGTTTGCTCACACCACTTGGCTTGGACCTGGTAAAGCTGATGGCGCAACGCAACCTTTAACTATCAATTCACATGATGTTGCTGACACGCACCTCATCTCGGTTGATCCTCATCCTCATCCACGTCCTCGTTTCTGTGATTGCGGGTTCTAACTATCATCATCTGCCTTGTCGTAAAAGGGCTGATGGGCGAATTCTCACGTCACACAAACGACGGGAATAACAGACCAGATCAGCCCTTTATTTCAGCTGTCAGTCACTGTCAACCAGCACTAATAGTAAACACAGTCATTCATTGGCTTGGATCATCTTTTGTGTACTGCAAGGAAGAGTCTGCCAGCCTGCATCGTCATCCCGTGAATAATAGTCATGTAGCCAAGAATAAACCCATCAACGTTATCACATTAAAAAAGGGTCCTCAGATCATATTCCAATATACATAAACAAACAAACAAACAAATGGATCCCCACTGAGATATCCAGTGATAGTACAGCTGTCGTTGAAGAAACCCACCCGGGTATAGAATTCCTTGAGCCTTCCATCAACCGGCCAGCGGGTCTTTTCACCATGTCATATCCCACCACCCGTATATTATGGGGGCCTTGTCTTGGGAGTCTAAGAGGTAGGGGGTCAAGAAGGAGAAGAAGATTTTTTTTCTTTTCTTTTTCCTTCCAAACAAGAATTGCCAGGTACGGATACGTAGCGAGTCAAGGTGCTTCCCGCGGTTTCACGGCATTCCCGCCCCATCTTATTCCCACTTCTGAAGATGATTTATGCCGGCACTTTGAACTTGAGTGCTGCATCGATACTGTAGGTAGGTAACTATGTATGTAGTAGGCCCCTACCCAGGCCAGGTAGACAGGTAGATATGGTTATCGTGGGATATCCACACTTGACCAATGCCCTGATGAAAAATATATCTATAGACAAATCCACTACGGTACGGTCCGTTGGCTCTATTCTCATATCCATATCCATATGTATTCACAGCACTGTGATACAGTACAGTATGAAATATATGATATGTAGAATTGCATGCTTCAAGTACGTCGTTATCACAACAAAGACCGGGTCCGAGCTGAGACACCCCTACGTCGTCAGCAATCTTCAGGTCATCCCATCGCAGCCTGCATAATCGATTTATAGGTCGACAAGACTGAGTAGACGGATGGTTGGAGCATGCATACATACATACATACATACGTGACAGGCCAAACACCATTTTGAGACATGCATCATCACAGCTTAGCCCAGTTCCACCTTCTAAAAGAATCCAAGTGCATAGTTACATGCTACAGACACTCGCGGTTGCGAGCGAGTGAGTGACCAGGTACATGACATGTACTGTACTACGTATGTACCGTCCATCGGGGGATAACTAGCCCAGAGCCTGCAGGTATCCGCATCACTATGGAGCTAGGGCCGAGACCTGTCAAACTGGGCTACATGCATGAAACGACGTCGACTGCTTTGTTGACTGTAGAGTTGACGACTACCCCTACTTTACTCCAAGAGATTCACCAGAAGCACGTCTATTCACTTTTTTTGTTCATGTCATGTACGTTGTGTATCTCTGCATAAACGAAGCAACACAAAACTCTTTATTAAAATGATGTTATGTGATGTGATGTTATGTGACAAATGATATGCAACCCCTTTGGGGAAATGGTGATTACTATTACCATGCGCATATCATCACGATCTCCTACCAACATACTTTCTCTCTCCCACCCACCCACACACACACACACACACACACATGCCATGCAAGTGACCCTTGGAAAAAAGGCCGAGGAAATCATCGGGGGGGAACAAAACATCCCATTCTTCATGACGTTGGGTGCCACCCTCCTGCGTAGTAGCGCAATAACCACGGTATATGCAAGTCACTCTTCCTCTCTGCATACTTGTTTCCGAACATGGGACGACTCGAAATATTGGGGAGACGAGAAAACTCAAAAAAAGAGACCTAGTCTTATTCAGCATGCGAAGAATAGACAGCCTAAGAGTATGTGTTGTCCTGAATATCACCAAGTCAAGGTTTCTTCTGCCCAGGAAAGTCATGCATGTGCCTTGAAACGGCATGTTTATATTTGCTTGATAGGGTTCATCGCTTTAACAATTTGGTTAAAAAGAGAAAGAAAGAAGAAGAGAAAAGAAACAAGACAGTAAGACTATCTGTTGTCAACTCCCCAAACGCCGCTTGAAAATAGAGCCCCGAGGTATAAGAGTGCCTTTTCCCGTCCTTGAATTGTATTTATGCTGAAACATTAACGTTGGCCTGGGGCAGAGAATCCATGCTGGTGCCGTTATCAACAAGCCATTCCTTCTTAACCAACTGCTTGCGTGCACCATACAGAAATTTGTATGCTGTCTTGACTGTTCCGTCACTGACACCTGCCTGCTTGGCAATCAGGTGTGACGGGCAGGCTTCTCCAACAATGTGGCATGCCATAAAGATACACGCTGCAGCCACTGAAAGCGGCGATCGTCCGGCAAGATCCGAAATGTTGTTGGCCTGTTCGGCCAGATCGCGAGAGATCTTGGCCACCTTTTGCTGGTTTCTAAGACCGAGCTGGGACACGTAACGACCACAGAGATCCTCGGCACCCACTGATGTGTTTTCGTAGTTGGTGACTGTGTTGAGACCTGTAGCCTCGCCGTCCTGCTCCTGCAGCTTTTGCAAGAAGCTTTGGAGCTGCTTGAAGACTCGACCGACTTCCTTCTTGCTCACACTAGTCAAGTTGAAGATTTCTCGAAATGTTCTAGGTACGTTGTTCTGCCGGCAGGCGATGAAAATGCAGCCTGCGATGACGGCTTCTTGGGGCTTGCCCTTGAGGAACTTGTGTTTGTCGACGAGCTTGAAGATGTGCTTGGCCGCGTTTGAAACGTTCTGTCCCATGTTGATAGCTTCGCACAGAGAGACGATTTCCTTGTACGCGAGCATAAGACCCTTCTGTGCTTTGTCCTGCGTGGTGTTGTTTTGCGTTCTCGAAAGAGCCTTGTGTGCCTTGGAGTCGGAAAAGGCTACAGTCGTAGCGAGCTGCTGTCCCTCGACGAACTCATCCTGAGGACCACCGACACGACTGGGATCGTCACCTCCCTGGTCGTCGTTCGCAAAAGTTCTCCATTCGGATCTCGTGTCGATAATGCGGCTACCGACCACGAGGCCGCAGTCTGAGCAAACTGTATCGCCGCTGGACCACTCGTCGACTAGGTTGGGAGGGTTGATGTTGCACTCAGGGCATACTAGGACGTTGCTGAGGTCTTCTTGGAAAGTAGGGTTGTCTTTTCCGTTCGGGGGCATCATCTCGCTGAAAGGAATGGCGGCGTAGGTAACGCTGTTTGTTGGAGAGTGCAGGTTGGTCGCTGTGTGCTTTGTTCTTGCGACCGCGATTAAGAGTGGGTTCTGGATGACTAAGCTGAGATGTACACTCGAGCTTACTTTTAGGCATGAGAAGCGTACAAAACCATATACAATGAGTACTTTTGCCTAGGTGATTATTCTACATGATTAAAAGTACCAAGTCTGTCGTTGATTGGGGGCTGTGCATTGATTTATAAAGCCTAATACCGACTTCGCCCCTTACTCTGTAGGTAAGAGTCACAATTATAGAGTTGAAGTACCTAGGCAACGACACACACAAAAGCGCTGCTGTGCAGCTAGCTTCCGCTTCTTCTTCTTCTTCTTCCTTCAACACAAAGTTCATCCACAAATAAACAACCAGTCATCGTGAAGTATATCTGTCTATCTAGGTACCTACCTACATACCTACCTTAGTAGATAGTTAAAGTTGCTATATGCTGGTGACAACCATCACGTGATATCTTAACTGTGAACTTACAAATGCCATTTCTTGAACTTATTGAATGACATGAATTAGCTGACTAATTCAATCTTTCTCTGTTCTCGATGTCCCAAGGTAGAGCAAATAGCCCCCTTCTAGCCTACCTAGGTAGGACCCTGAAGTTGTTCCTATTGTTCCAGCCACAGCGGATACTCTTTTTAGTGCCAAGGCGTTAGCAATTTCAGCAAAGCTCCTCTTTCGACGTCATTTCTTTGTGGTAGCTTTTCTAGATCATTGCTGAATGATGTTTGTATGTATGATTATTGGATTACAGTCAAGAATTGGCTGACAACAATGTCTTCAGCTTCAGCCAGCCAGTGACAAATGACATAAATACTCGAGCCCCCATAACTCTTATTGTTGTTGTCTGTACATCATGAAATGCTTCTTTATTTCTGTCTACCTTTCTTTGTCCAACTTTAAACGCTAGAGTTTGCATTGTCCGAAGTCGGCCAATCATGCAGCTCTAATGGAGCACTCCGCAGTACGTACTCTGTCGACTCACTCACTCATTCAACGTATTTGAGTCAATAGAGCAAACATTCAAAAGTTGAACAAGGACGAGACGGATCCAAGCAATTCCTCTTTCAACTGTACTCTCATCCAATTATTCTCTGTTCTGCCATATCTAAACAACAAAGTACAGCAAGATGGCATCTCAATCCCAAGACAGTGGGCAAAATGCCCTTCCACCTGTCAATATCAAACCTCTTCTCACCAAGCTCTGGCCTACCGAATCCGCAGTCTCTCCTCACGAGATTGCCGAGGCCATCTCTCACTTCTTCACAAACCAGGTCACCGAAGCTCAAACAGCTTCTCTTCTCATGGCTTTGCATTTCACAAAGCTTGATTTCAGAGCAGATGTCCTCGCTGAGTGTGCCCGTGTCATGCGGGAAGCAGCTGCACCCATTCCTGTAGAGGAGCTCAAAGAAGTCATTGAACGAAGAGGAAGAAAAGAAGGAGCTTACAGAGGTGGACTGGTGAGTGTTTCAGTCAGCCAAGCTTATTTTCTTATCCAATATTTGACTAACCCATCGTAGTGTGACATTGTTGGTACAGGAGGTGACGGCCATGATACCTTCAACATCAGCACCACCTCATCCATCCTGGCCTCAGCTCTGCTCATGGTCTCAAAGCATGGCAATAAAGCCAGCACTTCAAAGTCTGGTAGCGCCGACCTTGTCGCCTGCATGAAGCCTCAGCCTCCTATCATCAGCGCTGTCCGCCCAGACACTTTGGTCAAGGCGTACTCGGAGACCAACTACACCTTCCTGTTCGCTCCTGTGTTCCACACCGGCATGCGATACGTTGCGCCTATCCGTAAGCAGCTCCCTTGGAGAACGGTCTTCAACAACCTGGGCCCCTTGGCCAATCCTGTTGAAGACGTTCTCGAGGCTCGTGTCATTGGTGTAGGCAGAAGAGATCTTGGCCCCGCCTTTGCTGAGGCGCTGTGCATGGCCGGTTTCAAGAAAGCTCTCATCATCTGTGGCGAAGAGGATCTCGACGAGGTCAGCTGTGCTGGGAACACCCTCTGCTGGAAAGTCAATGAGACCAGCTCTGGAAAGCTCGAGGTCGAACACTTCACCGTCCACCCCAGCGATTTTGGTCTGAGCACTCATCCTCTCAGCACAGTCTCTTCTGGCAAGGAGCCTTCTGAGAATGCAGAGATTTTGTCCCGAATCCTTCACAACGAGCTGCCTGACAATGATCCCATCCTCGAGTTTGTCCTTCTCAACACCGCTGCTCTCCTTGTCACATCTGGTATCTGCGAGGCTGATACCAGCAGCATGGGCGAGGGCGACGATGGCAAGGTCATCACCGAGCGTGGCCCTGGTGGCTTGCGCTGGAAGGAGGGTGTGCGAAGAGCTCGCTGGGCTCTTAAGAGCGGTGAGGCCTGGAGACAGTGGGAGAAGTTTGTCAAGGTCACAAACGAGATTGGAGGCTAATCACTCCAAAAGTGTTGATTTTATGGTATTATAGTTGAAACGGTATTTACAAAAATCAAGGCTCCAATTACAATACAAATACGCCTTACATGATAAAACCGATTTTTGTGTCTCTAACGCCATCAGACCTTTGATATATGCATTTCCTTCGTGGGTGTTCAATTCAGTCGTGTCAAATCAATTCGTTGGTATGTATGTCTTGGTAGTTTGGGCTGCTCATACTTCATTCTTCATGCTCTGTATTTAGAGCTATCAGAAAACTCTTCCAAACCCAGGTGAAACTGGACTTGACATCGAGTCTGACATTGTTGGTGAAGTAGGAGAGTAGGGGTTCGTAGAGCTGGACCCAAAAGACTGTGGTAGAGGTCGAGATGATGAAGAGCCTGCGCGAGTCTGTATCCTGGTGCGGTCAACTCCAGGATGGCTTCTCATTAGGGTCGACTTGTTTCGTTGAATATCAGCTTCATAAGCCTTCCAGTCTGTCCTTAGACTTGTGCTGCTGTCTTCTTCCTCAGTTTCGTAGTTGTTGTTATCTTCGGGTCGGGCGGTCGTTCTAGAGGATGCCCGACTTTGCAATGATTTACGAATCATGGTTGACCTTTGGTGATCTGGGTCGTCTGTTTTGCTGAGGCCTGACTTGATTCTTTTCTTCTTGCCAAAGGAGAAGGAAGTTGATGTTTCATCACTACGACTCTGGCGTGGCTTCACCCACGAGCAGAGGTAGCTGAAAATAGGCATGATGATGATGATGGTGATGATAACGGAAGGGATAACGAGCGGAAGGATTAAGATAAACGAGAGACTGAAGGCGATGAACGACAGACGAGATAGACAGTGACATGCTATATGTTTACTTTAATGACAGCAGATGTTGCCATAATAAGTTTTTCGAGACATTCCAAGCGTTGGTTTATGCCGGGGAACCACCACCACCACTACTACAAAAGCAAAGACGCAAGCCATAGTCTAACGTAGATGGGATCATCCTAGCAACGGGGAAACGGCCAGTATGCGCCGCCAATGCCACGTAAGAAAGTTGTGCCGGGTTACTTTTCTCTTTCTGTAAACTTGAGCTTAATTTTCGGGCTGATCGGCGATATGGATGGGCACACAACGGCTCGCACGCTTGAGGCGTTGGTTCTATAAATGGGAGCCAAGGCCAGGGATGCGATTTCAGGGTCTAAAAGAACGAGAATTATCGGCAAACGAGCTTAATTCTGGCTCAAATACCGCGTTTGATACGATTAGCCTTTCATTCTAGACTCTTCAAGTCTATCTTGCAAGCAAAGTGTATGCTCTTTCTAATATACTCTTTGTCTGATATATACATGGATCAATCATACGGTAAGTTGATTTGGTTGGAAAATAGATCGCCAAGAGGAAGCGTGACACGAGCGTGAACAGGGATCAAAGTCTTTTCCAGGTTCTAGAGTGCAGCCAAGACATGAGATAGAGAGACGAGAGCGAAGAAACCCTATTCCCGTTGTCCCGATCAAGAGCAGGGGAGTAACACCCCCAAGCACTGATACGAGCCAGTGGTGGCTGTGGTTATTTTGAGCCTATAATCGAGCCGAATATGAGACATGGATGATATCAACGGCATTGCATAGGATGCGTGGTTTTGTTCAGCTAACGACGAATAGACGAAATCATGACGAGCCGAAGAACTCTATAATTACTACTAAAGTTGACCAAGTCTTGGGAATCAAATAACAGCCTAGTCTGTTATTCTGGCCTTTGTTATAAAGCTTCAATCTAGGTTTGGTCAGGGTAGCACTGGCAACGAAAACAATTGTGGCTGAAGGAAGCTTCGTCAATCGACTTTTATTAAAAATGATCGACATATGCTGCGGTCAGAATGCGACGCATGACACTGGCGCAACCTCACAGGCTCAGCTCTCGGGAAATGAAATATCACAAGTGATACTACGCGGCTTGTGGGTATCACGAGTCTGATGATAATTAAAGACAAGACACCTCTATCAAAATCACATACTTAGCACGAGTAATTATGATGCTTCTCCTTTACTTTCTCTCCTTTGTTAGCAAGAATCCAACTCCCTGAAATGGTCAAAATACAAACTTGGTTTGAAAATAGGTAGCTTACAGGTGTTTACACGGCAAAACATCAACATGGCCGAAAACACCATACCATACATGGCATCTAACTAACAAATCAATAAAGTTTAACCACATCTGGGGGATTAATTGCTACTCCAACATTCGGAGCCGAACAGTTCTAGAAATGGCAACTCGACACTCGGCACCGAGGCCGTGATGATTGGGTCATCCGTCGCCCACAAAAGCCGAGGTGAAGATCCCCGCAGCTCTTTAAAGCTTCAGATCAGCTCCGTAACTAACCATCCGGTTCCGATAATCGGTGTACATTATATTTATTCATCTGTATATACATATCATTATAAGTGAATTACTCAATTGTTCATATTCCCATCAAAACTCAGCCTCTATCCTACTATCAATCCTATCTGCCGAGGATGAGTTTATCATTTGCTACCCGGACTTTAAGGTCCAAGCCTACGCTCATCAATGGTTATGCACGCAGCCTACGTCGATATTCCAGTGCCGTAGGAACCGGACTTCCACTCGAGGGCATTCGCGTGCTGGACATGACCAGAGTTTTAGCAGGAGTGAGCTTCTCCCCCTAAAAATCCACGCTATGAACAGCTGCTGACCCTCACAGCCATATTGTACTCAAATTTTGGGTGATCTTGGGTAAGTCTTTCCATGTCAGATTACGTACTTGGGCCGTTTTGACATGGCCAACATACAGAGCTGAGGTGATCAAAATTGAGCACCCTACTCGGGGCGACGATACCAGAGCATGGGGACCTCCGTATGCCAAATACAAAGAAGGGTCATCAGCCAAAGGGCCCGGAGAGTCGGCATACTTTCTAGGGGTATGTCATGGGCTCAAAATTCAAAACCACTCATCTTATATCATTCGTAGGCAAACCGAAACAAAAAGTCACTTGGCCTATCCTTCCAGCACGAAGAAGGTGTCCAAGTTCTTCACAAGCTTGCGGCAAAATGTGACGTCTTGGTCGAGAATTACCTCCCTGGAACACTAAAGAAGTATTCCATGGACTATGAGACTCTCCGTAAGATCAACCCGGGTCTAATATACGCCTCCATCACTGGCTATGGGCAGACAGGGCCGTACTCAAACCGAGCAGGCTACGACGTTATGGTGGAAGCCGAATTTGGCCTTATGCACATCACTGGCGAAAGAGATGGGCCTCCAGTAAAGGTTGGTGTTGCGGTAACAGACTTGACGACTGGTCTCTACACCAGCAATAGCGTTATGGCTGCTCTTCTTGGTAGGGCCAAATCTGGAAAGGGCCAACATATCGATGTCGCATTAAGTGATTGTCAAACAGCGACATTGGCAAACATTGCCAGCAGCTGCTTGGTTAGTGGAAAGAAGGATTCAGGGCGCTGGGGCACAGCTCATCGTAAGTCGAGCTAGTGTTCAGGACGAGAAGTTGTTAGTACTGACTCCCACAGCTTCCATTGTACCATACAAATCATTTGAGACCAAGGATGGAGGTATTCTCTTTGGTGGAGGCAACGATCGTCTTTTCGGTGTTCTCTGTGATGGCCTAGGTCAGCCCCAGTGGAAGGACGACGTGCGCTACAAGACCAATGCCGACAGAGTCACAAACCGTAACGATCTAGAGGCCAAGATTGAGGCCATGACGAAACTCAAGACAACTCAGGAATGGCTCGAAATTTTTGAGGGCAAGGGATTGCCTTATGCTGCCATTAACGACGTCCAAGGAACGCTCAACCATGAACATACAAAAGCCCGCAACATGGTCATCGAGATGGAACATGACGAGTGCGGGCCTTTAAAAATGGTCAACACGCCTGTCAAGTTTTCAGAAACGCCTCCTACGATTCGTAGCGCACCGCCTATGCTGGGACAACACACGAATGAGGTGCTACAGGAGCATCTTGGGTTGAGTGAAGCTGAAGTTGACGTATTGAGAGAAAAGGGAGTTATTGGATAGATTAGTAATGGAGTCACTGTCTGATTATGAAGTAAGAATACAAGAATATAGGTAAGTATAAAGAGAATACATCAATATATTCAATTAATAGGAGTGTTTCTATTGTTACCTTAGGAGGTAGGTATGCACTGAAAATGATAGGCAGGCGGGCAGTAAGTGAATGACACCTCGGGTAGTACCTGCCGCACTTAGAAAAGGGTTGAATGACACCCACGTGACCACGTGTCGCTGAATCTAGCAGAACATCTCACTTTGAGCCATGTAAATTAACTGGAATCTCCTGATTCAATCCTCAACGATAGCCAATTTTGGCACGTGAGCCCTCAAGAACTCTTTATTATACGTACCAATTCACTTTAGTAGAGAACTTTTCTCAACCGTCCTCACAATTTTGGAAGACCAACATCGCCGTCCTACATCTCACTCATATACGGCCACTAATAACCCTAAGACTTTTTGGCAGCACGAAAAATCAACAATGATGGATCAACTCTCAGATGAAATTCGCGTGCATGATTTAGATCTTATGGAAGGAGTTTCTATAACGGCATACGACACTGTCATAAACGTTGATCCTCTATCGCCACCAACGCCGAAACAGCCCTCGTACACGCCTCAGTTCTCATCTGAGAGCTCGGCCATTTTGAAACGCCTCAATGACAATTCTCAATTGCCAAACAATCAGGGCTCCGGAGGTGTAAATAACGCAAATTTGAATGACACTCTATCAATACCTACACCAACAAAGCAAGGCCAATCGATAACAGTGGACTTATTCAGCAGCGGCATGAAACGAAAGCGAGATGAATCATCCATCACGGTCGACTTTACCAAAAGCACGATTCCGTTCTCCTGGAAGGCTCCCTCGCCATCTCAACAATCAGGCATTCAAATTCAATCCACAGAACAGGAAGCTCGTTGTTCCAAGTGCAACGGCCCAAGCCAAGCCAGTCCTTTGGTTACTTGCATCAGTTGTCTCAAACATTGGCATCAGAATTGCCACTCGCCTATCATCGGCGATGGGACCACAATTCCCTCGAACTTCACATGTGTATCTTGTACTGCAGGCCGAGAGCAAGCAATCAAAATGAGAGGTAGGGTCAGTGAGCAACGGCAACAGGAAATTGATCGTCTTCGTCAAAAGCGACTGTTGGCCCTCCCTAGAGGGGTTGTTCCTGCAAAGCCTTATCTGGTAGGTTTCGGTGCTGGTCAAGCTCCACGCCATTCAGTAAGTATCATGCCATGGAAATCCAATGGAACGTCACAGCTAATACCATGATAGCGAGCTGAGTACTTTGATGCCATGTCGAGGACAGATATGCTCAACGTTTTGTCGTTCTGCGATCAGCTGAAACCCAATCTCCTGGCTGACGTTCTTATTTCTGTCTCAAAGCGACATCCTGACCTACCAATGTTTGACTCGCCCGAATGGGAGAGTCAATTATTGAACACTTCTCGATCTATCAAAACATCAAAACACGATGAAAAGCCTCGACACGGCCATGTGCTTTTCAACAAGACGGCGAAGCATAGGCAAAGGACAACAAAGAAGATTCTAAAACGTACTCGTGTCATTGAGGTCATTACAAGTGCCCCCGAAGAGGACAACGTGAATGTCCTGCCACCCACTTGGGCAAAAGCTGGGGAGGGACTTTACTCTAAACTCCTGCCCGAGACAGAAGACAGGTCAATTCTCATGGACGACAACGATGAAGAATCGTTCAGTCATTTTTTGGTAGACAGGGCTGGGCGTCAAATTATGGAGCCTGTGGGCGCTTAATGGGAAAAGTTACAGGTGTTTAATGGCGTGTTTTTTCTTAGGACGTTACTTTTCGGTTGGTTAGAGGTCTGGTAGCAAGCAATGCATACCGAGGAGTTATGGAAGGAGCTGAACCCAGGGTAGAAAAAGGCCAGAATAAACTTGATCAAATTACTATCTCACCCTTGTTTGTGGCTCATCACTAGCATACAAAAGCATCACGGCATAGGTAAGTCTGCAATTTTATCATATGAGATTATTCAATTAATTTAAAAAAGATATCAGGACAGGAGCCAACAGGCATGAGGGCATCAGGTCATCCGGTAATCCGAACCAAGACTAAGTATATGTTCAAACATTCCTCCCACCATTAAAAATTAAGCCATTATTACCCGGATCAGTTCAGTCAACCACTCTTGTACATCATTTGTAGATCGTTGCTAACCGCTTAGCAGTTGCACTTGAAGAGACCCTTGATGCTGGCGTGAATGCTGCCAACAATGCGGAGGAGTCCCTCGATCTTGAGGGTAGCGCAAGCACCAACCTTGTTGACGAAGAGAACGGAGTCCTTGACAACGCAGAAGCCAGCAAGGCCGCTGACGTAGCCACCGACGTTGCCGCGGACGTCAATGTAGTTCTTGCAGCCCTTGGAGCAGTAAGAGACACAGTCGTAGACAGCGCAGTTTCCGAGACCGAGGCGGCAGGTCAGAGACTTGATAGAGTCGGTGATGGCGAAAGAGAGACCACCAGTGACGCTACCAGGGCGGACAGAGTATCCGTACTTGTCGGTGTTGAAGAGGGCGACAGCATCGACGGAGCTCTCGAGGTAGAGACCAGCAAGACCAGAGCAGACGGCTCGGAGGCTGACACTGGCCTTGGCCTTGACATCGATGGCAGCACCGCCATAGAGGTCAATCTCGGCACCAACGGCCAGAGGGGCAAGGAAGACGGTGTTCTTGAGGCTGGCCTGGCAGTAAGAGTGGCGAGTATCGTACTTGACGATCTTGTAGGGGGAAGCGGCACAGTAAGTGCCGAGCTTGACATCAACACCGGCGCTGACGTAGGCACTGGCCTTGGGCTTGGCGTAGCAGCCGGTGGTCTTGGTGCCGGCGCATCGCTTGGATCGGGCGTCCCAGGACTGTCCGACGGGGCAAGAGCAGGCCTTGGTCCAAGGGCAGTAGGACATGGCACCGGGGCAGGAGAAGCTGGTGCGGGTCTCGAGAGCGGCGCCGGTCTTGTCGAGGTTGATGGTGAAATCGGCGGGGGAGATGCTCGAGGTGGTGTCGAGGAGGGCATCAGGGGCGGGAATGGCAGAAGCCATGGTGGCCATCGAGGCCAGAGTGACGAGGATGTTGGAGAAGTACATGTTTGCTGTTTGTGTGATAAACGATGGTGAGCTTTGTAGCTTGTAAGTTGTAAAAGAATGTCAAGATGTGCCGTGAAGGCTGTGAAGTGAATTGAAGTGAGTGAGTTGAAAGAATGAAAAGATGATGCTGATGAGAAAGTGTTGATGATACGGGCCACTCAGTCCTCTTATATAGCCAATATTTCTTCTCTTGTCTCTGAAGCCCAAAGTATTTTTATCTTTCCCTCCAACCGAAGTAGTACTACCGTTCTGCCCTGACTGAGCACGAGGCATTCCCCAAAATTACCACCATGTTAGTGAACCGATAGCCTTCGGTGCAAGGTCCAACGGTGGTGGTGATGAGAGGTCCAAGCACGACGGGACAGAAGAGTCTGGATGTAGTCGACTCGCAGAGAAGCAGGCATCGTCTACGAGCTACTAACCAGGATGAGGATGGTCTGGGGGGTCAACTTTGGGTAGCACAGACTGATGGCCTGGGTTGTCATTTGGGCTCTGGATCGTTACCTGGACCTTTTTTTTTTTTTGTCTCTGGTCTTGGTGTTATGCCAGTCGCATGGTTTGGTTTTGTTTTGTTTTGTTGTGCTATTCGTTGAAGAAGTCATCTTGAAAGTGCAGGGACGATTAAGTATGAAGCATTTGCTGTGACATATAATGAGGCCATTGAAATTCTACAGACATTTCACTCCATTTACAAACAAATCTCATTATGTTGACATCTGATCCCTTTCTAGTAGAATGTATCTGCCCCTCCTCGGATATAGACGGAGTAAGAGTCTTGGAGTTTCCCATCTAACAAAAAGGAGTTCACTCTCTCCTCTCTTCAGCAAGACCAGGATAAATGTTCCATTGTCTCGGGCCGCACTGATCGATCCAGCAAATCAATTCGCAGCTTTAACCCAAAAGAGGTTAAGTTGACGGCTTGAACTTTAGTGTTTTTGAGGCGTCGAGTTTAGTTTAATTACCGGCTGAAAAAGAAAGTTGTTTCAGGCCTGAGAAAATAGCTGCACGACTTCAGTTGAGTCTTGCTTCTTTCAGGGAACGTCCTTGAAGAAATGTCTTCAAGGTACTAAATTGAAACTGTAATAGAAAGTCGACATTTACGGATAGTTTGTATGGTTATTTTTAAAGTTGGTGGTACGTGGAGAGATGTCATCTACTTGTTACATACGGATACAGCTCTAATCATGGCACGGGATAATACTTGACCAGGGGGACTCAATCGAGTGTCCCTCTCTGTGGAGGTGGGGATCTTCTAGGTTTCGAGTCTCGGCAGATCGACATTCTCTCTTGTTAACGCGATCTGTTAATGAGATGAGTGACATGTTTCTTATCCCATCCCGCCTGCTAGTAGACGCTCCTTCAGTGTAGATCTTTCTTATCAGTTGCTACCCAACATTGTTCCTCAGATACTCACGACAAATGCATCACGAAATGATGACCCGTATGGTACTAGTTAGTAGTAAACCCTCCCCTGAACGATGCGGTGGCGTAGGTACCGTTCAGGCACGGCTGAGTAGTGGAGCATCGAAGAAAACTCCAAAGTCCAGACGCAGTCCTTTCTGCCGCTGCGGGGAATATTTCATTTTTATTATTCTCTCTTGCTTGCAGGTTTCAGGCTCTGGTAAACCCTCAATAATAGCGGCTTACGCACGGTTCATCGTCTTTTGGTGGTGACGGTGATGGCTTCGCCATGCTGTTCTTTGCTAGCCATGCATAGAGTTCTACGTACAGAGTATACAAGGGGCTATTGTTTCTGAGTTAGGACTTGGCTTGTTCTAGTCTCTATCAGCATGGACCATCCTTGATCATCAACCAAGTCTTGTTTAAGTGACCCCAAAGCTTTGTTCACCTTCTTCAGCGCTACTGACTATCACTTGTTCATATGGTACTAGAGACATGTTCACCGACAAGCTTGGCGAGCAGTTATAGTGGAATATCTCTCAGGTCTTGACTCTTGTTGAAAGCTGGCTGGTGTTAGTCAGGACTCCGAAATGAGTCTCCTGACTCTCTACACGACCTGTGCCGAGAACCGACCAACTATCTTAGTAAACAGCATCCACAGCGGAATTAATAACAAACTAATCATGTTGACATTTATTCCCACTCTTTAGCATCAGTCCCAGGCTAATGGGTAGCAGAAAAACTGACCTCCCAAGTCTTAGATAATAAAAATAAGTAGTCTAAGAGCCATAGTCTAAGGAACATAAAGTGACCCACTAATTTCGTCTCTTATACTCCCATCGGCCAAGTTTTTCTGATACCCCGAGACCAGGCAATGTCGTCTAAAAACGATAGTTTAGGATCCTCTTCAATAACAGAACTTACCATTAGGCGTACAATTCTGTTCAGCAACCCACTTGTTGGTGCACAGTATTGAGTCATGTCATTGGCTTGGCGATGATAATGGTTGAGACACGGCACAATAACAAAAGAAAAGACAGATGGTCTTGGCATAATGGATAGTCGTTACTGTACGGATAGACCATGCATGTTCTTACTACTGCACGGACAAAGCTCTCTCCAACTCTCCAACTCAGTATTTATTATGAGACAATCTAAAATATTGTTCTTTCGATTGTCGAAAAGGTGATGCTTATACCAAACATCATACCCTATACCTAACCAACTCAGGCATCATCACTTCAGCTTGATATTTCAAATCAACAGCTTGTATTCCTGATATCACCAAGACAATATAGATTGAACGAGATAATGTATTCATAAGCTGTGGTTTGTGCCACTCAATTGGTGTTCCTTTTCCAGTCTATATCATACCAATGATAAGGACAAGCACCAGGTAGTTATTACATCCACTTCACACTCTATACCCTGCCATATGCTCCTATCCCAACAATCATGGGATCTGCATGCATGGATGAGTGAGACCGGGTACAATTATCCCGAATCCCATGCTCCATATTATATTTTCAAGTAAACTTCACTCTCCTCCTTCTTAACAATAGGAAAAAGTCATAACTCATGATGAGACACAGCTCCAGCCTCGCTTCTCCAAGGCCGACTGCCGAGAGTTGAACCACCAGGGTCCACTTCGTCCTCGTCTATGTCCCCTGCTGGACATGAATCGTCTTCGGATCTTTTGTCGTTGCCACCAGGAGCCCAATCGAGCCCAACACTCTGTTGTTTGCTGAGACAGCACAATGTGAACAAGATCCCATCCCCTAGAAATATGGTTAGTACATGGCAGGGATAAGAGCCAAGACACGGCTGAACTTACAGAATGGCAGAGATAAGACTTAGCACCGGCGCACCGGCTTGTGATAGAGGCAGACCCCAGTATGTGTAATCTTCTGGGAAGACTCCGTCCACTGCAAGGAAGGAGACCAGACTGCCGATAAGCAATGACGCTGTGAATGTCCTTAGTAGGACAGCGGAACTGGACCATGGCTTATCATGGTTGACGATGGACCACATGCCAAGGCCAACGTCGCAAGCGAGAGCCGCGATGAGAGCGAATGCTTTGAGTCTACAAGATTAAAAAGTTAGCCGGGTTTCGCTTGTTTGAGCCTCAAGATATACAATGCGATTGTATACACAAGGATAGGTGGACCGGATGGAAACATACCCATGACAGGAGTTGACAGCTCCGGTATATGAAACAAGAAAGACGGCCAGCATCAGAATGACGAGCAGACATGAAACAATCTGCATGAAATCCACCGCGATCCTGACAGCCCGAAGGACAGGTCCGGACGGTTCATCAACCTCTTCCGGGAGGGGCGTCAGTAGAGGAGTGGCCTCCCTGGCGATGGGCTGAGGGGTCGTCGAGAGTCGCGGGAGAGACCGCGGCCTCGGGACGATGCTGAGGTTCAGCGGAGGAGGGCGTGTTCCTTTGCGCATATTGTCGTCGTTTTCTTGTTGATATTGATTGTTGGTAGAGAAGCTGCTGTAACCCGTCGCAGACGTGGGAGATAGGAATGTTGAGTTTGAATAGGAATCCTGGTCCCTGACCCCGATAAAGTTTCCAAGCATTAAGAAACCGGTATATAATAATCTGAGAGTAAGGACGGAATTTGATGTTGATATTGGGAAGAGAAAGAGAGATAATATATTCTTTCGTAGGTTCTCGATTCGTACTGATTGTATTGTTGTTAAAGACAGTGGAAGGAAATAAAGAATGGAAATAGCAAGAACAATAGTAAAAGAAGAAAAGACAGAATAACAATATCAATTGGTTAGAAAAAAGAGAGAATAATACAAAAAAACGAAGTCATTGAGAAAAGTGAATGCGGAACAATTGAACTAATAAAGAAAAGGTAGAAATCCTCCCTTACATTCTTCCAGGCTCGGACGGATACACTTTTTTGGCGCGCGCCAGACTGACGTTTGAAACTCTCGCCCCTCGACTCCATTCGGAAGCGCGCCGATGGAGGAGGCAACCCGACCTGAAAGACACCTGAAAGTACCAAGGATCAGGGGTTGTTTACAGGGGAGGAGGGCTAAAGTGCTGTGCCTGAACCGCCCAAACTCTTCCATGGTTATCATCGTATCGGCTCGATTCGACCCTACCCTACGGATATACAGGGGTTCGTCGCACCAAGAACCACTGCTTTCAGTTGGTCACCGGCCACAGTCCATAGAACTTCCAGCCGCCCATGCCATGCAAAACAGTGGGAATTCATAGGTCCGTAATCCCCTTCTATATTTGGTAGTTTTCACCGTCTTTGAACGGTAACGGAATGATTGAATTCCTCTCTTGGCGCTGAGCTATGCTTGCCGCCCTGCCGTAAGAGCCTTACACAAAGAAAGAAATGTCATTATGATGCGATTTTTGATTGGATCTGCGCTTGTTTCAATTGCGATAGTCAGTCTTTACGACATGGCATGCTCGGCGCGGATAATTCGGCTGCATCGCAGGCCTCTCAAACCTCCCGTCCCTTCAATCGATGCTACCACATGCAACAAGCAGGGGTATCGTCTCGTATCTGCATCATTTCTTTCCCTTGAATCGTTCGTTTATTCTTCAAGGTGGGTCAACCAGTTCAATTGTCATAGCTTCTACATGCCATTTATGTCATTCATCTATCAATCAATGCCATCATCTAAATTATCCTTACAACGACCACCATCAACTCAAGCTCAGACTTGCCTTTACGACTTCATTGACATGATCCACGCCATGAACAAATCAGAACGAAGGGTTAGCAGTAGATAACAAATTATCACCCGCAAACGCTCAACATTCGAATCAATGTTCGCTTCAGGTCTCATGTTTCATGCCTCGGAAGTATCTGAAGAATCATCATAGCAGAGTTGAAGGTCCGTCCGCACCCAGTCCGCTTAGTCACTTGACTATCGCAGACTATAGCATCCATCATGAATGCGTATCATGAAAACATCATGTTGGATGCATATCATGAAAGCAGTGTTGTTCCTTTCGTCTTTCCACTCTCCATCTTGGCCGTTCTCGCACCAAATTGTATCTATCACAGCTCGTTAGCAATCAGTAATCAATCACCACACTAAACCATCACTTACAGCTCGCTTCTTCTCTCGTGAAACAGAACTCATCCCCAAAGACTGCGCAACAAGTCTCAATACCCTCTTCTCTGCATCCAGCATACCTTCACCACCTGCATTCTCAAAATCACACTTCTCCCATACCGGAGCCTCAATTGCCCATTTGACGAACCGCTCATCAAGGTACGGAAACCTTACTTCTCGACCCCAGTGTGACATGGCCCGGTCGTCTCGGCCGAGGTTCCTCTTTCCGAGCCGGCTCACGTCGAGCTTCAACTCCTTTACAACTCCAGCATAACCACGCTGTGTGTAAGCTACACCATGTCGACCGTAGCCGCCAAACAATTCATCAGCTCCTAGGCCGGACAGCAACACTCGTGCTGTTGTACTATAAGGCTGCGGTGTCACTTCTGTACTCGTCTCGCCTAGCCCTCGCCCTCTCGCAGCAAAGTACAGGGCACAGGCGATCGACAAGTCCATCTCTGTGTTGTGGGGATGAATTAGCCGAATAACCTCAGGTCGGTGCTCCAGATTTTCGGCATAAGGCACGTTTACCTGTGACGAGTCAGTGCTTAATCCCAGTGCTGTCCCCTGTTCACCTACAGTCACGAACCGCCATGTTCTGCCGGGGCAAACGTGGCTGAGCTCTGCAAACGCATTTCTCCCTGTCATTCGATCCGGGCACTTTTCATAGAGCTCCTCTCGTGACAGATCGGGAAATTGCCCTGCTATTCTGGGGTTCTCAAACGCCACATTGATCAAGTCAATACACTGATCTGACTGGATCATGTCATGGCACAATCGCGCGAGCACGGTGCAGTCAAGGCCGCCTGAGAAAAGCACAGCGACTCGTGCATCCGTCGCTGTAGCGTTTGGGGGTAGTGGGACGTCCAAAACTCGTAGCCGGAGGGACTCGACCAGGCGAGAATGTAGCTCCTGCACGGATGTAGAGTTTGGCTCCAGTGCAAAACTTTGTTGCGGAATCTTGTCGTTAAACACGCCAATACTCGACACCTGACAACGTAAGTAGCAGGTTTTTCGGGGCAATACTCACGCAAAACTCACCAAAGAGGTATCTGCAGTCCAATCATGTCGCTCTGGCACAAGTCCGGCAGAAACATCAGCACTCAGATCCAGAGTATAGCATCCATCAGCTTCAACTTCAGCCCATCCGTCGACTGGCATCTCAGCAATGCTTGATAGAGAGAAGGGAAATCCATCTTTGACAAGCAAGGACCGACGACCTAGGCGATCGCGCCCGTAGTAAAGACGCTTGGCAGGTTTGTCCAGATAGATGAATGCGAACGGTCCTTCGATGTCTCGTAGAACATCCATAACATCTCCTGAGCCCTTGCTGATTTCCGCCAGTAGAGCTAGAATAGCCTCGCCATCATTGCCCTGTACAGGCTCCCCTCGGAGAGCCCATGCCTCTCCATTCCAGCAGAGAACAGATCCTGTGACAGGGTCAACGAACGGCTGTCTTGCTACGTGATCTCCCCGCAGCGACAAGACAGTCGACGTGAATGTGAGAAGCAATTCGCTGTGGCTGTTGTCAAGCTGTGTCTTCACAGTACCAGTGTGATCTGGTCCTCTGTTGCAAAGACATCGCTCCAGCTCAGACGAGATAGTCTGGTCGGGGCTTGTGCTGATGGAAGCATGAATTCCGCACATCTTGCGCGTTGTAGGTAGAGGGACGCGGTTGCGAGAGTTGCCTGGGGCAGTTTCGGTTATTCACCAGGAAGCGAAATATCATGGGTCCACTTTGATGGAATGCTACCCTGTACCGTTTGACACTTGACGTATGAGTGTTCAGACTTCTTGTTCCTAGATAGCACATGAAGAAGTAATGCCTGCGTACTACAGTGGAAATCACGACTACATGGTTACTTATCCTTAAAGTGTGTGCAAAAGCTTTGCAAGTTAAAGCTCAAAAGAGTTGTAATCTATTGGCAATGTAAGATGCATTCCAGCCTAGACCATCAGTTTGGCATCTTCAGAAAAATCAAAGCACAGCATTTAATCATGACACTTATGGGAAGAATTTGTATATGATGTGGGCGTATTTATTTTCCATAATACGAGGGAGAGGCGAACTCTATACTAGCTAAATAAAAACCATGTCTTGCTGAATCGAACTGCGCTCTGAAGTTGTGGTGGGATAATGAACAATGAACAATGTTGCGCTTCCAGATACCCAATCTGAGGGCTAATAAGTCTTCTGCATGGAAGAAAAAAAATAAAACCAACAGCCATAAAAGGCCTATTCCTCCTCGTGGTTCTCATGGAGAAAGTAATCTCCAATGAGTAAGCAAACGTCTGCAATACATGAAAAAGACCCTATCCCGCACTGGGTGGCCTATAAATAGAAGCTTCGTGTCTCATCAAACCAAAGTTTGTTTGGTAAATATTTAGGGAACATTATACAATTTGAGTAAGTCCCCTTTTACTCGTTGTGGTGATATGTCGGCAAGCCATCGACTTCCTAGTCAAAGTTTTGCGAGAAATCAACAGTAGACCAGTCCATTTGGAAAGGGTCCTGAGAGTTTTGGGAGAAGCCCATATTGGCACTGGGAATCTCGCCAAAGAGCGGCTGATAGTCATTGGTCTTGACCATACCATTGCCGCTAGGGAAGAGTGGAAAGTCCATTCCATCTGCACCAAAAGAGTCATCAAACCCCTCGTCAACATCTCTCAGTGAGTTGGGGGTGAAGAGCATGGCAGTTTCCTGACCAGTTGGCGAGAATTGAGAGGGAACGGCCTGGACAGGAATCTGCTGAGGAATCTGCTGAGGAACTTGCTGGAACATGGGGAGCTGCTGTTGCATCATCTTGGGGTTACCATACATGGCAACTTCCTCAGGCGAGGGGAACTGAGCCGGAAGTTGCATAGGAGCAGCGTAAAGATCCTCGTTGTCAAGGATAAAAGCTGAACCGTTTTGATATGGTGCATACTGCTCGTAGGAGCTAGCAGAAGCAGGCGAAGTCGAATCAAGAGTCAGATCCATATGCATTGCCTCAGAGGGGATATTGTTAACCGACATCCAGTCAGAGTCGTTAGGGTAAAGAGGAAAGTCGTTGCCCATGAATTGTGTCACGTCGTTTTGTGGAGGCGTGGGGACACTGTTGTAGTCGATGGAAGATGGTGTCGACATGTTGCCCAGAGGGGGTGTTTGCTGCTGAACGCTACCAGCGATCGACGGCAGCTTCTTGCCGTTGGTCTTGGTTCGTACATAGGTCCAGCCGTGAGCCTTCTCCATGTGCTGTTTGCAGTTTGATTCACGCTTTGACTTGTAGGGGCACGGCTTGAACGAACACTCATACATGGCGGGGGCATCAGAGTGCTTGTCGTTGTGGTGACGATCCATCTCCTTCTCAGTTGGCCAGCCATAGGTGTGGTACTTGCAAGTTGTGACGGGGCATTTCCAAGGGCGAGAGTGTGTCTTCTCGTGTTTTGTAAGATCGCAAGGTCTCTTGAACTCCTTGTTGCAGCCAGGCTCACGGCACTTCTTGGGGGCTAGTTCTTCGGGAGAAGCGTTCTTCTTGCGGCGAGCCATAGATCGCTGGATCTCCTCCTCATCTTCCAGTTGCTGGCTGAGAGAACGCTTCACTTTCATTGGCGCGTCGTCGTCTGCCTCAACAGGCTTGCCAGTGTCCAGGGAAATATACGTGCCGTCCTTGGCAACACGAACGAGCTCAGCAGGACGACCGTTCTCAGAAAGGCCACCGATGAGCCTGATCTCATCAGATCTTTGTGGCAAGTTAGTTGGATAATCCAAGGGAACGAAGCTGGGTACATACGCGTCGATATCCATTTCGTCGCCGTTGGCCTTGGCGGCAAGTTGTTTTCCGTATTCTAAAATCTGATCCTTCAGGTCGAGGAAGTAACCGTTAGTGTAAGGCCGGTCTGCGGGTCGAATTTGTTCGCGGTCGCTAAGATATTCGACTGTCGCTTGAATGCATCGGACGGATGTAAGGCAGAAATCCAGGTACAAGGTTGCTGATTTGGCTTTCTCCTTTAAACACAGAGTCCGATAAGTATTTTCCCAAACGCCATTATTAGTCAGAAGCTGACTTACCGGTGCCATGAAGATCAAGGTTTTCTCAAGATCTCGCAAGCAAATGATTTCCTTGGATCGAATTCTCCTGGGAATGTCAAGCACAATAGGCTCAAACTCCTTGAGGGTTGGCTTGGCCAACAAAGGGCGCAAAGTGTGCTCGTGAATGCGGTTAATAGCTCTTGGTCCCAGTGAAGGGAGTTTCCCCGCAGTTGCAGCAGCAGACCTTGTGAGGCATCGTGTTTGCACCTTTGCCTCCTTTGATGCAGTCACTGCGCCCCGCTTCTCGTTTGTGGAAGCCACTGATGTACCCAAACCGCTATCGGAATGGTCTTCAGGAGCCCGCGAAGAGCGACCTCTGGGGCGCAGTGTACGCCTTTCTTCTTCTTTTGTCATCTTGGGATCGACGATAGGTCCTTCGAGGAAGCCGCGAGGGATGGGAAGACTGGTGTCGCGAAGAGTCTTGGGCTTTGACCCGGATGACCGAGAGAGCTCTTGGTTCTTGGCAAGAGCCTCGTCGATGTCGTTCAGAGTCAAGGCCACACGTCGACGGTTGGCATCGACGACATCATCCAAATGGGACTGAGCTCGGGGCAGGGTAGGAGGGACAAATGTGATGTCCGAAGTCAAAGATGGTGATGTAGGAGAGTGAAAAGTTGCACCCTTACGGAGGGTAGAGCTGTTCTTAAGAGACAAGGCATTCTCGGTGTCGCAGTCCGGGCGAGTCACCGGAGTCCTTCGACGAGGGTGGGAGAAGGACATGGCTTAGATGCAAGGAGGGTATGAGGTCAAGGACAGTCGACTGATGGCCAGAGGTGTCCTGAAGCTAAATCGGGGAGTCCCGTTAGTTCAAGAGCTTGACCTTTGAATACAAGCAGGTGCTTGGCAGTGAAGGACGGAGAGGTGAGTCACAGTCGATATTCCTAATTCCCACACCCAGGGGGAAAGAAAGGCCTGGACGTTGATCAAGGCCGAATTGGGTTGCCGGGTGGTTGGCCAATACGAACGATTGAAAGTGATACCAGTGAAATGCGAAAACAAGATATAGTCGATTGTCAAGGGACGAAGGACCAGATGTAAAGATGAGATAAAATATTAACCATACCAGGTCGGAGATGGGATATGTGGCCGAGATTGATCAGCTTTACTGTCGGCGAGCCAATGCGGTGGAAGTGGCGTAAAACGACAGGGAAAGAGTAACGCGCGACTCGGACTGATTATATGTTCCTCAGGCGGTAAATCGACTCAAGAGAACTGGATATGTTCAGAGATGGCAACAAAAGACAAGTATCGATTTGAAATGCAGGCCCTAGAAAGTGTATGCCGCGTTTCGTTTCGTTTCGTTGCGTTGTAAGGGAAAAGGCGGGCAGAATTGGAGGGAAAGAAGCCCGGACAGAACGGACGGGGCGGAAATGGGTATAATATGAGGACCGATAGACACAGGGTGTACAATTCCTGGATCAGGGCGTGTGAAATCCCAGGGACTGTAGGTAAGTTGTAGCTTGGTGGCGGCCTCAGGATAAAGAAGCAAGAGAGAGTAAAAGATGAGAGTCAGATTTGAGAAGGAGGTGAAAAGGAAGATAGGTTCGGCCAGCGTCTCTGGACGAGGTTATGCTTAGAAACCAACTGGGGGTAAACCTCAGCCCATCCGGACTGCTGCCTGGAAGCCCTTCTTAAATAGGCTTAGGGCTGACAAAAAGGGTTTAGAGCAGAATGGGCGGGCTGAGGCGTAGTCTGTGCGGAGGAGGAGTATCCCCTGCTCGAGGTCGAATTTAATAGGTTGAATGCTAGCAAGTACTAATATCGCTAACAGAGTTAAGAAGTGTAAAACTCTCGTTGATCACCAATTCCCCCCCCAATTCACTCGTTTCTCACCAGAACTCCCTCTCATTCCTAAGCAGAGCCGCAATGGACTTGACTTTGGGCTTAAGGCCTCGGGTACCTCGACTATGACAAACAACACACCCGTATCCCCACAAACTCCGCCATTACCGACACTTTCCTTCCACTCGCACCCAAGTACCAGAACCTTTGTGGTTCGGTTCATTAAAATGATTGACGGTTACAGTTCTTCCCAAGTTTTTGTGAGGCAGAACAATTTCCAGACTTCTCATTGATCTCATCTCAAAGCCAAGAACAAGTTGAACGTTTTGGGGGCCAGAAACATAACCATTGCGTACTGACTGTCGTGGCCCTTTGCGTACTTGCCAAATGATACAACCCTCCTGTTTTAGACACGACTGATTCTCATGCTGGCTGTCACGATCATAGACCGAGACGTCAAGGGGGAAAGAGAAAATGGTGTTGTTGATTGTATCGCCGAAACGCGGATGACGTCGGGATGTAGCTGGTTTCGCAGATGGCACAATCAACACAGTAAACCTATTGAAAACGCCTTGCGGAGAGTCTGCAGGGATCGACGCCCCACCGTCACAACTTGCATCTTTCTGATGGTCCGTGACTTGGTTAAACCGTCAGCAATACAGTGACGGATGCTGCGGTTTGGCCTGGTCCTGTTCAGTGTTCTGCTTCTGTTCCGTATGATCCTCGTGTGGTCATCCCTCACCCATTGACATTGAGTAGCATAAACTGGCCATTGGGTACTGCTTAATTCGCTCCCGCTCTGCAACAATTGAGACTGATGGTGTTGCACATAAAATGCACACTGTACTTGAATTGATGCGTTGCATTTTGACCCTCCACCTCAGCCCTCTTTGACGGCTGTGCCTGCAATGGCGTTGCGCTGCCTCTTTGCAACCCTCTTGACTGCATTGAATTGTTGGAATTTTTGACTTGCATGAAGAAGATCTCGAATTGTTTTGATCCATCATGTTAGGAATGGAACTTGAGGTTGTGCTTGATTGAGAGGGGAACTCGCCAACAACCAAGACATTAATTAGATAGTCCATGGATGTATGCAGTATGTCTCCAGACCCTTTGAGTAGCAGATAAACAGACTCGACTAAATCAAGGCATGATCGTCACAAATAGAGATCCTTCCATGAAAGTGGACACGACGACTCATACCGTGCCCAGCTATCAAGCATCCTCGCTTGTCCTTGTCCTCGGATAGGGAATGAACACCAGACCAAAGCTTTCAGTCTCAAAAGAATTCTCCTTGACTGGTCTGGTTCCTGTTCCCGTGTCCATCCATACTGCACCACCAACGCCTTCTCCCCGTCTCCATAGCGCCGACCCACGGCCAATCGACCAGGCTCGTCCTCGCATTTGCTCCACGCATAGGGCTGCTTCTCAGTGCAGGGGTTGGTCGAAACGATTGTCATGTCACCGTTGACTCAATGGCCGGCGATTTCCCTTTCGGGTCCTAGACCGTGGACCCCCATCACTCAACAGTTACATTGCATTCGCATCTCATCGCACTGCTAACCCTACAAAGGTCTTGTCCTGAAGCATGCGGCGTCCCAAACTGAGGCCGTTGTGCTAGATCCATCGGTCAGTGTCCGCCACAACCAAACACTGCTCTTGAGAAGCATTCCCTCGATCAGAAGAGTCATCATTGCCGCCGGCTATTGGAACTTGCATCAATTTATCACCCGTTTACATAGTACATAGTATACACTGCAAGTCTTGGCATGCTAGATAGTATATGATTTGTGGAAATATGCAAAGGTTCCTTTTTGTAGAGGGGGCTTTCGTATGAAGCTATCGTATTGCCATCTAGACCGCTGCCAAGCTTAGGAATTTTGTCATCTACATAGTTTCAACTGAACAGATGCGCGCGTACGCAATCAAACATACACTTTTGTCCAAAATAACCATATCCTACGTACGTCTCCACGCAAGCGCGACATTTTAGCCTGCCCCTGCATTCATTTGCCCATTCCATTAGGACTTTTTGTACATCCCAAGACTACTATAGTCCTACTTTATACGGAGTATTATCGTCAACTTTGAATTGTCCCTACCATGGGCCAATGGGAGCTTATTTTATCGAGCAGCCTATCCCAGACCGGGGACATATTTGGATGCCTCGAGTGGTGAACCCCATTCTCAAGGCACCCGTATTTCTGGTCTGCAAAGGATACGTATGCATTTTGGTTACCAAGGACCAACCCGTGACATCAGCCGTTCTGAAGCGGATTGTTTTTTCCCCTTCCATCCCTTGTCGACAGTCCTATTTTTGACGCTATTTACCGCAGTATGAGATGACACAAACAAGCCCCAAGAACTTTTGTAGCGAGTTTATGATTGTTCAGTCCCTGTATAAACTCATGATCACAGGACCCGAGAATTGGGACTCTCTATTGGCCAATGTTATCAGGCTTGATGGTCTATGAATGCTAAATCCTTGTAGCGATCGTATACTCGCTTGCATTAAAGGTTTTGGCTTATAACCTCGCGTTACCGTCTTTTTTATGGGTAGGTAGATCTGATAACTCACCTCGGGAAAATTGGATCCAGCATTCAAGACATGAAATCAATCGTTCAGCTATTTGGGTTCCTCAAGATGTAATAGCTTATTTGCATTAATATATAATATGTTGACCATTTGAACATGAGAGATCGCATTATACATTCATTGAGACGTCCGATCTTAGTTGTTGATACTTGTATTCTGTACAACTAACTAACTTTACACATTTTATTCACCATTTGAAAACTCAACAAAGAGACGCAAAAAACTCATCAAAAATTCTACCCTATCGGACTTTATTTAAATGAAAGAATACCGCAGTCCATACGCCAACCAAGTCCCAAAACGCCCAACATTCTTCCCATTCTACCCACCCTAACCTCACGAACTAGATGAACGGAGGGTATTCGGGGTATTCATCGTACTCGGGGACCCGAACAAATGGTGCACTCAGGTCACTCTCAGTGAGTGGTGAAATCGTCATAGAGCGGTCAACTGGTGAACTAGTCGGCCTGGTAGACTTGGACGACCTGGCACGTCGTCCCCCTCGCAACGCTGCAACTCTGTCATTGACTGGAGGACGCTCGCCATCTCTAGGGCCTGGCGCAGGGCGAGGAAGACGATCCATTATTTCCATGTTTCCGCGACGGGACTGGCGGTGAGGACGTTCCGAACGATTGTTGCCAGTGTTGTCCCGAGTACCCTCTTGATGCTCGCCCACTGAAGGAGCATTGTCACTGTTGTTGATGGGAACGTTTGGTGTTGCCGTCAGATTTCTGCTGTTCACGCGGAAGCTTTCCTTGTTGCTGAGAGAAACCTCCAACTCGTAGGGGCTAGGATCCGAAAAGTTGTTGACACTTCTGTTGTCATTTTGACGATCAGAAGGAGCCTGGAGATTTGTCAGTTCAATTCCATCTCTTCCATGACTTACCTGCAATCTGGAAGGCCGGGCAACAAAGCGAGCACGATGAAGTTGTCTGGCGTACCCGTAGGAAGGAATCTGCGAAGATTGGGTTTCTCCCTGTTGCGGAGAAGGATAGCTCATCTGAGCCTCCACTTGATAGCCATCAGGTTGGTAAGTTCTGTCAGGGGTTCTCACCGGACGTTCGTTCAAACCTCCACACGAGTAATCAGACGCCTGCGTCTGTCCCGCTCCCTGAGAGCTTCCATCATAAGTTGGCTGTGTGACAAAGTTGCCGTAGTTTCGGCGAGTGCTGTTCCTCTGATGCTCGTAACATTCATGGCAAGATCCAGTCATGGTGGTGTGGATTGTGACTTTGCAATGGGTGCCGCTGGGGTACAGCCAGGAAGATAGAGCGAAGCATGAAAAGCAACCTTCCATCTGATCCTGCCAACAGCTCTCCTTCCGAATGAGCTTGTTGTGTCGACAAGACGTGTAGTTGCGGACGTGATATTTACACATGTTGGGCCAAGTGTGGCGAGAGCAGAAGTAGACAAGGTGCTGTTTAACGTAAAGAGGCGCGAATATGTACGTACGCCTTTGGTGGTTTGGGATTTGTATTCTCCGTCAACTGTTTAATTAGTTAGGGGAATTTGCAGTGAAGGTGTTTCGAAAGCTGAAAGACATCCCTACGGGTGTTTGAAATTACTTATACTAAGCCTTCTGATATATGGAACAAGTGTTCATGGAGTTACTTGGTAGTTAAAAATGTTACAAAAGTGATGAGAATCCGAACAAAGCCTTTGAGCATTTTCTTGTTCCATGACTCCAAAGAGCGACCAGACTATCATATCAGAATCTCTAGACAAAGTCATGCACACACCCCTTTGTCCATCTATCATGGCAGCGAACAAGCCTGCATGCAGTACAAATACAATAGGATCTCACGCACGTATCCTGCTGAACAACTCATCTTGAACAGTTTGTTCTATGCCAGTCCAGGAGACGTACCTCATCCTAATAAAGAGAAACATCTTTTCACCGTTTGCCCATCATGGCTCTATCATTCATCTTTCCCTGTTTCAGTCTCTTCATCAAAATGTCTCCTTCTGTGAAGAACCAGGCTTCCATCGTCGCTGGACGACGACAAGAAGAACAAACCAAGGCAACAACACCCTGCCCTGATCCAAGAAGGCCAATGGAAACACTACTCAATACGTCTGGTGGTAGCGGCAGTCTCGTTCCACAGGCTCGAGAAAATGCTCAGTATGAGATCGAAAAATCCCATCCACGCCGAGTCTCAGCCTTGAGGCAGGCTTGGCGCTTTTTCTCCGGTAAGCCTTCCCCTGAACCTCCAGTTCCCAGAACCGAACCAAAGCATGAGAGAGACTTTGATGTTTGGTATACCGTTGATCTTACGAGACCCACCAATGAAGGTAAGTACAGAGCACCGCAACCATCGCCCTGTCCTGAAGACCGACGTGGAAGGATTACCCGGCTCGACGAGTCTCAAATTGAGTCTTACTGGAACACCCCCTTTCAACCCGAACGCCAAGTACCCCTCGCCTCGCACACAATTAGGCGGTCTATTTCTAATGATCCCAAACCTGAGGAGAAGCTGGACATAGAGATAGTGACCTGGAATCCTGGGCCACGCCGGTCTGTTCACATTCTCCACGATGATCCACATCAAGCTGTTCGGTCCCAAGTTGCGCTTGTTGTTGACCCTTCAACAGAAGATTTCTCAACGGGCTCGGAATCGGACTCAGAGAGTCTAGACATCGTTGTGCAAGCAGAACGAGTGACCAGAGTAGGAAGAGCCTCTCTTATCACAGTGTCTGGACTCAAGGAGCAAGAAGAGGATATCGTTATGCAAGCAAGTCAAGCAGCCAGAGTAGGAAGAGCCACTCTGATCACGTTTCCTGAACTCAGCCGAAACCAGAAAGAAGAAGTGCAAGAGAGGCGCCCGCCTTCCATCGACCTGGCTGACTGTTCAGTTAAATGGGATGATGCACAAAGTCTTGCTTAGAACAGTCTTTAGGCGAGCAAGTTGTGCTAGAGAAGAGATGAGTTGGCAATAAAGAGGGCCGGGACCCCTGGTTGTCACGACTCAGGAATCTCAATGTTTGAGCTGGGCCTTAAGCAAGAAGTTATGGCTGGCCCATGACTGGTAAAGTATTTTCGACTCGGAGTTCTTGGCGTTTCTAGTAGGTTATCGGTTGATTTTGGGTTCATAGACATGTCCTTTGATTGTTCTCAAATCTAGGCTTATCCATCTCTTTCAATTTCATCTCTATGGGTATCTTGAGACTTTCCCTCTTTTTTCTTGTAATGTGATCTTTTAAGCCATATCTAAACATGTGCCCAACCTCGCTCAACAAGAACCTGCATCTCGTTAATCAGACAAAACTCACCAGGCTCTCTCCTCCCCATGCCCTCCTTTTCCCATGCCGAAACGCGCTTTCTCACCACCCAGGAGTCAAAGGGTGCCGAAACCCATCGCATGACACGGTTGATCCAAAGGCCAGAGAAGATCTGCCATGTAGACACCCAGGCGCCTTGCTCGGGATGTACGGCCTTGTAAGCAGCCGAGTTGTAACCTACACGAACACGAGGGTTGATATATACACCTCTTGTTTTGGTGAGAGGGTTATCTGCGTGAATCAGACAACACTCGCAGCCTTCGAGATGATGTTTTGCTAAAGAATCTGGAATGCCGCGGAATCGGAGTTTCGAGGATGAAGTGAAAGGCTCAGTAGGCATGGCAACTAAAAAAGTATCAGTGACTGTAATTTAGACCCAGGGGTGTTAAACGGACCAATTCCGTTCCAGCAACTCGAGACTGGTACAGCATCTAGATGGTTAACGAGCGCATTCCTGGAAACGCTCGATTTGAAGTACGGCCATGTGTGCATTGCATGCGCATAGCCAGAGGTATCTCTCAGCGCAAATGTATCATAGTACTCTGGCGGTCTTGAGAAGTCCAACGAACAAGCCGCAGCGTAATCGCCGCCATTTGTACCCAATAGCTTGAGAATATCGTCGATCTGCAATCGTGTGAGAAGTTGTGCACCCATGACAAGAATCGACATACCGTGAAAACAACATCGTTGAGAAAGAGAACCTTGTCGAAATGCTCGCCCTTCTTCTGCAAAGCAATCAGGTCCTTCAAGGTCCTGTTTCTCAACTTGGCCAGAAACGGTATCCTTCTCAACTCGCGCTTCCCTCTCGGCGTATCAATCCAGCCCTCGCCTTTATCCGGATTCTCAATCTCGTCTTTATGCGTCGTATCTGACATGTCCACGCGATGTGGCACCCCCATATTCTGTAGCTCCAGCGCCATCTTGTTCAGCTCGTGCTTTGTGTTGTCCCAACTCCCGCTCTCGTACACGCTAACAAATACATTTTCTTTCCCTAGAGTCTTGGAAAGCTCTATCACTGCCGGAGCCCAGTTTTCTCGTATCACGCGCTCGTTGTTGAAGTGCATGCTGGCGATGTAGATTCGCTCCGGGGGCTGCGAGAGCTTCGGAGCAGGCGTGCGGTCGGCATCGAGGAGATTTTTGTGGATGCGAAGAACGTCGAGGATATTTACGAGAATCAAGATGACCAAAACGATCTTTGGGAAGCGCGAGCGGAGGAGGCGACGGAAGTAGAGACGGTTCGTACGGGAGACCATGATTCCTTATTCACGATGATGATGATGACAGCGAAGCAGCATTGTAATGGCCTGGTTGGCGTTGGGACAGGTATAGATATACCGTGCGACGAGTTTAGCAAGAGGAATTGCGGAATATCATCTAAGAAGAAAAATCATGATTGAATCTGACTGATGTTTAAAGAGAACGAAGCATGCATCCCTTGCTTAGGTACCTAGGTAGTAGGTAGATCATGTCAACTATTGGAGTACAGTAAGTTTCAGTACTATAGTACCCATTGGGGTTCAGCCTTTCCTTGGCTGATAGCTCGCCCTACAACAGCGTTATGGCAGGGATGCCATTCCCATCGGAGGGGGGCTCTCTTAACATGACTTTGGCGTTTTATATAAATGTCTACATGTAAAAATCCACGTACATCATCGAGCTATTGGACCTTGCCAGACCATGACTCACTGACGATGATCCGGGGTACATATTTTAGTCTGTCAGTTTACATGGGCTAAAGCTTCCCTGCCAAATCGGGTCAAACCAATTCACTCATTGCAATGGACGTTTCAATTCTTCCATGATCAATTCGTTCAAGTACTTAAAGAAATATCAGGCTAGCTTCTTTACACCTTCAAAAGTTTACATTTCGTCAAGAGGAAATTGAGAGATTAGCTCCGTCAAGTACTAATGGTTCATTTCTCCATCGAACCCCAGCATTTCTTGCTTTGATCAATGTCATGATGACTCTGTGAGCCATGGTCGAGGCCCAGGAGAATTCACTATGTAACCCATGCGCACCCCCTTGAGCCTGTTGGATCTTAATCCAATAAACCACATACGCCGCCATCTATTTGGCAAAGTGCAGGTCGTATCCGAGCCACTTCCTTCGGAGAATAGCCTCAACAGATAGACCAGGGTAACCATAGGTGAGGGGCAGGAAGAAGTACCAACCAGCAACGATCAGAGCCAAGACAACACCACAAGCGGCCCAAGCGCTAAGCATGCTCTGGCCAGAGAATCGCTCGCGAGCGGTGACGTGGTGCTTGGGGCCGACAGGACCCTTCTTGTCCTTGATGGTGATCTCCTCAGCAGGCTCCGAGTTAAAGATGAACTCGAGGAGAGCACCAGCGACAAGACAAGAAGCAAGGTGAGCTGGAAGGTAGTGATGCAAGAAAAGCTGTCGTCCCATAAGGAAAAAGGGAAAGTAGTGGGTAGCCCAGGCCAGGAAGAAGAAGCCGGTAGAGTTATACAGGCGAGAGCGGGTACCTTTTGAGTCTGTCAGTATTAAATTCATGAATTAGGATTGCAACTTCACTTACGGCGGTCTAGAGCATCAACTCCACGGCGGAGAGAGACCTGATCAGCAAGAAGGATACCGGCGTACACGGCGAGAAGACTGCTGGCCAACCACCAACCGACGGGGTTACCAAGGAAGTAGATCTGCTGGCGGGTCTCACTCTGGGTCCAGAAGCTGACACCGCGGAGCAGGAAAGGCCACTGGTAAGGATGGCTGGCATAGGGGTGGCTGCTGGTGAGCTTGCTGTTGTGGTAGAACATAGCGCGCTGAAGCTCGAACCATTTCTGGAGGAAGGGAAGAGACTTGACCTTGCGCTCAGGCTTCTGGCGACGAGGGTGATCGGCAGGAAGGGAAGCAATGTCCTCGGCGATCCAGACGTTGGAGCTGGGCGCAATCTGCTTGTTACCGTTGATCTCCTGTTGCTTGTAACCCCACTCGGGTAGAGGCTTGGTATGAGTCCACATGGCGACCTTGCTTGGGTTGTGGATGAGCTTGAAGTGACCAGCAACAGACTTGAAGTTTTGGTTCTTCTTGCCATGCTCGAGGCGAACCTCGAAAAGGGTTTCCTTCTCGCGCTTGCCAAGAGCTTCTTCAGGTGTGACAGCCGTGAACTCCTGGTTGGTGGGGTAGTAAGGGGAGGCAACATCGTGAGAGAGTAGGATCTTGTCAGTACCAACATGACGAAGACGGACCAGGTCGTGGTTCTTGACAATGCGGCCAGGTGTCTTGCTGTTGTCAGCAGGCCAGATCTCCCAGTAGTTGTTGGTATCATTGTAAGGGTAACCAGTGATCTGCTGGCCCTGGCTAGAAACGCGGCCGTCGTCGTATCGGAGAGGGTAACGGTCCTCGTGACTGTGGAGGTAGGTCTTGGTCTCCTTGTGTCGGATAGTGATGCTGTCGTAGTACTGAATGTCGATCGCATTGGCCAGCATGACGTTGTCGCTGAGGGTCTCCTGGAATTCAGGTGTCATGAAGTCATCACCAGGACCAGATCGGTAGAGAACAGCGAAGTGAACCTGGAACCAGAAGAGGTAGAACAAGAAAGGCATGATGATCAGACCAAAGGCACGGGCAGCAAAGTGCTTACCGAACTCTTGCATACTGATAGCACCGCCGGGTCGGTTGATATTGAGAAGATCCCAGAGATCGATAACGACGGCACAGCCGATGGTAACGAAAGCAAAGACACCGACGTACTTGACTGAGATATCGCAAGAAAGAGCGAAACCGGTCAGGATAAGCCATTTCCACCACTTGCGGGAGAAGGGCTCATGTCGAAGCTTGTACCACTTGATGTAGAAGAGAAGACTGCAAGCCATGGCAAGAACGAGGGTAGCATCCAAGAGGATAAGTCGGGTCTGTCCAATATGGGCGTTGTCAAGAAGGAGAAGACCAGCGGCGAGGACACAGGCGGGAAGACTGTAGCCAGACTCCCACATGATGAGGTATGTAACAGCGACGGTCAGAGCACCGAGGGTAGCAGGCAGAGCTCGGAAAGCCACGTAGGGGACCTTGTTCGCAATGTAGGAGTCGCCAATGTTGTCGAAGTGGAAGTGGCCATCGTAACCGACCAGCCAGCCGACAAAGGCGAAAAGAAGCTTGCCGAAAGGAGGGTGGACATCGAAGAAGTAGGTTCGCTCGAGGTAGTAGGAAGCGAACTGCAGAGTCCAAGTCAGCCATTGTGCTTAACGATTGAGATATCCTATCGAAAGCTTACCTTTCCAAAGTGCACCTCGTCGAAGACAACCTCGTTGGGGTGGCTAATACCCCAGAATCGAGTCACGAAGGACAAGACAGTGATGATGGCAAGACCAATCTTGTACTCGGTCTCGCTCTGGGCAGCGGCCCGTTGAGCACCAGCCTTAGCAAGCTTGTCAAGCTCAGGGTTGGGATTGAAAGACTCTTCAGAGGGCTTCTTTGATGGCGCGCCTCTCTGTCGCAGGCTGCCCTGCGTGGGCGAGGAGCTTCGAGCCATGATGGTACTCGGTTAGCTATATGACGTGGCTGTTAGTTAAGGAACGCTTCGGATCTAGAGTTGGAGCAAGAGAGAAGTCCATGGCTTGCATCAAGTATTGTACAATGCTACACTGCACGCAATGGAGCAAACACGTCTCGCAAACGGCCCAGAGGAATGACGGGTCTCAAACTTACCTCAGGGGTTTGATAGAGGTGCCCTGAGTTACACCAAGAGAAAGAAAGAGCAAATGGAATAGGGAAACAAAGGAGCGAGAGAAGGATAGGGAGAGGTAACTGCACAAATAAGAATTGCGCACCTCTTTAAGATTGACAAAAAAGAAGAAAGACGGAAAGAAAAAGGGGCGGTTTGATAAAATAGAAATAAAAAAGAGAAGCCTCCCTTTGGAAGAAGTTATTGAGGACAAGATCCAATCCAACGATGGGACGAGACGGGAACGAGCTACTAGTCTCACTAATTACTGTCGAGGACAACCTGGCCAGCTTGCCTCTTCTTTTTTTCTTACCTTAGCTTTACCCCCTGTCTGTCCTTTGGGGATGGACGCAGGGGTACGGAGCAAATCGATTTGATTCATACCCCACTCATTTAGTAGCTCTCAGCCACTTGACAGCTGTTACTTCCATGTCTTTTTAGGGGATTCAATAGAAGCTATGGGCCTAATTACGCGGCGTTTGAGCTTGATTGACCCCACTGTTAGCTGGAACTTATTTACTTTCAGCTTCCATGAGCCTTGAAGAGAAGATACTGTACAGGGCTGATCGGGACTGATATAGAGCCCGGCAATTGAACAAGAGAACAAGTACAAATGTTCTATCCTTTGATACAGATAACATCGATGCCATGGAACGGACCGCGAGAGAGCCTCCTGCAGATTATACATGCTTCACTGAGCCATACCTAGATTGTTTCGCTTTGGAGCACTATCCAGCCTCGACACACAGATCAGAGAAGATGGTGTTATCCTCAATCTGGGGGTCAATAAGACTTCAATAGAGACAACCCGTGCACATCAATGTACCAAACAACCGTATTCAAGTATATTTCGCCTATAGATACTGATTGATTGAATGTTTTAACAAAGGCTCCAGTGTATTAACTAGATCCTGTCCTCAAGGTAAAAGCCACCAACTGCCGTGAAACAAAGCCATGGCTTTTGCATTGTTTGTCATGTCAATCATATACATACACAAAAAGCCAAACACCTTTAGGGCATTTATACAAACAGTTAAGGGCAATCAAAAATATGGCCTCCTTCACAGTCTTGAGTCAAGTTTATCACGATGCCATACTATGACGCAACAACAAAGATGATTATCTGAGGTTCTTATACTAGTAATTGGTCTCATCCGAGACGACGTCTACATCATGGGGATAGAAGATTCTACTACGTGTTTTGGATCCTTTGGATCCTTTGGACCCTTATATCAATTGTTGAGTACCATCCAGTGGGTGACACAAGCGTTGGCTTGAGTTTTAGAGTATCAAAATAAATAGATCAACATGTCTATTCCAAATACTTTGAACTGACCTACTAATTTCGTCTCTTATGTTTCCCGCGGCCAGTTTTCCGATATCTTGAGGGCCGTGTCCGGAGGGCGCAATGCGGGGCATTACCGTACCTGTCGTCAGATCTACAGGCCGAAAGTAACCTTCAGTGAGCCGATCAACGGAGCTCAGTAACAGCAATTAACTGATTCAGTACTGTACAGAGGATGGTAGCTTGATAAAAACAACCAATGATCGATATCAATTGACTCTCTCAAAGTGTGTTATGTGTCTTATTAATAAGCTTCGGTGACCCCTCCGAACAGTCACCGAACCTCCGGAAGCTCTCGTTAAAAACACCAAACCTTACCTCAACTCTTGCTTGCACTTAGCTAACCCCCGACCCAACTTCAGACAACTTTACATACTCACCCATAACTAAACTACAGGTACGTTAGAAGCTATCAACATCTGTTCGTGTTCTACAATGTCTTTTTCTCTCATTGCTCATAGAGCTCCCCGCTTTATCACTTCGTCCCTCCGGGTAGCTCCTCGTCAGCAGGCCATTGTCATAACAGCAGCAAAGTTCACACGTTCAAGCAGACACCAATCGACAATGTCTTCCGATCAACAGATTATCTTCACCAAGAACGCCCCCGCGGGTAAGTTGCTTATATTCTTGATTTCTATAACGCTTATACTAACGATATCCAAGCGCTTGGCCCCTACGTATGTTGAAGCTACCCCTCATTGACAAGAAACAAACACTCATCAAATTTCAAAACAGTCTCAAGCCATCAAGACCCCCCACATGATCTACTGCTCTGGTCAGATCCCTCTCACTCCTGAGGGCGAGCTTGTTCAGGGTATCACTGAGCAGACCCGTCAGGCTTGCAAGAACGTCCAGGCTGTCGTCGAGGAGGCCGGTTCATCCCTTTCCAAGGTCGTCAAGACCACTGTCTTCATTTCTGACATGTCATACTTTGCTGTAAGTCCTGTCAAAATGTCTCTACTCTTACAATCACTTACCCATTGTAGGAGATCAACACAGAGTACGAAAAATGGTTCTCTCACAAGCCAGCCCGTAGCTGTGTTGCTGTCAAGACTCTCCCCAAGAACGTCGATGTTGAGGTTGAGGTCATCGCTCTTCCTTAAATTCCCGGAATGAATAGAAGAAAAGAAGGGTAACCATATAGAACCCAATAAAACAAACTATCATAATCAACCTATAGAGTCTGTTAACCTACTTTCGCTCGCCCTTTTTGGCACCCTTTGGTTTCACGCCTTTGTGACATTCTATTGTAACATATACCAGGGATCTCGAAGTAAACATGGCCTAAGTATCAAGTAACTGTGGAAGAAAGTGGGTGAATATAATCCAACAAACACGTAGACACGGTCGGAATTGGCGGGTGTGATTTCTTTCATGAATGCAATCATATCTAGTCTCATGATACATGGTCCAGTTCTATTCTGCAAGCATGTTGGATCCCAAGGTCTAATTAAGCACTCCACAGAACAATCCTGCCATCGACACCGCTTGCTGTAATTTTTGTCAGTTTCCAAATTGTGACATGAATGGCTTTGTGACTTACTGCTGAACTTGATGACTCGGTCACCAGAAGACTCAAAAGGCCTAACGGTGCTGATGGTGTTTTGGTGGGTGGTTTGAAGTTGAGTGTCATCCTTGGCCTTACCCTTGAGATCCATCTGCCTGAACATGTTCAGAGCAGACTCCTCACGGTGCTCGCCCAGACCGGGGCGGCCCTTTTGCTCGATAGGACCAGCCAACTGCCAGCCGCCCTCGCCACCCTTGAAGCGGAATGCCTCGCAATCGTAACCAGCAGCGATGATCTCATCTTCACTGGTCCAGATCAGGCTCTTGAAAGGAAGCTGTGAGGTAGAGACGGTGACAACAGCACGGGGGGGTTGCTCGGGGCCAGAGGGGTAAACAACAGTGATGCTGCTGTCATGAGCTGCAAAGGCAAGACTATCTCCGCTGGGAGAGAAAGAAACCGAGTGCACCCATCCAGCAGAGTTGTTCAGATACTCTCCGCAAACAGTGTTGAATGGGAGACGCTCGCCCCAAACTCCAGGGGGAGGACGAGCGTCCATACCCTTGATGAAGGCGGAGAAGACTCGTGCATGAGCATCGGTAGATCCAGCAGCCAGAAGGACTGAGTTGGGGTGCCAGGCAACAC
Organism: Fusarium poae; assembly: GCF_019609905.1. Lineage (NCBI taxonomy): Eukaryota > Fungi > Ascomycota > Sordariomycetes > Hypocreales > Nectriaceae > Fusarium > Fusarium poae. The sequence continues at coordinate 1,895,107 of NC_058399.1, forward strand.
TGGTGATGGTGCTGCGGATAGGCTTCTTCAGATGCTTGGAAACCCACCAGTCATTCTCCTCCTCGAAGTAGCAGACAGCAATGACCCTGTCACCGGATCCGACGGCAAACTTGTTCTCGGAGGGAGACCAGCGCACGAAAGTGGCGGCTCGGCTGATTCGAAGAAGGACGAGAGTTGGCTTGTAACCTTCAGGGGAAGGTTCCCAAACAATAGCATTACGGTCTAATAGTATAAGATTAGCCAATAAGTCAAGATTTGATATAAGTGATAGTTGTATGTAGACTAACCCTGAGAGCATGTAACAATACGCCCGCTGTTAGGGGCAATATCAACACCAGTGACTGTCTTGTCGTGGCCCTTGAGCGAATCCTTCAGCTTGAAAGCGCTGCCAACCTTGCCATAGAGCTCGACAGAAGTGTCCCGAGCGACAGCAAGAACAGACTGATCAGCCGAGAAGGAGTGGTCGGCGATGGGGTTGTGGAAGAGGTGGTGAACTTCGGGGGCACCCATGATGATGGTATTTGCAATAGGAGGAGCTCTCTACTATCGCGTCAAGTCGATTGAGAGTATGAAAGTGTAAGAACAGGCTCGCAACGTTCGGGCGTTGATGTACGTATTGGATTGAGTTGGCGGTGGGGGTGGGGAGTTACGTATGAGGTAGCGCTGAAGCTCCAGCAGATGAACAACAGCCAATGGAGCTTTGGTGGGCCGCAGCGGTTATGTTAGTAGCGCGAGGCTGGTAGAGTCGACCTAGGTTCGGAAAAATCTCCATTCCACATCAACACCGCTGAACGTCGATATCATTCACCAAACTGCGCCCACTCGCATCACCAGAGCATTGGACCAGGTGGTGAACATTTAATTGACCGGACTTGATCGCAACGCATTCAACATCAGCCCAGAACTATCTTATTCAGCAAAACTACCGCAATGGCCGCTACAGCCACCGCACCTCGTGGGCTTCAACCAAACTCATCCTTGCCGGCCAAGGTGCAGCCTATTCCACCTAATCAGACGTCAGTACTTGTCCATTATGTTGTTGTTGCACGACACTAACTTCAGAAGTCTCTACGTTACAAACCTTCCCTCTTCAAAAATCCAGAAAGACGATCTTCGAACCGCTTTGTACTTGCTCTTCTCGACATATGGAGCCGTGCTGGATGTTGTCGCACTCAAGACCATGAAGATGCGTGGCCAGGCCCATGTTACGTTCCGAGACGTGCAATCTGCTACGCAAGCTATGAGGTCTCTTGAGGGACAATCGTTCCTCGGGCGCGACTTGGTTAGTGGCCCACAACTGCGATAAATGCTCTTGGTCTAACTCTGTCTCAGAAAATACAATATGCCAAGTCAAAGTCCAATTTTGTGGCCAAGCTTGACGGCACATTCAAGATTCCTTCCATGAACGCAGGCGCCACCAATGTCGAACAGACCGAGCTGCAACAGAGCATCTTCAACGCGCCCCCTCCCGGAACAGCACATGCACCTGGCTCCAGTCTTCCCCCGAAACCTACTGCGAACAATGACCAGGTTATGGAAGATGCCGGCACACCAGGCGATCGGGGACAGAAGCGAACTCGCGACGAAGAGGATAGTGACTCGGATGTCGCAATGGAGGAGGATAGTGATGATGATTGATGAACCAATGGAAGGTCGGCTATATCTTTTGAGAGACGCAATCTGGACCCTTTTACTGCATTGCCATCTCTTTGGGCACCCACAGGCCCACACAGCCCCCAACAAGCCCGAGCCATATCATGAGATAGTTCGTCCTGTCGCACTCGAATTTGGAGATGGCGTCTCCTAGCAAGCATGGGTGGACAAAAAAGGATGGGACGCCCGTAATAGGGTGATGCTGCGAGCAAGATGTTAGTTAGGCCAGACAATTTTGACGATACCCCGAATCATGAATTGACTTGTGCGAACAGCTCTCGTCTCAAAACTTACATCGGCCGATATCCCACCTACGTTGCCGAGTGCCCGAAGACCAGCCTTGTACTCATCAGGTACAAGACGGCGAAAGACGGTGTCAACGTCAAACGCGGGCTCATCAGCGGGTAGGTTGCGTAGAGTGAACCACAGGCAAGGCACACGATATGTAGGGTGAAGATGAATTTCGTATTCCACCATGGCAATCTCTGGACGAGCTCGCTGTCTTATAAGAGCAGCCTGCGGTTTCGTAAGATAAACTTGAAATTGAAAGAAACAATACACTGTATCAATGATAGGTTACCTCGTCAGCTTCTTCAGCATCTATCATATCCTTATCCTCCACTATTGATACATGATGGCTCTTTTCGTCTGAGAAGGAAAACCCATCCAAGTCTAGTGAGAGATCTCTGTGATCCAAGTCAAATTCGAGAGGACGTCTTATTTGAATATATGTCGTGAAACCTCCACCATAGGAAAAATCGGTGCAAAGTGCGTTGCAAAGTCTGAGTTTCCATTGTGCTCGCTCGGGGCCTAGTGAGGCCTGACAATATTGCCTGTCGAGATGATGGCATGCTTCTGTGAACTCTTCAGAGTTGAGGGAGGGGAAATTCTCTATGCTCATTTTGTTTGCCAAGTCGTATGTGCTTTTCAAGGTCGTAAATGTCGAGCTTGAAGTAGTGGTTGAGTTGGGTACCACTTCCATGTGCAACTCCGGTTAGTATTTTACGTGCGTCAGGCCCACGTTGAGTGCGTCCATTTAAATGTCCACTGACTCAAAAGTCTACAGGGCTGCCGCTGCTATTAATGTTTGACTGGAGGTAGTGCAACGATGCAAGATGCAGGTACTCGTTAGAGTTTACTCCTGTGGTGCCTCAGAACTATAAAGAAATGCTTGACGCGGAAGAAACAGAATCTCTTTTGAGCAACGATGTTGTCTACATGAACTTATAGGCTCGATACTATTGACATATGAATTCCTTATCTGGGTGCATGAGTCTAGTCTAACTACCTAGTCTTTGCTGCTGCGCTTACATACACAAAAACAGCATCGAATAATACATGTCTCAATCAATACATGGTATTCTGACTGTCATACAGCAGATATCTACCTATAACCCAAAATGTAAACGGAATACTGGATCCGAGTGCTCGGGCCAAGGCGCTACGTAACATTAATTACTCGGTGTGTGCATTTTCCCGAGTATCGGTATCGCAATCAACGGGCACTTGTACACCCTGGTCTCGTGTCGTGAAGACAGAGCTACCCCAAGCTCCTATTCCTGACACCTCATGCTGTTTTCTGTTCTCTACTCGTAATTTGTTTGAGATTTAATTTGGTTCGTTCTTGCCAAGCGTTACTTGCAATCCGTACATAATAATCGTTTTGTTTCAGCGAATCGTGCCTTCTTTCTACCCTTTTCCGAGTCATTCACGTACGTACCTGCCTCTCGGAGCTGCAGCTCCCCCATACCTCCTTCGCTCTAGTCCCACCTTGAAATACAAAACACCAAACCAATGATTCGAGATCCGTTCAACCTCCACCGAAACATAAACACTTTTAATCGCCCGCAATCTCAAAACATTCATTCGCCATCGCGGGTGGAGGCTGGCGAGGTAGCTATGGCCTTCTCTATGCCCCGAACCGCTCCGGACTTCAATAGTCGTCAACGAGAGCTCGAAGACAGAGTCTGGGGTTCTGGACAGAGATCCAACAAATCAGATCGATTACCAATGTATAAAGACAAACCCTACGCGTCGCCGTACGACGACGAGGAACGGCCATGGTGGAAACGTAAGAAGGTGCTGGGTATCATTACCCTCGTCTTCGCGTTGATATACTGGTTCGGATCCTCCTCCAAGACACCCAAAAAGAGAACCGTAACGACCGACTGGAGCTTCGCAGGCTTGTCCAAACATGATAAGAAAGTGGATTGGGATCACAGGAGAGACCGTGTGGTAGAAGCATTCGAACTGAGCTGGGATGCTTACAGGCGTCATGCTTGGGGTATGTTTGACTCCATACCATGGACAACTCACATTGGCTAACCGATAAACTCAATGCAGGATTCGACGAATTTCACCCTATAAGCAAGACGGGCGAGAACATGGCACCAAACGGGCTCGGCTGGATCATCATTGACTCACTGGATACCATGATCTTGATGAACCTGACATCCCGCCTTCAAGACGCTCGCCAATGGATCTCAGAGTCTTTGACATGGGATCAAGATCAAGATGTGAACACTTTTGAAACTACTATTCGCATGATGGGTGGCCTTCTCAGTGCACACTACCTATCCACCGAGTTTCCAGGTCTTGCACCGCTGGCGGAGGACGACGAGGGGACCATTGGGGAGGACTTGTATCTGGAGAAAGCCAAGGATCTGGCTGATCGTCTCATGAGTGCTTTCGAATCCCCCTCTGGCATCCCCTATGCAAGCGTCAATCTTCAAAAGTTCCAGGGTATCGAATCGCACGCCGATAACGGGGCGTCGTCGACCGCCGAAGCTACAACCCTGCAACTTGAGTTCAAGTACCTTGCAAAACTCACAGGAGAGAAGGACTTTTGGGATCGAGCTGAGAAGGTCATGAAAGTTGTTGATGACCAAGGGGCCCAAGATGGCCTAGTTCCCATCTTTATATATGCGAGCACCGGAAAGTTCAAGGACGAGAACATCCGTCTCGGAAGCCGCGGCGACTCATACTACGAATATCTCATTAAGCAGTATCTTCAAACGAACAAAAAAGAACCTATTTATCGAGATATGTGGTTCGAAGCTCTCGAGGGTGTCCGTAAGCACCTCATCACCTACACATCAAAAGAAAAGTTCACCATTATCGGAGAGCGACCTAATGGGTTGAGCAACTCCCTCAGCCCCAAGATGGATCATCTTGTGTGCTTCATGCCCGGAACGATGGCGTTAGCGGCCACAGAGGGCCTCACGGAGGCTGAGGCACGCAAGCTCCCTACGTGGTCAAAGAAGAACGAGGAAGACATGAAACTGGCGCGCGAGTTGACAGAGACATGTTGGGGCATGTACAAATACATGGCAACGGGTTTGGCAGCCGAAATCACCTATTTCGAAATTGACAGTGAACCACCGGCTTATGGCAACCCTCGCCAGGGGCCAGCCAACTTCGATCCAAGCCCAGAGGCGGAATGGCGTAAGGACTTCACTGTCAAGTCTGGCGATGTCCACAATCTCCAACGACCAGAGACAGTTGAAAGTCTGTTCTACATGTGGAGAATTACCAACGATAACCGATATCGCGAATGGGGTTGGGAAATGTTCAAATCCTTTATGAACCACACAGCTGTGAGGAACGGAGGAGGCTTTACGAGCTTGCGCAACGCCAATGTCGTGCCACCCAAGGTGCGCGACAACATGGAAAGCTTTTGGCTGGTAAGTGATGAATTATCAAGACAATCAAATCTGGAGTTGGAATGCTAAACATGTTGACCAACAGGCCGAAACGCTCAAGTACTTCTACCTCTTGTTCTCGCCCTCGGATCTACTACCTCTGGATAAGGTTGTTATCAACACTGAAGGACACCCGCTGCCTCGGTTTGATATGGGACAGCTGTTTACCACTGGATGGCAAAGACAGCCAAGGGATACCAGTGGTAAGATTGTTGCCAAGATCGTCAAAATTAATGGTGATGAGAAGGAAGCAGTCATGCAGGATACCAAAAAGGTAGCTTAGTGGATCTTTAAGGCAGTTTTCACTGCCTTGTATCTGTATGGGTTGTATGTGCGCCAATTGAATGGGCCATGAATAAGCTTAAATGATACAGCGAGCCGAAGTGCATTTTAGCTGCAGCATGTATGTAGCATTCTTTATGCCAGGATGCTTTGGCATGAACAGACAGTAGAATAGAGACAAAACCAGCGTTTTCTTCATTTCAGTCTGATTTCTCCTGCATCAAAGTGTTTGTTTTCTTGAACGTCAAACGAGATGAGACTGTTTTGGTGTGGCTTTGCAGCTGCCTTTCTCGTCCAAGCTCGAAGTGTGAGAGTAAAGGCTAGCACGGTTGTTACACAATCGCAACATGATTATGGTTCGATAGCTTACGAGTGGCCATCCTTTGAACAAGATACTAGGAGTCTGATAACAACAACTCGACTTCCCCGTGTTTCTTTTATCTTGGCTGCTTGGCTCTTGAGGACATGTGATTGTAATCATGACACGAGGATAAGAAACCCACCCTGTAACACGGTCGGGAAGGGTTCTAGGCTGATACATTGAGTGATAACGGGCGGCTAACTAATCACAGAGGGATTTGCTTCTTGTCGGAACTGAGAGCATGCAGGACAGGGAATCTGTGTGCATCTGGGCTGAGTCGGAGTGTGATTGACTAAAGTTAGTGGCCAACTGCACCTGCTGGAGATGGCTTAGAGGAACAGGGGTTATTGATACCGTTGTCTGTTGGCCTGCCTGTGAATGCGTGAGGGGTGTGTGTCCAGGCTATGAAGGCTTATTCAATTGGATCGTTTAGGTCATAGTGATTCTCTTTGCTAAAGAGGCTCTATCGTAATGTTTTACGTCTCAACTGGACATATACAGCTCAGCGGAGGTACTCATTCCCAAATCGTCGCGATGGACTGTTTACTCCAGAATCTATGGAAGACGGGACCCAGCAATCTGGTCCAGGCGGTATCATCAGCGTGCGGGGGCCCCAGCCAGAAGGCGTTATAGTGGATGGCCCCCACAAGAATAGCGTCACTTTCCCCACCAATACAGAGCAACGCTCCGAGCATCTTCAACGCTTTGAGCGTTTGACAGCTCGATCTCAGTGGCGTTTAAGTCCGCCTGAGCTATTTTCGCTCCTCATGGGCGTTCTTAAGTTCCAATTTGATATTCTAGATCGCCATGCTACTGGTCAGGTTCAGATTGAATTTGATATCGAAGACCCTTTCGGAGGGATTGGGCTTGTTCAACGCCAAGCTTGAACCCATCCATTGTCACCGACTCGATTCGAATGCCCGTATTACTGCTAGGTACTCCCCCGAATGATAAGCCCACCTCACCTTCCTACTTTCAGGCCCTCCTCACGCTACTTACATCGACGTTACCCTGCTTTATTCCTCTTCCACGTTGCGTTGTTTAATTAATCTACATGCGAATCGTTAATCTCGATTACCACCACTTTTGGTTCCAAAACTAAGCATTCTACCTTGTGCATTGTTCACTTACACTCTGTCCATTAACATCGTCACTTGATCTGCATCGCCCGACTTCGATACTCCATCACTACGGTTACCTTGGTGGCGATATGCCGACCGACTCATCATACTTGCAAAGACGATCAAGATATCAACACTAATATTGGACGCCAAATGCAACCACACTCTCGTGCGCTTTGGAATAGCAACCACTAAACTACTGTAACCCTGACGAACCCGACGAACCAGCGACCTTTGCCGACTAATCGCCTGCTCACAACATACACCTCACACTCACCTCCAATCTATCCCGGCGCACACAGCAACGAGAATTCTCAACAAAGGGCCAGCTCCAGTCATCCCGCTGTTCGGGATCGACCAAGTGTGAGCTCGGCCCGGGCGCAACGCGCAAGTACAAGCACAACCCCAAGAATGGCTCCTCACGATGTCGAGCGAGGCAGCATTAGCAAGATGAAGGAGGAGTCTCTTGCTCCGGGGAGTTCCTTCAGCATGCGCGAGCCCGAATACACCGACATTCTTCCACCGTCGTACTGGGGCCGATTCGTTGATGGCTTCAGACGCGATCAGCGGTCGAGCTTGTTCACCAATGACCCGCTTGGACAGCAGGAGGGATCGGGCAGAGTGCACGATGGAGCGCATTACTATGATCTCCAGAGCGCAATGTTAGAGACGGCCAATTCGGGTCTGGCGAGAGAATTGAAGGGGCGCCATTTACAGATGATTGCAATTGGAGGTTCCATAGGTGAGTTTGTTAACGGTGGCTGCGACATGGTTAAGTATTAAAGCTAAGACATTTTGACGCAGGGACTGGCCTATTTGTCGCATCAGGAAGAGCTCTAGCGGATGGAGGTCCAGCATCGATACTACTGGCTTTCACTATTGTGGGAGCCATGCTCTTTTGTACATGCCAGGCGTTAGGCGAACTGGCAGTCATTTTCCCGATCGCGGGATCCTTTTCATCTTGGGCAACTCGATTTATTGACCCTTCATGGGGTTTCGCAATGGGGTGGAAGTAGGTAATATCCTACTTGTAAGAATGGAAACAGGCACTGACTCAATACAGCTACGCAATGCAATGGTTGATTGTGTTACCACTTGAGATCATTGCCGCATCTCTGACTCTCTCATACTGGGACGAAAATCTTACTCGCGCCATCTTCGTCTCAGCGTTTCTCATACTTATCATCATCATTAACATGTTTGGAGTAAAAGGCTACGGTGAAGCCGAGTTTATCTTCTCTATAATAAAGGTTATTGCCGTCATTGGATTCATGTAAGTCCTCCTTCAAACACTCACGTTCATTTCCATCCGAGTCCGAATTGACATTCTTTATTTCAGCCTTCTTGGTATTGTTCTCAACTGTGGCGGGACGCCAGACAGCGGTTATATCGGCGGCCGTTTCTGGCACGAGCCCGGTGCTTTCAATAACGGTTTCAAAGGAATGTGCAACGTCTTTGTCACAGCCGCATTCTCCTTCGCTGGCACTGAGCTTATTGGTCTCGCTGCCGCTGAAACTGCTAATCCACGAAAGTCATTACCGACTGCTTTGAAACAAGTGTTCTGGCGGATCACTCTTTTCTATATCGTTGCCCTTACGTTGGTAGGGCTGCTTGTTCCATACAATGACCCCCGACTTACCACAGGTACTAGTGACGCAGATGCAGCTGCGTCACCTTTTGTCATTGCCATTGAAGAAGCGGGTATTCAGGTTCTACCTTCGGTCATGAACGCAGTCATTCTTTGCGCCGTTCTCTCTGTTGGAAACTCGGCTGTATTTGGTTCTTCACGTACCCTCGCCGCACTTGCAAATCTTCGACAAGCTCCAAAGATCTTTGGATACGTAGATCGCAAAGGTCGTCCACTTGTCGCCATTGCTATTGCGAGTGCTTTTGGCCTCATCGCCTTCCTTGCCGACCTTCCCCAGCAAGGGGCTGTGCTCGACTGGCTCATGTCTATATCAGGCCTCTCAACTATCATTACCTGGGGTTCTATCTGCGTCTGCCATATTCGTTTCCGCCGTGCCTGGGCCGCTCGTGGCCGCTCTGTCTCGGAACTACCCTTTCAGTCTCAAGTTGGCGTCGTGGGTTCATGGATCGGCATCACACTCAACATCCTTGTCATTATCGCCCAGTTCTGGGTCGGGGCATTCCCTATCGGCTGGCAGAACTTGACGAGCTCTGAAGTAGCCCAGAACTTCTTCCACAAATGGGTTGGCGCGCCTTGCGTTCTGGCCTTTTACATGTTTCACAAGCTGTATTTCCGCACCACGTTTGTAAGGACCCGAGATATGGATGTCGACACTGGTCGCCGAGATTTCAACGTTCCTATCCTTGTAGCTCAAGAGAAGGAAGAGCGTGCAAGTTGGCCGCGGTGGAAGAGATACTACAAATTTATGTGCTAAACCATCTCACATGGGATATAACCATTGACTTTTGGTTTGTATAATGATGAACTTTGAGATTTAAATTAGCATGGAGTTACATGGGATGGGATAGGATAGGAATCTAGCGACGGATATGGGTTCAATTAGTTATCTTCTGTATATATTCCGATTTATTCATGTCACAACCCAGAGTCTGTACACATAGTTCGAGAATTATTGTTGTGAAGGCGGATTTTACTAGTGCCATGATCGCTAAATTTGATGGTATAAGCGTAAAATATGAATGGCCACGCTCTCTTCAATTATATCCTTGACGATAACGGAATGGTAGCCACAAGAAGAAGCGTTCGGTTTCAATGACTTTGTAAAATGATTTCTTAATATAAATACGCTAATGGTGGTCCCTTCACCATAGTTCCCTGACAATTCAAATGTAGGTTTACCCTGCAGGTCGTTTATTCGTACCAACCAAGTTGTGAATTTGTTGCGCTTTCATGTCTCTGAACATCATTCATACACGAGACAGGAACATAAGCAAACAAGGCAACCAAAAGTAATTGTGACAAGAATTATCGTAGTTCGGGAGAACACGCTGCGTTTTCGAGCGCTGTTTCGAAGGGAGCCAGGGGCACTGGCGAACCATCGTAAGTCGTGAGGTGTATGCGTGTACGTTCACTGTGAAACATCTAATATCAAGACGATACGTAGTGTCATAGTGCAGAACCTATTTGAAGTCCGATTGCCCCCCCTGGCAAAACACTCGTCTCTAAAAATCCCAGAAATCATCCTTCTTGGAGGATGTGTTTTGTCGTCGTGAAGGAAGGGGCTTCTCGGTCACGTCGGTCGCGTCACCATAAAGCCAGTCCCTGTTAGTGCCCTTTCGACCACCCATACCGTCACCAGCAATGTTGATCTTGTGCTTTTCTGTGTTCTCCTTCACCTCGTTGGCTGGTGCGGTGTTGGAGGCTGGTGTTCGTCCAGGGACTGGCTTGGGGTTTGTAGGTACGTTGCTAGCTATCTCGTCTGTCTCACCATAGAGCCAGTCTCGGTTGGTTCCCTTTCGACCACCCATACCGTCGCCGGCAATGTTGATCTTGTGCTTTTCTGTGTTCTCCTTCACCTCGCGGGCGGGTGCGGTGTTCGATACTGGTGTGCGTTCGGGAATCGGTCTGGTGTTTGTTGATTCGTCGTTGGCCGCTTCGCTCGTCTCGCCATGAAGCCAATCTCGGTCGGCACCCCTTCGACCGCCCATACCATCACCAGCAACGCTGATCTTAGGAGGCTTGTGCAGGGGAACGTCAGAGGTGACTGTATTAGGTTGCTTACGAGTGGGAATTGGTTGGGCAACATCTTCGGCATCACCATAGAGCCAATCCCGGTTGGTGCCCTTTCGACCTCCCATACCATCACCAGCGATGTTGATTTTGTGACTAGGAGTGTTCTCTGTCGGGCGATTCTCCTTCTGAGAGGCCGGTGACCTATCGTACGTATCCCAGTGGTGATCCATCATTTGAACTGCCTTCTTGTGGCCTTCGTTTGCGCGCTGTTGTAGGTGAGCTGGCGAGTTGTCGGCGATTTCAAAGTGGTGATCGAAATCCTTTCCGCGGTTCTTTACGTTGGTAACGTTGCCCAAAGGGAGCTCGTTGTTTCCTGCTTCTTCTCTATTAAACACTTGATTCTTATAGAGCCCGAGGCCCTCGTTATGAGCGTAGCCAGGGGGTTGGGCACCGGTACGTGGCGGTTGGGGCAGTCTCTCACCGTCGTCTGGAAGCTCGAAGTGTGGGTCATCACGTCGAGGCTTGGCTGTCTGGTAAACAGGGGTATTCTCCGTAGCGTCCCTGTCAGTATCCCAATGGCGAACATCCTGTGTTCGCATTGTCTTGGACGGCTTCACTTTCTGAGGTGTTGTGAAATCCTCGAAAGACCATTGGCTGTCGCGCTTGGTCTTGGGTAGATCATCGAAATGTTGGCCTTTTTGAGGGCTGTCCTGAGGATCACTACCGTCTGCGAAGTCAAAATGAGAGTACTTCTTGGGGTGGGGCTTGATATAACGTTTGTTTGTGTGTTGTTGAAGCTCTACAGGCGGGCGGTCGATGTCTTCCTGACCATCGAAAATGCGTGAAGGCTTGAAGTTCTTGCCCTGACCGCCCTTAGCTGGCGACATGGCTCGACGACCAGCGCTTGGTGACGTGGGCTCGTCACCTAAAATTTCGGTGAACGATCGCTGGCGAGGTCGTGTACCCGCATAGGGAGAGACAACAGCGGCAGGCTCAGCATCCTCAAATTCGTCCCGCGAACCAAACAGCCTCGTGGATGGGTCACGAAAAGCGTTCTTGGAGTTAGTTCGGTCTCGCGCAACGGTCTCGTTGTGATTCGAGGCAGCAGGGGCGGTAGTGCCTGCAGTCCTGATGCATGCCTGTATAAATGCGATCTGCTCTCGGCTATCTCTAATAGGCCAGTTGCGACCAGATTTTCCAATCACTTCAACTTGCTTAAGAAGCGAACCCTGGTCCCACTGGAGTCGGATCTGGACAATCTTGCCGGCTTCGTCGAAGGTCACAAAGTGAGTCTGGGTAAATCAGCATGTAGTTCAAGTAGGTAAAAAACTGGAAAGAGCATTCACGCAGGTAAACAACATACGATAGGAAGATAGACGTCGCGGCCAGCCAGAAAATTGTCGTCAAGACCAGGAAGATATGGGCCGCCACTAGTTTGGAAACCGAGACCTGTGTCAATTTCCAAGACAATGACGTTTCCGCCATCGACAATGTTGAATACATCCTCCTTCTTCTTAGACACCTTCTTCTGAAGTCCGTTGAGATGTTTGATGATCTGGGTAGGACCGGCGAAGGATACAGTCGTAGTAACGTAGTGCAAGGCCGCTGTATCAGCCAGCAGTGACGAGCTGGGCGCGGCCAGGAACTGCTTGTAAGTGGCCGCCATGACGAGCACGAGGGGAATGCGACTTGTAGAGAGTAACGATCGTTATTCACGTATTAGATACCTGGTTGACGATAGAAAGAAAGAAGACGAAGGGCCGCGATTTCAGATGGCCGGAACAGTGGAAGGAGAAGGAAAGATGATAACGAGAGGACAAGTGGGAAGAAGGCAGCTAGATGAAGGGAAGAAAACACGGATGGATTCAAAACAAGCACGTGGAGGAAGGAACAATACAATCAAGTACCCTCACAGTGAAGGAGGGCATGATCTAAGCGGGCAAGTCCAATCATGGGTCCCAGATGGCAACTGCCTATTAATTGACTGACGTTAGCTTGTTCGATGTTATGGCCCCCTACCTAACAGGTGCTGTTTACGTCCCCATTCACAAGGGGGTAGTCTCCCTAATTTAGCATGAGGAATCTAGGATTTCTTTTGATGGCGCATTCTGTAACCAACGTTGCCGGCCTTGGCTAGTTCTGAGAACAAGCTGGGGAAATGAAAGGGATGACGGCCCTGGTCAGAAGCGATGCACTTACACGATGTACCTACCATTACAGGTTATCACCATTCATGCAAGTGATCTCTCATGACGATTGTTTTTGGTGTCGTCTTCAATGCATCCAATGCTTTTCTGGCTCGTTCAACTAGAAAAAAAGTTTGAGTTGCGCCACGGCATCAGGAACACCCCTCATGACCTTGCAATAGTTGTAGTTACATTAGTTCCAAATAAACTGCTCACTCCGTTGTATCTTAGGAACTCTCAAGGTCAGAGTTTATTATGAGCTAACGGTCACCAATTGACTCTCGAACCGCTTTCGGTGACTGCCACGAATGTTGTTTGTTTGGTTTTGTTTGTTTACTACCTAGGTGATGGATATATGTCGTCGTATTGGCACTAATAGAATTCAAGACAGGCCTCGAGTGTCCACTTCTTATATTAACGAGTGAGATCGATTTCTTGATCACAGGCATTAATTAGATAATACAAGATACTGACGATACCCCTCATCTGGGGTCGTTCTCTTGGTATCCAACCAAATAGCGCGTTGGTCTTCGGCGGTACGTTGTCTTTTATGTTGTGATCATTGCTTCTGTGTCGTATGCCCATTTGCATACTCTTATCACCCCATATCGTGATCGAATTTTGAATTCATGATTAAACCAGCCCAGATCTTTCTCCAAGATATAGTAGCCTCTGCAGCTTGTCAGACTAATGTACAGTTCCTGAAAATATGTACGGATCCTGACCCTGAACCGGGACCAGGGCCAGGGGAACATGGCGACACCACTCCACATTGTTTCAGTTTTTAGCGCCTTTCCTATTTTGGAGTTTCTGATGATCGGTTTCTTAACATCGCGACCATCAGAAGCCTCAGGGTATCAAAGAAACTGGCTGCTAGAATATTAGAAGCATAAGGGACGAAATTGATAGATAAGTTTACGCTTATTAGACAATAATTTACAGACTACTTATTTGGTACCCCATGACTTAAGAGGTCACCTTTTCTACTGTCCACTAGAGAAGCTGTCTAGCTGTTTGGTAAATGTTCGAGATGGTTACTTTTAATAGTGTCACGTTGTTCTCACTCATTTTGGAACATTATGATCTTCATGGAACGCTGAATTTGATCTAGGTGCTTCTACTTAATAAATGAGGCTCTGAAGTGTAAAAGGTGAACATGTACATACGGTTTTAGGCTGGAGAAAGAGATGCATTTTCTTCTACGCCTCACTCATTTCATCATGTGCGACTATCCTTTACGCTGAGCATCAACCATGGTGCTCTTATATTCACAGCTGTTGTTATTGTTGCAAGGCTGTTAAGTATGTCTCTGAGCAATATTCGGCCAAGACCCTTACCTTAAGCAGAAATGTTTCGTTATCATGTATTACCAGCAGCGGATCACGAATTGATAGCGTGAGAACCAAGGGTGTATTTGCTCGTTGATCGCCAAAGCCTACCTGGAAGTAGGTAGTTACTAATCTTCAAAGCTTAGACCATACCTACTACTAGGTCAAAGTCATGATAGCTAAAAGCCACACGATGCATTCCAACGAGCACTGGGGGAAAAAATCTCTTCACGTTAAAAAAGGAACAAATGTAAGATTGATACATCATTTGTTCCAATCTATCATACCATTAGATAAGTATCTCTGTGCACCGTACTTCGAGTCCCTAAACCTGGCTGTATCACCAAAGTTGACCTCAAAGGGTGATGGCCAATGACGTGTAATAGCCGATGTGGCGGAGCTCGACGCCACACAAAGGTACTCGAAACAGCTGTCGCCTCACTGCTGACGTGCCTCGTAAGGAGCAAAGTGTCCTGCCTGCAAATGACTTTGCATCAACACACCAGCTGAACCCAACTTCGAAACCGACATCATATCGTTTACGAACCCTTTGATACCCGGCAATCTTGGAATCCGCGAGATCCTCGCTTCGCCTCGCCTCGCTTCTTCATGATACCTTTACCTCGAGCTCCGCCGCAATGATGAGGTCCTCAATCTGGGCCGCATTCTCATGGCGCGCCCTCGTCTTCTCACTGCTCTGGACAGTTGTGATAGCGAAGCAAGACAAGCCGACGGTCGACGTTTCTGTCTCAAAACACCCTCCTCTAAACCTGAATTACTTCGAGGACAGCGATGTCATCGTCTTCCAAGATATTGAAGAGAGAAATATCTGGAGGTCCGAAGATGCAGGCAAAACATGGGCGCAAGTTCCTGGCATTCCTGATCGAAGTGCAGTCTTCCTGTACCTCCATCCATTCGATTCCCAAACCGCCTTCGTCCTCACCAAAGATCGAAAGCACTACAAGACCGAGGATCGTGGCAAGACTTGGAATGAATTCAGCAGTGGTTCGATGCCTAGTGCATTCCAGCCCGATACTCTGGTCTTCCACGCCGGCGATCCGAAGCGCATTATCTTCAATGGCATGAACTGTGATGGTATTTTCTGCGACGAAGAGACAACATATACTACCGATGGATTTAAATCTGTTGATAAGCTACGTCCAAGCACCTCGGGTTGTTGGTGGGCCAAAGCGAACCGAGAATTCACCACCGGCGATGCCGAGCTGGACAAGACTCGAATTCTCTGCATCGTCACTGATCCCTTGAGTCTGTTCAAGACTAGCCAGAAGCTTTGTGTTTCTGACAATTTCTTCGCGAAGAGCAGTGGCGGAAAATACGATGAGTTTGAACCCAGCTTGGACGGTCATCGCGACGTAACTGGTGTTGTTAGTGTCGCAGCAGTCAAGAGTTTTATCCTCTTGGCCTCCTCGTCTGTCGGCAGCGATGAGATGACACTTTTTGTCACAAGCAACGCTCAGCAATGGCATCGGGCCATGTTCCCCACGGACGACAGCCATGACCATTCCCACAAGATCAACCAAGAAGCTTACACAGTGCTCGAAAGCACCAACTACAGCATTCAGGTTGATGTCATGACCTCCCACCCATCCACTCCTATGGGTGTCATTTTCACCAGCAATTCAAACGGCACATATTTTACAGAGAATGTCCCCTACACCAATCGCAATGCCAAGGGTAATGTCGATTTCGAGAAGATCAGCGGAATCCAGGGTATCTTCTTGGTCAACACGGTCGAGAATGGCAAAGATGTCGACGGAAAGAACCCGAAGAAGGTTGTTGTGACACAGATTACATTCGACGATGGCAGGACTTTTGAGCCAGTCAAGGCTGGTGAGGATCGAATTCACCTTCATTCGATGACCGACATCGACAACATTGGACGTATCTTCTCGAGCCCGGCCCCCGGTCTTGTGATGGGTAACGGAAATACAGGCGCTTCTCTTGGCGAGTTTGCCAGTTCCAACCTTTTCGTCTCTGATAACGCCGGCATGACATGGAAAAAAGCACTGGATGGTCCTCACAAGTATGAGTTTGGAGATACAGGCAGCATTCTGGTTGCTGTCAGAGATTCTCTCAAGGAGGAAGTCGACAAGGTTTCGTACTCTTTGGACTACGGAGAGAATTGGGAATCCGTCCCACTACCCGACGGTCTGAAAGTTCGACCCGTCATTCTCACAACTACCCAAGATTCGACAAGTCTCAAGTTCTTACTTGTTGGTGAGAAGGATAGGGCATACCAAATGATTGCCATCAACTTCGAGGGTATGGATAAACGCACGTGTGAAAACAAGGATATGGAGTCGTGGTACGCTCGTGTTGATGACAAGGGAGAGGCTACGTGCATAATGGGACACAAGCAAACATACAACCGCCGCAAGAAATCAGCAGATTGCTTCCTGAAGGCAGACTTCCGTGACCCTGAGCCTGTTATTGAGAACTGCGAATGTACCGATGCTGACTTCGAATGCGACTACAACTTCCAGCGAGACCCGGAAGACGACAAAGTCTGCAAGCAAGCGGGACCTATTCCTATTCCTGAAGGCTCCTGCAAGGATAAGGAAGAGACATTCAAGGGATCGTCTGGCTGGCGCCTAATCCCTGGAAATACTTGTACACGCAAGAGTGGTACTCAGAAAGATGATCCAGTTGAGCGCAAGTGTTCCGATGGTGCCAATTCGGGCGATGGGCAACCCCCCAGTGCCCCAGCCAGCGGCGATATTTCGGTTAAGGAGAACGAGTTCGCAGAAGTTGCGGGACAAGACATGCAGAAGTTTTATCTTATGGGCGACGAATCTGGCAGTTCGTCAGAAGAGGTTGTCATTGCTCGGCCCATGGGTGAGAAAACGCCTGACGGCAAAGTCGAGGTTGAAAACAAGCTGTGGATCACTTCAGACCATGGCAAGAGCTGGAAACGCATACTCGAAAAGGAGGACATTCTTAACATCAATCCTCACAACTTTTTCAGAGAGGTTGTCTTTTTTCATACCAAGTCCAAGAAGGTCATCTATACCGTTGACCGTGGCCATAGCTTCCACAGCTTCGAAGCACCCTTCGCTGATCCCGGTGCTCACATGAGTTTCCATCCAGACAAGAAGGACTGGCTGATCTGGATTGGCAACCGTTGCGATGACATTTCAGGAAGTAAGGATTGCTATCCAGAAGCTTCACTTTCCACCGATCGTGGTGACAATTGGAAGACTCTGCAGCGATATGCAACCAAGTGCGAATTCACTGGAAATTCCGCTTTCAAGTTCCGCAAGCAGAATCAAATTGTTTGTCTTGTCCACAAAGACGAGGACATCAAAAAAGACAAGACTCTTGTCACCATCGAAGACTTTTCTCCTGAAGACAAAATAATCCATAACGGTACTGTGGCAGCGTTCGCGACCATGAATGAATTCATCCTTGCTACCGATGAGGTTTCTGCGGACGGCAAGGAAAAGGTCGGCCTACAAGCAATTGCTAGCATGGACGGAGAGCGATTTGAATCAGCTAGATTTCCCGACAATTTTCACGATTCTCATTCGTCGTTGTACACCGTCCTCGACAGCTCCAACCATGCTGTCAACTTGTTTGTCGCTACCGATCTTTCCGAGGGCAACCGTCGTGGTTCGATCATTAAGAGCAACTCCAATGGCACAACATATATCCTGAGTGCCTCCAATGTCAATGCCGATGAACTCGGATATGTGGACTTTGAGAAGGTTGCTGGTCTTGAGGGCGTTACTCTTATCAACACCGTTGCAAACCCCGAAGACAAGAAGGGTAAGAAGACAATTCAGACCAAGATTTCTCACAACGATGGCGCTGAATGGACCTTCCTGGCACCGCCCACGAAAGATGTAGACGGAAAGTCGTATTCATGCAGCTCTATTGGAGATGGCAAATGTGCCCTGCACCTGCACCATTACACCGAGCGTGAGAACAAGGGCAGAACTTTCTCTGCAAGCACCGCTGTTGGTATGATCTTTGCTTACGGAAATATCGGCTCAAGCCTTGGAGATATCAAGGACGCTGATACTTTCATGTCGGCCGATGGCGGTATTACCTGGAAAAATGTCAAGAAGGGTGTCTGGACGTGGCAATACGGAGACCAGGGTTCCATCGTCGTGCTCGCACAGCGTGCTACTCGTGCGAACAGTGTCAAATCGAAGGCGGTCTCTTACTCGGTCGATGAAGGCAAGACTTGGACCGACCTTGAGTTCAGCAAGAAGGAAGTTACTGTTCAAGATTTGACATCTGTTCACAGTGGAATTTCTCGGAACTTTTTGGTCTGGTACCGAACAGATGATAAAAAGATGTTTGCTGCCAATCTTGACTTTTCAGGGCTCACAAATCAACCTTGCAAAGATGCCGACTACGATCTCTGGTCTCCTAGACACCCTCTTCAGGAGGATGACTGTCTCTTTGGACACAAGGCCAAGTACCTCCGAAAGAAGGCGGATCGTAAGTGCTACAACCAAGCAAGCATGTCACGTCTGCGAGAATATGAAAACTGCGAGTGTACCCGAAGAGACTTTGAATGGTAAGCAACCTGATGCGCTAGAAACGATTAACAGAGGCTAACGAGGCGCAGTGCATACAACTTTGAACCCGACAACCACGGACAATGCAAACTGGTTCCTGGCCACGATGCTCTTTCCCGTCAAGAATGGTGTAGCCAGCACCCTAATGAAACCACATGGAATGGTCCTTCGGCATATAGACGCATCCCATTGACAACATGTCAGGGTGGCCAAGAGCTGGACCTGACAAACGAGGACTGGCCCTGTGAGGGACATGAGGAAGAATACGAGCGTAAGCATCGTGCTTCAGGCTGGGGTATCTTCTTTGCCATCGTTATTCCTATCGGTGTTGCGTCCGCTTTTGGCTGGTATGCTTACCGCAACTGGAGTGGGAAGTTTGGTCAGATCCGTTTGGGCGATAACAGTGCCACTTTCGACAGCGAGCAGCCTTGGATTAAGTATCCTGTCATTGCTATCTCGGCTCTGGCGGCTTTGGTTGCTTCGCTACCACTTGTCTTGACTTCCCTGTGGCGTTCTACTGCCGGCGTTTACGAACGTGTCTCAAGCCGAAGCAGAGGAGGCAACTGGTCAAGACGATACACCACCCGAGACAGCTTCGCCCGGGGACGGGGTGACTACTCCATGGTCGATGATGACGAGGGTGAACTCCTCGGTGACGATAGCGATGAGGAGGTCTAAGGGATGCGCGAGTGTACGAGCTATGATGGACCAGGGATCGGAATTGTATGATAATATGGTGTCTTACTGGGAGCCATTTCTTTTTATTGTCTGAAAAGATGCAAGCGATGGAATAACGGGGTCTTTTTTGACAAGTTGAGCATTGGTATAGCGGAGGATATAGAACAGAAGGAGCGGCAGACATTATGGTATAAACCAATCACATATGTTCTTTGGTTATCTATCCCTTCACGTCAAGACTCACTATCGAGAAAGTGTTCAGGAGGGAGGACAGTGGTGAAGTCGCTCCTAGATGCCAATACCGAACACCCTGTCAACAATCACCAATTCCGATTATCTGTCCGGTATGGTGTAGTGGCTAACATTTCGCGCTCTCATAACCTGAGAGATAAGTACCGCGGAGCCCAGGGTTCGATTCCCTGTACCGGAGTTTCTTTTTCCTCTTCCTTTTGTTAATCTCCCCAGCAATAGCAACATCTTCTTTGCTTTCCTTTCTGTCGTATAACAAATACATGTTCCGTGTCTGTCTGTCTGTTTCTGCCCCTATTCATCCATTCGCAACGCACGGCTTATGATGTGCATGCACAGGGACCACCGGGGAGAATTAAAACTTGAGCCTACCTAAGAAACGAAATAACTCATCCTTGCAGCGTAGACCACTTCCAAGATTTTTCGTTTTTCGTACCCACGCTCATGTCTGAGTTCACTTACAAATTAACCCCTGGATACCAGGTAGGCAAGCTATTGCTTCTTGAAGATCTTTTTTACTTCTTGTCAGCTTAGCCCAAAGTTGTCAACTAAGACTTGCATGAACTCTCCAAGGCGCGCACGCTGGCGGGGATAAGGGGAAACCCTCCCGGATATGGATGCTCGTTCCGGGCTACTGTTTTACGAAAATGCACAGCTTACTTTTGGTGACATATGCCGGATGCACGGTAATCACATTTGCCGTGTGATATATCCTTGTTGGCTGCATGAAAAAAGGATGCAAGTGCTTGGGCATAACATGTGGTATTATGAAAAAGCAGACTGGGGGAGGAGGCGCACCACGTGTTGGACAGCTTGACTTGTCACAAAAATATGTATGATAGATAGGAATAACAGTTGACAGAATGAGCGTGAATAGAGCCATGTAGCCTATAGCTTGGCGACTGTCATATATGCACATTTTAATGAGTTTCAATAGCGTGACCAGTATCTGCTTTCAATTTACGCCATGCTTGCCAGCTGGCAGACTGCAACTATGGACAAAATCTATGTATGGGCTGGCGCTTGGTAGCAGCGAGCAGCCAGGGACACGATACAAACTCCCCAACTCCATCCAATGGATACCTAAGACTGTTGTTCTCAGGTGAAATGCCTGTATATATACTGAACCGTAGCAAGTTTGATGAAATGAAATGAAAGGTCTATAATAACGATTAAACATTGGGGTATTTCGTAGTGAGCAAATGTGACAAAAGGAATGCATGAAGCAGTATCGATCAGACATTGAAAACGGATGACTTTTCTTTTATAACAAATGCGTGGCTTCGATGCTTTAGTTTTGTGGCCATTCAAGATCGTTTGACTCGATTCCAAAGCCTTTTCACAGCACCGCTATCGTGTTCTTGGTGATCTTCCCACTGATCAAAAGCAGCAAGTTGCCTCTCTATGCTCTGTTTCGGGTTTCCACCACGAGAGTATAGGGCTGGACTCGGGACAGGTTCGTCACGGCTCGGGCCCCCGTGGCTGTTGCCCTGCTTCCAGCCATAGATCTGGTCCTCGCTTTGCCTAAGATCCGGTCTGGTCAAGGTCATGCGAAGCGTCATCTCTCGACTTGACATTGTATCCGGCATGTATTTGTCCATCTTGGAATGGGAAGAGTGTTCGATACTATTCCTCACAGATCGAACTTGATGTGCCCTGTCATATAATTGAGGTGTCTTTG
Source organism: Fusarium poae (assembly GCF_019609905.1). Classification (NCBI taxonomy): domain Eukaryota; kingdom Fungi; phylum Ascomycota; class Sordariomycetes; order Hypocreales; family Nectriaceae; genus Fusarium; species Fusarium poae. The sequence continues at coordinate 1,916,555 of NC_058399.1, forward strand.
GAGAATCAGGTTCGGCTGCTGAAGCGTCATCACTGTATTTGGATGATCGATCATCCTCCAGGAAGCTGCGCAACCTGTCTTGTTGATGAACCGTATTCTTGCCGAACACTCCCGTCTGAGGCCTCGACCCTCCGTCTTTGGAAAAGAACCCGAACTCGATAGCTTCGTCAAACTTTTGCGGTGATGCCAGACATTCTCGCAGTTTCTTCCGGGCCTCAGGGTCTTGATAGTGAGTTGCAGCAGGATCGATTGGGGATGCCAAGGGCGAAACCATACTCTGCCTGTTGGCAGATATTAACGACAATGTTCGAGCCCTCGACTTCTTACGGCCGTGGCCGAAAGGGCCGATAACGGAGCTGCGCGATACGGGGGGAGCAGCAGCAGAAGTCGGGGAAGGTAGAATTTCCTCTTGTGTAAGTCTGTCGCAGGCCATAGATGGCCTTCCGAATGGCAGCTTGTTGATAGATAAATGACGACGAAATGAAGGCCTTCGGCTCTTGTTGGGAACCGGTACCTCCTCGCGCAGGCCGATGTGATAGTCATCTAGATACAGACGAAGATCAAGTCCCTCTTCATCGTCCAGCCATCGGAAGCTATCGTAGAAAGAATCCGGTCTTGTCGTTTCTGAGCTTGATGCCGATTTATCATTTTGCCGTGGCAGCATGCTGGAGTACGACGATCGCCCACTGGATAACCTTGGGCTTGGGATTGGGGACTGCAACATGATATCTTGTGGATGCCACTCAATACCAGTCTTATCTGGCAGGTCCTCTGTGCTCTGACTTGGGGTTTTCTGTGATTGATAGGCGAATAGAAGCTCCTCGTCTGTGAGATGTCGGCGCTTTATCTTTTCGGGCAGATTGGCGTAGAATTGTTGGTCTGTAGAAGCAATACGTGGTCGATCCAAGTGGTGTAAAGAAGCATCCGAAGTAATAGGCCTTTCTTGGGGCTCGTAGCTTCTTCTAGGCCTTGGAAGTGATGACCAGGGTGTGAGGAGTTGATCCTGTCCGACGCTCCCGGATCGCTGATGTCGTCCCAAGTCAGGAGAGTGGGCCAATTGTGATCGCTCGATAGTTGAGAAGTACTGGAAAGGGAAGATATTTAGTATGAAGTAACAGAACTATGTGAAGGAACCAATATTGAAGCAAACAATAAATATAAGGCACATAAAACCATGAAAGGGACTCCCTAGTTCTTAAAGGTACGAGAGAGGGGCGAAACTGGAATCGGAATGGATATGCCTCAATTCAGGAACGAAGCGGTAGAGCTAGGGCAGTGAGCCGTCAACTAATGGCTCGTGGGGCACGACTCGAATGTGTCTTGGGGTGTATGACGCCTGGTGATTGTCGGGCGCACAAGCACGTTGATACATGGATCGTCCAGGAACTGCAAGTCCTGGGCGCCATCACAACGCCTCTTTGGGGGATGTGATTGCTGAGCGAAGGAGAGCTCAGCTTGGTACTGGGTCCTGCACAAGATACCGGGGGGGATCGGCCAATGGGTAAGCACTGAACCCACCGAGTGCGTGGAGCCGCCAGAACGGCCACCGCTCGCCAGGCTAGACAGGCAGGGCAAGGTCAAGGCTGTTGCGGTGGGACGGTGGGTTCTGTTGGCGATTACTGACGGTCCCCCGGCTCCTCAAGGTCCCCTGGGTTTCTGGTTTTTGGTGGTTGCAAGTGACCCTGGTAAGTCCAAAAAGGAGGATCCATCCATTTTAGACGCAGGTCGAATTCAACCTTGCCAAGTCATGATGATTCGGGGACGCTCTACCTGAGCCGGACTCCACGACTTAACCCATAGAAGAAGAGAACAGACACTTGTCGATGTGCAAAACTCTGTTCGTAGCGAAGAAAGGAGTGATGATTGCGGATTGGTATGGCAATGACAACGACAATCCGTTGACCGCATATCTAGCGGTTTAGACTTTCGCTTACTGCTCCCTTACCGTCGTAACGAGGAAGACCAGCAGAAACAAAACATGGAACACAACGGACGAGATCCGCAGACTAATGAGAGGTATGAACTTACTTTCCGCTGTATCGTCGGTGGGAGAGACTCAAATTCTTCCCTTGTGATCGTTGTTGAAGGTCGGTTATCTGGCGCCGGAGGTTGGAGATCAGAAGAGACCCTCGGGTGTTTGACAGAGTCGGAATTGGCACTTGGACTGCGTCGCCATTGAACAAGATGACTGCGTGAAGACGATGGACGTCGGTCCGACGTTGATAAGCCGTCGTCGGGGAAAAGACATTCGGTGTCAATCGCACTGAGGCGGTACTGTTGCGAATTATATCGTAGACTGTCACGACCAGGCCGTGCATCTGGCGGGACACGCAACCCGATCTGCTCCTTCCCGGGCCGCGCAGGCGGTGGGTAAGGCTCGAAGCCATTGTCCATCGTGGTAGTCGTCATAGCGGTGGTCGCAATGCTCATAGGACGTGATGGCAGCAAAAAGCTAAGATCACCGAGGCCTTGATCCTGATCCTGATCCTGATCCTGATCAACATGATATGTGAAGTCGCTAGTGTCGGGCTTTGTGGGAACACGGCGTTGGCGTTGCGGCTGCAGTGGTGGCTTTTGGCGCTCTAGTTGGGAATGCATGTTTTGGATATCGTATGCATGCGCATGCGAAGATTCTGCATGTATGCGGCCCTTTGTGTGATTTGGCTGATTTGTGTAATGATGTAGAGGTCTGGGATGAAGACGATGAGATAAACTTTCAGGACAAGAATCGAGGGTCTCGCTGTCGAGAAAGCTCATAATATCATCCAGGGCGCCTGGACCCTGATTGAAGAGACTACTGCTATCTCTCATGCTCATGCTATTACTGTCAATAGACTCCGTTGGCGTGCCCGGATTCGGCCAGTAACCGTCGCTCGACCGAAGCCTTGAGTCCAACGCTGCGAGCCCATCACCCTGGCCCATGACGAAGTCAGGTCGTGGGTATTATTGGGTTACAACAGGAAATGCAGCAGGGTTGTCGCAATGTCGACAGGGAGTGGTGATGAGACGACAGGATTCAGAGTAGACTAGTCAACGTTGATCATGGGATGAACTGGAAAGGAACGGCGATGCAAGGTCCACTGCTGTCAAGTTGGCCCCCCGCAGGCCACTCCCTCGGTCGCCCTGGTCTCAATGGAAGTTCGATAGATAGGTAGGTAGCAGTCGGTTGAGCGATCGGATGTGGTTGATGGCAGGCTGGTGAAAGTGAAGAAAAGTGCGGGTTCGATGAGTCGGTTCGAGTCGGTAAATCGTGGGGAAGCTTGAAGAAAAGATATTAATACTTCGCGTACTTTTTTTCACTCGAAATTATTCAATGGCTTGAATAGGTCATCGTCATAGGTGATTGCAGTTCCCGAAGTCGTCGCCAAATCGTCGTCAAGTGCCGTAAAACTAAGACTGATGATGGGGCGGGCACGATATGATAGCTCAGGTACTTCTGAGCACTACCTGACGTTACCAACTCTGCAGCAGTAGAGAGTCCCTCTACCAGATGGGAACCAAGCCAAGCCCAGCTAATAGGAAATAAGGTAACAACAAGTTGGAAGCGAGAGCGCGGCGTCAAATTCAATCCTGTTCGGGACCTCGTCTTTACCAATCACTCGAAAGGTCCGTCGGGCAGAATAAGCTTCCGACAGCGATTGAGCGTTGAGGCGTGAGGCTTGAGGGTACTTGTCCGAGGGTTAGAGTAGAAACGACCGAGAAACAATTGACAATCGACGATTATTTGATGGCGCTTTTGATGGCGTTGAAAAATCCAAGCTAGTACCTGAAGTTTGCATATGATACGACAGAAAAAGACAACAAAAGAGGAAAGACAACGAAAATCAACAAGAGAGAGAGAAAGGAGACAACTGTCTGCTCCGTCCAGATACCAACCTGGTTTTAATTGAGTACTAGAGGTACACAGGCAAGATGAGTAGGGATACCTAACTAATTAATAAACTTGGTGCATTACCCCATCTCCATAGATAATATAATACCCAGACAGTAACAATTATTAGAAGCTCAGTCCAAGTGTCCCGCCGCGCCGTGCCGTGTCCTGCGCTGTGCTGTGCTGTCCTCCTCTTTGTGGGCGCAAGTTCGGCATCACTCCAGATTTGTATAATAGTGCAAGGATGACACGAACATGTTTTTACTTGAGAATCACGGCGGTGCTTCAGAATATGTCGATGGCCGTTCTGGCCATCCCATTTCATCCTATCAGCCTTCGACCCTCGATCCCTGCAAGCATCATTTTAATACGGTATTCTAGAAATAACTCGGTACAATTGCCAACTCCTGGGTAATAACTGAGTATATGTGTATACCATCAACGCATTTAGGCCGATATTCACCGTTTTTGCAACCTTCCCACAGTCGAGTTGCAGTCGCCAATTGTGTCAGTTGGCGCATTCATGTTTGCTGTTCAACGCCAACTCTGTTTAGCTTATAAGCTAGCAATGCAACCGGAATCCCAAGGTCCCGGGCAGACATTCGTTAGGCCCGAAACTACTGCACTGCACGGTACCTGACTGGGTGTGAAGATGCTGACCGATCTAACTAAACCCAGCCCAGGCATCCGTACATCTGTGGACGTTGAGCTAGGTATCACCATAACCATAGTCCGGCTTCTGGGTGGCTGTCCACTGTAACGAGCCCCCCCGACTCTTGTGGTTTAGTCCAGTTTGGGTTTAGCTGATAACAGCGCTACGGGACCAATGCACGACCGTAACCGTTACTCCAAAGGCTTAAAACAAAAACCCGCAATTCATCGGACCTTACTCTTGTCACATCCATCCACAAGTGAACGAACAGCACACAACAACAGCAATGATGTAGCAGTACGCGGGAGGATCATATATGCATACATACCTACCTGAAGCGCTCTAAAAAAGCAAACATGCGCAGATCCACGTTCCCTGCAACACGGGAGGAAAACGTGTCGCTCACTACGGCCCAATTTTTCGACGCGCACAATGCAACGCAACGCAACGCAACGCAAACCAAAGTATCGCACAAAGCATTACACCAGTTGTCATATCATTTGAGAATTATTGTCTGTGTCTCTTTATCTCAATGACAAGGTTGCCACGTCAAGTTGGTCAATGTGATAAGAAATCCGTCAATAAAACCTTGAGACTGATTAATTAACCAACAACATATATCCTAGCTTGACCAGACTCCGTCTTTCTGGTATCGATTATCAAAGCTTCTGCCCTAGCCTATTTCCAGCTTGCATGTCGCCTGTCAAATATCATCGTCACCTCCACAAGAGACTTTTTAGTAGATTGGCAACCTCAAAACTAAAGTCACAAGGCACTGCTGATGCCCATCACTACCATACTTCAACTAGTCTGTCCCTTTCTGTTGCAATTGTCAGATTTGCATGCAACGCTATCATGATGCAGGGGGTACAGACTGCTAATCTGACAAGCAGGGATTTATTGCCATTCAAATCTGTTTAAGCGACATGCTTCCATCCACCACAGAACTGCCAATGCCAAGACCCTTGAATCACCTAAATATCACAGCACAGTTTTGCCGCCGGCCAACGTATCTCTTTGAGGGATCTGACCCGAGCTCGTAGCATTTGTTCTGAAGATCTTCGGGGAGCCCGCCGAACTAAGTGGACGATGGCAGGCTGGTTAGACCAATCTGGACATCATCATTCAGCCCAACGTCAACTTCAACATCAAACGATGCAAACTCCTGCAACACGCATATACTGTGCCGCAGCAATGCCTGGCGTTGGAGAACATCAAAGATCAATGACAGTGTGTCCTCTATATCATCATCTTGGTTAATATGTACCTACCTGGTGGTGTTCGTAAGCCTCACGAACCGGTATTGTTGGATCCGCTCTAATAACTCGGCAATTCAAACCCCGAGCATATTACAACAGCCATGCAATCTCACGCAGTGATTACCATGAGGCAAACGTAGCTGGCCGTGCAAGCTTTCCGACTTCACGTTGCCACAGGTGGTACAGCCATGTTTACATAGATAGCATGCAGTTACAACCCAAGAGCCCCAGTGCAACACTCGCAGGGCATTTATACGAAGTACAGCGGGTAATACGATTCATGTGTATTGTAAGCGTCATCGTGGTTCCAATTCTAGGGATCTTGATACGAACTTGTCGAACTCTATTGTGTTTGATACCTTAAAGGTTCGGGTTCTGACGAGTAGTTATCAGACATGTTTGAGTATGATAGGAATATAGAAGTCTGGCTTTCAAGTCAGGGCCTCTCGTGGTGGCTATCAATTACAGAAAAGGCTGCGTCTGTGTAAGTCAGTGTAACTGATGTTCTCTGCATGTTATATTTTTGGTCTAAACAAGTGCCTCATTGCGATCGGTTGTAAGTCATGGTCCACTTACTTTATGACATGAACATGATGATATATCCCTTTTCAACTGCGTTGGTTCTGCACAAGGACGAAACGTTTGCCTTTGACACTCGATATGCACTGCCGAGTGTCACTTTTCGGCAACATCATCGGCCCAAGTGCGGATTGCGCGGCTTTGTTGATTTAGAAAACGCATACTCAGCCCGATCACGGATCAATATCCACATGAGTACTAGAAAGACGATGCGGTGTAATAAATATGGAGATGAAGCTATCATCGATGGATATCGTATGCAGTCTAGTTGTACAGATACATATACCTGAAACTGTTTGGCCGAGTGTGGATCACGGCAGGAGGGGAGAAGCACAGACGATGCGGGCTTCAAAGTTTGCTTCCAGACGCCCTAATACGTATTCCGTAGCACATTCGTGCATCTTATGGGGAAGTATATGCTAGATCTATTGTACACGTGCTTTTAAAGGTCGGTGGAAGAATGGCTGGTGTGAGGACCAACTATGGTCCCTTGCCAAGGCGCTCAGCAAATCAACAAACTATAGCTAAAACAGGCAACTCCTTGGATGCCAAAGTGAGGGCAGGGTCCAGCTTTTAGACTAGCACGATTGTGTGATGTGGGAGGAACAAGTCAGTAGCATTCAGACTGAGTCGTGTAGTGAGCACCAGCAGACCCCAGAGCGCAATTCTAGGTACCTATCCGAGGGCCCAGATTCAACAACGACCTATTGATACTGTGTTCTTAAGTGTTCTGTCTAGGCTCGGATTCAGGTGAGGTAGTGCAAGGGTTTTACAGGACCATTTCTTGGCCAAAACAGTGAACCTGCAGAGAGAATAAGGGCTTTGTTCGACGTCCATTCTAGAGTATCTGGACTGAGCGACGGTCTGCGGGCAAGCTACATCCGATTGCGGAGTCCAAGTGCAAAGTGGTTTTGGCCTCAATTTCCAACCAGCATGCGCTCATTGATAATCGATAGGCAGGTAAATAACTAAACGATATAACGGTTGATGTTGAATTTGACATTCGACAAAAACACGTGAAGGAGAGACGCGACATGTCGTTCATTGGATCCAAGCTCGCATCCACTTTAGGAGCTTGTTCAACCAATAAGAGACGTCATAGCACGACACCTCTTGATTCAGCCTCGAGGAGTCTTCAGCCTTTCTCACCAACCTAGAAACCCGTTCAACCTCAAGAAGAAGCAGAAGCTCGTTCATACCCTATCGCATTAAACTTTACCACGCTGTAACCTAATTATTTGTATCACTGAATCATGCTCAATCCCCGCTATTTTGATTGATTAGACGTTTGGTTCTGCCGTTTACTCTTCCACTTCTACTGTTATTCTTGATACCCCAGTCCAGTCAGTACCTTAGTACACTCCTCCCATGACATCGGAAAAGATGCCGCTCATGCTGGACAATCCCATGCCAGTGGATCTCAATGACGTTGATGACCTTTTCGGCGATGCTGTCGGTGTCGGTGTCGGTCTTTCTCTGCCGGAGCGGGCACAAAGCAAACAGCTTCAGCAACGGATGGACGACATTAGGATTCGAGGGTGTTGCCAGTATGAATACCCTAACTCACTTACTACCAAACGACTAACACGCAATAGAGCGGTAGCGTGGTCAAGGACAGGCACAATCGCCAACATCACCTCCGATGGTCAAAATGTCGAACTTCGTTACCTACGACGTTCTCCAGATGATGGTTCTTGGGACCTGAGTGACCCTACCACTTGTCCTTTTGTCAATGGTACTCCGGCAGTCCCCATTGTTCACTTGACATGGGCTGGCACGAGTACTCCAGACCTGGCTGTAATTGATGCAGCCGGTCGTGTCACTATCGTTAGCTTCTCCATCTCTCTCAACCATCCCTTTGTCCAAAGAAAATGGGACGCTGATCCGATTGATGATGTCCATGCCATCGTCGGTGCTTATTGGCTCACAGTTGCTCCTTCAAATCAACAGGTATGTCTATCTGACTTTTTTTGCCTTGAATCATTTCTTAACCGTGACATGAATAGTCCTACAATATCATGTATGGGCCGGCCAACAAACAGACCAACGGATATACTTATGAAAGCTCATTCGTTCACCATGGAGGACCATCTCATCCCAGCCCGGCCAAGAGCGCTCTGTTGACAATCACTACGCATGGTGTTCTCAGGATGTTCTGGTCACAAAACAACAGTCGAGTTGAAGAGACAACTATCGAACTCGAAAGTATAAGCGCTTCTGATGAACTCATCACACATGCCGCTTTCACGTCTGAAAAGAGTAAGTCTATCTGATTCCCAGCTTGTCCCAACTGTTGTCATTAACAATTAGTAGAATATTTACTCCTTGCACTTGCAACAACTTCAAAACAATTGAGACTCGTCAAGATCGAGATCCATTGGGGTCAAGCATCTCAAACGGACAAAGTCCCAGGGAGACCTGCAGGAAACCTGAGCCCGTCTTTGGTGGAGAAACACTTGGCTACTACAAACTGGCTCCAGGGTGGCCCTAATGATTCGAGTATTGACACATCAATGATCGAGCTCTCCCATCTAGAGGTTCTTCCCTCTATCTTGGATAATACTGGCAAGAATCCCACGTCACCTATGGTCATCACAGTCAAGTCGCGGACCCCTAGTGAGGGATCTTACCAGGCTGCACAAAGTGTTCTCGACCGTTGGGAGGTTGTTGAGCAACGGCAGAATTTATCGTCAGCTTGGGAGCAGCTTGGGAGCCGACGAAATAGCATTTCCTCGGAACTGCCTCCTGTCACGCAACTGCGCAAGGTTGCACCTATCGCATCCAACAAAATTGTCGTTGCGTTCCACACTCTCACTTTCGGCAAGATCTTGGTGCTCGCTTTCGCAGACGGCACGGTAGAGTACCGTGATCGACTAACCTTTGACGAAATATACACAAATCAGGAATTGAATAAGATCATGAACCTTCGACAAGTTGGCTGGACATTTACAGACGAAGGGCCATGTAAGTCGCCCGCCTAATCCCTATAGTCATAGCTAACAGTATTCACAGGTCAACAAATCGCTTTCTCGCCCACATATTGCTCGATGGTGCAAATGGGCGAAGACGGCAAAATCAAATGGACTAAGCTGCACTACCTTCATGGTGATATTGGAAATTCGATGCAAGACGGTATGTCCATTCATACATATGATTACCAACACACCTAACCCAGTCACAGCCAGTTATGCTGGTAGTATTGCTGCGCTATGCGTCACTGCTGCGCCAGCCATGTTTCACCAGAATAATTACGACGATATACTTGCCATTGTGAGGCCGTATACAATAAAAAAGAGTGTGTATTTATTCCAGTCATCGCTATGTATATCACTAACACAACGCAGGGTTTGTCCAAGACTGGGTCACCGAGCTTATTAGGATCCTTAAAATTCAGATCGACTACTCAGAAGACACACATCACGATTCCCTTGTTCGAAATGGCTCTCTACAGTACTGCCTCAGTATCATGAACGCACTTGGATTCCGCGGAGATTGCAGCCCCCGGTCCTTCCTGGGCAAATTCTCCATGCTCTTTCTGAACGTCCGGAACGTGGTCGTTCTTATCACTATTGCCAGCAACACGCCTGTTACGGTCAGAGAAAAGCTCAGTCCTTTGGACGAACCTGGTAAGTTATAGCGGACACGGTACGCAGATTACTGGCAGCTGCTAACACAAATACAGAGGTCATGGCGACGCTTGTTGGCTGTGCAAAGTGGGCACTTGATTTGATCGCCTGGCTCATGGACTCTCTCTTTGAGCTTATGAACGACAGCCATTTTCAATCACTATTGACTCGGGAGCGCTTCCATGAGGTGGCTTCTTATCTCCAAGAGAAGAATAACGTTGCTCTTCATTTCTTAATGAGCTCATCCAGTCGAGGATTCCTTTCAGCAGTCTGCCGAAGGCTGACACACTTGGAAGGATTGAGTGGCCGGGCCATCGAGTTCTACAGGAGGCAATCAGCTGTTGTCGAGGGTGCTTCGGGAGGCAGGGCGGCCCCTCAGCTACAACAGGCATATCAAGCAATGCAGCAGGTGACATCTTCCGCACTTGTCAAGGTTTCCGAGGTTGAAACGCTCCTCACCGAGCTCAGCACGGAGATACGGCAAGCCTACCAGATTTTCTTGCCAAACTTTGTCAAGAGTCAGCAGAACGCACCGCAGGGAAAGCAAATCGATTTGGCGGTCAAGTCGACCCGTTCGCAGATAGAACTCTCCATGCTTCTGTCAGGATCACCCCCTTCGGCGTTTATCCAGATTATCAAGAAGTTCTTCGCCACAGACCTTCCGTCGTTTCGAAACGCTGTAGATCCGGGCCGACTATTCTTTGCAAATTACGATCTTCTCGAGGTCCAGGATGACGAACACAGCTTGGCAGCGAAGAAAGCACGGGGCATGCTTTATGTCGATGTATTCAAGCGGATGCAGATCAGACCCTCCCCCAACAAACAGTGGAGGCGCTGCTCGAGGTGCACTGCTGTGATGGAGGATATCTTTGGAAGTAGACCTGGGTTTACGTTTGTCCTGGCACAGCAGCGCAAATGTTCTTGTGGAGGGCAATGGACATTGCTTCCCAAGGGGACCGTTGCGTGAGTCAATTATGGATAAAAGGCGTTTATATTGGTTGCAGAAACTGGTGCATGGTGTTGCTGAAATGGAAGTATATCACGAAATAGTCTCATAATACAGAAGCTTAGGAATACGCATAGTTCACTTTTTTGGTAGGCCACTACAATATCGTGCTTTTTTCTCCTTTCACAGCAATGTATTAACTAGTATATTCCTTCTGGTGTATCTCAATGAGTGATTAGTAGTGTTGGCTCAACTCTCTATCTGATGATCATCATGCCTACCTTCATTGAAGGTCTGTTTCAGCACACATCTTCGCTGGTATTCCAGGTTGCTGGTACCTGTCACCTGCCACCTACTGGTGCGTGTCCCTGATCGAGGGTCTCGGCTAGTGTTCTCGACAGCAACTTTCTGCATAGCCATGTCTTACTAACCAGGGGCAACACATGGTTGTCATTGTGCCACCCCAACCCTAACAGCCTCCAGACTAAAACTCAGTCTCCGATACGAGAACCGTTTCTGAAGTCATCTGACAAACTAGCATTAGACCACCTTGCGTTAACCAAGTTCGTCGTGCCCTCGTATGTCGTGCATTGAAAACATGACACGATTCATGGCCAACGCGAAACGAATACCCTATAACAGCCCGACTGTATCAAGCATCGACTACTTGTTTTCAGAGAGAGGCAGCCTGTCAGCCCCCCATACCCCATGGGAAATTAGGATGTGATGGTGCCAGACTTGGTTTGGAGCAGTCGTCACAACAGCAACGATAGCGCCTCATTAGCTGATGTGATAAAAAGGAGTGTATTTAAGAAAGATCGATCTGCAATCAACAACTGGTACCGTCACAACTCCAAGCGCCACCTAATTTCGAGTCAGTGGGGGTTATCCAAGGTCGGTAGTTACATCTGCTGTCCTTTCAAGCACGTTTTCAATGTGCCATTGTGTGATAAAGCTGAAGCGTTACAGTGATTGTGTAAGAACTGTAAAGATCTGCGGTTCATGGTATTACCACTTGGACTGGATGTGAACGTTTCAGGACAAGTCTGCTGTTCAAGGTAACTTGGCTTGGTCTTGAGTTGCCAGGCACAAGCACAGATACCCTGTACTAAAATGTACCCCTGTCGTGATGATGTGCATCTTTATTAGACCAAGTGACTACAATGCTTGGCTTTCAATAGTGTTGGATAATTTGTGATCCATCTGTATGATAACGACAGTAGGCCAGGTCTTCCATCTTTGTATACATTACCATGAGAACAAATAATCATTCATCGCTAGAATCATTTACAATATCATCATCGGCTGTGTCATCCTCGACTGCCGATGACCCTGCCTGTCACGACAATAGAGTTCGAGCCAGTCGTGATCCGGATCTAAGGGAAGACCCTGAAAACGGACAGAGAATAGGTGTGTAACAAGGGACACCCTGCGATTCGAATCCGTTGTAACACTTGGACATTATCATCAGTCCACGAGATTTCAGCCTGTTGTTTTAGTGAACATGTTAAACAAGAGCCAAAGATGGAATCTCCTTTTAACAGGGCGCTTACTGAGAATTTAGTGCCCTCATCGCCAGTCATTCATAGAAAGCACAATCATTAAAGCTGTATAAAAAGAAACGGAGCTAGTCTGGAGTTGATACTTAATTATTAGATCATTCATGAATATTTGCTAGGCGCTAAACGCAACCAGTTGTGACCCATTTTGTTTGGTACTCTATAGCTCATTTGATACTCTTTAGCACCTCATTCGCTAAACTAGGGGCGCTACTTGAACCCCTGGATCATGAGGCGGTTGAGCTGAATGTGTTGCCGGAGAAATCAATGTTGTCCTGGCATCATACTCTGTCTGTACTGTATATACCTAGGTACCTATACAAGACGGACTATTAATGGCAGTGGTACTTTTAGACACGGAGAATTTAAACTTGTGCATGGTAGAAAAAAAAGAAATAAGAAAAAGAAGAAGAAAAAAAAAAAAGAGTTTCCATCGTTTAACGTGCGGTTACACGCATATGCACAGAATCGTGGAAACGTTTCGATAGCCGCCGCCTTAATCTAACGGTAACACAATTTTCCGCCTCGCATCAGCTTTATTTTTCTAAAAAGAGGACGGCATGTGACTCGAAGAGGCCAAGGACATGCTTGAAATTCCAAATTTGGCATTATACCCTTGCGCCTGCCTTGTTCACATCTCGGCCTTTGAACGACAATGAGCAATTGAGCTACCTGAGGCATTGGTCACATATCGATCCATGACAAGATCGTTTCTCTCGTCCCATCTGGCCAACGAGACGAGATGAAGATATAGGGGACTTTTATGAGTCTAATTGAACGTGTCTATGCGCACTTGGAAAGGAGAAGAGTGATCTTCAAGACTTGGAAGGTGGTATCATGATTTGTGCCATAATCATCCACTATGAACCTAGGTAGGATTATAAAGCCTGAAATGGATTGAATGCCGTACCGCTCTTTGCGCGGCGCATGTAATTGGATCTTGTATCACCTCTAATATCAAGGTAGTACAGGCCGCTTCCCCCTGAAGGCTTTGTTATAGTAGCGCCTAGAAAAGGGCGCTAGTGCAGGTACTTTACGGCAAATCCCCCCCAATGGATCCCTTCCGTTGGTCACCACCTTCACCAGAACACCCTGGTTGTTTAATTGCAATTGGTTAGGCGATTAACCTTTCAGGTACAGAAATGCTTTGACTGGTTCATTGAGCGGCTATTAACTGTTGGGTTTTATTTCCCTTTGTTTTCCCATGATCCAATGCCATGCGAGTGTGTGATCTTGGAAAGTCAGCTCTAATATCAAGCCTCACCATTCCTTTTGAACCCTCACATGAGATTGGGAGATGCAGTTTGCCCCTCACATAATGATCGATCGGCCTTACAAAGTAAACTTACCTACGACCTTGCGGGGGTTTAGTGCAGGGGTACCTTCGTCATCATCGAATCGAATCCATGCCCCTTTTCCTAAACTAATTCGAGCTAAGCTTAGATCAAATGAAAACATTATTGGACCCCTGACCTTACAATCAACCGCCTAGACTACCTAAACTACTATCGTGCATAGTACCCAGCCATCGCTCCAAGCTCCTGTTCCCTTCGCTTCGTTCCTCTCCCAGGGGCCAAATTTCTCTTCTTTCCCTTCCCTCACCCGTTGCTGATGATTGACCGACGCGCCTTATTCCGGTGATAAGACACCATCTACCTACCAACTGTACAGATTATACCACTTGTACAAAGTACTACCTGTAACTTATACCTGGCTTACTGGTGTGTCTGCGTCTGTGTCTGCGTCTGTGTTGCGTCGTGTCGTGCGACACACACCCTCTTCCGTTACAACCTCACCCCCACTCCTCACGCCTCTCTACCGTTCTCTCACTTCGCCCGCTCCTCTTACCGCCGTCCAAGACCAAGACTTGCTGTAAAGCGTCCTTTTGGTCCTGTGCTGTGCTTCGTAGCCTACTGGCGAGGACCGGTCGGTATATCTTCCAAATATGGAACCCGCCCTGGCTGCTTCCGCTCCGGGGTCTGGAGTAACGGAGCCTTCTGCATCTTCTGATACTCGTTCTGATACCAAGACACCTCCTGGCGCATCTGCAACTTCTGCTGCTGCAACCTCAACCTCTTATTACCCTGTCGATAATAACGCCGACTCTCGTCCGTCCTCTTCAGCATCGAGCCATTCGTTTCAACTCCAAAAACAATCAAACGTACCCGCTCCCGGTCCGCCATCTCCAGCAACTCTCGCTCGATCTCAGACGGCCGACGTCCTGCCCGGCTCGTCCTCCGTCCCCGGCCCCGACTCTGTCACCTCGCCTTCTGGTTCTGTTCAATCTTCTGGAGGCTTCATCAAGCGCAAGCCTCTCTCCTCGTCGGCATCGGCGATTGCTCTGCGCTTCTCGTCATCAGGATCACCTGTGCCGTCGCCCATTGACTTGCCATTGCCGAGCCAAAGGTTCTCTAGACCTGAACTTATCGACAGTCCTACCTTCTACGAATTTTCTTCCGCTTCTCGCAACGGGCCGCAAACCGCCCAGTGAGTTCTGCCCTCAACCATATTCTTTGTTTCTTTGTCGTCATGTCTCATATGCCCAACTTGTCTCCCCGGGTTTCCCTTGCAGATAGCGTTGCTGACCCGAATTCCTCTCTAGAGCTCCCGACGTCAACCTGGCGTCCCTTGCCGCGACAACCCCTGGAACACAGAACATTCCTGGACACAGCCCTACTGCCTCCAGCTCTGACTTCTCAGATGTCCTGGATGGGTATGACGATTTGATATCCGAATCTAAATCAGAATCTGGACCAGACGTTACCCGTGAGACTATCCTTGATGGGAGTGACACAGAAAACGATAACGACGAAAACGAAGACAAGAAAACCAAAAATATTGATTCGAGGGACAAAGAAATTGCCATTGTTCCCAACCCCGCTGAGCCAACACAGCCAAAAGACCACTCTGAAGTTGATGCTCAAAGAGCTCAATCGCCTTCATCCGATAATACTATATCACACCCGAAACTGGCCCCCGCTCCCATGTTTGTTCCAAAGCCAGCACCGCCCCATCTCAAGCTCGACAAGGTCACAATTGACGTTGCGAACTACGACTCATCACCGGATGATCCCCATTCACCATCGGGCCAAAATACACCATCGCCCCAGCTCAACAAACCTTTGCCCAAGTCGCCAGGCCAGAACTCACCGTTTGCTTCTCTCTTCAACTGGGCAGCGCCCTCACCTTCACCTTCTGCGACGGAATTTTCGTCCGCATATTCGCCGTTATCTCCTTCAAAGTACGGCGCAGCCAATGATACGGTTAGCAACCCTCAACCTGTCGATCAAGAATATGCCGCCAGTGTAACGGATATCTTGACCTATCGTAACTCATACTCATTGGTTCTACAGTCCCCCGCTTACGCACAAATTGACGAAATGGAAGACGAACTGAAAGCCATCAGCGCCGAGCTGGCAAGCTCCATTCGGCGCGAAATGGACCTGGAAGACCTGGTAGACCGGCTCCAGGAACAGATAAACAACCCTCAGGCCCCTGGTAAGAGGTCAAGCGATTACTACTCCGACTCGGGTTACAGCTCGGCAAAGTTGAGCGAGGCCGAGCCGAGTCGAGAGGAACTTGAAAAGGTTCAAAGGAGGTCTGAACAAGAGAAGGCTTCGATCAGATTAGAACTCACAAACAAACTCCAAGATGAGAGGGGGAGAAGAAAAGAGCTTGATCAGCAGATCAAGTCGCTTGCTGAAAAGGCGTCGCAAGTTGACCTTGCCCAAATGAACAACCAAGACGCTAGCGGACGATTAAAGGATCTTGAGACCACCTGCGGCGACCTCAGGAGGCGATTGTCGGAGGAGCGTGTTGTCAAGAACAACTTTGAGGACCTCATCAACGCTATCCGAGGAGAGCTTCACGAGGCCACCAGCGAGCGAGACAACCTCCGCGACGAGGTTGTTCCTCAGCTAAGGGCTCGTGTCGAGGGCCTTGAGATTGAGGCTGCTGAATACTCCAACTTGACCTATGAGTCTTCAAAAATGCAGCAGGAGCTTCACATGCTGAGGAAGGAATACGACGTGCTGCGAAGCGGATCAAGACCTGGTTCCCCTACGCCGTCGCTCAATAACACTCGCATGTCTCGTGCCATGTCTGGTGGCTTCGGTGGCGGTCTTGCCAGATCCAACTCGGTCGCCACTGGCTCGTTCCGTGGCCAGCGTCCTTCAGGCCTGTCCAGATCTAACAGTGTTAAAAACGTGCAGACCGAGTCCAGAGAAGCACTTTCGGAGAGATTAAAGGATGTCGAGGCTCAGAGAGATGCCCTCCACAGCGCCCTGAAGAACCTTCTCGACCGTCAGGAGTTCCAAAACCGCGAAAACGAGAAGAAGATTAGAATGTTGCAGAACGAGCGGGAGAGGCTCCTTTCAGCAAACCCACGCAAGGCCGGCTTCGAACGAGAAATATCTAACCTTCGTACTGAGATCAATGTTTTGCGTCGCCGAGCTGAAGATGCCCTTGAGCAGAAGTGGCAGGTGGAAAGCGGCCTTGGTGGTCTCAAAATGGATCTGGACAAGGCAGAGCAGGAAATTGCCCTACTTCGCGCTCTCTTGGAGGAGAAGGATATCCTTATCCCCCCCTCCTTCGCCCGTTCAAGTGGCTCAAGCACTGGCAGCAACTCATTCGGTAGCACACCAGTAACATCCGAGTCGCTTGCAAAGGCATACGACCAATTGAAGGCCGCCTATGCCGAATCACTTGAAAGAATCAAGGAACTCGAGAACGAGACCGGTGCGGATGAGAAGACCCAGCTTGCTGTCGAGCGTCTCGAGCACACTCTTTCCATTGCAGTCTCTGAGCGCGATGCCGCCAAGTTTGAAATTGACAGCCTCAGAAATCAGTACGAGACGACGAGCGAACTTGAGACCAAGGGTATCGAGAGTGAACGTGCTCTTGCCGATGAGCTCAACGACTCGGCCCGTCGGGTTGGAGAGCTCGCCTCTCAAGTCCAGCAGCAGCTTGCAGCTAATGCACAGCTCCGGGAGCGCCTCTCCAACGCTGTTATTCGAGGCGACAACGATCGCAAGAGCAACTCGGACCGCATTGCTGCCCTTCAAGTTAGCCTCAAGTCCATGGAGGAGAAGCTTATTGCTGCCCAAACAGCATCTGAAGATCGAGTTAACCGTCATGAGGAAGAGATTACTGCTATCCGCGACGCCCATAATGCTCAGCTCCAGCGCATGAGCAACAATGCCAGCTTCTATGGCCCTCGTTCTCCCAGTTTCCAGGCCAACCGCAAGCCATCACTGCTCAGCCCGATCTCGCCTCGATTCCCCGGGTCGCTCCGGTCCCCACGCTTGAGCGAGAAGTCCTTCGAGGAAGCTGCGCAGATGGAGGCACTCCGTCAGCGAGTGACTGAGCTGGAAAAGGCGCTCGAGGATGCCGAGAAGGATATGCAAGACGTCATTGCCAGAATGAGCACAGCTCAGATTGAGGTACTCACCCTTCAAGATGAGCGAGAGGCTGCTGTTCGTGAAACACGACGCCTTCAAAAACTCCTTGAGGAAGAGCGAGTTAAGTCTTTTGAGGACAGATTCAGGACGCTCAGTGGCAACGTCTAAAAGAGAAGGATTGAAGGAAAATAACAGCAAGACCACATTAATTGGAGTATTATGATGGGAGTACCTTTTACAGTTGGTGCTCGTAATGCATTTAGCGACCCGGAGTTGTTGCTTTTTACCTATTATCATTGTTCAGTAATGATTATCAGCAGCCAGAACGGCTGCGCACTTTCTACTCGGCTTTTTATCGAGTCTTGGAGTACTATTTTGGGTACTTATTCTGGTGGTAGTATCACCGCGTCTTACATACATACGCGTGCATTGGAAAAAGGAGCATTTGGGAAAGGATTTTTGGACACCTGGTTTACACCAAACACGATCCACAAAAGGGACGTGGTTTGTCAAGTATATGTAATGTTTTGTATTCTTGTTTGGCTATTGGTGAGGGATCGCGTGCCCGTTTGTATCATATAAGGATAGAAGGCCAGACAAGAAACTGTCTACAGCACAGTAATAAATGCTTCAACACATCCTCTCGAGTTATTCTCTTAGACTAGGGTAATTAGTGAATCATCCAAGAGTTACTTAAAGTCAAAGTACAAAAATTAGGCATTATTGCATAAACTCAAGTGTTTACATCTGTCAGACAATTATCCTACTAATTAATGGCTGAATATAAAATGTTGGAAACTACACAATAGGTATGACGCACCTTGATCAATCGTTTGTTGCGCTCATGTGATGGATGTTAAGTACAGTTGGCAGGTGGAACTAAGCCAATTTCTGCCGTTTGTTTGGCCCCCCTCGTATGCACTTGCTATTGAGGCTATCACCAAATGCGTTTGGAAGTTGCTATCCTATGCACCTTTTCTTTGTCGTTTGTGCACATTTTTTTTTTTTTGAATATGCTTTGGATCAACATCTTGTTTCTTACAAAGCATATGCATTCGGTGATTTTACATTTCTCAATCAACATTATCATCACCACCTCTTGTATTAATTCTTGTTGATCACGATGATATCTCTTAGGCATCACATCCTTTATTGGGTGATGTCGTTCTCGACCCTCCCCCTAGCCGCGCTCCGAAAGTATCTCACCGATCGTGGACTTATACCTGATATCCTCGACGATCTTGAATATCCCCTCGTCGGTCTGGTGTTTTATTTCCTTTCGCGCTGGAGAATGAAATTACTTGAAGATGCCAAACAGAGGACCGAGCAGGAAGTGCAATCTAGCGGTCTTGCCACTTCAGCTCAGCCAGAGAAACTAGAAAAAGAGTCGATTACAGAGACAAACGCCAACGGCAATGTCAACGCCAACGGCAATGGAAGCGGGAATAGCAAAAATGCGAGGAAGAGATTGACCAGAAGTCAAAGAAAGGCTCGTGGGCAGAATAGAAACAGCTCCAACCAGAATAGGAACAACTCGAACCAGAACAAGAACGGCTCAGCTCAGAACAAGAAGAACCCAAACCAGAACAGAAACGGCTCGAATCAGAACGGAAATGCGAGATCGAACAGGAATAAACCACCGGTACAGCTGAACCTGAACAAAATCTCTAGGAAGAGACTTCAGAAGACCCCTCCTATAAGCTGGGAGGGGTCAATCAGGCAAGCCGTGAGCTACTTTATTGAGCATCATCTAGAAGAATTGTACTTCCTCAGCCTCCTACTTCTGTTCACTCGTGAGAAACTTCCTGGACTTGAACAGAGTCCGGAAGGGGACTACGACCAGATGGTGGCACGAGTCTTGATAACCTTCATGGGTTTAGGCACTCTGGAACCGCTGAGGTGTTCTGTAAGTTTCTACTATCCGGTTTAAACGTTATACACCTGCTGACACAATCGTTCTTCTCTCTTGCAGCGATGGGATATCGAGGCTTGTGGTCTTGGAATGTTTACCTACTGTTGTGTGTTTTGCGACGAAGGTCCAGGCCCATGGAAATCTGCAGCGATGGGAGCCATTGGTCTCTGCTCGATAGGGGGACTAATCGAATGTATGCTTTGCGTCAAGATCGGCCACTGGGTTTGTTGGCCTGCGTTATGGTTGACAAGCGACAACCTCAGTGTATTCGACATGCTCGTTCGTATCTCGGCACTTGGCCCACTGATCGATATCGCCGAGACTGTAAGTTCTAAGGGAATCTTGGAGAACGACTGGCTAATATTAGGATACTCAGATCACTTATTCCATCGCCTCCTATACCTCGCCTGTATGGTATGCGAGTAGACGGGAGTTTATGCAGAGACCCCTTTAGTACACGCGGTACTCCCATAAGCTATTCGTCGCGACAACCTCTCTTATTTTCCCCTACATTATTTGTCTCTTCCTGCAGGCACTGTCAAATTTAAACAAACATAGTATGTTGAATGATGCGGATGGACCGGACCAGGAAGCACGTAGGGAAAAGTATGAGGCGGATCTTGGCTAGGGGCATGTGTCAACCTCCGAGCTTTAGGGCGGAGAAAAAGAAGAATCAACTAAGATTGTATTCTCAAACGGCATAAATCGATTTAATGGTTTGGTTTATTGCGTCGACTGTCCAATTCTCTGATCTCCAACAGCAACAACAAGTTGGACTGTGTATCGCATGTGTGCAACCCGCAAAACCGAGCTAGAGTATATACGCTCAAGTCTTCTATCAAATGTCACCATGCCGTCGGGATATTGGAAATTTTATGATGCACCTTGCCTTCTTGCAATACGTTTATATAAGTGCATCAAGACATTGAGCTATCTTTGGTTTAGGTGACACAGCGCTGCAGACCAAACCGGGATAAGTGAAAATAGAAATAGGTCTCGGATAATAAATTTATTCAAGCGAAACTGACTTTCGATTAATCACAGAAATAGAATCCTTTGCAAGTATATTGTACTGTTGAGTGACAGCAATGTTCAGCTTGACTGCATACGAAAAGGGGTACATGGGCAGAGAGTAGTACACTGCACATATTGTTTCTTGAGATTAAGTCGCTAGAACGCAATGATTCCTCATTAGTAATTTTATCGTCGTTATCAGTATTATCATGCTGACTCTTGTTTCGTCCTTGATGAGGTGCAATCTGATGTCAGGCTTTGATGCGTCGACTTCATTTCATATGGGAGGGGGCAGTGCGGTGATAGATTATCATGAGCCTCGAATCATATCTTGATCCAAATCTGGTACAAGATATTGCTGTTTTGACCGCGGAAATGATTATCATGAATCGCTTTGACAGCAGCAAATGAGCCTAACGTCGACTCTAACCGTATGTCATGAGATGAGATATCGAATATCATATCACATCTAACGAAGAAAAAGCAATTGGGAGTCGAGTGGTACGAGTATTATCATGTATCGCTCAAACTGCCGATCCAATATAGGAAGGAAGGAAGGAAAGCTCGAGGCGCAGATGCAGACGCATTGATGTTTGTGGTCACCGAGAATCGAGTCACCGTTGGTCTATTGAAGCTGAGGCTGGATCATGGATGTCCCCCCCCCACACCTTGGCATGGCCAATCAATGCGGAAGACCTTATCAGACGACAGACAGACCCTGGGTGAGGCTGGCCGCGAGTGGTTTCGTCATGTCTGACTCGGGTTTGGTAGCATTTTCTTTTCTTTTGTTTGGAGATGTGAACGAGAGGTTGAGAGCTGCTTTCAGAATGAAAGCGAGGGCGAGAGCGATTGAATAACTGATCAAATGTTGGTGAATACGTGAGTTGTCGAATATCATAAACACCATTGTATCAAGTTGGTCCTCCAAGAAGATGAGCGTTTGGCTGGTTGGAGCAATATCAAAGCCGCATTGGATCTACACAAATGTCATGTAAGCATTCAGGGGCATCCGGCCCAAAGGAAATCTGAAGGATCTGGGGTATGTGCAGGTCTTATCAGTGCCAATATCTGGGGTTATCATGGCAGACAAGGCGTCATTACAGAAGAGTTTCTTGGCCATTTGTCTTGACTTTTACCTGAAGCACTTTGGGGTAGTGAAGCGAGATAATAGCGGATATCTGTAGAACAAGATTTGATACGCATCTGTAGTCCAGAAGCTGTTCCTGCATACCGGGGACTCGGGATTGTGTTCAAGACTAACAGAAATGAGGATAGTAGATGCTACCAAGGTAGGTAGGTAGGTAGGTAACAGACAACTTGAGATGGCACGTCACGAATGAATCTGGGTTAAGAGGGAAGCAGCGCGCGCAAGTTGAATTCCTCGTCACTTCGTGCGGGCGACGTCTGTTTATGAGTCGAGTTTTGTGGTGAGACCGTGAGAGTGAAGGGGAGTGAAAGTGGCGATTCTTACTTACCTAGTAGCTGAGGTTACCGCAAATTGACAAGCGTCTGTCTACCGTGCTGAACTGGTTTGTTAGTCCGGGGGACCCCCACCGGGACTTGACAGAATAACACCGGCCATTTTAACGACGGTCTAGTGTAGGTTATTTCTATCAGCTAGCCCAAGTTCTATCTAGTTCAATTGTGTCGCCCCAAGAAACGTCACGACAGTACCAGGATGTTTGAACTGGAGTGACTGGATAGACCCTTTTCTTCGTGTCTTGCCTTGACTTGACTTGTCTTATCTCTAGACTCCCTCCTAACCCTACTTTTTCAAAACAATCAATCTTTCAGGGGGTGTTTCTTAGGGACCATATACTACATCAGCCAAGCTCATTAGGCTTTCTCGCAGTATACCTACTACCTAGTACTGCCCATTAGGAGCAATCTTTGACCAGGGATCTCTTATCTCTGTACCCCCCCGTCTCACTGCCTGCTCAGCCGCCTGAACCGGAATCGCGCCCTTTTTACCAAAATCTCAGTGACAAGACCAGACAAGCCTCTCTGCTTCTCACACTCACACTCACAATTGGGACCTCTCTCAACACCAAAAGTATCGAGGACCCAATCGCATCGAGTCGCACCCCCTGCGAATCTCTTATCTCTGACCTCTCACTCTATTTGACCTGTCTCTCCCTTTCTCTTTCCGCCGACTCTGCCCAGCATGTCACTCTCACGTCGTGCAACCTCACCAGTCTCGACCTTGACCTCCCTGTCGTTGCTTAATCCTTCAACTTTGGCATTTCTATTTGTATATCACTCCTCCCAAGCCAGAAATCACGTCGCGGCCATGGGAGGCGACGGTGACGCCAGAGGAGCAACCAACCTCAAGTATAACGGTACAGGAGCAATAGGTGCAAATCCGCTCGACATGAATGTCAATGACTGGTACGAGGTAAGTCTACTCTCTGCTCTATCACCAGCACATCGTCTTCTGTATTGGTCCTCATCTTGATCAATTCCCTTGATCTTTGTCTTCTGTCTCTTCTATTCATAATTTTCTCTTCCTACGAGAAACTGTGAGTAAGAAATAGTGAGACCAGACCAGACCAGACACAGTCAAACTGCCCAGTGGGGCTCCATATCTTTTCAACGCCCGCAAGCTGACCTTTTGCGCCCGCAACAACACAGGCTGGAGATATCGCGTGGATGCTCTCAGCCACTGCTCTAGTATTATTAATGATTCCTGGCGTCGGGTAGGTCCTTTTGCGCTCTTATCCGCTGTTTTATTAGCTCATACTAACAATTCTCCCTTGTAGCTTCTTCTATTCAGGACTCGCTCGTCGCAAATCAGCTTTATCGCTGATATGGCTCTCTGTAATGAGTGCCGCAGTAACAACCTTTCAATGGTTCTTCTGGGGCTTCTCACTTACATTTTCTCATACGGCTGGTCCCTTCATCGGTGACCTGGCCAACTTTGGATTCCGCGATGTCTTGGCTCGCCCTTCGGTGGGCTCGGCGCATCTCCCGGACATGATGTTTGCTGTCTATCAGGGCATGTTCTCTGCCCTGACCGTCGCTCTCGCTACTGGCGCCGTCGCCGAGCGTGGCCGAATGCTCCCCTGCATCATCTTCATCTTCGTGTGGGCCACCATTGTCTACGACCCCATCGCATGTTGGACCTGGAACCCTAATGGCTGGTCCAACAAGATGGGCGGCTTAGACTTTGCCGGAGGTACCCCGGTGC
This sequence comes from Fusarium poae, assembly GCF_019609905.1. Classification (NCBI taxonomy): domain Eukaryota; kingdom Fungi; phylum Ascomycota; class Sordariomycetes; order Hypocreales; family Nectriaceae; genus Fusarium; species Fusarium poae. The sequence goes on from NC_058399.1 coordinate 1,940,559, forward strand.
ACATTGCTTCAGGGAGCGCTGCTCTGGCTTACTCCATGATGTTGGGCAAGCGCAGTGGCCATGGAACCCATGAACTCAACTACCGCCCTCACAATGCTACTCATATCGTAACTGGAACCGTCTTCCTATGGGTCGGGTGGTTTGGCTTCAATGCTGGCTCCGCTCTTTCAGCTAACCTCCGTGGTGTCATGGCAGCTGTCGTAACTAACCTAGCTGCTTGCGTTGGTGGAATTACCTGGTGTCTTTTGGACTATCGTCTTGAGAGGAAGTTCTCCACTGTTGGCTTTTGTTCGGGTGTTGTTGCTGGTCTTGTCTGCATCACCCCTGGTTCTGGTACCTACACCACATCTCTCCGTCCAACACAATGTTCTAACAAATCTTAGGCTACGTCCCTCCTTGGGCCGCTATTATCTTTGGTGCTCTTGGCGCTGCCGGTTCGAACTACGCTACCAAGGTCAAGTTCCTTCTCGGAATCGACGATGCCCTCGATATTTTCGCTGTTCACGGTGTCGGCGGTCTCATCGGCAATATTTGCACCGCCTTCTTCGCCAGCCCGACTATCGCTGCTCTCGACGGTTACTCTCGCATTAAAGGTGGATGGGTCGAGCATCACTGGGCACAGATGGGTTATCAGCTTGCCGACTCGGTCTGCGGAGGCCTATACTCTTTCACCGTCACATGCCTCATTCTTTTCCTTATGAACCTTATTCCAGGACTACGCCTACGTGTCGATGGGGAGGCTGAGCTTCAGGGTATCGACGACGCCGAGATTGGAGAATTTGCCTACGATTATGTCGAGCTCACCCGAGAAGTTGTTAGCGATATGGACAACGAGTCTGGAAGCCGATACTCGGCTGATCCCACGGCATTCCAACACTACGAGAAGAACCATATTCCCATGATCGATGCTCGCATGTTTGGTGGTCAACCCGCCCATGCTCCTGTAGCATTCCCTCAGTGAGGACATATATTGGAAGACTTTACACAAGGGAAGAGGAAGGCTTGATACTTGACACAACAGCAGCGTGGAAGGACACTTTGTCGAGTCAATTTACACGCATCTAACGGCGCCATGATTTGGGATTATTGAGTTTTAGATACCCTGGTTCTTCAACCATTTTTAGTAGGATTGTTTGGCTGTATAGTATATTATGGAGTTTCTTTGTCGTGTAAACCTAAACACAAATAACAAAACAAAAGTTGGCATTATACAAATAAATTAACAGTAACTAAAAATCAACACGTTTACTCCACGTTATTCACGCTCAGAAAGAAACCTTGACTTATTTGCGGGTCCTTTACCCAATTTAGTGTTGAAGCCTGGCAGCTTATAGTGGTTTGCATATGACGAGAACCAATTAGACACAGTCTTGAACCTTCAATTAGCAATAAGGTCTTGGTCGTAACGTGAACAAACATCATCTTTGTTCTCATACATAAATCAACAATCTGACTGCTTGTTATGCTCATTTGTCTCACTGCTCACATGACTTTTGGTTCAGGCTATATACACAACGACATTATCTTGGTCTTGAAGGCAACTCTGTCGCGCGATTCTTCACGAAACACCACTAGTCATCCCTAACAACAACATAAACACTTCGTGATGGCCTCGCTAGAGGAGAAGGAGGCGCTTTTTAAACGACTTCAGATACTTGGTAGTGATGATGAGTTCGATGCAGAAGAATATCATGAAAGGCAACAATGTCGCAAATTCTTTGCACCCAAACCAAAACCACAATCAATTGCTAACCCTCAAGCAAAAGAAGCCCCTGTGCTGGACCTCGTCAGTGATGATTCACAACAGTCAAGAGTGACGCCTAGGAGAGTAACCTCGGCTCCGACCCCAGCACCCGCTCAAGGGGCAAAGATAATCAAGGGAACACCAATGACAGCTATGGGTCAGAAGAGCAAACCCGGCACACTCTTGAACCATCGCAGTGATGGAGCTATTCTGGTTGATGATACACCTATACCGGATACTGCTCGCCAGACGCAAAGGACTCTATCTAGAAGTGATTCTTCACCCCTCCTTGTTACCGGGAGAAATCTCGGCCAAGTGGTCGGTCAGTCTCCTTCACCAAGCTTAACAACGAAGAAAAGAAAGCGCGAGCCTGTGCTCAAACCCCGGCCAGAGAGCGAGCAAATCTTGAAGGGTATTACTTTCTTTTACGTTCCCGATGATGATATCGCGCCGGTTCGAAGGTTACGCATCACGAGGGCGCGCGAATACGGTGCGACATGGGTGCGAGCGCCGCGCATTGCGACTCACATTGTGGTGGAGAAGCATATCAAGTACAAAGAATTGGACGGTATTTTGAAGAGAACCAACAGGAATCTCCCACCCATAGTGGTCAATGATGAATATTTCATTGACTGCGTCCAATTCAAGACCATCCTTCAAAACAACCAAAAAAAGTACCATCTTATAGGCCAGCCTGTGACCACTGAAAACGAGTCTTCAGTTATCCCACGCAGTCCCCTTGATTCGATGAATTCCTTACCACTCAAGCCTCCTGAGAGGAACTCAAGGCGGTGGGACCATGTACTTCCACAAGGTACTCCAGAGAGGAGTGAAGAGTCGGCTCATCCTACTCAGATCCCAGAGACTCCTGCTCCTGCAGATTCGCAGCCGGTGATACTTAACCTTCAAGACATGGCCTCGCCTCGTTCTGGAAGTAATGGAGGTAGTGCGACTCATTCTCGGAATTCTTCCTTGTCAGCCTTACAAGCCGCCAGTGGTGCCAAGCGAATTCACAAAGAAGACAACCATAAAGACGAGCTATCTGAATACATCGAGATAATGGCCGAGTATAAGGACCTCCCATTAGACGCAGATGATGAAGACGCTCAAACCGTCACAGACATTGGAGATATGGAATCAGAAGATCAACGTCTGTCAGGCTCAGAAGACGAGGTTACCAGGATGCGCAAGTCGAAAAGGAAGACGAGATCAAGGGGAAAATATATTGCATTCGAGGATCGGTTTTCATGCAACTCAGCTGGGGCAAAAGACGCTAAAGCGGGGAATCCTAATGCCCGCACAATCGAGGTCCTACAAAAGATGGCCGATTACTACAATCGTATCAACGACCACTGGCGATCAACTGCATACAGAAAAGTCATCAGCACGCTGAAGCGCCAAGAGACCAAGATCACGTCTGCTGAAGAGGCGCAACAGCTACCTAACGTAGGACCTCGCCTGGCGCAAAAGATTGAGGAAATTGTTACAACCGATAGGCTACAGCGACTTGAGTATGCCCAAAAGGAGCCAATGGACGAAGCACTCCAACTATTTCTGGGCATCTACAGTGTTGGAAACAGCCAGGCTCAACGGTGGCTGGCACAGGGGTTCCGAACGCTCGAAGACTTGAAAGCCAACGCTAAACGATCGCCAAACCAGTCGTTAGGAATTGACCATTATGATGACCTCAATACTAGAATCCCTCGGCATGAGGTCGAGGCTCTAGGCATTGTTGTAAAGAGAGCCGCGCAACGTATCGATCCAGAGGTGGAGCTCATCATTGGAGGCAGTTACCGAAGAGGAGCAAAAACATCTGGAGACATTGACTTCATTATCACAAAGTCAAATACAAAGTCCTCAGCTGATCTACGGCCTTTCCTCGACAGCCTCGTTCAGCGTCTCGAGACTGAAGGATTCCTCGTGGCACGACTAGCATCATCTCGGTCTGCTAGCGATGGGAGTAAGTGGCATGGCTGCTGCGTGCTCCCCAGGATCAACGGCTTTAGCGACGATGACTATAAACCTGTCTGGCGGCGCATCGATTTCTTGCTTGTGCCCGAATCCGAAAGAGGTGCCGCTTTGCTGTACTTCACTGGCAATGATATCTTCAACCGCAGCATGCGCCTGTTGGCTTCCAAGAAAGGAATGAGATTGAACCAGCGCGGTCTATACAAGGATGTCATGCGAGGTCCGCAGAGGGTCAAGATCACAGATGGAGAGCTGATCGAGGGGCGAGACGAACAAAGAATCTTTGATATTCTTGGGGTCAAATGGAGAGAACCTCAAGAACGATGGTGTTAATAAATTAAATGGTTTATTGGTTGTAGTTTTGCATAGCAGAGCCTCACGGTTACAGTTTTACCGAGGTCAAAGTGGAGAGTCTTTCGGGAACAGATCAAGGGACATGGATAGCGTGGAGTTTGGTTACTATCAGAGAGATGGATACATTTGCATAAGGAATTGGGTTGAAGCTTTAGGATTGCAATAGATTTTGGAAATGCCATATATGTACTCTATCAACTCATGTAACCCACGTGAATGCAACTTGGGTCAGATTTCCCCAGATCTTGGCTAAACTTCAATCGGTTTACATGTGAAATTCTTATGCTGACTCTTAGGTCCCCAGAAATCGACGTCCTTTAGTGGATGGGAATTAGGAATTACCCTGCGTCATAGGCGACTAGGCCCTGTAGCCCATTCCCCTAGTGGAGACATGCCGTCTTCTCCGCAATGGACGCAAGCCGAGCCAGCTCAAACATCCGAGGCTCAGATTTAGCCCAGGTGACATTAATCCATGCGAATAAGTCAGAGTACTCTGGGGGCGCCTCGACTCGCTTTCAAACCCTAGGTACGAATCTACAAAACATCGACATTTTCCAGCGTTTGATCCATGCCCCAATACGACCCTTTCACACCTTAAATCCAACCTCCAGAACCAGGCGACGACGCTCGATGCCTTGAGAGTATAGCGTTTTGCGACACCAATCGAATCCTGATCCTACGACCGTCCCGACTATCCACGTTCCCTCCACCGAGTTAAAAGGACAAAATGGCCATGCAGTCTTCACTGGAAGTGTTGAAGGTATGTCCTCATTGTCTCGCGACATGCGACCGAGTTTGCGCTGACTGGCTCTGGGTAGAACACGCTTGAGGAAATTATCAAGAACCCGCAATACCATGATCTATTATCGCTGGTCAAGACGGCGCGCAACGGTATTATCTACGGAACCAAGGTGCGGTTTCCTCATGCGCTGGTGTAAGTAACCAAAAACCTTGGTCATATCCAAACAATCGCTAAACTCGTTGCAACAGGATGGTCTTTCTCTTCCGCTCCGGAACGTACGCTCAACCTCTTCCCTGTGGAATCTACCGACATCGAGCTAACTTGTGACGAACTCAGATTCCGAGAAAAGGTCAAATTAGTCCTTCGAGCGACTAGACATCATGCGACCAACTTGGCGCGCTTCGCTACCATTTATAAGCTGACCATGTTGGCGCTCAAATACTTTGGCGCAGAGCCTGGAAAGGAGGGTACGTCGTCGTCGCTAGAAGTCGTTGCTCGGAACGAGTATCAGATTTTAACTATATACACAGGTACATACGACTCTTTTGTAGGCGGTCTTGTCGGCGGTTACTTTGTCTTTGGCGGTCGATCGAAACGCACAGGAAAGATCTCATCAGTCAACCAACAGATCGTCATCTACGTGTTTGCGCGTGTCATGCTCGCCCTCGCACGCATCGCCGTCAAGCCCGGAGCTGGCTTGCCAGTCGTGTCATCAGAGCCTCTCCACAGCACCATCAACCACTACGCCTGGCCAGCGTTTGCCTCGCTGTCGTGGGCCATGGTCATGTTGATCTTCCGCTACCACCCTGAGGATCTACAGTCGAGCTTGAGAAGCAGCATGACATATATCTACAAGGACTGCAACGAATTCGACTCGCTTCGAACTTTGCTCTGGGTGAATAAATAGACAGGAGACGGGTATGTGATTCGCATAACTGGTGGTTGAATTTGGTTTGGCGTTGAGGCGTGGGATGCTTTGGGTATTAACATTCATCATTGCTTTGGGTGTGGCAGTCGTTATATAAGCTGGGCCTTTGTGTTTATAAATAGCATAAGTAGACTCGAGGATATGTGATAACCAATGATAGAAGTAAACTTGTACTGTTTTAAGCCAGGGGAGTTTTTGACGTGATCTTGGGTTGGATGTTACCATGATGGGTTAACAATGAACTTTGTCAGTACTATATATATGGCCAGCGTTGTGTCTTCGATCGTTCCCCCTGTGAACATAGCCGTTGAATTTCGAGTGATTAACAGCCCGACAGATAAGCCTGCAGTGGACGAACCACCAGGTTAGCTTAGGCCTGTAGGTGATGTTCTTTGATTTACCTACTACCTAGGTAGGTTCACTTTTTATATCCAAAGCTCCCGCGGGCAAGGTCTCGGCGGGCTGTTAAGCTATAAACTACACCCCACCAGAGCTGACCCCTGCTTGCCCCTCTGCCCCTCCACACTGACGCCTGAGCCTCTTCACGAACTTCCATACCTCTAGGCTGCTGCCTCTTTAACCTCCACTTCCACTTCCCGCTCTCACCATTAACCACCACGAAATAACAATGGCGCCCAACCCTGATGTCGCGAGTGCTATATCAAAAGCAGAGTCCGCTCCCGGAGAAAAGGGGCCTGTCTATGAACAGTTCATTCCAACCATCAAGGACCTCTCGCCTCCACCTACCGCCGACGACCTTAATGCTATCGTCGACTCTTTCTTTGGCCAGGCGCTTGGCGTCGTAGCCACTCGAACCATTCTCTCATCTTTCATCGCGACACTCCGAGAGATACAGAACCAGGACCTGTGGATCGAGGTCGGAAACCGCACGCTAGACACAATTGCCGCTCAGCCTTCTTCATCATCCTTTGTCGACGCTGGTGCCACACTCCGAGAGCTCATTGCTACTGCCCATGAGAAAAATGAAGATTTTCTCGACGCAGCCAAAACCCTGGCCGACATCCCTCTCGATAGCTCCCAGCGCAAGATCACCGATGAGGAAAAGGCTCGAACATGGGTTCGAATCGTACGAAACTATCTCGAAGTAGACGACTCTACAGCCGCCGAGATGTATATCAACAAGCTCAAGAACATCATGCATTCGGTCGCCGATCAAGAACTAAACCTCCACTTCAAGCTCTCGCAAGCACGTATTCTCGATGCTCAGCGTGACTTCTTGTCTGCATCTCAACGATATCACGAAATTAGCTTCTTCCCCGCCATTGACGAGGACGATCGTGTACATACTCTCAGCATGGCTATCAAGTGCGGCGTTTTGGCCCCTGCAGGCCCAATGAGAAACCGTACACTAGGCCGTCTATATAAGGATGACCGGTCATCTCAGCTGGAAGAATTTGGCATTTTGGAAAAGATGTTTCTTGATAGACTTTTGTCTCCTGAGGAAGTGGACAAGTTTGCTGAGGGATTGCAACCGCATCAGCTAGCAAAGACTTCAGATGGATCAACAGTACTCGCCAAAGCCGTTGTTGAGCATAACCTTCTTGGTGCATCGCGGCTTTACAGCAACATCAGATTCGAAGCCTTGGGATCACTGTTGGGACTGGATGCAGACAAGGCGGAGGAGACCACAGCACGAATGATCGAACAAGGTCGACTGGTAGGTAGAATGGACCAGCTCGACGGTATTGTGTACTTTGAGGGCGGCGAAGCGTCTGGAGTAAAGGGCAGTGGACGAGCCGAAGTGACCGTTGGCAAAGAAATGCGAACATGGGACTCCAATGTCCAAAGTCTAGCAGAGGAAGTAGAACACGTCACGAACACGCTGCAGAAGGAGTTTCCCGTAAGTGCTTCAATTACCCCAATATCCAAGTTGATAACCCCTAGCTAACTCTATCTGATAGGAATTTGTTGCCGCAAACCTTGTTATATGAAGAAAAGACACAATCATAGAAACTTTTCTCTTGTATGGCGTTTTAGGGGTTGGGATGAATGAATGCTATTTATTTCTAATGCATAGCACATGGCTCCCTTTGGTTTTAGACTGGCATCATGACACAGGCCAAATACCAAATCCAAAGATTTCTTGCGAACCACCATATCCATCGCTGGTGATCTATGCATTTTCGGGGACCAGGCTTTGCCAGGCAGAAGAACTCAAGTGCTGTTCTACCATGGAATTGAAAAGTGACCAGAGACCGCCACATCTGTAAAGTATCCCTCGCTTCTCCCGTTGTCCTCACTCCGATGACTTCGATGTCCCCTAAGCGCAGCAGCAGAACTCAGCGCACTTCTTGGAGTACTTAGCCTCAATGTCGAGCTTGAGATACTTGACCTCTTCGTATCGGCCACTAGGGTAGACCTTTCCGTCCTTCTTGTACTCCTCGTCCTTGTCATTATTGTAGTCATCGCCATCGCGGCCTTTCTTGGAATCATAGTCGTCACCCTTTCCTCCCTTCTTGTAGTCATAGTCGTTCTTCTTGTCGCCCTTCTTGAAGTCCTCACGGCACTGGTCATCGTCGATTCCGACCCAGACACTGTCCTTGAACTTGGGGTAGCCGGGGACCTTCTCAACAGGAACAACGCACTTGTTCTTCTTGCAGTACTTGTTGAAGTTGAGATATTTTTTGTCCTTAGGGCCCTCCTTCTTGTACGAGTAGAGTCCGAGGTAGGCGATCTTGTCAGACCACTTCTCCCAATCCTCGTACTGGACAATCAGGCACTGGGCCTTTCCGTATCCGCTGCAAGCGCTGACCTTGCCAGTGACCTTGTAGTCATCACCCTTGGAGCACTTCTGGAACTCGCTGAAGTATCCCGAGTAAGTGGCCTTGGAGTAGTCGTAGGCGTACTTCTGGCACTTCTTCTTGTCTTCCGGGCAGGGACGCTTGTAGTCACGACTCTTGGGTTCGTATCCGTTCCAGATCTTGGGATTGTAGGGACACCAGTCACATCGTTCAATGTCCCATTCGTACTTCTTGTCTTTGTCCCCACGGCTCTTGCCGTCGTATCCTTTGCCTCCGGGACCATATTTCTCATCATAATTACCATATCCCTTGCCAGGACGATAGTCATCATCTCCCTTCTTGCCGGGATAGTTGTCATCGCCGTGCTTCTCAGGGGACTTGTTGTCTTTGTCGTAGCCGGAAGGGGTGGCAATGACACCAGTGGTGATGAAGGCCAGGACGGCGGTGACTTGGTACAGCTTCATTTTGATCGAAAGAAGAAGAAAGGAAGCGAAGTAGATTTTGCAACGAAAGTGCGGTAACGAGTGAGAGTGTGCTAAAGAGCTTGTGTGATGAGGGTGATATTAGAAGCATTGAAGAGGATTGAGGCCATTTTATAGATAATCTGAGTCTCAGTTACAGCTGATATCTCAGCTTCTCGCTCACCCCTCGTATCTGTCTTCGCATATTCGTGATTTCCGAGCCCGGTAGTCCTGAACAAGGCATAGGTTGAATGTTCATCCCTGACGTTCCGAAGCCCAACTCTGCTGTCGTCGGGTGAGGCTAATGATCTAACGATCATCCATCCGAACACAAAGCTTCTGACCAGCAAGTCATTTTTAGAGTGAACTGGTAAGATGTTACCGATGGTCCGATGGTAATGAGTTTGTCGGGTTCTCGCGAACCAACATCATCCATACCACCGCCCAAATTCGAGTTCCGAGTTCAAGTTAGGTAATTGTGATAGTCAAGTTCAGGAAGTCGGTACCACTCTGGCTGATAGCCTCATGACCTTGAAAAGGGCCAACAGGAATGGAACCTGGGAGGTCTAACGATATAGTATTCGTAGACTCAGCCACAAAGACCCGTATATGCAACGAGCCTAGACTATTGACTTTTCTACGAGGCTAGTAGCATGGATCTTCATTCTCTCTTCCAGCCATGTATAGAGTAAAGTACGTGGCCGTTTGCTTGACTTCTAAAATAGGATGTATCTGAGTCTGAGTATTGACATTCGATCTTCTTTGAGTCGCATCTACAGCCTGATATGTCTCTTGCTTACCATACTGTAGATTACCAGCCAGGCGTCCTGTTTTATGATTGTTTCCTCTTTTTTCCATTCTTATGTCGAACCCCTGAATCTAATCAAGCTTCATCGACCCTCTGTCGAAGGCATACCCTGTAGAACTGTACCGTTGATTTTTGATGTATTCGTGTAGCAAGCCACTCTGGCTGATTATCGTCTATTCGTCATGATAGTCTTGGATCCAGCTTTGGATCGAGTCGTCATACATTTACTTCCCGTGAAGTAGTATGTAGAATCTTGAGAGAACTTGTTGAGCATACGGCAATCGAGACTTTGCCATGGTCTATATCTTGAGTAATATCGTCTTCGGACTGAAACTTCCGTAGATGGAGGTGTACGATAGGTTCATAATACAACAAATCCTGCATTATGATGGAACTGACTTGGAAATATTGGGAGTTGAATAGTGAAGAGGTTCGCTCTGGTTGTACAACAGAACAATTACTAAGATATTGTATCACCAATGACTTAGTTCCATCAACGGCCCCTTGCCGTTTATGTTCCGTTTGCCTGGATGAATCCGTGTTATAGTGCTTGTGAAACAATCATCAGAACCTTTCTATACAACATATATGTCGAGCGACCAATGATTTCAGCCGCTCCCGATGCGTCGGAGTGGCCAAAAGATTACGATATTTGACACACTATTGTGATACTTGACAAAAGATCTCATCAATATCAAGACCTCTTGCATTTTAGCCAATACAAACTGTCAATGAGGCTGAGCAGATTTTGCGGAATAGTTCCTACGTCCTAAGCAGGTATCGACCATCAGTTGGTCGGATTGATGATCCATGCTGTGGCTATCCTGAATTTTTTTATTACAACCTCGACTATACTTGCTGTCAATATGAAGGTTAGGTTCTCTTGTGATCTTCGTGCGTCCTGTGATCAAACACTGGGTGTAATTGTCGATTCAACACAATGAGAGATTTAGCCCTCCCAGAGGAATAGCTATCATAATGAAGAATAACACGAGTCTATAGATGGGTGGTTGTGATAACAGAGTGGTCGACGGGAGAAGATTGAGAAGGGAGACACCTTGAGGATTGGTACAGTAGTAAGGAGGACCGATTAATAACTTACTGATCGACTTTCACGTCCATCACAGGTCGTAGGTATCTTTCGCCTTCCCTTTATACCTACCATGGAGGTGGTAGCTCTCCACAGGCCTCGACCGGACAGTGGGTACGAGGTGCTGTAGCTGTGTTGTGGAGTTGTACAGATGTACAGATGAAAAAAAAAACGAAAGGTAGCAAACAGCATGAGAAGTCGATATTGATAATATTCACAAGTAAACATTTAAGATCTCAAACATTGTAGCTCAAACTTTAAATAGAGACTGCAGTATAAATTGCAAATCGGATCCAACTCTGTAGCGAAATCTTTCTCTTCTGCTTCATCAGAAGTGGTTTACCCAGAATCCCGTGCTTTTAGTACTCGTCGCTACCGTATGGCTCAGCTCAATATTGGGGAACAGGGGTTAGAACAATGGTGATGAATTAATCCTATGGTTACCTACAGTTGATTATTTCTTCTTCCAACAGGATTACACGTACCGAGTTCTTTAGATACTGGTTGGTTTTGTGTATCCAAAATAATAATGATAATAACAATGACAATAATAATACGCCATTTCAATGCTGACCCGCTTTACATCTTTACTCTACTCACTTACCTGACACTTTTTCTCTATCTTATTCTATTACCCAGCATCTGAACATCAAGCGCTATGCCGCGGTCTGCACGGGAATTATCGGTGATATCCTCCACTGGGAGTCCCCCATCGCTCAAACGTCGTAGAAGACGACCTGCCCGGTCTTGCGAACAATGTCGCCGTCGCAAAATCCGATGCAGTTTAGGCCAACCATGTAATGGCTGTGCCCGGGCCAGGGTGCCGATACAATGCTCCTACCGCGATGGAAGTCCTGTTGAAGCTACTCATGAGACACGGGCCTCGCCGGCGGCTGAGACGCGACCCGCGAGGGATGAGGTTATCGCAACGCCGCAGAATCGGACTAACACCACCACGGCTCATGCCCGAAATCAAATATCTCGACCATCAAGACCTGACAATAACATTACGCCCGTACTAAATCGTGAAAATTATGTCTCTCAAAGGGTTTCACCACCCCAAGTACCTGCAACTTCATCTTCGACTTCTATTCTACCTTTCATACCAAGGCTCCGTCACGTCCCAGAAAAGACCAAACTTTTTGGCCAAACACATTGGCTCCATACTGCAGAAAAGGTGAGATCGCCACTCTCGGCTCTATTCACGTATAAATCTAACGCTGTTGGAGTTTCCTGTCTCGGGGATATTTCATCCAGTCGAGGTCGAGCCATCTTGGGGGGACGCCAAGTCAGACTTCTATGATGTCTTGAAAGAAGCTCGCGGTGTACGTTTTGGCCTCAAGAAGCAGTGCTCATCCAACCTTGAACAGCCAATTCAGGACTTGCGTGGTACTCTCCCTACCAAGGCGGTTTGTGATGAACTTGTCGCCTGTTACCTCCGTACATTTGAACCTCTGTACCGCATTATCCACGTCCCTTCTTTGCGGAAGGAATACGATAGACTTTGGGACAGCGAACAATCATCTACGCTACCGACTGTTTCTATGGTCAGGCTGACATTGATCATGGCTATCGGCACAACCTTTGCGCAGTTTGACAACGACGTTGAGATTAGTCACCTTTGGCGGCCTGCACAGTCGTGGATTCAGAATGCCCAATGGTGGCTTACCGGCTCAAACGAAAAGACAACATATAACCTCGATGGATTGCAAGTATTTTGTCTACTGATCCTTGCTCGTCAAACAACCTTTAACTGCCGTGGAGCAACATCATGGCTCTCGGCTGGCTCATTGCTGCGCGCCGCTTGTACCATGGGTCTTCACCGTGACCCCAAGTTATTCTCAGGCCTATCACTCTTCCAGAAAGAGTTTCGTGCTCGATTATGGGCTACATCCTTGGAGTTGGCTGTGCAGTCATGTTTGGATCTTGGTCTACCACTGCATCTTTCTGAGGAAGACTTTGATGCGCCCACTCCGGCAAACTTCAACGATTCAGACCTCGAGTCTAACTCTCACCAGACGCCGAAACCCATGGACATCTTTACGGACTCATACTTGCAAATACTCCTTTCAAAGTCCCTGTCGTTACGTGTAGGAATCATACGCTTCTTAAACGACATTCGCCGGGAAAAGACACATGAAAAGGCACTGTCGATGGGAACACAGCTACGTGCTGAGTGCAGGGACGTGGCTGTCTTCTTCCACTCAGTCAATCAAGGCCAGGCAAATCTCGGGCACGGATCGAGTCTCAAGGCTAATGAGTTTCATCGCAAGCTGATAGACATTCACTTGCGTCGATTCATCCTGTTTCTTCACCGCGACTTTATGCTCCAAGCGAAAACTAATCCTCAATTCTATCTCTCTCGTAAATTATGCGTTGAGGCTGCTCTTGTCATTGCATCTGGAAGTAACGGCGTTGACCTAGACTTACCCATGCGGGTATGGGACGACATGTCTCGATTGTCCTTTGTCGGACGAGGTTTGTTCAAATGTGCGTTGAGCTTCGATGCCATGCTCATTCTGGCACTGGAGGTTATAAGTGAGCTGCAAGATGAGTCAACACCAGATCATGAGTCTGATATCCTCAAAGAAATGGCGAGGGCTGCACGTGCCCCTCTGGTTCAGGTCCTGGAAGAGGTAGGCAAACAGCTCCGCTGCCTCATTGCCCGAGGAAATCTGAGTCTCAAGAGACTTCTATTCTCGACGGCTCATCTAGCACATATTCGGGCCCTGGAAACGGGACGTCCAGTCAAGGCGATTGTGTATGAGACTGTAACCTCGACTTTGCGCGACTGTGTAGTGATGATGCGTGAATTTCAAGCGACGATGGAACCCAACGAGCCCATGGTGACCTCAGACAGCCTGAACACCGACTTTTTCGGCCCAGACATGTTTTTCGATGTGAGTAACCTTATCGACATACAATACTTGGCGTTTCTAATCGCTCGAATCAGAACAATATCATGGAGTGGGATATATCTGACCTCCTGGGATTTCCAACAATTGGGAAAGACGGTAATTGGCCTGTCATGGATTGAAATTCCCTTGAAGCATCACGGCGGGATCAAACTCAACTGCAGCCGTCGAGGAGGAGCACTAGAAACACTTGTATCATTATTCATCATAATAAGCATCATACGTCCCAGGGATATCATAAGTGCCTTGCTGCGCCTGCGTGCTCACCCACTCCTCGCTTGCCAAGCCTCTCATGAACCTCGTTTCCAGCTCCTGCGGATCCTTGTGCCAGTCACAAGCAAAATCGCAGTCCGGTACGGTTGCTTCACCAAAATACTTGCATATAGCAGCATGCCGACACTTGTCAGTATCTTCACAATATTGAGCCAGAGCCTGGAGGCTTTTTAGTCTGGCGATTTGGTTCGTTTCCTCCTTTGAGTCTGACCTGATTAGTCGAGTCACTCGCTCCAGGTCCTCTCGACTGTAGTATAAGAAGCAGTAACTCGCATTGCCGTCTCGACCTGCACGACCAGCTTCTTGATAGTAGCCTTCGAATGATTTTGGGATTCGCCAATGAACAACAAAACGCACATTATCCTTGTCAATGCCCATGCCAAAAGCTGTTGTAGCAACGATGATATCGTAGCCGACCTCATTATTTATCCAGCGGGAGAGCGTTTCTTCTTTGACGTCCTTGGGAAGTCTGGCATGGAATGGTTTCGCACCGATCCCTTCTCCGCGAAGAGCGGCAGCAAGAGATTCGCATTCATCCCTGGATATTGTATAAATAATGCCTGGAACATTGTCGACACGTTCGTTCACTTGATCAAGTTCCGCCCTCCTTTCACCGCCGTCACGCCGCGCATAGACGCTTTTAATCCACCGAAGAAAGTCGTTGAGGCGATTGTCTTCTTCGTCTTTGGTGTATCGGATTTCCAAATGTAGGTTCTTGCGCTGGGGGTTCATCAAGAATTGTTTTGTTTTCTCAGGGGTTTGATCGAGCTTTAGTATAGAGAGTACGTCCTGGCGAACCTGCGGGTTTGCGGTCGCAGTGAGACACATGATTGGCACGTCTGGGAAACTATCTCGGAACCATGACAGACGACTGAAGTCTTTTCGAAAGTCGTGACCCCATTCTGATATACAGTGAGCTTCGTCGATTGCTACTCGAGCGAGCTCCTTTTGCTTGTAGACTAGTTGCAGACGTTCACGGAAGCGTAGGGAAGAGCACAACTCTGGTGTGACATAGAGTAGTCTCAGTCTTGGGTGACCACTTTCAAGATCACGTTCGATGCGAACCTTGTCAGGGTAAGGAGTCAGGCTGTTGTAAGAACTGGCTTCAATACCAGAAGCTTTGAGTGCCTCAACTTGGTTGATCTGAAGGGGAATTAGAGCTTATCTTGTAGCGATAATGGGGCCACTCATTCATACCATCAAACTAAGAAGGGGAGAGACAACTATGGTAACTAAAATATGGTAAGAGGACGAAAATATTCCAGATATGTGTTCACTTACTGCCTTGATCAATGACTGCTGGCAGTTGGAAGCACAAACTCTTGCCAAACGACGTGGCAGCTTGAACGTATACATCGTAGCCATCTAGAGCAGCTTCTATAATTTCACGTTGATGAGGCCTGGGAATACCAGTTTGTTAGATGACTGAAAGAAGGAAAGAACTGTATTGTTTGATCTGCGGCTCACCTGAAATCGTCCTTGTGGAATTGTCGTCGGAGAGTGAATCCAATGTCTGTGCACGAGTTGCTTCTTTTTAGAGGAGGCATGATGCCTGCTTTTTGAAGCTCGCGAATGATTCACGACAGTCGCAGCGAAGTAAACATGTGACAGAAAATTGGCTGGTAGTACACCGGAGTTGTGGCTACCTGGGTATGACAAGGGTGAACCGCTCCGCCGGCAACTTAGTAATGGTGATTGGCACAGTTTTTTCCTGTTAGTGTTATAGTCTGTATTTGTGTTAATGCAAGCTTCTTTTAACATACAGAGTCGCATCGGAAGTTTTACTGTTGTTTTGTGAGGATCCTTTTCTACATTTGGCAGCTGGGTCGTTTACTCGGAGACAGTCCACCGGATCAGCAACCAACAGTCCGTGTTGCATTTTAGGTCCAGACCAAGCAGGGTTCAAGGAAGAATGCTATCATAAATGAACCTGTTAGTTACAATAAAATCGATGGAGAGTTCAAAGTCACGTGGCTCATTGCTACTGTACTCCAACGAGGTTTGGAAAGATGCAATTGATTGAAACAAAACCATGGCCCGAGGAGGCGATGGCTAATTACCCTCTTTGTTGGTCAACGATATCATGTAATACAAATGAAAACATACTGGAAAAAGAACCGCTTTTGTTATTTTCTACCTACCTCTTCTCTTGGCTTGTTAGTACAGTACTGCGTACCTTGCATTACTCGCTGTAGACTTGGACAGGGGTTCAAACTCAAGAGATAGCATAGCCAGACAAATCGTTAGGCCGCCCTCCTACATACACAATACGATCGTTGATGATTGTTGACGGAGACTTTGACGTTTCATAGGTTGTCATTGCCCCTCGTCTTTCGCACCTGAGCCTGTCGAAATTGTGCCCGATTCTATATTCTGACATTCGTCCTTCGCTTCGTCTCGTGTCATGCATCTAAGCTGAAGTGAGTCGAGTCTAGGAGGTTATAGTTAATTGGTTTATGTATCATATTGCATCGCTTGGCTGGCATGTAACTGATTCTTGTTTCGACACAACTTAGGAGTTAGTAAGTAAGCCTGATCCCTCCAACCGGTGAGCATGGGTTCCTCCATTTCATCTGTATCCCGTTCCTATCCTCATACTGTGCGTCAGTGGCTGAACCGCAACCACTCAGAACCCAAATAGGCATGTAGAAACGTGCTTGTTAGGTAGTGATGAAAAAGGTTTCTGGGGTGAGGCCACAGAGGAGGGTTCGATCAGCAGCCCCGCACTGTGTTTCACTTTACGGCGGAGCTGGAGCAGGAGATGGATGACCCAACCATCCGTTGGCGCTGTGGACGCCCCACTCTTCCACTAAAGGCTCAGCAGTTCCAGTGCATGTCTGGCCTGCTAGCCTCTCCAGCCTCTGCTGACCAAAACACTTTCATCCATGGTAGAATGCAAGTTTACCCCTATCTGATACGCTATCCCCTATCCAAGCTTCCATGAGACATGGGGGACTGTTTGCCTTCAGACTACTGTCAGGGGCGGTTGGAAAATGGAATCTGGGAAAAGAAATTCAGAGTCAAGGAGGCAAGAAATATTGTTCTGTACCTGACTACTAACCTATCTCCCTAATGCTTAGATAGGTATGCTCTTACCAAGAATTGCTTTCTTGAGTAATGCAACCTCAAATTCATTGGCTACATCCGCAGCTTTAGGTTGAAACGTGCAGCTCGAGTAACCGAGCGAGCTCCTGAACATCTCTCAACCTTTGTTGGACCCATCTTGATTCTTGTTTTGTTTGACTTTTTGATAACTTCCAGAACCAGAACCAGAGCAGAGCCAAGGTCTAGGGGATAATCAACGGGGGTCATCCCAGTTATTTTCACCACCCTTACCTCTTCATCCTACTCGGCTCCTGGTGCTGAACTTTGCCAAACACGGCATCTCAATCCGACCTCATTCATTGCCTCCCGAATCTGCATCACCTCATCCACGGCCCTTCCCGCAGCATTCCTCTTTCAACATCTCTGTACAAATCCTATCGCTGGATTGTTTTGACTCAACAGATCTCTTTGATATCGCCGCTCCCATAATCAAGCTTCAAGCCCGACGACGCAGTATACTCCACCTTGATCCCTATTCGCACCCACGCACTCTCACCTCGATACAACGGGCCAAACCCTGAACGTCGCGCCGTCTTCTGGCTTTGACTGAATTTACAATCATGACCATATCGAACTCGTCGCCCACACAGCCTTGATTGGCCTAAACACTACAAACAACGACCCGAGGCTTGGCTCCCGCTGAGACAAACGGTTCCCCGTTTGCGCCTGCGCTTTGATTAAAAGACAACCGCAGACACAGCAACAGAGGGGCTTCTGAAACGTCTTATCCTTCAAGCATCGACATATCGTCATTCAGATTCCAACCACCACCCCCTCGATTCGATTCGATCGGTTACTCCACCGGCGCGCCATCCCCACGTTTCCTACTTGAGCTGCGCATTCCTCATACTTGAACCCTTCGCCATGGAGCGGCCAGACCGACTCGCCGGTTCGTCCGTCGGTTCTGTATCACAGGCTTCAATTCCACGAAGCTTGCCTGAAAATCACACATCTGGACGCCGTCCAGTTCCAAACTCAGCTGCCACATCCAACGGCCCTCCGCCGCCTCCTCCTATCCCTAGCCTTCGCAGCGTCCCATCCAGTTCATCTCTCTCAACCACTAGCATGTCGGCAGCCCAGGTTATCAATCTCGCGCGCGAGGCTATGCAAAATGCAATCGAAAGCGAAAGTCAAGCCGCAGAAGCCGGTGCTGTCAGCACAGGGCTCCGAACCGGAGTCACTATCGACCTAAGTCGTAAAGGCATCCAGAAGCTGCCAGATGAAGTTGTCGATATTGTGAAAGGCGAATTGGAACGTTCTTCGTCCAAAAACTCGTCCTCAAATACACGGCCAGATGCTGATGCTTATACGGTCTCCAGACTGGCATTGTCTCATAACCAACTGACGAGCTTGCCTGCTCGCTTTTCCGAATGCACATCACTACGATACCTCAACATCCGGGGTAACCAGATCAAGGAATTTCCTATGCCTGTAAATCCCTTCCCCCCCCTGGATTTTAAAGTAACATCTAACATCATGACTAGTTGTGTGACCTGACATCTTTGGAAATCCTTGACCTTGGCCGGAACCAACTTCGAATTCTTCCAGCAGATATTGCAAGACTCTCTTCATTGAAAGTGCTGTCTATACCCAAGAACCAAATACGAGAGCTACCCATATGCATTGCCGACATGGGATCGTTGCAGGTGATCAAGTTTGAAGGAAACCCTATCAGCTTTCCACCACGAGATGCAATTCAAGTACAAGCGGCGAGCCCTCCACACGAAGGTGTTCAAAAGGACAATGAAGTGACGGAGGTGGCGGTTACTTTGCAGATCAAGCGATACCTGAAGCAATACACTATTAATGGTCGATCCGAATCCGACAATACAGGAGATGAATCGAGCGAGGGTGCGGAAACCCCCCGGTTTCCCTTGAAGAGAGTGGCTAGTGGACGCTTTCCTGTCAAGGTCCAGGGCGCCGATTTGCCTGACATTCGTTCTCCCAATCTTGGATCACGAGCACCTCCGATACCCTCAAGATCGCATTATCGAGGGCTTTCGCAGCAAAACACTGCTTTTCGAAGACCTGGTGTTATGCCTCTGACAATCGGAAACGTCAATGAACGTGTTCGCAGCAACTCTGAAAGCCTGCTCCGAGCAGAAAGATCAGATGGTCGCAGCAGGCGTATGGGAATCGTCTCAAGAAAGCCTTCTGACCTCGGCACGCTTGACGAGATGCAGGTAAACAACCGCTTTAGCCATTATCGTGGTTTGAGTCATGGTTCTGCTATGCAAGGAAATCAAGTATCAACCAAGAGTCCGGCAACACCAACAGAACCCTACCTCGCACGCCCGATATACGTGAGGCGTCTTTCAATTCTCCCTGAACGACGCAGGGAGTCAAAGATATTTGACCCAGTCATTGAAACTGCCAAGGGAATCCTCTACTCAGTCTTCCAGATTCATCCCATGATCCAGGCGCTAATGGGCTTGACAAGTGACGGCTCAGCCAAGCGATCCAGTCTCGAAATAGTGTTCTACAACACCAACTCACATGTTGAAGAACTGGAGCAGGAGCTACAGAAACATGAAAACGCGTCGGCCGAGCCTTATGATCATTCTCAACGAGAAAACGAAAACGTGCACAGGGCATGCCAGACTCTAGTTAGCGCCTATGGCCATGTTTGCACACTTTTGGCCGATAACATTGGTACATTCGTGGACTTTGGAGATGCTCGATATATTCGGAGTCTGCTCATGTCCCTATACAACAGTATCATGGAACTGCGCGTCACTTTGTCATCTGTCGGTGCTGCTGATGTTCGTCGACAAGGCGGACCCAAGGGTGGTTCAACTGGCGAACGCACCGCCAGACCACATGCGCGAGAACCATCTGCAACTCCCACTATCAGCAGATCGAATGGGGCTCGCAACCGCAACGGTACTTTAGTTCACAATCCGGTTAATCTGCGCGTTACCACCGACGTTCCAGTGCCCACACCTCTTTCTGCAACATATCTCAATGGTAATGGGCGCACTGCTACTCTTACCTCGGCCACTCCTCGATCAGGAGAATCCTTCTCCTCAATTGGAAGTCGCGGGATGTCATCCGAGTTTACAGAAGAGGATCGACAGTTTGAACGGATTTTCCTGGCTCTGCAAAGATCTACTGATCTCGTTATGGGCACACTGCCCAACTTCAACGCCCAGCTGGCTGGTGGCTTACGAAATGCCATGTACCAGCGGACTCCTGAAGGTGTTCTCCAGCACTGGAAAGGATTAATTGCTATGTGTACTCAGGTCATCCAGCAGACAGAGATTCTCAAAAACAGACTGTCTAAGATCAAGTTGAAGGAGCCAGGCGTTCGGACGCAGGCAAGTTTCTGGAGTCTCTGCAGTAACTTCAGTCACTCGTGGGCAGACATGATTTCTCAGATCAAGTATGGGCCTAATAGTGTGCCACTCCCCCCTGACACTCGGGCACGTTTGCGACCGATTCAACAAAGTATCAAAGAGACAAGCAACATCATCTATAAATCACCTTGGCACTATCTGTTCCACCCTTCTGGTGCTATGAACGGACAGGCATACCCTCGCGGTATGTCACCTACGTCAGTTCCCATCACACCGCAGAGTGCCGCTTTGGGGCCTGCAATGCAGGCGACGGTTCCCACTACGCCCCAGAATAGTTCCTTCGCAGCAGCGTTCCATGGGAATGTTTTTGACCGAGCGGATGCTCTCATGGCTAACCCAGGTATCTCTATGGGCCGCAACGGTGGTTTTGGCAAAGGCCACATGGGCTTCAGCTCGCTATCTTCTTTATCTTCCATATCATCTGATGAAGGAATACTTCCCACTCACGGGCCACTCGGCCCAGTACCTCTTCGTCTCAATGGAGGCAAAGTCGCCTTTTAGATGGAGCCGGGCCTCTACTACTTGGATCACCAACTTGAAACAAGCTGCCTAGCGCAGTTATTATTTATTCTTTGCATAAAGGCGGAGAGAAGAAAAATCGGGTCTTATTCTGCATACTTATCGAGGCTCTTCGAACCGGCGCACAAATGAACAAATATGCGTCGGCAACCATTCATTTATCGCATAGCCTTGGCGTTGGGGTTGCAGCTGCTTTTGAATGACTAAACATCAGACAGAACGTTTGGAAGTTATCTGCATTTAATTCTTTTGGGGTGAGAGATTCTAAAGTTTGTGCATGGGTTAATGTTAAGAAACGTCGTCTTTGGTGGAACAAAAAGTTAGGGGAAATACCCTTATGATGATCAATATCAGGCTACTCTGCGAATATAGATATACGGAATCAAGAGTTTTCCTATGGTACGACAAAAGGCAGAGAAATGTTCCCTGTACGATATTAGCATATAATGAATCTAATGTGGCTTACACATCCTTTTGATTATTCCGGACATAAAACTCACTACTTATTTTGTTTCTATATATAAGGGCCAGTGCTGTGGCGATATGTGTTGACCGATATACAGTGTTTCGAGGTAGATGTAATACAGACCGAGAAGGGTAGATCCCATGATCTTGTGCATCAGCTGCATGATAGACGAAGTGTTACTCGACCCCACCAAGATGCAGTGTAAGGTATCAGCAACATGAAACGGCCAAGCTACATCTCTCATTATCTAACGTTATAAACCAATTACTTCAAGCTACGCCAACAGACCAGCGACTTGGTCTTATATTCATCATGTCATCTGCAGCGGCTTCTTCACAACAGCCAGCCTCCTCCTCGGCCGCTGCGACAGGTTCCTCGTCATCATCGTCTTCTTCGTTATCTCCCTGCCCGCCGACATCTCCTCCTCCCACAATCGCATCTCCGTCTGTCGCTCATGCTCATGCCCACGCGCAAATTCCATCGGCAGCGCAGCAATCGTCTCCTCCATCTTCGCACCTCCAGCCCACGCTCCCCTCGGCCGAGACGCAGCGCCATGTCGCCGAGGCTCGCCGCGCCGTCGTCGCAACGCTGGAGAACATGATGGATTCTGAGCTTCAGTGGCGCGCATCGACGCTGCACTCCAACGCCGCAGTGCTGAACAAGCAGGCTCAGGATGTACAGCGTGCGACAGACGGGCTACGCCGTGAGAACGTCAAGCTTGCGCGTGAGGCCGACGCTGCGGCGCACAAGCTCAAAGAAATTGGTAATGTACAGAACTGGGCCGAGGTGCTGGAGCGTGACTTTCTTGTCCTCGAGGAGACAATTAGGTTGGCAAACGACGATGGTAGCTGCAGCTGTAGTGGTTGTGGGAGCTACAGTGGGAGTGGGAGCGAGAGCGGAGGCGAGGATGAGGGTGAACGGGCCATGGATCTAGACAATGATGCCGATGAGAGGGGAAAGGGCATCGAAGTGAACAAGACGCTGAGTACCGATATGGAGATCGACACAGAGAATCATGCGCCGGGTGCATTTTCGGATGCTAGTCGGAGCATGACAGAAGCAGAGTCAAGTGTAGGGAGAGGCGCCAAAGGATCGGATTCAGCGTCCATGTCTACGATGTCACGATGAGCCTATGGGAAACGAAACACAATGTTAATGGCAATTCTGGGTACTTGTATTATGGGAATCACGACTTGGCGTTGAAGGTACAATTATACTGCGAGGCACTCTTTACTCGACATATCATATAGCATTAGTCTCAAATCTATGCACTGTATCTACACCCACACATGACACCATTTTTACCCAGCTATTCATTAGCCTGGCTTATCTATCCTTCCAAATCCACGCCTTCATCTGCAAACAACTTTTTGTTTGCTTACAGAAGACCAGGGAAGATGACAAAGCGCTTCTTCTTGTATCGGTCACCGAACTCCTTGCGGTAGGCACGCTCCTTGCCCTTGGCCCAGCTGATCATCTGCGCCGCACCAATGGAGATGAAAACAGCGACAGTCCAGTCACGGCTGACAATGATGATTCCAATCCATGCAAGTACCTCGTACAAGTAGTTGGGGCAAGTAACGATGTTGAAGCCGTAGCCAACAGGGATCTTGCGCTCAGTACCACCAGTGGATCGCAGAGAGGAGAGATATCGGTGAACAAGGGCGTTCATGAACTCGCCGAAGCAGTACAGAGCAACTCCAACAGCGTCGATGGCAGGCATGTCGGCCTTGGCAGCGAGCGAGTTGGGGTTATAGATGGAGTAGGCGCAGGCAACACCAGAGACGGCCCAGTAGAAGAAGCTGTTCTTGAAAATGTTCTTCCAGGGCATTGTGTTGGCGGAGAACTTATGGACGAAGAGAGTCTCATACTCGCGCTTGACGAAGTGTAGCATGATCATAGCGAAAGTAATCCATTGGGTCTGGGACATGTCGCCGTCTCCATTGCGGTACAAAAGTGGGCGGGCTGCGACGAAAAGGGCATGGAAAATGAGGGGACCCAAGTACTCGACGACGAAAACGGTTCTCCAAGGAATTTGGTGGCCTGTTGCACTGGTTAGCAAGTCTTTGGTTGTCATTGTGCAAGTTGGTGCCTACCCATATCCTTGATGAGGACCTCACCGGCCGCAACTACGGCAGGCTCATCGACGAGGCGAGCCCTGCGGTTCTTGAGGGTCTTCTTGGTAGTGGGATCATAGACACCAATACGGTTGTGGTCACCGAGCTTGGTCTCCTTTGCGATCAGTACCTTGAGATCCTCGACGGTGGTGTCGGGTTGGACCTCGATCGACTCTGGGAGGTTCTTGATGGGTTGCTTCGGAGCTATATAGTGTTAATTACCAGGACAGACAGGACAGCGGTGTTGCGTTTAGGGGTTGAAACGTACAGCGGTTGGTGATGGTAAGAGTCCTTAGAGAAGCCATATTGATCTTGTTGTTCTCAGACTACCTAAACAAGCTTGACAAAAATGGAGGAGAAGTAGCAAGATATCAATCATGCAATGGGGTCGGATGTTGAGGACAACCAAGAAATAATTGCTGGCCTCCGTGTCGTCAGGGCGAGATTAGATTAAGTAGGTAGGTACGTACCTTTTTTTCTTAGCTCCTGCTTCGTACGATAGGTTAGTACTAAGGTACGGACCTCGGTTTGGGTCTTTTTGGTGGGGGTACTAAACTTAGGTATTCCCCTGTGACCCCTGGAATGAAATCCTTCTACTTTGTTGGGAAGAGGTTGATTGGTTCTGTCACTTACACCAGATCCATGTCTGTAAGCTTGTGATAGTTGAGCCTCATGAGTACCGAAAAGGGTGTAGACCAAGCTGACATAGTTATTTCTAATATAGTACACTTCTTGATCCTGATAATTGGTTCATCTAATTCGACATGGTACTTGTTAAAACTTGTATGGTTGGTTGTTCGAGGAGAGTTGTAAGGGCAAAGAAAGAAAAGAGATGGCGTCTCATTTGGATGAACTGATGATCATTCAGTAATCAGATGGTCAAGTAGAGTGGAACACTCTTAAAAAAAGTAAGCCTCGACATAATATGGTTCTTAATACTGCACCTCCTACCTACCTATGTTTGATCTGAAAGGCAGATTCATGTTCATACACGAGACCTTCATTTTGCCTCTTGACTCTTCAATTACAGTAAGTCATAGACAATGGAGCATATTAGGATGATTCCGTGGACTCCTGGAGTCATCAGAGTACATTTTGTTGGCGACGATATGATGTTTTAAATTGTGGCCTTGTCGGTAGTCACACTCGATAGAAGATGCCATACCAAACTCTTGTTGCGGAGGCTGTTACTGAATCACTGATCGTATGTCTATTGATTTAGAACTGGTATCAAGTAGCCTAAAAAATATTAAGAAAACAGACTGCTGCTGCCTTGATTAAATAATGATCGGGATCGCCCAGCACACCAACCTCATCACCTTCGGCCACCTCAAGATCCTCTCTACTCACTCATCTCTTTTAACAGCTTGGCATCTCTACTTTCCCTCTTCTCTTCTCCCATTTGCTGCACCTTTTGAAGCTCAAGATTGGTCATATCCGCCTTGTATCAGTCAGGCACGGCGGTTTGTTTACTAGCATTTCACTGGCAGCTGGCGATCGGCTGCACACGCATTCACATCCAAAGCCACACGCGCATGCTTCGCGCCTGGGTTTATAATTTACTTCGCGACTTCAGTACTAAATATTTGCTATACGCGTCGAGCCGAAGTTGTCACTTTTTATATTGGTTCAACGACACTGCCCGTCCTGCCCACCCAAGCCACCCTAATCAACTCGACTGTTTGCTCTTTGTTTAGATTCTGAACTCGGATTTTCTGGGTAAGGGCATGCATCTCATAATAAATAATAACTTCAAACTAATATGATTACTTCTTCAGGTTTATCGTAGTGCTCTGGACAACAAAAATGCAACCAAAGCCAAGCACCTAACCATCTACTCGCATATTATCCAAGCCTACCAAGCACGTTGTGCCTACCCGAGGCCCAAAGAAAGCTTCGCCTCTCGACTTTGTAGCAGTATCTCTCTTCGCAATATCACATGTGTCTCAGGGTTGGCAAACATGAATCCTTGCGCGCCCACATTCGTACCGACCTTGGAGGATGGCTCTTCTAACGAGGACGATCCCCTACCTCTGCCAGCGAAAATACATCATTCAGCTCAGAGTGTCCACCTAAAACCACGTCAGAGCATAGAACTTCCTTCAATCACTATCGACCCGGATAAATATGACACGATGTTCCCTGCCCTTCAGGGAGTCGATGGGCGAAGTGTTCGAAGCCCAAGACTGGTAGAGAAGCGACAATGCAAGAATACCGAGACATCCAAGCTGACAAGAGGCTAGGTTCGACGATCAAACTCAGTTGGCGAAGAACAGACAACCATTGAGTACGAGAGGTCTGAGAATCAGAAGACTGAGAGTGAAAGTAGCAAGGTCGATGGTGAGAGTGTCAACTCTTCTTCTGCAGAGGTAGAATACCTCAAACCAACTGTCTACACCCCGAAGAAGTCACTAGAGTGTCTCAAACCTACGGTCTACACTCCTCCAACTTCGTCTCGAGAGAGCCATCGAGCAAGATCTGGCGTGGCCAAAAGAACTGCGAGATCGACAAATTCCAGAAGCAGGACCAGATCCCCCAGGCGTACATGGAGACCCCCTACTCCTCATCCAGAAGGCAAGCCACGAGGACTGAAGTCTCATCGTTCAACTACCCCTGTCAACATGCCAACACGATATCTGCCTTCTGCGCCTTTCCCGCCCCTTTCTTACAGCCAGTGTTACCCTGAATACCACAGTCAAGTACATCAACATATCGACTACCAACCATTCGTGTCGCCGCACATGCCGCCTCTTATGGTACCATCCATGATGCCGTTCGCAGCCTGGCCTATGCCTCCAGCTCCGTGGCAGATGCCCTTGGCTCAGCCTCCGAATACCGGGTGTCCCCCCGATTACGAATGTCAGTTCGAACGTGTATATGGACCTCTGCCCAATGAAGATGGCGGTGCACTCTACGGACCGCTTCCTCCACAGGCTTATCTCCATCCTCAGCAGCAATCTCGGCCACAAATACAGCATCAGAGCCAGTTAGGAACAGAGTACGATACGCAGGAGCAGTCTAATTGTCGTTCGTCTACCGAGAAGGATGATCGAAGCCGCCCATCTCATATCAGGTCGGTCAAAAGCCACCATGGGCAAAAACCAAGCATGTCGAGTCCCATTCTAACCGCCAATGGTCCTTCTGGTGCCACACACTTGAAAACGCAGGTTGAAAAGATTAAGCAGGAGAGCAGAGGTGTATCGGCCATTCCAAACAACGACAAGTATCCTGATATTTAGATGATGTCGGTGCCTGCTGGTAAAGACTGCCAACTTCTCGGTGTTGTTTGCAAGGATGACACCAAGCGGGAGCAGATCGGCAAGGAACTTCGAGAGGTTGCTGAACAAACCAAGACCACCGGTTTCATTCCAACACGACAAGTTAAATCTGCGCAGGGTTCTCCCAGCGCTTTGAGAGCTGCCAAGATCAACATTAAACGGGAGAACCAAGCTCATTCTCAGGAAAAGTCTCGAGGTATAGATCAGAAACCTAGCACCCCGCCCCAGAACGCTCCCACAGGCCCAGCTTCTACACGCACTTTGGGTCAATTGTTCAGCGCAACCGTGAAGAACACATTGAACCTAAATGGATCCGAGTCTGGCGCTTGGTCTCAATCCAAAAGTTGGACCAGTTTCGCTACAAAGGAGCGCCAGGCCTTTCAGAAGATGGTGGCTAACCTGCGCTACATGAGCGCTGACCAATCCCCATTTGTTCCTCAAAGCCCGGCCGAGCTGACGGCTTTCAAAGCTGCCCTGGCGGAATCAAAGACGAAGAAACTTGGACAAAAGGTACAGCAGCGTCTTGCGGAGACCAGCGCCAAAGATGTTGAAGGCACCAAGGATAAGAGCGGACCCACGATGAAACTCTTGGGTGGTAAGAAATTTGAGGACCATCTTTCACCTGTTTTTGCAGCCGTTAACTGCTTCAACAAAGCACGAATGATGCCACCTCATGGGGCCGAGTGGCCGTCCTTTGCAGAACTGAAGGAAGAGGGAGACAAACGTGCTAATCGGGAGGGCCGATGTTTGCCTCTTCCTCGAATGGGTTTTGTGGCTCACAGATTCTCGCACTGGGATGATGAAGCTTATGACTCGGATGGGTCAATTCATTGGGACAAGAAAGTCGTCCAACTTAAACTCGGTTCTCTTTGCCCTGTCACCGGGCACGAGCCTTCTATACTCCCATCACCTGAGCTTCAAACCGACGAGGCTCCGTTCTTACCTTCTGATTTGCTTCATGATATTGACATGGTCGGTATCGAGAAAGAGGAGAATGAGGAGGAGAAAAGGGGTGGAAAGGGTTCGAAGGAGAAGAAAGCTGAAAAGAAGGAAATTTCAAAGTAGGCTTCGGGCGGGAATGACACCAATGCAGTCATGAACGAGCCTGTCAATCCCATGTCTTCTTAGAGATTGGATCTGTCAGCGCCAAGTATTCACTCGGTTGCGCTTTGGACAGACATTGAGATTTCAAGAGGATTAGTTCTGGAAGATTCTGCTCATTGTTGCTATCACATTTGAGAGACTTCAAAGATTGGAGGCTGAGGTTTTAGAGATAGAGAAAAACATTATGTATTGAAATAAACAGAACGAAGTCGTCGCGCAACAATCACCTGAGAAATAGCCATAACTGCACTAACGCATCACAAAAGAAGTCCCAAGATTGCCCGCTTGATGATTGCAAGCTCAGTGTTGTGCTATTGGTCAACGACTCAGGAAGTGGGGTTAGGGCTTTCAACACCTCGGAGTGGAACATCCCCAGTTCCGAATTACCGAAGGTGCACATACTCACAGGAATTTGGCAATCTAGACTTTGACCCTCGTTCCGCCAAAAAAGTTCACTCTTACGACCATCCGCCAATTCGATTGCCTGGTGAGCGCCAACATCATCAGGTAGGTTGCCAAACGACGAGAACAAGAGACAAATTCAATACGCGGCGCTGCTCGACGATATCTTCATCTCGAATATCCTGCTCATTGAGTTCCTCTGCCCTTCTCTTCTTCCCCCGCCTTGAAAAAAGACGACTTGGCTAACCATTTGGGATTTTTCCTCCCATCACAGAAACCGCAATCATGGGTATCTCGCGTGACTCTCGACACAAGCGCTCCGCCTCCGGTGCCAAGCGTGCCTACTACAGTGCGTAATAATTCCGAAAGCCCGTATGATCCTTTGGACATACGTTCTGACCTTTCACAACAGGGAAGAAGCGCGCTTTCGAGGCTGGTCGCCAGGGTGCCAACACCCGTATTGGCCCCAAGCGCATCCACACCGTCCGAACCCGAGGTGGTAACCACAAGTACCGTGCCCTCCGTCTCGACTCCGGTAACTTCGCCTGGGGTTCCGAGGGCCTGACCCGCAAGACCCGTGTCATTGCCGTCGCCTACCACCCTTCCAACAACGAGTTGGTCCGAACCAACACCCTCACCAAGAGCGCCGTCGTCCAGGTTGATGCCGCTCCCTTCCGACAGTGGTACGAGGCCCACTACGGTCAGGCTCTTGGCCGAAGACGCCAGAAGGCCCAGGCCGCCAAGGAGGGCAAGACCGAGGAGGAGGTCAAGAAGTCCAACGCCGTTGAGAAGAAGCAGGCTGCTCGTCTGTCTGCCCGCGGCAAGGTCGAGAGCGCCATCGAGAAGCAGTTCGAGGCCGGTCGATTGTACGCCGTTGTTTCCAGCCGACCCGGCCAGTCCGGCCGTGTCGATGGTTACATCCTGGAGGGTGAGGAGCTCGCTTTCTACCAGCGCAAGCTCCACAAGTAAGCTTGTCATTAAAAGCTGGTGAAGGAAGGAGTGTTGGCCCCTGGTATGGTGTTCAAGGATTTCTCACTGTCTCATGGTTAACGACAGAATGAGGTTAACATAACGCATCGGAATGGGTCCTTAAGGAAAGGAATAAAAAATTTTCTTGCGCTGAATTTAATGTCATGATCAAGCTCTCTTCAATTGCAAAGTGTGACTTGTGATTTATTCTTCCGTCTATTAAACTGTACACCGTACGGGTTTGTAACCAGAGTATCATTTCCTTACGCCACCTTGCTAAATTCAGTCTAAAGACTGTCAAAGAAAAAATTAAAAACTTGCAAACTTCGCCTCTCATGTCTACACAATGTCGTTGTGTTGGGCGGATGGATTTAGATCATAAATATTTGTGTGGGGTGGCTGAAAATGATTGTGCCATCGTCTTTTCTCCGGGTTTACCATCATTACGACATGCCTGGTTCGCCATGTCCAGTTAACGAACCACCAAATACCTAGGCAATAACCAGCCAGCTTGTCATAAGCTAAAAGAATCGGCTAAACAAGAATACTTTATACATGAAGGATGGTCAGGGACCAAATAACCAAACAAGGTCGTGTTGCGTTGAAAAGACATGTCTATGCAAACTGACGTTTCAAGTCAGTCCACTTGCGGTTGAGGGTCTCGTGCTGAGAGTTGATCTGGGAACAACATATTAGTAACTTATCACGGTGTGTTGGAGCAATAGAGATACTCACCTCTGCATATCGCAGCTTGGTCTGAACCAACTCTTCTTCTAGTTCGCCCAGTTCCTTCTCCAGTCTCTGGTTCTCCTCATGGACATGCATATTGCGTTTCATCAAATCATCACGCTCGAGTTTCCATTTTTCTTCGAATTCCATCGGTTGCTTCTCGATGACAATCTTCAACTCGCGGACCTGGCCTCGCATGCTATCATTCTCATCCTTGAGCTCCTGGTTTTCAACCTTGGTATGCACAAGTTCTGTTGCTAGATCGGCCTGTTCACGATCGCAAGCTTCAACTCTCTCCTCCATCTTCCGGAGCCTGATAGAAATGTTGTGATTGGCTGAACGAAGTTCCATGAGTTCATTCTCGCGGTCTTTCTCGGCCTTGGTCTTCTCTTCCCATTCAGTGCTATAGGCTTTGAGCATCTCTGGGGTGATATGGACTTCACAAGCATCTTTGACGAGCTGGTCTGCACGGTAGACTTCTTTATCCATACTGGAACTTGAACTTCCAAAGAATCCATTCTCCAGAAGGCTGCCCTGGCTGGGATCCTTGTCGATATACACGTCAAAGAGCTTATCCTTCAAGTATGTGGTGAGCTGCTGCATATCAGACAACCCTAGGAGGATGCTGGCATTCTTCTGCATGAGAACAATACCAAAGCGCAAGATCGCCGACAGGCCCTCGGAGAAGATCAAATCATAAATGCGGAGAACCAATTGGAGGGGGAATCGATAGGCAAAGAGCGTCAAGAACCACTGCGTAGCGTAAAGGTGAGGCGAAATCCCCTTTCGGTGGAGATGGCAGTAGAGTGCTGGCTCAAAGTCTTCCAACAGGCGCTCAAACTGATAAAGATGCATGTGCAACCCAGGCATATCCTGGATGAAAAGATCTCGTAGCTTGTAGTGGTTCATCAACCGCACCAAAAGACAGAAAGCTTCTTGCTCGGGCATCTGGAGCTGTGTCAGTATTATGATTTAAATAAATCGACAGAAACGCGATACTTACGTTGAATAACAAAGGCATGATAAGGAAGTTCATGCCTTGGGCATATCCAACACCTTCGTCGAACAGAGCATATGCTTTGCAGACACCAAACAGGCCCTCTTGAAGCCCGGCAGCAGCTGCATACTTAGAATAGCTTGTGCGAGCACCAAGATCACGACGAATCGTCTTTTCAAGTTTTTGCAACGAAGCAGCATCCTCTTTGTCCTTTCGCTTTTTCTCAGCCGCGGCCGCAGCTTGAGCCTTCAGGATTGCCTCTGCATTCTTCTCGTTTGGAGGAGAAGACGGACCATTGCCTGAATTGTCTGAGTTAATGGAGGAAGCGGAAGACGCAACGGCATCTCCGCTGTGAACACTAAGGTTTCCGTTACTTAACGAGCTGGCGGTTGTGCTGTGACTGTTGCGGTCCTTGCTCTTATCTGTGCCTCGGGTCGCCAAATCTTTGTATACTAATTCGAGATCGTCATTCTTACTGTCAGCCAGCACCTGCCATACAACACCGCGGATGGCGCTAGGAATGCCGGTTGCAATCGCTTTGTTGAGTTCCTCGGCGCTTGTGCGAGCCACAGCAGTTGGCCCTTCACAAACAACAGATTGCCACAAGTCCCAGTCGACTTTCTCCTCTGAAATGGCAGAGGGGCCGGCGTTAACCCCGGAAACTGTACCTGGCGCTAGGCCAGAAATGGGCTGCGGGACAGGAGACGACGGGGGTTTGTCTTGAGTTTGTCCATCATCGCCAGGCAAACTAAGGCCAAGTGCCCCGTCATATTTGACATTCTCGCCGCCTGCCAACGCACGAGCAGCCTCTTCTTGTTGTCTTAGTTGCTTGAACCTGTCTTGCAAAGTTACCCGTTGGACAGGATCGCCAGTTAGCGAGTCTCCGTCCTTCTCTTCCTCGAGTCGACTCAGCATCATTTCGGGGTTGCTGGCGAGGGTAGCAATAGAACCACCTGTGTTTCTTCGACCAGTAGGAGGCGGTGGGAGGGGAGGTTCTCTTTCTTTACTCGAGCTTCGAGAAAGCCAAGAGAAGGGGCTTGTTAGCTTTCGACTAGGTGGTGGCGGAGGCTGAGGCACCGGTGGGGAAGGCGCAAGTGTAGCTGTCGGTGGCACTGGGCTTTTTGCAGGCTCCGCGGCAGGCGACCATGGCATAGAAGGGAGAGAGATGCTATTCAGTGAAATTGTTTTGCTGCTTGGCTTTGGCGGGAGGTCTTTTGGTACTTGTAGTATGTCAGCATGTTTCATTTGACAAAAAGATAACTAGGGATTTGCCGTACATGGAGATGGGGGCGTATCGTCGTCAAGGCTGACATTATCCAGATTCAATGTGCTGGAGATACGCGATGAGGCCACTGATGGTTTCCGTCGCGATTGCCTTTCTTGGATGCTGCTTGCAATGCTACCAGACTCAGAGGCAGTTGCCTTGTGTTTGGCGAAACTGGGCTCCTGGATATCCTCTCGAGTGTACGACTCCTCAGACCGCCGATCAGCTTGCTCTTCTGTTGAACTGCTGGGAGCTTTGACATGCGAGATGGTTCGTTTGGTAAGTGAACGTGTAGGGGATTGCGCTACAGCATCTTCAAACTTATCGTCTGCGTCGGATGCCTAATGTATTCGGTTAGTATCCGAATGGGATAAGGGATGCAATTTGTTGTATGACTGGCACAGCAGTGTTCGAGAAAGGAATGTGATAAGACCTACCGACACACTGTCGTCAGACTCCATGCCAGACGAGAGTCTCTTGATGTTGGTATCGGTCTGCGATGGCTTCTCCTCTGGCTTCTCCTCTGGCTTCTCCTCTGGCTTCTCCTCTGGCTTCTCCTCTGGCTTCTCCTCTGGCCTCTCATTCACTGTCTGATGTTGCTTTTTTTCAGTGTCATCGTCAGAGTCGTCCTCGCTACTATCTTCAAACTTGTCTTCAAGCTTTTCCTCAAGCTTCGTTTCAAGCCTCTCTGTTCTCTCGTCGGGCTTTTCATTGGTCTCTTCCTTGTCCGGTTTGTCCTCCATCTCAACCGGTATTTCTTGCTTGTCTGGTGTCTCTGGTATATCCTTCTTCCCCTGTACTTCTGGTGCATCGTGCTTCTCTCCTGTGTCCTGTGTTTCCTGCTTCTCTTGCTTCTTTATCTCTGGAACGGGATCGGGACCGGTGTGCGATTCGATCACAGGCGAAGCGACTTCCTGCGGTTGCGACATGGTTGTGGATGTTGTTGTCGTCTGAGATCGGAGTGGGAGTTACAGTCTTCGTGTCAGGGATGGGAACGATTATCTGGCTCCTTCGAGCTACCTTCCATATACGAAAGTCGGATGTAGGGAGCAGCTTGTGCAGAAGGGCGCCAGGTGTCAGGGAAATTGGAAATCGAGAGACTGAGTACTGCGTCCGGCGGCAGAGTAAATGGAAGAATGCCAGAGGCCAGCTGTTGGCAGAAATCGAATACAAGGGGGATGTTGTGGCGCTGATGTTCTGGTTCTGGTTCTGCCCCTTACCACGTCGACAGTGGATGTGGAACTCGCATAAGAACTGGAAGCTCGCAAGGGTTTTGTTGTGACAGTGAGGCGCTGATGGGGCTGCCAAAAATAAACGAAATGGGGTCACCGACAGCGAGGTTGGCGTACCTGATGAGCAGCAGTTCTTCAGGGCAGCTCAGAAGAAGAGGTGGAGTACAGTGGTCGGGTGCCCTGAGTACCGAGGGGTAACGGACCTTAAGAATGGAGCCTATTTTAGGGGCGCCCTTGAATGTGTAATTTGGTGTCAGAAACGTCAGACGGGGTTACTTGGAATGGAGATTAGTCTCTGCTGCACAGCCGTTTTAATTTTGTCGTGCTATGACTGGCCTTGTCTGGAATTCAAATTCAACCCATTTCGGTTGGAGGCTTGCCAGTCTTGAGAGGCAATTTGATCCTGCCCCAGCCAGGCGCCAGGGTATTCCAGGGATGCATAATAGCAAGCATCATGTTTATACATGAATGATTTGGGGTGGTGTTAATTTCCTTCCAAATATTTGCTGGTATATGCATGGCTTGCATTTGTGTACACAGCTAGGTCGTCTATACAGCTTTGGTAGTTGATTGTAACACAGAATCTCTCTCTCCAGTCGATCAATACGTTGCGGCGTGTGACGATGGCTTTGTTCACAGCCAGACAATAATCTTTGCAGGTTATTAATATCTTTACCAGCTTAGGTACCTAGTGACAGCTATCTACCCCTCCTTCTCCCCAGTATTCTAGTCCCAGTACCCTAAATATAACCCTTCTATAAGACTTTGCGTCAAGATCCGAGTTACACCTTTCGGTCTTAACTGACAAATTAACTCATGTTTAACCTCCCTTTTTCCCAATTTTTCTTGGACACAAACCTACTCGAGATAACAACGGGTTTCTGTTTAGTATCCAACACGCAATGACTTTGTCGATTTAGAAAGGATAATCCATTATATGGCGGGGTTTATGATAACTTTGTTTCACGAGTGCTGCATGGCGTGGATCCAGAGCTAACCAATAGGAACTTCAAGGTGCCTGTTTCAGAGGTTGTCGAATCCCTAAACTAACGGATATTCATAAGATCGAGAATAGGTCGTTGAACATACCTTACCTTAGTACCTTTACTATTACCTTGACATTAAGTATTTGTACAATCCAGGTCACAAAACGTAAATAACGTCATCAATGGTCCAAAAAGATATAGACTCTTCTACCGTTTCGTCTAGCCTCTTAGAAGTCAAGTTTATTGTGTCCTCAAGCGTTGATAGGCACAGTCGTGATCAGCATACGCTTTTCTGTCAGATTGAGAGAACCTTGCTCAAAAAATCACCATGAGGCTGAGTGTAGTCTAACACCCCCAAAGACGTCACCATTATCCTGATGTGAGTTTGCTTAGACTAAACTACAAATAGCAGATTCATTCATCAACCATATAACAAAGAATTTGAGGATATCCAGAGATTAAAACATCCGGAAACTAAATTGCTGTTATTTACATAACTTAACGTTCTACTCGGATTGACTCGGGCTAGATGTATCTAGGTGTATGTAAGCCTACTAACTGGTAGTTTAATCCGAACGCGCTCGCGTCAAAACCAAGAGTGATCCGGCCTCAGGGTGTCAGAAGAATTGGCCGCTGGAAGCATAAGGAGCGAAATTAGTAGGTCAGCTTATGCTCTTTAGACTATAGCTCTTAGGCTGTTTATTTTTTGTATCCTAAGCCCCAGGAGGCCAACTTTTCTGCTACCCAGTAGTCTGGGTATCTTATAAGAAGACTGCGTATGTTTATTACATTAGTTGAGATATTTATGGCGGCTTGCTGACGATATAAGAAGAGATACAAGCTTAACAGTAATTCCCCAATAGTGCAACTGAAGAATAGTTGAGGTATTCATAAGTCGAAATGAAGATAAATCAAGTCGTAATTATTTGCCATTTGTTTCCATCGTATGTGTGCTGCTTACCCTGCAGTTTGCGGTTTTACGCTTACGGCTGTGCAACTGAGCATATGCTTGCCGACTGTTTGGTAAACAAAAAAAAGGTGAGTATTATGTTGAAGTTAGATTCATTCCCCATGATGAGTTATATGTAGCAAAGTTTCCCTGGTGGGTTGTTTAGGACCCAACCTAGGTAGGTATCTAATGAGTTTCCATTTTCAAGGTGTTCTGCTTCTGTTTGGGCGGCTTATGCCACTCCGCTACCCCACTTGTTATCAGAGAGGCAGCGGAAATAGATAAACATATCTAGTAGGTAGTTACCTATGTCCATCATGAGAAGATAGCCCATGCCGACAAGATATCGGTCTTGGTCTTACTAGTATTGATCTAAGACCAGTCGCTCATATCGATATAGCAACTGTGAATAACATTCTGCGCCATGAGCCTAAGTTAACAACTGCCCAATTATGCGCTGCTTCATCTGCTGCAGAAAAATATCATGATGAACAGGACTGATACATGCTGTAAGCTGAAAAGATTATCCGATCCTTAAACCCGGAATTTCTTTGTATTGTACCGTCGAAGGTTTGCCTGGAAGGTACCTCCACTTCTGTAGCTTCCGTCTTCCGGCACCTGGGCATTACGCAAAGGCCCACTTGTACCTCAACCTGACGATTTGCAAGATGCCTTTTCCCCATCCTGCACCTTCTCTCCGCATCTTCACCAAATACTCTTCTCTTCTCTTCATATTGACCCAAGATTTTCTTACCACCCACGCCAGCCGGTAAGAGAATAATCGGCTTCATCTTTGTAACTGACAGGGCACGATTTGGCCTCGGATAAAAGCTGTTCTCGGATCGACCTGCACTCGACCTTGGACTGCTTCCCAAGCTTCATCGACCTCCTTCGATATTTCTTTGCCGAACACGCGCGTGTGTCTACTTTTCAGCCATCACACCCCATATTTCCCTCACCGACCAAAACAACTACGTCATACCCTTTCTGGGTGAAAATTTCTTTCTGAGTTATCACAGAGCTGTTACGGCCAGAGCCCGCGAAGCTCCAACTTTCGAGAAGCTGATCACCACCACCGCTCAGTCGCGGATTGTTCACAACTGAAGCAGCATACCGAATAAATTCCCCGCGGGCAAAATATTCATTCAGCGGGTTGTTGGCCCGGCTGTAGTGGAGGGGGAGATTCCATAGTTTCCTGCGGCTCAGCCGCCTCACCTTCATCATGGGGAAGATAACCAAGCCTATGCAACAGAAGCACAAGGATACCTTGGTCAGTAGCGAACGCCGCACCCGGCGAATATAATACTGACACAATGTGATAGTCTCCTTGGCTAAAAGATTACGTTGAATCTACCGCAGCAGTACCTCTACCCCACTTACCAAAAGAGCTTGCTAGCTTTCCCTCGCGATGGCCCTTCGGACGTGGCGACCTGTACCACTGGATACCCCTTCTGAACCGATTTGATAGCATTCTTGAACATTTCTGCGCCACATACAAGCTGAACGAGGGTCCCCAAGCTCGCGATTTCGAGTGCGATGTGTTGCTCAACCAAGACAAAGAATCTACCTTCGGTAGCGAGAAGCAATGGTCAGCGAAGGAGTTGGCAGACTTGGGTTTCTCATCAGATGGAGACAGGCAACTAGTGGAAGTAGTGCTGCGCTTCACTCGCATGTTGTTAGAGCATTGCGGCAACCGGAGCATTTATGCCAGCAGCGCTCATCTGAACGACCTCCTTCACACCACGTCTTTGAGTGTCCTTATTGTCACACTCGAAGTTGGTTCAGAGTTAGCCCAGCGGTACCAAGCGTCCGTGAAACGCATAGCAAATCCTTCGAGACAGATCAGCACGGCGCTGCTTGCCAACCACTACAACATTGATCTTGACAGAGTCCAGCAGCTTGCCCTGCCCTTTGTCAAGACACCGATCATTAACCTGTCGGACCCTGTGCCATCAAACACACCTGGGTCAGCCAAAGGGAAAGACCGTGCGTCAGGAGGAAGTTCCAAGACGGCCAACTCTATGCACGCGAACGATCTAGTCGCTCTTGCGGCGTCGGATGACAAACGGTGGGTTGGTTGGGGCGATGTCAAGGTGATCTATTATCCTCAGACAACCCAGCAGGAGTCTATCAGCGGCGACGGTAGTCGCGCATCAGTGCCGTCTACGCCAACACCGCTTCGTCGCAGCTCCACGATGGCAACTCAGCATCAGACCCCCAAGAGTCGGAATAACTTGGAGGACTCATCTCCGCTTGGACCCCGGACACCCAGTAACAGCGAAGATTCGGCCTCGGCTGGATCCAAAGTCTTTGAATTACCACAGTCTGTTATTTCTTCAGCTTCTATCTATCGGTTGATGTCATCCGTTCCTGCGGACCTTCCCCCAGCTGCGAAGTATGAGGTTTTTCATAGGATCAGAACTTCCAAAGCCCTTATGGGCTCCAACGAGTCACGCCAACAATTATTGGCTGTACGCCTCCTGTCTATTAACAACCTCGCCTATATCCATAACGAAGCAAGCTTCTTGGAAAAAGTGCTCCGTCAAGACGCAGAAGAAACTCGCAGGTTTCAGCTTGTTTATCAGCTAGCCGAACTCATCCACCCTACAGCCCACGGAAACATCGATGTTCCGTTGTGGTTGCAAGCCGTTGCTCTTGCCTTGCTCGAGGCTATATCGAACTTCCAAGCCAGGTGTCAGGATGTCTTGTCTGCTCTGAATGCAAATGTCAACCACGGCATTTTACTTTATGTCATCAGAAAAGCGGTTGCTGGAATGAAGGAGGATGACGACAGCGATAAAGGCAACCAGGTCACTGAAATGGACGAATGGCGCAACAACCTGTTTTCTCTTACGCTTCACCTTTCCATGTCCACACGAGTGGGAAGCGAGATGGTGTCTGCAGGACTTATGGAAATTCTAGTCGAGATCTTGAACATTAGGTCAGCTGTCGCACAACGAAACCATTCCATGGTTCTTGCGTTTCTAGATGGCCTGATCTGGACCTACCAAAACGCCTTTACTGCCTTCTTCAATGCCAAGGGTCTCGATGCAGTATCTCAGTTGGTTGTGGATACTGTCCAGGAAGCGCAGACTTTGCATCAAGCAGGACAAGGTATTTCAAAGAGCCAGCAGTCGGGACAAGTGGATTACGAAATCCCGTACTACCAACAACAGACACTCAAATGGCTTCTCAAGTTTGTTCACCACATCATGTCCAACTCGTTCAGTTACGGCGGTAACTACGATCGCTTACTCCGTAATCTCGTTGATAAGTCGGATCTTCTCGGGAAGTTGCGGGACATCATCGAAGACAAGAAGACCTTTGGCTCTGTTGTCTGGACAAACTCTGTTACCATTCTTGGTGACTTTATTAACAACGATCCTACGAATTTCCCCGCCATCTCTGAGTCTGGCATGATCAAGACATACTTGGAAGCTGTCACCAACAGACCACTGCCAAGTGAAGTATTGACTGAGCAAAAATCATCAGACAAAGATGAAGATGACGAAAACAACTCTACAGGAAACACTGTAAGCTCTCTTGTTGCAAATGACACACGGCCACATCCTCCTACAGAGCAAGCACTTCGGCATTCGTCTCGTGGACCATTGGCAGCAGGGATCTTGCCGTCAACAGATGCCATTGCCATTGTTCCACAGGTCCTGAGCTCCATATCTCTCAATAATGCGGGCATGAACCTAGTGGTAGCTTCTCAGGCTTTTGATGGCTTCTTGGAAATCTTTGAGAGTCCTGCACATGTCCGATGTATGGAGCTTGATGGAGAACTTGCCCACAACGTCGGAGCGAGTTTCGACGAGCTTGCTCGCCACCACCCGGCCTTGCGACCAGCCATTGCAAACGCTGTAATTGACATGGTTGCCCGCGTGCGTTTCCTCGGGATTGAAAAAGCGAGAAATGATGGATGGGGCGCCCGCCTGTTGCTCATGGACTCCGAGGGCAAGACTGTAACTGTGGATGAGAGGGGAAAGGTGTCATCACCAAGCGCGTCTTCTGAGAAGACTCAGAGTCAAGACACATCTGGCGATGCAGATGTGAACATGTCTGATGCAGTGCCATCGAATGATGCGAACCCTGAATCCCGCAAGGATGAAGAGCCATCTTCGCCAGACCAATCAATTACGCCTTACATCTATGCCCTGGGATACTTCTTGACCGCTTACATGTCAAATCAAGGACTCAAGAACAGTTTTGTAGATGCTGGAGGTCTGGAGTTGTTGCTTGACATCTGCGAGTCTCCAAGTCTGCCCATCAATTTTGGCGACACCGTAGCCTCAAGGATTCTCAACCAAGTTATCTCTCAGATCGTGGATGGTTTCCCAGTCCGCGGTCTTCCTTCTATCATCAGGCGAGCTCAGTTGGCGATCGACACCTTGAAACCTCTCTCTGATAAAACAGATACCTTGCCTCCGTATTTCGCACCTTTCCTTGCGAATGACCTCAAACTGGCGCAGAACAACCAGGAACCTACAGCGGTTAAGAATGGCACCAAAATGATCAAGGCATTATTAAATGCGCAGACCTTTATCAAGATAATATCTGACTGCTTTTGTACAACAAGGTCCAATTCTCTGACATTCTATCCTGTCAATGTCTGGGATTACTACCTCAACCTGGTGAACTCTATTGGACCTCTCCTCCGTGGAGTCCTTACAGAGGAGGCAGGAGAGCTCAACGTCGTTCCCCAACACTGGTCGTTTAAGCGCCAACCATCCTCGGAGGGATCGCCCACAGCAATTGATTCTGATCACGATGTGGGAGACAGTACTTTGTTACCAGATATGCTGGGCAGTACAGAGGCGTTTCAACCGAAGGCGTCTTCGGATGAAACCAAGCTGAGCCGTCCTACAGAGGAGGAGCAGGCCAGTCCTCGCTACCAGAATTACGAGACGCTCCGACATCTTTTGCACCCTATGATCCCGACAACTTTCCCTCTTTTCCAAACACTCGGAAAGTCCTTACTTCCCCGCCGGGAGCGAGACCCTCGTGATAGTTATCAACGGCCACGTCACTTGGAGATTGCCAAGGCCCTTGCGAATGCAATTCTCAGCCAGCTGAGGCCATCAGTTGCCACTGTGGAACCCACTCACAAGGACTTCCATTTCTGGATCATCATGCTGCATACTATCAGTGAAATGGTGATTGATCAGCCCAATCATCGATCAAGCGATCGTTCAGGAGTGCATATCATCTTGCCCGTTCTCATCGCTTTTAAAGAAGAGGGCGGAATGGATGTTTTGAATTCAATGCTCAGGATATTTGCCGAAGCAGTTCGCAAA
This sequence comes from Fusarium poae, assembly GCF_019609905.1. Classification (NCBI taxonomy): domain Eukaryota; kingdom Fungi; phylum Ascomycota; class Sordariomycetes; order Hypocreales; family Nectriaceae; genus Fusarium; species Fusarium poae. Next base: position 1,981,377 of record NC_058399.1, read on the forward strand.
GGTCGGGGCGCCCCTGCGGATGGAGCTTCCGGATCCAAGGTCGCCGCCTTCGGGCTCAAGAAGGTCCTGGAATTGGTTCTAGTATTGGTTAATGGCAAGCCACTCATCGACTCCCAACAATCATTCAGCCTGTTGCCTCGCTCTGCAGACAGGTCTTCGCATCCCTGCCAGCAGCTTGTGGTAGAGTTCAGAGCCTCTGTTCTTCCCGAAATTACCAAGCTCTGGGATTCCGAGTTTGTGGAAAAAGTACCACATCAAACCGCGACGTGCTTGATTGACATCCTCAAGTTGATCGCTACTGCTGAACACGAGCCTTCAACATCAAGGGGTAGGCCGGTTTTCCAGCTGTTTAATTACACAGACGTTCGATTTGATTGGCGCTCTCATCTTGGTGCCATTGAGGAGTTGCGCACCAAAGGATATGAGACCAGCCTAATTCACGAAGCGATATTCCGAGCCAACGGAAGCGTGGCTGCTGCAGAGATGTATTGTTCAGCTCATCGAGCTGGTCTTGCCGGCGCACGCAACCCGATTCCACCTATGGACTCTGACACTTCTGCCTTGCATGCGATCCTGCTAGAAGCCGCAGGTGCCAACGATACAGAAGGCACAAACGCAGGCAGCAGCGCGGAAACAGACCGCATGTCCCTTGATGGGCCACCAGAAATTGCTATTCCAGACCTCACGGACAGATTCCTTGGCGAGGCACTGGGCGAAATCATTGATCCACCTCAAACTACAGATGACACTCGCGAATCCCAAAATGTCATGAATGAAACACCAGCGAATGTTTTGGAAGAACCTCACAAGAAGGAGAAGGAGCCTTCCTGGGCTGCTACACGAGAAGATGTTGATCAGTTTAGAGCTGAGCTGCGTGCAAACCTGATTGACAGGTGTCTTGATGTTGTTCGTGCTCATCCTGAAACCGCCATCGAGGTTTCCGAGCTCATTCGAATAACCATTAAGCAACAACCTAATGATAACGACGACGAGGTTGGCCAGACCCTAACTTTGGCACTGTCTTCACTGGCCCAGAACGAGGAGGAAGAAAAGCAACGTAATGGGAAGTGTATAGCCGCTTATGCCCATTTGCTAGCATTGCTCTTGCAGGACGAGCGCTTCTTTAGCAACAATGTGGCAAGCCTTGAGGATCATATCGACGAGTACATTGGCTTCTTGAAGGTTTCGCCTTCGACCTCAACTGAGGAGATGCCGCCTTGGATCCCTTACATCCTTCTTGTCATCGAGACGCTTCTTCGACATGACGAGCGCCCTGTTGCCGCACAGTGGAAAGCACCGAAATCCGAAGATGATGCCGTCTCAGAGCCCGTCATTCAATTGAGAACTCTGACTATTGGCGAGGAGCAGCGAGCTCACGTTTTGGAATTTGTGCTCGAAATGCTTCCCCGTATTGGAAAAGAAGAAACTCTCGCTGTTGCTGCGCTCCGAATTCTTGTTATCTTGACCCGTAATCGACGCCTCGCCAAGGTGGTAGGAGACAAGAAGAACCTGCAACGGCTGTTTCTTATGGCAAAACAATTGTCGGGTTCTGGCTCCGAGAGGTTCAAGCAAAGCAAGCTTACTGCCCACATCATGACTATTCTGCGGCACGTTGTCGAAGATGAAGAGATCATCAAACAGATCATGCGTGCTGAGATCAAGATCGGTTACCCCACTTTACACAGAACACAGCGTGGCCCTCCTGATGTCCAAAATTATCTCCGGCAGATGACGCCGATTGCTCTACGTGCTCCAGACCTCTTCGTCGAGGTCACGAACGAGATGCTCCGTTTTACAAGATGGACACCATCTTCGAATGACAGCTCTCGGACCCAGTCTCTTGTATTGAAGGATGAACCCACTGAAACGAGCACTGATAAGACCAACGACAATGTGGAGAACGGGTCAGAACAAGATATCAAACCGTCCACAGAGCTTGTAGATAAGGAAATGGTGGATGCACCAAAGCCACAAGAGAGCAAGAGGCCTGTTGTCGAAAATCCTGACGGTGTTATTCACTTCCTCCTCTGCGAGTTGCTCAACTATCGCGAGGTCGATGACAAGGAAGTGCCAGTGGTTGAGAAGGACTCCAAGCCTGATACTGTGTCTAACTCCGAAGACGCTTCTTCCTCTCCCAAAGATAACAATGCAACTGACGCAAAGGACAAGAAGCCAACGAAACCCGTTTTCAAGTCCGAGGAGCACCCTATATTTGTCTATCGTTGCTTCTTACTTAATTGTTTGGCTGAGCTTTTGCAAAGCTACAACAGAACCAAGATGGAGTTCATCAACTTCAAGCGAAATGCTCCGTTGACCACAAGCACGCCAATCAAACCTCGTTCATCAGTTCTTAACTACTTGATCTATGATTTACTCTGCCAGGGCAATTTAAGCGGAACAGCTGACAGCATTGCTGGCAAGAAGAAAGCTGCAACGTCGGCGCAGACTCAAAAGGTCTTGGTTGCACTCGTCTCCAAGACAACCGAGAAGGCAATTGACCGCGGAAAAGACAAGTTTGCATATGAGGACGAACCCGACCTCTTGTTTGCACGCAAATTTGTTCTTGATACTATGCTCAAGGCTTACGAAAGAGCACCCTTGTCTGATGAACCCTTAGAAACAAGATACTCGCGCATGCAGTGTCTGGCCGAGCTCATGAACCACATGGTTGGCGAGAAAGATAAGGATCATGCAGGTCCCGGGAGGGCTGACAACGTGCTGGCTCGATCACATGCCCAGCTACGGAGACTCATGTATGAGAAGGGCTATCTCGAAAAACTGACATCATCCATCGCCGAGATCAACCTCAATTACCCAGGCGTCAAACGTGCCATCAAGTACATCCTACGCGTGCTACGGGTTCTCACCGAGACGGCTAAAGAGCTGAGTCATTCAAACATCCTCCTACCTTCAGATTCTCTATCCGACACGGCCGATGACGATCTCGGTTCCACCTCTTCGCTCTCCGACCTTGACGACCGCGAAGAGACTCCTGATCTGTATCGTAACTCTGCACTTGGAATGCTGGAGCCTCGTGGCGAAGACGATGAGTCTGATGACGACCAAGAGGATGACGATGATGAGGATATGTATGGGGATGAATATGACGACGAGATGGAATACGGAGATGATGACATCTCTGACGAAGAAAATATCAGTGATGATGACGAGGAACTCGGTGATATGGGCCAAATCGAAGGTCTTCATGGCGAACCAGGCGTCGTTGAAGTTATAATGGACGAAGACGATGACGATGACGACAGTGATGAAGAAATCGACGACGAAGATGAAGTGGAGTCCGCGGATATGGAGGATGTGGAAGATCAGGTGGAAATTGTCGACGAAGACGGAAATCCTCTCGATGACGATGGCAACTCGGATTGGGAGAGCGCCAGCCACGACGATGACGATGAAGACCAGGAGGAGGACGACCTGGAATATGATGGACATGTTCACGAAGAGCATATGCACATGCCAGGAGATATTCTCGATGGCATGGCTCGTGCCATCATGGGAGAAGGCGACATTTACGATCCTGATACGATGGCGGAAGATCACTATCTCGACGAGGGCCATGATGAGGATGAGGACGAGGACGAGGAGGACGAGATGGAAGAGGAATATTTCTACGACGAGGAATATGCTATGGATGATCAACCTCAGCTAATGCCAGCTCTCGGCTGGGACGGCCTCGCAGGCGAGGATGATGAACGGCGACAAATGTTCACGATGGATACCAGTCACCGCCGGCGCCTCCTTTCTTCACGAAATGACGGTCGCGGCGCTTTCCCGCCAAGTTTCATTGTTGGTAACCGTGAAATGGCTGGGGATTTCCGGAACTTCTTTTCACGCAACCACCAGACCAGGCCTCAAAATAATGCTGATGATGGCACTAACCCACTTCTGAGACGTGGTGACCAGAACCGGGATAGTCCTCAGCGCCCTGGACCTCACCAATCCTTCGGCTTGCGAGTTCCTGAAGCCATTTTCGGTCCAGGTGGTCGCAACCCAGACGGACCCATGGGCTTCTTGAGTGAGATAATGGAGTTCCTTCCAATTATGGGACGACATGGACAGCATGCGTTCCACCTCCAAATCACTGGCCCCACCAGCAATCGCGAGTCCAGAGAACTTGGACCTATTCGGGCCTCTCGCACTGATCAAAGACGTGAAGGTCTAGCCCAGGATCCATCCCAAGCTGTTTCTTTTGTTATCGAAGGCACAATGGACCGTTACCAAGAAGAGGCTAGGATGATCTTCGGCGCTAACACTACGACAGAAGCATCTAAACTTCTGAATATCATTATGGCCAAACTAACGCCTGCCGCGATGGAATTAGAGAGGAAGTTGAAGGCCGAAGAGGCAGAACAACAAAAGCGTGAAGAAGAAGAACGGAGGAAGCGCGAGGAGGAGCAACGTCAAGCGCGTGAGGCAAGGGAAGCTGAAGAAAAGGCAGAGAGAGAGAAGCAAGAGGCCGAAGCGCGTGAGGCCGCTGAACGCGCAGCGTCTGAAGCTGCCGCTGTGAGCCAAGCCGTTCCCGCTCCCGCTCAGGCTGAAGGCGCTGAGGGCGCAATGGAAGGCGTTGAGCCAACTGAACAAAGGGACGCAGATCGTCCTGGTCCTGCCACGCAGAGCGATGGCCCTCGTGTTATGACCACGATTAGAGGCGAAGAAGTCGACGTCACCGAACTAGGTATCGACCCTGATTACATTGCAGCTCTGCCCGAGGAGTTCCGCGAGGAGGTCATCGCTCAGGCAATCAGCACGCGCAGGTCTGAGGCCCGGGAGGAGACAAATGGCAATTCGACTGAGGCCTTCCAGGAGTTTCTGGATGCTCTTCCCGAAGAGTTGCGCATGGAGATTGCTCAGCAGGAGCGTCAGGAACAGCGTCGCCGTGCCCGCGAAGAAAGCAACCGTCAAGCCTCTGCTGGTGCTGGTCAAGCCGTCGTTCCAGAGATGGACACTGCCAGTATCCTTCTGACATTCCCTCCCGAGCTTAGACAGCAGGTTTTGATGGATCAAGGGGAAGAACTGATGGATCAGCTTACGCCCGCAATGGCAGCTGAGGCCCGAGCTCTGGCGCAGCAGCATAATGCCCACCCGGCTGTTGTTGGTCGTAGCCCTCCTGCTGTTAACTCAGCCCGTCAGACTGGACCACCAGTACCTCCCGAAGGGACAAAGGTACAGCGTCGCACGGTAGTTCAGATGCTCGATAAGGCTGGGGTCGCCACGCTGCTACGTCTGATGTTTATCACCCAGCAGGGTTCAATTCGAAACCATCTGTTCAACGTATTCGCCGACGTATGCGAGAACAAGCAGACCCGCCTCGAGGTGATCAGTACTCTCCTCCAGATTTTGCAAGACGGCAGCACAGATATGGGTGCTGTAGAGCGCAGCTTCGGTCAACTGTCTCTGAAAGCACGAAGACCCAAGGACAAGGGTCAGGAGTCTGAACAGAAAACCCCTCAGCCTCTCAAGAGAAGTCTGACTGGTCTAACTGCTGGCAATAATACACAGACAAACTCTGAAACCTCGCCTCTTCTGATTGTCCAACAATGTCTGGATCTGTTGGTGGAGCTGTCTGCTAAGAATCCTCATATTCAATGGCTTTTCCTGACAGAACACGAGGCCGTCGGCTCTAATCTGAAGCGATCCTTGAGCCGCAAAGGCAAGGGAAAGGATTCGAAGTCGCACAAATACGCGATCAACTCGTTGCTATCGCTGCTGGACCGTGATTTAGTTATGGAAAGCTCTGTTGTCATGACTCATTTGGCTGATCTTCTAAACCGAGTGACGCTGCCTCTTCAAAATCTGGAGCGGCGCCGCAAGGAGGCTGAGGATGAACTAAAAGCCATTGATAGCAAGCCAGAAGAGCCTGTTGCAGCAGAAAACCCTGCTGGACAGCCCTCAGGTACGGAGCCAACGGAGGCAAGCACTGCTGAAGAACTCAACACTGCCAAAGAGGAGGGCAAAGAAAATATTCCTGCCGATGACGCCGAAAAGAGACAAGCGAAGAGAGATTCAATCCAAAAGAAACTCCGACAACTTCAGCCGCCTGTGGTTCCTGCCCAGAACTTGACCTTAGCTGTGAGAATTTTTGTAGCTCGAGAGTGCAGCTCCAAGACTTTCCAGAACACTATCTCGACGATCAAAAACCTTTCAGCCATCCCAGGGGCCAAGGCAACGTTCGGACAGGAGCTTGTTCACCAGGCTAGGCTCTTGAGTGAGAATATCGTGGCTGATCTAGATGATCTTTTGCCCCATATCGAAAAGGCATCTTCAGGCACTGAGATTCAAGGCGTGGCTCTTGCCAAATTCTCACCAGGGGCATCCGAGCAAAATAAGCTTCTTCGCGTTTTGACCGCCCTGGATCATCTCTTTGACACCAAGAAGAAAGCCGACGAGGCCGAGTCCAACAAGAACAAGGACGAAAGACACGATCTAGTCACATCGCTTTATCACAACTCAACATTCTCTGCGATGTGGGATAAGCTGAGCGCTTGTCTTAGTGCTATTCGTCAACGAGAAAATATGCTCAACGTGGCAACCATTTTATTGCCATTAATCGAGTCTCTAATGGTTGTTTGCAAGAACACCACTACGAACGATGACCCCCAGCAGAAAGATATGGTCTTGTCAAGCCCACCACCCGAGTCTCGTACGGCTAGCCTCTTCTTTAGCTTTACCGAGGACCACCGCCGCATTCTCAATGAGCTTGTTAGGAGCAATCCCAAGCTCATGTCAGGAACGTTTGCCTTGCTCGTCAAGAATCCCAAGGTACTGGAGTTTGATAACAAGCGCAACTACTTCAACCGCAGTGTTCACTCACGATCCGGTAACAGCCAGAGCCGGCCAGCATATCCCGCCTTACAACTATCTGTCCGCCGCGAGCATGTTTTCCATGACTCTTTCAAGCACTTGTACTTCAAATCAGGCGATGAGATGAAGTTCGGCAAGCTCAACATCCGATTCCATGGAGAGGAAGGTGTCGATGCCGGTGGTGTCACTCGCGAGTGGTTCCAGGTACTTTCACGACAAATGTTTGACCCCAATTACGTGCTTTTCACGCCTGTATCCTCAGATCGAACTACCTTCCACCCCAACAAACTTAGCGGCATCAACGATGAGCATTTATTGTTCTTTAAGTTCATTGGCCGCATTATCGGCAAGGCATTGTACGAAGGTCGCGTCCTTGACTGCTACTTTAGTCGTGCTCTGTACAAGCGAATCCTGGGCAAATCTGTTTCGGTCAAGGATATGGAGTCCTTCGACCCTGACTATTACAAGTCTCTGTGCTGGATGCTTAACAACGACATCACAGACATCATCACCGAGACCTTCTCAGTCGAGGATGATGAGTTTGGCGTTACCAATGTTGTAGACCTCATCCCTAACGGCCGAGAAATTGCAGTCACTGAAGAGAACAAGCACGATTATGTTCGTCTGGTGGTTGAGCACAAGCTATTGTCCTCGGTTAAGGAGCAAATGGCGCATTTCCTTCAAGGTAAGCAAAACACGCACGGTGTATACACTAGTTGCTAACATTCTTAGGCTTCCACGACATCATCCCAGCGGAACTGATCTCTATCTTTAACGAACAAGAGCTAGAGCTCTTGATTTCCGGGCTGCCGGATATTGATATTGATGATTGGAAGAGCAACACGGAGTATCACAACTACACACCATCATCGCAGCAAATCCAGTGGTTCTGGCGAGCTCTAAGATCCTTCGACAAAGAAGAACGTGCGAAAATGCTGCAATTCGTCACCGGAACCAGCAAGGTTCCCCTCAACGGCTTCAAAGAGCTTGAGGGTATGAACGGTGTCAACCGATTCAATATCCATCGCGATTATGGCAACAAAAACCGACTACCCTCTTCGCACACCTGTTTCAATCGTGAGTACATCTTTGGAACACTATAAATTGGGTCGCTAACATGAATTAGAACTTGACCTTCCTGAGTATGAGAGCTACGATCACCTGCGCTCTCAAATTATGAAGGCTATCACAGCAGGAAGCGAATACTTCGGCTTCGCGTAATTTCGTCAATTTATGCATTGTAGGCGTGTTGGAGGATGGAACTAGACGGGGCGAGGAATGAAAAGAGATATTGGTGATTGATCATGTTTTGGGGATTGTTTTCATTAGCATTGGCGGCACACCGCTCCATGATGCTTCTGATCCCGAGCCATTCATTGTAGCATCGTTTGCTAAGGCAGAGGGTCTGGGAGAAGTGCAGGTCTCCCCTGGCTGCTTGCTTTTACAAGACGGATTGCTTACAGAAGTGGGGTTAGGCAGGAATGTATGTTATATCATCACACATCACAGGCCTTTTACAATTATAGAAATAATGAATAGTGCTTTCATTAACTGGACTCTTTTTTACTCTCGAGACTCATGATTAATGTATGACCTTTGCCATTGTATACTGCTTATTTACCAATAAGAATTATTCTAAGTTCGACAGAAACGGGGTTCACAAGCAGGTAAGGAAAGCAATCAGGGTGCTAGACGAAAAATTGAATGGTATCAAGACAAAGGAACATGCGCGTGTCTGGCGTGTGGCACGAGTGCATCAATGCATGTTCTTATTTTTCCCGAAATGCCTCTAATACAGTCGTGATTGGCTCAAATCGAGCCCTATAGAGAATCCTCACTCCCATTGCATGCAAACCACAAGACCAAGGTATGATTCCCCTTTTTTTCATTAAAACGCCGGAACCTTACTTGCGCATAGAGCTGGCACGTCGCTTGCGGGCATCGGCCTTGTTGGCCTTGGCCTCGGCAACACGCTTGGCCAGGATCTGGGCATACTCGTTCTGAAATGTCTGTCAGCGGATTGTAGATAAATTATGATTCCAGGATAACTTACGGCCTCGTCCTTGACCTTCTCGGCCTGTCGTCGCTTGAGAGCGGCACGGTGGCGCTTGTGCTGGAGACGCTGGGGGGTGACGAGTCGCTGGATGCGAGGAGCCTTGGTGTAAGGGGACTTACCCTCACCCTTGGGCTGAACCTCTCGTCGGATAACGTACTTGCGGACCTAGTTTCATGAGAATTAGTTTTCTACGTTTGGGTAATAGTATTTAAAGCTCGCGACCACTTGTCCTGTGCCTTCTTGGCAGAAGGTAGGACAAGAGGTCCTCTCACACTCTACCCGGACTGCCAGCTTTGACACTGCAGCTCTGGGTAGGCGATGAGCGAGTATGGGCGTAGGGAGAGACATACATCGTCATCCTTGGTGAGGCCGAAGAACTTGCGGATCTTGGTGGCACGCTTGGGACCAAGGCGCTTGGGGTGGACGACATCAGTCAGACCGGGGATATCGGCATCACCCTGCTTGACGATGCTGAGAGCAAGGACGGAAAGATCCATGGCGACGATGCAGCCACGGACGGACTTTCTCTTGCGCTCACCAGCACGGCGGGGGCGGTAGCAAGAGTGACCCTCGGAGAGGAGGAGGCGGACACGGGTAGGGTGCATGACACCCTGCTTCATGGGGAAACCCTGCTTGTCGTTTCCACCAGTGATGCGGAAGATGTAGCCCTTGAACTCATCGCCGATGGAGTCACCGGGAACCTCAGCGCCCATCTATCAGACAAGTAGTTAGCATTATTGGTCGAAGGCGATCGGAGTATTTCGACGGTAAGGTCGTGGATGGAGGGTTCGACGTACGCGCTTGTCCATGAAGACACGGACCTTGCGCTCATCCTCAATGTCGATGAGCTTCTGGCTGCCATTGGCAGGGTAGCTGATGTTCAACTGTTTGAAAAAATTGTCAGCCGGATGTTTACTTTCGTGATGTGAAATTCGACCAAGCAGGATAGGAGCACAAGGAGGCCAGGCGGCGAAGAAACAATTCCGTTCCAAATTGCAGGCTGACACTCCTCGAAGACTCGCATAGTTGATCACATTCAGTCTCGTCGTACCTTCATATTGCCAGTTGTGATGGTGGTCGAGGTTACTTGACCTGGCTGCTGCGAAGTTAGTGGAGGATGATGAGGTTGTAAATTTCACAGCGAATTCGAGAAAATGGGAAAGTGCGCCTCGCTAGGGCTCCCCACGGCTGAAATTCGTTGCCAATCAAAGCACCTTTTGAACTTGTCGGGTAAAAGAATTGCCTTTCTCCGTTTTTCTGCCCCGCTTGGGGTTACAGAGACCTCAAAATCGTTGAACTCCACACTGTGCCAAACGCCGGAATTTACAATGAGTTCGTACGTGGTGCTGGCCTCGGTACGTACTTGCATGACTTCTGGGCCTGTGGAGAGAGAGTTCCATGATATCTGAGATGAATGAACACTCATGACAGTTCTCTCATAAGACGTTCAGGTTGTTCCATTAAGATCAACAGAAAACCACCCATAAATATCCCATATTCCTGCACCAATGTCTTCGGCCAAGCTATATCCTCCCACCAAAGATTCTACGGTATCTAGTCCATTACCGCAACTCTTACAGACACCTTCAGGCCTTGCTCTTCTAGAGCTACAAGGAACTCTCAACTTACCCCAAAACTCCGATGGCGAAGCTCTCGGTGGTGTCGATGTTGGAAGACTCGACTTCCCCGATTATGTCCCGGGTGCGGAGGGTTCAGCATGGATGAAGCAGGTCCATCTCTACGTTGGTCAACATCAACGTCTGACTGGTGAAGTCAAGAAGCTGCCTAAAGCAATGGCCGTGATACGAAAAAGGGAAAACAAGAAAATAATCGGCTCCGGGGGAGAGTCAGAAGAGCAGGGCGAGAACTTTGAGGTGGTTGAGATTGTCAAGTACAAGCTTATGTTCGCCAATCGACCTGAACCTGTTGGAACCGCCAATGCACCATGAATATTAGCAGAGTTCTCGAAACTTACTCGATTCGCCTATCCACTCCGGTTGGGTTTGAAATACAAGCTCTCGCAATACAAGCGATTGTTAGGTCAATGTACCGTTATAAAAGCCATATGACCCCAGGAAACTTGATTGGAGGAAGTCGTTCCTGGACATCTCTTGTGGCACTTGACTATAACGAAGACCTATCTTTTTAACATTCGTTGGTCCGAAGATACAGCTCTGCTCCGGAAAAAGCAACGTACCATGGCATCATGTCCCTGCAACAGCGAAAGAGCACAACTCTGTTATGAGGCCAACCAAGTTGGTCGTTTGAGAAGAGAGCTACGATAGGGGTCTTACAACCGCCCATAACATAGGCATAATCATATAACAATAAACCCTTCAAAGATTCAAATTGGAAAATCGTGTCTCGTTTCTTGTATTGGTGATATCTATGAGGCAATCTGCAAAGGCCTCGTCCTGCCCAACCCATCCTTTCCATAATAATCCATGGGATACACACCATCCCCCCAATCTTGTTTCTCTCCTAGCGCTACCAACGCCTCGTAAGGTGTCAGTAACGGCCTCGGGAAAGCGTATCCCCAATCAATGCTCAAACGTGGGCAAGCCACCTGCACCCAGCATTCGACATCCGACATGAGCGCGAGCTTGCCTGGGAAGATCTCGCTCAGCAAAAGATGCACTATGGGGATACCCCGAGCCTTGAGTTCCTTCTCGATGAGGCCCAGCGTGTGTGGGTTGCCCTGACGACCCAGGGCACCAAGAATCAAGCCCCATTTACGCGCTGTGCGAGCACTCTGAATGGCGGTTCGTCGAAGAGACTGCATCTCCTCGTGGCCGTAGGTCTCACGAGTCAGCTTGCGGGAATAGGGATCGTATCGGTATGCTGGGATAGTAGGGTTGTGGATCATGATACTCTCAAGGTGGAAACGACCATCACCAAGGTATAAGATCAGATCAATCTTGTCATCTTCCGTAAGACGAGGGGATGTACAGCCCAGAATCTCACCTTTACTCAGAGGGGCAATCTGCGGAACAAGCACACGGAAACCACCCCGTTCGAGACTGCTCCTGACGCCATGAATAGTGGCATTGAACTGGATGGTTCCGACAACGGCAATGGTCTTGCCACTAGCAAAGTTGCGTTCCAAAGATGCTAGAAGATGCGTCGCATCGATGCTGATATCGACAAAGACGTAGAGTGTCTTGATGGTAGTCACATCGACAGGGATGAGACAGCTGTGAGCATAGTGCACCAGCAAGTCGCAGCCAAGGGCCCTCGCAGTATAATCATCGATACAGCATGCACCGTAGGTCACATCTCCCATGATCAGAGTCTCAATACCCGGGCAGAACTGTGTCAGGATGTCGGAGATGGTAGTAGCAAAAAGAAGAAGACCTTCGGGCATCTGGAGCGCAACTCTCTTGGAGCCTGAAGTCTGGATACGATGAATGGTCTTTGGAATCTCAAAGTTGTAGTTGGCGGGTAGCAGAGCAATAGCAGCCTTTAGATCAGGATTTTCGAGAATCTCCTTGGGAACTTGATTCAATAGTCTGGGCGCTCTTCGAGGTTTGGCAGCTATACAGCATGAGCATATCTTCACTTTCTGGCTTTGGATTTTTATCATTTTCACGTACTTGCGACAGCGCCACTCGCACCTGCGGCCCCCGATGATCCATTCTTTGCAGCAACCTCATTAGCGATTCTTTTCCCTATGAATCTCTTCTTGGGCTGCTTCAGCGGCGTGGCCCCGTTCTGTGCTTGTGCTGCTGACTCTGTCTCATTTTCAATGGCGGGGGATGGGCTGGCCTGAGCGAGCTGGGCCTCTTCGATATCGGCTGCTGTGCCAAGATCGGTCTGTCGTCTGTCTTCCTCCATTTTGGGTCGACAGAAATGGTTTTTATGAAAAAGCCCAGATTCTATCTCGACTGTTTATTCTCGTATTACGTTTGCCCAGTAATTAATTACCAACCTTTAAAAAAGTTGGGCGGCGTTGGGGGGCAATGTGCGTAGCTTGAATTTTCAACACTGTAGTTCCACTTTTAGACATGATTGATTTTATCATTGGTCCTTTTACTGCCTAGAGAAGCCATGACAGCCAAATGCAGCCACTCATCATGATAACTCACTCATTCGTTTCCACTACTCGTCATGATAGGCAAACCACGTCAGGTACAAGGTTGGTTGAATTGCATTAGCTCGCCTCCCTGTCTTTACCCACGTGCCTACTCTTTCTCCGATCTACAGCTTCCTTTCAAAGACAGCATGAAAACAATCCACTTAAAAACAAGTTGCTCTGTCTGCTCTTCCATCTTGCGCGCGCTCATTATACTATCTATCAAAATGCTGACAAGTCGTCCCCTCATGCGTCGATCAGGTTCTCTTCTGTCTGCTGCTGGCCGCGGGCCTCGGTGTCTGCTCGGGCCTTGCCCTTGGACTTGGACTCCTTGGCGGCTCGCTGGTAGAACTCGTTGAGAACCTTGGCGGGGATACGATTGAGAAGCTCCTTGGGGTAGATACGGAGCAGGCTCCATGCAAGGTCGAGGGACTCGTAAATGGATCGAGACTCGTACTGGCCCTGGCTAATGAACTGGCGCTCGAACTTCTCCAGGAACTCGAGGGATAGCTTGTCTTCGGCAGACAAGGCCTCCTCACCGACGACAGCCTTCATGGCTGCGGCGTCACGACCGATAGCGTACTTGGCGTACAGCTGGTTGGAAACATCACCGTGATCCTTTCGGGTCATACCCTCACCAATAGCAGACTTCATCAGACGAGACAGCGAAGGCAGCACGTTGATGGGTGGGTAGATACCACGGTTGTCGAGAGCTCGGTCAATGAAAACCTGACCCTCAGTAATGTAACCTGTCAAATCGGGAATGGGGTGAGTAATATCGTCGTTGGGCATGGTCAGAATAGGAATCTGAGTAATGGAACCGTTTCGACCCTCGACACGACCGGCTCGTTCGTAGATGGTGGACAAATCAGTGTACATGTAACCGGGATAACCACGTCGACCTGGTACTTCTTCTCGAGCGGCTGAAACTTCTCGAAGGGCATCACAGTAAGCGGAAAGATCAGTAAGAATGACCAGAACGTGCTTCTCGAGCTGATAAGCGTAGTATTCGGCAGTGGTAAGAGCGAGACGAGGAGTAATGATACGCTCGATACTAAACAGGATGTCAGTTGTTAAGACAGACAATGATTTGGCCTATTACTTACGTAGGATCGTTGGCAAGGTTAAGGAAGAGAGTAGTGCGCTCCAGACTGCCGTTCTCCTCAAAATCGCGGGTGAAGAAGCGGGCGGTTTCCAAGTTAACACCCATGGCACCGAAAACGATGGAGAAGTTCTCCTCGTGGCCATCATGAACACCCTTGTTGGTGATGCCCTGCTTCTGGACGAGACCAGCCTGTCGACAAATCTGGGCGGCGATTTCGTTGTGAGGCAGACCAGAGGCGGAGAAAATAGGAATCTTCTGTCCTCGGGCAATCGAGTTCATGGTGTCGATAGCAGAAATACCGGTCGAGATCATCTCTTCGGGATATTCCTGGTTCATTGTTAGATTGTCTCATGGAAGCGTTTGGCAGAAGCCTTACTCGAGAGTAGGGGTTGATGGGAGAACCATTGATGTCGAGGTAGTCCTCGGCCAACACCTTTGGACCCTTATCAATAGCTCGACCAGATCCATCAAAAATACGACCAAGCATGTCCTCGGACACACCAATCTTCAAGCTCTCGCCGGTGAACTTGACTTTGGTCTATGGTTGCCTTAGCTCAATGTCCGCCAATATAAATCGCGATACCGCCTACCTTCTTGACATCAATACCGGAAGTACCCTCGAAGACCTAGATAGTTCGTCAACCTCCATATTACTTCGCATCGTATTCATTCAAAGTACCTGAACGACAGCTCGGTCACCTGTGTTTCTATGTCAGCATATTCCGCGTCATTACTTGCACTGGGATAGTAGCTGTACTAACCTCGAGCTTCCAGGACTTGACCTGAGCGCTCAGTTCCATCGGGAAGGGTGAGCGTCACAATCTCATTGTATCGCGGGAATTTGACCTATTGTTGTCAGCTCAAACTGGCCGAGGCGACTGGAGTTTGGGGGAATGACGACGTACGTTGTCGAGGATGACGAGGGGACCGTTGACTCCGCCGACGGTGTTGTATCGAATTCTGGGTATGACCGAGTACGAGGACGACTCGCGAGGATCCGCCATGATGGGCGAAATGTCGGTAAATAGGCGGGAAAGGTTGAGGCGAAATGGGCGAAGGAGGACACGATACAGGAGCCGATCGCGAAGCTTGGATGGAGTTGGGAAATGGCCCAAGAGGTTGGAGGAGGTTGAGCTTGCTTCACCAGAGTGGGGACTCTCTACCTTAGTCTAGCTGCGCCAGCCCAAAGGCGACGCACGGCCGATAAACCCACCTCCACATACAAGCAACAGTGACATCACATGACATGCGAGTATAACCTTGGAGTGATTATTGGGTTGTTAAACGACAATATAGGTTTCTTAGATATGTTAAATGAGTTTACAAGCTTGAATCATCGTCAAGTGCTTTCAAAAGAACGCTAGACCCCAAGTATGCAGTTATCAAGCTTGCTAATTGCCCTGGGTTTTAGCCTTGATAGCTTCCCTAGCTGCGTTTTCTATAGCTCGGGTTCGAGCTCCCAGAACTGCCTTGCCAACTGTGCTTCCATTCTCCTTACCGAGCTCCTTTGTGATCCACGCTCCAATGTCAGACATGGCATCCAGGTTGATACCGGTACTCATACCTAGAGTCTCCATGAAATAAACCATGTTCTCGGTTGAGACATTGCCAGTCGCACCAGGGCTGTAAGGGCAACCACCCAGACCACCAACACTGCTATCAAACGTTCGAATACCGTGTTCCAGGGAAACGGCAGTGTTCACTAAAGCTTGGCCGTAGGTGTCGTGGAAGTGCATGGCAATATCTTCTGTTCGGATGCCTGCCGCCGACATACACTGAAGGAGAGTTGCCGTTCGAGGGGCTGTACCCATGCCTGTAGTGTCACCAAGAGAGATCTCATCGGCTCCCGCCTCCAGAAGGTCTGTAGCGATCTCTGCGACCCGATGGGGGTCGACTTCAAATCCTTCAAAAGGGCATCCCAGAACTACAGAAATATAGGCTCGAACACGAAGGCCTAGGCCCTTGGAATCTCGAATCACCTCCTTGAAACGCTCTAGCGAAGTCTTGATATCACAATTGAGATTCTTCTGTGTGAAGCTCTCAGTAGCAGCAGCAAACACTGCGACCTCAACGCTTGGCTTTGTCACCTCTTCCTCTGCAGTTGCTGGGTTCAGTTGCGTTGCAAACTTGCCGGTGTTGGCATCGAGGATGTCCGCGGCAGACTGAAATCCCTTATTGTTCGGGGCAAGAAAAGAGTATGAGATTGGGCCGGGAGACGAAATCTTTCCGTCGAGGATATGCTGAAGGATTTCGCTTGAATTGTTCATCTACAGTGCGACAGCTGTCAGCATATCGTGGCATCAATGCTGCAATAGCTAAACTTACCTGAGGAACCCATTTCGGAGCCACAAAAGAACCAGCCTCAATAGTAGAAACTCCTGTTCGAGCTAACCGCTCGATAAGTTCAATCTTTGTTTCCAGGGGAATTGACATCTTCTCATTCTGCAGTCCATCTCGAGGACCAACCTCCACCAGCTTAACACGGTTATCATGCGAGATGCCGCTGCTGGCTGTCGCAAAGCCTCTGTGCCAACGGATTTGCTGTGAGCGTCGGCATGCTCTGCACACACTGGATCGCAAGAGACTCATGACTCTGATTCTTGTTGTTTTTGATGCAATGTTCGTGGAATTCGATCGACACCGGTTCAAGAGGATAAAATGCCGTGTTTGCTGGAGGTCTAAGTAATGGATGCCGGTTCGCGTACTATCGGCCCCAACCCCAACGTGGGCCGAGCTTCGGGGCTCGGTACATGCCGTTCACAGTACGGGCATCTAACGTACTACTGCCATTACAATTACAGAAACGGTTCGAAACCCGTGTCTTTCCCCGCGTTCCGTGAGTTTAGTTCACATCTAACCATAAGTAACAAGGCAATGGGATTGAGTTGTGAGAGGTATCTTTGCGGTATTACAACTACAATACTAGCAACTACAGTACAGGACTGCCTCACGCAATGCCTTCGACTCGGACAATTTTGATATAAAAGACACAGGAACCCTTGTACAGATCTTGGTCTTTTGGCATTAAAACTCGTTTTGGCTTAACCTTTGCGAAAATAAGAAAATACACCTCTCTGTCGGTAGCAGGCTAAAACTGGTTCAAAGATAGTAATCCAGTCATTGCATCCATCACCGCTTAGTACTCAGCCTCCATCTCCTCCTCGCCCATGGAGTCGGTAGCAACCTCCTCGTAATCGCGTTCCAGGGCAGCGAGATCCTCGCGAGCCTCTGAGAACTCACCTTCCTCCATACCCTCACCAACGTACCAGTGGACGAAGGCACGCTTGCTGTGCATAAGATCGAACTTGAGGGAGAGGGAAGACCAGGCCTCGGCAATGGCGGTGGTGTTTGAGAGCATGCAGCTATAATATGTTAGAACTCATATTGTCATTCAGGAGGTAACTACGAGATGAACTTACACAGCGCGGCTGACCTTGGCGAGGTCACCATTGGGCACGTTCTCGGGAGCCTGGTAGCAGATACCAAGCTTGAAACCAGTAGGGCACCAGTCGACGAACTGGATGGTTCGCTTGGTCTTAAGGGTAGCAACGGCGGCGTGGGCGTCGTTGGGGACGACGTCACCACGGTATAACAAGCAAGTGGCCATGTACTTGCCGTGGCGAGGGTCACACTTGACCATCTGGTTGTTAGGCTCGAAGCAAGACATGGTCATCTCCTGAACGGAGTTGGCCTCATGAGCGGCCTTGGCGGCCGAGATCACAGGAGAGTAAGCGACGAGGGGGAAGTGGATTCGGGGGTAAGGGACCAGGTTGGTCTGGAACTCGTTCAAGTCGACGTTGAGGGAACCGTCGAATCGGAGGGAAGCAGTAATGGAAGAGACGACTATGTGCTGTTAGTCAAACGTCCTAGATATCATCAATATTGACAAAACCTACCCTGAGCAATAAGACGGTTCAGGTTCTCGTAGTTAGGGCGCTCAAGACCGAGGTTTCGGCGGCAGATGTCGTAGATGGCCTCGTTGTCGACCATGAAGGAGCAGTCAGAGTGCTCAAGAGTAGTGTGTGTAGTGAGGATAGAGTTGTAGGGCTCGACGACTGAGGTAGCGGTCTGAGGAGCAGGGTAAACACAAAACTCCAGCTTGCTCTTCTTGCCGTAGTCGACGGACAGGCGCTCCATGAGGAGAGCACCGAAACCAGATCCAGTACCACCACCGAAGGAGTGGAAGACGAGGAAACCCTGGAGACCAGCACAGTTGTCGGCAACCCGGCGAATCTTGTCGAGGACACCGTCGATAAGCTCCTTGCCGACAGTGTAATGGCCACGAGCATAGTTGTTGGAAGCGTCCTCCTTGCCGGTGATCATCATCTCGGGGTGGAAGAGGTTGCGGTAAGCACCAGTGCGGACCTCATCGACGACATTGGGCTCCAAATCGCAGTAGATGGCTCGGGGAACATGCTTTCCGTTGCCTAGAGAAAGGTGTCAGAAGGAAGGGGCGGTTTGGAAACGAGAGCTATATTCCTACCAGTCTCTGAGAAGAATGTGCTAAATCCCTGATCGGGGTCCTGCGCCTTGCGCTCCTCGGTGAGGTAACCATCAGGCTAGAGGTAGTTAGTGTATTTGAACGACGTGATATTTGTTTGTTGACAAATCGAGGGGTAGTTGTGTACCTGGATACCGTGCTCGAGGCAGTAAAGCTAAGGACATGGTCAGTAAATATGAAAATAAACAAAACAAAAAGGTTGCAAGAAACTCACCTCCCAACAGGAGTTGGCGATTTGGCAACCAGCCTGTCCGACTATAAGAGCTCAGTTAGCACGACAGTGGTTCATGGTGAAAAAGAAGATGCGGTGAAAGGCCAGAGTATAGAAAGGGAGCGACAACTTACCGTTGATGCTAATGACCTCACGCATGTTTGCAGATGTTGTTGATTTACAAGTATGGAGATGGAGGAAGTATGCAAGAGCAAAGAAGAGGGACCACAGAGAAAAGGACGACAAAAAAGAACAGGCCAGGCAAGGCTTTTACAACAATGACTTGGCTGATGAGGAGGAGGAAGAGAAAGCAAAGTAAAGTAAAGCGGAGTGGGACGAGAGGGCGAATGTTTAGTTTGGTGATAAGTTAGCGGTGGTGGGGGAAATTTGGCAGACAGGGGAGTCTTTGCTGGGCAAGGATTGGATTGGACTGGCTGTGGATTTGTTGATTTCGAGGCGTGCCTGGGCTGGAAAGGGGCAAGCGCGTTCTGCAACGCCCTGCTGGCGCTTTTCGCTGCCGATGCCTGTTGGCCGGCTGCCAGGGCCCCAGGGGTTACCAAAGGGACCTACGGGGACCCTCTGGAGCTTTACTGGTCCCGAAGCGCCTTCCATTGGACTGTACATCACCTACCGCTCCGTTGTTTCCATCTTGTCCGTTGTTCTTGCGCTTCACCGCTCGAGCAAAAAATTGATAACGGCTTAACAATTCAAAGGTAAGTTATTCTGTCCAGTATAACGTTATAGAGAGCCCAGCTGCCTGATATTACTCGAATCCAACGAACCGGGTTAGTAGGCAGGTGTCCGTCCGTCCTCCCAGCTCCCGTCCAACACCGAGATATTGGTGTCTCTCTTTAGACGACGATCCATGGGTCCATATTTGACGACGTCTCATCTCTGCTCAGACTTTCATTTCGCCTCTGTTATGAACTGCAAGCCCCATTGGAAGGAAGTCAAGTCTCTGAGCCGTCTTCTAACCAAAAATAGAGTTTATTGGGAACATCAGGAGGAAGAAAGATCACAGTTCATTAGTGATTGTTCTTTGTCTACTCTGTACATACAGACAACTACTCCATCACTTGCTTTCTCTTTTTCACTTCGGAAATATGAAAAGCTACCTTTTAGCAACCGACCCCTGCTCTAGGTCCCAGTCGGTTGTTTAACTATATCCCTGCTATTTTAAGTACGTACCCGGATCCATAGCTTCCATTCCCCATCACCTTTCGCCTCCTGGTTTGTTCAAGACATCCAGAGATACAGGAAGGGTTCTTGAGCTCGAAAGCATGTTACCGTTCGAGCTAGGTTGATCCTGCGGACCTCCCAGTGTGTATCGTCATCGCCTTGAGCTCAGTCGACCATCTTCGTTGTGACAAGTTACATGTTGGATTACAAATAGCCTCAAGAGGCCCAAGCTTTATCGGCTCATCGTACGCACGATCACAAATTATCGATTGACAGCCAGGTCCTCGAACTCTCAGCTCAACCCCTAAACCCTGAAAGATTCGACCTCGTATTGTTGGGCAAATACCGACATTGGCAGGTAATGCTCACAAGGGTTTACAGAGTACATAACTCGAGATAATATCACAAAAGCGTTCCCATGATCTGGGGTTCATCTACTCCGTAGAGAGTCAATGACAACCAAATCTAACTCACTGCCGATGTTGTTGAGATGATGTTTGTCTACCATGTGGTATCAGGAAATCAAATTCAGAACTTGAAACTTCAGGAGGTGTACCAGGAAGGAATCCAAGATTGAATAAAGCGAATCAATAATTACATCTTTTGCGCAGTTATTAAGTAGACTTTTAACGTCTTAAAAGGGATGGCTTTGCAATAAACAGAATCCATGATCATGAAGAGCTCTTAAATGAGCGGACCTGCACTGACCACCTGGACAATCAAGAAACAATGTTTACTAAAGACCCTTGCTCGAATTGACATATGCTCTGGAGAATATTGTTATGTCGTTACAATCGGCAAAATCTTAACTAACCTAACTACCTACATTGAAGAATCAAGAATACAACAATAGAGCTCACTTTCCTCTTGAAGCCATTAGACGACTACAGATATATTATGGCAGTCCTTTCAGTCCCTTTCTTCTTATACACATAGCATTGTCCATATCAAATGAGGTTATAGAAACGAATGTGTACTGTTGTTGGTAGCGGGGCGTTTGGCGGATATAGCCAATACACGTGACGCTTGTAACAACATGCCTCTTTCATCTCAAATACATACAGACCACGAGGGTAACAAGGGACGATCGATCTTGCCTAGTCAATCGCCGCTATGTTTTTCTTGTCGAACAATCAAATCTTATACTTGCTTGTCCTAGCAGCGGTACTGACTTCAGTTCTCGCCAATGTTGAAAAGACCATCTTTACAGCACCCGCACTATTGCCCATTCCTCAACAGAAACCCTCGTTGGCCGATCTCAGACTGCCAGTCCTCACACCAGATACCTCTGAGATCAGGACAAATTTGAGCCGAGTGTTCCCCTCCAAAGCAAAAGATTATGCCTCTGGTGCTGCGGCATGGGTGCTTCTGGATAACCTAAACCCTGAGCAGCGGTATGAGTTTCGAGTCTGCTGGGCTGCGATTGTAAGTCCATGTAGAGAACCATTTCACTGTACAAGCTAAAAGGAGATCTTTAGCAACCTACAGGCTTTATTCTGGACGTTTTCGAGCTTGATACCGTATGGGAGACCCCAGAGCTTATTCAGTCACTGGCAGGCTATGCCTTCTCACAACAAGACAAAGGGGGTGAACTACACGAAGAGTTCCTTCAGCCCGGAGAGAAGGACCGCAAAGCCTCGCTTCTTCTACTGCAAATTAAAGCTTCTGCGGACTACTTCACTGATGATGAAGCTCTCATGAAGGATCCCCCAGCTGTGCTCGTGGATCTTATCCTCGACCCCTATCTATTCAACGTCGTCCCTCGCTCATTGGTCCCAACCGCCGGCTATATTGTTGTCCTCGCTGTAGTGTCTTGGTTTGTGGCCAGATCCATAGCTTCGAGGTTACAAGCGATTGCCGTGACGGCGGATAGCGCAGACAAGAAAAATAATTGATGAGAAGGGCATTGATATCCTCGGGTTCAGTAGTTGTGATGCCGTCTACACAAAAGGGGGCTGGTAAAATGCATTCTACTATCTACGTTAATCATATTCCTCATAACTCTTCTGCCCATCGCGTCATTCTCGGCCATCTGTAGGCCTTGATGTCTATACTCAATTCGATGTATAATTGTTGATAAACACTGCCATTTTGAACATGCAGTCGTTAAATGCATATGTGTAGTGAAAGAAACGGCTCTAAGAGGCCGGCTTGATGAGCTCTCGCGATCTCGAATCAAAAATGACCAGATTCTCTTCACTACAGGGCTAAAAAAAATATGGGTTCTTGGTTTTTCCGTACAGCTTTGTGTCAGCCCCTCAGTAAGGTCCCCCATATTGTTGTTGGGGATGGCTTCCGTGAGGAACAGGAGGAGCACCGCTGCCGTGGTGCGACTGATTACCATAAGAGGGCTGCTGGTTTCCATGCCCCCCATTGTAGGAAGGGTTGTATCCCCCGGGAGGTCCTCCAGGTGGGGGAGGAGGATACTGCTGGGAACCACCAGTTGGGGGCGCACTGTAGCCTTGTAAATGCTGGTCTGGTGCACCGCCGAATTGGCCTCCGTGGGTTTTAGTATCAGGATAACCCTGCCCGGATGGCTGATGCTGCGATTGATGTCCAGGGGGAGGGGGGAAATACTGCTGTCCTTGTTGTTGTCCTTGTTGGGGCGGACCTCCTGGAGGCGGAGGCGGGAACGAGTTGTTGTGCGATAGGTGTGGGCTCCCTCCGAAAGAGCTTCCACCATATTGCTGGTGCGAACCCGACTGCTGTTGATGGCTTCCATAGGGGGAACTGGGCCCGTGCTGTTGTTGATGCGAGCCGTATTGCTGGGTTGGGCTAGAATGCTGCTGGCTACCATACTGTTGACCACCACTAGGTTGCTGGTGCGCATTGTAAGACTGGTGGGAGCCTTGCTGTTGGTGTGATCCGTACGACTGGCTCTGCCCAGATTGGTGTTGAGAGCCATGCTGCTGATGCTGGCTCGGGGAAGGCGTACTGTAAGAATGCGCCCCAGTAGCAGGAGGTGCTGATGGAGCTGAGCCTGATGGGTTGTAAGTGGGAGCTTGGCCAGAGTATGTTCCTCCACCCTGTTGCTGCTGTTGTTGTCCAGAGTTGTAGCCAAAGTTCGAGTTTTGTCCCTATCGCATCATTAGTCTTGCGCACGGCATCCAGCTCTACCGATATAAACCTACACTACTGCCGTGCTTCCCTCCAAACATGGTCGCTACACCGCCCATGATTTGACCAGCAATACCTCCTCCCCCATGCTGCTGCTGCTGCTGCTGCGAGTTCTGGCCGGAACTGTTATGGTAGTTTTGAGGCGCGGGGGGCTTCTCCTGGGAAGCCGAGTGCATGAAGCTCTGAGCCAGTTGCCCAACAAGTTTGCCCGCACCCGAAGGCTTGTTACCTCCGCTACTACCGCCGCCACTGCCACTACCACCATGACTACCACCAAGGAATTGGTTCGCAAGGCCGCCAAGGCTACCCAATGGACTGGAGCTGCTGCCTCCGCCACCGCTACCACCATGACCGGAGTTCTTTCCGCCGAGCAAAGCGTTCATAGCCATGCTCTGTCCACACATGTTAGTGAGTCGCAACAGGACAGAGTCAGTAGCAGTGACTTACTCCGAGTCCTCGATCTCCAGAGGGCCCATCTATACCGCGAGACCCATCGGGCATGATTGGTTCCATGGTACCGTCCGCATGGCGCACAGTTTGTGATCCATCAGGGTGCGTGATCAGCTCAGGCGGCTTGGGAGTCCCGTAAGGGTGTTCACCAGGAGGGGCAGGAGTGTTGCCCGTCTTAGCGGGCTCGGTAGGGACATCCCACTGCGAAACACCAGTCGACAGCTGGACATAGTAGTATTTCTTGCTCGTACCATCCCACTGAGCAATCCAACCCGCGGGCAACGGAGGAGGAGCAAACGTGGGACCTTCGGCCTGGGGAGAGGCAGGGCCAGTCATGGTCAAGGTCAAGGTAGAAGTAGAAGTATTGTATATGGCGGTCGAGGCGGGGAGATGTCGCTAGAGGCGGGGTCAGAGATAGATGAAGGGGAGAATCTTGTCGCGTGGTGAGGATGAAGGAATTGTCGTAGACGGAAAGTCCGTCACTGAGCGAAAAGTGCTACAGTCATGAAGAGTGTGAAATAGAAAACAAGACAAAAACGAAGTGAGGCCTGGACGAGTGTCGCCTCTGGGTGGTGGAGGTTAATATGGAAAGGCTTGGCTTAGTCTAGGTTGGTCGACTCGACTGAACTGGGCTGAACGGGGACCGGAAAGGACTGGGCTAATAAGTCTGGGAAGAGGAGGGGCCCCAAAGTTGCCTTTTCGCTTTCGCCGCCTGAAGAGGGTTGATGGGAGACGGGGGAAAGCATCAGCAAAGCCAAAGCCCACTTTGGGTTGGGTTATGTTTGATAGTGGGCGGTCAAATCAGGCCTCTTCAGTGAGTTACAAACCTACGAAGACAACTAAACAAGCGAACAAGACAAACAGGTACGTATATTAACCAATGGATACTCTAGTAAAAAGTAAATAAACTCAGAATTAGACACAAATATGCGACTATGTTTTGCTTTGAACATTCTGTCTTCATCACTTCACCAATCAATGCACACTGGAATTTCTAAGTATGGCTTCATCTCACCAAGACAACACAACACTGCCCCGCTAGGAAACCCAACTTTATCAGGTTGGATGGGGTTCCAGTAGACGCAAGCGCCCTTACTTCTCCGTACGTACCGTACCGTGCATATACTGTCAGAATCGCCACTCATAGTGGTTTTGGGCGTCTATAAGCTGATCTGTCCAATCAAAGCTTCCTCGGTATGTCGAAACGTACACTGTGTCTTGTTCTGTCTTGCCAGATGGGACACCACAGCCCCTCTCACAACAACACCAGCATCGCACAACGCACCATCTGCGCATCCGGTAGCCGGCCTCCAACCTCCACGATTATGGCCAGAACATTGACGCGTCGCAGGCGGCCTCCGTCCGTCTATCTGACAAGGGCCATACCTGGCAGATACTTGACTCCAAACGGCACGTGCCTCTGCTACTATGCTAGACTATGCTCTCTAGGTATGTAGATAGATAGTATGGTGTAAGAGTGCAGCCAGCCAGCATAATGAATGGCCGATCATTCTTATCCACTATCTATGGGGTAACAAGCACACGTTCAACATACCAACAAAGATAGTAGACTAGTAGTAGTACGATGTTGTCCGTCTTTGTTCTAACAATCAATCATGATCCCCACATTACACAGATGGTACTATTTCTTACCACCAGTCGACATCACAGGCGACACTTGATAGTCTTACACATCATAATCACATTCACTATCAAAGTCGAAACAAGTGTTTTGAAGAATTCATAGTCCGATTCCTAATTCTGTGTACAAGATAACCCAAACTCCAAAATCCACCCACCCTTCCAGAAAGAAAGACAAACAATATGTGCTGTTGCAGCTTGCCATGCTCTATTCGTTCATATGCTCATGACATCCTGGGATTTGTCCCAGTGACCGGCCTAAGAAGTCTTAGGCCCGACGAAATCGAAAGGCGAGCTTGCGGCCGAATCCAAAGGCCATGGCTTGGCTCTTGTTGCCAGAACAGGTAGTGCCAGCTGCCATGGACTGAACAACAGACCATGTACCGGAAGCGCAGCGCTGGTACTTGGAACCGCCGATGCAGTTCCATTGACCCTCCTCAGTGCACGCAGAACCTGCAGTCTCTTCGGTACCAGAACCACCCTCACCAGCACCAGCATCAGGGGTCGCAGGAGTAGCGGGGGCAGTAGGAGCAGCAGGAGCGGGCTCGGGGGTAACAACGCTGGTGGGAGCAGCAGGAGCAGGCTTGGTCATGGTCAGAAGAGTGCTGGAGCCGGCGCCGTCATTGGCAGGGGCCGAGGGAGCAGAGGGAGCGGCGGTAGCCTCGGCGGGTTGGGAGACAGTGATGAAGACACCTCCGGGACTAGAAGTTTGTGAGTTAGGACCACTGTCAGTTGCAGAAGAGGGCGAGGGTACATACGCATCAGGGGCGCCTTCAGCAGGCTTGGTAGGAGCAGGGGCGCTGGGGGCAGCACCAGCACCATCGTTACCAGGGTTGTAGGAGCCATCGTTACCACCGGCAGGGGTGCTGGGAGCAGCGCCGCTGTCGCCTCCGTTGTTTCCGTTGTCAGCGGGTGCACTGGGAGCGGCACCATCGCCGGAGCCAGAACCGGAACCAGAACCGGAACCGCCGCCGGAGCCAGCCTTGGCGCAAGATCCCACGGGACCAGCAGTCTTCTGAGAGTCGTTGCTCACATCGGGACCGGGGTCGGGGAACTCAAGGTCAGAGGACTCCTCAGTGGTGCAGCCGTTGCCAACGTTGGCGACGAACATGGCGGGACGGTTGCTCATGGCAGAAGCACGCTTGGAGCCACCCTTGATGGTGACGGCAGCACAGTTCATGTACATCTCACGGTTACCAATCTGGTTGAACCAGCTCCAGGCGAAGATAGCCTCGCCAGAAGGAGCATCGGAGGGAACCTTGAAATCGAAAGAGGATGTACCAGCAGCAGGGCAGTTGCCGATGAAGGAGTGGATAACTTGCCAAGACTCACCCTTATCGAAGGAGAGAGAGGCCTGGCAAGAACCACCGCCGTGGTTAGCACCACCGGTGATCTTCATGGTCTGTTGGCTTCCGGCCTCCCAGTCAGCGACAGAGGCACCGGCCTCAGTGCCGAAGAGAGAGTGGTAGCCCTTGCAAGGGAAGTTGCCACCACTGGCCTCAAGGGGAGCGGTCATGCTGTAGTCGACATCGCTGCCGGCGTGAGGGTTCTCTTTGGACTTGAAAGGGGCGGGGGAGATCATCTCCATGTGTGCCTGGGCCAGACCAGCCAGACCGAGGCAGACGGCGAAGGAGTTGAAATGCATTTTGTTGATTTGATGGGTATCTCGAAAAGAAAAGGCAAGTTTTGTTTGCTGTTTTTGACACGATTGTGTTGCTGATGTTGTTGTTGCTGAGTGTTTCTCAAGAGATGTTGATTGCTAAAGGAATGAATCCGACTTGGTGGGAAGGATCGAAGTTGATTTATATTGCGAGCTTGGCGCGAGTTTGTGGTGTTTTGGGCTGGTTATTGTTCAAGTGAACAGATAATGAATGGTGAACCAAAAAAAGTGTGCAGGTTCTTTTGCCGTGTTTATTGTTCGGTGACAGAACAATAGATCAAAGGACTGTGTGGTTTTGTTGAACAAGAGCGTTTGCAAAGGACTGTGGGTGCGAACGACGAAGAGTCAATGCGAACAAGGTGAATGATATAGGCGGCGAAGAAAACAAAAGTGACTGGTGCGCGAACAGTGACAGTGCAGTGCAGTGCAGACAGGCAGGTGGTTGAGCGGTCTTGTTTTCTCGAACAGGTTGACGGCGTCGGACGGAAGGCTTTTTGGTAACACAAAGGCCGGTTTCTTGTGCGTTGTTCAGTCGGTGAAAGCTTGTTGTTCAAAAAAAAAAAAGTTGAAAAAAGGTGATGCCGGTCTCCGTTACAAACGGGGATAGACAGAAAGAGTTGTTGGTGTTGTGAGGGAATGTATTTCCAGCCCGTCAAGGGTAAGTCAAAGAAGAGAATTGAAGAAAAAGAAGAAAGGAGAAAAGTGTCAAAAAGGGACCGTCTGAATATGGAATTCTTGAGCGTTGCTGAAGAAGAGAAAAGGGTCCCAAGAGGTCGGGGCATGAGGTCTTATGTAGTACGATCCGTCCCAACTAGACTCTAGACCAGTCAAGTCAGGATGTTTCAGTCGTTTCGTTTCGGCTGCCTCTGAGCCAAGACATGGAATTACCGAGACGATCCATGAAAATAGTAAACTACCTAGTATACTACGTACGTAGTGGTCGGTCACCGAAATCATCTCCTGAATGGCAGAGGCGGCAAAGATGCAGCGAATTAGTCGCTCTCGTTAAACCGAGGTGAGGGCCACATCTCCTCCACCAGAGCCATGAATGCATAAAGCAGGCGACTACACAGCCCGGCTAGTCTACTTGCTTGCTTATGATCGACAGTTATTCCCCTTTGACCCTTGCTTTGGACCTGCTTGACTCGTCTGGCTCGCCCAGGAACCAGCTTCGGGGACTAGGGGAGCCAAGCGACTGGCGGTCGAAGCGTCTCGACTGTGGGCGTCTATGTCGCATGTGCGCGGGGACATCCCCTAACTTGGATCAGTTGCATTTGGGCGGCTAATGGCCTGTAATGTAATGCTGCATAATGCAATCCATTGCATTCTTCAGGTCACGTATGTGATGATGGTATTGCGTATCTGAAACTGAATGTCACCGTAGCTCTGGTTTATTCTAACAATTCTTCCCAATGACAAAGGCATGTATCTCATACCATTCATTCATTGTTCTGTTCATTGTCATCAAGGTTGAGTCGTTGTAGAAAAGAAAAGTGGCTCCCCCTGTAAGAGAGGCGCCGAGCCAAGAATTCGAAACCCGATCTTTTTTTGTATTAGAGGCAGAAGTAGTGGCGCAGGGCCAGGTCCTTGGTCCCTTCCGCGCTGTGTCCGTACTATGGTTACCGGCATAAGTAGTTGCACCACCACTACGAAAAGTGGGTCTCTTCAGTGTAGCTGCACTATATTTACAGTAGGAAATACACTATAAGGGGTAAGTATCTCTCTTCTAATTAGCTTACTTAAACCTCAGCTATACTAATAAAAATATAATTTAGGCCTATTTTTTACTACTTTATATATATTCTATTAGTATTAATAATATCTTAATACCTTTAGTATATTATACTTAAGAGGCTAGAAAAATAATCTTTTAATATAGCCTCTTAAGCCTTATATATAGCTACTCTTAATTAATTATATAATATCTTCTTTAGAAAGTAATATTTAATATAATTCTTTATTTAATTCTATATACTCTTAATTAAGTTTAAATCTAGGCTAAAAGGGGGCTAATTATAAGCTTTAATTTTTTCTTTTATTTAGCTTATTTTAAATTAACTTAATAATATAACTTAAGGTATTATTCTATATTAAGACTAATTAATACCTTATTTACTGCTTTAGTATAAACTATTTATTAATTAGAAATATAATTTACTTAGAATAATATTTAATATTAATTATATTTTACTTTTTTTTTTAAAAGAGATAAAGGCCCTTTTTAATCTCTATAAATCTAGCCTAAAATATCTATTTAGGCTTTTTTAAGATTCTCTTAATAATATAAATTAAATTTAATTCTTTATTAGGCTAGTAAGTAATCTATATATAGGTATATTAACCTCTTATTATTTATATTTTATTAGTTTAAAATATAAAAGACTATTAATTAATTAATTAATTAAGGTAAATATATACTTAAGCTAATTACTTTTATTAATTAACTATAGAGATTAATAGTTTATATTAAGTAAAATAATATTTAAAGCCTATATTATATAATATAGTCTATATAGCCTATTCTATATAGTTTAAGCTTAAAATAATAAGTATTTTTTATTAAGCTATATATTAATTAATCTTTAATTATTAAATTTACTTAATTAAATTATTAATTTATATTAATATAAATATTAAAGGCTAGCTTAAATATTTCTATAGTATAAGTAAGTTTATAATTATATAGTGAATTTAATTAATAGAAAAAAGGGTCTCTTAAGTAATTTAAGTATAAGAAAATCTATATTAATAAAGGGTATTAACTTTAATTTAATTATTATATAATATATAATTATAGTATAGCAGTAGCTTAAGTAGCAGTATAATAGGCCTCTCTAAGCCTTATAATATAGCCTATAGTAAGGGCTCTTATAAAGGCTATTATAAAGGCAGGGGTATTAAAAATAAGAGGTATAGGCCTTATTAATTAAGGCAGAAGAAATAAGCTATTTAATTAGCTAAAAATAAAGAAATAATATATAAGGAAGAAGAATAAGATATTTAAAAGAGGCGCTATAGGCCCTATATTTATAGGGGGCTTATACAGTAAAGCTATAGAAAAGTGGGGCTAATTTCGTAGTAGTGGTGCAACTACTTATGCCGGTAACCATAGTAGATAGAAGTTGGATTGGGCTGAGTGACAGTAACTGATACCTGATACACGATAAATTAATTAATTCAGTCTAGTCTAGTCTAGTCTACCTAACTGTAGTTTAGTCCGTCTTTTTCCTCATGTAATTGTATGTGTGATCCTAATTTCCATCTTTTTTCTTCTTCTATTCATCTCGTAACACCTCGCTTGGCCCGTAAACAGATCATCTTGCATGTGCTTGTACTTTTCTGTACGTATGTAGATCTATCTACTAGACTGATGCCGTGTTTGTCTGCCATGCGCCAGGCTACATGATGTAAGACCTCAGGCGGCCCGTCTGTCGCCTCTCTCTGTCTTTCCCTTGCTATACCATGAAAGGATTTGTTTATTGATATTCATCTTCCCTGTCTTTATCATGTTTCAATCTTCCCTCTTGAACATTCATTCCTGCTTCATATAGAACGAATGTCATCCTTTTGACAGGTCGACAAAGCCATTGTCACGGGTGTAAGTGGTCGAGTCGCAAGGATTGGTTCGCAGAGATCCAAGTTCCGCCCTTGCTCTTTTTCTCCCCTCATGGTCATGAGCTGCTGCTGAAAAAGAACAAGAACAGGGTGCAAGGATCTAAAGGATGAAGCAAGGCTCTGTGACGGTTCAGGCTCATCTTAGCCAATCACGACTCCAAACCTCCAAAAGCCACCCGCCGTCCAAGGATGCATTGATCGAACTTGTACCTGGATGAAACACGCCATCTGCAGTGGCTTCAGGGTGCTATTCCCCCCACCTGAAAGAACTAAGGAATATTCGACTGAAGCAACCAAGGAACAAACTGTGTCATGCACCCAACATTTGATATTATCAATAGATTGTCTCATCGATAACGAGTTTCCTATTGGGGATGATGAATTTAATTTCAAACCGACAACCACCAACATCACCTCACCATTTCAGCAGTGAATTACACGTCTTAAATGACTTGTACGTAAACTCGAGTAACAGAAATGCCCCCCTCTCATCTGTTCGACATGTACACAGACCAAAGTGCATGTCCAGATTAATCGTGACACTGACACAATTCCTACGAGTCACGGTCCAAGTGCCGCCCAAACCTCCACTGGCCAGTTGTTACGGGACAAAGGTACGGATGAAAGATGACGAATGACTAGGAAATACAATATGTATCACCGTATAACCACATTCATGATTCCATATTAATCCATGATGTGATATGCCGATCAAGAAACATAACAAGGAAAAACAAACAGTCGTTGAAGCGCCGGACATAATGTCACATTAACCACGAAATGACCAATAACATAAGCACAAATTACGACGACGTAGTATAATAATGTTCAAGTTCTCTCCATGTGTCTACCCTGCACTATTGTATCTCGAAACGACGTTGTGAAAAATGTATTCCTTGCCCAACCAACCGGAATTTGCATAGGACAAAGATCATCATATCACTCATCCATCCAGTCAGGCCAGACATCACATGAACAATTGTACTATAATTGACATGCGCCGTTCACATGCAGAAGTGTAGATCATCTTTCACACCGGAAACCCGATATCCTTTAACTTAGTATCTAGATCCTGGATCCATGTCATCATCCTTTTCCTCGCGGCGATTTAAGTCTTCCATTTTTTCCTCCCCTTTCCTTTTCATCAGAGCCAAGCAAGCTTCCAAGGTTCATCCGATTCGCTGCACCCATGTCAGGGTCGGGATCGTCTGCTAGTGGCATCCACACTTACAAGCCCCTCGGCGGGTTGAACGGTCCCTTTAACGCCTCAACCGTCTGGGGTCTTTTGACTTTGAGAGGGTACCACTCTATGGAGGGACCAAGACGGAGGGAAACCAAGTAGAAGAAAAAGACCATTCACTGTCAATGCTAACCTGATGGCTAACAAAACCCACATGGCAATATCGGACCACTACATTACATAGAACACCATCCGGTGTCATCTCCAGTTTGGCTTTTCTCTTTGAGTAGTAGTTGCAATTATTATTAGTGCTTGGTGGTTTTACGTCCAAGACTCTGACTCGGCAAATAATACTCTCAAACTCGCATCGGCATTCTTTGGAAAAGGTATCCGTTTATTCTTCAGCTGCCTCCCATTGTTACTCTGCCCATACCTGTACGGAGTAGCCTATTTTGTGCTATCCTGTCTCTCACCCCTGCTTTTATATCGCCTCCTGAGTTTGAGATGTCGCCAGGATTGCGAATGGCGTGAGCATCCCCTCCCCTCCCCTCGTCCTTTCATCCAGCCGCGCGTGTATGCATGTGAGAACCGTAAATTCGAGACGCTGTAAATAGCCGAGGTCCTGCATTGGCATTGTATCTTCTAAGCATCTACGTCTCTGGGAACAAACGGAAAAAAAAAAGAATTAGTGTCTGGCCATTTTGCGCGTCTTCAATATCCAACCCAAATTCATCACTGTGCTGGCCTCATTTTACTATCAAGCTATGCATCATTCGTAAATTTTATCAGTAGTTGGACCACGCTAAACTAGTAAGGTATATGAATGTCTTGATAGTATTCGCTTCCCACCGCGTCGCTGGGCTTGCTTGATCTTGTCATTCCAACCACTCGCCCCCTCTGCCGCGAAAGCGTAACGGCGTCGAGTTGGTCTGAAAATCGCCCATTACGCATATTTGCGTTGAATGCAGTGTTCGACCTTCGGCACTCAGCCTCCGATACACAGTCTGAGCCTCGAAACCCACAGGTGACCGGTCCAGAAGCTTGGTATTCGTGTCACCGCCCCAAGCCAGTCCAGATCGTTCCCGCAGTCGGCCCTACTCTCACTTCCCCAAGATTGGCCTGCTCCAAGGAAGCCTCGAGAACAGATACGGGTGACCCTCCCCTCTCCCGTTGTCCGTCATTGGTTATGGTACCACCAAGCAGCATTACCAGCCTCGACATCCAATCGGCGTGATAGTAAATAGACAATACCAATGTCACCTCAGTCCTCCCACTGCTGACATAGTCCGTAGAGCTACACCACTATCGACTCAACGACTCGTCTGTTGAACCAAGTACCTAGACAGCCCGAGTCTCAGGCGTCCTCTTGTCTAAGCTGTTTGTTGTGCGATGCTGTTTGAATGTCCCATATTGAAACTCATCTGTAATGATTCATACGCTTCGCTGTCATCTTGATATAGCTCAGACCCTGAGATAAAGTATAACAGTATATCTCGGCGAGGCCATCACCCAAAACGGCCTTGCTAAGCACTTTGCTCGACTGTATGCAAAGACAAGGGACGAAAACCGATGTAAGACGCCTATTTGGCCTCATCCGATGCTTCGGAAGGTCGAGCTGGGTTCGCGGCAGGCACGGCATGGTTTGCCTGAGGTGTCTGGTGTGCTCCCTGGTTTGCGTAACCCTTGTTATAGTTGCCCCCATTCCTGTGCTGCCCACCATATTGGTGACCTTGCTGAGGGCTTGTACCGAAATGCTGAGGACCAGGGCTACCGTATCCACCTCTCACTGCACTGGCGTTAGCCACCTGTTAATTCTCTGCTTGTTGACAGATATCAGGACGACTTACTTGGACCGCCTTGCTGGCCCGGGTTAAAGACCGGCTGGTTGTATTGCACATTGGGGCTCATTCCATACATGGGCTGTCCCTGTTGCGATCCTTGATGCGCCATCATTGGTGCCGCCGGACGACCAGGGCTTGGGTAACCGTTAACACCAGGCACTGGCTGAGGTCCGGACGGAGGCATGAATTGCGGGTGGCCACCAGGATACATCATCTGCGGGCCAGGAACCATCCCTTGAGGTCCGGGCATAAATTGCTGCGGCATCATCATAGGACCGCCCATTTGGCCCTGCTGAGGTGTCATGTACTGGTGATTGTTGGAGAAGTTGCGGTACTGGTTCATTTGAGGCGTGCCGGGTCCCATGAAAACGGCTTGGTTGTATGGTACTTGAGGTGAGTTATACGCCACAGGCACGTTACCAAGACGAGGTGAAGCAAATGACTGAGCCGAGTTGGAGTGCATCATCCTGTGGTCGTCGTTACCGTATGGTGGGTGGGGCACGTGACTGTGCTGAGGGGTGTGCATCTGCATGGGAGGCATATGAGGCGATCCCCTAGGAGCCATGTTGTGTGCGCCCTGCTGGAGATGGAAAGGCAGTTGATGCTGGTGTGGGATCTGAGGAACGACATGCTGCGGGTTGGGAGTAGCCAGCGCAGGTCCGCCAAACGGCTGACGCTCAAAATACTCCTTGTAAGTCAGATGCATGGTAGATTCTGGCTTCTCATTGTCCTGGAGCTGTCGCCAAGTCGGCAAGGTGTCATAGGAGGGACGCAGGCCAGCATTGTCATCCCAGTTTCGACCCTGAGGAGGGGTCAAGGTTTGAATATGCGACAGAATATAACACTTCTTAACATCGATGGCCTTGGTCTTGCGGCGGATAAGCTGACCGTCAGACACGGTATTGTTTGTCGTAGTATCAACGTTGTTTGCTGCAGATCGAGGGCTCGAAGCTGTACTGGCATGACTGTTGGGATTGAAAGCAGCTGCGAACGGGCTGGGTCTGAATTCGTGGCTGTTAGGGTTCAACTTTGCACCCATGTGGCTAGGGTTGCCGCTGAGGCGTCGGTTGTAAACAGTTTCGACACCGCTGGCTGGTCCTGTTGGCGGGGCACGCATCTCCTGACCCTGACCAGGAGCATGAGGCTGGTGAGGTACTGGAGGCTGAGAGAACTTCTGTTGCTCAACGTTACGGAGTCGCGAGGCCAGGTTGCCTGTTTGCTGTGGCGGAGGCATACGGTTGTTTCGGTATTGCTGTCCGTGATAAGGTTGCTGAGCATATTGCTGACGAGCACTGGGATGGCGAGGCTGGTTTCCAGCTGTCGCTGCGGGCTGGGCGCCGGCCGGGGCACGAGCTGCGCGTGTGTCACTGGGAGGAACAGAAGTACCAGCAGCGGAAGGAGTGCCTTGGCCGGAAGTCTTGGGCTGGGCATCCTTTGACGGAGTAACCTTGTCCTTTGTTACAGCACTAGCCTTGGCCTTGGCCACCTCTTCAGCATTCTTGATGGCCTTGGCTTGAATCTGCTGTTGTTTTAGAGGATCTTTGGCGATGATAGAAACCAGATCTGTGGGGACCGGAGTTGAGAGTTTGAATGAGTTGGCAAATTTCTTGAGTTCCGTTAATTTGACCTCCTTGTCTTGCTTGGCTTTGTTGTTCCGAGCCTTCTCCGTTATCTGACGCTCTCGGTTGGCGAATGCCTTGAATTCCTTCAGCACATCACGTTCGACAGTGGAAGTGGCAACGGGTGCGCTAGGGGCTTCGTTCGAGGAACCGGGATTGGCCTTGGATGTATCGTTTAGCTTCGTCTCGACTGCCTTGCTGTTGCCAGGCTGTGCAGCGGGCTTAGCATTGTTGGCGGGTGCCTCCGCGGCTTTGGCTTCCGCAGAGACCTTTGGTGCTTCAGTCTTAGAAACTGACCCATTCTTGGTCGCCTCAGAAGCCTGTGGTTTTGATTCTTCAGGGGTGGGCGTGTTCTGCTTCTTTGGAGGCGCTTTGATCTGCGAGGAAATGATAGCAGGGTCGATGGGAGCTCCTTTGACAGTGGACTGGGCCATAGGTGCACGCTTGGCTGGTGGAGTGTATTTGTTCTCCCGCCCAGCCGACAGAGGCGGGAAGTCCTGGCGTCGAACACCACTGTATCTGTTGGAGACGGTTATGTTAGCACGGTCGAACATATGAGGCAGTTAGTATACCTACTTGTCCTCTTCATCACCCCCGTCCTCTCCACCAACGTAGTCCATGATACGTTCCTCAGCCACGTGGGCAGTGGTAGGCGCGCTACGTTCGATTTCACGAGCCTTCCTGTCTGCGGCAGCTGACCGCTCTCTGTAATCAGGATGGCTCTTGTCGATAGCGGTAGTATAAAAGTTCTCGTCGTAATTAGTCTTCAAACCAAAGAGTCGTTCATTCTCAGCAAACTGGTCCCAGGTGCCACTGCCGCTGGCCTTTTCAAGACTGCCATTGAAAGTGTCGTTCGCATCGGGAACCCAGGGCTGAAGAACCCGCTCATTGCCAAATCGGTTCTTGGAGATAGCCGAATCGGTTCGGAAAGAAGAACGATTTCCTGCGTCGGCCAAAGTTAGATAAATCATACAGCCGAGTAAGATTGTCTAACGAACCATTCTGCTTGCCTCCAGAGCCTCCACCGGCTATTCCATCCTTCTTCGGACCGGGCATATCGTGAACGCTCCAGTCGTTAGGTAAGTTATTGAAAAGAGTGTCAAGGTTTATGCAGACTGGTCACCATCCAGGTAACCAAAATGAATCTTGAAGTGATGATGGGGGTTGGGCGTTGTCGTCTCGTTCGGTCTCGCAAGCGATCGGGGCAACTCCTCGAAACTAAGTAGAAGGCGTCAGTATTCCTAGCACTTTCCAAGTTGCCGAGACTGAGCAACGAATGATGTGGGAGGAGAGCTGAGGAAGGTATCAGAGACCACGTCCTAAGCCATGACGTGACTACGGTGGGCTACCCGAAGGCCGTGGGGTTTGGGGTAGTCGATAAAGGATGCGAAATCCATTGAGATGCGGGCTAAGAACACATTTTGTTGGCCACAGGCAATACAGACGTACCTTTCGACGACACTACCTAGGGATGGCTAATGTAATAGTCGGTTGGGAGAATGCAACGACTGCGTTATGAGGTATGAAGGCTAAAGCTCAAGTAAGTTGCTAACTGCTAACTCAAAGCTATGAATGAGCGTTAGTAATTGGACACATCCACGAGAAAAGATGATTTTGAGTTTTTGAAAGAGAGATCTGAGAGGGATTGTGCTTGGCAAGTTAAAGTGGCAGAGACGGCCAAGTCGGGCGTTTGTGTGAGGAGAAGCGAAAAGGCGGCTCAAATCGAAAAAGCTGTCCAAGAAAACGGGCGAGGAAAGTTGAAGAAGAGAGGGGCTAGAGTGGTTTACCTTGCGTGGGCCAGAACCGAAGAAAAGGGTTCAAATGCGGCGATCCAGAGTATGTCGTCCAGCTCGTGTGCTGTTACAATTGCCTTGCAATGGGCAATAGGAGCAGGGAGCGGAGGTGCGAAAGGAGGGTTTCAGTCGTGAGTGAAAGGGAGAGTCCAAACAACGAGGAGACGAAGGTTCGGCAGTAGACGTTGGTGGTTGAGGCTTGGGGACTTGGACCTTTGTTTTCTCCCGCGGGCAGTCAAGGTACCTACCTCTAGGAGAGGTACCTAGGCCTATAAGGTATGGACGGACAGTATTCAATAGCACAGTAGGTAACCTGGGCTGGGCACCTAAATTTGGGCAGAATTAGTGGGCGACAAGGGCCAGATCGAGGCCAAAGTCCCTTGTTATAGTCGTTGCTTTTCCTCTAGTTGCTAGGGACGGCCGCGTAAGGATCTTGTCTTGCCGGAAAAAGAGGGGGGTCCCTGGAAAAATCAAAATATTGAAGTTTATTTTCCTAAGGCATATACATACCAAGGTAGACTGGAAATCTTTCTCTTGATCTGGTATGCACTCTACTACAAGCTGTTAGGAGTGCCGTAGCATGAAAGTCGAGATACTGGCTCGAAATAAATTGTGGATCCTTTTGGGTAGTATATTAGCGGGAGGTTTGCAGCCGTCGCTTTTGAAGTTTTGCTTACCTACCTGGTATATACAACACTGGGTGCGGATATTGGTGAGCCGCTGTTCATCACCTAGTATGTGCCATCAAGATCATTAAGTTTCAGCAAGTCACGACACGTTGCAAACACTATGTTTACTGTGAGTCAGGTAGGATGAAATAGCTAGGTAATCTTATGCTGCAGATATTCATGTATGTGATCATAGGTTCACTGGGCGCTGCTGGAGCACATGGTGGAGTTGTGCTCTGGTTCTGGCAGAAACAATACAGTGCGCATGAACGACCCAACCCCATATTGTAGGGACTCACACCTGCAGATCTGCAGCGGCTGCTAGTGCCACATTTGATCAGCATCAGCATCAGCGAACAAAGCCTCATTCTGTGGTTGGACTTTGGGCGTGAAATGTTGTATTTTCGTGATGGCGCAGCGTTGGTTGTACAGCTTGTGTGCTCACGAATACGATGGACTGCAAGTTTGGGGCGGACAAAGCCCTGCCTCTGAAAACATGAGTGGTCAAGACAATCTGCACCAAGCTGACCGGTTCTCGATCCTACCTAAAAGAGCATCTAGATGAGATATCTGCAAGTGCAAACAGGGTCACCCAAACAAAGGTAAGGAGGTACATCAGTCTGGTGCCCAATCATCTGGATAAGAATGTTTGAGGCTCAATTTGGGTTCTCCGCACAAACTGGTATTCCCAAAGGCATCCAGGCATATGCACTTTTTCTTGGAAATTGTTAGCTGGAACAAAGAGCTGTTCTTTTTTTCTTTTCTTTTTTTTAAAGTAATAAAAAAAAGGTTGAGGTATCATGTTGCAATGGGAAACGCCAAATCGACCGGGCCGTGGGTAACAACAGCCAAGCGCTACAGAGCTCTCATACAGGTTAGAAAACGGAAACGAAACCTTGGAATGGTTCAAAAGATTTCTACTACAAATATTCACATAGAGGACATCCTCTCCCACGGCTCTTCTAAACTTTGACTGTTGGTACAAGCTTTTTTCTTTCTTGGACCCCCCTTTATACTCGCAGGCCAATATCCTCAGCGTAGGGCAGCACAAACAGGTCACCGACAGTAGAGACGGTGGCCTTGCCCTCAAGCATGGTCTTGGCGGCCTGGACGTAAAATTGTTAGTTTTGTTTGTGATTTCTGAAATGTTTAAACTTACAGCCTTGATAGACTCAGCGGAAACGCCGTCGATAGCCTTGGCAAGAGCAGCAGAGTCGTAAGGCTTGCCGGCGTTGACAATGCCAGTACCAGCGAGGACAACGCTGGGTTGTCGGAGATCGTTCTGGCTCAGGAGGTTGAATTTGGCATTGGCAACGGCCTTCTTGATATCCTCCTGGCTGGCCTTGCCATCAGCGATGGTCTTGAGCACCTTGACGGCCTCCTCAGCACCCTTGCGAACAGAGGCGGCAGGACCGCTGAGCTGGACGGCAAGGAGGCCGGCGTCAGAGTAAACTAGGTTGGAGGTGTTGACGGTGAGACCGGCAGTGCCAGCAGTAGCCTTGGCCAGCATGCTGAAGCCTGAAGCCCACTTGACAGTGGACTGGCCACCGAGGAGAGCAGCCAGGACAGCGTTCTCAGGCTTGGCAGACTCGTAACCGGGACCGGGGAAGGCAATGACGATAGAGTTGCCGGCGGTGGAGTTTGTTCGCTGCTCGCCACCAAAGTACTTGGTGGCCTCGGTCTTGAGGGTCTGGCCGTTTCGGGGGGTGGAGGGCACATCGTTGAAGAATTGACCAACCCACTTGGAGAGGCTATCGGCAGAGGCACCGTCGGCGACGAGGGCGATATTGGACTTGGCGTAAGCGACATCGGCGTAGCTGGCGATGTACTCCTCGTTCATGTACTTCTGGTAGGGAGTTGATGAGCTGGGAAGGATGGAGGAACCGAGACCAGAGTGGAAAGCGATGGCGTGGGCGTTGTCAAGAGCAGTGGCGGCGACGTCGGCGTTGAGGGCGGCCTGCTTGTGGTGAAGAACACGCTCGACATCCTCGTGGAACTCGTGGGCTGGTAAGAGGTCTTAGTACCTACAATGTCGATATGTAAATGCGCAGTCAGTGTTTACTCACTGGTGAACTTGGTCATGGAGATGACCTCAGCGAGCAGCTCGGTGAAGTAAGGCAGATCCTCACGGAGGAAGTTGGCCTCGACAACGACAGCCTCCCTGGAGTGGGAAGAAGCCAATTGACCACCAAGGAGCTCGGACTCGCGAGTGATGCGAAGAGCAGATCGTCGCTGAGTGTTCTATATAGAGCCGGCAAATTAGCTCAAGTCCTGGGCTTCCTTTTTCGATCCCCTCCTCCATCTTCCTTACCTTGAAGGCAAACTCGGCAAGACCAGCAGTAAGACCGGGGAGAGGCTGGTATCGAGTACCAGCCTTGGCTACAACAGCGAGCTTGGTAGTAGGGCCGTGGGCATCCCGTGAGGCAATCTTGAGGCCAGACGCATCCGAGGTCTCGTATGATCCGGTCGAGGCAGCGGCGGCGTATGTTCGTCGCTGGACGCGGCAGGACTGGCGGGCAGCCTGCTGCGCAGTTCGCGCAAGGGTCGATCTCGAGATCATATTGATGGCGTAGGCAATTGGCAATCCTTCGGCCGTTTGGGTGAAGCAATTGATCTCCAAGAGAAGTGCCTCGTCGAAAAGGTCCCGTCTAATTTTCGGGCTACGGGGACGAAAGATTTCATCACGTGATCATTCCGGTCAGCCAGATTTGCACCCGCGGCATTGGCTCAGTATTGCTTCAGTGACCTAGGTTTGAGCCTGGCACAGGCACTTCAATAGACCTCAGGCACTACACTCCACTGTTTTGGGCCTAGTCCTACCAGCTCCTGACTTACACCAGAGTCGCAGGCAAAAAAAATTAACTTGACGGGATCCATAGGTTTGCGTTTGCGCCGAGAAAAAAAAAGCATCCCAGCCTTCTTGACTTCATCTTGCATTCTAGCCTCTACACTCCCACTTCACAACCACGATATTCATTCTAAGTTACTCTATATCTCGCACCTGCGTGCCCCAGCTCTTTCGTCATAGTCTTTTGAAAATCAATGACGCTGAGGTAGCAATTGGGGAAGCTCTAGAGATAGTGAGAGGATCTCTAGGAGCAAGCAATGCTCGTTGTGAGTTGATGCAACTTAACGACTATCGAGACGCGACCCGCTAACAAAACTGCCACGGACAGACAAAACACGCTGCAGAGCTTTGTGCTCTCCTAGTCAATGACCTCCATGGAGAACTCCCTTCGGTACGCAAGCTTTTGTAACCCCATATCATGGATACGAGTGAGATCGCGGGGCTGACTTGATCGTCGCAAATAGCGAATCTTGAATGCGCTACTGACCAAAGGCCGCTCGACGATTGCGCAACTGATCCAATATACCTCCCTTACTCCACGATATTTGCGAAATGGCCTAGCTGTCTTAATCCAGCAAAACCTCCTTTACCACCACACAGATCCCAATACCAACGTCACGAGCTACCAAGCAAATTCCGATGCCTGCTACAACCTTGTTCGGTCGGGCAAAATTCTCGATGTGATAGAAACACAATACGGCACCGCCGAACGGGAACTTACCCAGACTCTGCTCCAGCTAGGACATGCGCGAATCGCAGATCTTTCCCAGGCTTTTGGCTCTAGAGCACCCAAAATCAATGGGCATGCCAACGGAGACCATGACTCACACGATGGACTCATTGAATCAGAAGGCCACTTGAATTCAGTCCTTGTTCGCCTGATTCGATCGGAAATTATTGAGACGGTCCGGCCCGAAAGTCTTCGCAACCCTCAAGATGTGTATCGTGAGATTGAAGACGATGTTACCAAGCCTCGGCCAGGTGAAAAGGCCTCAAAGGGCAAGAGCGAGGCTCAGCGCGAGATCATTGATCGTACCAGGACCTTCAGGGACCAATCCAAGACACTTAAGCGTCAACTTGATATGAGCGGGGGGGCAAAACCTAAAAAACGGAAACTTACCAATGGCTCATCACAAAACGGACATGACTATGACGCTCCAAAGTTGAACGTAAGTAAATTCAATAATCAGCACATGAAACATGACTAACAAATAACAGCCTAACGTAGTAGTAAGAGTCAACTACGAGAGATGCCTGGTCGAGCTACGGAACCAGCGACTCACTGAATTTGCGGCAGAAATGCTTGGAGCGGTCACGGGCGAGGTGTATCGCACAGTACTGGATCTTTTGACGTCAGATTTCCCGAGGTGTCGGCCAGATCCTTTACTCGACGAAGTAGCGGCTGGGCAACAACCGACTGTTACGACCATCGACATCTTTGAACATCTGGACGAAGACGTGAACGTGCAGGCCGGGATCGGCAAGACTCCAAGGGACAAAATTGACTCGCAAAGCGCTGAGAGGATCAGAGAGACTGTACCGGAATCGGATGATGACTCAGACGACTCAGATGCCGGTCCTCCAGGCAGAAAAAAGAATTTTGACGTCGATGAGGAAGATGACGAGTGGGCTGATGATGACGAAGAGCACGGCGCGACCAATGGACAAGAAAACAAAGTCAGATTTGAAGATGCTACAAACGGGAACGATAGTCGGATTTCGCAGATGCGTCGCCATCTTCTTCTTTTGGCGGAAAGCAAATACCCGTTCATACGACATTGCGGAATGTATGGCCGTGGGCAATGGACTGTGGACTTTGATCGCCTGTTGGGAAAGCTGCGAGAGACAGAGCTCGATGCAATCATTGAACAGTCGCATGGTCGACATGGTCTTCGCTTGACTCGTATCCTCCGAGAGAAGGGCAAGCTCGACGAGAAGATGCTCCCGGCCGCCGCCCTCATGAAAAAGGGCGATGTACAGGGTAAAATGCTCGCGATGCAGATGGCTGGTATAGTCGATGTGCAAGAAGTCCCCAAGGATAGCAGTCGGCTTGCCAACCGCACCTTGTTCTTCTGGTACTTTGACAAAGAGCGCGCCCAAACACAGGCGCTGGACGATATTTACAAGGCCATGCTCCGATGCTTGCAGACACTCGAAGTTGAGCGTCATAAGGAGCGCAACATTCTCTCATTTGTGGAGAGAAAGGACGTGCAGGGCAAGGAAGAGGAAGTGATGACAGCGGAACACTACAACAAGTACAACACACATCTGGAGGTTCAGAATAAGCTCCTGGGGCAATTAATGCGGTTAGATGAGCTGGTGTCTGTACTTCGCGACTACTGAACAAGCTGGATAGTCTTCTTACATCTTTGCCTGCTTGTGTCTGACCTGAGACTGGTGGTTTGGCATGAACAACGGCGTTAGGGTGGGAGGTTTTGGCCTGTATCTCTATAACCACTTTTTGAGCAAGTCATACGCAAAAAGAAAGGGCGACATGTTATTTGTTCAATATCACCGGACCATGAGGGATGTGTACTACAAATGTTCCAAGGGTGTGTGTATAAATAGGATTACATATCCAGTCCGCTTATGGACTTGTTGCTCATTACAATTTGAATACCTAGTTGGAGACTTGATATGTTCCTGAGAGAGCACATAATAACCCTCGGGCCTCGGTAGTTGAGTTCTGGAAATGTTTGGCCGTGTCTGTGAACAATATCGTGGATGGATGGATGGTGATGGAGAAGACGGCTATATTAACCGAAAGAGTTGAGTGACAACTGTCAGGCTATTTTTGAATCAGAGGCCAACAGAAAGAGAGCTTGGAGATGTTGCAGAAACACATGATACTTGCATATATATAGAACCTGTCGGTACTTGATTATTACCTATGCTTGATTTAATCATCAACCTACAATTCTCATGGTTATAGGGTATACTTGATGTTCGTCAAATTTCATTGGAAGATAAGACTTAGACTGAGAATAAGAGTGTGGCTCGTGCGTGACAGCAAGGAACAAGGGAGTTGAGCCGAAGTCATAAAAATGGGCCTTTGCTCAACCCACTAACTAGAGGAGAAAAAAAATATTTCCTACAGTAGCCGTCAAGGATAAGGACAGCTCCCCTGCGATTCTCTCCGACGTCGGTACAAGCGCAGACACACGCACGCCAGAGTGGTTTTTAGCAGGGATCCAAAAATCCAACCGCCGTGGGACTGCCGGGAACCAGAAAGAGAAAAGTGCCTTGGGCGTTTGTTGAAAAATTTCCATCTCTTGAGTCTCATACCCAAACTCCAACCTCGCGACGAGTTTACGGATTCCTTCTTTTCATCTGTGATACCCTCAGGAGTTTCGGCTGAACAGTACATTAATTAGTCTTCTCTTCCCCCCTCTATATCGTCAACATGTCCCCTCCTGGTGGTAGCGAGAAGGAGTCTGGCCTGGCTCGTGTGCTTGGTTCTGGTACGTTCTACTGCCAATTGAAACGCTTACTATGGCATTGCTCTACATTCGGCGTTTCGAAATACACATGGGAATGTGCTAACAAGCTTCGATAGGTTCCGCTGGTATCGCTGAGCTGGCTGTCTTCCACCCTGTACGCAACCCCACGTTCGCGATGAGCTCCATCGAATATCGCGATAATCGAAATGTTCGCTAACCCCTCCAAGGTCGACACCATTGCGAAGCGATTGATGAGCAACCAGTCTCGTGTAAGAAGGCCCCGCACGTATCGACTCTGGCGCATGGACAATTTATTGATACCTCTGTCTTTAGATATCTGGTTCTAGCCAGTTGAACCAAGTCATTTTCAGGGACCATGCATCCGCTCCTATCGGACGAAAGTTCGTTTCTCTCTTCCCTGGTCTGGGATACGCCGCCGGTTACAAGGTCCTCCAGCGAGTCTACAAGTACGGTGGTCAACCCGTCGCTCGTGATTTCCTGGCCAAGAACTATGGCTCTGACTTCGAGAATGCTTTTGGCAAGAAGACTGGCAAGGCTATTATGCACTCTACTGCTGGAAGGTATGATGGGACTAGGACCGCCCATGTTTCTTGAAGAATCCATTGAACTAATGCGCACGCAGTCTGATTGGTATTGGTGAGATCGTTCTCCTGCCTCTCGATGTTCTCAAGATCAAGCGCCAGACAAACCCTGAGGCTTTC
This sequence comes from Fusarium poae, assembly GCF_019609905.1. NCBI lineage: Eukaryota > Fungi > Ascomycota > Sordariomycetes > Hypocreales > Nectriaceae > Fusarium > Fusarium poae. Next base: position 2,025,914 of record NC_058399.1, read on the forward strand.
CGCGGCCGTGGTGTCCTCAAGATTGTTGCCGATGAGGGTTTCGGCCTGTACCGTGGTTGGGGTTGGACTGCCGCCCGTAACGCCCCTGGCTCGTTCGCTGTATGTATCGCGGATCACGATATCAATGGAGTGGGAGAACTAACACAATGTAGTTGTTCGGTGGCTCTGCCTTCGCCAAGGAGTACCTTTTCCACCTTGAGGATTACAACAAGGCCAGCTGGTTCCAGAACTTTATTGCTTCTATTGCCGGTGCCTCTGCCTCTCTTGTCGTCTCCGCTCCTCTCGATGTCATCAAGACCCGTATCCAGAACCGAAACTTCGAGAACCCCGAGAGTGGTTTCCGAATCCTCTCCAACATGGCCAAGAACGAGGGTGCTGGAGCTTTCTTCAAGGGACTTGTCCCCAAGGTACGTTTATCACAAGCGAGACCATATTGGCGGCCCGCCAATCGCCGGTCTCCACTTGAAGATGCGAAGACGCTAACTGACCTCGCTTTGTAGCTTCTTATGACTGGCCCCAAGCTGGTCTTCTCTTTCTGGCTTGCCCAGACTCTGATTCCTGCCTTTGATATTGCTTTCAAGAAGTAGAGGGCAAAGTAAACCGGGATTCATGTTATAGATATACGAATCTAGATATAACCAATCTAGAGGGAGGGGATGACGGTGCCGAGAGCTTAAAATGGGAGTTTAGACGGATTAGGTTATTTGTTGGGTTTGCTACGATAGACATGCCGCACCGATCTGAGAGGATCGGGCCTCAGAAGGGGGTGGACGAGACGAGATGCACTCAACTCTGTATAAAAGAAAGCGATTTTTTGATTTGACACACGTCACTCGCCTACCTGCACGTACCTGTTGCCGTCATTTAATTAAAGTGTTTCGATCGATGCAATTAATACCGTCTATCGTTTTTCCCTCACCGTCACAACTTTGCTTGTAGCTATAGCTACAGCGTCTCGACGGTCTTAGTATAGCGCATAGCCGCCAGCAAGGCTATGATCCCTGCCCAGTTTAGCGATGATGTATTTCATAGGCCTCTTTTCACAAGCTGACCCTCAACCCGTGGCGTGATCTGCTCTGTTGTGCGATTGTTATTCGTCAATGCTGGTCCTTACAAGCCGGGGGTCCGGTAAAAGTAACAGCCTAACGACGAGTTAATTGTCGGTGCGGATGGTTGCTCGGCAACAAATCGAGCTCGAAACACAAATAAACCGGGTTGTGGCTGCGGCGACCGACAGTCCAAGACGGAGCAGTAGTAGTGGCAGTTTCTCCCAGCAGCACCGTCGCAAAAGCAATTAAACAAACAATGCGGCCTGCTTTCATGATATAACTCCATTTCCCCATCAATTCAAGCATCTGCTGCATAACATCTCTTGCCCATTTGATTATTCTACTACTTGCGTTCCTGCTTGTTAGTTTTCACGATTATACCCACTCCGCCTTCTTACCATCCTCACCTTCACCGACGCTTTGTCGCTGTAATATAATCATAGCGTGGCTGCGGCGCCGTCCGCATTCTTACCATTGAGACAACTTCCATTTTTCACATACCATACCTCGTTTCCCAGAAACCGGGCCAACCATGTCTTTATCAGAGAGAGACAGTTCCTATGATGGGGAGTTCCAGTTGAGACATCCCTATGCAGCTTCTTCAGATCCTAACCTTCGAGCTCTTGTTCCAATGTATGTTTTGATGTGTATATCCTCATGCGTCTTTTGCAACGACTAACAGGAAATAGGTGGGACAGCTCTGACCCCGAACGCTGTCCACCTCCGCTACCTATGAACCCGGGTTCACCGTTGACTTCTCGAGCTGGTACCTCGAGCGCTATTGCCTCTGCTCACGCAGCGCTTAACGAGCGAGCCCAGCAAAGCGCAATGGTTCCCGCCAAAAGGATCGAATCCCCTACAAAGGGACATCGTCGGCTGCAGTCTTCAGTCCGTGATATCAGCATGATGATCGAGGGTGCTAGTGGCCACAACTCGCCATCACGGTCTCCAGAACGTCAACAGCGTCCAGAGACACCCACTCGATCTCGAGACCATGATAACCGGCCAAGCGACAGTCACTCTACGGTGTCGAGCTCGACATCAGTACCAGGTCCTAGTCTGACACCTATTATGCGACCAGCAGCTCGACGTCCGCCTCCACAGAGCATCCTTGGTGAAAACACACCTCCACAATCATCAACTATGCTTGCGCTCCAACACATGAGCTCAACACCTTCAAAAGAACCAGAGAATCCCCTCTCTGACATCACAAATGGCTCGACAGCTGTATCAAAGGGACCCCAGAACCTTGAGGCGCTGTCCGACCAAATTCTCAGCCTCACTAGCATCGCTACAGGACTTCAGAAGGAAATGTCTCAGCTGAGTCGACGCAGCAGAGACAACGCCACCGACCTTCTCAGCCTCAAGGAGGCCACAAACTCAAGAGATGAGGACATACGAAAGAGTCTAAGAGAACTTCTAGGTAGTCATGGAAATGGAAATGACGGCCAAAACAGGCTCCCTCCAGCTCGCGACCCCTTTGGAGGATATTTCCTAGACAACAAGCCACACAATCTCTCCCCACCCAGCACAAGGGGGTTCCAGCTCCCTAGAATTCCTTCCCCCAAGAGCTTTGGTGACTCAATTGAGCGAGGGTCTATTATCAGCACACCCTCTCTCGTTGGCTCGGAGGCCAACTCCTCCCTTGTTCTTCTGGAAAGAATCATTCGGGAGATGGGCACTAAGGAGGGACAAGAGTCTCTTCTTGGCCGACTGCAGGAGGTGTCAAACAAGCTCTCGGGCATGGCCACATCTCAGAAGCTGGATGAAGTTATCGACCAAGTCAAAGCTCAATCTGAGCAAGCCATCATTTTGGGTAACTCCTTTGGGAGCCCCCGCGCGAGCCGGTCTCGCAATCTCAGTTTTGAATCAGAGAGCAGCACCATGCCCAGCCAGGCGAGGAGCGCCGTTTCTCAACGCGTTGAGCACATAATGAGAAATGAAGCCCGTAGGAACTCTGAGCCTTCAGGGAGGGGCTCCGATATTCTCAATGACGATCTCATGGGTATCATTCGATCGGTCAAAGACAGCGTCTCCCAAGGCGGTGGTCTCACTGCTGAGGTCAAGGCTCTCGTCCGCGAGCTCCGCGGCGAGGTTTTGGGCATGGGCCGTGAGATTGGTAAACGCCTTGATCAACAAGCAGCGTCTAAGCGAGGCGTCGAAGATCATGATACCCCCAGCAAGGACGAAGTCGCTCGTGTAATTGATGAAGGGCTTGAGCAGATGAAGGATCAGCTCAATCATGTCCTTCGTGAACACAGACGCCAATCAGCTGCTTCAGTCAACACCCAGAAGAGTGCTGTCGATTACCAGGAGATCTACAATGCTATGCGCGCCGCCATCCAAGACAACGAGGCGACCAAGAGCAACTTGCCTGACCTGAGCCGGGAAGACGTTATTGAAGCCGTCAGGGATGCCTGGGAGAACTACAAGCCTGAGATCGAGGTTCAACAGATCGGTCTCGAACGCGATGAGATCTTGGCTTGCTTGAAACAGGGAATGCAAGAGTATTCCACTCGTGGCGACCACCCTCCAGCCGCTTCGAGGGACGACGTCCTCACTGCCGTCGTTGAAGGTCTTCAGCACTATGTGCCTCCTCAAGTTGACCAGCCCGCCACTCTCTCAAGGGATGAGATCATTGATGCCGTTCGTGATTGTCTCGAAGAGTTCGAGTTCCCTGTGGCTCCAGGTGCTGGAGATTTCACACATGAGGACATGGTGGATGCCGTTAGGGAGGGTCTCCAGGATCTTGATGTTCACTCCAGTCGCGCTCTTGTACCAGCTTCATCTGGCAACAACGATGATGTTAGTGATCGTCTTCGTGAGATCATGGAATACTTGCGCCAGGAGTTTAAGACAATGTCTGAAGAAGCGAAGGAGAACTTTGCTGCCACCGGCCGGGAGACTGAGCAAGTCCTCGGTGCTACCAAAGATGGCTTTGAGAACCTCCGACAAGCTATGGAGAGCTATGTCGACCGTGCTACAGGCGCTGCTGGACAGGAGGAGTTCATGGACGATCTGTTGAAGTCTCTCGAGGACTTCAAGGACGAGATGGCTGGAATTGTGTCAACGACCAACCAGGAGTCTCGCGAGCAACTCCAGACAGAGCTCGAAGGTCTCCGCGAAATTGTCAACTCGTCCATGATCCCCGCACCGCCACCTCAATCGAATAATACTGAGGTTCTTGAGGCTTTGAACACAGGCTTCAACAACTTAAGGCAGGAGGTCCTTCGACCTCGCGCCGAGACAAGTGAGATCCTGGATGCCCTCAACGACGGCCTCAACGATCTTCGTGCTGGTATGGACAGAGTGACCAATAAGCCCACTGATTTGACTGCGAACGATGAGATCCTGGATGCCCTCAAGGCTGGCCTCGACTCTGTCCGAGCCGACATTGAGTCTATTCGTGACAGCAGCAACGACAAGGCTGTTGCGACCCTGAATGCCACGCCTGCCGCCAATGATGAGATCATGGAAGCCCTCAAGTCCGGACTCAGTGGTGTACGAGCAGACCTGGAAGCTCTTCGCGACAGCCAAACAGAAAAGGCTGTTGCTGTTGTCGAACCCAAGGAGAATGACGAAGTTCTCGAGGCCCTGAAGAACGGCCTCGATTCTCTTCGTGTTGATATTGAGGCTATTCGTGAGAATACTTCTGAGAAGGCTGTTGCACCCGTCGACACTACATCCAATGACGATGTCATTGCGGCTGTAAAGACTGGACTCGAATCTCTCCGAGCTGACTTCGAAGCCGTCCGAGACAGTAGCGAGAAGGCCCTCGCCCCTGTTGATAAGCCCTCTTCCAGTGACGAGTTTGTCGAAGCTTTGAAGAATGGCCTTGATTCTCTGAAAGCTGACCTCGAGTCTGCTCGCGAAACAAGTGATCGATCGGCTTCTGATGAAAACACCTCGAATGATGAGGTTGTTGTGACTCTCAAAAATGGTCTCGATTCGCTGCACGCCGAGATTGCCGCCCTCGCCAATCAAGAGAAGCTCGAATCCGCAGTCGAGAACACGTCTAATGACGAGGTCATCGTGACTCTGAAGAATGGACTTGACTCTCTGCACGCTGAGATTGCAGCTCTTGCCAACCAGGAGAAGACCGAAGCAGCCCCCGAGAATACCTCCAACGATGAAGTCATTGCCACCCTCAAGAACGGACTTGATTCACTCCACACTGACATCGAAGCTATCGCCGCTGCGCAGAAGGCTGCTGCTCCAGCCGATAACACAACGAACGACGAAGTCATTGAAGCTCTTAAGAACGGCCTTGACTCTCTACGAACAGACATTGAGGCGCTTCAAGAAAGCAACCAGAAGGCACTGGCTCCTGTGGCTGATACCAAGCCCAACGATGAGGTTCTCGATGCTCTCAAGACTGGTCTCGAGTCACTTCGTTCTGATATTGAGTCTCTTCGCGATACAAACAGTGAGCGAGCCATCGCTCCCGCGGAGTCACTGTCCGACGAGAAGATCCTTGAAGCCCTCAAGACCGGTCTTGAATCCGTTCGCTCTGATATTGAGGCTCTTCGGGACAGTAACGGAGAGCGTGCGCTCGCTGCTGTGTCAACAGCGAAGGCCGAAGACGGTGAATCTGGCGAGAGCATCAAGTCAGACGACGTCAAGAACCTCGAGGTTCTCATTGCTGGTCTTGCCATCAAGATTGACTCTGTCAAGGCTGAGAACCAAGGAATCCAGAAGGACGACCTATCTCGCATGGAGGAGCTTCTTCGGACAGTCCAGGACAGTGTTGATGAGATTGCCTCTCGCGAGACTCTCACCAGGTCTGCCTCTGTCAAGAAGAAGAAAGAAGAGGGAGCCGAAGAGCCCGAGAGTGGAATCCAAGGCGATGCTGAGGAACCAGCATCAAAGGAGGACATGCAAGCCATTGAAACGATCCTCCGTAACACCAAGGGCAAGCTCGACGACCTCATTGATGGTGAACAGGCCGTTCGCAAGGATCATATCGACAATGTAGAAGCTCTTCTGCTAGAGACACGGGAGACTATGGGTACTCTCACTACCCAGCTAGACACCGTCTCACGCAAGGAAGAAGTTACAGCATTGGAGGCTCTCCTCACCAAAGTTTCTACCGGACTCGATGAGATCAAAGAACAGGCCACCAAAGAAAGCGAGAATCCCGACAAGGTTTCCAAGGGAGATGTCGAAGCCGTCGAGGCATTGACTCTAGAGATCAAGACTGCTCTCGAGGGCTTCACTGGCACTGACCTTGCTCTCCTAGCTCGCAAGGACGACGTCAGCAACCTGGAGGCTCTTCTCATCAAGAAGGAAGATCTTACTGGCCTTGAGATCATCGTCAAGGAGTTCCAAGAGAAGTTGGACACAACAGTGGATGCCCAAACCAAGGCTATCGCTGTTCGTGACGAGGAGAACACTTCTGTCGCTGACCGCGTCACTGAAGTCAAGAACTTCCTCGAGGAGCTCCAAGGAGCCATCAGCACCAAGCTTGACGAGGGCGCAACTGGTGTCGAGGGTGTCAGCAAGCTTCTCGAAACCATGGGGGAGAAGATTGACAAGAATGAGAACGTTCACCAGGATCTCAAGGACATGCTTGACACGATCAAGGCCGAGTTTGAGGACTCCAAGGCTGTCGTTTCTGGTGTCAAGGTTGAGTCCAATGAGAAGCTCCAAGAGGCTACCGAAAGTCTCAGCACCAAGCTCGACGAGAAGATTGGTGAGCTCGTTGCCAAATATGAGACACTGGAAACCACCCTTGATGAGCGAAGCAAGGTTAGCGAGGCTCGAGACGAAGTTATGGAGGCGGCTCTGGTTGGCTCCAAATCTGTTACTGATGAGCTGAAACTTCTCATTGACACCCTTGGCTCAACTGTCACTGATTCGTTGGAGAAGATGGAGGAAGCTTCAAAGACCGTCTTTACCAAAGTGGAGGAGCTCGGCACACGTACAGAAGAGACCCACACTGAGGACAAGGCCGAGCATCAACAGACTCGCGACCAGATCACAGAGGCCTTGACCGCTGTGGAAGGGCTGAAGGGAGAAGTGAGCGAGTCACACCCCAAGATCCTCGAGTCTGTCAAGGATCTCCTTCTTCTCGTCGGCGAGCATTACGAGCACTCCAAATCTTCTACGACTGAAATTCAAGACAAGATTCTTGAGCACAAATCTCCCGAGGAACTCATGACGCTTCTGACACTTCTGACTGATGATAAATACAACAACACCCAAGTTCACGAGAAGCTCGATAAGCTTATCGAGCAGATCTACAACGACTCAGAGGTCAAGGAGCGTCTCGACAAGATCATTGAGGAGAAGTACAACGATGCTGAGGTTCGTGAGAAATTGGACAAGATCATCGAGGAGAAGTATGATGATACTCCGGTCCACGAGAAGCTTGCTACCATCATTGAATCAAAGTACGACGACACAGAGGTCCGCGGGAAGCTAGACAACATCATCGAGTCCAAGTACGACGATGGTGAAGTGCGTGCAAAACTTGACAAGATTATCGAGGAGAAGTACGATGATACTCCTGTCAAGGAAATGCTGGGCACGATCATCGATTCCAAGTATGATGATGCTCCTGTCAAAGAAATGCTGGGCACAATCATCGAGTCCAAGTATGACGACACACCAGTTCGTGACAAGTTGGACTTGATCATGGATTCCAAGTACGACGACACTATTGTTCGAGAGAAGCTCGATCTGGTCTTGGATGGACGATACGATGATGCCGTGGTACAAGAAAAGCTTGATAAGCTTGTCGACCACACCGCTGTTGCCGACCAGGCTTTTACTCGTCTTGATACCCTTGACAAAGTTCATGCATCGGTTCTCAAGACAGCGTCCGATATCTCTGATTTCCTTCAATCACAGAAGAGGCGTATTGAGAAGGCTCATGAGGACCACAGCAGGCACCTTCAAGAGACCATGGCGTCCGTTGAGCGTAAGCTCGCTGAGAAGGACCACGTCGAGACCGCAGTCTTGAACCTTCGAGATGAGGAGCTGAGACTCCGCCAGAGTGTTATGAGCCTCCGAGCGGAGCAGGAGAATTTGATTCGCCAAAAGACACGCCTGACTGGTGATGTCTCATCTCTCGAAACTGCCCTCAGTATGCGCAAGGAGGAGCTCTATGACATGGAGTCTCGCGCCGAGAACTTGGAGCGCCGCATTCTCGAGGGTGTGATGGACCATTCTCGAGTGCTTCTTATGTCCAAGGCTAAAAGAAGCGGTAGCGATGCTATGAGCCGCAAACGAGTCAGAAAGCCTGCCGAAGAGGAGTCTCAGCAAGACGGTCGCAAGTCCATGGTGGGCATGGCGTTGAGTGCGAAGCGCAACTTGGCAGCCCCTTCACCAACAGGAGCAGGTCGACGAATTGTTTCCCTCAGCCAAATTAACAACAATGTGGCAAGCGGAGGTGTTAAGCGCAGCCAAAGTGTACGAACTCCCGCAGGTGGTGGTGGTGGTGGTGGTAAAGTGTACCGCAAGCGAAGCTGGGGCGGTGGCCTTGACTTGGCCGACAACGACAAGGAGAACTCCGTCAACGAGACCGTCGAAGAGGTTGATGAGGCAGATGTCAAACCGGGCTTGACCTCAGAAACCGTCGAGGTCCCTGAAGAGGAGACGATAGTTCTCGAACAAGAAATAAATGGTGAGGGCAGTGAACGAGGTGACAGCGATAACGAAACGCTAAGACGGAGTAGCAGGGGCACCGTGATCACAAACAGCACGGACATGTATACGGACGGTGACAGCTACAGCGAAGACAGCTATACCGAGAGCGAGTGGACGGAAAGCAACGCTGGTACCGACCCTATGTCGGTCCTAGGCAACGAAGTGGCGATTATTGGCAACTAATGCACGACGAACGAACGACAAGTCCGACTTTGATTTATTAACTGCGATACCATTCGTGTTTGTTTGAACGACATGAGGAAGAAGGGAAAAGGGATTGCTTTGGTCACGATATTTGAATGATGGAGCGTTTTGGTCTGGCGCGGGTTTGTTTTGATGAGTTCTGGATTCTCTGTTTTAAGTGTTAATGGTTTGCAACGAGTCTTTGTTATGAGCATATGTTTTGCTTGATAGGTTTAACAGCAAAAAGGATTTATGAATCGATACTTTTTATCAGTATTTGTCTCAATATTGTGATGTCTTGTAACCTCTTATATATCGATGTGAAAGTGTACCTAAGTTGGACTTCTATCAGGTAGTTACTAAGTCTAGGTAGTTTGTACCTACCTAGCCGGATGAGGGGGGGTCTGGAGCAGAGGTGATTTTGAACATAAAGAGGTCAGACTTTAAGGAAGGCATCACTATGCCAGATAGCAGATTTTATAATAAACAGTCAATTAACAGAACTAATATTATAATAACAGTCTAAAGGCCTACTAATCTGTTCCTTCCTAAAAGCTTGTATATAATATATAAAGAGGTCAGAGGTATACCTAAAAAATCAACAAGAGGCCAAAACACTCTGCCTTTGGTCTGTAGCAATCGTGACCTAGACCCCCCTTCCTCCCGCTAGGTAGTCGATGCGCTTGACCCGCTTTATCGCCCGTATCTTATCAGTAATTGGGAAGTCCCCTCCAACAAGCACGCGTACCTAGAGTAAACATCCGTGATAGACCAGCTCTAAAACCTTTGACGCTCCTTTTCGATTTGTGCTCTTCTCACAAAGTTGGTCAACTGAATTGACCATGGACCAAACTCAAGCTGGCGGTCTCCTCGATCCGCCCGAGCTCACACCGCTCGAACAAGAGGTTTTGGACGAGTATGAGCGATTGGCAGACAACATGAACAAGGTACGTCTACACAACCTGACTTTTCTTTGGTAGATCGGTTAGACAGTCACTAACGCACGTCCCAGCTGGCCACTATTCTCGAACATCTTGCCTCGAATCCCAGCTCAGAAATCCTCGACGGCCTTCGCGAGCTCGAGCGCAAAACAAGCCTGGCCTTTACCCTTCTCAAAGCCAGTGTTTACAGCATAGTCTTGCAGCAGGAGATCGATTGGGGTGATGGCTCGACAGCCCAGTAAACAGAAATAAACGACAACAAAGAACACATTCGGAGAGGGACCAGGAGACTAGGATTGATACCCAGCGTAACACGGCATGAGATATGACCACTATCACAAGATAATAAAAACATTTGATATGATTTCCAAGTGTGATGCTACATCATCTCATACTTCTTTTTACCACATCAGGGGACGTCAGAGGGAAAAAAACCCTCCATTACAGGCTACAGATACATGATTTCTTTTGGTAGTACAAGATGGTGCGTTAGAGTGTGGGTATGGGTTTAATTTAGTATACAGCTCCTCCATAGTACACCTTGCGCACATCGACCAGCTTCTTGCCTCGGCCGATGGCAATCTGCTCGGGGTCAGGCTGGTTGGTAAGTGCGTGGTAGGCCGCCTTGACCGAGTTCATGGGGTTCTTGGATCGGGGCATGCGGGAAGCAATGTCGTGAATACCGGCAGCACGGCACATTTCGAAGATGCGGTGAGGGCAGCGAAGTCCAAAGCCTGCGACGTTGATTAGCGTATGCGAGGTGAAAGTTGATATACGAATACATACCGGGAGGTCGAGCCATCAACTCGACGACAGTGCCTGAGATCTTGGACTTGACGTTACCGTAAATGGTGCGGTTCTCATATCGGCGGACAGGCTTCATGTTGCGGATTGCCAACATCTGAGCTGTCTCCTCGGCCACACCCGGCTCAGTAGACTTGGCCATACCCAGACCCAGGCGACCGTTGCCGTTACCAGCGATGGCAACGACAGAGGTGCTGCGGACCTTGCCGAGACGAGTCTGATTAGAGACCCATCGAGTGACAAGACCCTTTGTGAGCAGCGAGCGGATCTCCTTGAGACTCATGCCTGTCAGGCGCTTGATCTCCTGGTACTTACCAGAATCGTCCTGACCTTGATCCTCGGGGTCAACGGCGTGCTTGTACAGGCCCTTGACACCAGGGACCTTGCCCAGGTCAGGTGCCTCAGCTGTGTAAGTGCGGTCAACACCCACTGGGCCGTCCTGGATGAGCTCGAGATTCGTGGGCTCGACCTCACCCTGGCTGCCGAAACCAACAATCTTGTCGAGCTCAGACTTCCATGCATCATCGACGGCTTCGTCAAGCTTCTCAGCTTGAGAACGGGTCATGAATTCAGGACCCTTGTCGTTGGCAGTGGGCTCGGGACCGTCCTCTTTCTCAACGTAGCGTTTGATTAATTCTGGGTCCTTTTCAATATCTTTGAGCTCCTCCTCGGTAAGGTCTATCAAATCCTCGCCTTGGCTTTCCTTGACTCGCCGCAATGCGCGGACCATGGCACGTGTGAGTTGGTCGCTCGTCTTCTTATCGGTAATCTTCATCATTCTCTCTCCGTAGTTGTCGATCCATTCGTTCTTGTCGGGCCATTGCACCTCCCTCGGAGTACCCTCGATTTCAGGCTTAACATCGTAGCGGGGGTCGAGCGTTGAGTAGTCCTCGATGTAGTCGGGCTTGTAGGGATCGTCACGCATACGACCCTGGATAATCAGATCTTCGGGACTGATAGCTTTTTCGCCCAATTCGATAGCCTCGAGTTGCTCTGCCGTGTAAGAGGCCCTCAAAGTTTCCAAATCCTTCTTGCTCAGCTCGCCGAACTTGTCCTGCTTGAACTGCTCCATCTTGCTGGTGTGTTCACCCGACTCCTTAATCAATCCTAGCTCCTGAGCGGTGACATTTCGGAATCGAGACTTGCGCTTCGACCGGGGTGCCGAGGTGTGAAATTGGCTGCATGGGATGACGGGGACGGTGATGGAGGTTGAAGCCGTTCTGGATGAGGCGATGCACCTGCCGAGGAGGTTGCGCGCCGGACGTGCGACGCTCATGGTCGGCAGGAGAGTCGGATGAGAGTCGAATCGAGAAGGGGTCCAGCGACAAGGGAGGAGGGGAAGGTTGAGTCTATTGGCGTCACTCTCTCGCTCTCTCTATATCTCTCTCACACAAGCTCGAGATTTTTTTGGGACCCAGGAAATGGATCTCAATTGGCAAGTTCCCCATGCGGCTAGCGTCTGAACATTGTCGGGGAGCCAATCAAGCAGGGTTTTGATAAAAGGTGCAAATCAACAGATCACGTGCTATTGACTTGTCTAAATCAACTTCAAGCTTCATGTCAGCCTACTAAGATAGATCCCCGAACAACAGCAGTCCGTATTGGGCAAACCAAGTCAACTGGTAAATTCTCGAAACCAATTACAGAATATTGAATAAAACCATAATCTGTCTCTCTCTGGTAATCGGCTCTTGCACTCTTCTCTTCCTGATACACAATCGTAGCCAATCATGGCCCACCTTCACATCAGTCGACTTTTGTTACAAGGTGAAACGTCTCAGTAACACCCCTGGAAGCCAAGTTAACGTTAGGGGTTTGCCTGTCTTGTCTTCCACCGTCGTCACCACCCAACCCACTGTGTGTGGGCCAATTTACCATGGGTCTGCTTCTCGTCTTCTATCTCTGTATTTCATTTCAACTCTTTCCCCTTCATTGATCGCTCTACTATTGTTTCTTGTTCTCCTCCTTTCACCAAAAATACTTATTATTCTTTTAATCTGTCCGTGACTGGCGCACGGCAGTTCTATTTATTCTGTAAATAATTCGAAACTCGTCGTATCAATCTGATATTCACCTCATCTCATCTCGGACCTCGCATTTCACATCATCATCATCACCATGGGTCAATTCGATTGGTTTTCCAGCATCGGCGCCACAGACGAGGCTGTTGCTGTCCTGAACGATCAGCCTATTCTCTTCACCATCCTTCTGGTTGTCCTCGTCGCCGTAATCCTACAAATGGTCCTTCTCTGGTACATTCACTATGCCACTATGAAGCCCGAGCAGCGCAAGGCAGCCCAGGACAAGAAGGACAAGAAAAAAGCAGCAAAGACCAAAAAGCCCGCCAACGCCAGATAAAGCATACGCCACCTTTACAGCAGCAATCTACGCTGTATCAACCAACTCAAGTCAATTCCACAAGCTCAACCCCGATACTTTCACCTCACGATTTCTCTTTCTATGGGACAATACCACCCATCATTATACAGTCATCTTGCTTTACCTCGAGATAACATAATACAAATCCTTATACCCGGTCAACAAATTTCGTATCCACACATAAACCTTGTTCTTCAGTGATGTGCTTGCGCCGTCAAATCTCAATCAATCACCGTTATGTCCCATGATTGCAACTCAGCCACTGGTCCAGCGTCTCAAAGTCGCATAGGTTCCCTTCTGAATGTTCATACTTTACATATGTTGATGAACCGGCCATAACATTCCAGCTCACACTCATTATCGTGCTCTCCTGACTCTCCTGCTTGGCGTAGGCGCTTGTTTCTGGCAAGCGGTTCCCCATTGTTGTGACTGGCTGTTCATTTGTGATAAGTGTCTCTGAACTTGTTGCGTATGGGGTCACAGTAGATGGCATTGATCTCTTGCCCTTTCTTTTCTTGGCAAGTGAGGGTATTTGAATATGCTCAAGAAGAATTTCCCAAGCTCTCCTTTCTATGCTACTCATGGAGTCTCCTAATTCGTTATGCGAGCGCGAAACAGTCTCGTCACTTGGTGTTAAGGCAGCTACCTTTTGTCTAATTCCGGGAGATTCGGCAAGTTGCATGCGCGCAAGAGACATGGCAATGACCGGAAGTAGCTGAGCGCGATCTGATACACTCTGTTGCTGTTAGAGACTCGAAAATGCACGAACCTAAGATATATACCTTGAGAAATGGTACATGGAAAACACCAGGTGCCAGTTTCGTAAGACAGTAGTCGGGTCCGCAACCCCAAACCTGACAACCTTTGTATGTTTTCTCCGTAGCTAAGGTCAATTGCTCAAGAAGGATATCTACCAAGGCTGATGAGTGCAGATCCTCTAGTACTTCTGCACAAGTGGCACTCTCGGTCCTGCTATTTGCTTCCGCAAGTTTTATTTTGTCGCAGTTCGGTGGGATGTTTAGACTGGATATAAAGGTCTCGATAGCATCTTGATCAGTTGACTCCAGACTCTCCAACAAGTCCCCTGAGGGCAACGCAGCTCTTTCCCCTGCTTTTCTCGTCCTTTTCTGCCGCTTGCGTGCTCGAGAGGCTTTTTCGGATGGTCTTTGTCGCTTGTCGAGCCGGCAAACATCGATTGTTATCAGCAAACTTTGAAATGGAGTCGTCCATGCCGATGCTGGAGCGACGAGAGCTGACGAGAGATCCGGATGTTGGATTGAGAAGGACAAAAGGCCAGGCAATGATGGGGCTGTTGATCTATTATACTCGAGATGGACACCTAGGCGATCCCAAATCTGGATGAACCTCGAATTAGTGGTTGAAGAGTGAGGAGAGGTTGTTGAAATACCTTGGAACTATTGATCGTTTCAGCGACCCCCTCGAGATGATCACATTCTGAGACAGGACGGCCTTCAATGGCAAAGGATACCTCGATACAACAAGACCCGGCGCGAGAAATCCATAGGTAGGAATTTGAGACTGCTGATAGGAGATCTTTGGCGTCCTTGATGTTTCGCGCACCGTCCGGGGGGTCGATATTTAACGATGCTGTTGCTCTAAGTTCGATATTTGCTTGCTTTGTAACAACACGTATAGTTGGCAAGCGCAGCGCGCAGGACATATTCGATTTGTTTCCTGGGTGTTTCTTCCCTTAGTAATCATAAGATGAGTTTTTGTTTTATTTTAGGTAAACTGCTGTAAGTTGACCCTGCGTTTTGTCAATACCTTCCGCTGAGGAAGGTGCCTCCAGCATGGTACCACCGGCCCAGGTACACACAGATGCGAAGATGAAAACAACAGGAAAGAGCGATCGAAGTGATATATACCTAGGTAGGTAGTTAGGTAGTTAGGTAGTAACAGATTGTAAAAATATAGTGCCAAGTTACAGGTAAGTAGTAACCAAGACCTAAATAATCATGCCTAAGTTAGTACCTACTAAAATTGAGATGAATATTCCAAGATATCTAGACTGGCACGCCGTCATCTGTACAATTATGAAGCCACTAAATGTCTATAAAGTGCGCCCCCCCATAGTATTTGCATGCATCCTTGATATAATAAACACTCGTGCTTGCTCCCCAAACTCCTTGCAATTGATTAATAGACTACTTCGCGAACCACGGGAATTTCTTCTTCGGTGGCTCAGCGAAACCAGCTGAGCCACTTTCAACCTGTACACTACGCTGATAGATGTCCTGTTCGATTTGTTAGCGGTGGTTCTTGATCAGTAAGGCTTGACTTTCTCACCTCTTCGTCTGTCGGCATTCGGCAACCCAAAATCAGCTCTCTTGCGTTCTCATGCTTGGCCAGATTTGGGTACGATGCGCCCTGACTTTTCATCATCGGAAGCAGAACTTCTCCGAGCACCTCAAACTTTTTCCAGTTAATGCGATCTCCGTCTGCGCCAACGAATGTTTTACTTCCCTCCTCGGCTGACACCAAGTCTCTCCGGTGAAGAGGGATGAATGGAATTCTTGGAAGGGATGAATTCTCCCACGCCAAACGGTACGCAAAGTGACTTTTTTGTGTCCCCATCAGTATACCTAACCGTGCGAATCTCTTTTGTATATCAGCTGGTACTAGCGTCCTTGTTTGGTTCAGCCGATGGATAGCTGTTCCGTTTACACCAGCTAAAACAGCCGCCAGACCGTTGTAGTTGTTAAGCTGGCGAAGTTTAAGCGATATATGCATGAATTTCTCGAGTATCAGCGCTCGGTGTTTGGCCTTGTCTCGTAATAGAATCATGTTGGCAACCCATTTTGCAATATGGTTGAAGTGGTTAATCATCCGGTTGACGTTTCGCAAACTCTTGCATCTTTCTTTTTGTGACGCCGATAGACTGACATGTCGAACAAAGTCTCGGATGCGGATAGACGAAAACATGATCCAGTCGATTCTGGTCAACTCATCCGCAACATCATCATTGGGTATATCCATGAAGATATGGTAGCGGAACTTATTCATAGGCAAGTTGTCCGTAGGCTCCAAGCTGGCCGCCGCTCTCTCATAGTCTTCGAACGTATGGAAGTGCGCTTGACTTGAAACACTGCTACTTCGGTCTGCAAGTGAAACCTCCGAGCTCCCAGATGGTCGCCCATCAGTATCCGATTCCACTGTCAGCACACTTACACCAGAAGACAACTCGTTCATGTCTTTCGACAGGATCTCGCCCGCAAGTCTATCGCTCGCCTCATCCGAATTCGCCCAGCCAGTGTCATCGTCCTCCACCACATTAAATTGGAGATGGCGCCGCATGTGCTGCGCAGCGATAGAAAAGATTGGCTCGGTACTCAAATGTCTGATAAACTCTTCCAAGTTTCGTCTTGTTTGCGGGCGGGCAAAGTCGCCAGGATAAAGCGACACCCATTTGGCCACTACCTCGATAATGCGTAGTTGTGTTGCGGTCTTGGAAAGATAGTGCGCTGTCTTGTCTTCCCTCACCTGGTCCAGCCTGGTCAAAATAGCAGTGAAGAGCTCACCAGGAGCCGCAAACTTGCGATAAAGACACAAAAACACATCAGAGAAGTTGTTGTCTATTCGGGTCAGGCGGGGGGCAAGAAGGCGGTCAACTAGTTCGTCAAATGTCACACCTAGTGTCTTTGCTTGCTTATCCAAACTGTTGTCGTCGTTTCTTTGAAGTATCGGAATGTCGTCGGAATAACGATATGACTCTGGATCAGACTCATCTACGTCCAAGAATGAGTCGGTGCTGGGTCTGTCCAATCGAATACCAGGAGTTCTGAGCATGTTATTGAGTGTTTGCGTCGTGCCAACTTCTCCTGCCTCAGGATTAGGACTGGCAGATTGACCCCGTCTAGGGCTGCGAGAAGTCTGCGTTCGATAGCCTTCGCTGATCGTAGGAATAGTAAATCCCTTGAGTAGAGAGAAGTCGGAACTTGCTCGACTGTGCTTGCTATGTTGGCTGATGGGACGCCCGGTGCCGCCATCGGGGGCTTCTAGATTAGCAGCGGATTGCGCTCTTCTGCGCGATACTGTTTCACCATTTTCTTCTAAATTGCAGTCAGTAAATTGCGACTTCCAACAACCCAATTCAAGTGTATACCTCTTCGGTGTGCCATAGCAGCCCTAAGAATGGTATGTAGGCATGTCTTTGCAACCTCGATATCATCGGTAGACGAGATCTTGTAGGTAGAAACGCAGGACTTGAAGTACGTATGACTCGCTATCGCCTCAGCGTTAACCTGCCACTCAGCTTCAGGTGTCTCGCATTTGCAGGCCACTAAGCTGGCAGGCAGGCCGGAGTTTGTGAGCGCAGCTGCAATGACTCAGTCAGCATGGTTTCTTTAGCAGGTACAGCATATGAATATCATACCTAGTGTTTGAGGAAGCTCACGCACAGACTCATGATTTGTGACATCATATAATATAAGCGCGGCGTCCACTCGAGGGACAATGTGCCCATTGATTTGTTTGGGCCATTGGATAGGTTGCGTAGGGTTCAGCTCAAAGTACTCCAGATCCAGCTCGAGTAAAGTTACAGCATGAGAATTGTTATCAACTAACATGCGAACACTAGAAGCATTGGAAATGGGTGGTCGAGAAAGGCCTAGGACCCGCTGAACAAAAGATGATTTGCCAACACCTGTGGAACCGATAACGGCAATGTTAAAACTCTCCATGGTTGGAGGTGTTTGTGACTGTAAAACATAAAGCTGTGGTCAGCCGTTTGTCGCATAACTGCCTCTAATACCCAAATTCCGTTCCGTCGCAGAGGAACACTGCCCCGCGCAAGCTAGAGCAGAGCGGGGCGGCATGTGATAAAATGATGTCTGTTACATACCCAGTATGACGAGGGTGCAGCGGTCAAAGACTCTCGACGAGGAGGCGGCCAGTGCTGACTTGCTTCGTTATCATCGCTGTCTGGATATGGGTCTGGTTTTCTTGCTTCCCCACGACCTCTGCGTTTGGCAGGTTTGGCAGGGTTACTGAAGTTATGCCCTTTTGTGTCGTGAAAAAGATGTTCGTGGTCTTGATCGTCTAGAGATTGGTAGACTGAGCTTCCATCAGATTGGTCGTCGTCCTCGGATGCGGTAGCAGCTTGGATTGCTGGATCGTAGGTCTGGAAGAAAGGATCGTCGATGATTGAGCCGACCGAGTCTCGATGATTACTGGTAGGCGCTGAGGGATCGGAGTCGCTCTCGAGATTGGAGTTCAGAGAAGCCGAGCTGGCTGTCGAGTATGGGCCAGGAGCGGCAAGGCCTGGATTTGGGTGAGCATTTTGCGAACCGGCATGGTTAGACTGCATGATCGCAACTTCAGCGACTACGCTGAATGTAAAAGAAGCATAGATGGGTGATGTAGATTAAATGCAAACGACGCAAGTATGGAGGGAGCAAATCTCGTGGCGTTTGCGGGGAGGGAAGAACCCGTGGAGTTCGCTTGAGAAGCTACAGTGAGATACAGGATACAGGGGCCAGAACCGTGGTAAGCGGGAAGGATGGGATGGAACTCAAGAAATGGTATAATCGCTTGTGGTTTGGGCGATGAGAGACAAGACACAAATGGCAGCAGAGTAGAATGCCAGCAAACGAGGGAGGGAGACGAGTTTACTGACCGACAAGACTTTTGCACTGTACCGCAGGTACGTTACCGTACCTGAGGTGAGGGACCAACGGAAGGGATTGGATCGATGTCCAATTGGTGGTTGTGGCACTGTACCTTGACTAGCGAGGTTGACGTCTGGGCGCAGATACCACGGGAACAAGAGCTGTATGTAGGTCGGCTGGACTGACAGGCAAATTGGAAATTGCCTTCAATCAATAGTCAATTGGAGTTCCAAGGCCAGAACGAAAGACAACAGTTGATGCGCAAATGCTCATATACTACTCTTAGGCAATGCTCAAGGTGAAGACCGAGCGAGGTAACTGAGACACCAATCTCAAAGTACCTAGGTAGTCGAAACCTATTGGAAACACAACATGTTAGTCCAGCCAGCCATGCTCATACTGACGTGATTCAACACAAGCAAGGGCGTTGACACGAGGGAACATCCGACGGGAATCTACCCGTACCTGCGCTGTAGCGTAGTGTATGGACCACTGGCGCGATTGTCTGTATCGCAACAGATAGCTGTTGCGATACTGTTTCGTAGAGGGGCAGGGCAACACCCAAGTGTGACCCAGAGGCGTCAGATCTCAGTTCAGGAGACGCGCTGTATTGGACCCAGCGGCTTGGTTGAAGAGTGGATGCGTTGGTGGATGCGTTTAGACCTGAATGGAGGGGGTTCCCAAGAAGCAAGCAAGCGCGCCCAAAGGAATGAAGCACAGAATATGTGTGTATCAACAAACTCCCGCCAGCTGCGCGAAATGTCGAATCTGGCACAAAGAGGGGAGAGAAAGCTGGCTGGAACCGAGCCCGTGGATCGGGAAAGGCAACGTTTTAGGAGCGGCTGGTCTAAGGTACGGGAGCCTTAGTTGGGTGGACTACTTCCAGTTCAGGAAACTGGGTTCAAAGCGTCAGGATGGTCAATCATCTCTCGGCGTCTGGGTTAAATTGGTTGTTGAAGATCCGGTAATAAATAGTAATACGTAGTAATATTTTAATATTAAAAGCAAGCATATCACATCATCATGAAACAAAACAAAACAATCCAAACAAAAAAGGGTCCTGCACGAAACAACAGCTTAGACACATAGTATCTTGGACTTGGTGTCTTTGCCAAAACGATACTGGCCAAACATGCCGAGACGACAGGTAGTTGGGCATATTACCTGCTTGCTGGACTTTCACATCGAAGGAGAAAAGACTTGGTCGCAGGTACTGAATTGCATTGGCGTTGTGTTGATAGTATCTTGGTACCTTGAGACACAGGTAACAAATACCAATCTTGTTGATGTTGACATTGACGCGTTTCATTGGGAATCACTCCAAGGGCCCAATCTTATATGCTCTTTTGGCGCGCTCACATCGATTGGTTGTATTAGTAGGTCACTCACTGCATATGGCAGGGACTTACCCCATGCTCCTTCTGAACAATCATAAACTCCCATTGCTCGCAAGTCAGGTCACTAATTGACATTAATGGAAGGTCAACCTGGCGTGCATACCTGCCCACATGGCAGCAACAGCTTACCCATACCTCACTCGCTACTACCTTGTCCACACTTATCTGCACCTGACCATAAATCAACCAATGCAAGGCACCAAACATTGAATGCCGGAGCGTTCAGCTTGCACCGGACACTACCGGTCAACTTCAATATCCAATATCTTTCCGTTTCTTATCTCCTTCATCATAATGATGGAAAATCGAAATCCGTGGTTGGAGTGTGCAAATAACAAATCATGAAGCTTTCCTGCGTGAGATAAGATGGTATCGTCTTCCGTCGTCGAATCATCATTCTCATGAGGCCATGCTACTTCAGCCTCGGATCCCCCCACCAATGAACTATCCTTCACCAGCGGACTATCGGATACAACTGAATAGTTCGGTACCGGGGTTTAGTCTAAGGTACTCTACTCTCTAGACGGGATCCGGGGTCTACTAATCAGTCAGTCCATGCTTCAGACCCCTGGTGACGAAGAAAGTCTGTGATAAGCCACTGCCGGATCTGAGAGGTGGCCCCTCAACTTCAACGAAAAGTATTCCTCAAGCGTTGCCGGCTTCTTGTTCAAAGTTTAAACCGACCCGCTCGAGACCAGGGGCTCAGGACTCCAACATGTTGGTAACGATGTGAAACTTGCGTCCTATCGTGAAATCTCTCCACTGTCGTGTCTCAATTTCACACATGCCGATCAAATGTTCTTTTGGCATCTAGACTCCTGTTGTGCTACGCATGTTATTGTTCCTACCACTGGATATCAGAAATTAGTGGCTCAGTTTACACTACTCATACCACACTTTTGGTTGTTTATTCTGATACTCTTAAAAGCTGAGAGTTCAACTTTTCTGTTACCCGCTAGCCCCAATGTCGAGAACATTACGACTACGTTCCGTTCTTTGTTGACGGAATAAGACATGGAGCAAATCGGTCCGGCTCTCGCAAGTGGTAGTTTTCAGCTATTGCATGGCTCACTCGGTCGTATCCACGCTCCATTGACATTTTCCCATTTCCGTACTCCGTACTCTAGCCTAATTGCCTTGTGGCTACATAAGCTCATAAGTTGACTTATATACTCCACAAGACTTTACGACTTGTAAATGAATCAATGCACGCGATTCATGAAGCATGACCCATCCTGCACGCTTCAATGGCCAGCAGCTAACGGGAACACTCTCCATCCGTGTCGTTTCTGTCGGCCGGCGCCGGTTCATGTTCCACTACAAGTCGCTTTAAACTGACAGATAACAGTGGATCATATTTGGTCTTAAATCACATTTGGTAATCCGATCCTTTGGATTTCGGTTTGCTTATGAGACCAGCAAAACACCAAGAGACGATAAACGCCAAGGTATGTATGATCTTGTCTGTCTTACGTTTTATGTTCAACGAGAGTCTTGTATCACAGAGGAATGGAAAGATGTTGCAGCCATTCAACATTTGACGAACTAAAATTACAGAGAGTCCATCAGCGATCATCAGCTGTTATCCAGGTTCATGGCAACCATCTTCTGGAGGCGTCGCTTTGAAGTGTATCCGACAATTGTCTTGGCACATTCCCACGCCCAAAAGCGGGAACTCTCAAGTCAATAAAAGCACGAACCGCCCTCTGTGTCCTGTTGGCCACGCACGGATATATCTCCCGCGAAGTATAGCGCCTCCAGGTTGGTTGTCACAACTCTATTTCAAGTCGAGAAAGTACGTTGGTAGTTAGTGGAAAAATGATGCTATCCAGGACATGGTTCAACCAAGCTCCAAGGTTGAGTATGCACTGCAACGTCCTATCACACAATGTGACCGAACCTCTGGGAATCACTAAAGCATTCGTCGTATTTCTAACCATAACATATAATAAAAGTGCAACCGTTGCTTGGCCGCAGTCAGTCAACCCCCTTGTGTATCTGATTGATTACTAGCTACTCTCCAGCTGAGTGCTGCTCGGCAAAGAGAAGGAACCAAGCATAACAACCTTCCGTGCCGAGTAAGTTAGAGCTCTTCTGCGTTTGGCAAAGCTAGTTTCATAAGGTCTGGCCCCTCGGGGCAGGATTCCATTGGCAGCTTTGCATCAACACAATAGACTACCCCATCAGCAGCTGAACAACAAGAGTTTGTGAACTATGCGGCACACGTTGTCTTTGGGTGCTAATGCACGGAATAGCTTGATATACTCGTGAGTCTATTCGTGCAATGAGCTTATTGAGTAGGCTTGCTGGCTCTGACAGGGGTGTATAAGACAAAATGAGCTCAAGTGTCTTACTCGAGATTCTGCATTTATACATGTGAGTGCAAATGAGTAGGCAAGTATGTACATGCAGCTCCAGAACTTCCTAAAAGGATATCCAACAACAATTAGCCTTGCTCTTGCGAGCTATGTCCCAAAACAGCCATCTCCGAAGAATAAGGTTTTGTCAAATACTGGACGGACAGCGGGAGGCACTCTTTTTCGGCGTCAGGAACGCAGAGCACACATGGCTTTGCCCGGACCGGTCCAGGGACTTGCCTCCGGGTCGAAGTTGGCTACGCCACGAGATCAGTGCCCGCCATCACCGACAACCTCAAACCTTCTCTTGGTGGGCTGAGTCTTGATTGACAACCTTTGGCAGGAGGAATGAACGATTGATGATGCTGTATTATCCTAGCGTACGTTTCCAGCTAAATGTATTTATTTTACCGACCTCCCAGCGTGCGGACATACGAGAAGATTTATCAACATCCTTCATCATTCTTTCAGTATAAAGCAACAACGCTACGCTCACTTTTCCTCTTCAGTTACTCAGAACAACACTCTTTCTGTGATTGGTGTTGTGTTGCAACCGTAGTGGCTTCCCACCCGCTAGAACCCTATTCAACTCCAACTCCAACTCCAAGCTCGTTGCCCAGTTCACCCATCATGACCACAACTATGTTGTATACAACTGGTGCCTCAGTAGAGGACCCTCCTCACGGCTTGACAAATACTGCAAATGGCTGCGGAAAGGCGAGACATCGACCAACGGCGCTGCAAATTAAACCACTGGACCCCAGTGAGTTGAGTGCCAAGTTGGGCGGCCTGTCCGTCGAGTCTTACAACCAACCCAGTCCTTCAATCCATATCGAGAATTCTGCCAGGTCGCCGCTGTCTGTCATGAGCATGGGCGCACCATCGCCAAGAACTATCCCCGAAACACACCTCAGTCCGTCAACAACAACTATGGTGTCATCAGCATCTTTCAAGAAAGGCAGCGGCAAGCTGAACCTGCCATCACCTGGAAAGCCTCCGCGCCGGGGTAGCATATTTGATGCATTCCGTTTCAAGGGCTCGAACTATACTGATGAAGCACAAAGCCAACAGGCGGGAGATGCTCAGAAGCCTGCTCCCTACAGGCATGTTCCACAAGTAGCAGCACAGCAGTTCGCCCGCACCACAACTGTAGAGACTTTATCACAAAAGACTTCACCCAAAGGCATGAGGCCTGCCCCTGGACCTCGATCCACGAGCAACGCCACTATTTCGTTGCAAGATTACCACAGACAATACAAGCGGGCACAGAGTATCTGCAGTGGTAGACCGTCAAGCGGTTATAGTCAGTCCAAGTTGGCCGGTACTGTCGAGATGAACGAGAGAGCCCCTCAGCAAAAGAGACAAAACGCTCGGGGTAGTCTGAGTTCGTACGGTAACAGACCCGAACTACCAAGAAGAATGAGCACAGGCAACATGTCAGGAAAAAATGACCCTCAACCCCCATCACCATTCCGACGAGATTCTACGGGTGTTGGAGGCTTTCAGGGAAACATTGCTCCTAGCATAAGACGTGGCTCTGCTAGCTCATCGGGCTTTTCGGACACATCGTCGTCATTTCGCGATTCTGGTCCAGCAACCCCATTCAAGCAAGAATTCGGCGGCAATGTTTCCCCCAACCGCCGAGGGTCAGAGACCAGTGCAGCAACCTCTGGATCGCGAAGAGGTAGCTTCGTCAATGTCCCAAATCCCCAGCATACAGCTGAAATACATCGTGTGGACTGGTCGCAGAGTGACCAATCCGCAAAGGTTCAACGAGACTCGAAGTGGGGAGGTCTCAAGCATCGAAAGACCAGTGTAAGCCAGCAAAAAGCGACAGACGAGAAGGATGGCCCCCGTGTCGTTGAGACAGCGTCACAGCCGTCTATTTCCCCAAAGTCGCCAAAGCCTGGGTTCCTTAAGCGATTCATACATTAGCAAATAATGGACTCAGAATGTACAGCATGGTGGACAGTTGATAGTGAATGAGAAACAATAGCCTACCCATTACTGTAGTATTTCGCTTGTTTATTTAATATCAATCAACATATTCTTTTGCGCCGAAACAAACAATCATATTCTGTGATTCTGCAAATGACTTGAAGAAAACTAATGAGCTCAGCGCTTTTCTTGTTGCATCAAGCGCTCGATGAGTTTTGTGTCTTCCTGTGCGAGTTGCTGTCTCAGAATATTGTCCACGTCTGTGTTTGCGCTTTCCGTATTTATAAGGTGGAGGATGAGCTCTGAATACTCGCGGATAGCATCACCCTGCTCACCACCTGCACGCCGCGCCTTGCGCAAAGCCTCTTTGCCGTTCTGTATGCCGATATCGTGGTTCCAAGCCTCCTGCTTGGGCGGGAGGCCCTTTAAAAGGGAAGCAGGAATAGCGGGCTTCGTCTCGGGAGGCGGGAGTGTGGCAGCATCAATTTTGAGGAGCTGATCAGGCAGATCAGGATACTTTCGAAAGAGAAGACGAAGCTTTTCAGATGTTTCGAGAGCTTGAAAGGGATTAGAAGGATCGAAAGGCCGAGGCTCTGTGACTTGTTGGGCTTGCGATTCCGGTCGTGGAAGTTCGGGTTGGGATACTACTTCAGGATCGGGAGGGTGATTCTCGCGATGGATCTTATTACATGCGACAGAACAGCTTCACTCTTGTTAATCAATGCTTAACTTTGTTACTGAGGTAAACTTACTATGGAAGACGACATCGCGGACATTTGTACTTTGGCGGGTTCGTGTTGCAGATACTGCATAGCGACGGGTTTGGTGTTGTTGTCGTTGGCTTGTCAACATCTTCATTCTGAGCTTGGTGAGTTGGCGCAGGAGCTTCTTCTGATTGAAGAATGGGAGCATCTGGTGTTTCTTGTTGTTGTTCTGACATTGTGGCAACAGAGCAAGTACTTAGAGTAGTAAGAAAGCCGAATAGTGATTGAAAAAATAGCCAAGTATTCTGCTTTGATAGAGTTGTTCAATAATGATGGAAGCAGTAGAAGAAAAAAAGTAAACGAAAAAAAAAAGATCCATCAATACAAACATAAAGTTCAAGGGGTCCAAGACCGCCCCGCGTCATTGCGCGCTTCGGCTCAGGACGCCATAGAAAAAAAGAAGAACCATAATCTGGTCCGTGCTTTCTCATGGAGACTTCAAACTTGCCCTTGCATCATAAGAAGCTTACACATTACTAATGCTCAGGCCAATCACGGGCTAGATAATAGGTTACCGAGAGCGGCGAAAAGTTGCGATATCATAACCGTCGAGTCCGAAACGGATTTTCTCTCTTGACCTGACCATACACGGGACGTATATTTTTTACATCTCACGAAACTCTCTCAAATCTTTGGTCTTATAGTAACGATATCATCCATTCCTTTTAACCTTGCTCTTTTTAATCACTCCATCATGGCATCCTCCAGGACCATGTCACGGACATTAGCCGCTCTCACTCGGCCTGTCACGGAAACATCATCCCGGGCAGTCCCACGATGGACTCGCTCAATAGGTACTATTCGATCTCAAATTCCTTCCATCTCTTCTGGACTGCGACCACTTGCGCAACGACAGCGTATCGTCAATACAGTAACGCCGAGTCTCGCTGGCATCGGTAGCGGCGTCCGAACCATCTTCATCCAGACGGAGAATACCCCGAACCCAGATGCCCTCAAGTTTTTACCAAACCATCGAGTAGTTCCCGAAGAATTCTCTACACCTTTCATCGAATACCTCAACCCTCGAGCAACGATTTCTCACCCGCACCCTTCTCCTCTGGCCGCTAAGCTCATGAACATCGACGGAGTCACTTCTGTCTTTTATGGTGCCGACTTTATAACCGTCACAAAAGCTGCCGACGCCAACTGGGCACATATTCGACCCGAGATATTTGCACTTATTACAGAAGCCATCACTGCGGGCGAGCAAATTGTTACCATTTCCGAGCGCCGTGAGGGAGAGTCTGGTGCTCCTGTTGAGGAGGACAGTCTCGCCTACAATGAGAACGATAGTGAAGTTGTCGGTATGATCAAGGAACTTCTCGAGACACGGATTCGTCCAGCCATCCAGGAAGATGGTGGAGATATTGATTTTCGCGGTTTTGATGACGAGGGCTACGTGCATTTGCGACTGCGAGGCGCTTGCCGTACTTGCGATTCAAGCACAGTTACACTCAAAAATGGAATTGAGGGTATGCTGATGCATTATGTAAGTTTTGGCGATTATGATTCCCTGACGCATTTCTGAACTGACAATGTTACAGATTGAAGAGGTCAAGGGCGTTAAGCAAGTGATGGATCAAGAGGAGGAAATTGCCCTGCAGGAATTCGAAAAGTTCGAGGAAAAGCTCAAGCAGCAGAAGGGCCAGGCTGCTTCATCAGGATAAACCGACCAAAAGACTATAGCCCATCTGTATCTGTATATTAGTTTGATCGGACAATTTGACGATACCCACGCATGCCCTCATTACCTCCTTCTTCATAGTTGTTATCCTTTCAATCAAAGGCCGGCGATCAGTCCTAAACCATGATGCTACATGTTACCGCAAGCGCATTGTACCCAATGTTTGATAACAGTTTTTCTCACGCAAAGACTGTATTCTGAGCTAAAGGAAACGTGAGTTGTTCATAATGCGATCCATATCTTTTGAGACATCCGCCACTAATGTATGTGGCTGGTTCACAACTACCCGTGCGAAACAAAAGTCATCAGGCCGGGTTCGGTTTCGTTCGAAGTTGCTGAATGCTAGGCCCGGAATAAATAGCCTCTCCTCAAGAAGCTTTGAGCGCACCGCTACGTCGAGTGCACTTGTCGGTGCCTCGAGCTATCGCTTCTGCTGCTTTGTTATACGAGATTGACGATGCAGGTGCAGGAGTCGAGAAGCATTGGGCAGCATGATACCAGCACAAGTCCGTTATTTTTTTTTTGCTCTATTTGAGCGCGCCAATGCCTGGACGTCAAGCGACATAAATATCCAGGAACGACCTTGCCTGGCAGGTTTGGCAGCTGACTGAAAGAGATTTGAATTGTTCTTATGACTTGAGTGGAAGAAGAAGGATCCGCACATAACTGTAGGGGACCCTAGCAGACGTACATTCCGCCGAGACTTTAACCTGGGACGACATGCGCCAGATCGTATGGATCCGAAGATGAAGCATTGCGAGGCCATTCCACTCACCGTGATTGGTTCGGTTGTCGCGATCTGGAATCTTCCGGACATTGTTCGCAATAACTTCTGTCTCGCTTTCGCAAGAGCTTACCCAAAAGGTAACGTTAAGTCAAGAAGATAGAGATAAGGATTTGATGATACTACTGAATCCGGACCCGCTTGGAGCTCCAACTGTATAATTAGCCGTGCCAGTTAAGAGCTGCCTTGAAGATACACACGCTTCCTTGACTCCGCAGGAAGAATGTCACTCAACTGTCGACGTCAAGCAGACACTATTTTCTTTTCTGGGTGTGGAGAAGCCGGAACTGGAAAGTTTTCGGCAGCGTTTAAACAAAACGGTTGTAACAGCAAAGAAGAGCTCTGCGTCAATATGCCGGGAATCTTTAAAGACAGGCATGGGTATTTACAGTCTTATGGCCCGCGGCACAGTCATGTATATCACCGGATATCTGCCCAGAAGGAGCTTGACCAAAGGACCGGCAAAAGCTGTACAGCGAATTCAACCGCGAATCTTAAAGAGCAGCCACTCTGCACTAGAAGCCCGTTGTAGTGGGATGGCGCCTTGGGATTCCCGGGCCGGTTTCTGTGATTGGCGCGGGAGACAATATGCAGTGGGTGATACAGCCTCCACCGAGGCAATAACCCCACAAACCCCTCAAACGAACGACGTGGGCGAGCTGTTGGTGCGTTCCGGATCTCAAGGCCCTGTCTTCTTGTTTCAACGTGGGGAATCAGATTTGCCATGCGAGCAGGCAACCAAACATATACCGATAGCAGCGCGCATGACCCCAAATTTTTCTCCGTGCAAGGAGAGGGTAGTGCTATGATTTAAAGAGCCATTGCGCCTCGGTTTGGGAGTGCTCATCACCTCTCTTCGTGTCTTCTTTCGCTTTCCTTCAGCCCATAGACTCTTAACTTGCGTCGCAACACCAGCATCTAACCCACGGCCTACACGCATTGCCCATAATGAGCCCCTCAGCAGTAGAAGGTAACGGAGTTGTGGACGTCAAGACCACTCTCAAGCCCAATGTTGGCGTTTATACCAACCCCAATCATGACCTCTGGGTTGCTCCTGCTGAGCCCTCTGCCGAAGCTATCAAGTCCGGCTCTGACTTGAAGCAAGGCGAGGTTAGTGTTGCTATTCGAAGCACCGGTATCTGCGGGTATGTCGCTTTTATCCTCGACCCTGCCTCACTAAGAACAATTGCTGACGAGGGCACAGTTCCGATGTCCACTTCTGGCATGCTGGCTGCATCGGTCCCATGATTGTCGAGGGAGACCACATCTTGGGTCACGAGTCTGCCGGCGAGGTTATTGCCGTGCACCCGTCTGTCAGCCATCTCAAGGTTGGCGACAGAGTCGCCGTCGAACCCAACATTCCCTGCGGTACCTGCGAACCTTGCCTTACTGGCCGATATAATGGTTGCGAGACCGTCCAGTTCCTGTCTACCCCTCCTGTCCCTGGCATGCTCCGCCGATACATCAACCATCCCGCTGTCTGGTGTCACAAGATTGGAAATATGTCATATGAGAACGGCGCTCTTCTTGAGCCTCTCAGTGTTGCTCTGGCCGGCATGCAAAGGGCCGAGGTTCGCCTGGGAGACCCTGTTCTGATCTGCGGTGCTGGACCTATCGGATTGATCACACTCCAGTGCTGCGCTGCCGCTGGTGCTTCGCCCATCGTCATCACCGATATCTCAGAGAGCCGACTGGCATTTGCCAAGGAGCTCTGCCCCCGCGTTATCACTCACAAGGTTGAGAGACTGTCTGCTGAGGACTCCGCGAAGGCCATCGTCAAGAGCTTTGGTGGTGTCGAGCCCACCGTCGCTATGGAGTGCACTGGCGTTGAAAGCAGTATCGCTGCTGCGGTCTGGTCTGTCAAGTTTGGTGGCAAGGTCTTCATCATTGGTGTTGGAAAGAATGAGATCAACATTCCCTTCATGCGCGCAAGTGTTCGGGAGGTAGACATTCAGCTACAGTACCGATACTGCAACACCTGGCCTCGGGCCATCCGCCTCGTCGAGAACAACGTGGTTGATCTTTCTAAATTAGTTACTCACAAGTTCAAGCTTGAGGATGCGATCAAGGCGTTTGAGACATCAGCAGATCCCAAGACCGGGGCGATCAAGGTCATGATTCAGAGTTTGGAATAAAACATGCAATGTTGATTAAGAGGGATTCGGTGCTCGGCGTATGCTTTTGAAACCGAGGCGTGAGTCTGCTAAAAGACTGTAAATAGCCTCCTTGGGATATAGACATGAGAATTTAAGAAATTTGCGAAGAACTGCTGTTTGCTTATTTAGTAGGTATGAAGTGTGAGCAATGATGTAAGACAGAGTTTCCTGGTGATAAGACAGAAGACGAGGATGGGGACTGCCAAAAACGACGACGTCGAAGAAAAAGATCTTGTAATGAAACAAAAGAAAGATGAAAAGTTTACCGTCTTGGTAGATATTTTGAGAGATCCTAGAAGAGAGGTTTATAAAGGAATTCATAGAGGTGCTTGCCGTTGACCCAGCGGGAGCGCGGACACCTGTGCCGAAAATGGATTAGCGCACCTCTATCGGCTCCCGTCCAACCACCATCCAGCGAGTTCTCCCGAGCTTTTTTTCTCCCTCAGACGACCTCACTTAAGATCACGACCAGCTTCGACTCCATCAATTGACCACCCGCAGCCGGTCTTTCCACACCGAGGAGCTCCGATTTCGATTCTACGAGGCATCTCGCACTCTTCTCACAGCCCAAACCGCCGCAATGTCTTCCCTCGCTCGTCCTATGCTCCGCTCGCCGGCTCTACGTGTTGCCGCCCGACGCTTCGAGAGCACCACTGCTCAGAAGGCTGCTGAGAACGCTAAGCAGGCTGCCACCCGAGCCCAAGAGGGTCTATCGCGTGTCACATCTACCGCTGGACCTGCTATTGCTGGTTACGCAAAGGGTCTTGCTAGCACTTTGGGCAAGGTCGGCGGACGAACGGGCAAGATCATCGGCTTTGTCGAGCGTACGTCCACCATCGCTTGGGACCCAGTTGCCGACCGTTGAAGGCTGACATTCAAAAACAGGACAAGTCCCTTTCGTCGTCTACTACTCCAAGGTCGGCCTCGAGCTTGGCAAGTTTGTTTTCCAGAACCAAAAGATGAGCCCTCCGTGAGTTATGCTTCACAATTGCCTCTTGTCATGGCGGGATAATCGGCTAATGCAGGCCCAACAGTAACATGGCCACTTTCCAAACCACCTACCAAAACCTCATCAAGTCCATCCAGAACCGCACCATCATCCAGTCTTCTCAGAACCTCGTCCAGCAAGTGAAAAATATCGGCCCTGCCCAGCTTGCAGCTGGTGGCGTCGTTGCGGCCGAGGTCCTCGGTTTCTTCACCGTTGGCGAGATTATTGGCCGATTCAAGCTTGTCGGTTACCGCGGCGAGGTCTCTTCCCACCACTAAACGTGTCTCTTGCGTTGGAGCAGGAGTTGTAAGGATCAAACGGTGCTGGACCGTGATGAGCAAATAAGGACGAATGGACTATAGACATGGACCTTCCTGGCTGAGGACGTCTGGGAGGGTCTGGTTGGAGACTGGTTGTTTCGGGGGGGGGGGGGGAGTTGAAAACTAGGAGACTTGGGAATACCGATCTTACCGGACCTCGATGTTTGTCCTGAGCATCTTTCTTTTGTAGAACTGTACATCAATCAAGCTACGGCAGGTGATCCCCGCCGTGGAGGGCTTTCGACAATGATATCTAATAACGAAACGACTCTTATGGATGAAGAGAACCTTGTAAAGTATTGTACTATCTTGTCTTTGGTGCATTCAATGCATTATTGAACAATCCGCTTTGCATGGCATTGGCATGAGCAGCTTGAAATACTATGCTGAGCCACCTTGTCCGGTTAGTTACTCTGTCTGGTTGTCATGACTCAAGCCCTTGCTTAACAGTAGCGGGAAAGCTGAAACATTTATTTTGCTTCTTGTAACAATGGTTGTCATGTCACTTATCAAACCCCTCTCGAGTTTCAGAGAGTCCAATCTAAGGCTCCTCAGAAAGAGTATCTGTAGAGCTCCTCCCCACTCGAAATGACACCCATTTCTTCGAGGCCCAGCTGCAGACTTTCTAATATGGTTCAATAATATCATCAAATGTGATGTTCCATGTCAGCCTTAGGTTAGAGAAACAGAAAATTTGCAATACCAACTCACCCATGGTTCAGTATCATGCACAACGGGCATACTACACGGCCATATACTGAAACGCTACAGTGAATATCAGTTTGATTAGGCTGTTTAGGCAACGGTTAGCAGCCTATAAGCTCATATCAGATGAAACAGTATACACCATTATGCCGGTGGTGGTTTGCATATTGTTTTCATCTGACGGTTTTATCACACGAGTAGGCTATTGAAGATGCGCTAGATGTTTCAAGAGGTAAAAGTTAAAGGTTTAATGGGGCCAAGTTCTTATCTATTCATCATGGCAACGGCTATATTGATTCGAGCGAAGGCCTACATAGTCACTCAAGGGCTCGGTAGATGCCGTCATATTGGCTTATATAGACTTTTGTATCCCACCAAGTGAGAAGATATTTGGCGGTAAATGTACACAAAGGATTATATAGCTCAACTGTGGTAAGGCTTGCGAAGAGTTATGCTGAATCGGGATCTTCTAGATCAAATCGCCATAATTCCAAGGATCTCGACCCTGTCGTCCACCTTCTGCTTCTGGAACTAAGTACAGATCCGGGGTATGGGCCCTTTCGTTCGCCTAAATGTCCTATTTCACACACGAAGTTGGCCGGGCGTCTAACAAACGATAGCCCAAACCGAAAGCTGTTGCAGAGATGAAAAAGACACAACCGCGCGCGAAGATCGTGTATGAGATACATGGGATGTAGTGTGTGGCCCGGTCGAGTCACCCGTGCGATCCGCACCCTGGCCTGGGCTGGAGGTCCGAAACGAACGAGGCCCGTCCCGAGGTGTGCGGACCTATTATGGAGTCCTGGGTTGGTCCTTGGCACAACAGTCTTTTTCTTTCAACCCGCGCCGTAACCATAATGGAGCCGTCGCTAACATACGCGCTCAGAAAATGGTCCCCTTGGCAAATGATCTTGACCTGGTGACTAGCGTCTAGCGGTCAGATAATTTCGCCCGATCGACAGGCTTTTTCATAATGGTTGACAGGTTGATGTGATCAAGCCCCGCTGTTGGTGATACCAACTGGGATCCTTGTTCGCTAGCCGTCAGTGCCACGCTCATTTTAAGGAGAAGCGTCTCTTGAAACTCGAGGGACCGCCAAAGGATGAGAAGAGAGAAGCACTGTAACATGCTTGGAAAATCGTGGTATCATTTAGGAATCGCCAGGGTGTGGTTGCTCACCGCGCCAGTAACCACGCCATCTTGCCCGGGGCCGGTTTGGGCTCACAACTACCCTGGCAAAGAATTGAAGAACAAGGCCTTGTCTAACTTCTGCCTTGATAGATTTCATATGGTGCTTATGAGCTTCATGGAGACATGCCCTGTATTTGTGCCCTGCGTTGACAATCTTTTCTGAGCCAAAGCCACGGTTTACTTTGGCTGGTCGGGCTTCCTCGCTGTCCAGACATAGCTGCAGATGTGTTAGCTGGGTATGATAGAGATTTAATCTGAAGACTGACATATTGCAGTAAGTGTGGAACCGTAAAACACAGGTCTCACGCTTTGCGGTTGTACATAACTGACGAATATCATCAGCCTTCCAGCCAAGTTTCTCGACCAGTGGTTTCAGGCTCAAAGCTTCCAGGCTATGAGATAGTCCGATATTGAACCACCTGGCAATCTCCCGTTCCTGTTTGTCGGAAGACCAGGGGCAGACGTAGGCACGGATCACTTCCTGCTTCACGTCTGTGAAACCTGTGGCTTCAAGCAACTGCCGTGTTTCTTGAGGCACAACTCTAGCAATGCGGTTGAATCGGTCCATTCCGTCAAAGAAAAGCTCTGCCCATTTCTCAAATGCGGAGTTCGGAGGGCGCTCATCATCGTCACACCTGGGTGTCCAATCGACTTCAATTTGCTCAAAGAAACCAACGCCTGGGGCCAAGTGCCTGATTAGCAGTTAGCAATAAAACTTGTCCACGAATATTGATCTTACTCGAATACATTGCGGTATACTTGGGGCCACAGGTCTGTTTGGATACTTCCCAATAACATCCGCATATGTATAAAATCGCAGTCCGTGAATAATGAGTCCCATATGGGTTCCTCGATGTCATATTGCTTTGGTAATACTCCTGGAGGGATTCTGTTCTCGTTAGTAAAAATTCCAGAATAAAATGTCTTGTGAAGTCTTACAATGCCGGCAAGATCTGGTTTAGATCAACAGCCATTATCTGAGCATCTGTGAAACATCTAGGTCATGTTAGCGGATAGCCCAAGTAACTGTATATGGAGAACACAGACTCTTCCGCCACGTTTATCGCCCATATACCTGTTCCGGTACCAATATCCATGATCCTAGGTGCTTTCCGTTCAAGTTTTACCTGAAGCGGCTGATTATCTCGAGCGAGAAGAAAAACCTTGTGGAAGATATCAAGGCGGTTCAATTCTTCCTGAGGGTCATATATCAACACTGCATCTCACTATCTTGAGGTGCGACAACTTACCGAATCAATAGGAAACAAGTACTTGTCGGGTTTCCAAGACCCATAGAAACGGCCATGCTGCCATATACCATCTTCGATGTACCTCCTCTCTGACCCATTTACACTATAGTCCAGAATATGAGCTCGATTGATCCCCAAGAGGCACATTATGAGATCTATCGTACCTGTTTTGTGGAGGCATCACTGCCATGGGGGAAATTGTGAAAAGTCCCACGTCCTGTCTGGGGTCAGAGTAAACCAGGAAGGCCAAAGGGCAAAACAACAGCACAAGGTGACTTGGCTGTGGTAGATGACGCACGCAATCTGGTCTTCGCTTTCGAATCCAGGATGAGCGAAGTTTCTAGTAGTGGTGGAGAATATGGCTGCGGGTGTTAGCAGATGAACGAATGTAATAAGCTGAGATCCACCAAATGGAGGATGTATAAGAAAAAGATAACGCGAATGTTTGTCGGGCGAAGGACAAGATGAGGAATGAATTCTGAACGCCGGACACTGCATGAACTGAGGGCCACCCGCAGGGTGCATTATTTGTGTCCTCAGGAGAAGGGCAGCAAGTTTCGTGGGCACCACGGGGTTTCAATGGGCTGTTTCAACAACTTGAGGATCACCCGAGCATGGACCCTAAAATGGCCCAAAGAAAACCGAACAAGATCAACAGCTGGCGAAACACAGCAGTCATACGCCACTGTTCCACAATGGCCTTGCGAACGGTATACAGAGTGTTGATGACCGGCAGTAGTGTCGAGTAACAGTCCATCGGTAAAACACGATTGCAAGGAGGGAAAAAAAGAAGCTCGAGAACATCTCGTATCCGCAGTTGATAACATTAACACTCACTGGAATGAACACAGCTTCAAACTTGAGCTTATGT
Organism: Fusarium poae; assembly: GCF_019609905.1. Classification (NCBI taxonomy): domain Eukaryota; kingdom Fungi; phylum Ascomycota; class Sordariomycetes; order Hypocreales; family Nectriaceae; genus Fusarium; species Fusarium poae. The sequence goes on from NC_058399.1 coordinate 2,060,952, forward strand.
GAAGTTGGTCTCCGTGTAGAAGATATATTCGGGAGCTACCCAAGAAACGCCAAGGATGGTTGATAATGGGCCGTCGATTAAGAGCAAAGGTTTTGAGCAGGTTGGCTCATGCGAATCGTGAAGTTGATCGAGGCGGAACGTTGGCAGTAGAGTTTAGGATTTGGTCGGTTTCAAAACTGCAAAAAGAAAAAAATCTGGAATACAACAAAAGACCTTGTTCGGCAGATTTCAGTGTGAGATTTTTCTCTCTTCACAATTCGGTTGGCTGAGGAGCAGAACGTAAGACGGTTGGTTGGTGGACGAAGACCAACCAGCTCAGCTAGGTTGAGTTGAGCTTGAAGATTGTAGGAGGGGTTTTTGTTCTCTTGGGCTTCTCTAGGAACGCGATCGACTAGATAATTGATATCCCGTCAATCAGAGACGTTTGAATGAAGTTATGAAAACTCGCAGCTGAAAGCAGATAATCCCAATGGCAGAGAGTAAAAAAAAGGGTCGCGGTCGAGAAGGAAGCTGGAGAAGATGAGAGGAAGGTTGTTGATACTTATTGCTGTTGGCCGAAGTGTGGAGCTGGAGCTGGAGTTGGAGCGCAGGACAGAGCAGGACATGGATAAAGAAAGGCAAGGTAGGAGGTAGGTACAGCTAAGCTAATATTGCGGGAACTCCTACTATTGACTTACAATGCGGTCACCAAGGGAAAAGAAGGGAAAGGAAAGGCAAGGCAAGGCAGGTACAGTCCGGTACGAACCCAGCCCAGCCCAGGCACCGGCGGTCGAGGTACAAGTACAGGCTCTACAGAGATGGACAGGCATTAAGGAACAGTTGAACGTGGGACCTGTGGGTGTGGCTCTTGAGGGTCCTCCCACCCATCCTTCCATCTTTTTTTTTTTTTACATCACACCCCCTTGCTCACTTCAAGAGCTGTTGGTCGAGTCGAGTCGAGGTCGAGTCTTGCTTGTTATTTATTTATGTGATTATCATCATGCGCCTCGAAATGCTGTTGAAGTTTTGTGTTACCATCCTTGAAGCATCTGACGAGTTGAAAGAGGACGTGGCATGAACTAACCAGAATAGATAAACACAGCAACAATAACTAATCAACCCATCCCTCCATTGCTATGTAGTAGAAAATGCTGCCCTGCTCTTACGTAGGTCTACTTCATACAATATTACCTATCCACTGCGGCCCGCTCACCAGTTTCCATTCTAACCAACAATGGATTTGTCGACTTGCCACCGAAATTTCCGACTGGAAAATCAATCCGTCAAACAACAATAACCAGAGAGAAAAACGAATGCCTAACACTCAGCCAGGGGTGTGGCCGAATGGTAGGGCCAACCCGCCTCAACACCACAAGTCATCAGAGGCAGGGGGTAAACCAACCGCGATATGGCTGGACTGGACTGAAATGGGCACAGTATTAGCTTTGAATGGACCGGCGGGGCACGATATGTGTATGAAGAGTAAGAACCACTAATATTAGTCCGCTGTCTGTGATGCAAGGAACTTAACTTGCCTTGCCTACCCGTCCATACCTACCACATCATAGTCTATAGGAACAGACTATACACAGTCTGGCTGACAGGTCCTGCAGCAGCTACATCGCATCGAGCTCTTTCACCGCATGCCTAGCCCGGCCTAGAGGACCGGAGTCCATGTTCGTGGCTTCGCCTTGGTCTCGAAAGTTGGCCTGTGACGTTGGTTTCTAGTGGAAACGAGGTTTTGTTGTTTTGTGCCACCCAGAATCACATTCATATTTGGGGTCGTTTGTCTTTCCAAACTCCCGGTATGTGTGTTTGGCCGCAGTATGACCTTGTTTCACCACTAACATGATAGATCAGTGCCGGATCTCACTTGTCGGGCGAAACAAACTCTCAGGTACTTGAAACTTTCTTTTATCTTGAAAACTTTGTTCTTTGTCTGCATTCTAGTCCTGATATCATGGCTCATCTGTCCACTTGTCAGTTCCAGATAGCCATCCGCCAATCTCAGTATCATGGACGTTTACCGTTTGGTTTCCTCGTTCCCGTTGGTTCCATCACTCTAACCGCGCCGCGATCAGCCATTGATCGCTGTCATTGTGGAGGACAGGGTACCGCTGTTGGTCAGAAGCGCTGTGTTTCGGGGTAGGATACCGATGCCCCTAGCCGATGGCGGTCTTGTCTCTAGTGATCTTAGCATCAAACCAACAGGGAACAAGGGCCATGTAGCCAGGGAAGAGGGACTTGCTGTTTCGTTAGCTGTTGATCTGATAATTAGATGGATCGACTGATCTAACCCAACGAAATGAGACCAAAATTCTTATGGGTATCAGACAACAGGCTCATGTCCAACTCTGGTTTTGCCCAAAATGACTTAGCAGTCAGTATACAGATGTAGACTCACTCCCCTGTTTTCTTTTTCTTAATCAAAGCTTTATTAATAACTAAACAACATGTAAGATTATTGGCCAATAACATATCTGCTCGCGGACGCTGTCCGGTGTCAAGTGTCATGGGTGATGCCTCCAATTTGGACAGGAATTTATTTGTCTTGGATTATATGTTACTTGATAGGCCGTCTCTTGTCTCATGTCGCAGTGATTAGGGTGTGCTAAAGGTACTAAGGTACGAAAGTGCCCTTATGTCAATGGCAAGTGGCTCACAACACGGTGGGAAGGAAAGAACATGATAGACCTTGCTTCCGCCATTGGTGGTGATCAGGTGATCAGAATGGAAAGAAAAAAAAAACCGCGCCGTCCAATTCTTATTCAAATCTTGTCACCCGTCTCACTACAATCCTTTACAGCCATTGTACATGGACCAAGTTAACCCGATGCCCTGGGTGACTTCCCTAGTGCCCGCCCGCCGCTCGCTCACTGTTCGCTGAGATGCACCGTCGCCGCCACCTGCTGTATTACCCGCTTGTTGCACGAAACCGCCATTTCAGGGCTTCCTTGCGCTAGAGGAATGCTTCGCCAAACTAGCGCTCAACCCCTGTCATCCAAGGCTCGCTCTAAAATTATTAGCGTTGGGCTCTAGCGCTATCTGGCTCCATATCCTACTACGGTGCTTTTTTTGTCCCTTTTGGGTGTTCCTTCTCCATTATCAAGTTCCTCTCTCCTCACCGATGGACCTTCGGAGTAGCACAGTCAGATCAGATTCCTGATCAGGCATGTACATACGTACCATTTGTCAGTAAGCTGGAAAACTCGCTTTCAGTCATTTCTGGTGTTTTTACCAACAGTCCGCCATTACACAACGTATAACTTGCGGAAAGTTCGCCAACTTGACCGGATTTGTCGACTTGTGAACATTCAGATGAGGCTGTTACTATGTCGAACAGTAACCGACACACTAATCCTACTCTAGGCCTCTTCTTTCTATGGCTAGATTCCTTCGAATAATCGACTTGAGGATTAAAACACGTTAGAATAGCGAAAAATCAGCCCGGGGGATACAGTTCATCGTCTGATCAACTTATTCCAGTACACATCCCGGTAACTCGCAGTCGATCTAAGTCATAGCCCTACTAGGGCACTCCCCATTCTAACCAGCGCATCGGATTCGCAGTGAGCCAAACTCTCGCAATGGACCCATGGGGTCGTCATATCTTGGACTTCTCACCCATGGCCTGCATGTTGATCTGACATCGTTGTGCAGCATTCGAATTGCTGTCATGCCTGATTCTTTGCTCTTGTCCGACTGGCTGGTCGTCTAACTTGACGAGTCATTCATTGTTATCCACGTTCAACCGGCAACAAAGACAACGAGATCACAACGAAGAGTCCTGAGACCGATATAACCGTGTTAAGAACCAGGGAACAGCAACGCGTTCTCCTCGTCACGTATCCTACATGAATATGGACAGATCAACCACAACAACAACCAACACAGATCCCTACATCGTACTCAATTAGCCAGCCCCTGGTGGACAGTCTGGGGTCAGCAGATCAAAGGCTATCTGCAGTTTCCGTGGTAAAGGTCTATTGCTTTTCTTCTTGGGCAACTCCAATATTGGGCACAATGCTCTCTTCATTGCTCATAGACAGCACTATTTCCATGTTAGCACGCCTTAAGGCAACCCTCAAGTGGTTACCGGACTTTCATCACCTGCAATGTCTCTTACGACTTGCTGCTTTTGGTGCCAGGCAGTTCGGCCAAGTGCTGTAAGGGACGGCAGTTCCCCGAACTCGACTCATGGCCGCTCTGAGTCCGACGGGCAGGAAGTCCCCCCGAGTTCCCATGAAATGGCACCAATCAGAGCCCACAATGGGTTTGCGCAAGGTATACGGAGTAACATCATGCAAGTTCTGAAAGAGGACAAGATGAGGGAGGACTGTTGGTTACATGCATCCCTGACCCTGCCTGCTCCCACGCTAACCAAGATTACCAGAGGATTGGGTCAGATATGTTCTTTCTTCACATAGATCCCACTGAACCTGCACCGGCAAGTTTTTAAGTCCTACATTTAGCCATTCGAGTCTCCGCGCAGTTTGAACAAAGGGCAAGCATATATCACGTTCCCATTTACACTTTCTTATCTTAATACTCGGAGGTATAGCCCCAAATCAACATTCCCACTCCCATAATTACTTAACAGTATACTGAGCGGTACGGTACTCATGGAATCCACCTTGCGACAACTCCGCTGATGGGAACGAATCCACGCTACCCGTACTAGCGTTTCTAAAGTGCAAGCCTTTGAAAACCGAGTTACAAAAAAGGACAAGTCGATCATTGTCGGGCAGGGTGGTGGCCTTTTAGCACCATCACCGAGTGTGGACCAAGTCAACTACAGCATATTCCACGCGAATTTCTTTACTGTGCTTCAATTCACAGGTTGCACCGCTTGGTTCTACTACCACATGTTCCACGGGCACGAAGTTGCAGCCCATATGACAAGCACCAACTCTAGGCCCAAGCTACCACCAGCCGAAGAACACAAGATAGCCAACCAAGCGAGCTTGTTAGACCACTGTACCTTGCAATGGTAGTCAAGATACCATCTGTTTTTGGACGGCCACCACAATTAGCTTCAATTACGCATTCACTATGGAATGGATGTGTTACCCCTCACCGCCTCTATCCCCAAAGACACAGGGAAGAGGGAAAGAGTGACTGTGTGTGTGGAAGTCTCTAAGCTCGTCCATGAGTTTGGGCACGGCACTAGTCCATGTCGCAAGGAGCTTGATACGAGACGAAAGTTAGCTGGCACCTTATGGACCTACTAAGGACTAGGCTGTACCGTTCCCTCGGATCGCACTACGTACCCAAAAACTGTACTGTACTGTACCTAGGTAGGTGTAGTAGAGTGCCTGCAGCATCTGTCCAACATCCTAGAATTATGTCACTAGGACCCACGAGTCATTGCTGCTTCTGAACACGAGAGCTGACAGTTAGTGAAATTGGCATGATGCCGTTCTGTATTTACCGAGTTCAACCACAATATTCGTCTTAAATTACTACGATGAGCACCTTTCCAGCTGGTTGCCTGAACTGCTAATACTTGAAGGGTACAAGATACTGGCCATTATTGCTGACGAAGAGAGTACTGTACATATGGTATGTATGTTCTGACAAACCTTGTACATAATTGGTATCCAATATCCTGTGGATTATTGACACGCTGTCGTCTGACGGGGCCAGCAAGCATCTTATCAGCAGCCTAATGATGCCGAAATTCGATTTTCGTTCTCATTCATGCAGGACGAGTGTGCAATATACAATGGGGTGAGTCTGCCGCCCCTGGCTGAGACCTTCTCACCACTATGAAACGGTGTGTGTACAATAGAGTACATGTACGTACCCCGGGAAGTGAGGCCAGCGACAATCCCTGTTGTCCGTGCCGCTTTGGTTAAAGACCCGTCCCGTCCCAAACTGTCGGGTCGAAATGTGGGGTCTGTGAAATTGAAAGTTGGTAAGACAGTCAAACCTTGGGCTTGGGGTTCAGCACAAGCACAAGAATTTGCGATGCCAAGACTGCACAAGGAGGATCGGTGCTGCATGCTGTTACGGTTCAAACGAACTTGCCTGGTACTACCTTGCTACATGAGGACGATAAACGGCTTTGCATGCCCACCTGCTCGGGTATGCTCAGCGGACCGCAATCTTATTACCGCAAAACCCTGGGTTGGGATGTGATGTTCGGCTGGCCAAGGCTCACTTACGCAGAGCACAGACGAAGACGAGATCCTTCGTTCGCCAACGACGCAACGATGCGCCGAGAAGCGTTGTCCAGCTGATCTGACAGGGTCTCATTCATTTCGTCGAGCCAACAAGACACAATAATTGGTGGCTGCATATCACTTCTGGTCCCAGCCCCCGGGCCCGACCCTAGTTTGGGTCTGCGCGCGTTCTCACTCACTTCACTTCGCCCTTCAATCCCACCGCTACGGACCAACAGCATAGCCCTAGCTCTACACGGGTTAAGCGTGGTCCACTTGACAAGGCACAAAGCAAAACAGGAGTTGTTTTGAAGGTGGCCATAGCCATCTATTTGAGTGAAATCCGCCGCTCGACCTCCTACGTCACCCGCAGCTTGTGTTGGTTGCCAGTGACTTTGTTGCTGACTTTGGCTTGGCAGAATGCACATTATTTCGCTTTCCTTTTGACACTTTAAATGAACACAGAAGCCACTCGGAAGCAAATCAACGCCACTATATTGGAAACTATAAAATCATTTATTTAAGAGTGACCATGTTATCCTAGGCATACTATCTTGACCTATGAACATGGAAGCCGGGGCAAGGCCTCCAACCGTAACGTGGGCGGGTGTTAAACATCCTGATGTGATGGTCCCAGTCTGTTGGCCGCAAATTGCGCCGTTCACGGACTTTACTAATGCCTCGACGTGTGCACACATGACCTGTGGCCCATCTTCGCGACCTTGAGTTGCTTTAATTCACTCACTGGACCCCTTCTCGATTGCTGTTATTTTGGTGTTGGCTCGATTTACCACGTCAGTCTTGAACTCGGGGCCCAGAACCATGTAATTCCAGGCATGTATTGTCATGTCCACGCTACCACTCATATTCACCGGTGGCCTTGTGGAAAACATACTCCTTGCCGTTGACTGTCAAGACTCCATCTTTGAGTGTGCACTTCCTATAAAGAGTGTTAGTGAGCAAGTGTAGATTATTCGCACCTAATCCGGTGTAAAGCATGTTGATACATACCACTTGTTTTTGACACGCTGAACCTTATCATACATGCAAAGCATGATGTTGCCGAGTCCCTCGTCGTCAACATCATCATCATCGCGGTCATCCTCGGGATCGTCAAGGTCCGAATTAATGGCGTCGTCGTCGTCTTCTTCGTCGTCATCACCTCCGTCAAACGCGGCCGGTTGCTTTCCCTTGGCCTTGCGTGATATCGAAGCCGACGAGTGTCGGGTGGCTTCCTTCAGGGGAACCATGAGGCCGCCACCCTCCATACTCTTAGCCTTGGCAAGAATCTGTTCGTGCAGCATGCGGTCGATCTCAACCCGCCCAAGTTCGCGGAAATCACCAGAAGCAGCCCGCTGCATCAGCACGCCCTCATAGTCTTCCACGTCGCCAGCACCGTCAGTCTGGCCATTTTGGATGTGGGGTTGGCCATTAGAGGGGTGCTGCTGTTGTTGGTGGGCAGTTGCTGCGGCCATCTGCTGACGATACATCTGCTGTTGGTGTTGTTGTTGTTGGGTCAGGTTCGGCTGTTGGCCAGGCTGTTGCTGTTGCTGTTGATGATGTGTCTGTTGCTGCTGGGGCAGAGCTGGTTGCTGCTGCTGCTGACCCTGCTGGGGGTGTGGTTGTTGTTGCTGATGCAAAGCGTTGATGGAGCCTGCAGCACGCTGGCCATATTGAGCCTGCAATTGTTGGGCAGCGCGGTTGGCAGCCACGTTGTTCTTGTCGTTCATGTTTATGTTGGGGTTGGCGTACTGTTGATACGCCATCGGGTTACCCTGTAAACCAGGCTCTTGCTTGATGGGCACGGGAGACTCAGTTTTGACATAGCTGCCTTCCGGCTTGACTCCATTCTGGGCCTGAGGCTGAGCCATTCCTGGCAGCGAAAGGCCGGTCGGGTTGCCAGGATGAGGCGAGAACTGAGCTTGGGCATGAGTCTGAGCAGCTGCCATAGCAGGTGGTGGTGCTTGTGCAGGAGGGGGGTCGGGCTTGGGATCCCAAGGAAACCCGGCGACATCAAGTTGGGTGAGCTTTCGCTGCCATCCCTGGTTTTATAAACATGTCAGTTATATGTGATTTCGCCATGATATAAAAGTACAGCGTAGGTTCACTATGGTGATAGAGAGATCTTGGTGCTCGACTGCACAGTTCCTCTTGTGAAGATGGAGTTATGTAGCGAGACAGCAGATCAAACAAAGGTACAGTGTGATATGGCAGAAAGGATTGAGGGGAGGGGCTTTTTCAAGGCAGAATACAGCTCGCAGCCTAGATGGATGACTGTAAATGTATGCTTGAGGCGGTGCAAGTGTAATACGGATATTTGTGTTGATGATAGAATGGGTCATTTGATGGATTCAAGTGGGTAGTGGTGAGAGCAATGTCTGGGAAGGGCCAATCAGAAAGCAACGGGTGTCGGCGGAACGAGGCACAGGGCGGAAAGGCAGTCGCAGCAGGGGCCCTTGGACTTAAAAGACCCAAATAGTGCTGTGTCGCCCCCTCCTCTCCCCCATAACCCGCCCAACTTCCTCTGCGGTGCACTGCGCTCCGCTTTGATCACGATGCAACATTCAACCTCTGGCTTTCTTCTGGACGGCGGGTTGCATCTAAGCAGTGATTTTTCTTTTTGAGGATATTCCATCCTTATTGATAAATGGAAAGGGTGTGGGAATAAAGCAGAACAGAAACAAATCGACACTCGTCTTTGTTGAGGGCCAAGGTTTCTTCCATCCGCCCGTCTCAGGTAATGAATGGTAATGCCCAAGAACAGAGCAATGCGAATCAATAAAAGCAACGACATAACGAAAACCGCGCCTCTCTTACCTGTCGCAGCTCTTCCAGCACAGACTCTTCAACGCCACTCTCTTCGAAATCAACTCGCGAGCTGTTGATAACCTCGTCAATAATGGCCTTATAGACGCTGCCGACGGCCTGGTTCGACATGATTACGTGTGTTGTCCGAAACGATCGGTCGGTTCGACTTGAAGGTTATCAAAGGTTGGCTTCGGATCTTGGCTTTAATGGGTTTGCGCCGTCAAGCAAATATTGCCGTTGCCGTCCTTGTTCTAGGCGCCTTGAAGAAGTCGATGGGAGAAAGATGCAGATAGTCGATGCGACACGAACGGGAGCACTCCTTTTCCAAGGGAAGAGCTCAAGCCTCTTCAGTTCGCAAAGGTGAGGTTTGTAGTTGATGACCGTACTTGGCGTAAGGTAGCTAGATGCAAGTAAATCCAGTACCTGCGCTGTGTCTATCTGCGGAAGCGACGAGAAAGCGGCCAAGGGATTAAAAATAGCAAATCAATTCTTCACTTAACAAAATAAAAAAGAACAGAAGCAATAAGTTTGTAGTAATTTGTCTACCGCGTTCCACGGGTTCAGAATACCGAAGCAAGGAGGGCCCTTGTGCCAGGTCAGAATGCGGTTCGGTGCGGGTGCGGGTGCGGCTTTGTGATGTGATGTGCAGTGGGGAGAGTTGGCAGCCTCTGGTAGATTTCCGTTTCATCAATTGCTGAGAGTGCTGACTCAGCCCTTTTCATACCGGTCAACCTCCACTGTCACTGGCTGGCTGGGCTTCACTGAATGGCTCCGCTCACAGGGCTGTCCATTGAATATGACCTGAATCTTTCTTTCCGGGTTTCTTAATTGAGTAGTGCCTGTCTAGACATTGCTTGTTTTGTTGGTATTCAAGCCCAATGGTCAATCAAGAGTGTTTCTTAAGTTGTGTTGAAGGAAGAAGAAGTGGGCTGCTGAGCAGCCCGTGCTTTTATATTGTTTGAGAATAGAGTTGCTTATAAGCTCTACGTTTTGCGACAAAGCGGCACGCCGAAAAAGTCATCCTACATTGAAGTCAAAACCATCAATATTGTTTGAGAGTCAGGTCGTTTCTTCTACTTTAGTAACTTAAGGCCTCAGAGCCAGGGGAAACAGTTATCTTTCTCTTAGCCTTGAGCTATAATAATTCCTAATTCCCATGGTTATATTATTTCTGTATCTATTGGGCGACAAGTAGCTGCGAAGGTCTTTGACGAGTGGAACTGCTAGTTGGTTGAAGGTTGGAAGAGGAAGAAATTACTATGTACTCTAGTGGGTAGCAGAAAAAATGACCTCCAAAGTCTTAGGTTACAAAAATAAATAGTCTAAGAGCCATAGTCTAAGGAGCATAAAGTGCCCTACTAATTTCGTCTCTTATGCTTCCAGCGGCCAATTTTTCTGATACATACCCTGAGGGTACTGTCTGCACGGCTCAACAGAGGCACCTTTTATCGGTCACCCACATGATAGAGTTCAGGCAGCTACTCTGTCATGGCGGGAGGATCAAAAATGTAAAAGTATTATTAATTCATTCTTTGTTTGCCGGAGTGCAAATGTATATCAAACTTTCGCCTACAAGGTCATGCATTTCACCATGAAACAACTTGGCTATTCATCCCTTCCAAATAAACTTAAGCGACCAGTCGTCTCAGAGGATGCGCCTCGGTATTGAACACATACTCATCCAGGTTGATCAGATCCGGATCGCTAAAGATGAGATAAAAGTATTTGAGCGTCTCGCCCATCCAGAACGATTCCATGGAATCTACTGCGCGAGGCTTCTCTCCTGCGACAGTCACATCCCACACGGCCGTATTCGCAAGCTCTGTTTTGGTCGCTTCCTCAATCGCCTTAAACATGGTCCACGCGTGCTCAGTATACTCATTTTCACCTGTGACCCGGTACATCATAAAGACGCTCTCAATAGCCTCAGGGCGGAGAATGTATCGACGATCAGGAATGCGAGTGAAGCCCTTAGGGAGGCGCTCGTCTTTTATGATGGCGTCTATTTGCGCTGCATCGCCCTCATTAATCTTGGCTTCCCTGAGAACCTCCTCTCTCCATCGCTTCTCGTCCCATTCACATTGGTCCTTGGAATCACAGGGGACCATCACGAAGGTCTCAGGCATGATGCCGTGAGGAAAGGCCTCGTATGTATAGATGCAACCCTTTGCAAGCTTGGCTGCGGCGTCCACATCCTGTTGGCGATTGAATAGCCGTCCGCCCAACGCCAGCATACCTCCCAGGAAGCACACTAGATGTTGGCCTTGGCTTTCAAGCTCGAAAGAAGTGCTTCCGTCCTTGTCCTTGGCACGTATTTGTCCAGAAACGAGAATATCTCTGTTTTCAGGCGTCATGGGTCGAAACAGGTTGAGTTCCAGTGCCGAGTCCACGGCCTTTTCGTACATGGTTTGGTAGACGGGTAGCTGACCACCCATCAGCGCCGCCATCTTGGGTAGATATTCGTAGACGGAGTCAGCCATGGCACCAAGAGTGAAGGTTGTTCCTTGGTTAAAGATCTCGCTCTTGGCATCAACAGTCAGAGGCCATTGACCCGGGAGCTTGGTTGAGTCTTGCTGTGCCGCCAATAGGTCCATGATAGTTTGTGAAGCATCAAACCACTTGGGATCTCCCGTAAGTTGTGAAAGACGAGTGAGCTCCATACACAAGCTTCCAATCTCAGCAACGAGAACCCCGCCAGCAACCTGATTGTTGCCTTGGCCAGCTTCATGGAATTTCCAACGCGTGATGGGCATGTGGTTTGGCGTGTCGAAAGCCTTGTATATCATGTCGCCGACCTGGACTGCCTTTCGGAGCAGACGCATGTCTTCACTCAGCTCAAAGGCGGCTAGGAAGCCGCCGAGATAACGTATGTTTGTCTCAAAAACATTGACTTCTTTGAGTTCTGTCTGAGTAAAGTCGATTTTATCCACGGCAGCAACGGCTTCTTTGAACTCGTCGTGCATGTCCATAATCCAGAGGGTATCGAGAGAGTCAACGAGAGTAGCAGCCCATCCGCCGAATGGGTTGACCTGGCCAGCCGAGACGGGGCTGAGTTCATCAGCCATCCAGGCATGCTTCTTGTAAGAGTTCCAACATCTTGTAAATGTCGCCTTGACTGCTTGCTGGCGCTCGCGTCGCAGCTCGGCAGCACTTATGCTGAACTTGGGAAAGGTAGCCTGGACCTTGGGATAGGTAACGGGAGGGGAGGTAGGCAGTGGTTGTGAAGCTGTGTGAGGATAGTTGACCTTGACAGTCTTCCAGTAGTAGTTATCATCCTGGTCTTGCCTCCACAAGGAAGCCTTTACGGGCCAGCCGTGCTTTTGGTTGTGGTTGTAGGGGCCGTGTCCATATCGGGGGCCAACGTATTCAGGGGTCTTACTAGCCCAATAGCAGAAGAGGATCAGGGTTGATAGGCCGACGACTAGGACGAGAGCTCTGCTGCGGAGGAGCATGATACAAGTTAAATGGTAAAATGGGCCCGTGGAGACGGGGGGAGGGGAAGAGGAAGCAAGAGGATGCAATGAATGTTGCAGATGAAGGTTGTGGCTTGTTCTTCCTCGTAGCTCTCTCTTTTTTTCGATGATGTAAAGACACGCCTGGACTGAATTCCTCCCTAATCTTACCTACTCACGACTTTTTGTGTCTTATCTTGGACGCGTTGTTACGATTGGCATGCGCTGGTAATGAAACAGCTTGGCATCTGTTGCATTCAATATTGACCCACCAAGTTGACAGGGACATGGCATGTACCTATATACCTTGAACAAGGTGGAGGGTACTTTGGAGACTTTTTGCTTCAGGCTTAGCTTTAGGCCCTTTTTTTTTAAACCTGTCCTACGCTAAATATTTGAACACAACCAACACACTGTTAAAAGTCGGTGTTCATACGGTGACATATAGCCAGAATTATATGTCCAAATACAGTGTCAATGCTGGGACTCACTCGTTAACATCGTTTGGAAACTATCTGAGAAATGGATTGATAAAACAATATCTACAATACTCTTATTGAAATTCTTGCACCCGCAAAGCATTCAAATCTATATTGAATAATTGTACCGAGTTGCTCTCTTTCTGTCGTGGCCAAAAGGTGACTCTGTTAACCCCCACTCCAGTTGTCTCTACCTCTTCTGCACACTTTTATAATACCTTCTGAGACATGCTGTATTCGTTCACCATCCAGTGACAATTTTCCCTCCATCTCAACAATACTCCGGCCCGCTAGCATGAGATGCAGCTGTCCATCTATAGCGGGACTGTTGAGTTCGATGGCCCCTTGTTTAGGTAGCACAGATCCTCTGCATGTCGCCTATTCGAGCGAGTAGAAAAGGTTAGAGAGCCCAGGGCAGGGTGGTCAGCTGCATCGGAAGGACTCACCGCAAGATGAACGATGGAACATCAAACCCTATGTTCTGTGACTTCTGCTAGAGCCACGCCGCTTAGTCTTTGAGCTTCAGTCTATCCCTGCTGTTGAAGGGTTTCTGTTACTACGTGACATAGAACCCATGAGATGCGAGAGACTTCACATATAGCATCCTACACCAAACGGGGCCGTAATTCTAAGCCATATTGAAATCTTTCTAGAGCTAAATAGGCCTAACAATGAGCCTTTGGAGAAGCTAGCAAACGTAACAATCCATGAGTACAAACTCTGCGCACCCCTGTAGCAACCATCTTGCTCCTCTCAAGATGCCTACTGGTACCGATTCTTAAACTAGAAGGTCATAGCAACTTGTCACACGGGCCTTTTCATCAGTACCTTTGCCAGGATCTTGCACTACCATTGATCAATCAATCTGCCGAGTATACGGGCATGTGAGTGTGGAGAGAAGACATTTTGTACCAGTGTAAAGACTTGAATTCATGACACACAACCCGACTTCACTCGTCTATATCGGCTCCAGATAGACACTCATTATTCTGGGTCAAGCTTAAGCCTTGTTGCTCCAAAAAACAAGTGCGTCTTTATCAGAAGGTTAGATACTCAGTAACGCAGTACAGTCTAACTCACGACTTACAGTGAGAAGTCAGAACTTTCACGAGCCGCTTCCAAAACCAATAGATATTTCCTATCTCTCAGCTTCCACGTTTGTTCCTGGAAGAGTACTTTATCTTATGGTAGTCTTCACCAAATCTAACCTGGTAACTCTACACGCCCTCACCCTGTCAACTTCCTGGCTTGTTAGAGATGTCGACTGCTCTGTACGACAACCTACACAATCACGATATGGTGTCAGAAAAGTCGACCACTTGAATCATAAGTAACCGAATCAATAATTTGGTTTCTGTTATCTTTATCATGCTCTTAGGCTGTTTATTTTGATACCTTCGAATTTCTTCTGTTGTTCAGTGAACAGTAAAGGTATATGGTATGAAACCGTAAGATCTACTGATATCACGTTGGGAGTAAAGTCGCGTTTGTACTATATGGAACAACGCCAGAGTGGTAAGGCACATTACCACCAGTGACTGAAGTGATAATACTCAGCCCCCGTTGCAAGTGAGCTGAACATAAAATATTAGAACCCAGCACTATCAACCCAGGAAACAATTACTGCCATCGGACTGAATAATGCAGCAACCAGAACGCTGAATATTCCTAGTGGGTTCTTGCTGTATATAGTCGAGGACCTAAAGGTCAAAAGCCTGAACAGCACATAACTACTGAGGTAGAAAGTGCCAAGTGTACCTTTGATGAACCAGGGCAGCCATTTGTTTGTTTGTGATAAACATGGCTCAACATCATGATCTTCATTGCATTAGAAAGCAAATCACGAACTTAATTATCTACTGTCGTGGCATCAATCACTACTTAGGAGACACGATGGCCTACTTCTGTGTTGTTAATTTTACTCCATATGAAGCAGGGTACTGGTATAAGCGTCTCTATTCTTAGTTGAATGTAAACAGACCGAATAAGATGAGTGTCGGTAGCGGTCTTGTCTTGTGACAAACTACCTATCTATTCCTGCAAAAGAAAAAGAGCAGTGTCAGAGAGTTACCCTGGAAGTACAAAAGTATTAAGAACAGCAGATCTACTTCAGCAAGGGCACCAGACCACACTATCCAAACACATAGTTAATGACATTCAGTTAAAGGATGTAAGAAGTCAGAGGCCTCATCCATTCACAACACCGCTGGGGTCATGGTTGGCTGATGGAATGCTTCGATGAAAGGGCTGGGCAGGGCAACTGGAAACATTTACGAGTATCTGCAATGAGTGCTAGCAAGGCAGGATAGTAACGGAAGGTTATGATTGTTCTTCCAAAATTCCAGCGTACCTCCAACTTAGTGTACCTAGGTACTTGGCTGTCCACTATTAAGAAGGGGTATGCAATGGTCAACATGATGGACTTTACTTGCGTCCACGTTGGGTCAAGGGTCATTTGTTAAATAATGCTCTTGGCATTTTAATTTCAGTTGCATCTCAATTGTAATTCCGTTTCCATATAAACAAGTTCCAAACGCCCAATATTAATCCAGGTAGCACACCATCCAGGCTGCTACATGCTCATAAAAATTCCAATGCAATGTGATGCGATGCGATACAAAACGCTCATCATGAGTTCATGACCAATCCATTTCGTTTGTCCCTGCGTGGAGAAGCACTTTCATACCACGAGCAGAAGGGTAGGAAGACAACCCAAACTCCGTGCTTCAAATACAGAGACCCAGATACCAGTGAAAAGGTCATACCTACCGTTGGCCAGTGGGTACTGGTATTTATCGGATCGTCATCTGCTTGGCCATGGAGGCCTTGCTAGAAGCACCAGAAGAACCAATACTGGCGGTGGCACCAGCCTTCTTCTCGAAGATCTTCCAGAACTTGAGACTCTCATCAGCAGCTAGTGAGTTGTTAGCGAAATGTTGAAATGCTTCCATTGTCAATGAGTCAACTTACCAGCAGTAGCAAGCATCTGACCGTCAGGGCTGAGGCAGCTGTGGAGGACTCGGCTCTCGTGGGCAGGGATCTCGACAGTTCGGACAAGGGTAGGGTAGCTCCAGATGCTCAGAGAGTTGTCGGGGAAACCGCTTGAGCTGACAATCTCACGGTGGTGAGGGCTCCAGCGGAGAGAAGTAACCTGAGAGCCAGTGTCGATGCTGTTGACGCGAGCACCCGAGGTGGAGTTCCAGAAGTGGATGTGGCGATCGTAAGAGCCACCACCAGTAGCAAGGAGGTTCATGTTCCAGGGGCACCAAGAGAGGGCCTTGACGGCAGCCTTGTGGTTGGTCTTGGTGAACTTGGGGACAGACAGAGATCGGGCATCCCAGATGGAGACGAGGTTGTCGTTGCCGCCAGTAGCGAGCTGGGCACCATCGGAGCGCCACTCAAGACCGCAAACCTCGGAAGTGTGGGAGATGAGCTCGGCAACCTTGTGCTCAGCGATGCGAACATCGTGGTTGTAGACAAGGCCACTGCGGGCACCAGTGGAGAGAAGGTGCTTGTTCCAACCCATAACACCAACGCGGGTGTCGTGACCGAACATGCTTCGGATCTTCTGACCCTCAGCGACATCCCAGATCTGGACCTCGCCGGTTCCGAGACCAACACTGACATAGGCACCATCACCAGACCACTTGACGCTGCTAACGTAGGTGTCGGGGGTGGTCTCGAGGAGACAGCTGACGCTACCCTCATCCGCAGACCAAACATAGACGTTGCGCTCAAGACCGATGGCAACCTGGTTGCCAGAGCTCCAGTCGAGCAAGTTGAGGTAGTAGTCATCAACGAGGCCGGGAGCGTCAAGAACACGTTCAGGGGCAGTAGCGATGCGGCGACGGATCTGGGCGGAGGTTGTGGTGGTGGACCTGAGAGGTCGGTTGTACTGTTGTCGCAAGTCGATCGGCTTGGATGACTCGGGAGCGGCGGGCTTAAACTCGAGGATACGAGTGTTGAGGCTCACGCCGCAGGCGTTGGCAAGGGAGTCTTGGTAAGCAACAGTGTTAGGGGAAGGTCGAGAATAGTTGTCGGGTTCATCATCATCGTTGATGTTCAGGCTCTCAAGAGCAGCCAGAGCCTCATCGGCGGCGGCGGAGAGGACATTGGAGCTCTCAACAGTGTTGGTCTTGGATCGTTGTCTGTCTGGAACATCCAACTTACCAGAGCCAGCATTGGAGATGGCAGAGCTTGTACTACGGTTAGGGATGAATCGGTCGCCAGCATAGTTTATGGTAGTCTTGGCAACCTTGGAACGGACACCCTTCTTGTTTGAAGGTGTCTTGCTGTTGCCAGTTCCGGTGAGAGTGTAGTCAGAGACGCCAAGCTCAAGGGCTTTACGAGGGGTATGAACAACACGGGCGATGTTGGACTTGGGGGAGTCGCGATGAGAGGATGTGGTAGATCGAGCGAGGTGTGCCATGAGGTTACCGCCGTAAGTAGAACGGCCGGATGGTTTGAAGTCATTGCTGGACTGTCTCTCGGGGGTGAAAGGAGAAGAGTTGAGGTTGATAGGCAGCACGTTGGTGGTCGATGCCTGCTGACGGGGAGAAGGGGTCAGAGGCATCCGTCCGCCAGCGGTACGGGCTGTGAAAAGTCCCTTGTGGGACTTGACAGGAGTTGACAATGTCACTGAAGCCATTGTGATATATTCGAAATGATACCTGTATAGACAAGTGGGGTAGGTGTGTGACGTGCGTGTAAGTGGGACTCTGAACGAGTGACCGAAAGCTGGGTCAAGGTACCGAGCCTCGATAGAATCGAACGAGTTCCAAAACACTTGGTAAAGGGTACCTAACGATTGGTATTCCTGTACTGGATGGATGTTCGATAAAAATCGAAGTTGCCGTGATCAAGATATAACGAAGTTGGAAGGGTGATAAAATAGCCTTAGCGATAGGACCTAGCGAACTTTGGATATTTCTTGAAGGAAGCGATGGAACAGAGGTTGACGATAAAACACGAGACTCTAGTAGATCAAGAAGGTTGCTTGAGGAAAAGAGGTTTGGAGATGAACGGTGGTTGTGAGGAGAGAAGCAGTCGCAGAACGAAGCCCATAACGGATACCTTTTATTTACTTTGTCCTCGCCGTGCATCTGGCCGGGCAACCACTATGGAGGTGGTCGGAGCTGAGTTGCTCCCGTTCCGCGGCCGGGCCAACGCAGACGAACCAATTAGAATATAACGATGAAGTTTCTCATCAGCCTTATCCTTGTCTGGTTAGGGGCAGCAGAAAACTTGAGATCCTGGCTTCAGGGTACAGAAAATAGAAGATGCAGCTTCTGCTTTGTGGCTGTGGATATCGGTCAGTCTATTATGTCGTCCCTGACGTGGAGTTATATTTTTGCAACCCCAATGTCTGGGTCATGTTTGAGTGCCACTGAACAAATTTCCTCCTAACTTGGACGCGGCTCTTAATCAACAGGGGGTCCTTTTCACTTGATCGATTGCATCACCAACTGATTTATCTATCGCATTTCCATCCACCTTCATTCACGGCTCCAAGAGTCAAAAAAGAACTACCAAGACAGGGAGATTATACAAGACGAACATATAGTAAGTCAGTTTATGCCATCTAAGCCCACATTCTTAGATTATTTATTTTTGTAGCCTAAAGCGCAGAGGCTAGCCATTCTGTTGCCCCCCTAACCAAAGTCCCTTCCTTTGCACTTTTCACCCCTTCCATCTCAACGGCAATTCACACAACGTCGTGACATGCGCAGATAACGCCACAGATCGATTATAACCCAAGAAAGCCATGGCTCAACCTTCAACCCCCGGACAGTCCATCTTTGGCGGGCCTGTCGCCGCAACAACGCAGGGTTTTGGCGCTGGCAACCAGGCGTTAACGGTCACGACTTCGCTGCAACCAACGCCGCCTTCGGCAGCGTCCTCCAACAATACATACATCATGCCAAACTCCCCTGCAAAAGGCCGCAGCGTCGCCGATGGATACCGCCCCAAAGTCACCCGCACGCTAGGCCAAAGACCCGCTTGTCTAGTCAATGCTTCAGTGACGTATTGCGGAAACAATCAGATATACGCTTTTGGTGGATTTGACCAGTACACCGATGAAGTGTACAATCATGTACTACGGCTGGATCTCATCAGCCACCAATGGAGCCTCGTCGACAATTATGGCGACATTCCCGGGGTGCGAATGGGTGAGTTGTACAATGCGACAACAGAAATCATAGCCACTAACAAACAGTGTAGGGCATACTGCGACTTTGTACCAAGGAAACAAACTCCTAGTCTTCGGCGGCGAGAACGAACATCGAACTTATTTGTCAGATCTCATCGTATTCGACCTCAAAACCGCGCACTGGACGCAACCACTTGTCTCAGGCCCAATACCCAAAGGCAGAGCGAGACATGCCGCTGTCTTGCACGAAGACAAGCTTTTCATTATTGGTGGTATAACAGGCCAGAACAACTATGTGTTGGACGATATTTGCTACCTTGACTTGAAAACATTCACCTGGTCCAAGTCATGGCGCTTCGTTGGAAGGTTCGATCACTCGGCATACATCTGGGGTGATCGCGTTTGGGTGTTTGGAGGTCTGAGTGAGGACATGGACAAGATTAGCGATCTGTGGTGGTTAGATTTGAAGGGAAGCCCGCAGTTTGACTCTCGGCCTCAAATGGGCCTATTCGACCGGGGTTCTATGTCAACCCGAGCTAACAACTCTCCACGACCTCCATACACCATGCCACAGACTCCTGTCGTTGGCACCTCGGGGTATGCCGCCAACTCCCGAACCGCGCAGGTCAACCCACCTTCCCACCAGTTAAAGACGTATGCACCCTTGGCACCAGGATCCATATCTGCGCTTAAGTTCATGTCTGGTCCGTCGATTCCATCGCAGGGCTCTGGTCTACACTACCATGCCTACTCATCCGGTACACTTCTTGATTTCGTGACACCTGCCGCTACTCTTACATCGAGAGAATGTTCCCTATCTGCATTAGATTTGAGTACTCTTCGCTGGACGAAGCTGGCTGGGGGACGTGAGATCTTCAAAGCGGGTTACAGGTGGCATTACTGCTGTATGAACGAGGATGGAACTAAATCTTGGCTACTGGGTTGTCTAACAGACCCTGCTGCGGCTGATATAGGACCCAATGGCTACGAAGAGTATCTCAGGTAAGTTTCAACACAATTCGAAACTGTATGGTGTTGACTTGATTGAACAGTGATATCATGGAAATTGATCTCCGACGATACGGCTTTCTTGGCGACAATTTGACACCAGAACCACGCTCAGAGTCAAGACCATCTGCCATGACCAGAGCCATGGATCAACCTTCCAAGGGGTTGGGTTCGGATCTTGCGAAACTTTTCAATCAACCGCCCGAGACAGGCAGCGGAACTGACTTTATTATTACGGCACTGGCTGGTGATTATGAAGATGACGATGCTCTTACTTCCAGCATGACCCGAAAAGACAAAACATCACAGAACCAGGGCTGGCTCTCAGCAGATGCACCAACCTCACAGCCCATTCATGTCCATAAGCTCATATTGCAGGCTCGCTGGCCTCACTTTGCGCGCCTTTACAACGCTCAGATGGCCGAATTCCACACCAAGAAGATGCATATCCCGGAGCCTTACAGTGTAGTCAAGGCCTTCCTCTACTACCTCTACACAGATAGTATTCGTGGCACCTTGGACAGCAATAGTGACGCTACCATGGCCCTCTCTGACGTGGCGGGCCTTTTGGTCATGTCCAATATCTACAACATCCCTCACCTTCGTTTACTGTGCGTAAATCGTCTAGCCAAAGAGCTCGACGTCGACCATGCTTGCATAATATGGTACTGCGCGGGACTCGCTAATGAAGAGTGGTTGCGCAAACGAGCCGCAGGATTTTGCATGATCCATTGGGGTCGAGTTGTCCGTACTCAAGGCTTCGTCCGCCTGCCACGTACCGCACTTGTCGAGCTTTCCCAAGAGGTCGACATGGAGGGACGTGTCGTTGGTGGAGAAGAGCTTGAGTGGGGTGACATGAACGACAGCATGGGGCATGATGCTCGTAAGGAAAGTATTAGCAGTAACCAAGCACAGACAATTGAGGATGACACGGATGATGACGACGGCATGGACATAAACTCAAGTTGAGTAACACAGGTACTGGTCAGCCATGGTTAGATAGAACTAGTAGATAAATTGCTCAAATAGATACCCTTTGCTCTCATTTGCCCTCACATCTCAAGTTTGCTGCTCCTAAGAGAGATAACATCTCCAATAACATAGGTGCGTAATCTGGTCTGGTCATTGTCGATCACAAAGGCTTGGTTGAGCAGATCTCTCCACCACAACCCAGTCCACTGCAGATGGAATAGACAAGTAGGTCGGCGGCTCTCTTATTATCACGACCCCTCGTAGAAGATTTCAAGCCAACCAAAAATCGAAGGCACAAGGTAATGAAAACTCGGATTGAAAAAGGAATTATTCGCTATAACTGCATAACCTTCCATATGGCTGATAACTTGGAAACAATAATCCCAATTCATTGGAGGACGGTCCAAGCCGTCCAGTCTATGACCTCGCTTTTCGTTGTCCGACCGACTCCTTATCATCTTCACTTTCAGTGCGAGAAGCAGTGATTGGAGATGACAACTCCGATCAACTAGCCATAAACACTGAACAAAAGTAGCAATCAAGAACGTTAAAAACAGTGCAATAACCCGCCCTATTTCCCAAGGGCCCATGTATGCATGAAACCAATTTTCCCAACCAAGTATCTAATGACCATCCACAAGCTTTTTAAATAACAGAAAAAAAGGCAAGAAATAACAAGAAAGAGTTCTGTTCACAATGCACCGACCAGCAAGCAAGCTTGCACGAACATCCAACTCGACCAGGGGTAATCCAGCATCGACGCAATTAAATAATCAACGCAGATGCTGGTACAGCCGGCTTCTCCAGGGCCACTTTGTCAAGAGAACAGGTGTACATTGAATTGAATAACGAACTCTTGGTTCTGGCTTTGAATAGCCGAAGAGACGAGTTTGTTGTCTCGATTTCGAATCATTCGAGTCCGCCTTGATTCAAGTCTCCAAAGCCACCATGAGACGCTATAAATTCTAGGCAAAAGGCTGAATGCGGATGCCTAGACAGGGTATCGGCAGGGAAAAGACGCAGATAATGAAGACAGAATCGATATCGCGGTCCGGCACGAGTCGAATTGAGACCAGCATCATGCTGAAACTGGCTGCTGGAATTCAGAACGCCACCACTAATATAAAGTAAGAGTTTGCAACGTTTTGGTAGTGTTGCCGGCAACCTATTGCATCATCTGGTCTTCTCCTATTCCTTGCAGGTTCATGCCCGCTGCGAGAGCTTGGAGCTTGAAATCCGGATTGCACGGAAGAGAATGGGCTTTGTGCTGTTCACGGCAATTAGTATCCGAAAGGAAAGGTATTCAAGTTCAGGGACTTACATATTTCAACCCGTTCAAATTCTTGTAGCGCTTTCCGCATGTCTCGCAGCTGAAGGGCTTCTCTTTTTCCATACCCAGAGTTCCTGGATAAGGCGCACTTGTTTCGGGATTAACGATAGAGAAAGTGCCATCACCGTTTTCGTGGAGCTGTTGAGTTTGATGACCGTGCGTCTTGTGGTACCTAAAGCCCTGTTAGTTAACTTTTTTCACCATAGTTATCGATTTAAGGGACAGGGTTTGACGTACTTGAGGCCGTTCTGATTTTTGTAGGCCTTTTCACAGCCAATAACGGGGCACTTGAATGGCTTGTGCTCTTCAGGCATCATCATGCTTTGTAGTCGTTGCATGATGGCCTTATTAGTCTGAGGATCGTTGAGTTGAGACTGGTTAATACCCAGCTGTTGCAACTGCGCCTGGATAGAACGGTTTGGAGGGAAGCCGTTCGAGCTGAAAAGGTGCTTTCCAGGGTCGTTTATGCAAAAGTTGGAATCATTATTAGTCTGGTTTCCGCCAAATCCCATGTCGCCAATATCGTTCGTGTTACCGCCCATAGGCATGCCCGGAAGGTCCTCGTCCATGTCCACTTGCTGACCTTGTGGAGTTTGTCCCTGTGTGGTAAGCGTAGGTGTGTTGACTGAAGACACTGTGGGATTGTTCTGAAGTCCAAAGCTTGCAGCAGCTGGCGTCGGTGGTTGGGAAGTTCGCAGGCCTTGGGTAAGACCAGAAGTGTTCATATTGAGCTCGGGTCTCTGCTGGCCGAAGAGCTGTCTTGTCTGAGACATTCGCTGGCTGTCGTCCATTTCCATAGTGCCTACAGCATCGTCCATTTCCATATCTGCAACGGCATCCATCTCGTCATTCATATTCGATGGCATGCCGGAGTTTCCATGCAGGTCATGCGGGGATTGTTGACCACGGTTATGTTGCCCCAATTGACCAGATGACTGTGAGTTGTTTCCAGGTGCTGCTGAATCAGCTCGTGAAATTGACATTCGAGGAGCGCTGGACATGCCCAACTGGGAGAATTGGGAAAAGGCATTATTCCGTGCTGTGTTGGGGCTGGGCTGTGTGTGGGCTTCTTCGTAGTGTTGAAGCAAATCGTGCAGGTTAGGGAGGATCTTGCC
Source organism: Fusarium poae (assembly GCF_019609905.1). Lineage (NCBI taxonomy): Eukaryota > Fungi > Ascomycota > Sordariomycetes > Hypocreales > Nectriaceae > Fusarium > Fusarium poae. The sequence goes on from NC_058399.1 coordinate 2,084,410, forward strand.
GCAGCAGGTGAAGTCTCGCATGAAGTTCGCCTCCAACTTAGGAAGATACGAAGAAGAATGGAAAGAAGGGGACTGATGGGCTCCACCGAATGGCGATGGCGATGTTGCCATCATAATACTGTAGAACAATTGTGTCAGCATATATCTACTTGAGACATACAATCGCACATTGGGCGGAAGGGCGCATTGGTTTTCTGCCGCATTGCATGTATGTGGGCTGTCGCAGGGCTGTGATGGAGCCTGAAACTCAAAACGGCTCGCCACAAGATATTGTCTGTCGACTCCATAAACGGCGGTAACGGGCAGCGGATAGCTGAGCATGCGTATACTCGAAGCCGGTTCGTTGTAGGAGATGGCAGATAGCCTCAAGTGTAGCGTAGCGTGACCAGGAAAGAGGTTGGCCAGAGTAGGACAGTGATCCTTCTGACAAGCGAAGCGAAACAATGATGGCGGGACAAAATGATTGATGATGGAAAAGGTGGGCTGGTTTATCAACTTACTCGTCTCTAACAAAACTGCCAAAGGACATGCCTCCCCAGCTCATGCCGCCGCCCATAAGGCTGCCAGCAAGAGATTCTCTTCTGTTGCGGTTCGCATTGTCACCACGATTGGGGTTGTTCATCGATATCGGCTTGGGGCCGGCGCTGACAAAAGAGTCCCGACGGCCCATGGTAGGGTCGAGGGATGGTCCGGTAGTCATGTTGTGGTTGTAAGGCTGCTGCTCTAGATCTGAAGGATCAGGAATCTGAATACAAACGTCGTTGTCTGCTGTGGGGGAGTCGCGAAAGTTGTTCAAGTAGGAGTCGAAGTCTTCGATGGAGGTGTTTGAGAGAATAGCAGGATCAAAGTCACCGATAGAGAGTTGGGGGGCGGCAGCTTTAGCGGTAGTAATACTACGTGACAGCACCGAGGCAGCGGCAGGAGCAGCGGGTGTAGAAGCAGTGTTAGCGTGCGCGCCAGGCAGAAAATGGCCCGTGGTAGGGGTCCCGGGCTGGGGCGACGGCGACTGCGACTGCGTCAGCGAGCTTGAGCCCGAGTTGATGAGCGACCCTGGAGAGTCAGGGTCATAAGCAGCAGCAGCGGCGGCGAAGTGGGCTCTCGAGTCACAGGCACAGGCGCTGGGATTGGAACTGGCACAGTCACAGCTGGCGTTGGCGGTGGCGGCGGGGACTATGTCCGAGGGGGCGAGTCCTTGTGGGCGAATGGTATTTGTGTAATCCCACACCCCGGTACAGTTGGTGGAGGTGGACGCACGCGGCTCCTGGGTTCCCACGGTATCGCTGGGCTTCTGGAACATCTGGCCGAAGAATGTCTCCATATCGACGGAAAGAGATGAAGATATATGTGGGTTTTGGGGTATATCAGGGTAGAGGTGGTATTGTAGGGATATAGAAAGTGGAAGTGATGGTAAGAGTGAAATGGAAAATGCCTGACCGAAGCTATCGCAAAAAACAGCAATAACGAATGGTGACGCTATGCCTGCCGATAGCAGTGAGAAAGTACCTGAGGTGAGGTACCAACTTAGGTAGAGAGAATGAATAAGGTGCCGAATCACACTAGGCACGGTCAGGTAAGGTACGCTAACTGCCAGGAAGGAAAGGTGCTGGTTGAAGGTACGTACCTTCCCTCTGTAAGTTAGCAGCTTACAGAGCACGGTTTCGTCCAAGACGGTATGGGTTAGACTGGCGCGATGTCGTCCAGGGACCCTAGTCACTCGAATCTGGTGTAGCAGCAATTGTAGTGATAATATGCCTGTTCACTGATTCTTGTTGTGGACGGTAATTGCATGAGACTTTTTTTGGTTGATTGAAGAAAGCTTTTCTCTCTCTTTTTCTCCAGAAAATGAGGGGAAAGAAAGAGACGATACTAGACGAACCACTCGGATCGATAAAGTGAAGGCGGCTTTCAGTCGATCCGCTGGCTTTATAGGTGGAAACAGGTCGCGTGGTGAATGAGGGTGCGGGCCTTCTTTTTGGTATTGGATGAGTCTCCAAAGCTTCGGCGGTCAAGGTGCAGCCAAATGAGCACTCGATGACTGTTTTGTTGCTGGTGCTAGGCTTCTCAACTCGTAATCTAATACAGCCAATGCAGAGAAAAGCTACCAAAGTCAATTTCTTTGGTTCTCGCAGCCAACTCTATCGTTGATGGATGGGATGCGCCCCCGTCACAATGTTCACGGTTGCTGATTGGGTAGATGAGATGACTGAGTACTTTGATGCTTGGGATTCGTTTTGCTGCTGGTTGTCCAGAGGATTTGCTGGAACGGGCGTTGTGTGGTGTAGTGTAGGGCCGGTTCAAAGATCTTTCTTGAGTTCGAGGACTCAATGGGTATGAGGTAAAGGTATATCGACTGGCTGTCGGATTGGATTTACTCGAGGTTTGGTGCAACAATTAGAGAGTTTATTGTAGATTGAAGAGGTTGGCCGTCATGAACTGATCGATATAATATACCATCGGCCGAGATACATACTCGAGATATGACAACATACGACAGGGCATCTCTTGGACACCCACACAACCACTACGTCTCTAGCGGAGGTGGCTTTATTACCACGTCTTGTTGCTCTACCTACCTCTTAGGCTCTTACCCAGTCAAGATAGGATCGGAGCAAGTGATATTCATTCAACAATTCCCTGGTTGGCGCCGGCAGTAAACACTTCTCTCAGTCTTTTGTGTATATGACAACGTATAATGTATCAGCAAAGCTTGTCGATGGGGCTACTAACTCAAGCATGTGTCTTTTTGGACTACATCATTATTTCCACTAATTGTCCATAAATACTTTCCCCCATGTCTAACATAACTCATTCCGCATTAAACAACAATAAGGGTCCAAAGCTCCAGGCTCCTTGGGAGATGATGCAAGGTTCAAGGGTCGCCCTTGAGAAGCGCACAGCTAGACACAACAGCCAATCGATGCATCAGGGGTCACTAACGTAAGTCAAAAGAGGGTGAGTTGCCAACAATGGACAAGAGTATGTATCTCTTGACTGATGTGGGGGTTCCAGTCCAGATGCTGCTTTGCTTTATCCATAATATGGTATGCTGACGACTGGTTTCAGACATCATGCCTGCCAATTACCTATACACCCTGCTGAAGAATAATTGTACATACTTACCTGGGTAGTAAGATCGTCCATACATACCTAGGCTAAATAAATGCAACTTACTTTGTGCTATCTATGCGTTTCGCACATAGCCGGAGTCGACGCCGTGTTCTCTCCAGCACGTTCATTCAATGTCATTGGGGTTGTTGATTTGCCCTAAAATTGTCGACCGGAAATTTCGATCCGGCAGAGGCACGCGAAATACCGTTCTTAATGATGCAGCCTATGAGTGTTGCTGGCAGGCGTCGCTGATACAAAAGCTACTAACTTCAAAGTTCACACTAAGTGCCTGACTTGTCACTTTGTGCCAAGAGCATCCAAGATAACCTTTCGCCTCCTAGCCAAGCCAGGTTTCTTCCAAGTCCGTCCTTCAAACGTCTCCAAGTCGAGGCTCAACTGCCAGGGCCTGATGACATACTGTACATATGTAGCAAGTCGGCAGAGGTGGGGTTTGGTTGTGAGACCACTTCCTAGTCCCAGTCTCATACATTGTTCCAGTTGAGTTGCGTTCTCCAACACTGATCCACAGGTCATGAGTTAGGCTGCGGCTTCTTTAGACGAGCCTCCTGCGATACCTGCGACAAATGCATCGTATTTGTCTATCGTAGAGTTTCTGGTAGTCTGAGACAACTCGCATTTGTTCGCCAGATTAAGCTAGACGCAAAGTTCTCCAATTTGACCATTTGTTTGTAAAGACACGCCGCAACAGCTAGTTAATCATCATACCCCGTCTAGACACGGCAAAGGGCAATACTGGATGCCATTTCTGTGCGTGTGTGTGCAGAGTAAAGGTTCCACGTAGACCACCATTATAGTAGGAACGTGGCACGGTAGTGTATTCGTTATCCATCAAGTGTTATGGTGCTGGCTTGGGCTGACTAGGACTTTGATGAAATGCCGAGCACGACCTCGGCATACTAAGCCAACGATAATAATATCAGTGGGACTGGACACGAAAGCTAAGTGGATCGCCTAAAATAACTAGTTACCAATACTGTTGTTGCCAAAAAAGTGATCAATTGTATGTATCGTGTAGTACCTAGATAGTATGTTTACTCAAAGGAGTTTCAGTCTGCATATGTAGACAGAGGTATGGATATGGACATGTGTATGTGGCAAACTTTAACCGATCGAGATGTTGACTTGCAGAGGGCAGTAAGTGCTTAGTGGCAGGTTTCCGAATTCCATCTTGATGATCAGCAGTTTATTGGTCTATAGTACGGCCAGCGGCAACATCTCGATTTGCTGCAGTGGTCCATGTAGGGATTACAAGGCTGAAGTAAGACATTGGGCTAACAGCGGACCAATATCTCCTTGATCAGGAATGCCTACCGGTCCGCCACAATACATCTAAGCCACTACTAGTTCACTAGAAAGGATGCGGTTGTCTCACGAGGACATGGCAAAGTGTTTTGATGCCAAAAAGTCCATGTTGCAAGTGGGGCTAGAGCCGTTAACTGAAGCTCTCGTGAACTATCCCAAGATTATAGTCGAGAATAGGAGACCGCTGCGTTAGTTCGAGGAACTTAGTTTAACCATTGGTTGAGGATGCATCAAAAGGTTTCCCCTGTCTGGTAGAGCTATTGAGCTCCTATTTCACCTTCTCCCGGGCCAACGGATAGCTCTCTCGAGTCAGGTCTGAAGATCGTGATCAAGACAGGACGTAAGTAAAGTAAGGTGGTGCTACTCCGCAGATAGGAGTTGGAACCGTAGGGAAATACTATTGACGTATTCGTTCAACGTATCCATAGCCTATAGGAACTCCTCTGATCGAGTTCCCAGCTAGATCTCCATAGATCAACCCTAGAGTCGGCCGCTAGAGGCACGTCTTCAGCCTTCTTTGAGATAAAAGGCTTACTAGATAGATGCAAGTTCCTAAGCTAATAACCCAGTTCCCAGTTAGATGCGTGAGCATAGTGATTTCTGGTGATGAATGATGGCAGTGCCTGGGGTACCGATTGCGGAATCATGGCAATAGGCAAGATTGGAGGGTAGCAATGACATTTAATTCCTCGCCTGTTGGTTACTGTTAGATGAAGCTATCTTGAAATTCATCGAAGAAACGCCAAAAATTACCAGATAGATTCTAGTACGTAGCGTATACATTGATCGTCTGTACTTATTGGCTTCTCTACGAAGACAGCGAACATCATTTCTGCTTTGGATCATGAAGTCACGACTCGCACGAGAATCGCTGAGCCGTGCTCTGTTCCTTACGTCAGAGCTTGCTGGGATATGCATTAGACTGAACTCTGAATCTGATATCCCGGCCGAAATTAGCGGATGAGATGTGTAGATGCTAGTATGTACGGAGTGATATCATGTTTGGAGGCAGGTTTGTGGTATAATACAGCGTATCCGTAGATGCAACCGTAATGCAACCCAACGATCAGATTTCCGCTTTCACACAAGGTGTTTGCTGCACGTCTTCATGCCTCGCGTCAAAGCTCCATGTTCATGACTCGGCTCGACACCTGCACCAAAAAGCTTTGACGTTGACCACAACGTGGCAGATAGAGACTAAGCGCCAGATGTATTGCAATGCTTAGGGCTAGTGCCTACAGAGCATACTAACATTGACTACTACTACCTATGTGATTTCACATTAGACTTCGAGGGATACCCATATCAATATCAACTACTACCTATGTGGTTCTTTCTCATGGTCAATGCTTGGCGAAACAGGGGGGAGCGCATTATTATACCCACTAGATCTCGTTACCGTTACATTGTCAAGTCCCCTGTAAACATTATGGTGTTTCTGCCGGGAATTCGTTGACTTCAGTGTAAGATTCTAAAACTGGCTCCAGAGTCCAACGTCAACTGGAACGAGAACTAGGATCTGGGGTTGGGGAAGGAGCATTGACGGCGGTTGCAACTTCCTTCAGGGTGCAGATGGGTCCTCTTGTTTCTTTCCTTGTTAGAATCAATTGTTCTGTCAGTTTCATTTCAACCTGAGGAAGGAGCAAAGAGGTTTTTCTTACTCTGTACGCCAGCACGAATTGTTACCACTCTTCACAGTTACACCAATTTCTCGATCGATCCTTGAACTTCCACTCCAGCTGAACCACTCCATCCATCATTCATTGACTAATAACAGTCGTCCTAAACCCTGCCATAGGTGCATTCTTGTCCCGTTACACTACGGAGCTCCACTATAACTTGCAAGCTACCTGCCCACCTACCCACTCATGTACATTACCGTTGTCACGGATGGAGGCTTCCATGGACACCAAACCAAGGAACAAGGCTCAACAACTTAGGAACGAGGTATCCATGTCCAGCTACTCAATTGAATCGCCTTGATTATGGTCAGCTAGTCGATGACAGCCCAGCCAAAACGTATCCAAAACTTGCTGAGCGGCTAAGTTCTTAACCATGGTCCCTACCGTAGTGAATATTGTATTGAAGCTTTGTTGGAACTGCTTCTCAAGAACCTGACATCCAGGAAAGTTCGCTACCTGGGCACCGTGCCAGCCAGGCAACCAGTAGCTGTGGCATTCTACCACTCCAAGTCCCGTAAGACATGTGCCAATAGGGCATCTAGCCGCCAAATTTTGGCCAGCACTGGTCCAGAGAACTGGTGCCGCTATCAATCTCCAAAGTTGTCAAGTCCCGGCCGATCAGGCTCAACCCGGTATTATGTACGGTATACATAACTGGGGCTGTTTGCCCAGGGCAATAACTAGCCACGGGAAGCTCTCGTCGCACAACGACATAACGACACAAGACACGGCGATAGCATCGATGGCCCTGATCTCCGACCAAAATGGTGATTCGGACTTCAAATGGTCTGACCCTCTGAGGAACAACAGTCTGTACCAAGATCTGGTCCTCGTTTGATGACCCCATTGTCCTCTGAAAGCCTTCTTGAATCCGTAGTAAACGGTATGCAACGTCTTTCAAGTCAAGTCTAGCCAGTCAGTCTGCGATTTGCAACCGCTTTGGGGTCTTTTCCGACTCCATTGACCAGACAGAAAACCAAAGACATGGACCTGTATACAGTCGACGGCATAAAATGAAGGTCTCGGCATACAAAATGGATAGGGCCACATTTCTTTGTGACCAATCGGGCATTTGAATTAGCTAACCAATATCCTTCAAGTTGTTGCAAGTCTTATGGGAGTTGAGAAAACACGAAGCCCGCTTTCTCACCAAAACTCGTTGTTCGAACGCATGTTCACGTCTCATAGTTTGTTTATGTCTAGTTAACAAGTTGCAGAAATTACAGCCATCTTTGCCGCGATACAGATCCCAACGCGCCACCACCCTGCCCTTTTGGCTAGAGGATCCTGAGATATCGTCTAAGTGGGCTGGTTACCTACTTGCAAACGGCAATAGATCAAGCGTCTTGGCGCTTTCCACCCAGAGCCTCCTATTGTCAGCCGTGTGGTAATCATCTTTACTCTGATTCCTCCGGCATGGGCGGCGCCGCTTTTTATGTGGATTGAACTATGTGATAGTCGACGCTTTCTAATTAACGGCGTTGCGCTTGTCCTTTGCCAACGCATGGCTAAACACATTTATTGACTGAAAAAGTATAGGCCGTTCAGTTGCTGGTTTCATGTAAGAATGCTGGCTGTATGATCGATCTGCAACGGTCGGTTTCGGTATGTACAGCCTTTAATCACACGACGAAAGAAGTCATGTTCAAATTGAGCAAGAAAAAACACACTTACAGATACATACAGTCCGAATTCAATACGATACAGGGTCTAATCAGTGTGCAGCGCTTATCTTTTAGACTCTTCAGTGATGCAGGCAGGCCTTGCTTGCTTTTGTCCATGGCTGGAGTCGGTCCCCACGGATCAGCAAGAACGTCGTCGGCTATCAATCAAGATATAGAATCTACCGAGCTCGGCGTTGAACATCAGAGGTCTGACGTTACCACTCCTTAATTACATTCTCTTGGTGCAGTAATATCATCTTCATCCTGTGACACATTACAACTTCGCGTCGGCTTCCCATTATTCACGATCAGCACGTTGGTATCGCATGTCATAGAAGACGGACTAGACCCTTACGAGTGTTCGAGCTGCGAATAGTCTCCAGTACCGTTGATGTCATCACGATCGTCGCTACTATATCGTTGTTGATCCTTCCTTTACAATTCAACTAATGGTGGAGGATCTGTTCATTTGCGTCTTTACTGACAATCATGACATGGAAATATGAGATCTCGATATCCATAGAATCAACTGGGTTGTATCATTGGTTACAGTTATTTCATCATAGCTTTCTAAAACGATCTGCATCGTGCAGGTGCTTACATAGAGATCAACATCTCGAAACTGTTTTAAGCAGTTTGGTGCGAGCCTGTAAGGTCGTTTAACTACTACTGGTAGGTCGCCTTCAGGATAGTACTCCGGTTGAACGGACAACAATTCCACGAGTCAGAAATTCGTCTTGGGGTGATAGGACGAAATTACTGAAGCTCCCTAGTGAAGCGATGCAGGAAGTCCTGAAGATCTAGATACTGATGTGTGAACGTGACTCCTTGCATCCAAGCGGGGCTGTGAAGGATTGGTTTTGCTGCGTTGGTGTTTTTCAGCAACAGACTCCCAATAACTATATGCAGGACGCATCGGTTTCATTAGTGCAGATCTTTCCAGAGGAAGGCAGCCGAGGTAATGAGAAGGCGTAAGCCGAAGTAGCTTGAGTTAAGGCTTAGTTCGAGGCTATAATAACTTTATACTCCTTAGATACTCTCAAGTGGTACTATCTGAGACATAGTGCACATGCAGTCACTGATTATTTCCACGTGGTCCGATGACATGAAAATGCGCTTTGCCTAGTATCTTGCCTCTTTGCCTCTACATCCTTTTCGTTAGTGATAATTAAAGTATCACGCTATAGTCTCATCGTTAATGCGACTCGTGGTTTTGCCCCCGGTTACAGAAGGCTTGCGTCTAGAGGCACCCGCGAATTAGATTATTGGCGCTTGGAAGAAGATTAAAGGGCGAAGCGCTTATTGAAAGCTCAGTCCTGTTGTCGAATTGACTCGGGACTTTTGATACCCAGTAGGAGGGTAGTCTATCTGAAGATGTATGTACTGCTGGTCTGTGAGCAATCTAGTAATGTCAAAACTCGCAACCCCGCTTAGATTCCGGCCACGAGGCCTATGTTGATTCATAGCCCCAGGAGGATATGAATATCAAGGACAGCTGCGACTCAGGAAATGGAGCTGTTGCAGAGCGATCTTGGTGAAGAACCGAGTTGACGCGGATCGATTTATTCCAGACCGCTCAAGAGCTTTTACAGTGGGTTCATTTCTCCACGTTCTTAGAGTCGAAAGCGGCGATGAAAATCCCACTTGGGGGATATAGAGGGCTGAGTTCAGTGCCTAAAGTGTTGTACAACAAAGCCTTGGTGAAGAATAGAATTGGACTATCACGAGGGGACATCATAGGGCTTAAGCTAGCTGTTAGTAGGGAGAAGTAAGGGGGCAGTGATCACATCTATTCGCTTTCTTGACTTCTAATATGTCGCTTCTAATATGTCGGATAGACTATTGTTCTATATGTTTCTCTCTCAGGTTGGTCACGACCAGCATGCAAAGTGTAGATAGTATAACACAATGCAATAGAAGTGTTCAACCTAAATATTAAACTGCCTCTCATATTCATATTATTTGTCAAAGGATGGAAACCATCTCGCTCGCATGTTGTATATAGTTACACGCAAGTCCCGGGTAGGTCGAACAAGGATATGGAGACTTTTCTTACCAGAAATAGCTACCAATCACGCTTACCTATTAAACTGTTTCTTATTGATCGAAGCAAGGATCCAATCCGTTCCCCGGAACATTCCCCTTGTCATCATGCCATGAGGCGTTCGTCGGAGCGCTCCGATCTCACATATTCTTTTTTCAACGGACAGGCACATATCATTGCCGATACAACGTGGCTGTTGGCTCATGATTACAAAACAACTGTGCGCATTTGCGGCTTCTGCAATAGAACGGCTACCTCACGTAAAAATGCCGACACATGAACGCTCGCTGGTGGATCGTATGCCGTTTGGAGCCGACGGCCCGAGAGTGAATCGCTAAAAGAAGGCTGGTTTCATTCAGTCTGCTTGTAATTCGGATGTCGAGATTTCAGTGTTATTGCCAACGGTGATGCCGAGAGATGAGCCGCTAGTTTGTCGATTTATTCTAGAAGAACACCCCTGGAATCTGAATCATGCATCCGTGCTATGGCCGGGCACGAGCAATCAAATTGACAGACAGGTGGACAAGGTAGTATGCCGTCTTGACCGCAAGATGCCGCAATTACTGCGGCTCAAAGAGACATGATACGGCCTTCTGCGGCGTGACTGGATTGCTTAAATATGCCATCATCCTTTATTAGCGGCGCCGGACCATGTTCGAATTGGATTGGCGTAGTTGAGACAGGAATTCAACGTTGAAGCCACAATACAGGGTAAGTAACTATCTGTCAGTGTCCAGTCTGTTTGTAGCAGACTACAAGAAAGATATGATGGATGGTATTGCTAAGGGCAATTGTATTCGCTTCCACAGCGGGTTGTCCGGATAAGCCGACATGGCTGCTATCCATTCTCAACCAGAACGTATCAGTACATTTGCATGCAAATGTCAACACAATGGTACACAAAAAACCTCTTAAAACGAGAAACATGGTTCAAACTGTCAACCATTCGGCGATTCGGTCATAGTTCGGTGACTGTTTGCGCCGGACGACTTCGGAAGAATCTGACATCATGCATTGGCCGAAAGCCGTCATGCAAGAAAAAAAAAAGAGGTACATACAATTGCTATATCCCACGTCAGGATAGAGTAAAAAGGGCTTCATAAGACTTATTTACAGCATAAAACACCACACACTTTATAAGCTTGGGCGCAATCGTGCATCACGACTTTAACATCATCAGGTTTACATCACTCTTACGCAGCTCCTCTAGGTAGTACCGACCTCTCTCTCTTACGCTTGGAAATAGCGAGTACCTTACTACCTCACACATCGAATCCCGAGAACTGGAATCGACCCACACTGGGTTTAAACCGCGCGCTGCAACCCACCTCTACAGTTCCGTCGTCATACGACTTTGGTCTTGGAACTCAAGCTCTCGCGCCTTTGGGATAAACAAACATATTCTCTACAAACATCTCTCTCTATCTCTTCGCCTCGCAACCCGTTTCCCACCTCTCAATTTAGCCCGCTCTCGCCAACAATCACATCGCAACCATGAAGATTCTCACAAAGGAAGAAGAGGAGGCGCATTACTCGGCCGTCCTCAAGGGTGGCTTCATCGGAGGCAGTCTTGGTCTCACAATCGGCCTTGGAGGTGTTGTCCTTGCTTCAAGGCGGTATCCTGCTTTCCGCGGTCTCACTCTTCCCTTCAGGACCTTCCTCGTCACATCTGCCGGTACCTTCGGCGCCATCATCAACGCCGATCGCTGGTCAATGGATTTCCAAAAGAAGCAGAACCCTATGAATTTTTACGAGGACCAGACTCAGCGCGCGCAGCAAATCGTTCGCGAGAACCAGACTGCAATGGAGCGATTCATGGAGTACGGAAAGGAGAACCGATACTCTATCGTTTTCGTCTCATGGCTTGCTTCCATGGGTGTTGCCTTTGCCATGGTTAGCCGCTCACCCATGAACACAGCCAACAAGGTCGTTCAGGCTCGTGTGTACGCCCAGGGTCTTACTCTGGCGGTTCTCATCATCTCTGCAATCTTTGAGGTGAACGACGCCAAGAAGGGTGAGGGTCGCTGGCAGACTGTCATGGTTGTCGACCCCAACGACCCCGAACACAAGCGTCTCATTGAGAAGAAGATTCACAAGGAGGAGTACGAGGGTCAGGACCTCTGGAAAGGTAAGTTGCGCATGCGATCCTTCACGAAAGAACAATATGCTAACTTGTATACTAGATATGGTTGCTGCTGAGGAGCGACGATTGGCTGAAAAGAAGCAAGCCCAGGCGAGCAAGGCCTAAATGAGTCTCTGTCTCTAAAGCGACAATCCTACCCTACCTATTTAAAATCATCCCGCATCACACAACCATCCTGAGCCGTTTATCTTCTAATACTGCGTTGAACCGAATCAATTGAGCTTATCTGGCGAACGGGGGAAAATTGTACACATATGGTGGCACGAGAAGGAGTTTCATGAAGCGCCGAGCCAAGAAGCAAATGGAGGCCATTGTTATGACAATCACTAGAGCAAAAATGTTCGTTTGTGTTTTTCTATTTGAGTTCTCATAGATTTGGTGGAAGTCATGATGACCTCATTGAAGATCGTTCTGAGGTAGGCTTTGGCTGTAACTTGAATTGCTTCCATTGTATCATAGCTAGCCATGCATGCAAAATAGCATATATTTTATACAACCCGTACACACCAAATTCAGAAACTCAGAATAGATGACCCAGCATCTGAAATTTCTCTATACTATGTAAACAAAAGATCTACACCGTCGACTCCCTGCTAGCTCCCTTGTCAAGGATCCAGTTACCGTCCCATAACAACAAATCAATTAGTAAAACACACTGATATATCCAGAGAGAGCTGCAATCTTATGATATTACACCTCGATGGTAAAGTGACTGATCTGCGAGTAGTACGCATGGACAGCCAGCTCTAACAACATAACGTCGCCAAACACCTCGCTTCCATCGAACCCTCCAATAATAATGAGCCGGCTATCATAAAGCACCGTCCCATGATAGCCACGGCCCGAAGGCGCTTTTCCATATACCTTGCGTCTGTCCCATGTCATCGTAACCAAGTTCAGAAGTAGGACGTCGTTAGAATATTCGCTTCCGTCGTGTCCGCCGATAACGAAGAGATATGAGCCAACTATTGTGGCCGTATGTGACAGGCGACGAAAAGCAACCGGTATGGCTACTGCTTTCCACACTTGCGCGTCAACATCGTATACCCATACGTCGTCAAAACATTCACCGCCATCAGAACCTCCAAAAATGATAAGTTTGCTGCCCACCATATTGGCCGTGTGATAGCCTCTTGCTTTGGGACGGTAGTCTTTGGTCCCAGGACTCGCCTTATCGGAACTTGAAACCAGTCGCCATGACATTTTGTTAACATCGGCAACATCTAAACGCCATATATCGTTCAAGGCCCGGACACCATCACCGCCGCCAAAAACGTAAAGACCATTTTTATAAAGACAAGCGGTGTGCGCTCTTCGCTTTGAGGGCATCTTGTCTCCTATAATCTTCGGCTTTGTCCACCGAAAGTTTGTTGTATCCAAAACATAAACATCGTTGTAGTACTCCGGACCGTCACCTCCACCAAACACGATGAGCTTCTTGCCTACAGCAGTACACGTCATGGCCCTCAAAGGAACGGGTATATCGCCAACGACATAAGGTATAGTCCAATGGAAGGAATCCGCATCCAGCACATAAAGATCGTTGAAGCATGTTCTCGAGTCGCAGCCACCAAAGACATATACGTTTGAACCAATGATAGTCGTTGTATGTGCTCGCAAGGAGGTGTGAGTAGCGCCCGACACGGGTGCCCTTGACCAGTACATGCCCGATGCTGGAGCCACGTCGACTTTGGGAGATGTCTTTGGGTCTGGAAGTAGGGGGTACGGTGTGTATTCCTCATGGAATATGCGGGATCTATGTGGCCCGTATCGTGCGGCTGCTTGTGCAGTTGTTCGACTGGTTATGGCGGATGTTGACCGTGAAGCGGTTGGCCGCCGAGTACGTCTATCTCCTTCACTTGACGCATCCCCGGCAATATTTGAGAAGCCAGACGGTGGTTTGTAGGTCGCTGTTTTCGAGGTCGTGGAGGCTCCCTGTGAGGCGGGCTGTGACGGAGGTTGGGATGCGGATTGGGATGCGGATTGAGAGCGTTGTCGGATGGAAAGATCCGAAGGTTTTCGGCGATTCGCTTGTATGCTTTTGCTGGCGAGATGACCTGGTGTATGACTCCTTGGCAAGGGCATCTGATCGCTTGACTCGTCATCGTCGTCCGAATCGTCGTCGACAAAGCTCTGCCCTCGCATTGGGGCTGCCGGAGCTGGCGATCTCTGCTGTGGTTGAGCACCTCTTGTCTTGAGAAGCGACTTATCGGGAGACCTCCGCGGATCCGCCATGGCTTCGTAGGCTTTTCTTCATTGCCCGTAGACGAGACCTGGCGCTTGTGACTTGGACCAGACGAGGTGGGGGAAGAGGTGAGCTGAAGCGGGAGGGTAAAGACCACTTTATACGTGTACAAGTGGACAGAGGAGATGAAAGAAAAAGCAATCAAAAAGAGACAGACCCCATTTGGCGATGCGCCAGAACCGTAAAGCGAGGAGAGGGCAGATGAGCTGTGGACGGTGACAGTGACAGCAGAGGAATGATCCATATGTCAAAGCCCAGGTAGGATCATTCATGCAACGTTAGAGCTGTCCAGGGTCGGCTTTGACAGTTGGTCTTCCTTCTGTTGAGTCCAAGTACTGACCCGAGCGTCTAGGTAGGTACCTCTTAGCGATCGTAGTCCTGAATCCAAGGCGCTCTTAGTGAGACCTGACCCCTATGAATGTTCACTAAGCTAGGTGTGGAGGCACCAGGGCCTTATAGTGGAGGTGTTGCAAGTATGGAACAGGTACCCGATTTGTGTGTGCTCTCTGACCTCATAACCCAGAACGGAAAGAGACCCCCGATAGTTGTTGGTCTAGTGCATCTAAGGTAACATCTCTTTTAGACGACCCAATCGAGGAATTTTTCAATGTACACTCGAAAGGATCGATCTCATTTTGACGATTGATCTTTGACTGCAGCAGGCAGCTACAAACATTGCCAAATTCACATTTTCATTCACTGCCTGGTGGTAGTGTGAACGGTAAGGCAACACCGCAAACAAATGCAGGAGGAGAAACTTTTCTCGTACAACCTCACTTGTTTCCTTCCTTCCTTCACCTGCAACTCGCCTCTTACACTCACTTACTCGCTTCACAAAACACACACTCATTTTTAATAGTTAATTTTCGCTCAGAAATTTATCAACTCATCACCATTCTTTGAGGAGTAAAAGAAGCCTCTCAGAAAACATCACTCCTCCAAAAAGATCAACGCCATGAGCGAGCAACCCGACGCTCCGATGGGTGATGTCTCCCCAGGCCATGAGCATGCCGAGCTCGTGGTTGATGCAAGCAACGTTGCTATTTCCACCGACGACGGAGAGCGGGCTTCGAAGCGAGTTAAGATGAACGACTCGATCCCCTCTGACTCTGTGCCTGGAGAAGGCCTGCATGATGCACCTGCAAGCAAGGAGAACGGAAGCGTGACAAATGGCGACAAGGAGGACAGGGTTGAAGAGCAAAAGATAGACTCTAAGCCAGAACATGTCGACGGGCGTACCAAGGGAATTGCACCCATTAAGAAAGAGTGAGTTCATTCAAGCAGTGATGCATGTGAGATAGACTGACATCTCCTGAAGGTACCTCGTCGACACGTCAAAGTTCAAGGATATATCAACAGATGCTGTGAATGATGATGATGCAGCCGAGGCGCGTGGCACTGCAGACAATGAGGGCCAGGATGACAACCGCAAGGGGGGTAAGGGGAAGAAAGACAAGAAGGACAAGAAGAAGAAGGGCCAGAACACAGAGCGTGACTTTGGCAAGTTCGACGACGCCTTTCGCCTTTGCAACAGCCGAGCCTTCTACCCCGAGTTTTCTCCCAGAGAATGCAGGTTCGGTGATCGTTGCAACCTTTCCCACGATATTCGCAAGTATCTCGAGGAGGGACGCCGAGGTGACGTTGAGACTTTTGGGGGCAAATGTCCTGTGTTTGAGGCCCATGGCCATTGTCCTGCAGGCTGGAAGTGCCGATTTGTTAAGAGCCACATGAAGGAGATCGAGCATGAGGATGGAAGAAAGGAGCTGGTGCTTATCAACACTTCTGCTAACGGTGGCGACAACGGTGAGCCCGTGGACGAGGGATCTGAGGAAAAGCGACCCGCTATCTACAACGTTGTCGGTATTGACAAGAAAATTGCCCTCAACCGCAAGCGAACAGATTTCACGCAGTCTGAACAGTACATCGGTTGGCTTAATAAGGAGGCCAAACTGAGTGAAGAGTTCATGAACCGTCGCAAGAATCAGTCCAGTGAGGGAATTGAAGATCTTCGTGCCCGCTTTATCGATCCTCCTTTCAAGCCTTCTGAGAAGCGTCGACTTTATTTCGGTGCTGAGACCCCCACTCTGGCACCTCTCACTACGCAGGGAAACCTTCCTTTCCGTCGACTTTGCGTTGAACTTGGCGCTCAGCTCACCTACTCTGAGATGGCCCTGAGCATGCCTCTGATCCAAGGAACAAAGGCCGACTGGACGCTCCTCAAGGCCCACGAGTCCGAGATCACACCTCCCAAGTTCAACCCAGGCTCTGTTCCCATTTTCGACGACTACAACCACTCCAAGGACATCAAGTTTGGTGCTCAGATTTCTGGAAACAATCACTGGGTTGTCACGAAGGCCGCGGATGTTTTAAACCGCTTCTGCCCTCACCTTCGTCTCATCGACCTTAACTGCGGTTGCCCCATTGACATGGTCTTTAAGTCTGGTGGTGGGTCAGCACTTCTCGAAAACTCGGGCAAACTGGAGCGCATGATTCGAGGAATGAATGCTGTGTCAGGAGAGGTTCCCATCACCGCCAAAATTCGCACGGGAATTCGAAACTCTCGTCCTACGGCCACCCAGCTCATCGGTAAGCTGGCGTTCGGTGCACGAGAGCACAGAGAACGCCTTGGTGCTCCTGGATGTGCTGCCCTAACTCTCCACGGTCGCAGCCGTGAGCAGCGATACACCAAGAAAGCCGACTGGGGCTACATCAGCGAATGTGCTGCTCTCATCAAGACTTACAACAAGGAGAAGGATGCCCTGACCGATACAATTGCTGAGCCTGACGCCAGCACCCTTGCGAACGCCAAGGATGGCCGCATGTATTTCCTTGGTAATGGTGACTGCTACTCCCACGTCGAGTATTACGAGCATATCGAGAAGGCTCGTGTTGACACTGTCATGATTGGTCGTGGTGCTCTAATCAAGCCGTGGCTGTTTGAAGAGATTGAGAAGGGCCAATATCTCGACAAGTCGTCCAGTGAGCGCCTCCGTTACATTGAGAAATTCGTGCGCTACGGTCTCGATGCCTGGGGTTCTGACGAGCTCGGCATCGGTTTCACTCGTCGTTTCCTCCTGGAGTGGCTTAGCTTTGCCCACCGCTACGTTCCTATTGGTTTGCTCGAGCATCTTCCTCCTGACCTCAACGACCGTCCTCCCGCGTACGAGGGCCGAGACGAGATGGAGACTCTGATGGCGTCGAACAACTTCAGGGACTGGATCAAGATCAGGTAAGTTGCAATCCATCACTGTATTAGGTGGATCAGAGTGCTAACAACATGTGTTTACAGTGAGATGTTCCTCGGTCCTGTCCACCCAACATTCAAGTTCCAGCCCAAGCACAAGTCCAACTCGTACGAGGCTGAGGGTTAATGGAGGAAGAAAACCAGCGGACGGCGTACAAAAACTTGACAAAAAGGGTGGATGTGATGTGTAGTCTCATTTTGGTTGACATCTTTGTTATGTCAGGGGATGACATGACCGACGATACATATGCATTTGAATGTCCGGATTTCAATTGAGGAGCACTTCTTAGTGGAAGGAGTTACAACTCCGAGAACTGTTACATAAATGGGTATAGTCGACACGGCATGTAAATACCAAGCTAACAGTGGGCGAAGAGATTCTCGCACATACTTTATATGACTCACAGCTGCCGTGCTGTTTCGTTAGGGATATCAGAGCTTTAATCTCAAGTCTTTATTCTTATTCTGCATATACCTGCAGCGTTGTTCAAGCATCAAGTTGGGATTCACATGTTATATCAAATCACAAATCAAAACATGTGCAGATAATTAAATGTACAAACAACGAACCGCTGATCAAGCGCTACAGTATGGCTTGATAAGTGAATGTATATGATGTATATCGTTTTGGGATTATACCTCCCTAAATATCGCAAGACATAATCAACCCAAACGCTAGGAATTAATGCGTAAGAAAACCCAACCACAACTCCGTGATGACTTTTATAATCCAATCACCAAATGCAACCCGCCCCATTCAAGACAGAATCGTACAGACTTTTGTCCTCATATGTTATTATCGACGTTTCCAATACGTTGCAGGTAAGTTTTATGAGTAGAAGTGGCTCCTCTGCATGCCGTTGGCTGAAGCATACTCCTTACCATCTTCGGGACGCATGGTTGAACTTGTCAATGAGTTTGTGCGGCTACTCTCGCTAGGGGCGGCCTTGAGTTTCTTGGGCTCTTGCGCAGGGCGCTTGATGACCTCAAGATAGGTAGAGGGCAGGTAACCTTGGCGGCCATCACGAGCTCTGCATTGCCACCACTCGCTGGGGTTGCCGGATGGGTCATTCTTGTTGAGAACAGCGACAAGGTCGCCCTTGCGAGCCTCAAGCTCCATGCCGGTGTTGGGCTGAGGGAGGAAGTCGAAGGTAAGTCGGCAGAACTCGAGCTTGGACGGGTCGACGGGCTGCTGTGATTCAATGGCCTGTGCTTGGAGACGCCTCTGCTCCTGTTCTTGTGAAGCAGCGAGTGATCTAATCATCTTGGACATGAGATAAGGAATGCCGAAGGCGGCCAGAACAAAGAAAATGAGAGGCTTCTTGCTGGCCTTGGCAGGAAGAGGGTTGCCATCGGGACCAATACTGCGGCCTTCAAAGCGAGCAAAGGCTGCCGGTGTGAGAGCAGTCGCATCGGCTGGCGGCGGGCGACCAGTGATCTTGGCAATCAAAGTTCGGATCCATCGCATCAAAGTGAAAATGCCCAATACTGAACCCAAGGTATCTCTCAAGTTACCGAATTGTTCAGCAACAGAGACCATTGCTAGGGGATATTAGTAAACAGGCGTTTTGACCAACGGACGGGTAACAACTTACCAAAGAAGCTAGAGTGAGTGGCCATGTAAGTGCTTTCGAGCATCTGCGCAAACCCACCAAAGGCCGTGACAATGCCCTCAAGCATCTGGAAAGTAGCTTGTGTACTGTTGTTGAACGAGTTTGTCAAGCTGTTTTGGTCGCCAGGCATTCCCATGCCACCACCATACATGCCACCACCCATGCCGCCGTACATGCCCCCTCCATAACCGCCATATCCTCCTCCGTACATGCTACCATACCCGCCGCCCATGCCACCCATTCCAAATCGCGAGTAGGGGCTGGAATAGGGCGACGAGTATGCGCCGCCCATGGAACCGTATGGTGAGGAATTCATTCGGCTGTAGTTGGCAGCGTTCTGATTAACGGTAGAGGTGAGAGAAGCAGGACGATTAGGAATTGGAGGAGCGTCGGCTAAATCGACGGTTGATGCGACGGAGGGAGAGATGGAAGGGACTAGATGTCTGGTTAGCAGGCGAGCGCTTGGAGGTGATGGATTAGGCGCAGGCGATTGACATGGAACGTGATAGAGATGGAATGAAGAAGGAAGGAATTGGTGATCGCGACTTACCAGCAGCAGTCGCAGCCGCGCCAGGTTGCTCCCAGGGCTTAGGTGGAGAAGCCATTGGACAGTGATGTGATGATGGGGATGTTGTCGTAGGGAGGAAGGGGATTGAGGCCGGGGCCGGACAATGAATTACCGAGCAGCGGTATCGTAATGCCAGGAGTCCTGTCGTCTAATCTGTTGAGCCTCTTTGAGGAGTTGACTCTGCCTGGTTGTCTGGCACTCCTCGTGACGCTGAGTGGTGGACCTCGGGGAGTGTACCGGACGCAAGATCGGAGACTGACTCCGTGATTATATGCAACCCCCAGTTTAGCGTTCACACGGTGCGCGGGGGCAACGGAGTTGCCTCGGAATACGGGCAAAAGTGCCGCCGTGAGCGATGATAAGAATAAAAGGTCGAGTCGTCGCAGCGCTGAGAAAGATTGTGATCGCGACAAGCGTGGGCACGAAAGGATGAGATGGAAGAGCAAGGAGAGAGATGTCGCTAGAGAAAAGCCGAGAAAGATTGAGTTGATTAGAGACAAAAATAGTGGACCCTGGGACCTGTGAACTGGAGGTAGGCGCGTCCAAGTTTAAGGAAGAAAAATCCGGGGGCGACACGAGATGGGGACGGAAAAGCAGGAGCCAGACCTCGGCAGGTTAGAGTCTGGGCCCCGCCTGCCGCCTTCCTACCTAGGTACATTCGTTATTTTTACCCTTTGGGGAAGTAAGAGTGCAGAGTGCTTGCCGCAAGCTGGGGATCGATCATAATTGTTTAAAGTCTAGACATTATTTCTGTTCTCTTAGGCTAACATGCTGTAAAAGAATTGGCATTCCGACCATGCTGACTGTTAATTGCAGTCACTTTCCTCTCACTTCTGCAGAAACCGTTTGGCCTTGTCCGTTGGGCTAACCGGTTGAAAACTTTCCATGTGATGTGAGGCTTTCCCGTTTCGCCACAGGTCTTCGGCACCTCCATTGAGTGTTGATGATCTTATCGGGTTTACGTCAATACAATGCATCTTTCTATGCACCTCGTCATGATTTAAAACGAAAGATGGTTGTGTGCCTGAAAACCATGGTTTGATCTATGCTTTCGCAAATACTCAGAGCCCATACATAAAATCCGATCATATCACTGTTGTTACATCTTGAGAGGTTTGATTGTTGTAAGAAGGAGGCTGGCTGAGATGCAACCCATAAAAAGCAAAGATGGTAGCTCCATGGCCAATCATCATCTAATGGCTTGAACGACTTGATATCAACAAGCACAGCAGCAACAATAACAGCAAGACTATGACTGGGAAACGACCACCAAGCCCGGGTCTTATACCAAACCCATTCATCAAGAAACGAAACCTTGAATGGTCTCTGGACTCAACATCGCCTTCAAAATCAAGACCACCAACAACCGCTGAAATAGAGTCCGGCTCAGCTACTGTAGATGACCACCTTTCTCATTTTAAGAGCCATCTCTCAAAACGTATAATCTCTCCAACGGCAGTGTCGATATCTAGATATGCGTCACTATACACCGCAAACGCTGGGAGTCTTCAGGGCGCTCATTTTGTCATCCATCAGCATGACCATCCTGTTGCAGGCACCCACTATGATCTCCGCCTCCAAATCAACGAGACGAGTAGTGTTAGTTGGGCCATTATGTATGGACTTCCAGGTGACCCAAACTCTACGCGGTTGAATAGGAACGCAACCGAGACACGAATACACTGCCTATGGGTATGCGAACAACCCCCTTTTCTTTATCTGAATACTAAGCCTCATGTTTGAGAACCACCTTATAGAAACCGCTTCAAATTCAACTGGTTCTCTTCTCATCTGGGACACGGGAACTTATAGTATCCTACCGCGAAAAAGTAAACACTCACCATCCGAAGATCCATCGTCACCGCCATCGTCACCAGCATCATCCTCTACATCAACACCACAAGCCCTTCTACATGAAGCTTTTCAGGCCCGAAAAATCCGTATCCGCTTGCACGGATCTCGCTTACCTGAAACTTACGTCTTGGACCTTCGCTTGACCAAGCCGGAAGATATTGCTTGTAGAGGGAAAAGTGGGAGGACGCCTCGGAAACGAAGAAGTTCCCGCACGCGAACCCAGACACATCCTGGGGCGAGTGATGAGGGTGAGAATGAATTTGATGGGAGTGAGGATGTCCCTGCGAGCGCTGATGTAGACGCCAACGCAGGAAGCCTCTCGGCCATGGAGCGTGAGATACGCGAACTAGAAGACGAAGAGGTACGCAAGACGAATGCATATCCAGGGGCTTCCAATACCATCGGCAGCATACACCAACGACGATGGTATGTTTCTTTAGATCGCCTGGCCTGTGGGTTTTTTGAGAAGCGAACTAAAGGCCGTTCAGTCTGGGAACCAGAGGACTCCACGAGAACGGAGAACCAAGAGCTTGAAAATGTGTGCTTGTCATATCCATTCTATGTCCGCGGATCGGACCATGAGCGCAGTGTTGTGACAGGACGGCGAGGCGCCGACATCCTCCAAGATGAGGGCGTTGAACACTTTGTTCAGCGTAAAGGTTGGAAACCAGTATTAAACTAAGATTTCATGAGGCAAACGGAGAAGCCCTGAGGCATTTTTATCAAATTTTATTGCCTACACTATACGAATACCCAGGCATAATGCCACGCCCCCTTTGCCGTGCATGTGTATGGCTGCATAGCTCGTCTACCCCATACCTAACAAAGACCCTATCCTGTAGGTTGACCCAGACAACTTCCCAGTAGTTGTGATACGCTTCAAATCAGTCCATCTTAATCAGACTCGTTAAACGCCCTTCCATGCTTGCTAAATCACGGATTTTCGTGACCGTAGACGGATTCACTCCGTTTCCGAATAAACACTGCATAAACAAAGAAACAAAACACCCTTTTCAAGGCACAGTATTACGCATTCTTCCAAAAGACTCTGATCAACTCTTCGGTTCCACAAGGGTTGGTGCAATTCGCCTCTTTTTAGGCTCCTTGGCGTCCTCCTTCTCGCTCTCGCTCGCCTCACGCTTGTTGCCTGCAACGGTAGCATTGGCACTTCGGGGTGTTTCGGGAGGTGTAGTCAATGGTACGCCCGTCACCTTACCGGAGTTTGTTGCAGCGATGCCTGGAACGTTGCCAGAAATAAGAGTTGGGTTGGTAACTACTCCAGCAGCAGGCACAGTACTGGCCTGCGTGGTGATAGTGGCAACTGACGATGTCGAATTCGATCTAGCAGGAGACGACGGGCGCTGAGAAGCAACCGAAGCCGATTGAGGGGGGGAAGGTGCCGTCAGTGAGCTCGCTGAGTTACGATGTTGGTGATGTGAGCCATTGGGGAACGGTGAAGGCGGTGCAAACGCATTTGTTGGCGTAGGCAGAGGGGTACTCTGGCTGGACGACGCAGTTGCTTGAGGCTTAGGAGGACCAACTTCGCCCTTGTAGATTTCACCCAGTTCACCAGCTGCAAATGATAGAGTAGAACAAAACCCGTCAGATGAGGAGATCATCAAGGTCAGGCCATCACTCGACCTAGTTGATTTGTTAGTATACTTTTAACAATCTGAGTAGCGGTTCAACTTACCATGCCAAGTCAGTAAACGTAGCGCAATGCAAGTTACTAACAACACATATAGGGGTCTTTTGTTGGGTATCGTAAAGAAGAACCGAATCTTGTGTAGCAACTGCATAGACCATACGATAAGGAAGCGAAAACGCAGGCTTCGGGCCTGGTGTGGTTGAAGCCGCATCTACACCCGATGGTTTGATTTCAGATGTGTTCGCTGGTGGAGGGGGTGGTTCCATGATCGAGGGGGCCGGCGATGGCTTAGAAAGAGGCTCTGGAAGAGCTGGGATAGGCTCTTCAGAGGAAGATGTGTCAATGGTGATGTTCCGTGTCACTGGAGGAGACTGGCGCAACGTGTAGAATATAGGCGAGCACTTAACCACAACAGACGGCTTCTTGTGGCCAGGCAGGTGGGCGATCGGAGGCTTGTTGATACCACCACGTGTGTAGATATAGACAGTGTTGATCACCTCATAGGTGGGTTTCGCGTCTCTCTCGGCCTGATGCTGGTTTTGGTATTGTCCAGACGGAGTCAGCAGCAAGCTGCCATCCGGTGTAAAAGTGAGTCGTCGAAAGAAGGATGTCAGGGTCTCGTTGGCGTAGAGATTTGCATTCTTCATTCCCATGCCACTGCTGACAGCCGAGGAAGGTTTTGGAGAAGGATCCATAGGCATGACTGCAGGCAGAGGCATAGACGGCGCCGGCGATACAGATCGTCGAGAGGAAAAGGAAGACCGGCGACTGTGGCTAACAACACTCGGGGGGTTCATGGGAAGCGCAAATGAGGTGGGCGTACCCGGTGCAGAAGGCACAGGTGATCCGATGGAGGGTGGAGGGTCGAGGACGGAGAGCGAAGAGCGATGACCAAAGTCAGGAGGAGCAGGACTGCTGGAAGAGATTCGTCGGGGAGGGAGATCGGCTTTGATATGGCTGGCAAGTCTGGGGGTCTTGTCATCTGCGCTGAGTGTATATTGGCCATCCTTGGTCTTGAGAGAGTAGATGTGAACGGATCGATCGGATGATTGAGTCGCAATGTATTCATTAAGAGGATCCCAGGTAACGCCCTGGACATAATGACTGTGCTCGGCGATCTGGCGCACCAGAGTACCTATTCGTTGTGTTAGAGACTGCCGGATATCGAATT
Source organism: Fusarium poae (assembly GCF_019609905.1). Lineage (NCBI taxonomy): Eukaryota > Fungi > Ascomycota > Sordariomycetes > Hypocreales > Nectriaceae > Fusarium > Fusarium poae. Next base: position 2,108,717 of record NC_058399.1, read on the forward strand.
GATTGTAGTTGTCTGCTGACCTGTCTGAGCATTGTAGATTCGCGCAATATTATCCATGCTGCCGATCATGAAATGTACGCCGTCAGGAGACCAGGCCAAATCATAGATCTCAGCACCACTAGATCGACACATATGCTTCGCTCGCCATGACTCCTTGTCTTCTGGGGCATCGGAACCGAAGGCTGTTTGGGGCGTTTCGCTTGGTACCCAGAGAATCACGTTGCCATCATCGCCAGCAGAGGCTAGAAGCTCGCCTAGAAATAAGAATGTCAGCAACGAGCGGAAGGAAAAGAAATCATTAGTATAGACTAACCTTTGGGTGCCCAACGAACAACGTTGACGGCCTGGTTGTGCTTGGAAAGAGTTGAAAGGTACTCGACCTTTCGGTCCTCGCCATCAACTTGAACCTTCCATATTCTGATATGGTTGTCACCACCAGCTGTAGCTAAGCGACCCTTTCCGGCGGGTTCGAAGTGAGCTGAATATACGGGGGCATTTTGGTCGTGCCAATTGATGATGAGAGGAGCGGCTTTCATCGCGACGGTTCGTTTGGTTGATCAGGATATGAAGGAAGCTGCATAGGTAGGGAGAGGCCTAGTGAGGCTGTGGGAGAAGAGACAAGAAGAGCTCAATTACTCCCACACTGTTCGAGTATGATGGAAGTCAATAAATGTGAAGACCGGATGTGGAAATTGAGAGAAGAAAAAGAAAGTCAAGGACGAAAGTGGACTCTTTTTTTCTTTTGGTAACTAAGTATTATCGATGGTATCGGCAGTGATGGATGGGAATCGGCAAACTGGTAGTAGACTAATAGTAATGGGTTCTGTAGTAGAGTAACAACGGGTCGGGCATGGAAGTTTGATGGTGGAGAGCTCCAGGCTGGAGCTGGTGTGGACCTTTTTAGAAGGCTTTGATTAGTAGCAGGTGTACTAAGGCGGATGCCAAGCTGTTTAGATGCTGTACGAGCTAAGGGGGAGAAAGACAAAGTAAGATAGTTCGATAGACGAGTTGAGTGTTGGTTTTCGATTGAGTGACCTTTGGTACAAGAACAAGAAAGGGGAGATGTAAAAGAAGCGAAAGCGAAGAAGGGGTGAAAAGGGGAGCAAACGGCACGATTGAGGTTTATTCCGACACCTACCTTAGTACCTTAGTAGGTTTCTTCTTACGATTCTCACTCTGACACTTACTGTAACCAATTCAAATCTCGGGCACTCTCCCGTCATAGGAACAAGGCACGAGGCACAGAGCGTTTGGCCTATGCAGGGCACTGTAGGTGGAAGTTTTTACTTCAAATTTAGTTGCATTTGCCTAGTAAAGTTGCGGCGGATGCGCGGGCGATCACATACATGGGCTGGCTAACGAGGGACCTTGATCCAATAGAGAGCAGCGTAAAAGATGCATGTCACGAGGGGGAAAGGCAGGGCAATGCAATGCACTCTCACTGTCAGGTACTCTAGTCAGGCTCAGGCAAGTCGGATCAGATTTAACGATGGGTCTCAGTGGACACGCAGCCTACAGTATCCATACTTGGATCCAATCCCAACACAGTTGCGCCGCAGCCAAGCGCTGCACCAAGGAGTTGTTAAACCTTGCTGAGTACATAGTACAGCATCACGATCCAGTGCCTCGCAAGGTATTTAAATATTTACTGGAACCTACCACGTCTACTCAACAAGATCGCCTCTTCTGCCAGGATCCTATGGACTGGACAGTTCCATTATCAGGCACTGACACCTGTGGTAGATAGTAATACCAAGCCTGGTCGAGAGGAGGCAACTGATGGGGGCCAAAGCTCATCAGGCCCTGAAAGGAGGCGAGTATCACAACACATTAGACAAGGACGAGAAGTATAGTTAGTTACGAAACGAAAAAAAAAATGATTCATCAAAATGACATAAACTCTAATGCCCACTTCCCTCTTTATCCTGCCGCTGTTACAGCGTCTTGTCTTACCTCCAGTATGGGACATCCGATGATAAAAGTACGGAAACTAGCCGCTGGAAACACAAAGAGACAGGACAAGACATGTAAAACAAGTGTTTCAATTCCGGTTGGCTGCCTTTGTGAATATGGATCCATGTTTCTTTTGCAGCACTGTACCCTGTGGTGTTGACTTTGAACCATGGCTCCCTTCTGAAAGACACTTGACTTCACGAATACGTACTAGACAAAACTCATCAAGGAAACAAAAGACTTTTTGTATATTAGCTCCGATCAGCAGCAGGTTCTCGTATCACATTCGAGCCAACTGATGTCAGTCAAAATGAACGTGCTAACCAAGTGGGGGAAGTTGTACGCCAGGAGAAAGCAAAGACATGACCATCCATTATCTACCGGCTGAATGTTTGATGTTGCATACCTACATGTTGGACTTGAATTGTAGAGCCAATCATGTTATACAGCTTGATCATCTGCGAGCTGCCAATGGCCTGAATTCCAATCACTACCTATGGAGACTACAATGGGTCCTATTGTCCTGTTGTCAAAATCCTTCAACACCGACTGACTTGTTGTACACCTATAAAAACACAACAGGGATAATAACCAGGTCTACCCGTGTAAATTATTCTTGTACATGATACTTGTCCTCAGCTCTCAACTCTAGACCGTGACTCGGTGTTGCTTGGTCACTCTCGTCATTGTGAACTGCAATCTCGTTACGGTTATCTTAACCCTGCTTACGATAGGTGTGATGAGGTATTCTGCATCTCTTAGATCTTAGACAGCTGTTTCCTGGTCAACCGCCTCTCCTTGGCTCTTTGAGGCAAGCAAAGGACTTACCATCCATGACCTCCTAGATAAGTCTTAGGTTATAAAAATAAGTAGTCTAAGAGCTATAGTCTAAGGAGCATAAAGTGACCTACTAATTTCGTCCCTTATGCTCCCAGCGGTCAATTCTTCTGATACCCCGAGGAGGGGGCAACATCAAAACGGTGCTATCTGGAAGCTCTATAGCGAACTAACAGTGAGAAGTGAAGTAGAACAAACATTCCTGCATTTGCCATCTTGGTCTTCCTGAATATATATCGACAATTGCAGCTTGTAAGCAACTTTTCGAACCCCCTATATCTATATCATATTTTTTTTTCCACTCTCAACCAAATATTGTCTGTCTCAACTTTTCCTTCTCTCCACTGCTATCGCACATATCGCGGAACACGCCCTCTTGTTCCCAAAGTTCCTTTGGTGTTCCAAACTCGGCGACTTGACCGTCGGAAAGGACAAGAATACGGTCAAAGTCAGCGATGGTACTCAGACGGTGTGCAATGACGATCAATGTGCTGTCCGTGAACTCTTCCCGAATGCTGCGTTGAATGAGTGCATCGGTAGTCATATCAACAGCCGAGGTGGCCTCGTCCAGGACCATAATCTTGGGTCGAGCTACAATGGCACGAGCCAAGCATAGAAGTTGACGCTGACCTTGCGAGAGATTACCTCCAGATTCAGAGATCGGGCTTGAGAGGTCTCGGAAAATGTTTGTGTTCTTAACAGCGAGTGTCGATGTTGCTGCCGACGAGGGTTCATTTGCAGGAGTAGCAGGCTGAGAACCCACAAGGTGGACACGAGTCAGAGATTCGCGGAGCTCGTCATCTGTATTATCCTCGAAAGGATCAAGGTTTGATCTGATAGTGCCTGAGAAAAGCACAGGGTCCTAGGATTGTGTTAGTTTTGTGTCATACGGTAGCTAGTGATGGGGAATACCTGAGGTATAATGGCGAGACGGGATCTCAAGCTATGCAAATCAACCTTGGAGATATCCAGACCGTCAATGAAAATGCTGCCAGAACGAGCCTCTAAGAACCGGAATAAGGCAAGTGTCAGGGACGACTTTCCAGCGCCAGTACGTCCTACAACACCGACTCTCTCATTGTTCTTAACGTCGAAAGATATTCCCTTGAGAACAGGTGGCAGATCAGGTGCATATGAGACCTCCAGGTTGTCGATCTTCATAGTTCCCGAAGTAGGCCACGCAGCAGCGGGCTTCTCCCCCTCGAGTGACTCCATCTCAAGTTCTGTATACTCGACCACTCGTTCTGTCGCATTCATATTCAGTTCCATAGTAGCGTAGTTTCGAATTGTCCAGAGGATGCTCTCGGCAAAGTCCATTGCAAATGATAGGGTGAACCCAGCAAGCGCGGCATCCATACTGGGACTCACAATAACAATAATGCCAACAATTGTTGAGAACAGTGTACCGATGAGACCCATACGCAGGCCCATCCAGCGATTGACAAGCCACATGTAAGATGTAATAATTGCCCACGTATCGAGTTTCTGATACATCCTGTCAATGTAGACCTGGTTTTTCTTGTATCCTCGGATAGTGGACACTCCCGCAAGCGCTGCGTTGAAGAGCTCAAAGACAGGCGACTTGCAGTTACTTTCAAGACGCTTTAATGGTCGTGCACCATAAAGATATCTGTTGCCCAGAAGTGCACCAAGTCCCAGCAAGGCTATAGCTAGGGGAATGACGATACCAGATGCAAAGAAAGCGGCGACACATACACCAACCAGAGACAAAAGGCCAGCGATGAACTGGGTCCAGTCCAAAGTGATGCGATTATCGATAATGTTGAAATCCGAAGAGAATCGGTTTAGGATTCTGCCAACGGGAACGGTATCGAGCCATCTCAGTGGTGTGTGTAGGACTGTAAACAGCATCTTTTCGAAAAGTGACCGACTCGCTTTGATTGCAAGGTAATACGCCCAGTAGAACCGGAAAGTACCAATGATTGCTGTAACGGATGAGATTGCGATGTAGACCCACAAGTAATACTTCAGATCGTAGTGGGATTTGGTGATGCTGAGCTCGGGTGCAGAACTGTATGGGAAATGTTGGAGCGAAAAGACGGAGGCATGACCATGTTGTTGCTGGAGGCTACCGGTAGAAACACTTTGATCGACATCACCAGTCCAAATTCGGAGCCACCAAGCCCGACCTGACATTGTTAGCAAGGCATCTAATACTCAGAGACTTTGAGACGTACCAAGAATTCCAATCTGAAAGCCAAGAAAGACGACTGCACATACACTCCACATGAGTGTGCCGCCACTGTCTTTGAGATAAGTAAGATATACGTGCTTCTTCACCATACCCTTCTCTCGTGCCTCGTCCTGTATAAATTGCTTAGCGGTCTTCGAAGGCACCTTTTGCAGTGGCATGTTTTCGTTCGTTTCAGTGGGGTCGGTGACAGAGACATCCTCAGAGTTGACAGCAGTAGAAGAATCCATCGTTTCGTCTTCTGAGGACTGCTGTGCGGTTTCTTCATGATGCCTGATTTCATCCAATGTCCCATCGCGGACAAAGTCCGCTACCAAACCGGAGTGCAAAGCAACGCCTTCACCGAGCTCAACAATATACTTGGCTTTCGACTGGACCAGGCCAACATGATGGGTGACAAGAATTCTTGTTCGTCCCTTACAAATATCGCCCGTGACACACTTCTCGAAAATATGTCGACCAACGTGTGCATCGACAGCACTAAAGACGTCATCCATAACCAAGATTTCAGCACGAGAATAGATAGCGCGAGCCAAAGTGACTCGCCACTTCTGTCCACCGCTGAGATTAATACCGTTGGCACCGAGCTCAGTTTTGTCACCATCTGTAAGAATCTGCAGGTCCTTCTTCAAAGCACAAACCTCGACGGTTTTGTTGTAACGCTCCTCAATGAAGGGCAAACCGAATAAGATATTATCACGAAGTGATGCACTTTCAAGCCAAGGAGTTTGTCCAACGTAGGCGACAGACCCATGAAGGATCCAGTCGCCCAGGTGAGCCTGTGCATCGTGTCGCTCGTGAGGAGAGACGGTCTTTGGCACACAAACAGATCCTTCCAAAATGTCTGTCTCGCCAAGGATAGTAGAAAGAAGCAGGCTTTTTCCGGTACCGGTCTTTCCAGAGATAACGGATAGTTCACCAGCTGGGAAGCTGAAGTTCAAGTTTCTGAGGACAAACCTGTCTTCATCAGACTTCTCATCGTCCTCAGGCCAAGCGATGCTCGCATTTTCAAAGGACACCTCGGTTCCTTCAGACAACGTGTGTTTCATCTCGGGACCGTTGAGGTACGTCTGGATTCGATTGAGAGAAACATAAGTATCCACTCCCATTGTGATAAGTTCCGGCAGTACACCCAGGGAGACCTCCAAGGCCTTAAAGATTCCAATGCTCACGAAAGCGACCGATGGTTGAAGTTGACCGTTGATAATAGCGTAGACGGCGAGAGACGTTGCAGCAAGGAGAATAGGGCTGATGACCCAACATCCAAAAAGACCAGTATCAACGAGAAAGAGTCCCCAGAGGGTCTTAAGTTCCCTTTCTCTCATAGTCAGGATGCGCTTCTCCCAGCGGCTTTCGAGCGCGGCAAATTTAATCTGCCTCATACCGAGCAAGGCTTCGTTCACCACGGCAAGCTTTTCATCACGAAGCTTCATCAGCTTGTCTGACCTTCCGAGTAGTTCTCTAGAAAAGAAAGTATTGGCAGGAAGAGTGAGACCCCATGCGAAGAATCCAGCTGCAAAGGGGATCCATCCAATCAGTCGGACCAGGAAGAAGGAAAAGAAGAACAACTTGAAGATGCTGTTGAAAATCAGAAATTGGTATCCGGTGTAGTTTGAGATTCGTAAAGCGTCTACACCGACGAGGTTTACGGTGGCTTGTCTTGACCTGAGAACGCTAGAGCCCTCGTCGGATTCGTCCTCCTTTTTCTTATCAGGTGCTTCCTGAGGTGCGTGGGAATCCTTTAACTTCTCTGCCGACTTCACATTTTTGCGTCGAAGTGATTTTTCAAATATGAGCGTTGAAAGCTGAGACCGAACAGGCAGAGCGATACATGCGAACGAGTACCAAAATGCCCATCCCTCAACCCACTTTGAAACGAGTTAGTATCTTTACATGAAACTGAGCAAGAGAAACTCACAGCATCTAGAAGGTTAAAACCAGCCATGGCAAATACCAATACCCAGAGTTCCAGGTTCGATGATCCAGATAGCCCTATATCTCGCTGTTCGAGGATGTTGATGACTCGCAACATAGCCCAAAAAGGCAGAAGAGCCAGGAGGTTCCGAACTGTAGTGATAGAAAACTGGAAGAAAAACGGACCTTTGTAGGCCCAAAGCACCGAGCGAAAGAGGTTGTTCTGAGGCTTGGACACAAACCAGTCTTCTTTTAGTCCTGCAGCTCGAAGAGTCCTGTCTGGGTAAGGGACATCACTTGCGTCGAGATCATTTTTCTGGGTCGCAACACGGAGAAGAGGGCTAATCCATGACCACGTATAGCGGTTGAAGGCAGATACGGTCCATTGGCCGTCAACTTTGCGGTCTTTAATAAAAACGTCAGGCCGACGTGGAAGTAACACACTGAAGAAGCCGAGGAGGATGACAGCCCCAACGTTTACAGCACGAAGGACCAAAAGAGCAGTGTTATTATGGGGAGCATACCGAGCTTCCTTGATCAATTGAGCCACGGTGATAGCGGCAACGGTAATTGAAGAGAACAGGAGCCAGAGTCCAAGGTCGTGAACTTTTACAGGCGAATGATGAGCACTCAACGAAATGGCATGGAGGGCAATCAGAAGCTGTTAGAAGTGTCAGTCTCACTTGAAAATCACCAATCTCGAGCTACTCACCCAGGCGCCAGTAAGAAGCCAGTTCTCGAGCAATAGTTCGTTTGAAGGGCCGTGAAGCGATGACAATACTGATACAGCGATCGACGTTCCCAGGCCTGTGGCGGATGAGACCAGAATCAAGATCTTGGGCAACCGGTTTGAAAAAGCGGCAATGCTTTGTGGTGTGCTTTTCCCATCGATATCCTCATAGAAGTTATCCTTGGGGGTTCGCTTACGCAGTTGATCGATGACTGCGACTAGAGCGGGTGTAGTGGCCAATGCTACAAGACCAAGACCTGTGCCGGTCAGGATAACATCAAGGTTATCGACAACCATGATGATGCACGAGCAATGCCGTAAATGGAGCGTTCTGGAAGGCGATGGCGCGAAACGCCAGATGGCGATGTCTGTCGCTGTCCGCTCTTGTACAATTATGCTTGGCAGGCTGTTGAAACCTTGTGAATAAACACCAGAAGCAGTTGTCAGTTAGATCGAGATAGAAACAAAGGGGAAGAAGCAGTATGATGCAGGAGAAAGTGGCAAGGATTCAACAGTCTTTATAAAACACTCTCGGGTCAGTCATATTTCGTAAATGTAATAAATAAGCTGGCTGATGCTGGTCCTAAAATCTATGGAAAAAAGACGGGACCCATAGTATGTTGCCGTATTCCGTGTTTGGGTGGATTGAGTCAACGAAACAAGACGTCAGAAAGACAAGGTTAGAGAATCAAAAGTTTTGCTTTATTAAACAGCCGCTCGAACAGGGTCGTGCATAGGCGAATTGAGGGGTGTTGTAGGGATAAGGGTTGGGTTGCTTGAGATATCGCCTGTAAGAGTGTATCATCATGGGGTTGGGAAGCTAGGTTAGTAAATTTGAAAAGTTCCTTTAGAAGGAAACGACTGCCTGTGACTCTTCGCGGCGAGGCATCAATGATCCACAAAGAGTATGGTGGGATTCTACTGCAAGGTATGATGTGCAGTGCGTCGATACAAGCACATTGTAAAAATTATCTTGGTCAAGTAACAAGTGTACTTCCATGTGCACACCAGTGTTATCGGGCAATGCTTGTTGATGGAGCTCTTAATTGTGTCCCTTGTGTTAGTGAACAAGAGCAAAGTGAGGCCGGCATTCAGACCGCTCGTCAGCCACCATGATGAGTGACAATGCAGGGTCTTTTCGAGCTGACCAATCCAGTGAGGGAGTGTGCGATCCTGCGTCGTTGGCGGAGACTACTCTACAGAGTGTATGCCATTTCAAGTGACAGTGACGGTTTGATTGGAAGAAGTGGCAGAGATAGGCAGTAGAGTTGATGCCTTGGGAAGCTCGGATCTTCGTCCAGGCACTATGAACTTTTGTATGTATCTGCCTGGTATTAGTCTGGATATGATGGAGGATTCTCTGAAGCTAGAGAGTCTCTGCCAAGAAGATGAATGTTACTGTTCGACGTAGGTACGGAAAAAGATGTAAGATGCAAAGAGTCGGGGCAGGTCAGGCTAACCCCCACTTGGTGCCAGTGCAGTGGAATTGAACCGTCCCCAGGATGCTTTGGCCCGTGCATTGCTTAACCAGGCATTGGAAAGTGGACCCGGTCAGCCATTTAAGGAAGGACCTCCAACGATATGACTACATCACTCCACTGAGCTTGATAAGCAACGGGTTGAGACCATACAGAGCAGATACCGACATAGGTAGTTTACATCGAGAACGACCGCCCTCTCAGCTGCATATTTGCATTCACATTAACTTACTTGATTGGCAACTCTGCCTAGTACTATTCTCTTGTTTAACCCCTCAACAAACCATGCAAAGCTCTTAAATCGGCGTGACTCACCAGTCGACCTCAATTTACTGCATAAGATAACACAATCGTGTCACTTGAAGACATGCATTTCATTTTCTGAGGTTTGCAGACGGTGCAAATCAGGAAGAATTGCTGAAGTTGTCAATGATTCATAACAACGGTTCATGTGCATTCGGCTTTTTCGCCATTTGTTTGTCACCATATGGTTTGAAGCCTTAAGTTGGTGTTAAGGGTGCTTTCCGAGATATTGACTCATGGTTATATACCACTATTTCACTTGACGATATTCTTTAGAATATCAATAATATCGAAGTTATAAACTCAGGAGATCACGATGGGAAACCACTTTGTCAATCGCTGTTATAATGATTTCCACAGTGATAGGAATAAGGGAAGCTGCAGGTAAATAATCAGTACCAGGCCTCAGGGTATCAGAAAAATTAGCTGCTGGGAGCATAAGAGATAAAATTAGTAGACCACTTTATGCTCCTTAGACTATAGCTCTTAGACTATTTATTTTTATAACCTAAGACTTAGGAGATTATTTTTTCTGCTACCTACTAGGTCGCTAAGCATCGCGATGGTACATGCTGTTGTAGTACAGGGTAGATTTCGTGATATGAACCAACAAATTGTGAATAATGGTATCTTTTCAGTTGAAATCATAATTCTTCTAGCCTTGTGTAAATGAAGCCTTCGAGGTAATTCAGTGGATACCTGATCCTTCCAAGGTCATATTCTGATGTTTTGTTGTGATTGATTCTTGTGGTTAAGCTATGCGAAATGTTTAATAGAGAACAGGTATACGACTACCGATAGACATATAGGTACTAACTAACGTTTGGTATGTAAAAAAGGGAATAAAAGCCAGTTTCCAGTTTTATGAAAAGTGAATTCGTTTGCTTTTATATAGCATCCAGTTATAATGTTGCCTCCTATCAAACATTCATCATGATATACAGATTTTATACAAGTCTCGTTTTCCCACCACACCCATTTTATTTTCCAGACTTTCCAAACAGCGAAGCCATGTAATCTCCAAACGTGGAGTTACCTTCTGCTTGTCTTTGTTTCCTCTGCTCCGCCTGGCTCTCCCAGATCTTCTGGACGTTGCCCGCGACCTCAGCCTTGGCTTGAAGATCAGCGCGAAGAGCAGCCTCTTCAACTACACGCTCCTCAGCTGGTAGCTTGTCCAACTGTTCCTTCCACTGTTGCTGGAGCTCTTCCGTGGGCATGACCGAATCGTCCTTGGCCTTTGGTAGTTTTGTCTGGAAAACAGGAACAGGGAGACCTTCGGCCTTGGCTTTTTCTACCGCCTCCTCGTGCTTAATCATTTTTTGGTAGAGAGCATCGGCGTGCATTTGGATATCTTCCTCTATATCGGGTGATCTACCCACCACTGAGCCATGGCCCAACGCACGAAGGAATCTCTATATATGGTTAGAAAGATTAAATATGAAGTACCAATTATGAGCGACATACCGATTGCATCATGTAGCACCTCTCAAACCTGCGCACTTGATTTCTGCACATTTGTATTTGGTCTTCCCAGCTTCCATGCTTCATGCAATTCACCCACTCTTCTTGATATTCGGCGCAGTTCTCCAACGCCGCTTTACCAATGGCCTCTTTTCGCTCCTTGTATGCCTCCAGTACACCCATCAGTTTGTCATGATCAGATGCTGTCTCAGCTTCAATCTCGGCAAGCGGTCGGTAGTTCTTCCATAGATGCGCATATCGTCCATCCTTGTACAAGCTAGCTGAGGGAGCAACTGGCTTTTGCTCTGGTGTATCTGCTACAGCAGCATTGGTATTGCTGGGTTGCTGAACTGCTTCAGTAGGATTCGTGGGGTGGTTCGCTGGGTATTTGAGGGGAGATTCTTTTTCTAGAAAGTCACGAAGGCTGGGATCGAGTTTTGCTAGCGGATCTGCCGACTTGTCGGTACCTAGAATGGAAGATATCCAACCCATTGTGAAAAATGCGCTGGGTTTAGTGGGAGTCGAGGGTAGAATAATTGGTTGAAGCTGAACTTGAGATTGTCCCTCCAAACTTTCAGCATACCTGCTTCAACTGGGATAAAGTGGAGGTGTGAACAAAAACATAGCACTGTACGCAATACTGTGTTTCAACACCGTTTATTACGTTGACCCATTCAGATACAGTTTGAATTACAATATCAAGGATTATATGGCAGCTGACATTCACGAATTCGACCCGGATACGAGAGTTTGGTCATAAGTTGTCGTCGCTTTTTATTTTCTGAAGTGAATTGACACCTCATGCCCCAAGACTCGAGCTGTGTCTTATCTATCATGAATGGGGTCTTCATCACAGACGCAACAGCATCTCACAAGTCAAATATCATCAGCTCCTCACAAGGCACTGGCATTTTTTGGTCGGTGAATAGTCAAAGGTATGAACGTAATCTTGAGATCATGACGACCCTTTTCCTAGCCATATCACGCCCGATTGAACCATGAACCCAAAACAATTGTCTTCGTGAATCCTTTTTTTATTCGCGATTGCATCTATAGCACAACCATTTGCAACGCAACATCCGGTGCCCGACCCTTCAGGGGAAACTTTCCATTTGCCCTGATGCTTATCACGCCGAAAAAATGCCAGAAGGTAGGATAGTCCCAACTTAAAACTTGGAGAACTTCTTAACAGACTTGCCGGTTCGGGGCAGGACGCGCAGGACGTTGAAGCGGACCTTGAATTCATATTAGCAATCATTCTTCACACATAGTGGTTCCAAACGTTCGGGCTAAACATACAGTCTTGCTCAGAGGTCGGCACTGGCCAACGGTAACCTGGTCACCCTCCTGGACACGAAAAGCGGGAGAAACGTGGGCGGCAACGTTCTTGTGTCGCTTCTCGTATCGGGAGTACTTGGGGATAAAGTGAAGGTACTCGCGGCGGATGATGATGGTTCGGTGCATCTTGGTGGAAACGACGGTACCGGTCAGGATACGGCCACGGATAGAGACGAGACCAGTGAAGGGGCACTTCTTGTCTACAAGGTCGAAATGTTAGTAATGCGCTCTTCAATGCATGTTGTTCCCTGCATTCTCCTGCCGTTCCCATGCTCGTTCATCCACTTCGTTATTTCGTATGCCGATATTCGTTCTCGATTTTCGTCCTCCAAATTTCCCAAACTCAAAATTGATCGCACGTACCGATGTAGCTGCCCTCAATGGCGGTCTTGGGGGTTCGGAAACCCAGACCGACGTCCTTGTACCATCGTCGGCCACCCTTGCCCGGTCGGGTAGACTTGGTCTTGGTCTTCGAGTTCTGGAAGATGTGAGGCTGCTTCTGGAAAGCACGCTCCGACTGGACGGTCAACTCGGTCGCCCTGATGGAAAGGTTAGCGACTCATTCGTTCTTCGATATCGTATATTCGTTTCGCTGTGACTGACATCTTGAATTATCCTTCTCAGGCAGGTACCGTGGGGAAATGGCGTATAGGTTGAGCTGGGAGGGCGAGGTTGAGACTGCTAAGGCGGACAGTAGTTTTTGGAGAAGTAGGGCAGAAAATCAACTTTTCGTGAACTTGCTTAGGGCTTGCAAAATCCAAAAAATGGCGGTGCAAACCAGCGCCACATTCTCACGTGATAAAAAGGTGGCTGAATATCACGTGAATCGGCGACAGTTCTGGCCGTGATTTTAGAGTGGCAGCGCTTGACGACGTGGGTCCCTGGTCACCTCCCCTGGCAGCCCCAGCCCAAAGTAAACAAATACGCGTGAAATGGTGGTTGTACTAAGTTAACGCATTGCTAGTAACAGCCCACTATCAGTTTATCGCCATCGCGCTTCATGCTGGGGTTGAACTTGATTCAGACAAGACTCAGCAATTTAATCATCTACCATGGCGCCCGGTGATGCCACTCTGCCCGCTACGCGGCGCACGCGCAGGTCAATCGGTGCCCATACAGATGTTAATAAAGCTTTTGCAAAAGAGAATGCGACAACCGACGTCACGAGTTCGTTGGCTGCGAGTCGCAAAAAGTCGAGAAGCAAGAGTTTGGGTCCTGGTGGCCTGGATGCGCTTATGAAAGCCAACGGCAACAGGCGAGCTGTGAGACATGATTCTTATTATCTATTATTTAATCCAATGCAATATACTAATAAACTCAGTCCATTGCTGCCCCTACGAAAGCCCCGCGTTCAATTCTTAAACCAACCATGCCAATTCCCGAGATACCCCCCCTGAAGCCAAGACAGTCGAACTTTAATGCTTTCAGAGAGCCGACACAAGAGTTTTCGACCCCTACTCTTAGCGGATCCAAGATTGCTCTCAAGACAGAAGAAGAACAGCAAGCCGCAGCACGAGAGCGTGAGGAGCGGGAGCGTCGTGATGCTCGTCGCAAATCGCTTGCCAACCGTCGCGTGTCTTTCGCCGCTGAAGCAACTCTACACACCTTCCACGAAGTTGAATTCAATCAGGATTCAACAACGTCCACCGATTCGACAAGACGAAACTCCGCCGCAGCACAGCAAAGGGAACGGGAAGAAGAAGACAAGAAAAACCGACGAAGCTCCGGTCCTCCTCAAATCGACTTTCACGAATCTGATGACGATACTGCGACAACACTCTATAGTTCAGATTCTGAGCCTGCAGATGCGGTCGAAGAGGTTGCTGATGTTGAGGAGGATGGCGATGATGATAGTAGCGAGTCCGACGACGGAACGATGATGACAATCGACGATGTCACCGGAACAACAGCTGCCTCGGATCGGTCAGTCAATTTTGATGATGGAGAGTCATCTACATTAGACGAAGCGCTCAGACAGGCTGCGCGAAGAGCTGGCAACCAACAACTCGAGGACGACGAAGACGACGACGATTTTGATGACGACGAAGAATTTATTCCCTCGTTTGGATGGGGCAAAGATGCAAATAAGCAAAACATTGCTGCCAAGGACCAAGAAAATCTGCCACCGCCGTCTCGCCCCCAACCGAAACAAAGCATCCATGATGCCACAGAAACAAACATGAGTATGGACATGGACATAGACATGACACGTGCAGTCGGCGGAATACTCAAGCCCCAACCAACTCGACAATATGACCCAGACGAAGACATGTCTATGGATGTTACTCGTGTGGTGGGGGGCATTCTTAAACGTCCTTCGCAAGAGCACAACCCAGACGAAGACATGTCGATGGATGTCACACGCGCATTTGGCGGTATTGTCAGTCCGCACCAAAACGCGAGCACCCCTGTTGATGACGAAGAAGAGGAAGAAGACGATGCCCCAATGGAAGAAGCTACTATGGAGTTTACAACTGCAATCGGCGGTATCCAACGCCCAGCACCAATTGAAGAAGACGACGACGATTCGGACGGTAACGAGAACATGTCGATGGAGCTTACCACTGTCATTGGTGGGGTCCTGGCGAAAAACAAGAGAAAGAGCATCGCTGCTTCCCCCAGGGGCACAGTCTCCCAACCTGACGATGAGAACGACGATGAAGCTCCGATGGACATGACACTTGCGGTCGGCCAAATACTTTCAAAACCGGATGATGATGATCCAGAAGACGACGAGGACGAAGAAGGCGATGCTACCATGGGAATGGACATGACTGCCGCCATTGGGAGCATCATCAGTAAAGTGACAGGTGGCTCACGAGATTTGGGCAAGCGAGTTATGGAAGAGGAAGCTGATAGCGCGGCCAACCCAGACGAAGCAATTGAGGCCGTTATAAGCAAGAGTGCTGCCGGTGATTATCTTCAACCCCCTACTGCAAGCGAGAAACAAACCACAACTCCAAGCCCTCGGCCCTCGAGATCTCCGGCGAGTGCTTTGCGAAGTGCCGTTAACCCAAAGATTCCAACGCCACAACGAGCCTCTCGGAACTCTAGGACGCCCTCGCCTGTGAAGGCAACACCAACACCGCAGTCAGCCAAAGTTAGGACTCCGGCATCCGCCAAACCAGCCACACCCCAGCTCGACTCAATTGTATCAGAACGGACGGCTACTCCTCGCTCCAGACAGCGTGACCCTCGTTCCGTGTCTTCAAAACGACCGTCGTCTGCCAGAATCGCTAGAGCTGACTCTAGGACCCCATCGCCTGTCAAGCCCACACCCAAGAAGACCCTCTTCCAAAACAACTCCAGAAATGGCAGCCGAACCCCGACAGTCACGTTGACACCTCAACGGCAACTCTCAGGACTTGGTGCAGACCGACCTGGACTTGGGTCACCTCAGGTCACTGCGCTGTTTGACCGCCGGGGCTCGATTGGCGACGTGGCTAACAATTTTGTGCCTGGAAAGCGCGGTGTTATGTTCGAAGATCCCAAAGAGATGACGCAGGATATGGACCGTGAAGCTCGGGAAGAAGAGGAAAAAGAAAACCGCAGGAGGATTCTTGAACGGGAAGCTGACGGCGTTGAAGCCACGCTTAACTTGCGGGAGATGATCGACAGATTGAGCCCTAAACGTAAGCCGCTGAAGGGCCGCAAGAGTCTTCATGTTGGGAGTGCCAAGGGCCTTCTAGGCAAGAGACCGAATGAGCTTGATGACGAGGAAGAGGCCGAAGAAAATTATGGCGTAAAGAGACTCAAAGGACACCAGGGGAGCCCCGTAAAGAACATCAGGCTCCAGCAGCCACCCTCTAAAGAAGAAACTACCGGGAGGCTGAATCTTTCATTTCGAAAAAGCCTGCTTCCAAATACCGTCACACCGACACTGTCCTCACCAGCAAAATCTGACGCGGCAACAACACCAAGGCACCAGGGAAGGTTCAAGGATGTTGTAGACGACCGACCTGGTCATCAAGTCGATTTTGATGAGACGCCCGTAGAGGATGCTGAGCAAATGGAGGACGAAGTTGAAGCAGAGGTTGAAGCAGATGGAGAAAGAATTCATCTCCAGGATTTCCTGAACATGACTTCTATCCGCTTTATGGAACTGACAACCACAAAGCGTCGTCACACGCAAGCACCTGGAACTCTCGAAGATGGATTTCTCGACGAAGATGAAGAGGACCTTTCGCTTGAGCGATGCGTTGTCGCTGGTGCATGTACAGTGCCAATGCTTGAACTATATCAGCACTCTTGTCGTGAGTTGAAGAAGTATATCTCCGAGGGTCGCAGGATTGTCAAAGAGATCGAGACCGACACTTTTGAGGACAACCCTCAGTTATTTAAAGAGTATATGGCGGCCACACCTGACGTCAAGACTTTGATGGACAAGCAATTCATGAATGTCAAGAATCACGCTCGTCTTCTGAGCAAGGCTATGTGGTACGAATGGCGAATGAAGCTACAAGAGGGCCTGAAGCAAGGTCTTGTGGGCATTGACGAAGGCATGGAATCCGATAAGGAGCTTCTGGATAAGCAGAAGAGTCTCCTTGACTCTGTTCTGCCTGCCATCGTGGAGCGCTACAAGTCACTCGTGGAAGAGAGTGATAATCTTGAAGAGGTTGCTCGAGAGATTGCCGACTGCGATCCTGCCGATCTAGAAGCTGCCCGCGACGAGCTGGCCTCCCTTGACGAAGATGTCGAGTATAAAAAGAAACGAATCGCAGAACTGAGGAAACAATTCCAAGCTTCGGAAGTCGAGGTTGAAGACTTGAATGTTCAGAAGCAGAATTGCGTCGATGATATCGCAGAGTCTGAAAGGATTCGAGAAGAGTGCCGTGGCTGGACGAGCAAGGAGGTTAACAGCCTCAAAGGTGCGTCTATTTATTTTTTAGAAATCGTTGACGGACGATAACTAATTTTATGCATAGCTCGAGTTGATGCTATTGAGAAGCAACATGGCTGGACAGTGACAGGCATCTCTGGTACTGTTTTATCTATGTCATATAAGCGTGAGATTGAAATTGTTTTCGATATCACCGCATTCCAAGAGCACCAACCCAATTCAACAATCAATCTCTGGTACATTGCCGTCAACCGGGAACAAAACCCGCTCCCAAAGACTGCGGAGAAGGAGTTCTTTCTACAAACGATTCGCGACTACGCTCGTGCGCTTCCGCATAATCGCACTGAAGTTTCTCATCTTTTGAGGAGTGTCCAGGCTGCCTGGAATAAGGCGAGCGTTGTTTCGTCGCAAATTGGACGACTCAATGCCACATTTCCCACTACAGTACAAAGGACTTCCGACTCAAGTATATCGATTACGACATCCCTGTTGCTCGTGCCGTTGGAGAGCCGCGTGGAAGTGAAGTTGAACCTCCACACTCAAATAGATGGGCACGGCCTTGAGATGACTCTTAAACCTGAGGCCAAAGTAGTGTATGGCGAGCACTTCAATGTCCCCAAGGTGGCCGATTTCCTTATAACACGAATCGGCAAGACTGTTGGAGCTGGCGAAGAACAGTGGGATGATGTGATGGTGGAGTTACAGGGGCGATTAATTGCGAGAGGCCGTAAGGCTTAGCTTTAGTCAGATACAACAGATGTAATGAGTGATGACGGGACTAGGAGTATATGGGAACCAAGCATTGGCGTTGTTTGGAATTAGATACCTTGGTGTGGTTTTTGTCTTTGTCATTAGCATATATACAGCATTGACTTGCAGCATCATCGACAAGGAGATGCTTAATAATAAAGGGGTTGATTCTAACCAATATCGATATAAATGTCTCTCTTTTTTCCAGTCCCTTTCATTTTGATATCGTCTTGTTTTTGCACACAAAGACGATTGTCACCAGTCGCATTGTTTGAATGTAAATCACCCTCAAGAATGAATATCAATGATCATACCGAACAATTGATGAACACTGCAAACCTCAGTGTTTGCACGTTGCTATGTTTGCCCACAATTAATTTTAGAATAGACCTGATGCTATTGTCCACAGAGATACGGTTTCCGATATGATTGTACTGACGGCCGTTGCCAGCTGCCAGGCAAGTGATTGTCCAGTGCTCGCCAGTGTCAATCACTGTTAACCAAGATTCTAATTCACAATAAACACTGACCTTGCGTTTGCCGTTTGCCTAGCCTCTCTTCACCTTCTTCTTCTTCACACTTTGCTTTCTCCCCCTTCTTCAGTTTACCCAAACATTCCCAAAGCATTTCCCAAGCATTTCCCAAGTATTCCCCAAGCAATCACAGAAGCATTCCCAAGTATCACACTTGAAGAACCAGCAACCACACACACCGCGATACCAGTGAGTCTCCCCTCATTATCATGAAATTTTATACGCACTTTCCTCTTCATATTCATCTCGGCTTTGTATATACTATAGTGTGACGTTGCGGAAAAGCTAACAGTCACCCGCAGAGACCACAGAAACCGACACCATGCAGACCACAGATCTTCCTTCATGGTTGTGGCTCCCACTCAAGGACGACTGCGAGTGGGATTCCCCATTCAACATGGGGAACTGCTTCGACGAGCAGTACCACAACGTCTTTTTCGTTATGATCAAGGCGTTAATCTACCTCACACGGTTCACGACGTTGCCGTTCTTTCTCTTCTTCGCGGGGATGCACGGAGAGTGTATGGCCACCTTGCCCATGGCCATCCTCTCTACAATCACCATCATCCCCATGATCCTCTTGCGACTCATCTGGGCAGAAGACTACCACACCTATGGGGGTATGGGCAACCCCATGGTGGAATATTCTGTCAAGACCTGGGCCATCCTCTCCATGCCAAACATTGTTTCATGGGCTCCCAGTGCCGCTTTCGCGGTGAGCCAGTTGGTGCGAATCGTTAGAGAAACTTTTGTTTCTCTTCGTATTCAAGCCGACTCCAACTTCGACGCCGAGACTCTGTTCCCTGCTCCCTTTGCCGGGAGGGACTGGGATTCAGACCTCGGTGAATCCGGCGCAGAAGCCTGGATAAAGAAGTTGGTGCAGGAGGATCAAGAAGAGAGACAGGCCCGACGGCAGGAAGAAGAGAGGGTTGTAGCGGAGCAGAGGAGACTGGAGCAGGCCTCTTTGCTGATGCAGAAGCTCGTAGATGAGAACGAGATCGCCATCTGGAAAGCTATCAGCAAGAGGCGACCACAGCCCATCCTCAGACGCCAGTCAGCTCTAACTCACCGGCAAGAGACTGAGCTGCTGGCCGAAGAGAGGGGCCTGAGCAAGAAGCAATTCTTGACTCAGCGCTATGTGGTCGTGCCAGTGGACCAGAGCACTCAGTCGGACCCGACCGACTTTGCTGATGACAGGGCGATGAAGACGCCAGTCATTCCGATCGCCGAGATCCCCCCTTCTCCCGGTGTTCAGTCTGACTTGGCTGAGTCCCCTGTTCAGACGCAAGTCGAACCGTCTGAGCCAGCTCTCACTGGCTCCTCTCCATCATCTCCTTCTCTCCCCTCCCCTCGCGAGACGACACCGAAGAAGCCAGCTTCTTCACCCGCCACCACCACTGCCGACGCTGCTGTCAACACCACCACCATCACACCTGGCAGAGAGACGCCTCCTGTTCGAGAGCCTGCGCCTAGCACAGTGTCTCCTCGGCAGGAGGTCGTCGAGGCTTTCAGCCCTCCGCCCTCTCTCCCATCTCCTGGCGTCATTGGTGTCGTCTCCTCTTCCCGCGTCGTCGATGAGCCCATCTTCCCCTCTGAAGAAGAGCTCCCTCCCCAAGCCATTGTTCCTTTTGCAGAACCGGCGGGCCATGAACCCACACAACGACCGCCATCGCCCAAGCAGGCCGCCGGTTCTGCCACTTCTTACGGCCACGAGATTCCAGGGATCCCCGATATCCCCGAAGAACTCCTTTTCACAGCGGCGAATGGAAGTGAGGACGGCCGGGAGGAAAGCCTTCACCAGGGGCTCTTCCAAATCGCTCCTTGCATCTCTCCCTCCTGGGACCCCACCGAACTCGATGTCGCCATTGATGCTCTGCTGAACAGTGTCGATGAGGTGGATGAACAGGTTTGGGATGAGATGGCGATCGATGATCGCCAAGTCGAGGATGTGGAGATGGAAGAGCAAGGCGAAGGTGAGGTAGAGGTACTGACTTCGTCGCAGGCCGTCGACTGCGAGATGGAGGAGGCAGGTATGGAACCTCTTACGGAGGAGGAGGAGGAGGAGCAGGAGCGGATGATCCAAGAGGCCTCATGGGAGGCGTTGGCAGCTCTCCTCGATGAGGATGAGTTCTGTGGTAAGCAGTCACAGATGGTCATTGACCACGTCGCCGCGCCTACCCAGGCTCTCTCCGTTCCGCAATTCCCCCTCCCGGAGTTCCACCAGCGTCCACCACCGCAGGCCTCTATCTTCCGTTTCGAGGTCTCCCAGCAGACCGTTCCAGCAGACTATGGCATGTCCCAGCAGGAACAGGAAGACCTCGAAATGGAGATGGAGGCAGCGTTCGACACCGAGATGGAGGACGCGAGGGACGAGGAAGATGCTGGCATGGGCCCTCAAGCACCGGTTGAAGAGATCCGCCATCGCAGGATCTTGATACCGAGGGCCCAGGGATCCCGACACAATCCCAGCCAGCCTCCTCCTCAACCCACGCCCACTCCATCTACAACCACCGAGGAAGTTGCGTCTCAGTCCAAGCGGGCTCGGTCCCCGTCCACCGAGCAAATGGCGCCTGAGCCCAAACGGGCTCAACATGTCCCCATCCAGGAGGCGCCCTCTCCCACCAATGCTTCGCCCAAGACCGCGGCCTCAAGCAACACAAAGAACCAACAGCAGGCGGTCGCCCCCATCTTGATGGGGGGACTTATGCTTCCCGGCGGCAACCAAATAACCAACACACAACCACCAGCGCCCATACCAGCGGCAGCTCCCTCCCCTACTACTATAACTCCTGAGCAGAAGGCCGCCTTCGAGGAGAAGAAGCAGGCACAGATCAAAGCGCAGCAGGAAGCTCGAAGAAACAAAAAACCGAGCCTATTTCACCAAAGCAAGAAACCAGCTACACCGGTTCGCCCTTCCCCCAACACACCTCACCGACAAGGCACTCCCAGCCAACCCAACACACCATCGCCAATGCCACGTATCAAAGATGGCAGCGTAAGAGCGGCTGCCGAAGCAATCTTCGGCACGCCCGGCTCGAGTCAAAAGAAGGACGGGCTCAAGATCCTACCAGGCATCCCAAGCCATTTACGAGACCAGGTCGCAGGCAGAACGACCGAGGACGAGGACGAGGAATAAAAAACCCGTCACCATGACCAACAAGCGAACCTATGTTCGCTGACGAGAATACGTTCGGAGGAAAGGCGCGATGGAATACTATAAAGGAAGGACTGGCTTAATTGTACCGGTTACGACATGATGATTTGTTTAACAGCGAAGGAGTTTTGGACTGTACCTGTATTTGATTGACGAGGACTTCATGGTGCGAAACTTAGGACTTGTGAAAGAACTGATTCTATAACCACCGATTGAACAAGAGCAATATATATATATACATTGCACACTCATCTATTCTTGACCCTCATCCAGCCGCTTGTCCCTCGGCGTGGGGAGCTCTTGTCTCCTGTCAATATGTTTTTGTTAACTTGGCCCCCATCTGCAAGCTCCTCTTCAACTTTCCATGCATCGTCATCTAGGACTTCCCAGTCAGGGGTAGGTGCTTCGCTGAGCAGCTTCTTCTTGAGTTTGTCGGCAAGTTTCATTGGGTTAGGAAGCTTGAAGTTTTTGCTGAACTCGGTGCCTTCTGCTCCACCAAGATGGTAAAAAGTTGTACCATGAGAGTACTGCCCAAAACGGCTAATTTGACCATCGACTTCGTTTTTCAGTGTGTCTGGTTCTTTCCCAGTAGATTGATGATTGATGAGAAGACTGTACAGGTTGCGACCCATATTGCTCATATCCTCGAAAAGAGCTTTGTCGCCAATCGACACGCCTTGTGTATTGCAAGCCCAAGCAATATTATAAGCAAGCAAAGTCACGCCCTCGATGAAATAGGAGAACGTGGCGGGATCTTCCTTGGCTAGTTGAGACAGTGGCTTGTCTATGAAAAGAGGCCTTGGTCGAGAGACACGTTGAGACTCCGTGTCCGTTGTGTTAGATGGGGACGCCACAGAAGTCTGGCTGGGAAAGACTGGATCTCCAGGTCTGTAAGAGGCAGGCAAGTTAAAAATTGTTGGTCGGGGATAGTCGCGATGGGGGAGAGTGATGGCAGCAGGAAGCCGAATGGAGAGATAATGTGACACAAGTATCAAGATCTGGCAAATGTGACTGAGCGATGTAGATATCATCTCCGGTGTTGATGCTGGACGGTGTTAACAAAACAATTTTGAGAAGAGATGGCGTAACTCACAATTCATGGCCGTCAAATCGACGACTGGGATTCCACCCAGGTAATACCCGTATTTACTAGGCGACCCTTCTTTAATCCGCTTTAGTCCATATAGTTGAGCTGCTTCTATGCAGAGGAAAGACCGGGTGCGAGCCAATTCATCTGCACACTTAGTCCAGCGGTACTTGTGCATGCCGGTTTCCCTTTCCACCGACTTCTGCCGTTTCATCCTGCGCTCAATGAGTCCATCGGATATAGCAGCGATATCGGACTTGCGTCGCGAAAGGGCGGCTCTTCGGGCTTGAATCTCTTCTTTAGCAGCTTTGATATCATTTCTGAGCTTATCAGCAGCAGCCAAAATCTGAGTAGTTCTATCTTCCGCTGTCCGCTGCTGCGCTTGTAAGGTATCCTTACGGTCCTTGGTCGGAGCGTTTGTCTCATGGAGAAGATGGTTGATTTGTTTCTGGAGATCTTCATTTTCGATAAGAGCCATCACGTTCTCAAGACGACCATCGTAAAGTGCCCCTCTCGCATCCACGGTGCAAAGAAATGGGAGACGCTTGGCGTCATGGCTGCGATGACAGATATCGCAATCCATCTTGGCTATGTTATCGCCACTTGTTATGAAGTGGTTGTCTTTATCTGATATTGAAGACGATCAGAGTGGCTATTCTCAGCCTTCCGGAATCGAATGGGAAAAGAAGGTGAGCATGTTTATACGGTCAAGTTGTTTATTTGTTTGCAAGGTGAACGAAAGGCAGATGACTGTAAGTGTAGTGAAGATCAAGTCACGAGGTGAACGAAGAGGACTGTGGCGCATGAATGTAAGCCACATTTCCAGGCACCTTCCATCGTTAACCAAATTATGCAGGAGCATCCACTACCAGGCCCGCTTCTTCATGACTTTCATTGTTGATCGGCAGGTACAAGATGGTCGGTCTGCTTGTTGCGCCTCTTGAAATTTTGAATGACATCTGTTTTTTTTTTCTCGAAAACAAAAGAAACTTCTCATCTTCTCATACGTCAAGAAATTCGGATCCCGAGTATCTCACGACTATTATCATTTGACAACACCAAAGTGAACAAGTACTCACTTACATGCATCGCACGACCCTTGTTGCTTGGGCGACAATAACCCTGGCGATCCAGCGCGACGTGTCTATCTAACATGGATTCACCACTTCCACCGCAAGAATACGGCGAGGATCATCAAAGCAAAGGCAGATTGAAGATTTCCGACTCTCAGGAAGCCAACATGAGCAACACGCAAAGACACCCGTATGTCAACAGCAGGACACCTGAACCGCAGATAGATCGACAAGCCAGCAACGGTGACTCGCCAGACACACCAGGCGTTCTTGAGCCGTTCGACTGGGATGAATTCGAAGCGCGTTATGAGAACGCTTTGCGCGAGGCCGACGACCAAGAGCGTGAGATTTTGAAAGAGGCAGATGCTCTTGCAAAAGTAACATTTTATGTATTTTGTGACCTGCGACGAAGCTAATGTGCTTATAGTATTTCAAAGTCTGGGCAGCCGCAGCATCAGCACATGATGATGAACGGGCAGCAAAGCGCTTACAAACTCGAAGACGCTTTGTGAATCTTGCCGAAGACAAGATGGAACGAAAACAGCAGCACTGTAAGATTATTCTACTAAACGCTTCTCTCATTGAATAAACTGACATTCCCATAGACGAACAAGTTGTGAGAGCCTTTGAGAATGCGTTAGCTCTTCTCAAATCCCTGTGAGCCTTGCACTTTTCAGGCTTTCAGTTTTTCGACTTGAGTTGCATTCCCATGCAAAGACATCCTTTGCCCAAACATCCATACCAAACGTTTTTGGCACTATAACCACACATCCTTACCAAAGCCTTATTCTGGCTCTTATTTCCTTCCGTTTTGTTCCAGCTACACGGTTCACAGCAACACGTGACGTAATTACAGCTCCAGCTGTCGCGTCTCCCTAATCTCGCCAAATCTTATTTCAAATCTTGACATCGCGTCAGAAAAAAAACCTCGACATGCCACAATCCAAAAATGCAAAGGCAATAGGTATGTGTGGTATACCAAGTGTCTCTCATGTATGCCTACTTCAACCTTATCTACGCGGCGCTATACTAACTACTCTAGGATGACCTCTTTGCTTTCCACGAAGCCCACTTCTCACAAGCAGCCCTCGCTTCCTTTGGATCCGACTTCATTGAGACACCAAGCCAAGATCACATTCAAGATGACGCCACTAGCGATGCTTGGGAAGAAGAAGATGATGGCTTAGGCTATTATCCGGATGGTGTGAAAAGAACTTTGACGGACGAGCAAATCGAAATATTTCGACACTCTGAACTTGAAGCTCTACGCAAAGAGAAGGAGAAGGCCGAACAGCTCAAGAGAAAGGCAGACACAATGACGGGCGAGCCTGTAGACCCGGGTGACAATATCGCTGCTCCCCCACAAACCGCAAACGTGTTGCCAACATCCTTCCACAGCAATAAGAAGCGAAAGAAGAAGAAGGCAGCTAAACGTCCCGAACCGAAACCTGACCTTCGAAAACGAACATGGGATATTGTTGACAAAGGCCTGGACTCGCTTGAGTATGACTAAGTCCAAGTCCATGGCACATTATGATGAAAAGGTGCCATCATCCGCTAAACCTATTTCACTACCCAAGGCAGCTCAGCTGGTCTGGGGGTAAGATGTCGTGTTACAACGCGATGCCGAATGGACTCGAGATAAACCTGATCAGTGAAAACATGTATCATGATTTGTCACACATGATAAAATGTAAGTACTTTTCTCTATTACTTCGAGCATTTCTCATCATGATGAAAACCCTTGTATCGTCATCCTTAGTCGGATCGGGACTGGAGGTGTAGGAGGCATCAGCTTTCGCTGATGCTGACACCTTTGCAGGCCCGAAATGTCGAGCAATTAATCTTCTCTCTGAAATATGGAACTTTTTTCTGGTTATCGATTGCAAAGCCACATCTGTTCATGCGGCTAACCTTGAACTATAGGTTTTGAACTCAACTGGGACAGATCCCTGTCCGATGTGACTGCACAGTATGGTCATGAAATAATGGGTATTTGGACTTATGAGAACGTTGTTAGCTACTGGTGATTCAACTTTTTAATGTCGACAAGAAAATGACGGAAGCAGATACATGCTGAAAGGCGTATCGATGTTGTGGCCCATACAACTTACTTGGACTTGACCAGAGTTAGAGGGTCGTCTCTGATAAGTATAATGGAACAACTTCATCCTTCAACTCCAGGCTAGTCTAAGTGTATGCATGTCTTCCTCCTATCTACTAAGATACTTCAAGTGGTTGTTACTTCATCCTTATATTCCAGAACCATAGATACACCAACCAATAGTCATGAATGTACAGCATAATTGGACGCCCCTTTGACTACATTCAGTAACATTTTACCATTCTTATTCACGTCAATGTGCCACCATGCCTTTTGTTGTGATACTGCATTCAATTGAGACAAGTCAAACTAGAAACAAGCAGTCGAGATTGTGTCCACAGGACCAAGCTCTTGCCTTGTGATTGAATTCAGGGTGCTCGTGCCATTCAATACCTTATCGCAGAAGACCCGATAAGCGCTGCAGCCAATCACGGACTAGCCCGCCTGCCAAAACAACGGGGTAGTTCTGGGCTGGACCC
Source organism: Fusarium poae (assembly GCF_019609905.1). Classification (NCBI taxonomy): domain Eukaryota; kingdom Fungi; phylum Ascomycota; class Sordariomycetes; order Hypocreales; family Nectriaceae; genus Fusarium; species Fusarium poae. The sequence continues at coordinate 2,134,963 of NC_058399.1, forward strand.
GACTCGAAATGCCATCCCACCTTGATTTTGCAAACCCAAGTCAAATCAGGTCCAGCCTCTTCACCTTCAGCCTCCGACCTTGGGCTCGCCAAGATAAACATCGGCACCTCGCCTCTTCTACCAGCATCTGTATTGCTTCGAATACCGTTTACGATCATCGCCATTCACCAAAACCCCTCTCTAAATCATCAGCGCCGCCCCTTGCGACGCCCTCGCTCTCCTGCCCATCATGGCGCGTGTCTACGCCGATGTCAACCAGAGCATGCCCCGCAGTTACTGGGACTACGACAGTGTTAATATCAGTATGCCCTCTCCCACGTGAGAGCTTCACCGACAACGTAGCTGACCAACGTTTGCAGGCTGGGGTGTTCTGGAAAACTACGAGGTCGTCCGAAAGATTGGTATGTCGACAATTGTGGAATTGTCGTTGAGTCATTAACACTTTTGTGTCACTTGTAGGCCGCGGAAAGTACTCTGAAGTCTTTGAGGGTATCAATGTAGTCAACTATCAGAAGTGCGTTGTCAAAGTGTTGAAGCCTGTCAAGAAGAAGAAGATCAAGCGAGAGATAAAGATCCTTCAGAACCTGGCTGGCGGCCCCAATGTTGTCGCCTTGCTTGATGTCGTTCGCGACTCGCAGGTTCGTGCTTTAACCACTCTCGTAGCCCTTTCGGCTTTCCAGCTAACCATAACCGTACACAGAGTAAGACTCCATCTCTGATTTTCGAGCACGTCAACAACACCGATTTCCGAAGCCTGTACCCCAAGTTCAACGATATTGATGTCCGATTCTACATCTTCGAGCTCCTCAAGGCACTCGACTTTTGCCACAGCAAAGGAATTATGCATCGCGATGTCAAGCCTCATAACGTTATGATTGACCATGAGAACCGAAAGGTTGGTCGCCCAAGGTCAATCGTCTGGTTGCCATCTTACTGACAGTCTACAGCTTCGCCTGATTGATTGGGGTCTGGCCGAATTTTATCACCCTGGTACCGAATACAACGTTCGCGTCGCCTCTCGTTACTTCAAGGGCCCTGAACTGTTGGTCGATTTTCAGGAGTACGATTACAGCCTTGATATGTGGAGTCTCGGAGCCATGTTTGCCTCCATGATCTTCCGCAAAGAGCCGTTCTTCCACGGCAACAGCAACTCCGATCAACTCGTTAAAATCGCCAAGGTTCTCGGCACTGATGATCTTTTCGACTACATCGATAAGTATGAGATCGAGCTGGATGCGCAGTACGACGATATTCTAGGCAGATTCCAGAAGAAGCCCTGGCACAGCTTTGTTACTTCGGAGAACCAGCGGTTTGTCTCGAATGAGGCCATTGATTTCCTCGACAAGCTATTGCGATATGACCACCAGGTTTGTTTACGAGATCGTTATCTGGAGTCCCGATAAATCTAACTGCAAGACAGGAACGTCTTACTGCCAAGGAGGCCCAGGCGCACCCCTACTTTAACCCAGTCCGGGATCCCGAGGTCTTCAAGCAGCACCTTGCAGCTGCCAACGGCGCTGCTAGCAAGTCTTGAGAGTACCTCAAGTCATTGTTCCGCGATCCATCATCCACGACTGTTCATCTCGCGGCATTCCCCTCATCCATGATACCCTCGGCCGGCAGATTTCAATTCACCATTTTGTCGGTCTTCACCACCTGATAGGATCCCCGTATTAGGGAAAGAATCTTCTTGCCGAATCAATCCATTCCCATCCCCTTATGTCGCTGATCCTGGTCCGGGGGATCCCTTGGGACGACCCCGTTGAGAAATTCGGCCATGTGATGATACCTCAAGATCTTAAACGTAACGCATGAATTGATTGGTTCGGTGAGAGGGGAAGCTCGCGCAACCAGCCCTGGTCCCAGAAATGGATTCGAGGGTGATGTGGAATGAGACAATGTGGTTTCGGCGTTCCAGGTCCTGGGGGTTATAGCACATTGGTATCACGGGTAATCTAATCACCAACACACCGTGCTTTTTCTAGCTAGCTTCGGATGTCATTATGTTACTTTTTGGGTCAGTGTTTCTACTAGCATAGTAATCAATAAGATCAAAGCGCTATGCTCGTTGGCTATATAATCTATGCTTTTGTGCTAATGCACTCTATATGCCCAATGCGTCTTCAATACTCCTGTGTAATGCCGCTGTCATTTAAATGCAAGTGAAGCAATAATCTCGGCCGCAGTGATATCCACCCACACCGCATGTTCTTATTGTGCCGCCGGGTGTCTTTACGACCCCGATGGGACTGGAGATCTCATGAACACGTCTCTTACTGGGCGTCCTATGAATTTCTCTGGTCAGAGTAGCAGGTCTCCGCATCTTCGTTGATGACGGGTTGACGCTTGCCGATTTCGGATGGGATTTGACTCTTCGAGCCAGCTCATCCCGGGAACCCTCTGTATCTGAATCGGAATCTGACACAAAGGAGAGAAGGGAGCGGCGTGAAGATGGAGCCCGGTTTGTGTGGATATATCTGTGGCGGGGAGTATGGGGTTTCTGGGAACTTGATGGCGGCTCTATTAAAGAGCTCCTCGTATCTTTCGGTTTCTGTGGCGTCGAAGCTTCTTGAATGGGAAAATCTCGTGGTAAGAGGGGAAGAGATTCTTCACTCTCGATAGCTTCGTCGTCAGTGACTACATGAAGTGTAGGACTGTCATTTCCGACAAGCTCGTCACCTTCTGGAGGCATGTTGTCGTTAGGAGTTCCGCCATCGTGAGGAAGGGAGGAAGGACTGGCGGGTAATGATTGGTAATCTTGGATAGATTCAGAGTTTTGGCGAGTTTGCGGGACATCTCCCATGATAGTGTCGACTTCTTGTATCAGTTCTTGTGACTTCTGAAGTATGGTCTGTTCCTGTATATTGTCCGTTATATCTTTTGGAACTTCCTCCCCTTCCTGTGCAACGTCTTGCACCTCTGTTTCATCATTTTTGGTTTGCTGCAATGTCTCCTTCGCCTTTCGAGGCCGGACAAACTTGTATAGAAATGTGTCACATGTTCTATCAGGAGCTGAGTCTTTGGGTTTGGTTTTGAGGAGCCATCTAAGTTCATGGGACAGATGAGGCGATATCTTGGAAACCTCATTGTCTAGAGTCTCATCGCTCGATCTATGTTGACCGTTCTCGGTGACCTCGTCACCGGCATGCACGAGTTCTTTCACGGGATTGTTTGTTTCGTCTTGAATAGTGGGAGCCAGAACATCCGATTTCCTTGGCCTTCCCCGTTTTCGCTTCATGGATTGAGGGAGGTCACCAGTTGCCGAAGCAATGATAGCGGTGGGTGATGCAGATTTGACCTCTTTGGCTCGTACTGGAATGGAAGATTTAGAGGGCGTTGTTTTCGCGGAAGAAGTTGAGCCTTTTGGTCTTCCACGCTTTCGTTTGAGCGACTGCGTGGTGTGATTTGCCATGTAAACTATGACTCCAGCTTCAGGGGATGGTGAGTCGTTGTTCCTCGACGGAGCGCTTGTGGCATCAATGGGCTCTGCAGAATGTTCGTCATGTCTAGTTGGCACGTCGGGTACAGGAGAGACTACCATTGGAACTCCATTTGGCCACCTGGGAGCCCTGATTCTCGAAAGAGCGAGTGGTGCCTCATCGTCGGAAAGTTCTGTTGCCGGAATCATGTTGTGAGTGAAAGGGCTTGGTTCCTTGGCGTTCTTGGATTGTGATCTTCGAGGAGCGCTGCCATCAAATGGGGCCGCCGTGCCTTGAGAGTCTGGAATAGCCAGGTTTTGGCAAGCCACTCTCGTTCCTACCTCATCTGTTGATGTCGAATCTATTTCTGTCTGCTCAGGAGGTAAAGAACCCTCTCCCTCAGTTTCCTTATCACTGAGATCGACAGATTGAAACTCTTCCCGTAGAGACGGATCAGCCCTCCGCACCCGCACCGTAAAGGTCTTCCCCGATTTTTTCAACTCCCGTGCATCATCCCAAGAGATCTTGCCCATATAGGATGTCTGCTTTCGTGCCCGGTTAGAACGTCTCCGATCAGAATTGTCCTTCTCATCAGATTGCCGTGACAATTTGACGGCATTCCCATTGGTCTCTTTAAGAACCTTGTGGGGAGGATCATGTAAACTGTGATCCTTAGATAGAGCTTTGTCGCTTGATGGGACCGGACTCGACTGTACGATGGGCTTCGGATCCGAGGTTCCGGAGCATAAGAAATCCTCCTCCTCATCACTCGTGTTGATGGTTGGATCAGATAATGGAGCCTCCTGTTTGTTGGAATTTTCTCCTGTTAGCTTGGTTCCAGATCCACGATCGCCATCTGGAGCCTCTGCGACGCCTTCCACGGCGTCGCTAGGATATTTGTTAGACGTCCTTTTGAACGAACCCTTCATGGAACCAATTCGTTTGGTTTTTCTGGTCCAGTTGCGACCCCATATAGAAGCTTGTCCGCTATTACTGGCCGTCTCATATCTGCCCCCGGTAAACCATGGCCCAGACATGCTCGGTGGTATATTGAAGTAAGGGGGGATATCATCGCGGCCCCAAGCTTGTATAGGGAATCCAGGCATCATTCCCCATGGTCCAAAAGCCGATGGAGGCATCCCGAAGTCTGGTGAATGCATGGGCCCAAAGGATGAAGACCCTAATCGAGGATCATCGTAAGGCAGCTCTGAATGTAGCGCTCTACTCCTGTCTTGTGGTACTTCATTTTGACTGCTGGCGGTACTTGAAACATTATCAGACGCCCCCTCAACACCGCCATTCTGGTCTTGCGGATGTGCCTCTGTGTCGTTTTCTTTCGTCCTCGACACCTGGCTAATCTCATTTTCGGGTTGAGAACCAGGGATTTTGTTGGCTTGTCCTTCGGTGTCAGAATATTCGTCGGTGAGATCTCCAAGTAGGATTCCTTCATCTTCATCAATGTCGCTTTCGCCTTCCACCCAAAGACCTTCGACGTCGCCCTCGTCACGCATATTGCGCAAGTGACCATTGTTCACCACAATTTCTCCTGTTGCCATGTCGATTTCGTCTCCAATGCCTTCAAAGTCGCGACTGTACTTTTCGATGATGTGGGCCATGGTGGCGTGGAGTTTTTGATTAGCATTTGCCCGCTTCAGTGCAAGTTGAATATCCGGATCTCGTCGGATTTTGATCTCTTGCGGATGTGACGCAAGCTCGTCATCATCGTCTTCATCTTGGGCGTCCTTGGGAGGCGAAGGGCCATGCCGTCTCTTCTTTGTAGGCGGCCCCATTGCCATAACGGTCTTTCATATAAACTTATCTTCTTCTTAGTCGTATAATTCAAGTCGCCGGTTATCTGCGCAGGCATATAACTGTATAATGGGTTCATGGGGCGCATAGGGTCGTCCCTTGAACATTGTTTGGCAGATGATGAATGGTTGGAGGAGCAACTGCAGAATCGACGCGATCGAGGGCCGTGCATCGCGTAAAGTGCTTTCCCTTAGTGGTCATCTGGTGGGGGTGAAAGGAACCTACAAGTTCCATGAGATAGGTATTCCAGGTAACTGTCGATTTAATGTAAATGTGGCAGAAGGAAATTCGATTTAAGAGTAATAGATACACTGTCGAATCCCATATCATATTCACTCTAGTAAGTATTTCCCCTTCATCAGGCATCGTGACAGCAATCTCCCATAATAATGCTGATCACATGCACAAAGAGTCTCGGTGGCGCACTGAAGCTGCTATAGATTTACAACGTCACCGCTAAGGCCGACCTTAATCCAACCTTACTTTGTGTACTTCCCAGCTTCAACTCTGCAACGCCTCCACTTCCTATTTCTTCCAGGGGCGCACCAAGTTGACTTTAGCATTCAGATCATGCGCATCTCTTAACCGGAACATGAATTGCCAAAAATGCCGTCAGCCTCTCCGGCTGGACGGTTCCCTCGAGGATCTCAACCCAGCTGCCTATGATGTCCTTGTTGGTATGTTACCCGCATCATGTCTCGGGCACTCTTTCTAACTCGCGTTGCAGCTTCTGCATCCCCGCAAACCCTCAAGAAATCGCTTGTACCAAATCCGCCGCTCGCGCAACCACAGGACCAATCGCGGAAGTCACTATATGACAAGGTATCACGCAATGCAGGGCCGCCAACGTTCAAGCGCAATCATGGAAGTCATCCTCGCGACTCGTCGATGTCTTTCGTACTACTATCCGAATCGCAAATGGCTCGACCAACCCCATCGTCTGACCGTCCTACACCACCAGCAGTCCTGCGTCGCGCCAGCTCCAGCAAAAGCAATGCGGATAACCCTGATGCGCCTATGGGAAACGAAATGGACAGAATCAACCGTCTTTTCGACATACTATCGGCCCGGTCTGATATCGATCATCCAATATGCGTCGAATGCACGGAAATGCTTGTAGAAGGCTTGCAAAAGAAGCTCGAGACTGCCTCACGCGAAAGGGACTCTTACGCTAAGCACCTGAAAGAGGCAAAGACGAACAAACCAAGCGAGGAAGATATGAAGGTCCAGGAGGAAGCCCTACGAAAGGCCGAGCGAGACAGGACTGCAGCCATGGAGGAACTTAAGAAATTAGAGTTAGAAAAGACTTCACTAGACGAGGATCTTGTACTCCTTGAAGAAGAGTCGCGGCAGCTGGACAAGGAGGAAGAGAAGTTCTGGAGAGAACGAAACGATTTTGCTACCAGAATGGCCGATTTTCAGGCTGAAAGGGACAGCATCAACGCCAAGTACAGCAATGATTCACAACTCCTGGAGAAGTTGCAACGATCCAATGTGTATAACGATACCTTTTGTATCAGCCATGACGGGAGCTTTGCCACGATCAATGGTCTTCGACTCGGGCGCTTATCGAACAAACCTGTGGATTGGCCTGAGATCAACGCGGCTTGGGGGCATGCTTTGCTATTACTGGTGACAGTCGCGGACAAATTGGCATACAGGTTTGATGGCTATGACCCACAGCCCATGGGCAGCACGTCCAGGATTATCCGATACGAAGTTCCGAGCCCTTCATCGAGCAGACTTGGCAGTCGTGCTGCTAGTGTACCCCCTAAGAAGCATGTTCTCGAGTTGTACAGCTCCGGGGACATGCCCCTTGGGCTTACCTTTATGCATCGACGTTTTGACAATGCCATGGTGGGCTTCCTAGAGCTTGTGCGACAGCTGGGCGCGTTTGTGCATAGGCAAACTGACGCTACTGGCACGCCGCTTAGTTTGCCGTACAAGATCGATGGTGACAAAATAGGGGACGTGAGCATCAAACTCGGCATCGCTCAAGATGATGGTTGGACTAAGGCGTGCAAGCTGACGTTGACATGCTGTAAGTTTCTGCTTGCTCACGCCAGTAATGTGACGTCCAACGCACGAAACGGGGGCAGTTAAAGGGGGGTAAAACAAAAAGAAGAAGTTTCTTTCCTGGTGATATACTTGCGGTGCGCAGTCTAATTGTTCTAGTCGATGAATTGTTACGGAGTTTAGGCATGCGGGTGGCGTTTTGACATGACAATGTAGGAGTGGGAGCCTCCTCGCCATGTCGTATAGAAGGATCTGGCATCATGAATAGCAATGAGATGGAATTTGTTTCAATCATGATTTGTTCTCGGACTTTACAGGCATTCTTTGCTACTTGAATGGCCGGCTTTCGTTGCAGTGCAGACTCCCTTCGCCGCGCTCCTGTAAGATGGTCGACTCTGAATCACTGACATGGCACTGCCAGCAACCGTCACAAATACGCACGTAAAAATCGAGAGGAGGATTTAAGCAGGAAAATATTTCTGCATCGAAAGGAATCTTTCTTTCTTTCTTCATGCATCCTCGGCTTGATCTATTTTGAGCGTATCTACCATCTTCATCTTCATCCCTCCACACCCCTCTTTCACTACCTTACCACCGCACTCATCATGGTGAACTGCGCCAACTGCGGCAAGGACGCATCCTTGAGATGTAACGGATGTATGAACGCTCCCGAGTATCACGATGGAGATTCTGCAGGTGTCTTCTACTGCGGCCATGAGTGCCAAACGGCTGACTGGGCCAAGCACAAGAAGAGCTGTAACAACTTGAAGCGTCGCAAGTCATTGCTCCGAGCAGCCAAACTTCTCAAGGCGACACTCTTGTCCTACAACGAGGTTCTTTTCCACTGGGACCTGACAGAGATCGAGCCTCGCAACGACGCTCTAATTCTCAAGCATGACAACAGGCGTCCAAGCTGGGAGAAGCCCGTCAATTTTCCAGATCACCTCACAACCAACATCGAGCATAAAGAAGCTGCTCTGCTAAAGCGCGAGGCCCTCCACTCACTGTCGATTCTTGGTCCAATGACTAGAAAACTGGTCAAATGTAAGGCAGCCCATGAATGAACATGAATGAACTCTTGTCATTTGGAGCAACTTGCTGACGATTATCACATAGGTCTTGTCTCCCGTCTTGAGACCGTTTATGTCCAAATCACGAACCCACCCTACCCTGCCATAATGGACCCTCCCGACGCGGCCTTCTTTGACATGATGAAGCCAGGTGTCCATATAATTGTCCTGGCGACTCTGCGAGGTTCCGACGAAAAATGGGTTATTGATTTCACAGGACGTCAGTTTGGGTTCAAAGACGTTCTATTTCCCCTTGAGAAGTACATCACTGAGACAAACTGCAACGTCGAATGGCCAGCTTCGCCTTACTTTCATAGCGAAATCTCCGACCAACAGGAAATCATGGCTTTGGATGGTATGCCGCCACCAGAACCCATGGCCGACATCCTCAGGATCACGCGGTACCGTCTACACTTTGCGGCGCTGGTCAAGGCATGCGTTGACAACACCATGATCCAAGGCTCTGATGCCGAGTTCAACATCAAGGTGGATGAATTCTCGCAAAAGGTGAAGACGCACATGTCCGTCTGCCAATCCTACTAGACGAGTTATGGGGGTACGTTATCCAGGCTACGTTAATAGACCCTCATACTGAGGTGGCCGCGGCCAAGGACCATGTACTCGGGGTGGACGCAAAGGAGACGGCGTGGGAGGCGCTCAGTAGGACAACATCCTTGACCTGGGCAAGTACATGTATAAGCAGATCACTGTCAAGTTTTATTATGTTCTAGCACGCTCTAGCAAAAGCAGAATTGCACAAGTAATATCAATCAAGTTTCATTCATTTGTATCCAATTTGTGGTCGTAAAATCGTTAGTTCTATCAAACTCCCCTTGCATCCTATCATTGCGTCCATGTACAGCCCTCAGCGTATCGAGAAGGTTAGTCGCTGGAAGCATAAGAGACTAAACCAATAGGCTACTATCCAGCCTAGAATCAAACTTGGAAAACAAAGATAATAGACAATAAACAAAGCGATCATTCACTATCCTCATCAGAATCAACGACTGCGTCCTCAAAACCCTCAATAGGGGCGGCGTGCTTGATGTAGTCACGGAAACCGCGACTCATTTTGACAACAGCTCGAAGGTGTTTCACACAGATCGTGATGTTCTCGGTGCTTTCTTCCTCTGCATCGTTCTCAGCTAGGGCAAGTGCAGTTTGCATGGCATTGCGAATCTCTCGGCCATTCCACTTGAGGCTGCGAACATCATCACTATTCCAGACATAGTCACGAGCTGCGTTGGAAACATGCACCAAGCCATTGGAGTCTCGGCTCAAACGGTCAAAGTTATGACTCCAAATGCGCTCCCGATCCTCGTGGCCAAGATTCTTGTAGTGCAAGGCGACATGAATACGGCTCAGGAAAGCACTGTCAAATGACTGAACGCGGTTGGTAGTGAGGAAGAGAACTCCGCGGTAATATTCGAGAGCGCGAAGAAACACAGATACTAAACCATTCCTCTTGATGTCACTGGAGCGGCGACGTTCGAGATAGATATCGGCTTCATCGAGAAGAACAAGAGCGCCATAACGTTGGCCCAGCTCGAGGAAATAGCTGAGGTTGTTCTCAATGTGGTAAGAATCAACACTTAAATCACCACTCGTGAGGGAAATAAGAGGTCGGTTGGTCAGCTCGGCGATGCACTCAGCAGTGCAAGTCTTTCCAACGCCGGGGGCACCGTGAAGGAGAAAGATCCTACCCTCACCCTTGTTCTTAACAAAGTCGTTACCCCAAGGTGCCACCCTTCCCTCGCCCAGGTCAGTTGCAAACTTTCCGATAAGAGCCTTTACGGTCATCTTGACTTCGTCATCAAGAACAAGATACTTGAAGGCCTCTTTGTCAGTCTTGACAGGCCTTAGATTGGCGATGTTTAAGTGACCCCAGCGTCGATCGCCAAGGATGAATCCCGGCATGGTCTTGCTACAGACGAGGTAGAATAGATCGCTTTCAGGTGGCGAGTCTCGGGTAGGGTCAAGGTCCTCGAAACCGGTATAAGGGCCATCCGGGTCTTCACTCGAGCGATCATCCATACAGGCATCGCATCCACAGCGTGGGAGGTTTCTGGGTAGGTAATCTTTGGGCGGGAAGACTGCACTGTTTTGCCGCACAGGGCTTCTGTATCGACCTCGACGGATATCGTCTGGGCCGTCGTAATAGAAGCTGTCAAAGCCAGAAGCGTCGCAGATGACACGGCCACTCATAAATCCAGTTGGTCCACGGGACTGTCGGTTGGTCGTGCCAGAGTTGACAAGAAGACCCTCATAGTCCATGTACGTCGGGCGCTTCAGTAATTCCCAATACAATTTTCCAAGAGCGATGTTCTTCTCTTTCATTGCAACTCCACCTTGCGCTTCGAGGTCTTCAGGCCAAAAGTCAATGGGAATAACAGAAAGGCCCCCGATCTCTTGCTCACCAAGCCAAGGAGAAAGATAGAAAGTGTGCATATATCGGTTTACTTTTGTACCATTGGTCTCAAGCATCCAACAATTGACCTTGTATGAGTCTCGTGCGCTGTTGTTAACATTTTTGCCAATGTTGACGCTACTGACAACGTACGGCGCCCAAATATCATGGCGTTTTGCATAAAAGACTTCGCCAGGTTTAAGGAGGATCCAGAAAAGGTCAAAAGTGGCCCTAGGAGTTTCAAGCTCATGGCGTTCCTCCTCGCGACGGATTTCTTCACCGAGGTTTTCATCGAGGAAGTTGAGAAGAACATCAATGTGCTTGGCAGTGGTGGCAGCATACTCGAGGCTGTGAATTGACGGTTGGTTATCTTTGTAATGTGCAAGCTCTCGTCGATGGTGATAGAGAACCTGGTAAGGGGCATCGACCTCAATTATCTTACCCTCAAGACTGAACTTGGGATAATAGGCCACAACAGCCTTGAGAGCATTGATGAGATGAGCTGAGTGTATGTTCATAAAGGGTTGGGAGATGCGAGGAGCATAAGTCTCAGGCTCTCGATCTACATCAATCGGACCATCGTCAAGACGACTGCCATATCCTTCGAAAACATCCGTGATAGGTCTGTCTTCTTGGTTGCGCAGAGGACGAGGGGGCCGGTTGTAGGGTCTATTGTTTCTGGCGGGATAGACCTCTGTAATGATTTCCAAAACAGGGCGTTCCTTTTCACTGGGGTTTTCGCCATCCACTTCGCCTTCTTCATGGTTGCGAGAGAATGGGGGCACATTCTTGAAAGCTCGAGCGCTTTGTCGACCTGCTACTAGGTTAGAGACCGTTTCGTTTCTATATGAAGGCGTAACTTGCGCTTTATAATCTGGTCACGCGAATCAAAATACTCAACGGCGTGAAGGACGTCCGGGACCTTGCCGTTGACCTTGAGTGTCTCTTGTTTTGGGTAAAGACTTTCAGGGTTGTCCCAGGGAGACCTGGTTGCGGGAGGATAATACGCAGGGAATGGCCCCATCAAGGGTGGAGGCATAGATCTGGAATTCGACCTGGCCCTAGAATGGATGTCATCGAAGCTGACGATGGAGATGTTGTCTTCACCGACAACATCGACTTCATATGGGCGGGAAGTGTCCATGATGGGGAAGAAGAAAGAATAAAGGCAAATTTTATAGAAAAGAATTGAGATGACAGGTAAATAGATGAATAGAAGTTGTTAATAAAGGAGATGGAGAAGAAGATATCAGGAAACAAGAAGATGCAGCGAAGGTCGTGCCTTCTTTATAGACTTGAGTGTAAGCTGTGTCACTGGGATTGGTCCTATCATGGCCAGCTCGCTGCAGGACCGTCCAATGAGGCAAGTAGCTCTATTTCCAGGCAGCAGTAGGCATCTTCATCATGTTTGCCTTACAAAAGCCTCACATACCTAACAGTGCCTCATGTAGCACTTAGTGACACTCATTGACCTATCATCATAGCAGTTGTGAGTAATAAAGACGACTTTATATGCAGGTCTGCTGCTAAGCCTCTTGAGGAGGGGTTGTTAGCTGACAGCCCCTCAGAAATGAACCAAGTAAATAAAAAATGAAGTTATTCGGCTCTTTATTACCATGTATTTTATTCGCTTGGTCTCAACCTCATTCTGTATTTCACGTTATCTATCTAGGTAGTACCAGGTAGGTAGTGGGTAAGTTAGCTTCCTAAGTCTCAAGATATAGAAATAAATACCTACCTAGTCTAAGAACTAACTATAGCCTAAGGAACGTAAAGTAACCTACTGATTTCATCTCTTGTGTTTCTACTGGCCGATATTTATAATACCATTTCTCAAGTAAACATGTTCTCTCGAGAAAACAGTCTTAACTTCCTTGACTATTTCTGAAGCATAACCAGTGTATAAATCACACACATAAGAGACAGAACAATTTCGCTTTCAGAGATTCTTCAGGTAAGAGAATTGCCGACTTTACCTAAAGACAATTTCCCTTTGGCATATTTAAACTGTCCCCAAAACGCCCTGTGGTAAGCCTAGAGCTAACCCACCAATCATGTCATATGACTCTCCGTAAAGATGCGGACGACTTCCACCAGGTCTAAGTCTTAAGGTACAAAAATAAGTAGTCTAAAACTAGGTACAGTCTAAGGATTATAAATTGACTTATTAACTTCGTCTTATATTCCCAGCAGCCAACGTTTCTAACACCCTGAGAATTACTTCTAAAATCCTGCTTTTACTTAAGCGTGCTTGTGATTTGATTTGGCCAGACTGCAAAATAGTGCCTCTTTGCTAACATAACTGTAAGGTTCTTGTATCTCCGGGTCGTAGAAACGTAGGCTCGATTGTTTATCACAATGGAATCATCGTTCACCGTTGGGGATTTTTTCTAATGGCGCGAGACTTGTACAATACTGTCTTGGTTAGTTCGTACCGTGGCATCTGGAGAAGAATAAGAGACAAAATTAGTAGGTCGGTAGCGTGATATGATCGATATTTGCAAAGTTATCTAGTGATGGCAGAAGTGGCTTCTCGCAATATTCATTCATCACAACTTATTGCAAGACAGTTCACTTGATTCAGCTGTGGCTGATATCAGTTTGGGTAAGTAGCCGTGGTACTTTTCTTTCTAGAAACCGAAGGAGACATGATATGCAAGACACAGTGGCAAGATGATATACTTTATAGTTTAAATTGACCAACATCCATCCAATCCACCCCAAAGTTACTAAATCATAATATCAAGGCTGCCAAAACTCCTTCCCGGTTCAACTTGATCTATATCCTATTCTATAGACAAGATATTCAAAGTCGGACGCACAAAGCTTAGCAGCATCCCTCGTCGCAGGCGCAGAGGCCACAGCAAATCTCGCATCCAGCTTCTTCACCACCTCGCATGGACATGTCGGGCTGAGGCTCAGCAGTCTTTATACATCGTGTTAGTCTCTGGAGTCTTTGAGAGATAGCGTAGTCTACACTTACGGGCTGCTGCGTGACAATATCTCCGTTGTCAGAGGTCATAGGGGCTTGCTGGGTGGGTTCCATGGCAGCGGGCATCTTGAATGATTGGGAAGATCGAACGTTGATCGAGGGGAAAAGAGGGTGAATAAGAGTAGTTTGATTTGAAGTAGAGTTGAGTAGTGTAGTGTAGTGCAGTGTATAGTACAGGATATGACTCCCGTAGCTGAGAAAGCTGTCTTAAGTACCTCGAGACAACCCCAGAGGCCTCTCTCGAACATCAAAACTCAGCCACTCCTTAACAACATCACCAGTTCTGTCCAGACCACATGGATCCAAGCTTGATTGGCTTCAGCGTAAGACTTTCTACCTATGATTCACTTCTAGCTGTGCTTTGACGAAGTCCATTGGGACTCCTTTTCCCCATCGATGAGTGACGTACGCCCAAGATGCCGAGTAGCCGTACTGGCCTTGCCATCATTTGCGGCTGTTCCCGTAGATGGTGAAAGAAAAAGGTTCGGTCCAGGGTCCAGGTATGCTGAGTTGTAAAGAGAACGGCAAACCTAGGCCGAGTATGGCGTTTGACTGCGCTTCTATTCGCCAATTGCTGTATCTAAGGCTGGTCAGCAAGTAATGCGAGCTGGCGACCGGCACGCTGTCTGCCGAAAGGCGATGTGCCGAACTTCCGGGACGCCCGCATTCTCGGCTCTGTGGCTTATGCAACCCTGTAAAGCTTGAATGAGATTGCAGATGTACATACAACGACAAGCATAAGAAACAAAAACACGAAAACACGGTAAACGGAAGCGAAAAGTGTAAAGTTTGAACGAGGCGAAAGGATAAGAATAGTAGCATTCCATCTATCTACATAGAGAATAGTAGAAATGTAAAGGGTGAAACGAATAACCAAAACCACAAGCTTAGATAGAGGTTTCAGAGAGCCCTTTTTTAAGTTCAATCTTGGAACAGCTAGTAATGTAGAAGCAGATTGGACGCCGCGAGCTGCAGCCTGCAACACATCAATTGTCAGATTAAAAAGCGTTCCGTATAAGTAACCAACCCACAAGCGTAGGCAGTATTTCATAGAGTTTGATCAAGTCATCTCGGGTTAGTAAGCTCGAAGCATTTTGGATATAGCATATCAGTCACTTTCACAGTGAACAGACAGGCAACTCAAGCGGAGCATAATATGGGCAACACATCGATTTCTTTCGACTCTTGTCTCCCGATAACTCAGCCATCACCATGTCATCTCTAGACCTGGGTGCCTTTTTTGTCTTTTTTGTCTTTTTTTTTTTTTTTTTTTTTTTTTAAATATCTTCGTTTTAATATTTCGCGAGCTTCGCCGCCTTGAAGCGACTAACGCGCTCCCGTCCACCATCTTGCTCTTCCAGAGGCTGGATAGGAGACTCATCTTCTTTGAGGAACCCACCTTCCCGCTGGATGAACTTCTTTCGCAGCTTGTGATGCTCATCGGCAACTTCTTGCAATATCAGCTCGTCGTCGAATTCATCAGGTGGCTGAGCAGCCCTCGTTGGTTCACGCTCAACTAATGTGTCAGCGAGTGTTGTGCCATCGGGGCCAGTGGGAGCAGTGGGGCGATCTTGATCGATGAAAGTGGCAGGGACGTCAAGAGGGCCAGGTGGAACAGTGTCTCTGGCCTTTTTGAATCGCGATGGTTTGCGCGTCGACTTGGTGTTTGTGGTGTCGGGGGCCCTGGAAGTAGAACGCTCGATAATGTCGCTCAATGGTTCCACTATGGGTTCCATTTCCTTGACAGGAGCTTCTCTCAGCGGGAGAGATGTAGGCTCACTCTCCTGTGCAATGTCCAGGCTTGAGGCAAAGCGCACGCCCTTTTTACCGTTATTTGGCTCTGGTTGCTTTTCTTTGATATTTGATTTGATAGGCGCAGGTTTTGAGGCTGAGGCTGAGGGTTGCGATGCTGGTGTTGTCGTTGAAGGCGTTGGCTTCACAACGATGCGACCAATGCCTTCTTCCTTGTTCTCATCCTCTTCATCTGAACTCGTCTCGGCGTCCCTGTCCTCTGGTCGTTCAGTGAAACGCGACTTGATGCCCAGCTTCTGTTCCAGCTCAAGCATTCTTTGACGATAGTCCTCTGTAACAACACGACCAGTATATCGGCCATACTTATCTTCTTGGTCATCTTCATCGTCCTCAAAACCTTCGTCGCTATATTCTTCGTACTCATATCCATCACTATCTCCTTCTTCGAGTTGGAGCTCGGCAACAACAGCGCCAACTTCACCAGAGTATTCGAGCATCTGTCGCCGTAGTTCCGCATCCTCCTCATCCTCGTCCTCGGGGATATATGCTTGCTTATTGGTGATCTTCTCCTGCTCTTTGGCATGGTTCATGATCTCTTCAACACGCTTAGCATTACGCGAGACTTGGGGCTTGGGGCCGTCTTGCATTTTGGTATCCTCAGCAGACGAAACACCTTTGCTTGCAGAAGGCGCTAGTATTGTCGTTGGAACATCCGCTGACTGAGGTAGACTCTGCTTCGTGGGTAATTTAGGCACTACAGGCGCAAGCTCTTTCTTTGATACGGACTCCTCTTCTTTGGAGCTCTCTGCGGGTGCGCTGGAGTCTTCATTCTCAAGATCCTTCACGCCGGCCTTTTCAAGGGCCTGCTGAATCTGAGGTAATGCGCTATCAGGCTGGTTCAACTTGTACGAAATAACGTTGTCGTCATCGTCAAGCTCCTCGATAATCTCCGTAATCGGTAGGCCGTCGTCTTGGGTGAAATCTGGTTGAAGTTCGAGGAGTTTGTCCTCGGCAACGCTGATTTGCTTCTGCAAATTTTCGACGTTTTTGGTGACATAGTCGATGCGCCGGTCAAGAATATTCAAGATCTGTTGGCTAGATCGGTGTGTTCTCTCGCCAAAGATCTCATCAAGCTCACGATCCTTGAGGAGCTCGCCCTCAAAACCGGCATGGATGGTCTTTAATTCATTCTCCCCGCCCTCACAAACAGCCAGAACCTCTTCCTTGAGCATCTCATATTCAGCATCCCAAGTTTGCCAGTGCTTCAAAGCACCTTGAAGCTTGCTTATATCATCCTCGAGCTTCGTTTGTTGCTTTTCAATATCCGAAACTTCCGACATATTTGCTTGCTAATCTGGTTCAGCTCTTGCGATGCTGCGAAACAAAGATGAGGAAGGGAAAGAAAGTTTGTGAGGCGCTGAAGTCATGATGAATGATCCGGGCGGTCCACTAACGAAAAAAAAGTTAGGAGCTGGCTCTTGAACAGTCACGGACAAACTTCGGCTAACAGACAAGCTAGAGCTGTCAACACAAGCCCCCACTTTAAATATCAAGGCAGGAAGGATCATGATTAGCGTCATCAGAGATGCTTCCTCAATACTTCACGGGATGCAAGCCAATTGACAAGCAGTTTTCACGTGGTTAGTCTAGTCTATAACAGATTATCAAGAAAACATACGTATGGGGGGAATGTTGTAAGAATATTGGGTATATTGAAGCAAAAGTACAGCAATCAGACAAACAAATTGTTTGTCCACTAATCTCGTTGTAAACCTGTTATTGCTAAACAATAAATGAATTGGTTATACAGTAGGAACAACACATAGCAACTGCCTGCCTATCTTGATATCCCCGCAGTTTCAGATCTCTTATAAATTCCAACGAGTCTCATTCTATCACTTTTCTCTCTCTTCTTCCTCAACTCACTTCTTGCAATCTGGTACATCCACTTACACGAGCTTCTGTCTACATAACATACTATTTACTACAGCCATGGCAAATCCCACCAAAACTCTCGAAGCGAAATGTTATTGTGGCTCAGTTCACTTCACGGTGGATGTGCCAGTTTCTGAGCTTCCTCTTCTCACTCACCTCTGTCACTGTAGCCTGTGCAGATACTCCTCGGGAGCACCATGCGTCTTTCACGCCCCGCTTCCAGAGGGCGTGAAGCCCAAGTTCGTGGAACCATCTACTCGGAATAACATGACAAGCTATGCCCTTGGCGCCAAAGCCGGGCCTTGGGATTTCTGCTCAACATGCGGCTGTCACATCGCCTCGACCGGGCCACCTGAGAATGAGTACTGGACGGTTTCCACATCCATCTTCATAGATAGTGCAGACTATTTTGATACGAGCAAGCACATTTTCAGCGAGTCCACCAAGGACGGGGGCATCGCCGAGATGTTGACACATATGAAAGGAAAAGACTTCATTGATTGGAATCCTCCGCAGGATAGTCCCGAGGCCAAGATTGTTGAATCGCAACCGGAAGTTGGAGAAAACGGCGAGGAGCGTCTTCGGGTCGAGTGCCAATGCAAGGGAGTATCATTTACCATCCCTCGCCCGAGTCAGGATATCAAAAAAGACAAATACTACTCCCAGTTCGTTTCTCACAGAGACAACAAAAAGTGGTTGGCCACTTTCGACGCATGCGATGACTGCCGGTTAAGCAACGGAACTCACGTGGTTGGGTGGATGTTCATCCCTCTGACAGTCTGTGAACCCCGTATCAAAGATGATCTTCTCATCGGCACAGCCAAGACATTCAAATCATCAGACAACGTTGTACGATCGTTCTGCGGTACTTGCGGTGCCACAATCTTCTTTTCTCATAGCCATCGAAGGCCATCGGATGACCATCATGTCGTTGATTTGGCCACAGGCATCATCAGAGCGCCTGAAGGCGTGATGGCAGAGAATTGGCTCACTTGGCGGGCACGAATAGCCTGGGCTGACAGTGGAAAGAGATTTAACAACGCCTTTATCGAAACATTCCAAGAGGGTCTAAACAAGTGGGTGTTGAAGAGAGAGGGTGAGATTGAGGATTATAACATCGGGTGATCGGTCCGGTTTATCGGATGCAAGCCGAGTGTTGGCAGCGGCGTTATATCAGGGATCTTGTTGGCGACACAGAAAATGTTATGAAACTCCAAATTTCTGAGTCTTGGCAACAGAAACGAAAGTCTACAACATGTTTTATTGGTCTTTTATGTGAATTAAATTGTTTTGCTTCTAGACCACCATGATTCTTATCAACGGCGTTCGTCTCCGAAAGACCGTTACTAGTAGCGGGTTATACCCCGAGCGAAGAAGGCGATGACATCGCCTCACCAGGAGAGTAAACTCTCAAGTAACCAAATCAAGCAATAATACTAAGAGTCTCAATTGAGTAAATTCAAATGCTCAAGCGTCAACGATATTAAACTTCTTGGAGCTGAACTCATTTGACTTTCACCCTACACTCAGCTACTTCATACATCGCGAGCGAATTACCCGAGCTTTCTGCGATATCTTCGGCCAAAACGACCTCACTCTTACACTTGAAGACGTTGCGAATTCGATGCGTCATGTCTCTTGGAAAACTTTCAAGCAACCCTTCAGCTTTTTAGTAGTCCAAAGAGTATCTCTATCCACCATGGCTTCGTCCGGGCGTTGCTATAATGTATGTCATGATTGCTTACACAAGACAGACCAAGTGTCTAACCTCAACATCAGGACGCAATTGATGCGCTCAATTCCCTTCAGACGCCTTTTGATATAGTTGAAGCTCGCAGGAAAGCTGGTATAAGGCCTGATGCTGTGTCAATCCAAGAGATGAAGACATATCTTCATCGTATCGGATATACTGTAAGACTAACTAAACCAAGACCCTGGATATGGATTATACTCACAATATCTCAGCCATCTGATTTGAACAAACTCAACATTGTTCATGTGGCAGGAACCAAAGGCAAAGGTAGTACTTGCGCATTTGTCGACTCCATCCTCTCTCAATATCAGCACGTAAGAGGCACACCCCGCAAAACAGGTCTCTTCATATCCCCTCACCTAATAGCTGTCCGCGAGCGCATCCGTATCAACTCGACCCCCATCTCAGAAGAGCTTTTCGCAAAATACTTCTTTGAAGTCTGGGACCGTCTAGAGGCCGCGCCAAAGGTTGACACGGATAAACTCATGCCTCCTCGACCCATCTATGCTCGCTACCTGACTTTGATGAGCTGGCATGTCTTTCTTCAAGAAGGCATCGACGTTGCTGTGTACGAGACGGGAATTGGAGGAGAATTCGATGCCACCAACGTGGTCGAGAACCCAGCAGCTTCAGGGATCAGCACGCTTGGTATCGACCATGTCTTCGCTTTGGGCGACACTGTGGCCAAGATTGCATGGCACAAAGCAGGTATCATGAAAACAGGCAGCGCGGCTTACACAATCGAGCAAGTACCAGATGCAGACGAGGTCCTTAGAAAGAGAGCCAGGGAGAAGAACGTCGATTTGAAAGTCCTTGACGTCGACCCCCGATTAAACGGCGTCAAGATTCGACCAAACGCCGTTTTTCAAAAGCGCAATGCCACACTGGCCGTTGCTCTTGCTGAAACAGCACTTGAAAAGATTGGTGTTGCTCTTCCACAGCGTTCGGAACGTCTACCTAAGGAATTTGTCGATGGTCTCGAAAAGGTTGTGTGGAGGGGTCGATGCGAGATCAAGAATGAGGACAAGGTGACATGGCACGTTGATGGTGCCCATACCTCCGATAGTTTGAAGATGTGTTCTAAATGGTTCAAAGATGAGACTTCAGGACGGTAAGCCGGCGGGAACCCAACTTTGATTACTGGCTAACATGCTTTTAGCAACGGGCCTCGTGTCATGATCTTCAACCAACAAGGCCGCTCTGAAGCCACTGAATTCCTCGAGTCCGTCTTCAAAGCAACTAAACGTGATGGTCAACCCGCCTTTGACCATGTCATCTTTTGCACAAACGTCACATATGCCGAGTCAGGTTACAAGCGTGACTTTGTCAACCACCAGTTTGACCCTGCCGAGATTGACAAGATGACAGTCCAGCAGCGCTTCGCTGAGAAATGGACGGCCCTGGATCCTAGTGCTACTGTCAAGGTCATGCCGACCATCGAGCAATCCATCGACTATGCTCGACGTATCGGCGAAGATCTTCCAGAAGGTGAGACGGTTCAGGCACTCATCACAGGCAGCCTACATCTTGTCGGCGGCGCACTGGGAATATTGGAGAAAGCTGATGCTCTATAATATATGATGTGAATCGAGACATTGCAATTAGATGGGCGTATAGAAGGAAAATATCTACAATAGACCCTCGGGCTCCAAGGCTCGTAGTATACCCCCTACAAGATGCATGCTCCCTGTTACCAAAACCTTTTGATCCGATCCTGCGACTTTTCTTGCCTCGGCAACTGTATCTTGAGTATTGTCAAACATCTTGATCTGACACCCGGCTACCCTCTGACCCATCGACTCTGCCACTCTTTTCTGCACGGTCAAGTCTCTAGCTTCGTCACTAGAAGATTCCTCATGATCGTTTCTTGTAAAGAATGCATGGCTAAAAACATTATCCCGCCCTGTAACTTCTTGAATAGTGTCGAGCAAAACCGCTAAGAGTTGCGCTGCATCCCGATCCTGTTGGTTGAACACTAGTATTGCTGATTCACTTTTGCCAATACCGGCAGCGAACCATTTTGCAACCTCTTGCATGCTGTCTTTAGTGTGCGCACCGTCAAGATGCCACCCTATATGGCCCTGTTGAATTATCTCACAGCGTCCCCTGAGACTTGCCTCTTTGAGCCCAGCAATCATTTTGTCGGGGAGGTTCAGCAAAGCTGTCGTCGGCTCGACATCCATGCCCAGATGTTGACGCACAGCAAGAACAGCGAGAGCTTGGTTGTATTTCTGAAAAACACCTGGCAGCCTTCCGACTACACCTCCCCATTGTTCAACGCTCGCGTCATCAAGCTCGATGAGTTCAGCGCCCTTCTCTGTCGCTCGTTGTTGAAGAATCTCCCTCACACTAGGCTTCTCGTCCATTCGGCGGACGAAACCACGCACGCCTGCCTTGAGAATGCCCGCCTTGTGCCATGAGATCTTCTCAACTGTGTCACCCAGCATAGCAACATGATCTATACCCAACTGCGAGATAACAGCTGCAGACACAGCCTCTGGGGGTACCACATTCGTAGCGTCATATTCGCCCCCGATGCCGCATTCGAGAACAACGCTGTCGACCTTTTCCCGCAGAAAGATATGCCAAGCAAGAAGCGTCATGAAACGGAAGAAGAAGGGTTTGGAATTAGGCCCATTTGAGTCAGTGATACTTTGACCCTCCTTCTTAGCCGCGTGGGACAATCGATCCCAAAGCTCAAAGAAGGCCTCTGCGAAAAGGGCTTGAGAGACTTGCTCGCCCTGGATAGCGATGCGTTCGCGGGGACTCACGAGATGCGGGCTCGTATATGTGCCGACGGTCTCGTATTTTCGCAGCATACCTGTTGCAAATGCACTCACGGAACCTTTGCCCTTTGTGCCTGCTATATGGATATGCCTAAGGCGAGCGAGATCTTTTGGTTCATATCCAGCGCGCCGAAGCCATTCGCGCATCTCAGGAAGAGCCAGCGCATTCAGGTCTTTACCTGGCTCGAGTGCGGCATTTTGCGAGGTGGGTTTATCGAATAAATTAGTAACTTGGCGGTTCGAATAGAGCGTAGACAGCAGGTTGAGAGCTTCATTATAGTCTCGAGATGCGGTGCTAATACTCTTTCTTGTAGCCATCATATGCAATGTCGAATAACCTTTGACAGAGGTACAGCGATGGCTTAGCTTGCCAATAGAGAGGACATTATGAGAAAGCATCGATTCAAAACAATAGGTTGAGCTTGAACAGAAGCTCAATTGAATTTTTCGTTAGGTGATGAGGAGCAATAGAGTTCGAATCTAGGTAATCCATCAAATCATTGCAAACTGTTGCAGAACGCCAGCTTTTTACCTTGAAAAATCCGCAAATCTGCTGATGCACGAAAATGTAATTTGAAAAACATTAGGAATAAAAAAAGAGACTAGTTGTGAGACGGTATTACTTTTACTCTTAAATTTAATAGGTTTTGGTCCCAGGTATCTCTGAAAAACAGCAGCTGACATCTGATGCAAATCGTACAGTATTGATCAGCAGACAGCGATCAAGTATGGGATTTAATGATAATCTTGTCAACAATGAATAAGCAAAATATGGTAACCACACCCTTATCGTCTATTGCTATCTAATACACGGCCGTCCGGCTCCTCTAGACACGACGACACCGGGATCCAATTATACACAACAAATGAGACATCCCTTTTTTATTTAATCCACACGAAGACTTTGAAGACGTGCCTCTGTGGCAATCACCTATGAAGCATGTTAGTAAAGTGAAGCTGTAGAAAATAACGATTTCAACTTACGTCAAGAGCTTGCTGAACCTCCAACACCTTGCGAACCTCACCTAGCCAATCCTTACTCAAGGTCTTGGCCCATCCATCTAGACCATTAATTTCTCGTGCCGCAGAATCCAAATCACCCTCTTCCAAATATGTTTGGGTTCGGGTAAGAATGCTCTCGACGTCGTTACCGTCAGCAAGTCCCTGCTTCTTGAACATGACGTGGCTGAGGACCCAGCTGGATGCGTGGCTGGCAACACCGGCCTCATCGGGTAGCAGCGAAGCCTTTCGGACCTCGTTAGCGACACGACGGAAACGGTCAATCAGCTGGGAAGAGGTAGAGATGCCGCGCTGGTAGGCCGCAGGGTTAACTGAGGCGATAGCGGCGTTGACAACGGGATCATCGGAAGCGATCTCACGGAGGGCAACCAGTTCACGGATAAAGGGACGGGGGTGCTGGTCATCCTCAAGGCTGGCTCGGACAGCCTCGACAGCGACGTGTAGCTGCTGAGTCTTGAGGTTGGTGTCGAGAACTTCGTTCCAGCCGGTAGTGAGCTTCTCAAGCTCTCCAACAGCAGAAGACAAGGCGCTCAGCTTGCCTAGACGGCTCTCACGCTCCTGCTCAACCTGCTTCTCGATATCCTTGGTGAATTCCTTCTTGAGAGCCAAGGCCTGTTGAGCGAGCTGGTTTTGAAGCTTCTCTTCGTTGACCTTCTTCTCACGCTCCAGGAGAACGTTAACTCGGCCCTCGTAGTTATCTCGGACCTTCTTCATCTCGTCCTCGAAGTCTTGTCGCCATTGGTTCTCCTGGCTAATCATGGTGTTCTCAACGCGGTCAATCAGATCAGTGGCGGCCTTGTCGAACTCCTCGATCTTTTCCCTTACTTGCAGAGCAGCCTTCCTCTCGAACTCGCCCTTCATACCCTTAAGCTTGCCTCCCACCTTGGCGATTTCACTCTTCGCCTTGTCGACAGAGGTGCCATACTTGCCGTGAGCACCGTCAGCGTTGATGACCAGAATGAGGTCGTTTACCATGTGGACCAGGTCCTGAATAACAGGCTCCTTAGCATCCTCAAGTGATAGCAGGTCAATGGGCTTCAGAGGAGGCATCTTGGAGGGCTCGTTAACTTCGGGAGCCTTGAAACCTGTGTTGGATTTGGGGGCGGGAGCAGGTTCCTCCTTCGCAACAGTCTTGGCCTCCACAACAGGAGCCTTGGGCTTGGGCTTGGGCTTGACTGTCTCCTTGACCTTCTTGGCTGCGGATGCAACAGGACCAGCACTCGAGTGACGCTCGGCCTCAGCAACTCTCCATGAAGCACCGCTCTGAGCGGGAACTCGGACAGCATCCTCGGTAGCTTGAGTCTTGGATCGGCCGGTGGCGTTGGGGAACCGCTTCTTGTAATCCATCTCCTCGAGGTAAAGGACGGCCTGCTCGGCAAATGGGACATATTCAGTAAAAAAGTCGTGGAAGTTGTCGCTAATACGAGAGTACCAGACACCTCCGGCGAAGCCAACAGCACCAAGGACAATAAGGGTAAAGACAAAGTTCTTCAGTCTTCGGAAGAAGCCCTTCTTCTTGGGTGCGGGAGGGGGAGGGGGTGGGGGTGTTCTGGGAACCTCTCCAACAACAGCCTTGGTCTCGCCGACATCGTCGATAGTGGTCTCGTGGATTCTCTCGGATGTGATAGTCTGGGAAGTTGGCAATACTGGTTGCTTAAGAGGATCGAGCTCGGGCTTCTTGTCGACAGCATAAAATCGCTAAACAAGAGTAGATGCGGTTAGCTAATTGCTATATATACACACTACCAAGACGAGGTGTGACGTTGCTAGGAAAGCTTACCTGGTTAGCAAGAGAGGCACTCCGCGTAGCCGCAATGGGCCATTGGCGGGCAGCAGCGGCCACAACGGGCCTACCACCAAAAGCCCTCACAGACTGAAGCGAAGTTCGCAACATTGAGGGATTGCAATGGCGAACAGGGCGCAGTTCGCGATGCAGTTGTATATCGGTTTGATGGAGTTGAGAGCTGGTTCAAAAACGCTCAGGGTAAAAGTTCGGTAAAAGCCAGCTCCCGGTTCCGCATGGAGCTAGAATGTTAGCACAGCGGCAGGAACCGGGTGACGCAACTGGCATATCAACTACTATCTGGAATTTTAACATTATGATGAGATAAAAAACCAATAGATAAAACTAAAATTGTTTCAGTAATAAAACTTATTTAGATTTTACCTAGGTACCTGCCATTTTTGGTTTACTTCTAGAATCATTCTCCTCTTCTCAACTTCGGGAAAACAGAAGCAATTTCATCCTGCCAAAGAGACATTAGGTTGTCAGAACTCAACATCCATCCCATCACAGCTTGCCAAAAAGAAGAAAAATCAGAATCCTGAGAAAAGACAATCATTGCGATAATAACAAACTTAAAAGACGTGTTCAGGATCCACTAGCAAATAGTTTCCAGCTGACATTCTAGAATATACATGACTCTGACTATCAATTGATATCTTCATTATCTATCAGTAGTTCCCTGTTTAACCAGGTTTTGTTTGTATTCGTATATTATACTCCACCTCTTCTCAGCCAATCCTCAAGGTATCAGAAAAATTGGCTGCTGGAAAAATAAGGGACGAAATTAGTAGGACACTTTATGCTCCTCAGGCCATAGTTCTTCGACTATTTATTTTTATACCTCAAGACTTGGGTTATTTTTTCTGCTAGGTACCTATCTACCTATCTACCTATCTAGAGAACCATGTCACCATGATCAACTCACCATAGCATTATCACTTTAAGCCATCTAGATCTGATCAGATTTCTTACATCACATCAACATTGCAGCGACACAGTGACGTAAATCATCTAATAACAGCCATCTATTAAGAAGCTGTGAAGGAAAGGAAATGCTGCAGAGCGCCTCGTACATGTCCCCGTGTCGATTCATCTCATGAGCCACTCTATATCCTCTGGCATGCTCAAGTGCCGAGCTCCAGCAACTTGAAGCATACAGACCACCCAAACTACCAAGCAACAAAATTCAAGTTCCGTATTAAAAAGTATGGACTGAACTGATCCCTCCAAAACCAAAGACTCCAATAAATTATATGACGCGCCCCAGCTCATTCATTCACCCCAGAGTTCGTGCAGGACAGCTTGCCCCGCATGGACTCAAGCTGAGGGTTAGGTGATACGTGCGTAGGCGTGATGAAAGGTTGTGTCTAAAAATCAATGCTTCAAACTCGGGGCTAATCTAGCAACTGCAAGGGCCGCTGACGTTGGTGTTGGAGTTCTCAGGAGCCAGACTGACTCCTGGTCGTTGACCAGGACGAGCGTGTCGTGGACCGGCCTGGTCCAGAGGAAGCTTCTTGGCGATGGCTGTGAAAAGAGTCTGAACGTTCTCAGCAGTCTTGGCTGAAGTCTCAAAGAAAAGAAGGCCAGCTTCACGAGCGTAGGCCTCGGCGTCGGCAGTGGAGATAGCTCGTTTGTCAGGCTGCTCGGTGACCAAATCCAACTTGTTTCCTGCAAGAGCAATAACGATGTTCTCGTTCGCTTGGCGCTGTAGCTCCTTGACCCAAGCCTTTGCCTTGTCTAGCGATGCCTGCGAGAAGGTTAACATTCGGTCTATGAAGATCACTGTTTTCAGATGAGCGCACCGATTGGGTGATATCATATACAACGACGGCGCAGTTCGCATTTCGGTAGTACATGGGAGCCAAGGACTTGTAGCGTTCTTGACCAGCGGTATCCCAGATTTCGAACTTGACCGTGGTGTTCTCATCGAGGGAGATGGTTTGAGTCAGGAAAGCAGCACCGATAGTGGACTCGCGATACGAATCGAATTGGTCCTGCAAGGCATTGGTGAGTTACTGTTTTGCACAAAGACGTTGGCCTGGGTAACCCCTACCTTGACAAAACGCAAGACTATTGAACTCTAGATTCATGTATCAGCAAATGACTACAACAAAACGCTCGTTATGATTATACCTTTCCGACGGCAGACTCGCCTATGACAAAACGTTAGCAAACATGTCATGAAACGGGGACGGGGTTGACAAGAATATGGCTGCGACGTAACATACCCAGAAGAACCAGCTTGAACTGCGCGAAACGGGTGTTGGTGCCGCGGGCGCCAGCGGGAGGTTGTCGGGAGGCCATGTTGACAGACGGGGATGTGATTTCGAGATGGAGAGATATGGAGAGTGTCTACCGAAAGTGGTAGTAGTAGTGATAGTGGCGGTATGACCTGGGCGTTGGGATCGAACGTGTCCTGGACAATAGCGTGGAGAGACGGACACTCTGGCTGAAAATCGTATCGGAATTATTTGCGACGATAACAAATCGAGGTGCAAGATAGGACCGGCGGGCGATGATGCGGATAGGTATGAAAGACAAGAGTCGAGGCTGAAGGTGAGAGGCGAGTCTTAGGACGGGGCTTCGCTTCTTTGATTAAGACGAGACGGGATGGGATGGGAGGTCACTAAGTGATTGCCTGGTTCCTTGGTCGTGACTGGCTTAAACGGCACGAGGCACACGTCAGGCAGGGCCCTTTTTTTGGTGGAAACCCACTGTGCCACTGTAGTCGGCGGGAGGACGGGGTCCTGGAGAGGTGCGTTTCACTGGAGACTTGCGCAATCTTGTGTAGGTAGAGGTACCTACAGCGCTGCAGGATACACACCTAAGCTCAAGTACCCATACTTGGCACGAGTCTAAATCCCACATGTGACGTGCATAGGTTTCTCGAAGCCACAGTGGCCCCTCTACCTCTAGGTACCATCCATGGTTCCGTCATTTCGATTTCCTTATGTGGCTGTGCTGTAGCTTCGCTGGCCTCATCAAGTTATTCGCTAACCAAACTATCTCATCTCAACCCATCCCTCACGTCGAATCCCTTTTTTTCTTAGTTCATTGTCTTTCTTTGCCTTCAAGGGCAGACAAGTCGCCAAGTTGGCCACTACCAAGTCCCAGGCTTTACTATAACCCTTTGCTTTTTTATTCTCTTTTCTAATCTTCCACAAACAACCATCAGCTATCATATAGCTTCGTCTTCACACAATGGCGCACCTCAACACCCCAAAGCTGCCTTATCGCGATATCAACGTCAAGATCGCCAACGATTCTTATACCTTTACTTCTCCATCTTCGCCTGATGCGCCCGCTCTTGTTATCGATCGTCCTACTGGCGATGTTCGCCTAACTGAAGGCAGTGCCGCATCTGCCAAGAGAACAACTCGCGTTTCCAGTATCGCTGGTATTCTGGGAATTATCCAGCTTCGCCTTGGTTCGTTTTTGCTGCGCTATACCCTTGGCTAACCCCTCGGGTGCTGGCTCATGCTCTTTGACTGACTATGTAAAGACAAGTATGTCATCTTTATCACAAAGGCTCAGCCCGTTGGCCGCCTCAAAGGCCACATGGTTTACAAGGTCGCTGCCACCGAGATTATGCCCATGCGTGAGCGCTTGATCCACGACCCTGATGAAGACGTCTTTATTCAGCTTCTCAAGAACTTCCTTGCTTCCGGGCCCATGTACTTTTCTTACTCAATCGACCTGACCAACTCTTTCCAACGCCAAGCCCAAGCCGACACTTCCAAGCCCTTGTGGATGCAAACCGACGACCGGTTTTTCTTTAACAAATATCTTCAGAGCGACCTAATCGACTTCCGCACCCGAGGTGCCCGATCGCAACCTGGCGCGCAGCCTGGTGTCGACCCCTATATCCTACCATGCATCTTTGGCATGCTTGAGATTAAGCCTACCACGTTCAAGGGTAACCCCCTGACCATGGTTCTGATCACCCGTCGATCGCGCCACCGTGGAGGTACTAGATACTTTACTCGTGGTGTGGATGATGAAGGACATGTCGCCAACTACAATGAGACTGAACAGATCATCATCCTCAATGACAGCAACACTGGCCTTGGTGGGTATGCAGGTAGCTCGGATATGCAGAGCGGCAAATTTGGCGCTGGCGCCAGCCAGGAAATGCAGATCTTCTCCTATGTTCAGACCCGAGGCAGTGTTCCTACCTTCTGGGCTGAGATCAACAGCCTGCGATATGTCCCCAAGCTTGAGATACGGGGTATTGACACGGCTCTCACTGCCGCACAGAAGCACTTCGATGAGCAGATCCGCCTGTATGGTGACAACTACCTGATCAACTTGGTTAATCAGAAGGGCCGAGAGGCTCGGGTCAAAGACTCGTACGAGAAGATGGTGGAGAAGCTTGTTTCTACACCCAGGGAACGACAAGAAGCAGACCTGCTCACAGCCGAGAAGTTCACCACCATCCAGCCCGAGACCAAGCGTCAAGAATTTGACCGCCTACACTACGTATACTTTGACTACCACAGTGAGACCAAGGGCATGAAGATGCACAAGGCTTATGCCCTGATTGAGAAGTTGGCCGAGGCTCTGGAGAAACAGGGCTATTTCCGCGCCGTTGACACTCCGTCTAGTGTTGATGGCAAGCTCGATGCCCGCAGTTACCAGACCAGTGTCATGCGTACCAACTGTATGGACTGTCTAGACCGAACCAACGTTGTGCAGAGCATGTTCGCTCGACACAAACTTGACCGCATCTTTGAGGATGTCGGTTTTATGCCCCGTGGTTCTTCGTTCCGCGACGAGGATGCTGCTTTCGAGGATATGTTCCGTAACCTCTGGGCTGACAATGCCGATGTTGTCTCTAACTCCTACTCTGGCACTGGCGCCATGAAGACAGATGTCACCCGTACAGGAAACAGAACAAAGGTCGGAGCTCTCCAAGATGCTCGAATTGGTGTCACACGTTACTTCCGTAACAATTTCTTCGACGGCCCTCGTCAGGATTCTTTTGATCTCTTCCTTGGAACTTACAGACCAGGCTCGGCCAACATCGGTACTACTCTGGTCTTCACTGACCGTCGTCCGATCTTGATCCAGTCTATTCCTTACATTCTCGCCTTCAGTGTCTTTATTGTCCTTACTGGCCTGTTCACTCGTCGTGCACCTGATGCGAGCACCTTGCCCCTCCGCGTCTTCCTTTTCTTCTGGATGGCCATCGCTGCCTGGTCTTTCTACTTTATCTGGAACCACGGCATGCTTTACGTAAGTCATTTGCCATGTAACCTTCCAAAATCAATACTAACATGTACAGGTTAACTGGCCCCGCCTCAACCCCAGGCCATTTGCCGTCGAGGGCTACAACGAGCACTTCGCCAAGGCACGTAAGGACTCTGTTATTGGAACATATGTGGCGAAGCATGAGAGAGGCCTCAGCACGGCTAGATACCTGAACGCTGAAGAAGGCAAGAAGAGGATCGAATAGACTAAAAACTAGGCGTGGGACTTTTATTGTAATGCGGATGCTTAGTATTCTGGTGTGGCAGTATAGCTTTGAGCTTGTTTTTCTTTTGCTCGGAGGCTGTAGGAAATTGTCTGTTGCTTTTAAATCGGACCGGGGGACGGACGGAAACAAGGATTTTAATTCATCTTACTCAATCAACACGTTTGCATATATTGACTTTGGTGGAGCTGGCCTCCCAGGTTCGCACAACTTGCGTCCGAATGTCACAATATTTTCTTATCTACTATGTGGCCATAACATATAATACAGATGTTTTTACGCGCGGCATTTTGATTTGATTTGATTTATCAATTAGGTGTATATGTTGATGAACACATTGTGTCATGGGAAAGTCAATGTGAGCATTGTTCCTTAAATATTAAAACTAGGATACAAATATGTGACAGAAGGAATCCAACAAAAGAAATAAAAAAGTATCGCTCAAACTATGCCATATGCTCTAGGTTAGATGCTGCTACCGTAACACGAGGCGCCGCGCCATGCTGCTTCCCCATAGATGTAAGAAAGGGGTATCAAAACTGGATAACGGTAGGTATCCTTGAACAAAAACAAGTGAGAAAATGCGTAATGCTAATAGCGAACATGGTAACAATAAGCAAAGAGCGAAAATGGAATAATGAGTCTTGGATATCCTCAGGCCCCTGAAAAAAACTCCTTTGATTCCCAGTGTCCCACAACTCCTATCTTATTAAAGGGTCTTGTAGCTCACAGCCATAGGAGCCATTTGAAACCTCGCCAAACGCCTTGCCCAATGCCTAGGAAGAGTCTGAATATGGTAACGACGAACCAGACATACCACATGAAGCCAACGAGCGTCCATTCGACGAATGACCACATACCACGGCGGAGCCATCTGAATCGTCTGCGTCTGTTGCGCATCATCTTGTCAGTCAGGTCAGTGACATGCTTGACCTTGAGAAGTTGGCCCAAAGCCAAGTCTTTGCCAGTCTCATCAGCTTGGTCTGATGCCTCGCGTGTCATGCCTGACAGCTCATCTGCGATTCGCGAGCGAACACACCAAATGCGCTCTTCAAGCCTTGGTCGTGTTTGTCCGGTGAACTTGTCCGCTGACGTCTGCCATTGTTCCATTGATTGCTGGATAGCTGCGCCAAGGGTATCACTGGCCAGCCGGAAATGATCGGAGCAGGGAATCACATCATTAGATGGTAGCGACTTTTTCGGGGTTAACCTTGCGATATCAGCCCATGGTACACCTACCATGGTTGATTGCGATGAATTGCCTACCCCTTGTAGACTATCGTTGGCAAAGGGGTTGTTCAACTCATGTGAGCGACGAGATATTTCCATGGCTTTGATACCAGACGTCAGAATAAGCGTGCGCAACCGGGCGATTTCACGCTTTGAAAGTCGACTTTCCTGAGGCATAGGTTGATTCGCGATAGACCACTTCCGGGCTCTGAAATTATCAGGCGAATCAAGGCGAATCATTGGCATCACCTCATCCGACTCCTTTTCTATACCTCGAGTGCCATCTTTGGCGCTCTCCTGGCATGACTCTGCTTCTGACATCGCAGGTTCAACGGCAGATACCCTCTCAGCCTCCTGGGCTTTGGCAGGGCTAGAAGTGTTGGAGAAATCAAGCGGGAGAGGTTTGGTTATATTGACACGAGACAGTGAAGACTGGTTCTTCTTGACATCAGTCGTCGACTGACCACGTGTATCCGCCATGGGTTGGAATTGTGGCATTGTGTCCAAGAAATGCTTGGCACTATGCTGTGGTTCCGGCTTATTGCGCTTCGAGTTTGTTCGGGACAGATTAAGAGAAATTCTCGATCGGCCTTTGGGCTGGTCATTATCAGATTCGTCGGATGATAGTATGTCGCTCGGGGCTTCCATAGGCGTGTCCTTCTTCCATAGGATGTCGCCAATTTTCGAAACACCCCCTCGAATCACTGTATCGATACGAGGGCCCTTGAACATGCCTCGCAGACCAACTTCGTCGCCTCTTGGCTTGACACTGCTCGAGCTGCGTTGATGTTTGTGGCCCTCAAAGGTTGGTCGAGAATTAGAAGGGTGCCGTTCGAGCGGCTTTGCTTCCATTACAGGAAGAGGCTCTGGTGATGGTGGTCTTTTGATTTCCTCCTCTACGTCTACGACTTGCTCTTCAGGTTCGTCGCGGATCTTCTCCTTAAAGATCTGCTTGACCTTTGTGAATGGATTTCTGGAAGGAGAAGAAGACCGAGAAGAAGGAGCCGAAAGATTCAAGCCAGTCGGTGGCGCTGATAGACTGTAACGTGGGGCGAGTTCAGGCGACATAGGTTGAGGAGAGTCGATACCTTCTTTATGAATCCTTCCATGATGTGAGCCTCCTCCGTTATGTCTTCCGAGCTTTGGCAACGACGGGACCTCCAAGGACACTCTACTCTGTGCAGGTCGAGATTCTGGGTCTTTATGATCTGCCGTGTTCAACTCTCTACCAGTAGAAAGTTTTGTTTGTGAGTTGCGTTCAGGGGAAGTCAGGCTCTCAACTTCGTTATACTCGGCCTCGGTTTCTGGAACGTACGAGAGCCTCTGCTGCTGTCTCATATCTCGAGCAACCATTTCCAGCATTTGCTTCTCTAACAATTCGGTCTCACGGCTAGAAATTGTCCCTCGTCGAGCCCTTCCTTCACTCGGCGTCTCATCCTCGCTAGCAGAGTCATCCGAAGACGAACCCCTTCTTCTGAAACGGCGATGATGTATGGAACCGCTGTGTCGGTGGAAGGATCCCATCTCCTGAAATTTCTGTTTCGCCCGGTCTCTATGACCTGGTTCCGATATATCTGTGTCGGTTTTTGTGAGTTTGTGATCATAAATATCTGCGTTCCCGTTTGTCTCTTCCATGGTTTTGGTTATGAAGGGTGAACCACCAGTTATGGGGTCCTCTGACTGTATTGATATCGGCCTACTCATGGCTTCCTCCGCCTGAGGGTATATCTTGTTCAGATTTCTATCCTCAATGAGTTGCTTGTGGTGATCTTGTTCCAACCAATAGGCATCCGCAATCAAATCGCAGGCCTCGAAGAACCAGTCAACTCTCGGACGTCGGACTCGAAGGGCAGCCTTTGCAGCAGCATCCGTAGTCATCTGCGGGTCAATCTCTTCAGCTGTTGGGAACGGTGGTAGTACTGAGCCGTCGCTGGAGGGAAGCTCTCTGGCTCTATCTGATGCTTCTTCAACCCAATCTTTGA
Organism: Fusarium poae; assembly: GCF_019609905.1. NCBI lineage: Eukaryota > Fungi > Ascomycota > Sordariomycetes > Hypocreales > Nectriaceae > Fusarium > Fusarium poae. Next base: position 2,168,393 of record NC_058399.1, read on the forward strand.
CAGATTCAACATCGGAAAACCCTTGCTTCTCGCCATCGATAACCATTCGTTCCCGGGCTCTGACTTTCCGGTTGCGGATATATTGTAAGGGGTTGTATTCTCGACCAAGGGGGATCATGAGCTCTCTGTTTCCAAAATTACGCATCTTCTCCTCTGTGGGTGAACCAGGTGGGCTTGAAGCTGAGGTTCTGTCGTAACCGGTTTTGAGTGGAGGAAGAACTTGTAGCAAGCGTCTGTACTGTGCCATTAGTTCCAAATGCTCCCTGGCCTTCTGCGCTCTCGCCAAGGTTGAAGTTGAAAAGTGATAACGGTAAGATGCATCAGGGGCATGTTCGAAAGGTTGGGGGCGTAAAGGGCTGCTTGACCTCACGCCCGGCAATCGTGGTGTGAGGGACTGGTTCGGAATTGGTGAGCCTCCCCTGGCAGCCTTTCTTTGTTGTTGAAGATGGGCCCTGAGGTTACTGCCGGCCTGAGAGTCCTGTACAGGACCCAAACGAGGAGGGTTGCCGCGACTGATGTTACGCCGCGACGCAATACGTCGTGACTCATTCAAGTTCAACGCCATGTTGACAATTTGGGTTGAGTCCACGTCAAGTGCAGTGCCTGGATGCGACGTGTGTGCCCGTCGGCCGCGCTTCTGGCCGTCACTCCTTTTCGATATATGGAGGTCCTCCTGAGATGTATCTGGCGACACGACACGGGCTCGAGGACCACTGGCGGAGCTAATACCGAGGCCAAAGTCCCGTTGTCCATTGGATGAGTGTGACTCCTGAACATCCTTCCCTTTATGTCTTGATTTACTTCGGTGTCCGCGCCGTTGGTTACCAGAATCGTCATCCGCAACTATGGGGTCCTGAAGCAAGAAGGCACCGCTCGTTTGTGTCTTATTGGGTCGCTTTGAACGGGCTCGTTTCGGTCGGCCAGCCTGAAGGCCGCTGGTAGCAGCTGCAGCACCACGAGATTTATGATCAAAACGTGGGAGAGACTCGTCATCGGAAAAAGCGAGGGGCCGTTCAGGAGGAACATGAAGGAGACCGTTGATGCTGTGGTCTCCCCTTTCTGCGACATCGTAGCTGAACCTCGTCGGAGGCTCGGGGGTTACTGGTCCATCCCGTCTACCATATGCACTCAGCGAGGAGGCAGCACGGTGGTCGGCCATTGCGCGTTGGTTATTGCATATAAAAGCTCGACTTTTACGCTCGCGCTCAGGATGGAAGCGGGGGGTTGTCGTCAGAGTTGATGAATCGAGCAGTGCAGCATTGTTTTTCTGATTCCAAGGGTCCTTGCCGATCAAAATCGCAAGATCCTGGTCAGAACGTGTTGTCCTTGGTGACGATAGCTTTCGGGGGGCTAATTAAGCGTGGACGGTGACTATGGTAGAGTAGGTTGACTGAGATCGGAGTGGATGCCCGGAGAGGGAATCCGCCTCAAGAGCTCATGGCTCTCTCTGGAAGTCTGTACACAAAGACACGTCGCAACGATATGCGTTGGTTAAACAAGAGTTTTTTTGGTTATACTTTTTTAGATGTTGCATGCGGATCGTTGAAGAGGATTGGATAACACAGGCATCCTTGGACATTAGAGATTGGATAAATGCCCGCCCACTTGAGGCCGCTTGTAGGGGTCCGGGTCCTTTGAACGTCACGGGAATGGTGGATTGCACACTACAAGACCACTGACCTACAGGGCGCTTTGGCTGGCTTGGCTGGGTCAGTTTTGCGCCTTTCCCACCTATCCTGGACACAAGCGTGGCGGGGAGTGACGTACGCGTGTCTCGAAATGGCAGCTCATCATCCATTCAACTACAAGCATTATGGGGAAACATACACCTTATTCCGAGTACCGATTTGTCTCAGGTCCAAAGTGCCGATGCTGATAATCACATGAAAAAAGCCATCTTATCACAGAAGCCAACTTTAGCCATGCTGCTCTAAGTCAGCACCCGGGAACTACTAAACACAGATCATGGCGGGGAGTTTCAGGGGCAGCCCGATCCCAGAAATAGACCTAGAGATCATACGCTTGGAATTTGACTCAACTGATAGAAGTTTGGGGCAGGTCAATCAAAGCCATGTTCAGTAGTCAGGTTTTGGCTTAAACATTTCTTACAGTGGTTGTTTTGTCTAATTATACAGATGCTATCCAAAATCCAAGATGGGTAAAGTCACCAAGACCGACCCTGATAGCTTACATGGAATACTGTACATGTCGCAAGAGAAAGAGGGGTATACACCATCAAGAACCACCTTCTTCTTCTTCTTCCTCCTGTCGTCTCTTTTCTCTCAAACCGAGGCTGGCAATGCACCAACAACCTCCTCGCATCTGCCACACAGCGCGTCTTCGGCAGGCGCTACATATCGCCAGCATCGAGAGCACTTTTCCTGCTTCGGTGGAAGCACGTGCACCTTGAACTTAGCATCTTGAATCTCGAACTCCTTCTGGTAGGCCCATTCAGGCTGATCGGGGATGGGCTGGTTCAGTTGTACTGAAGACACCACAAAGATGTCCTGCAGTTCTTCCACGTAGCGTCCAAGAACAGCTGCCGCTTTGCCATCCTCGATCTCAAGGATGACCGAGCTCTGAAGAGAACTGCCAAGCACCTTGGCTGTCCGTGCCTCTTCTAGCGTGGCCTTGACAGCACTGTGGACTTCGGTGATGATGGCCTGGTCCTTGCGCACCACATCTTGAGGAAGCGTCAAGCGCAGAGGGTCAATAAGAGGCGCATCATATAGCTGGCGGGCTGGATTCTCTAGGGATCTAATTGTCGTTAGTACAAACGAATATGACCAAACATCAATTAGTAACTTACGAATCTTCGGCCATCCATGTTGGTCGATGCGACCACGCCTCTTCGACAAGCATGGGGGTGATCGGCGCCAACATGCGAAGGAAACCGATGAGAATGGGCTCAAGAACACCACCTCCATCACCGCAGTACAGTCGGTCCTTCAGACCCTCCAAGTAGAATGCCGACAGGTCGGCTGCGACCCAGCGGTTAATCATACTAACTGCTCTATAAAACTCAAAGTCGTTGTATGATCCCATTACCTGTGACATGGTATCAGAGAGTTGGACAAGCGCAATCTGGTCCAACTTTGTCAACGGGCTCTGGCGGGCTTCTTGATTCAGGGACCCGAGAAGCATCTTGATAATGGTTCGGTACTTAATCAACGAGGTCTGGACAGGCTGAAGAATGGTTTGTCCGATGAGCACATCCGTTGTAAAATCAGCACTTGCCGCCCACAAGCGAACAGCATCTGGACCGAGACCATTAGATTGTTGTCCGCCTTTGCCCTTTGTCTTGACAGGTCCCAGAAGACTACCGTCCATGATCTGGCTGGGGACGATCATGTTGCCCAGCGACTTTGACATTTTCTTGCCTTGTCCATCAAGGGTGAAGCCATGAGTGACCAGAGTCTTGAAGGGGGCTGAGATCTTATCGGTAGTCTCCTTTGACTTTTGCGTTGCGACATAAGTCAACAAGCTGGACTGGAACCAACCACGATGCTGGTCGGATCCTTCAAGATAAACGTCGGCGGGACCCTTGGTCTCTGTCCAAGAGCTGCCACTGTCGAACCAAACATCCATGGTATCAGTACCTCGACGATACTTACCCTGCAAGTTGGAAGGAATCCAAGCAGGGTCATCTGGGCTATCGGAGAACCATGCAGAAGAGGTACGCTCTTGCATAACAGAGATAATATGCTCGATAGTCTCTACTGTCATTACAGCGTTACCGCTCTCGTCATACAGGGCTGGAATGGGTACACCCCATGAGCGTTGGCGCGAGATGCACCACTCGCTACGGCCTTTGATGAAGCTTTCAAGACGAACTCGACCACCTTCCGGTACAAAACGGACGTCTTTCAAGGCCGCAAGAGCATCTTGCTTGATGCTACCAACATCAGCAAACCATTGTGCTGTAGCCCGAGTCACAACAGGCCGCTTCGTTCGCCAGTCATAAGGATATTTGTGGCGCAACTTGTGAGTTCCAAGCACATCATCATTTATGAGATCCAAGACAGCTTGGCTTCCGCCATCCAAGATAGAAGGTGCGGATGTGAGCTTCTCGGGGTCATCAGGATATGCCTCCTTGGTGAAGTGACCGCCATCGTCGATAGGAGCGAAAGCCTCAATGCCGAGTTTAGAGCAAGCTTCGTAGTCGTCTTGTCCATGTCCAGGAGCAACGTGAACGAGACCAGTACCAGAATCGGCAGTGACGAAATCGGCCTCGATTATTGACTGAGATGGGGCAGATTTGCCTCGCAGTCGGTTCTGGTATTCCAAACCCTTCAAGCTTGAGCCTGGGATGGATTCAACTGTGACTTGGAAATTTGGAAGCATTTCCCTCATAGCCTCCACACGGTCAGAGGCAACAAGATATCCATCCGAGCCGACTTGAATTACGGAATAATAGACGTCGTTGTGGATCGCAATGGCGCGGTTGGCTGGGAGAGTCCAAGGTGTCGTCGTCCAGATAGCTGCGTATAGTTTCCCGCTGAAGTTGGCCAGCTCAGGTATTGAGGATAAGTCGGAGACAATTGGGAATCTGATATATGCGGCCTTGGAAATATGATCGTCCCGGTATTCCAACTCTGCCTCTGCGAGCGCTGTCCGAGATGAAGCTGACCAATAGACCGGCTTATGCTTTCGGTAAATCAGACCTCTACGCACCAGGTTCTGGAAGACACGCAGTTGACTGATTTCAAAATCTCGGTCCATTGTAGTCCATCTCTTTTCCCAATCCGACATGACAGCAAGTGCTTGGAATCCCTTCATCTGATCCTTGACTGTCTTGGAGGCCAACCGCCGCGCTGTGTCCCGGATTTGAACAGGCGTCAAACCTTTCGTTGTGCTGGATCCTAATGCTTTCATTTCAATTGGAAGGCCATGGCAGTCCCAGCCTGGTCGGTATGTAACCCTTTGACCTTGCTGCACCTTAACACGCACAGTCATATCTTTAAGCACCTTATTCAAGGCGTGGCCAACATGAAGGTTGCCATTGGCATACGGGGGACCATCATGGAGTGTGAATGATTTCTCCTCGGGGCGATTCTCCCCTTGCCATACGTAGAGATCATCGGTACATTGTCGAAGATATTGTGGTGCGAGCTTGGGGTTCGGTCGAGCACTGCGAAATCGAATATATTAGTTCCCCATGTTCGAACTTTGGAGGCTCTATTGAAGGGAAACGTACGGAAAACTCGACCGCGGCAGCCTTAGGGTCGACTTCCAAGATTTGAGCATGATCGCTCGAGGATCATGTCGTACTTGATAGGCTGATTTCGAGAGTCGAGGTCGGTACGGCTGAGCAATTGAGATTTTTGACACTTGCTCGAAGCGTCCTGTCAATTGACGATCTGCCCGCTCGGACCCGCTGCAAGGCTGAGAGCTCTAGTCGTCACAGCACTCCGTTCCAGTGGAAGCTTGTATTTTAGCGTGTTCGCGACGCGATTTATAGCGGACGACTGCCTATTACATCACCAAATCCGAGTCTATCTCGTCCAATAACTTACCTACCCCGAGGCCACGTTCATTCACGATTCATTTGATGATTCCTTAACAACCATCAAATACAGGATGGCTCCAGTCCGCCGATATCTCAGAATATCCAAATATTCAGTCCTCGAGTGCCGAATATATCTCGATAATCCATCTCTGGCTCAATCATGGCTTCTTAACCCTCGCGATCCAATATTGGCAAAGGTTATTGAGAGTATCCGACCTCTAGTCCTGCCCAAACTACGTGAAGAGAGAGAGAGGATTAGGAAGAAGAGCAAGAAGAAGAGTATCAAGGATGTCATTGTCACTGGTATTTTCTCTCCTACTTCATGCTATATGTCTCCACCAATAGCTAATCTCACTCAGATGAGTTTGAGGTCTCCATATTCTTAACAGAAACAAACACCAGGCACTCTCTTCTCTACAAGACCAAGCACTTCAGAGACAAGTTGCCACCGAAACTCGAGTCTAATTCATCCAGGCTCATTGGTGAAACGGACAGCGTCCCTGTGGATGTTGACGATGAATATCGTGCACCAGTTCTACAAGAGGAAGATGAGGAAGACGTGAGATTGTCCGATATTCCCGTTGCCGAAACAACTACACGGCGGAGCAAGCGCCAACGAGGAACGTTGGAACAGGGCCAAGATGACAACGAAGTTTCTGAAGACGATGAAACAGCCTCGGCCATCGAAATCAGCTCAGACACGGAGGCGCCCCCGCACAAACGACCTCGGGCCCGGGAGAACGACGGTCTCGACGCAAGCGATGACAAGAAGAAACTTGCCATGGATGTGTCATATGAGGGGTTTGCAATCTACGGTCAGGTGCTGTGCCTCGTGGTCAAGAAAAAAGCGAGCGCTGCAGCCAGCAGCAGCAGCAGTAGCAGTGGTGGGGGTGCAAAAGGTCGACCAGAAGGTCAAGCCATGATGGAAAATTGGATATCATCGACCCAAATGCCGGTTGGGGGGGACATGCCATAATCGCGCTCAATCACAAATGGCCTCGGGTATCAAGGACTCTGCGCATGCAAGCAAACTGTCTCAGAAGCATATCAACATACATGACGTCCTAGAATGGCGTGACTATGCATGCAATCACAATGGCAGGTCCACGCACGAGAGCTGACCCAAATACTGGGGTCGACGGACGGGAACTGCGGATACGTCCGTTGGATCCCTGAAGGGTGTTCGGGCTGGCTGTGGGCGCCAGGAGTAGACGGACTCCCGTTGCGAAATGGGATGCACGACAATGGTTGAAAACAAATCACAACGGTCAAGATTAGTTCAATTCGGCGGATTTCGATCGACCCTTTGGTGTCATCGGGTAATGGAACAACAAATCGCAATGGTTTCCTTGACGAGGATACGATTATTGCTGCGGCCGACCCTGACCAGGCGGCTCAGGCATCACCGTCAACCATCGGCCTTGATAGCTCTTGGCACCCGTTAAAGCATGGGTCGAGGACAACTCGGCACGACGAGAACGATCTCAAGTCGAGCAATATCAAGCCAAGCCCCTGCCGCAAGCTCCATTGTGATGCTAGGCTAGGTGCCATTATCCTACATGGGTGCAGTCGTAAATTGGACCACAGTAGCGCGAGTGTGTAATATCAGGGTTTGGCTAAGTGCATGTCTCAGTGATATGACAAAAGGATAGCCAAAAGCCTGATTGTCCGGAGGAGTTACTCCAATTTTTGTGTATATGCCGCAATTGTTTTCGATTTGTGTTTGCGCATCACCAGGCATATCCTAGCCTTGTAGACGGCGGCATGATGGGTCTCGAGTGCAATTGAGGCTTTTTTTTTATTGTATCCTAGTCTTGCTGCTTCTTCGCAACTCGAGCAGTTGGTTTGCTAAGCGAGGGTTCCGTTATGGAGGCTGAAGCGGGTGTTGAAAGACCTTGCGATGATCCCTAATCCAGCATCTCCATATTGAACGGACACGGATACTTCGGCGGCCAATTCATTTGCCGGCAAAGACATTGTAACCCTACAGTCGATCACATATCAACATTCGAGTCAAGTTTTATTATGAAAGTAGTTCACGTAACGTTAAAGACATGCTGAACCCTGAAGGGGGTCCCTCATTAATTGTGCATGTCTTGGACCCTACGGTGAGGCTGGCTAGGAAATTAATCGTGGTCAATACCCAATAATCATGCCAGCCGCAGTCTGAAAACAGCAGGCTAGTAAGCTTATGTATGTCAATACCTTGCTTAACCTGAGACTCGACACATTACTAGGTAATTATACAGAGGGTGGGAAATGTCGACACGGGAGAGTCTGGTCCGTCGGTGTGTTGTACTTCTAAGCAACGGATTCGATAATGTATCCCGTACTATCCACGGGATACAGTACCTACTCAGCTGATAGCGAACGGCACATATACACATTACATACACCATGACGAGAGCATGTAGATCATGAAACTATAAGAGAAGGAGCTGAACTGACCAAGAGATGATTTGTGACAGAATCGTCCAAGGCTGAGCTGATATAACATCAGTTTTGGTGTTGTACAGAGTGTCGCGGATACGGATACGTTTGTTGCCTTGCGCGTCGTGATGGCTTGGCCATATCATTCATCTATGTTGGTTGGTTTCGTTCTGTATCAAAACCCGGCGAATCTCGGGTCCGAAGTTGATGACAAGGCACGGGAGGTTCGGAGTTTGTGGTCACAAGATGCCAAAATGACATTCATTGTCCCTGGTGCCTTGTGCCTGTCTGTCTGTACCTTGTGCCTGAGATGGAGGGGGGGTTGTTTCATGAGGCTGGGCTGCCGCTGGCAACAAAGTTGCGGTATGAACCGGCACCAACAGCATAATCTTTCCCGTTGTCTTTTGTATGTCTCAGAGATATGACTGTATTGAAACATCCCGAAGCCTAGTTGGTGTATGGCTGTCTCAGTCAAAAAGACAGAACAAATATTGGTGTGTGGATGGATGGATGGATGACAGGCACTAACTATGGATCGAGTAACCCCGCAACAGTGAATGACAAACGTCAGGGATCATGGAAAGCTTCGTGGAGTTTGATCTTGACAAAAGAAAGGATAGTGAGGGGAAATGCTAGCCTACGTCTCCATTCGATGAAACTTGTAAACTCGGTGAGCCAGGTGCGTGTAGTCTACCTAGGTACAAGTTGTGTTTGTACCTCTTGTATCCAGGTAGAGAGTGTGAGACCGCTGCCTGCCTTGTGGTTTAATGACATGGATATTACACTTGTTTGTTAATTCCTTGCATCTAGTATCCTTGCATGCATGCATACAGATATGATGATGTTTGTTCTTGTAGACACGCCTCCTCCTCTTCCTCCTTTGTTCCCTTACCCTGTTCTACTCTGCTCTGCCTTGCATATGACTCTTTTGACACTGCCACCGGTATAACGGCACACGCACGATGTGAGATATACGCAATTCTTGGATCAACATCAGCATCAGCTGTATGTAAGACTCTCCGGGTTTATCAACTTACATACATGGCCTACGTGGGCATCTTCTTACCGTATCGGCCCCCCTCTTTTTTGCTGACCTATTACCTCTCGGCCGGGACTCACGTTGACTGTCGTGGCATCATACAGATGTGCTTACAGACATGCTCATGCGTCCAAGTGCTGCAGTCCGTTATCATGGTATCGCATACATCGCTTCCCTTTCCCCATAGGGAGGATCTGCTGCTGCCATACCAGGGCCTTGGGTACACTTGAACATGCCGAAACAAGGTCTCTTTCGATATCTGGGGTTTTGTGCGTCTCAGGCTTCATTGATCCCATGGCAGTGGCAGCTATCACACCAACTATGTTGCTGTGCCACTGACTAGTTTCTGGTATATGGCTTGGTGCATTGCAGTGTAGTATGTAGAGTTGATCAGGCAGACAGACACGGTTGCTGTGTCACGACTGTCTGCTTATGCCTTGTTTTGTTTTACCTTATCATGATGACTCGATAATAAAGCTCAGGGCTAGGTTGAGGTTGAGGTTGAGATTGAAGGTTCCCCTCACCCGTTCGGACCCTCACGATATAGCTCATTACTTGATTTGGCATAACAAGTTATGTTGAACGATGACCTTGCCTGCCGGCCATTCGTTGCCATCGTCAATTGAGTTCAGAGCCAATGATAGTGATGCAAACTTATTAAGGCCGCCGTTGCAGACTTTGCCGTTGGGTTCCAAGATATTTCCACAGTTCGCTGCAGCACGCTGTTTAGCGTCCAGAAGGATTCGCCAGCTCAGCATATCTAGGAGATAATTAGAGGGAGGTGCATGAACTTGAACGGGCTGTTGCTTGCGAATGACATCTCGTGACTCCCTCTTGCAGGCTCTAGTTGGACCTAAAAGGATCAACCTAATCTAAGATCCCCTTCCTTGGCCGTTATTAGTGGCCGCTCATTAGCTTTTGACCACCTCATCTACCAACCACATCAACGACGCGTCTCGCATTAATCTACATTCTCGCATATGCATACATACATACATATAAGTAAGCTACAGGGAAATAGTTGACCGCCTATTCCCAAACCCTCAAATCACCACACATAGTTTAGCCGAACCGTGGAGAATGACGCTGACTTGACCTTGACCGAAAAGTAAATCCAAGACATTCCGAGGCTATACCTTGCACTTACAATGGATATAGTCCCCACTCGAAGTTGAGGCCAAGAATATTAATCAGTCGATTTGACTGTGATAGCAGGTACAGTAGTTCGACACTAGCTCATCACATCTGTGTTATCGTCAGTCATCATCATCTGCTCATATTCAGCAAATAGTCAAGGGTTCTACAGGCATGGACCCTCTGACCCTCTGCTCGTAAACCCTCCCCTCCTCTTACACGAGCGAGAAACCCCACGATCTGCAACGCATCGAGTTACATCCGTTTCTGTAGATGTCCTGTCATTTCTCCACAGCAACGCAAGGACGCATCTCTCTCCAATTCCCGTATCGATCACCGTGTTTCTCAAACATGTCCTTGAGCAGAATCCCATCCACTCTGGACCCTCTTGACCCTCTTACCTCTGGCCCAGAACGACAGCAGAACAGCCACCTGACAAAATGTCGCAGGAGGTCGATCAACGCATATCTAGGACCCGCAGCGGGCCGATCTGATACAAAGTCGCTAGCAACCTCCCCTGCCCTCCTGTTCGTTGTCTCTCACAGAGGTCGAAAGCTCCCTGTAATCTATCGCGATCAATCATCCTCCAAGGCGCAGGCTTCAGTCGACACGGCTCGCACAGATGCAACTGCAGGACCAACTGGCACAGCCCATCAGCTGAATGTCGATCATGATATAATCAACCAACACAGGTCTTGAGACATCATGATCTTGAACAATGTAGAAAGATACAAGCGTCAGCAATGTTTGCAACCCAACTGGGTAATTCGGAGCATGCATGCATGCAAGCTGACGTTTGAAGAAAAGTTCGCCGAGTGTCTCTAAAGCACTGGCGCTACGGCACACAATGCGTAGAGGGATGCACAAAGAACCCCAGCCGTGCTCTTTGCGGCCTGTAATTATTGCAGCCACATGTATGGTGCTTTTTACACCCTGCCATTCAGCACAACCACGACAGAAACATCTAGGCATCCGTGGTAGAATTTAGCGAGTTGTGCAAAGAGTCCCCTGTAATGCGACATATCGCCCAAAGCGATAGGGCCACAGGGGAGGCTGTTGGGTCACGCTCAACCACCAAGACTTATCTATGTGTCACCACTCGCAGAGCAGGACTACGAACCGAATCCTTAGGGCCATGGATATATCTCAATAGGCCGAGGTTTTGAAGATAGAGAAACCCCAAATAGTAGAACCAGGACTAGCCCGTGTCGGACTTGGACTCTGGAGACTGGTCGTCTGGTGCGGCTGTACAGAGTAGATACTAGGTATGCAGGCGCATGCCAAGATAAAATACCTTGATCCAGTCACCAACATGGATATAGCTGCATGTTTGACGAGCACCTCATCAGAATATGCATCTCATGGTCCTGTTCAAAAGGGACCGTGCCCCCTGTGATGATAACCCTGCGAATCATCACCACGTGCAAGGGTCTTGGGGTGTCGCTTCTGGGTAGGAATTCATAATAACCTGCAGAATAGTGGTGAGCCAAGAATACAGCAGCTAGGGCATCAAAACAGGCTGAGCACATTATTACTTGTACCTAGATCATATGCCTGTGATATGTAGCAAGTTGAAGCGCTTGTTTTAGAGTATGAGCCCACAGTGTATGGATAACCGGTTGAGTGGTTGAAGAAGTCGTTTCGCGGGAAAAACACAACACCACGTTTCATGGTGTAGGCGGAAAAACTCGCATGTCTCACAATAATAAGTCCGCTCCCACTTTTGAGGGTGTTTTGAGTGTGTGTTGCAATAGGCACCGATAATAATCGGAAATATCGGTCAACAGATAGCCTCAAACAAAGCAAAAAAGCGACAAAGGAGTCCCGTCGCTCTGGACGTGTTTGCAGTTGGGTTACATCGCTAGATCGATTGAAGGTTGCTCTCCCAGACTCCTACAAGGAAGGATACGCCACGTGAGGTTGTTTGTTCCAATCAAAAGACAAGCTCGATGATGTGCTTTGACGGTCAAGTCAGCCTACAAGCAGGCATTGTCGCTGCGGCATGTGTAGCAATTGTCACCAAAAATATCAGCGTCGGCCTCACATCATTTCCCATGACAAGGGTCCGGACATTGGCAGCTTGCAAGATGACAAGGCGTCCCCAAGTTGGCTAATCCATGGACGGCTGGCTGACTGGCTTAAGATAACAATGGCCCAGACCAGACCATATCAGGGCGTGGTGCCGTGTCCGGCAGACTAAACAACAAAGGAGGCTGCGGTAATACTCGATGGCAATATGGTGTTGCGTGGCTCGACCCAGGCAAACCTCGAGTGATGATTAATTATCATTGATCGATTGCTATGTAATGATGGTATCATGTTTCAGGGCATAGAACTCGTCGGAACTCTTCAATGCCCGATCAAACATGGGCAATCAGGTTTTGTCCAGAGAATTCCCCATCCGTGCACCTGCAATCAGAGCACAAATGTACGTGCAATACTACACAGTCGGATTCTCGGAAAGGGGGCCTCGTATGAAGCTGACGACGAGACTGAGACACACGCTCAACGTAAACAGGTAGCGTAGCGTAGGTAAGGGTACAGTATCTGTTTGTATGTCCGTCAGAATGATGGACACGAACTGGGATCGACAGGGGAGCGCCACACTGCACTGCGCCATCGTCATACACATTCTGACATCCCCTGGATTTCCACGTGGAGGGCCCGAAGGCCCCTGTTAAGCTTGTGGCTTGATGGACCCGTCCAGCCTTCCAAGCTGAAAAGACACTGTGTGTCGTCAAAGCAAGGTCCGTACCTGAGAGCCATAGAAGTCCACGGATGGCGCACCTCTATTGGCTTTGTGGCTGGCGGCTGAACTCCAAGAGCCAACCAGTGCACTCAACGATGAATGTTTCTGCTGTGCTTTGACCTTTTCCGAGGACTCTTTGTTTTTGCAATGATCTCGTCAGCATATTGTTTGCTTGTCCAGTCGCAAGCTCAACTGCTCGCTCCTTATCCGAAGCTGAATTAAGACAATGCAAACTTGTAGGGTCTCGACAGAGTTTGATTCAGCCGGTCTTGGCCAACCAAGAGTGTCACTATTGATATGTCACTGACATGGTAAATGGGACGTTTTGCGACTCAGCTGTACTGGGACAAACTCCGAAAGCCGGCCACTTGGCTTTTCTGGATAATGAATATCCCCATTTGTGTAAAATCCGAGAGATTGGTTTTGACAGGTCGGCTCCAAATAGTCATGGCACGGGCCAGTGATTGGTATAGAGTCTTTACGGCACTTGGCTTGACCTCAAAGTTAAACATCACTGACGACGTGAAAGGGGGCTGAACCACTTATTCACTACTCCGTATCTCTTCGGCGTTATTGTTGTGGTTACAGGTTTTCCAGCTGCCGATGACACGGTAGAGGCGTCAAAGAATCGAAGATGATGGTCTTGCCAAGGTTATTCTAAAGTCCGACCGCTTGGATAAGTTCAACGGTTTGTGGGAGATGTGAGAACCCAACAGAAATATACTAAGCCCGGCTTGACTTAGCTGTAATTTAACGCCAACTTTGGAGAGGCCTAAACCTCATCTGTAGCCGAGGCACGGCGTCTCCGTGATACAGGTACGCAGCATCACCATGCTTCACGGTGAATGGTCGGTAAACCCAAAACACGCTTGAGACGGGTTACGGTGATCATGGACCCTTGTTCTGATGTTGTTAATTGGTTCTGAAAGGGGGGCGGCCGCTCTCATCTCGGCAAACCTGGCAGCCTGGTTACCGCTGGTTTGGTACCAGGAGGACGGAACGGACAGCAAGTACATACGGATACGTACCTGTCTTTCAAGTCGTTCGGACTAAACTGCCGAGAATGGGTGAATAGACGGCCTTGCTGTGTCAGATGATCAATAATCAAATGTGCAGGGTAGCATCAAAGGAAGTCCTCATGATTGATCGCTGCAGGCATTCTCTTTTGACACTGCAGTGTTATTCAAAAGCAAGGACAGACAACCAGATACGAAGCTGAAACTCATTGGTTGCGATATTTTGACTGTCAATCATCAGTCACTATCGAAGGATCACTGGATCAGTAAGCGGGCAAGTCCATATTCCGCCAATAATTTGCCTCTTCAAGGCGTTTCTTTGATATGATCTTCACCTTTTCAGCGTCCGGACAAAAGGGCGGAATTGATTGCGCAAAGGCAAAGATAGCCATGGAGATCAACAATCATAAAACAACGGCGTTCCGCAATCCATCAGGCGGTCGGTCTATTGTCTCCATATTGCTTTCAGTCAAATTTGCCACCATTCCCACTTGACTGGGAATTACCTTGAAGTCGGTGAAGGTTGTAATGAAGCAAACCCAATCTCTGTCAGTAACCCGGCGGTCTGGAACGGGAGTACGGGGTGCTTCATCTCAGAAACCCCAGATTAAAAAGGAAATACGGTACGGATACCTGTTACGTGGTACTATGGTAACATCATCAATAAATAGCGCCAGATACAATAAAGCTGGAGTGCATATATGGAAAGGAGGCAAAGAAAAAGAAAAGAAAATCTTGCTGTTCAGCTTTGGTGCGACACGCCCACCCCTTGTTTCATCTTTTTTTGTGGTTTTGTAGTTTTGGATCGTCATCATTCAAAGGCATCGTCGTAAGATGGGATGAAACCCGAGTGCCATCCATAGGTACTAAGTGTCTCCAGCCTCGTCATCTCCCCTATAACTGGCTGCAATTGTACTGCCGACCGCCTATAATAATCTCAAACTTCAGCGCCTTATGCTTCTAACGGCCGTTGGAAACGGGCGTCCATATGTCTGCCGTTACCTAGTGCCGAGTTTGCCACCACCCGTAATTTTAGTCAGGGGCACAAAGTTAAAAACAGTTTTCTTAACTGTTAATTAACAGATGTTACAATTTGTCCAAAGGGGGCTTGCATTGCATATATCGTCCCGTCCCTGTCTAATAATCCCACGTTTCCAGTTATTGAGGCTGAAAAAGTGCTTCTGTGGAGAGATTATTGTTCCAAAAGATGAATAGTTCAAACTGTGATCAATGCAGGGTCCAGGGATTTAATTTCCCAACAGAAGCATGACATAGGAGAAGGCCTCACCGATATGGGGGATGCGATAGATCAGTCATCAAGACAAGATGAGATGAGACGGCACAAAGACCAAGACAAGGCTGGGCGGTCTATTGGATCTATTGAAAGGGGGCACGTGCCCAATGCAGGTTTTTTTTTTCCTTCCCTTTCAGTCAGTCTTGATTTCAAAGAATAAAAATATGCAAAATTGCAGGGGCTATGATTTGACGCCAGTTCAGAATAAAGAAATGGAGAACCACAATTGAAGACACAACCACAATTGGAGACACACCCCCAAATCTCAGCATGGACCAGCCTTGGATACAAGAGATCCATAATCAATGGTCCATTATTATTACCTGTTACTCAGACAGCATGTACCGACCGACCGACCTGACCGTTGAACAACTGTCTAATGGATACAGTTTCGGTTCTCGCCAAGAAGAAACAAGACGCCCAAGCCATAAGTTGGGCCGTGTAACAGTAGATGCCCAAGCATACTCTCACTGACGGGATGTCGTGCATGACATGATTCTGGTTTGCTGTCCTGTCCAAGTGGGAATCCTTTTTCTCGTACAAGCAATCATAGACCGCTCATACAAGAGGACCCGGTAGATGGGGACGGTGTCATGCAATGCAAGTCTAACCATCACATTACCTACAGACCGCAACATGATGCAATGCAATGCATTACCAGCGTCTAAACGGACAACACATAAAAAAAAACTGAGACAAAGGGTCTCGTTTAGCAAATGTCCGTCTTGGTATTAGCAATAGTCCGTCTCACACAAGTCGCCGCATCGGAGCTTTGGTCA
The DNA here is from genome assembly GCF_019609905.1 of Fusarium poae. Lineage (NCBI taxonomy): Eukaryota > Fungi > Ascomycota > Sordariomycetes > Hypocreales > Nectriaceae > Fusarium > Fusarium poae. Next base: position 2,184,343 of record NC_058399.1, read on the forward strand.
AAAAGAAGAGCGACCCAAACTGGCGGTAAGATAATACAACACAACATCAAGCCGAGGTTGTAAACGATTCCAGCCACTGAGAAGTCAAGCATCTCGGTAGAAAGAAAGAAACGCGCCTCGTCGAGGTGCGCTACGACCACGTTGTAACGTAGTTAGATATTCCATGCTACTCCATGGAAAATAAACCAAGTCCGAGCTTGGCTCTAGAAGAAAATCCCGTGCTTCGATTCCTTCCAGAAAGAACATTCTGCGAGATGCCCGGGCTCTTTGTCGGTGTGTTATGTTACGTAGACGGCATGTTAGCTATCGTGGTGGATTCTGTGGATGGATGGATGGTGGTCAATCCTCATTTTCGGTAATCGCGAGTATCCATGCGTCAGCCTCAGCCAGATATTGACGCCTCAGTTTTGCGTTTTGTGGACGTCTAGAATTTCTTAGAGAGCCGAACCATCATGATCCTAGTCATGGAAGCTTCGTAGAACAAATTTTCTTCCCTCCTAGTGACATGCTACAACAAGCAGTAACCCGGACCAGGCGTTCGATTAAGCTCGGAAGATTCGGGGTCTTCATAGAAGGCATCACGGACCAACACATGAATCATTACTGTAACTCTTTTCCATTATTCTGTCTTGCCTAGAATTTTTCTTCGTGATCTTCTCAATACGAAACCAGCAAAGCGGAGATGGTAGGATTGCGACATGTCGATGAAGGACCCCTATGACTTCATAACAATCCCGCCAGATGATGATCTCGACCGTGTTCGAAGTGATAGTGACCCAAGCGCTCGCTTCGGGCGCACAGTCACAACTGCGGTGAGATGAGGTTTTTTTCTTGTCTCTCTCTCGCTGTGCATGCATATAGGCGTGCACTTAACAAGATGAGCGAAGCGAAGATCTACTAAACTATGCAACATGGAGGGGTTTATTAACCCAAACAAAGAACAAAGTGGAGGTTTCATTTCATTAAGAGCATGCATGGTACTACAGAATACGAATAAGCACTGCGACGGAGGGCGGAAATAGAAATAATACGGCGACTTGCACTTCCGTACACCGTTCATTTAATGCCGACCCGCCAAGAAACGATCTGACGAGTTGGGGATTGCAACGTCGCTAGGCTTCAGAAATCTCCATCTTTCACAAGCTCGATTTTTTCATGTCGATGTTTTTTTTGACGCGTGAGTCATCCCGAACTAGACCCCGGATGCATGCACATGCTGAAAGGATAGAATTTGGGGGTTGGGTTGGGGAACGACCGTTGGCAAATGCAGGGATACTGATCCAGGACATCGTCACCTGCGAACGATCAGTATCAGACCCTAGCGCAACTGGCTGTCGTATCGTATCGTATCGCATCGCATCGCATACTACGTAGTATACCACATTACAGTGAAGGACTGTGAATTGGATGTAGGGCTGCAGCGGGCACATTTGTCCAAATCCAATATACCTAGGTAAAAAGGAACAATAACATCATATGTACTACGTGGTAAAGAGGCGGAGGCACAGCAAATCACGACGCCACACCATATCGAAAACATCGATATGCCGGATCTATGAAGCTTTACAGGAACGGCAACGCTATTGCTATTCTGGTCTTCTCCGTAAGCCCAACGGAGCCTCGTAGAGCCAGATCTGGAACGAGTCGACTGTGCCGTGTCGTATCCCGAGCTCAAGCATGCAAAATTGTGGTGCTGTCCTGATTTATCTGACCATATCCCGTTGTTTACAGTTCGACGCTTCAACTGTCAGGGAAAGAATCAGAAGCACTGGAATGAACGGGACATTTCTACCGCAGGCGGCCCGCATGTCTTGCGAATCAACCAATCAATGCAATAATTTCAAGTCAATGTTTAAAGTTTCCCACGACACTCGTCCGGTGGCTTTTTTCCCTTATATTGCTGCTAATCAATAAAGAGAAGGAAAAAAGGCCCAAAGAGCGGCTCGTTGAACGGGACTTGTTAGCAAGAAAGTTATTTTAGGGCCGCTCTACCGGGCAGAAGTAACCTGAAACGAATACGTCTGTTAATTACCTATTTACATACATACCTGCCTATTCTTTAGTGCTGTACTCCGTACCGTAGTCGGTAGTCGGCGACCACGTTCCGTGCCCTCATTAATTAATCGGGTAGTGTTGAATTGCCGGTGACCGAAACTGACCAAGAAATTACCCTACATTGACCTCGCCGCAGTCGAAATGTTGGAAACAGCTCAGCCAAGACAAACAAACACGTGTTGTCACAGGACAGGATTTGAATAAACTATTTTCTATCGTATCCGGGGCCTCTTGTAACATGAAGATCATTTAACCGTGCAGAAGTGAAGTCTCCCTTTTACTGATCACGAGACACAAACAACACTATTTGATAAAGTCTAGCAGTAATGAACTACAACACTACACTAGACTCTATCCCCCACAGTTGGAATAAGAGCTGGAAGTCTAGGCCCGTCAAACCGAAGAGCAATCCTCTTTTGGCGCCCAATCATGCAGCCGAGCCCCATATAGTCTATGCATATGCAGCTGCGTAGAGATTATCGGTCAGCGATTTTTAGTTCTCAGTTGCTGTGGACACACGATGCTTGCTTCTTTCCAGCGGTCAAGACAAATCATCAATATCCATCTAGATGGATGGGATGCCTGCATGGCACGGCTCAGCCCTAATCTACGTAGTATTGATTGTTTGTTGAGCGTAGCCGTAAGCTGACACAAATTGCTATTTCGAAATTGGACCCATTTGTGCGAACTAATGAACCACCGAGCGGTGACAGAAAAAACCAAACACATTCGCCTCCCCCTGGCTGTTCAACTCACATGTGTAAACGGAACGGGATGGGATGGGGTGGGAGGAACTGACTGTGACAGGTCCCAGGTTCAGGCTCTTGGACCACCCGAAATTGGACGTCATTCAAATCATCAGCGTCAAGAACCCTCTCCACCTGGAGAAGGAGAGAGCGGAGCCTAGGAAGGAAAAGGAAAAGCAATCTTGTGTGGACAAGGATGAGCCCTTCGACGAAAGCTTCCATGCGATGTTCCATGCCAGGATTACTGTGTATGCAGTGGGACACCAACAAATGCAAAAGAAGTCATGTTCTTGGTTCGCCTAGTTCCTCTCACTCTCCAGTTTCGCTTGTTTCACACTCTTTTGGGGGGTTTAACTGGTCTTTTGGCCGACGAGGATCAGTAGCCGTCTAAGCCGGCCAACCAAGAATTGACTGAGGTTGTCCGGAAAATTGCCTGTTTCGGTATAAATATATAGCGTTTAAACTATGTGTGTGTCTGCCATGAACAAAGAGAGCAAACGGCTCGCTGGCCGATGGAATGAATCAGTCAGTTTGAGCTGAAGCAGAATTTTTCCCACCTAGTCCAGCGGGTTGGACGGATAGTTCAAGTTAAAAGACGGTTGTTGCTTTTGGTGTGCCTCTACGGCGGAAGCCGCTAAGTTGTAAAACTGAGTTACAGCATAGTACTGTATACTATGAACTCGTGGCTTGTTAGACACATCAGAATTAGCCCCCAAACAACTAGGTAGATATGTATGCAACTGCAGAAGCAACTGCATCAAGAAGAATGGAAATGGAATCTACGGCACATATGTACAGCCTGCTTGTCTTTGTCTTGTTGTACTGCATTGGCAAGCTGCCAGGTAGTCTAGGCAGACCAGCTGATCTTGTCGAGATCCAATAAGAGGCTGAAGATGCGTGGCACCAAGTAGCAAGTCGTCATAATGGCATTGACAAAGTCCCCTGGCTGTTGCTTTTTTGGGGTCGACCGGCATTCAAAAGTCCAATTGGCGTGTCGTACAGCAAGATATGTGTTGTGCTGTGCTGTACAGACTAAAAAGTCAACTAATCGATGCACATTCGAATTCTGCAGCAGGCAGTAAGTTATCGGTGAAGAAACAGTGAGTGTGAGTCAAATTATGACCCAGCATATTGCATTGTGCTACTGTATGAAAGGGGATACTCATGTAATTACGGACTTAATAAGGGTTAACCACCGCACATACGTTTGTACCTAATTATGAGTTGCGCAATATTAATTAATTAATTAATTAACTGCTGGTGGGTGGATTCTAATGAAATGCTGTGCTGCGTTAGGTGTGCTGTGCTGGGCGCTGAGTTGTGCGACAGGGGGCAGCACTTAGTCTTGGCTTTGGTCTGGTCTGAGGTGAGAGAGAGACAGCCAAGAGACAGAAAAAAAAGGGACAGATTCTACTATCCATGTTCTGCTGTGTTATGCTATTATCATGTTTCGTCTATTTCAATTTCCCTTTTGCTCTATTTCTATTTCTATTTCTATTCTCGTATGCATTATTCACTAGATAGATAGATCTCCGCTCCTGTCACAATTGGTTCGTTTTAGTTCCAGCTCAGTATACTCAGTCAAGACGAGACGAAAGAATAGGAGGTGTATCATGTTTATCGTCTCGCATACTTTCTATTACTCTCTTACACCGCATCTCATACATAGGATGGGCAAAAATATTAATGGAGCCAATTGAATGATTGATTGATCGCTTGAAAGAATGGAGTCTCGTCTTGCTTCAGGTTGGTAGGCTCCAGTCCAGGTACCTGGGGTCAAAGTACCTTCCTTTGACTGACGTATCTACCATTTCACCCTCGTACGAGCAAAGGAAGGAAGACCTTTTCTTAGCCTGCTAGCCTGCCCTGGCTTAGCATAACCTGAGCCCCCCCCCCCCCACCCTCACCTTCACCTCCCTCCAGGTCTCCTTCAGCGTGGCATGGTGGGTGTGTGTCTTGAGAAGCGGGGCGCTCATCATCTCCAGGAGGGCTGAGGGCGTGTCCTCACTCCCCTTGTGTCCAAGACACCCCCTGTATCCAGAATTGGTGCCCTGTGTCTTGCGCCCTGGCTGGGCTGCTTCACTTCAGATTACCTACCTTTTGGCTTTGACTAGGTGAGAGAGCTGGCCTGGAGGCACAAACACCACGGAATACAAAAAGGGCAGCGACCTCCCTCTTCCCCACGACCAAAAAGATCACTCTCATCATCGACTCATCAAGAATCTATCAAGGCAATCACTCTCGCCTCTAACTCTTAGCTCTTCTCTTACAAACTCGAGCACTTACACACTCACACACTACTACTACTACTACTATTACTTGATCGATACTCTCGACTCAAACAATCACATACATACAACCGAGCTACTAGTCTTCGGTTATCTCAACTACACCTTCAACTACAACAAACAAACAACAATCAAGATGCCTGCTCAACGACCTTCGCAGCTTCCTCCTTGCCCCGGCCCTCCTCCTAGCCGCCCTCTTCCTCCTCTGCCCAAGCGAGGTTAAAGCAATCAAGAGTAAAGCAGATGGAACAACTTCGACGGCAAACCAGCTCAAACCAACATGACATAACAACAACAACATCATCGTCATCTACCATGCTTTCTTGGCTTCAGTTACACAACAGCACATAAAAAGCAACATGGTTCGCCCGGCTCTTGCTATCCAACACAACACAACGCGCCGCATATGCACATGCGAACTCCCACCTCGGACCCCTCATGCACCTAATTAATCAACATGATACTGGTTCTTGAGCTGCAAGTCAACCACACCTCGACCGGTTCAGCCGCCGGTCGAATCAACCAACCTGCTTACACCGGATTTCTGTCCAAATCAACCAACCAACCTTGTCCCTTATGGCTGGACCGACCGGACTCTTTCAACTTTACTTCTACCGCGTGCGCCTTTCGCAAACAGCGCATCACCGTTACAATACCCTCTTACAACTATCTAATAACTTTTTTTGAACCAACTTCTCTACTTCGTTCATATCAAACTATTTGGGAGGAATCACACACTTTTTTGTTCCACGGTCTTTCAGGAACTGTATCAATAGACAGGGCATTATCACGGCGTCTCAACAACATACACCGCACTCTACTGCGCGCAGTGTTTTGGACTTTTTATTGCTTTACGATGAATACGTCGGGTTGGGAACATAGAATTATCATTTGGGAAATGGGATGGCTTATTTACCACCTTCAAACCCTCAGGAGCAAATGGGAATCATGTCCACTGATCACTCAGTGTCGACGGGAATGGAACGAGATACCATGTTTTTATTACTACTACTACAATACAACACATGCAATGCAATGCAATGAACTCTACCTCAAGAAAAAATCACAATTTGATTTGATATTACTGTGACTCTGAAGATGGTTTCCCGTGTCTCTCCTTTCCTTATTTTTTGCTTGCGATATCCCTTGCCCTAGTTGACAATTAGTATTAGGTGGTTACTTTTTCACTATTGTCCTTGGCAAATAGATGGATCCTCGTTAGCAAACAAAGCCTTGTTGGGAACTGGAAGCGAAAGCGAAATGTCCCGTTCTTGATTATTGCGTTACGGTACTCAAAATTACCATGACCCCTGTTCGCAAAAATAGCGCCTCGTGATGGCTACTTTATCCTTGCTCAGTCAGATTGCTCCCTTGCATGGCACATATTATCTTTTTGTCATGGTCTTGGTCATAGGCAATAATTAATCAATTAATAATGCCGTACGGTACTCGGCTTCATTCCCTCCGTCGCCCTTTGAACCGCCTGCGCCGCCCGTTTGCAGCGTCGATCAGAACAGCTGATGCTCGCCTCAACGACAACTGAAACTCGCAGAACCCCCTTTTACAAGGGCTCTCAAGATGCAATATTGCACTACAGCCTATTGGGTATGGGATTTGATGCAGTGTTCTTGACAAGGAAATGGTAATGTCAATTGTCAATTGTCTCTGTCTGTCTATTTTGGACCGGACACGCCGTGGCTTAATGAAAACTCGTCCTATTTCCAAACCTGGGAACTGTCTCCGGAGCGAGGGACGATCGATTGACACTCGTCATCCTCTAGTTTAGTTAGAGTCAAGACTCTTTTTTCCACTACCAGTTTCACTCAAGAGGTTGATCTGATCTCCCCCCTAAAACTAGCTCAGTTGTAGTAGTAAATGCAAGGCTTGCAAGGCACTTGTCTTTGTTTCCCCCGGTCGGACGGGTTGCAATCACAAACTGGGCTGGAATAGTCTCTTTTTTGCAATTTGTTTCCTTTTCATGACCGTTCCTGAATCGGTTGGACGCCAGCCTGATCTTGCTCGCTCGCAATAGGCTTGTTGGGTCGACTCTACGTACTTAGTAGGCATCCATCCAAGTAGAAAGTTGGTTGCCAACCTGTTGGTAGTGTTTAGGATCCCAAGTCCAAGGTCAAGGGCTACTTTAGTTGATGTTTGCTACCGTCACCAACATGTTGGTATGGTGATTGATTGGTAGCACCAACTCTGCAACTCAGCTGATGAAGAAAGGGAAAGAGGAAAAACCCAAGTTCATGGCACTGGTGTCTTTTCCCCAGCCTTGAAGACTGAAGTAGCTTAGTTGGTTGGAAAGTTTGCCTGCCCTTAGCTTCCAGCCGTCCCGTCTTGTCTCTCTCTACCGTTTCTTCTCACAGAGGTGACTTAAGTGTAAGATGATCGGTTTCCTGTAAAAGGTAATCTTGCATCTTGATCCGGGATAAAACAAGCCGTCTCAGTCACTGAAGCTACAAGTATGCTTATCTTTGACATATTTGGATTGCCCTAATCACCATGTGGCGAGTATGACAAAAATCTTTCTATCATTGGCAAGCGTGTGTATCTCGGTCAGTGCTCCTGTGCCTGTCTCAGAGAGCGCCGATCATCGTCATGGCCCGTCTTGTTACCGCCCCAGGGGCTCGGGTGAAGATAACCGACAGAGGCTGGATTGTCACTTGGAGTTGGGATTTGGTCGAAGATCCTTTGTCACCGGCTCGTGGTAGTTTGACACTTTTATCCAAGGCAACCAATTAGCGGCTGTTCAGAGCGAAGACCGAATTTAGTCTTTGTGTGGCATCTCACAGTGTATGCATGTATTCAAATCGATGTGGCTCACATCGACCAGTAAGGCAATAGAGTGAGTGATATGCGAAACATAACGTGCACGCCACAAGCTTTCCAGCTCTCACCTGCTTACATCAGACCTCAACAACTATGGACGGTTTCGTCTTTTGGGTTCAAGACTTGACCAACAGTCAACGTCGGTATGCAGATCAGAGGGGGTGCCTGAAAGTGTAACTGAATGAAAATACGAAAAGAGGTTCTATTCTGTGGATCTGTAGCAAACGACTCAGTTGACTACAAAAAAATGATGGAACACAACAACAAGAAGAAGAAAGCCATTGCAGAATAATAATCCCAATCGTGGTCCACCTTCTTCGGAACCGAACGTGGCCACCATATGGCCGACACGACACGGGAAGATTTGATAATCAAGAAAGACTGTAGCTTGAGTGGGAACTAAATAAAGCCAATCAAGAAAGAAGATCAAAGCGTTTCATCTTTGGATGGAATGAATAAAGTTTTTCTCACGGCAAATAAACTTTGCTCAACAGCTCTTGAAAGCATGTTTTGGTCATTTACAGTCCAGCCTCATCACGTGCCTTTGCGCTTGTCACATATCGCATCCATTCTATCCTGCATGGCGGGTCTTCCCCCACCTGGAAATGGGGCTCTTAAGCTAACAACAGCCCGAAGTTCAAGACTTCAAGAGCCCAGACAAGGCTGGTTGGGGTTTTGTTTTCAAGGCTTCAACAAGTTCCCCGAGCCCAGGATCATCAAAGTTTTGACTTGTTGGTGTTGGCGTTTTGCCACGAGATCTATCACAAACCTTCTTTTTGGCTTCCCGCCCGTCAATATAACTCCGACGGAATTACACCTCACAATCACGGAATAGCTTCATATACCTACCTACCTTGTCCATCTGACAAACACTGACCCGCCGCCATGTTGGAGCTTCATGTATGGGGTTCAGCCTTTGGCTTGCCGTCAATCGATCCCGAGTGCCTTGCCGTTATCACATACCTGCATAGCTCCAACCCTGCATCAGCTTGGCGCTTGATTCCTAGCAACGACCCTTCAGTCAGCCCGTCCAGTATGGCTTGCCCGTCCCGCTGTCTCACCTTGCATTGCATTGCCTTGCCTTGTCTTATCTGAACCTTGTTCATTGCTGACTGTTTCATCCAGATACGCTTCCTGCGCTTCATCATGAGGGCGTCTGGATATCGGGTTTTGTACCTATCGTTCAGTACTTGACCGACAAGTCACTCGGTGACAACTTAGACGCCAAACTGACGTCTCTTGAGCATGCTGATCGTGTTGCATACGCTGCCTTCTTGTCTGCGCATGCTGCTCCCTTGCTGGACCTCTCACTCTATGTCTCGGCCGCCAACTGGTCAGCTACCACCAGGCCCGCCTTCAGCACTCTATTACCATTCCCATTGACATGGACAATTCCACCGCTACTTCGTGCCGAGGCAGTCAAGCGTGTTGAGCACCTGGGCTTTGCTGAAATGGACACCGACTTTGACCCTAATGGAGGCCTTCACCTATCATCAGGAAGGGATGCTTTACCAGAAACCTTCCGAAGACATATTCCTGCGCGGACAAAGAAGACCGTCCACGAGGAGATGACCCCTGAACAAGCGGTTCTTATCCGACTTTACGGCATCACAGAAGACTGCCTTTCTGTAGTGGATGACTTTCTCGAGTATGGCTCCGAGGAGGAGGCATATGCATTCTTCGAAGGCACCGAACTCTCATCTTTGGACTGTCTGGCCTTTGGCTATCTTGCGCTTATGCGAGATGCTCCTGTACCGAGATCTTTCTTGAAAGACTGGCTTATGAAGAAGACTCCACGCTTGTATAAGTTTGTTGATCATGTCAAGATAAGGCATCTGCAAAAGTCCGGCCCCTTGCCATGGGCTGAATCAACCCAAAATACGGCGCTGCGCATCGGCACGCGGACTCTTGATAGTATCATTCACAACGTTCCTGGCCTTGGCGAAGAGTATGCGACTGAGGTACGAAAGCGTGCTGAGGGAGGCATCACCGGCATCGACAGCAGATCCCTCATGTTGGCCTTGAGTCTTCTCGCCACAGGCGCCGCTCTCGGATATGGCTACCACACATACAAGGCGATGCAACCTTTTGGATCCAGGATACAAGTTTGGCAATCGCTTCAGAACAGATCCAGGCTGAGTGAGTTTGGAGCTCTTGGTACTATGCTGGGTAGCGTACTAGGAGGGCCGTCGGGAGCACCTCAACCTTCTAACCCGTCGAACCAGGCTCGTTTTGTCGAGACTGACACAGAGGTAGATTAAAAGGATGATGAAAAGAAATATTGTAACATTATTGTACACTAAATAGACAACTGGCTATCAAACATCCCACTGTCAGAAGGGAACATTCTAAAAACGTTTTCCTTATCCTCATCTAGGTACTTTTAACTATCGTCATGTTGCTCTCATGCAATGGGGTGACTATTTGTCACAGCCATATTCCTGGTTCCTTATCTTCTTATGATCGATTTATATCTGCCTGATCTCTTTACCTGCCATCTCAGGACGATCAATCTCCCATTCATCTCTCAGCACCGCAAATGTCAAGTCTGTCACCAGTAAACTCTGGCCCAGACTCCACACAAGAGTGATGGCGTAGAAGAAGTTGGCATTGCCACTTCCTGCATAGATCCAGAGGTGATAGAAGGCCGGTCCAAGGAATGACGCATACAGAAGCGTTGATGTAGTGACAAAAGCGTATCGCATAAGCGGGAAGACATGTCGAAACAAAGGAACAACGGAAAGGAACAGACTTGCATCCGCAAGCGAAGGGTAGGGCTTGAAGATAGAGAAAGTACCAAGAAGAATAGTCAACACAGCTAATGGCTGAGGGCGCAGGCGAATAGAGAGCGCCGCAGGATAAGATGCCAGGTGCAGCCAGAAAACACCCAGGAAGAAGGCTCTGAACGAGTCAAACATCTCAATGAAGAAATACCACCACAAACCAACGTTAGGTGTTAAGTCTGACAAGGTCAACTGAATGCCGTATGTGCGAGCAAGGAATTCCCAAGAATTGTTGGCAAGCAAGAAGGACATGCCCAGCAAGGACACCATGCATCCGGCCACAACGGCTACGTTAGTAGTAGCGAACTTGGCAGATGAAGCAACCCGGCGCTTTTCAACTTGGCAGTCATAGGCGAGAAGGATGAGCGGAGGCAGAAGTAGAATAGGGTACATCGACAAGTAAGAGGCGAACGACAGAGCAACCATGGCGTTAAAGGGAGAGCCCTGGATAGCCTTGGTGATGGCCAAGAGGATGGCACAGTTGGTGAAGACGCCTGTTGATCGTCCAACACATGTGGCAATGGTGTATGGGTTGAACAAGAAGCTGTTTCCGATCAGTACTTCCGTTCTTCACTTGAAATCGATGTCTCCCTTACCCAGCAGCAACTGCAGCGCTGCCAAACTTGTTGGCGCGGCGCGGTGATTTAAACAGCCTCGAATTGCTCGCCACACATGAATCGGCAATCTTGTAGAGCGCATCGGCGCTTAAAAGGTCCACAGCGATGTAAAGTAGATGTGTAAAGATAGGCCAGCTCTTTACGTCAGGGAGTAGTGAGAACAAGGGCAACAGCAGCGGCGCCTGGTGGAAGACACCACCTTCGTAAGGAGAGACATTATTCGTATATAAGAAGAGCCCTTCTTGCACTTTGAAGTTGTAAGCCTTTGGTTCTCCAAGAATCGCCATGCGACGAGGGTTACTGCTTACAGCGCTTGAAGCTCGTGACGGGGGTTGATATCTCGACGCGACCAGTTAGTAGATCGGGAAGACCTGGGAATGCGAGAAAGAGAACAAGTCGGAGCAGAGCAGCGCCAGCAAAGACGCTCGCTTTGCCTCGCAACGTCATTGTGTCTGACATTGCATGCTTTGAGTAAATGTTGTAGGTTTAAACGACCAGATGAGTTCGCGATACAGTCTCTCTAGGATAGGCTGGAGGCCACTTGGCGGGTTGAGCTCCCTCCATCCTTGGCGGCCCCTCCACCTTCGGGAGAGGGGCCGCTGAAAGAGCCGCTGAAGCTCTTCCCGTAGCTCCACTGTATTTGCTGAATCGGCCATACCAGGCGCTGGAATTGCGTTCAAGGGTGCTGAGTATGTCCCCCCGGGCGGTGAGGGCAGAAAGAGCCAATGGCAAGCTCCCAATCGGGCCTTAGTCCGCATTAGCGCCGGATCAAGGCGGTACAGTCTGGCATAAAATTTCATGTTGGAAAAAAAAGTTGAAAGATTGTTTAGGAAAAAAGTGCCCCGCTGGTATCGTTGCGAAATACAAACTACCAACAAAACACCACATCTTTCAACAACAATGCCTCGGATAAAGAAGAAGGGTCAGGCCGGTGCCTCCAAGAACTACGTTACCAGAAACCAGGCGATTCGGAAACTACAGATTAGCCTTCCCGACTTCCGAAAGCTATGCATTTGGAAGGGAATCTACCCTCGCGAGCCCCGAAGCAGAAAGAAGGTTTCCAAATCATCTACCAGCTCGACCACCTTTTACTACACCAAGGACATCCAGTACCTGCTCCATGAGCCGCTGCTTCAGAAGTTCCGCGACCAAAAGGTTCTCGAGAAGAAGATCTCTCGTGCGCTCGGTCGAGGAGATGTCACTGATGCCGCCCGTCTCGAGGGTAACGCTGCGCGCCCCGAGAAGACTGGAAAACCTCGCTACACTCTTGATCATGTCATCCGCGAGCGCTATCCTACCTTCATCGATGCTATCCGCGATCTCGATGACTGCCTGTCAATGCTCTTCCTCTTCGCCAATCTGCCTTCAACAAGTTCAGTCCCTGCCAAGATGATCGCCCGTTGCGAGCGCCTCTGCCTCGAGTTCCAGCACTATCTTATCGTGTCAAAGAGCGTCACTAAGTCTTTCCTCTCCATCAAGGGTATCTACTACCAGGCAAACATTCAGGGCGAGGAGGTTCTCTGGCTCGTGCCTTACAAGTTCAACCAGCGCGTTGTTGGCGATGTCGACTTCCGCATCATGGGCACTTTTATTGAGTTCTACATGACCCTGCTCGGCTTCGTCAACTTCCGACTTTACACCTCTCTCGGTCTCAAGTACCCTCCCAAGTTCGACCAGGCCAAGGATGAGGCTGGTGCTGAGCTCGGCGCTTTCACCCTCGAGGGCAAGACTCTGGTTGGCGCTGACGAGAAGGAGCAGAAGACACTGGAGGCTTCTGAGCACAAGCCCGACCCCAAGGTTCAAGCTGCCGTCAACAAGGTCATCAAGAAGATCAAGGGCAATGCCGACGACGAGTCGACGAGTGCGACCGAGGTGGAGGGAGAGGATCAGAATGGCGCAATTGACAAGTTCGAGCCTGCAGCTCCCGGTGGTGATATCCTTCCCCAGCCTTCCAATACTGGAAACAACCCCAACAACCTCTTCTCCAACATCACCGTCTATCTCTCTCGCGAAACCCCACGACAACCTCTCGAATTCCTCCTCAAGTCTTTTGGTTGCAGGCGCGTTGGCTGGGACGCCGTTCTTGGCGATGGCGCTTTCACCACTAACGAGCTTGACCCCAACATCACTCACCAGATCGTTGACCGACCTCCTATCCAGGCTACTGACGATGAGGAGGCTGACGGTGATGACAACCAGACATCACAGAAGCTTGCTGCCAACCGACGAGTCCCTGGACGAACATACATCCAGCCTCAATGGGTTTGGGACAGTGTGAACGACGGCGAGCTGAAGGAGGCTCATCTGTACGCTCCTGGTGCTGCCCTTCCTCCCCATTTGAGTCCCTTCGTGAGGAACGTCCAGGGCGCATACGACCCTACTGTTTCTCTGGAAGAGCAAGAGCCCGAGGCTGAGGCCATTGAGGCTCAGAGCGACGGCGAGGATGAAGTTGACGACACCGCCGAGGGCATGGATGTTGCTGACTCTGATGAGGGAGAGGGCGAGGATGATGAGTTCGGCGGTTTCTCTGCCGACGAGCAAGAAGAGGATGACGAGGAGGAGGAGGACGACGCCGAGCAACGGCAAGATGAGCTCGAGGCTGAGCTTACTGGCGGTGCTGTTAAGTCCAAGAACACAAACGCCAAGGCTAAGGCCAAGGAGGATGCTCGCAAGGCCCTTTCCAAGAAGGCCAAGGAAGAGGCCGAGGATCTTGATCGTGCAAAGGGTATGCTTAGCAAGAAGAAGAGAAAGTTGTATGAGCAGATGGTATACACCAACAACAAGAAGAGCGCCGAGGATCAGAAGCTGCGGGCAAAGAGGAGAAAGTTTGAAAAGGAAAAGAACAAGGGCAAGGCTAAGGCGTAATGTAAGGCTGTTTTATACCATGTCGATAGATTCTAGTTATACGCGTTTAAAAGCATTTATTGAATGTTCTAAATCTGGATGGTGCTGCGTGAGCTTGTCTTGATGTTGTTTGTGAATAAACGGTGGTTGCGCGGTGGATAACTTACTTTTCCTTTACAACTTTTACCTCTAAAAAAAACTTGAACTTGACATCAAACTCGCATTTCTTAGGCAACATAATTGGCCAATATACCCGTTTGATTATGTGACTTTTTGCAATATTGCCTGATTCATCTATTCATTCTTTTCATCATCATCATCATCATTTAGCACCTCACAACTATGGAATCTAGTGCCACCGCCTGGGAATTAGATAGCGATGAGATTGCATCTATTGCCTCTGAAGACTTGCACGCCCACAGGCCAAACCGCTGGACAGGACCCAAATCGACATGGCGTACTCTAACAGAAGAAGATCGTCTGGTATGGCAATCAATGAAACAAGTGCAAGATCAAGATCTTGCAGTGCATCTATATGATGCTTTTGCTCTTAAGCGCCAAGGTCAAAACGAGGCAACGTCCCAGAATTTAATCGTCAAGACAGTAAGGAACTCCAAAACTTTCTCAAAATATAAATGAGACTAACGGGGAGATGTAGGAATCTGGTCAAGATGGTGTCTGGGCGCCGCCCAAGTTATGGACAGCATGGCCACTCAAACACAAATATGTGCATACCCAACGGCTGGTCGACGGACAGCACGACGAAGATGATCGCTTCACCTTTCGAAGACAGGAAGAGATATTGCCAAGCACTGAGTTGGAAGAGGAAATTTCGGCCACCATACTGAGAACCGCCAAACGGCGCTTTCGTAGGAAGAAGAGTAGGGCGGCCAAGCAATCCGTTGAAGACTCTCTACCGCAATCTATTGAGAGCGGCGGCAGCACGCCCAATGTCTTATCGCGGGAGTCATCGGCCAAGCCTGATACAGAAGAAGAGGACGAAAAGATGGTACTTGACTATGGCGAGGCTAAACCAACTCGCCAGCGGAAGAATCCAAAGACGTATGAGCCGGTAGAGTCTACTAACGACGAGGCATCATATGCACTTTTGCGGCCATCAACTCGACACATTCTCTCAAAGCTCGACAACGCACTGCTAATCCTTCAAAATTCACGAGAAGCTGGTATGAATTACGTATCCGACTCTTCAACCGAGGAAGAATCGGACAACCACAGCCAAAGCGGACAGAGGAAATCTCGTGGCCGCCCCAGAAAGATTACGCCTGAGATAGCCTCATCTGCATCCACCTCACCAGCTCATGGTGGAAAAACTAGTAGACGTGGACGTCCCCGAAAAATCCACGTTCCCCTCGATGGAGAAACACAGGAGGAAATGGCCCAGCGTATCGCCCGCGAATCTCACCGAAAGATGCCCATCACAACAGAAGACAGGGACGCAGCTTTTGAGGAATGGGTCCGCAAGGGTGATGAGATTATTGAGCGCGAACGATCCTTGTCTATCAAGCGCGCGAGGTCTCAAGGTACTGAGACAGGAGATGAGTCGGCATCGGGAACCAATGCGGATCGCAAGCGGGCTAGATTGGGTCTTCGTGACTGGAGCGATGTACTCGGTGCAGCCGCCTTGGCAGGGTTCTCTGGAGATGTTATCGCGAGGACGGCACGACGATGCGCTGATTTGTTTGGAGAGGGCATGGTTGTTCGGACATTGAATGAGGTGCCTGCTACACAGGACAAGGGCACCACTTCTATCGAATACCGTCCGGAGCCTGTCCAACTATCCTATTCAGACTCTGATGCCGATGATGAAAGCGACGATGGTGCAGACCTTGTACAACGGCGTGTCATATCCCGCCAAGCCTCTCTCGCCCATTCCAGCCGAAGTCCCGATTCAATTCATAGCGGTGGCCGTCGCTCAACACGGTCCCCAGGACCACCGTCTGCCACTCGATCCCGTTCTGGTTCCACAGGAGGCCTGGTGTTCTGCCCGATCCCTTCATGTGACCGCGCAGCCAACGGCTTCAATCGCAAGCACAACTTGCGACGGCACATGGAGCTTGTGCACCAGGGGCAGACAGAGGAGCAAGATAGCGATGAAGAAGTTGTGGGTGGTGTACATGTTGATGGCTTTCTGAAGCCTATCGTACCGGGGAGGGGGTGGAGAGGTGAGGATACTATGAAGAGACAGAGGAAGAGAAAGGAGTTCTGGGGAGACAAATCTGGAACGAGTCGGGAAGCAAGTTACGCTGAAGACGATTTACCTTTTTAGAAAGAAGATCCGTCTCCGTAAAGAATATGACTCTGAATGTACTACTTTCGTAAAGGAAAGAGATAGTCTGCTTCTTGCTTGAACAAAGCAAGTCGCCATGATACATATCACCTTGGGGGGATGATATTGTTTGAATACCACCTAGATTTGTCAAGGAATTTGCAGTGTTTAACAATACGAGTGGCTGTTTTTAACGACGGAAAATATAATCTACAAGCGGCAAAGGGTTCAGAATCATATAAATATCGTTACTTTGATTGTCTAAAACTCAAAAGGGTATCAACGTACTCAAATAACCCTACAATAAAACCTGACAAAGGAACCGGAATGAATGTTAACCCATCATGGCCATGCTTCGCACAACACCAAACTCCAGATCTAGAAACACGCTTTGCATATAAACAAACTCTCAAGGGAAATCATCGTGACAGACAAGTCTAGTTGATTCTAGGACTCTTCCTCCTAGCCAAACTCTCCTCGAGCGCCGTCGGAAGTACGTTCTCGCCGCCCTCGGAGATGATGGGGTCCCTGCTACCAACCTTCTTCGTGCTGCGAGTCACACGCGTAGGGCGCTTAAATAGAGGCATCGTGCGCTCGGGAGGCATGGATATTATGCTGGCGCGAGGGTTGTAGTTGACGGAACCCGTTGTGACGTTACCTGGCACATTGGGGTTCACCTCCCGAAGACTAGAGGGCATACCCATGTGCTCAGAGGCGCTAGCCATGGACATACGAGTTGCTGGGCGAACTGGAGAAGTCATCATCTTGTGAGGGGAGGAGTCGAGGTCGGCAAAGACAATTGTAGCGTCCTTGTCAGTTGACTCGCTGTTCCTTGTTGGGGTGATGACTTCGTCAATACTTGAAATGATGAGATCGTGGTCTTCGGTGCGGGGGAGATCGGTCGGGTAGTGGTACTGGACTTTTGCAGGGGTTTCGCCAGTGGGCTGGTATTCTTGGAGAGCTGCGCCAGTGATATCTTCACGTAGATTGGAAAGAGGCTGGCAGAGCTGATCCTTCATAGGTTCCAGAACTTCCTGAAGATCGCCAAGGTCAACCTCCATTTCCTCGCCAAGGTTTTTGACGCGATCGAACGTGGATTTGAAGTGAGCAGAAATATTTCCAAAGGACTCCTCGACGGTACTGGACAAAGCCTTGACAGATTCGTTGTGAGTTTCGTGGTGGTGACCGTTTTCAGTTCTCGCACGAGTGACGAAATCGTCAAGAGCTTCCATCTGAACATCGAGGTCCTTAATTTGTTCATCGACAGCACGAACAGTCTCAGCATGGACAGACTTTGCAGTAGCTTGAATGGAGCTGCTGTGGTCATCGGCGGCTGTCCAGTCATCCTGAAGCTTCGTCTTCAGCTGGTCCCGGGACTTCTTGACCTCCTCCAACATTTCGCCTTCCTTGAGATCCCATGAAGACATGCCCTCACCATATGATTCAACGGCCTGCTCGAGGCTGGTGCTGGTAGAAGTGATAGTTTTCTGGATCTCAGAGGCCTTGGCCTGGAGACGCGACTCCTGGGTCTCAGCCTGGGCGTTGATGAGAGTCGAGATCTGAGCCATGAGATTCTGACGATCGTCAACAGCCAGGCGGCGCTCCTCAGTTAGGGCATCTTGGATTCGAGAAGAGATGGTAGCATTCTGCAGCACGATTGTGCTGGTGGCGGATTGTAGTTGTTGCTTCAAGTTATCGCACTCAGCTCGCTGGGCTGTGATATGCTTAACGAGTTCTTCAAAAACAGACTTGAAATCCTTTCCAAGCTCACTATAGGAGTTATGGAGCTGCAACGCGTTAGTGATTGCTCTGGAGTAGAAAGTGATATACCATACCTGTCCATGGAAAGCGGTCATTTCGTTCATCATATCCGCTGCTATTCTCTCGGCAGATTGAGAGATAGACTGCAAGTTCTCTCCCATTCGCTCTTTAACTGTATCACGAACTACTTTGATCCCCTCCAAAACTCCATCCATATCATCCTTTGACTTTTGCTTAGATTCGAGCAATTCTTTCCTTGATTCGGCAAAGGTACTCAAGTGCTCATCGAGGAACGCTTGTGTAGTTGATAGCTTACGTAGCTCCTCGTCGACAAAGCTGCCCATACGCTGTCCGACAGAAGCGATATGCTCTTGCTGTTCCTCCTGGAACTCTCCAATTCGGCGCTCGACCATGGCTGTCACATCAGCAACTTGGTTCTGGGATGTGGTCCACGTGTTTCGGTTGATAGACTGTAGATCCGATTTCCGCCTGTTTTTGGCATGAAGACCACCAACATCACTTACGGTCTTGTGCAACTTCTCGATGAGTTCTCCGCCGACTTCGGTAAGCTTCTGTTCCGTCTTTTGGTGCGCCTTTCTGATCTTGGTCTCCTCAGAGAGTGACTGTCGTGTTGCTGATAGAACAATCTCGGTCTGGTCCAGTACCTCCTTGGTATCGTCCAACTGGGCCCTCGTGCCCTCGTGATCCTTCTTGAGACCCAAAAACGTAGATTGGAGGCTGAAGAGCTCTTGGACCTTGTTGCGCAGGTTCTTTTCCAGGGTTTCAAGTTTAGCAGATTGTTCTTCGTTGACAATGCGACGGGACTCGCTCTGTGCTGTCATCTCCTCATATGACTCATTAGAAAGGTAGACACCGTTACGCTGTCGGGTAGCGATGAGTTCACTCTTGAGCCTTTCGATTTCCATGGTAAAATCTTTCAGTAATGTCTTCTTCTCAATCATGGGGTTCATCTGCGGTTTGTTCTTGATGTTCTTCGCCCTGAACGCATACTCTAGTGTTGAGATTGTTTCTTCCAAGTTGCTCTTTGCTGGTGAAATAGTGGCAATAATGCAAGTTTTGGTTCGGCCTCCGAGAGAGTCTTGTAATAGACGAGTCAACTTTGATTCTCTGTAGGGGATGTGGGAGCCCTTGTCTACAAGAGCATTGATGACTCGACCAAGGGTCAAGAGAGACTTGTTGATGAGACCAGCTTCAGTCGCGCGCTTGTTCTCTGCTCCAGATCTCTGAATGTTCTCACTTCCAGCCAAATCGACAAGGTTCAGCTTTCCAGCACTGACAAGAGCTTCAACGCCGTGCTCATTAGGCTTTCGGACATATGTTGTGATAGTAAAGACTGTATGACTTCGAGAACTGAGATCGTTGCACTTGGTAGCCGCCACCTGACGTTTCAAACTGCCCTCCTGGAGCACCTTGACACCCTCGGCGGCGTCCTTGATGTGCTTCTCCTCCATGCCTTGAACAATTGTGCTGGCGTGGCCTCGTCGCGATGTGTCGTCGTAAATCTTGAGCTTAGTGCCATCATCGGAGGCGAGCAGGTCACGGAGCTCTTCATTGTAAAGTTCGATAAACGAGCACTTGATAGTGCTTTCCGCGTTTTCGAGCTCGAGTTTGGTGAAAAGGGTCTGGAGCACTCGAGGGATGATACCAGCATCGTCTGAGAGCATGCCCATGGTTTCGGTCATGTCACCAGACATTGTATATGTTTTGCCGGTGCCTGTTTGTCCGTATGCGAAGATTGTGCAGTTGTATCCAGAGAGCATCTAGAATTATGGGTTAGTAACCAAGTCTTGTAGCCCTCTATCTGTAAGAACCCACCTCGTCTAGAATAGGCTTCACTGTGTCGTCAAAAACCATGTACTGATCGGCCGCTGGGGAGAAGACGCGGTCAAAATTGTAGGAACGATTGCTCAAAGCGTTTGAGCCCATTGACAACTCGACAACCTTTCCCCTGACGGAATCGGCTGTCACGACGACATTACTGTTCTCTCGGACCTCGCGCTCATTGCGTCCTCGACATCGAACAACGACCTGGATGTTTGTCTCTTGGGTGCTGGCTTCGGCCTCGAAATCACGTTCTTTACGTTTAGTACCGATAGTGTTAACAGTGGCGACTGAAGCGACGGATGGAGTTGGTGAGGCCGCGCCATTGCGCGTCGCGATTGAAGAGCCATATCGTGTTGGCGGTGCTCTTGACCCAGCTCTTACGCCCGGACGAGGGTTCGGGGCGCGTGTGCTTGTAGCGACTCCGATGCGGCTTTGCTCCCGCTCGGAGCGAGTCGTACGTTGGAACGCCACGATGGGCAACTGTTTGTGGGTTTCGTTTCGTTTCGTTTAACTATTGGTGAGAGAGAGGCTGCGGGGGATGCCTCGAGAGCGTTTTAGTTGCCGCACATTCGCTTGATCAAGTATGTATCGTTGAAACTTGACAAACTCGAATACTTGTTTGGGTATCTAGATCATGGAGGGGTTGCCTGCATGTACGTAGTATAGTTGGTTATGGCTGGCAAGGCTGTTTGACATAAACGGTAAATAGTACAACCGCAGAAGAACCATGTTTGGGATCCACGAGCTAGAGTCAACACGGACTTGGCGCTTGTCACCACAGCAACGAACCCTTTTGGGCCACCCACTATAACCAGACGTACCTGGGTTTTAAACGGTCCATGGTGGAGGTTGCCTTGTCATGCTCATAATGAGACACTGTATTTGTCTTATTTATAATTTAGAGTTAGAATATAAACGGTATCGCATCTCACATCAAGCCCTTGTTCTACTTTGTAAATTCAGGCAATTAACACTTCAAAGTACAATTCTGCCAGCACGAACGGACTACTATTCCGTGTCCATCTTGTCAGAATCGTCTTCTTCCTTTGTGTTTTTCGCTATTCCTTTGTTGTCTTCACTTTTCGCTCCAGTCGTGACATCGGAGGTATCGCCATTGGTCCTCTCTTCAGCTTCAGCATTTTCCTCCTTCACCTTCTTGCTGGTGTCTGCTTCAAGATCTTGTTCTGCCTCTCGTTTCGTGCCGACGCTCTCTGCGCTGGGGCTCTTGGCATCGATTTCGCCATCAGCGTCAACATCATCTTTGGCCTCTTCGTCATCGTCGTGTTTTCTGCCAACGGCTGCTTCCACGTCGATCCCTTGCATTCCCATGCCGCCTTCTGACATAAAACTTGTCGTCGTAGATTGAGGTCCGGTGTCGCTCATGCCGATCTCTTCGGGCCCTCTAGCATGGGGTACCTCCTCTTCTTCCTCTTGCGGTTCTTCGTCGTCTTCCTCGTCCATTGTCATGCGCTCCCCTTCGTGGGCAGCTTCTTGAGCTCGTGATAGCTGGCTCACGGGCACTACACCGGCACGTTGTTCCTGGCGCAGGAGTTCTCCTTGTGTAACTCCTCGCGCATGTCCTGTAGAGTGAATACCATTGACACTAACAGAAACGGTCTCGATGCTACCTACGCCGTTGGGACCCTCAATGGTCTCGGTACCCTCGCTGTGAATTTGCGCCCCAGGGGTGTCTTGTGAACTCTCGGGACTACGTCTCGTCAGCCACGGGATTGGCGTCAACAATGCGCCTCCAAGAGCTTCATCTGTTCCCAGCGCTGCTGTTGTTGGGTTGCTCCATGCGACTGATACTGCAGGATCTTTGGGATCCTCACCATTCAGATGCATTGAGGACATATCGGGAATAGGTGGAGGTAGAGGATAAGTGCTTGTGCTTGACGTCACTTGCACTACACGATCGACAGCGTGGAGGTAAGGTGCAACCGCCTTATAGTGCGCTTTAGGCCGTAGAATCAGTTCGGCGAGTCGTTGAATAGTGTGGGGAGGATTGGTCTCGAAAGTCTCGAGGTGTTTCGTAATGTCGATGAGCATATCTGCCAACTGCTTCGGTAATGCGCCCTCGATAGGTTGTGTGGCATGAAGCGACTCGGTCGTCGAAGCGTCCTTGCTCGTTTCTGGGGAAGATTCGGCTCGGGGCGATGGGGGCGGCGGAGACTTGTGCGATTCTAGAACAGGTTGGTACGCTGGAGGCGGCGGTGGTAGGTTTGGTATCGGGAAGTCGTTATGTGCGATCTGAAGCGATCGATTAATTCATGAATATATCGAATCGCAGGCAACGTGAAATACCTTATCGAGTCTGGTAATTATGTCACTGCGCACCGAAGGCCAGACATCCCTATTATTATGGTTAGATATTCGCTTTCGGATAAATGTAAAAAGACTAAAGGCTTACTTCTCGACAGTCGCGCCCGCGGCAAACTGACTGAGGGGTCCGTTATCACTATCAACCTCCATGATTTTATGATGCGCAAGTAATGATGATATGCGATGATGTTGAATCCACTAAGTCGCGATTGCTGGTCGCGCAGCTCTATGGTGGGGTTGTAAATATGGGGGTGGCTGTCCCGTTAGATGCATGTGTACTTAACCTACACCTTGATGGCAGATATATTAATTCATTCCAATTCTTTAACTATAATGTTTCCTTCAGGGCTGTGGGATTCTAAATCCAGTTTCGTTGGCTCTATCAATAGTCCTGACTTGTGGTATACACAACGATGCTGTGTCATCATCATCAAGATAAACTCATCAACCGTTGAAACACAACGCACATAAGAGTCTAAATATTCCAAACAACATAAAAATCATGGTTTTGGCAGACATATATGTCCAGAAGCAAGTTTTTTATGATATAGCAATAGGCGTGTGTCTTGATTTATTATCTTCCAGTTAAGCAAATCTCAATTATTACTATAGCATACGACAAATCGCAAAGCGCCGTCAGTTCAAATCGTTGCAGCTTACCCACCATCAAGCTACTACACCTGATAAGGGTTATACATCCATTTGGATGGCTCGAACATAACCTCAAATTTGACACAGTCATATGTTCCGATGGCACAGCTCAAGTCGTGGAATCCTTCCAGGCCTGTGACAGGCAGATCTTGCTCAGCATCAGTCTCCTCATGAAGCGCCCATCCACCCGTCATTGTACCGTTGCGGGTGAAGAAGATATCAACCTGCGGCTTCGGTCCACCGATGGGCCGCAGAGTCATGCCAATACCGTACGTGTCACCACGTTGAAAGGGCTGAGTAAAGTCACGACCACCCCAGCGATCGTTGACGTACTTGTGTCCGTCGTCGCCATGCACTGCCAAACTGCCGCGGTGCCAGCCTGGCATGCGGAATGAAGGATATGGTAGGGCGGTGAAGCCAAGACCGAGGAATACCTCGGGGCTGTCACGCGCCAGCTTGACTTCGTAGTAGATGGTTCTTGGCTGGCCGAGGCGTATAGGGTCATGCTCAGTGACCGAGTAGAGCGGTGGGTAACCGATGACACAACGATCCGGTGAGTTCTTCTTTGTCCAGCCCTGCCAGTGTCCAGGCTGTAACCAGGTGAGTTGACCATTGAAGCCTACTGGCTCCATGAGGCGAATGTTGCCCGCCTGAAGAGCTGCCTTTCCAGTATGATCCAGATGGATGGGAGCAGTCATGGGGTACGACAGACACCAATCCTCGCCGGCATTAGCCTCATCCTCGGTAGCATTGCTTGTAGGGGATCTGTCGTAGCCGCTAAATATGGCAGGAGGCGGCGGGAATAGTGATGTATCTGGGACTGCTACCTCCCAATCATGTTTGGGCGGAGGTCCAGAAGGAGGCGCATATTCTGGCGCCGCACCTTGGCCTGGAGGAGGGCCTGGAGGAGCATCATATTGTTGCGACGATGATCCATGTCCTGGCGGTGGTCCTGGCGGTGGCGCAAAGTCTGAGGCCTGTTTTCTGTCAGGAGGCGGTCCTGGAGGCGCTGAATAACTAGACTCTCCCGCGAATTGGTTGGGATCGTTCTGAGGATTGTATTTGCTCTTCTTCACATCGCCTTGGCTTTGAGATGATGCTGGCCTCTGCACCGGACGGGGCGCTGGCTCGTCGTTCTCTTCTTTCTTACTTCCGAAACACATGACGTTGATTAAACTCGTTGGGGATGATGTCGAGATTAGGTATCCGCAGTTGTTGTCAAATATTAGGAAGGCCGCTAAGTATGACGATGTTCGAGCAGGGATTCAAAAGTGGGCATATGCAACCACTTATAAGCTTAAATGGGTAGCTTCACGACTGTAAACAATAACAGCGAATCAGCTCAGTGTGTCTGAGTGCGAGAGCGATGAATCAGAGAAGGATAAGGGAAAATACGTATTAGAAACACTTGGGTCCTTTGTTCAGATCTTGTAATTTCAACTCGTGGCTGTGCCGCTAATTGTCCACAAACACCACGCCGCTTCGGGTCTGCACAGCCCCTTGCGTATCACGGGGATGCGTGTGTGTAATTGAGCTTTCATTGACCCTGCTCTTAGGTGTTCTAGCTAGTGGGCAAGCTAGCTACCGAGGTAGGGGAAATCTAGGGCTATTCACGGGGATGCAAGAAACCTCGAACCAGGCCTAGAGGGCACAAAAATAAATAGCCTAAGAAGTATGATCTAAGTAACATAAGCTGGCCTACTGGTTTCGTCTCTTATGCTCTTAGGGGCCAGTTTTTTCTGATACTCTGAGGTAGGCTACCTAGGTATCTAGACATGTGCGCAGAGTAAGATTCCACAGGCTCGTAGACCAGACAAAGAAGTTAGTAATGCAGAAGTTTGGTTATGAGAGACATCACACAGATACATCAAAGCATTTTTTAGTTGATATGGCATTAATTGTTTCATCATATTGATTTATGCCTTGTCCTAAGTTGGGCCTAATAGTTATTACAACCTATGTATTTTCATGTTACAATCCACATGCGTAAAAATAGACATGATCTGTTCTCACCAACCAACAACTATTGGCGGATAACAAACTAAGCACCTCCTCCCCAGGCGCTTGCATCCTGTTCATCAGGATAAAAGAAAGCCACAACGGCTATAATAATGTAAACCGCGCAGAGCAGGGCACCTTCAAGGTAATTGCTTCTGCCGTCCAACACGAGAAAGTTGACAATGAAAGCCGAAACAAAGAGACACACGGTCTCGAAAAGTGTAAAGTACAAAGTCATTTCCTTATCCATGAACCACCCGAGGAGCACCATGAAGGGTGTGAGGAGAAGAGCGATCTGGATAGAACTTCCTACTGCAACACCGATGGCGAGATCCATGTTGTTCTTGTAGGCGACCTTGATAGCAGTGACGTGCTCAGCTGCGTTACCGACGATGGGCAGAATGATCAGACCGATTCCGACCTGATTGACGTGAGAAGTTTCAACAACCTCTTGGATTGAGTCGACAAGAAACTCGGCACAAACTGCGACCAGAGCCGTGGATACAAGAAGAAGGATGATAGCGGCAAGTTGAGAAAGGTGTTCCTCTTCCTCCACCTCATGCTCCTCAGTGGCCCTAACGCCGGGAGCATTCAACGAGGGTGGGATTTGAGCCGGCAACATTGCGCCGGGAGCTCGGAACTGCAAACGATCGGGGAGGGAGTTGGTACGTCGAATGCCGTAACGGACATGGGGAGCTGGGCCAGAAGCCATGGAGGGCTTCTCGGTGAAAACGGGAGCCAGAGCTTTGACAGAAATGCCTCTTAGGGGGAATGGCCGTTTAGCAGCATTTGTTGAAGGACCGGCTTCAAGGTCATCTTGCACCGCAAAATCCACACGACGAGGCTCTCCCTCAACCTTATTTTCAGGGATACTCTCTGGGAGGTTGTTCTGGGCTTGGACCTTTTTGAGCTCCTTCTTAGCTTTGCGGGCCTCCTTTTTGCTCCTGTGATGTCTGTGTCGGCGATAACGTCGGCGCCTGCGAGCACGCTCTGCCTCTTCCTCATCGTCATCATCATCAACAGCAATCTCGCTCCCCTCATAAGAAGATAGACGAGGAACTCGATGGCGCGAGGCTCTTGCTTCGGTCACTTCGTCCTGTGGCGTAGTGTTGTTGGTTGCAAATGAAGCTGACCGGGTTCCCTTGGTATCAGCGGTGTCGACGGAAGCAGCGCTAGATCTTCGGTGTCGTCTGTTACGAAGAACCTTCTTCATTCTCTGTCTCATAGTACCATGAGATGAGTCAGAGTCAGATGAGTCTGAACTCGAGGATGAACTGTCATCAGAGCTGGATGAATCCAGAAAGCCGGCAGCAGGTCCAGGTGCGAGCTCAGCATCGATGATGTGCTGGGGGGTAGATTCGTACATGTATGCGTGCGATTTAAGCTGGAATGTGAGGTAGATGACATATACCAGAAGTAGTACCACACTGGTTCCTCGGCTGATTTTCAAAGACTGACGATCAGCAAGATCATTGTCTTTGAAAGATGCATGGAACGCGGTCTGTCTGGATGTTAGTGGTGAACTACTGAGTGCTCGTTGTACGTACTGGTAGGACTAAGCTGATAACACTCAAACTAAGTAAACAAGCACTCATCTGCGTAACGGTACTGTTGTAAACTTGTTCACGGAATCGTAAACCGCCCAGAAGCATACTCATTCCAAGAATTAAAAGAAGGTTTGCAAGTATTGAGCCTAATAGAGCTGATTGTACAACTCGAATCTCATTCTTGACCAGGGCGAGGATGAAGATGATCAACTCCACGGCGTTGCCTGCGAGATTACGTCAGCTGCGACCCAAATGAGAGACGAACAAAAAAGAAAAGAAAAGACTTGAAACTATTTAAAATGGGTTTGAACTGTAGTTTTCATGAATGCGGTGGGTTGTTGGTTGTGTTATGAGTTGACTTACCGAAAGTGACATTCAACAACGCGCCAAGGGCATCTCCCATTTTGAGAGCAACAGATTCGGTAGCGAATGCCAAAAGTCCAGCAAGAGGAATGATTGCAATTGCATTCATACCAAAAACAAGACCTGCAGGGGCGCCATGAACCTGAGAAACGGCAATGCCTACAGGGACAAATACCATGAAAACATTGAGCCAGCTGTAAGTGATGACAATTCTAACACTGCGCTTCAGCTCGGCAAAAAAACCAGCATTTTTACTAGTTGTGCTTGAGGCTTCTCCTTGTGCAGGCTCTTCGGCCTTGCTGGGAGCTTCTAGGACAGACCCCGAACCTGCAGCAGGAGATGAGACATCGCCAGCAGAGGGGACCTTGTGCAGAGACTTGCTCTTGCTTCCATTTTGTTTATCGGACTGCGTCTTCTTTTCGTCAAAGTCTCCGAGTCGAAGTTGCTCATTCAAGCCCTGAGCAGTGGGCGCTGTGGGTTGTGCACCAGAGCGACTGCCATCTATATTGGGTGGTTCAGAGGAGGCTTCCTTCATCGAACAGGTGTTTTCTACTCTTGAGAGTATGAGTCGTGGGCAAGTGTTTAACTACCGAGTGAAGATAGTCGTCTTTGAGGCTTTGTTGAGCTTGGAAGAGTGTGGTCGAAGTGTGTAAGTGAGAAGGATGCAGAGAAAGCGGGAGCCAAGGCCTTGGCTTTAAGTCGGAAAGGTAGCCAAGTTTCCTAGGCTGGGATGACGCTGTTTGTTCAGTGGATCACAGTGGCGCCAGTGGAGAATAGATGTACTGTGAGATGGAGTGGCTGACCGGGAGTCCAGTACTTTGATGGATATCCGATGTCGTCAAACAACAGAGGCAGCCCGCTAGGGGAACTCATGATTGGCTGTATGAGAGCATGTCAGAGGCAAAGTGAGGCGGTGCAGCCTCACAGACTGTACATATTTGCATCTAGCGTTTGCCATCAAACTGGTCTCCCTTGTCATACTAAACAGATCTCGACGCTTCTATTCACCTCACTCTCCTATTCTTTGACATTCCGAGAGCGACACACACTCATCACAGACCTCTCTCTGACTCTGTGACAAAGACCATCAAAGAGACTCAGCGCCTCTCATCAAAGCTCCATATTGCACGAGGTGGTCCAGCAAACAAACTACTGGGGACACACTTCAAACAACAAGCTTATCAATGCCATCTCCATCTTTCTCGGATTTGAGGTGCCGGTTGAGGCTTGGCATGATCACATCGGGAGCGGATTAACCTAATAAAGCAAAGATCGACAGGAACCACAATCAAGTTTCGACTGCTGTGGCTCAACTCTCTCATTATCAATCGTTAACAACAACATGATTACAGAGTAGTTACTCCGTACCATATACTGTGCTTGACGCAGTATCACTCCGGATGACCTGCTTTGTCAAGTTATATGCATACAACTGGCGAATCCTGGGTTGCCAGTGACGTGATGCAGGTTGCCAGCAAAGCATTTGAGTGTCAACACGGAGATAATGTTCGGGTGTAACCCACATCGGAGCCGAATGGTACATTCAAGTTAATTCGTCGACGTATTGGAATACGCGAATACGCAAATGCCAGCTTCATAGTTACTTAACTACATTGCCCAGATGACGCAAGTCTCTATGACACTCACAGATCTCAGCTTCACATAGGGAAATCTATTCTGCAGCGTTTGAGTTCAGAAACAGGAGATAAGATACAAGGTGGCTTATAAGTACTAGGTGCAGAAACAATTCACTTATAAACTAGTCGAGAATGGCATCAGTTGACTCAATCATTTTGTCTCTTATACTTGCAGGAGCCAAGTCTTTATGGGGTACTCTGGAAATAAACATGTTTACTACTACATATTGAGTTTACCTAATAGTGGCAACTCTCTGACTCGTTGGTTTCTCAGCATACTCAGTAAACATCATAGTTTATTCATGACTCGTGATCTGCTTGGCAAAAGGAAACGTCTGCAATGTATCTATCTCACATGTTATTTCACCATCGTACCCTCAGATATCCACCAGCCAAGTTTAACTAGCATGACACTGTCTCACCCAACTGGGGTAGTTTCTTATCCCTAGTTTCGTATCCTAGGAGAACTCGTGTTTACAATCAGGAACTATCTACAGAGTAGCAACCAGAAGACATAGGGACAATCCCACCAAAAGATCGTCAGCTAACTTGGTCGGTCAACAAACATTGGCCCACCTTCTATTTTATCCATCACCAAGACTAGCGACAACTCACCGTCAAAGCAAAAGACTGACCGCCAGTTGATGTGTTTGTAACTAGTCAAAGCACAGCCAGTCCCTTACATTGTAGGTGTTAGTTTGGTAGTCAAAATAAGCTGTCCGTTTCAGAGACCATCACAAACGAAGATAAACGGCTGGAATTCTGAATCGCGGTCATTTTAGAGTTCATACGTATCCAAGCACGATGTGGCAACGTCATTCATACCGTTTTGAAATGGATCATCATCCACATGTCCTTCGTTAAACACAGACAGATACTACAGTATCTCTGAATAATAAATCGTTTCAAGTCACATTCAATTCATTGGATCAGTTTGTTAGTGTCTCCCTTTAAGACAAGTATGGACTGAGATGCGTTTGTATAGACACAGACAAATAAAATAATAACACTCTTTCTTTCCTTGATTCTTCCGTCCTTCTTTCTTTCTTTCTTTCTTTCTCCTCCCTCTTTCGTGGCTCCAGAGTGTACAGAAACATGGGGTCATCCAGCCCACATCTTGTTCCCATCTTTCCCCTCATAAATGAACAAACTTTGCATAAACCGAGTAACTGTATGTAGTGGAATATAACTATCCGGGACCAACATCAAAGTCTCAATCTCATATCCCCCTTGCGCCATGATGTGTGTGAGAGAAGTATGTGTAGGTAGGTGTGTGTGCGTGCGGAAAAGGACCAACCCCGGGTGGTCTCCAAGTTGCGATTGGGCATCGTCGAGAGCCCATGGTGTTCGTCCCTCATTACTGGTAGCTGAATATGTGTGGTGTTGTGTGTCCCGGCAAAAAACAATAGACAATGACAATTATGGCATCCAACTGCGAACATTGGTGCGGAACTTCCCGACAAGAGATCTTTCAAATTGA
Source organism: Fusarium poae (assembly GCF_019609905.1). Lineage (NCBI taxonomy): Eukaryota > Fungi > Ascomycota > Sordariomycetes > Hypocreales > Nectriaceae > Fusarium > Fusarium poae. Next base: position 2,214,399 of record NC_058399.1, read on the forward strand.
GACGGTACGCCGTTAACTCCAGGTGCTTCAAGCATGCTTTGTTCACCGGTCCTCTCCACCCCTCGCCTTTCCACGTCTCCTGAAGAAGTCCATGACACGCTTTGCGGCTCCGCTGCTTCCTTCGTGACCACGGTAGTTCTCTCCATCGTAAGCATCCGCGAACTTCTTGTGGCTCTTGTGAAGCACACCAGGACGGTCCTCGCGGCTACTTCCAATTGGGCGACCATCGTAACCTTCAGACCCGGAAAAGTCTTCTTGGTACGGGCGAGATCGTGAGTCGTTCGGTCGTCGCATGTCCACAGATGAATCTGAGCCAGTGTTTAAATGGCTACCTCCCTGAATATAAGTGGGTATGGCATTAGGTCTTCGGCCGTCTTGTTGCTGAGATCCATATCGCGTGTTGTACACAGGGCTGGATTGTGCTGTGTCACGCTGGGGGTATTGTTCGTAGGGTGCATCGAAATAAGGCTCGCTGTGTCGAGGCTCATCGTGAGCGCTGTAGCCGCGGAGTTGCTCAGTCCGGGGATGCTGAATGGGCAGATCCTGCTGTGAATCCGCTTCAGACCCCGTCACGCTTCCCTCGTTTCTGCCTAGGCCCATAGCCTTGGCCAAAGAAAATCGACGGTTCTGCTTGTCGCCTGAGCCTTGAACACTGCCACTACGCTTCTTACCAAGACCAATCGAGAAGGATCGTCTAGAAGCCTTCGAATCCATTGAAGGTCTGGGGCCAGCGTCCTCGCCTGGCAACATGGTGTTTGACATGCTGACAGGGGGATACTTCCGCGATGACTTTTCGGGCTGCTGTTGTTGTTGTTGTTGTTGTTGTTGCTGCTCGGGTCGCTTCTTAGATCGGCCACCAAAGATAGATCCACTACGACCCATGATTTTGCTGCCAATATCACCCAGAGTGTTTGATCGCTTATGCCCTCTGCCGGACGTCTTTGTCTCGTTCTGGAATGTCGACATCTTCATCACCTTAGGAGGAACACTGCCAACATCCTTGGCGATATTGCCTTCGTCCTCAGGGTTTTGAGGTTGTTGAATTCGGCCGTGAGCATTTGTATCGGCGATAGTAGGTGGTGCAGGCTGGCCATAGTTGGCTTGAGACTGCAGACCCATTGAGGTGGAGGATTGCATAGATCCCTGTGTTCGCGGCCTTGTCGTAGTAGTTCCACCAGTCATAAAAGCGTTGTCGGAAGTGGCGCGAGTGTCACGGGACGGCCTATGAGGAGGAGGTGCGTTCTTGTGTGAGCTCTGAGGACGTCTCGACTGCTGAGCACGAGAGGGGTTGTCCTTGGTCAGTGGCGGTTCACGAGGCAGGGGCTTCTCGGTAACAGGCTCTGGCGTATCGGCAGGTTGCTGCTGCTGTAGCGAGTGGGAACTGGGTTTCGAAGGCGCAGCATCAGCACCACGCTGGGTTTTGGTTGTAGGAGCCACGTATTCGACCTGAACTGTTCTTCGCTTGGCATCCTTGGGTGTGCTGCGATGAGCAGCCTCAGACTCGGGATCAACACTGCCGTGCGTCTTGGCCAATCCACCAACAACAGGGGGATGGGATTGTTTGTGCTTCGAAGCCTCGCGAACCGAGTTGCTTCGGGCGACGGACGGCGCCTCGGCGTAGTCGTCAGGAGAGACACCCGAGTCGGGTACCTCGGAAGGTAGTGTTGTCGTGCTGGTGATGAACTCGACAAGATTGGCGTATTCGCTCAGCCAGCTGTGTCGAGCGACTTCGAACAGATCCGCTCTCTTGCGGGGGTTGGGAACGAGAATGCGGCGGAGAAGGTCTCGGGCGTGAGGGGTGACATATTCAGGGAAGGTCAAAGGAGTCGTAACGATATACTTGTATAGGAGGTTGATATTGTCTCCTTCGGGGTTGGCAGGATCGTCATCGAAGGGGAGGTAGCCGGCAAGCATGGCGTACTACAACAGGTCAGTTCAACATCCACTTTCTCGTACCGATTGCGGAACTTACCAGAATCACACCACAACTCCAAACATCCACCTTACGACCGGTGTATAGAGAATCGCTGACAACCAGTTCAGGTGCAGCATAACAAGGACTTCCACAGCTTGTCTGCATGAGATCACCCTTCCTGGACCCGTTCATCTTGACTCGATCCAAGCCCATTCGCTTCACGAACTCCTTGTCGGTAAGGTTTAGCTCCTCCTCCTTGGTCAATTCCTCGTGGGCATCGAAAGTGTTTGCAAAGCCAAAATCGGTGATGATAATGTTGCGGTTGCGGTCGAGAAGCAAGTTTTCTAACTTCAAATCTCGGTGTACTATTCCCTTCTTGTGGAGGTAACCAACGCCCGACACAAGCTGGGCAAACAAGCGACGAGCGGCATTATCTTTAAGGTAACGGTGGTTGAGGATATAATCGAAAAGTTCACCACCGGATGCGTATTCAAGGATGATACCAATGTGTCGGTCTGTCTCGACCTTGTCGATCAGACGCACAATGTTGGGGTGCTGAACCCCGCGAAGGATGGCAACCTCGCGGTAAATCTTAGCAAATCGAGAGGGATTGCTTCCGACGGTGTCCCTCTTGATGAGCTTAATGGCAACCTGTCATTGTAAGTATGGTGTCTGTAAAATGATGAATTTTAATCTTACTTGAACGCTGCTGTCCTGCTTCCAGCCTAGCTTCACCTTGCCGAATTCACCCTCACCAATGGTGTTGCCTAGGATAAAATCGCCAAATTTGGTGTTGCCCTTGTTGCTTCGGCTGTGGTCGTGTCGGCTTCGCTGCCTTCGTTCTTCGCCATGTTCACCTGTTGCGACAACAGGGGGAGGCGCGGCTGAATCGTCTGCGTTGTGTTGGTTTGAGGCATGGTTGCGATCCCGGTCGATGGTGTCTTGGGCAGCAGCAATGGCTTTTGTTAAGCTGTCAGTGGCATCGTGGACAGGTTTTGAGGGCGTGCTGTGGGCGGATCGAACAGGCAATGACGATGGTGCGGCCTTGCCATCTCGGCTGCTGGCTCGGGCAGCAGTGTCAGCCTTGCTGTTTCTGTAGCCATTCTCTGCAGCAGCTTGTTCACCACGCGAACCAGTTCGTGTGGATTCGTTTCGGCGGGGTGAACTTGAAGGCTTTTCGTTAGAATAATGAGACCTTCGCGAGTTACCACTCTGGTGGTTAGAGGAGCTCCGGGGAGGAGCGACAGGAGGCATGTTGCCTTGCCAGTCAGAGGCAGGTGGTTCTTGGTGGTTGGCCGCTGAAGCGGTGACGGTTGAACCGAAACCGGGAGTTAGATGATAAGAAGGCGATGGAGCGCCGTCGTTCGTTTTTCTTGAAGGAGGTCGTCGCGAAGATGAAGAAGCGGTCGAGGTCTGCTGGGCATTGTACGCCTGGCTGTTAGGGGATGATTGCGAGGGCCTGTACTGGCGGGACGACGGTGTGCCCAAGGGGGACGAAGCCAGAGCGGTGTGTTGATGGGGGGCTGTTTGTAGGGCAGCCGACGACATCTTCCACGCCCAAACGCGTCAATAAAAGGAAGCGAACGGAGGGGACCGTTTTCGCACAGGTAGCGCTTTCAAGTTCCAAATTATTATACAACAGCTATGCGCGAGATGCGGTTTTCTGACGGTAGCGCCCAGAAAAAAAGGCCCAGCTGGCGACGCGGATATGCAGGTCGAAATACCTGGCAGTTTCAGTCGACCCAGTCTAGGGAAGCGCTGGACCGGGGACAAATGCAAGCGGCTCCAGACGAGTACAGTAAGGTACCTGTTGTAAGCGACTATTCCAGGGAAAGTCGCTTCAAAAGGATGAAGAAAGCAGAATGAAAGGAAACAAATTCAAAGTCGGTTCGGGTCAGATTAGTTAAAAGTTGAGGTCGTGAATCGACAGGATTTCATTTCATTGTGCGCGCGCGACAAATTAAGTTGCTCGAGATCGGTCGTATCCGCTTCAATGCGTTTTGATTGCTATACTGGTCGGTATCGAAGGTAATTCGAGGCGAACAGTAACGATCCAATACAAGGTCGGGTTGCAGCTAACGGCCGCGACAGTCGGGATCAGGATTAGGATTGGATTGGAGCACAGCCGACGTTGGATGCGTTGGCAGCCGGGCTGAGGTTGTTTTTTTCTTGTTATTGTGTTGTTGCGTTGCGCTCGCTGCGGCTTGGGCCTTGGGGTCCTGCAGGTGCTAATTAGGCGATGAGACTGGATTGGATCCAATTGGGCTGGACTTGGGTCGCTGGAGGTTGGGATAATATGCGCGATAGCAGCGAGATCGAACCAAACGCTCCTCAATGTAAATGCGATGCGAACGCGCAAACGCCCTAATTAGACGCGAGAGGGAGGGAAAGGGTTTGGAGTCACCAGAAAACAGGCGAGATAAAGAAAAAGAGAGAATGGGAAAAACAGGACTGGGACGAGGTTTCAATAAAACGGGCGAGGGTATAGAGTACACTTAACAGCCAAGTACAACAAATTTTTCAATTGGGTTTAGTACCAAAAAAAAAGCCATGGAAGGTACCTAGCAAAAATGGTGTGAGGGCCGTGTCTGACTCTGAGTCGGGGCCTCACGCGCTATCAGGGACAGAATTGAGACTCTGAATTATAATCGAGAGTCAAGTCAACAAAGCCAAGCAAGGTACTCCGTAGACTAGACGGGTGGAGTGAGAGGTGGAAGGGAACTTTTCAGGTCCTGGTTTTGGTGGACGGGAGACCGGGGACCATGGCAAAAAAGAAACCATGCGCGCGATGTGAGGAGACGGTACTTAATTTACTGCGGGATAAATAGTAGATCTCGAGGTATACGACTTCCTGAACTGGGAGAGCCCTGGTCAACTCAGCCCAGTCCAGGGAAGGGAAACCATTCATCAATTTCCCAGAAGGGGAACATTCAAGACTCAAAGACTCGGGCGCCAGGACAAGATGAGACGTTCTAAACTGTGTTGTCCATATACAAACAGCGTTAGCTAGGCCTTTTCCAGGTACCTTGGCCTCCATGGAACGGGTAGACTGGGATAGATGGAAGGTTGGGTTGGGCTGCAGGAGGATTGTAGTGGAACCCCCCTCATCCTCTTTGATAGAGGCTTCTCCATGATTAGTCTGGGTCGTTATCCACCACTAAACACATCAACTCAGGCCATTGACCAAACTAACGGCGCCTCTATACTAGGAAAGTGTTGGAGCATGAACGTCTTCCAAGACTTTGGGTGGATGCAATGCTATGCCGAAATAATAGACTTTGTTTTCTCTTCTCCAAAGCAGTTATTGCATATCTCATCCGATGCAAGGAGTAGACAGTGAGGGTGGCTGGAAGGGGTACCATGCATGATCACAGATCCATATCACTGCAGTACCCCTGAATATAGCGCTGTCGTTCCTGCAGGTACGGATACAGTACCTACAGTCAGACACGATGCGTATGTGTTGTCATCCATGTCAGTCTGGTCTGGTCAGTCTATGGTCTTCTACCGAGCCCGATTCCTCCCTCCCCTACTCTGTAGACTACTCTCCAGGCTCTCCTCTCAAGTGACTGATCTATTTACAGCCGAGTTATTAGTTCCCGATCAAACTATCAGCTGGTCATGAGTGTCATGTCAACAAATATCCCGCAAATGACGGGATAATATACAAGTTAGGTAGATCCTTGACTTGTTCAATGGTGCATTTGTCACCGATATTGGATGACGACAATGGTTGCGGCCAAAGCAGGTGAACAAAGAATCTATCAAGGCTCTTATTTTTATTCTGGTCGTCTCCTGTTTCTCAAGATTGGAACATCATGCTTCACCAGCCATCTATCGGCCAGTGCTCGCGCCAGCTCGTCACTCGATGCTCCTTTCTATTATGCTCTCTTCCCTCTAGTTATTCTGCCCTTGTTTCGGGGCGTCTGAAGCTAATCCAGGTCGGGTTCCATTCTGTGTTAGTCTACTGGTTCCCTTGCCCAACTACTGGAATTGAATTTTGGCGCCCAAAAGTCAGAGTTCCGGTACCAACTACTCGATACTTTGTGTAAAATGCTTTGTTCGCCCCTAACAACGAGGGAGAGAGTTTCTGAGTCTCTACTTTTACAGATCCCGATCCGGGGAACACGATCTGGAAGACAATGCACGAGGCATTGAGCATTAATCTCAAGAGTGGGCTTCTTAAAAGCGTTGGCTCTATGGGAAGAAAGAGGGAGGTGGTCTCAGCTCTGACTCTTTTTTTTTACCATTTCTGAACTACATACACAAACTATAACCTCGTTACAGCATACGGAGTGGCTTGACTTTGCCTTGAACGGGTAGGTACATAACGTTGCTGTTGAGCAGCGCGATCTGCATTGCATGGATGATATCGGCGGATACATACAACAACGTTGCGCCGTTTGACTGCATTGTACCTTGAACATTATTTGCAAAGGCGCCCTGCATGAGTTAATAATTGTTATGTGCCTACTGTTTTCATGTGTGTACGCAACCGCATCGTCCAATCTGCTTCTCAGTATCGTCTTCTCCGGTTTCAACAACCGGACCACCTCGCCTGGGCCTGTCTGTTGTCTTTGCTCTCGTATTCCACCCAGCCCGAGTCGATGCGCGTCGATGCGTAGGACAAGGAGAAACCACTAGTCTATACCGCTCGAGGTTAAGTTTCCATCTGGTTCGAGAAGTTTGGATGGAAGCAATTCTATCAAGCTGCGCAAGTTATCCATTCACACACCTCATCCCAAACTCCCGTTTAATAACTTTATTTTCTCGCGCAGCCTGACCATCGACAAATTCTATCAATAGAGTGCTTCATTTTGTAATCTTCCGAACGTACATAGGTGTTATGGCTCAACTGTTGCATGCGCATTGACTCGAACACACTTTGCTTCTTGGGTCTGCCTTTTATCTTCTTCTTGCTGCAGCATAAGCAAATTATCAGTTCAAGTCATTTTGATATGTGTCACATTACGGATACTTACCACGATTTTCTAATATTTTATCTTTCGTGACGGGACAACAAAAACCCTGATCTGAGGCCATGTCAATAATAAGCGACGGCGATCATCATCACTGGCTCGCAGCATCTTCCTTGGCTGACAAGAAGCTCTTCCTGCCTCAAGTGGACATTTGTCCGATGAACCTCCCTCTTAGCCCTTGCTTTTGTTTTGCTGTCTAACGTGTTCCTTTTTCTTTCAACATTCCCGTACCATCTTTTTTACTTTTATCTAATAACAAGCCTCGAATCTCGCTTGCCGATGCGATATCCCAGATGCATACAGATTCGATCATTTTAATGGTTTCAGCCGAAGTGATTGCATATATATCGGCTACTACTATACAGTTCAAGTGATTCTTTATTGTCTGCGACTCTGACCTGAACATTTTCCCGAGACATTTGCTTCTTTATCCGTCCAGATTCCGAAACAAGCTAATTTCCCTCAGCACCTTGAACCTCCGACAGAGATGCCATAAATATCTTCATCAACACGACATCGACAAGACGAAACTAAACTAAACTTTGCACTTGACATACGCAAGGACTACTGTTTGGTTATCTTCGAAACTAACTATCGACACTAGCAATTTGTGCCGTGCTGGGCGCTATGTATAAGCTCATAACTTCAGCATAAATACCGGAGATGAGCTGTGGTTAAAGCCTACAGGGATCTCGCTGACGTGAATCTGAGCTTGACAAGGGCAGCTCTGACCTTTGTCCTTTCGTTTCAGACGTCATTTTATCCGGCCTCGCCGTCCTTCTCTGCGGGCACAGAAACAAAGCCTATTGTCTCGTTTGTTTGCCCTGGATATGAGACGAGACGAAACGAGACGACAAGATACGTTTGGTATTTGAGTATTCCGCAAAGACTACAAACTATTGCTTACATGATTGTTTATTGAATATGTACGGGTTCGTATCTACCTACTGCATTTGGGCTATATCAGCAATGTTTACTTTGACGTAACCATATGTTAGTACGACTATTAACTCAGCTGAGCCACTAAGGCACAGATGGTACGATAATACGCAACTCAGCTGAGATGGACGTTCGCATCCGAGATTCAGCCCTCTCCCGTGAACTCTGTGAATCATCTATCCCGGTTATGATGGTCCGCCAAGTGACGGATCCCAGTCGCAAACTATACCTCGGTGGTACATACTTCAGATCTAAGTGTGCTGTCGTGGTTCTTCATCACAGTCAAATGACCATCTCGTCACATTTGATCGCTGTTCATCTACAAAGCCTGACTTGATCCTGGACCAGGCGAAGTCTTGGCTCTCATCCCCATCCGAGCTCCATGTCAGTTCACAAAACGTTCAGGCTATGTTTTGATGCGCTGTCGCAGCCTGACTGTGCTGTCCATAGGGTAGCAAGATCACCATCGCAGTGAGCCAGTCGTAGCTTCGGCGAAATGAGACATGAATGTCACCAATTAATATTGTACAACAATGCCTTGACAACTGTTTTATAGGGTGGGGTTTGTGATGTAATGGTTTTCAATATTCTCCGATCTTATACGCTTAAGCGTGATGAGTTACTCAGGCCGCGAAATTGAGAACTTTCGGGTAGAGCTATTCTTTCCGGCGCAAAAGCAAGAGCCATGTTAATGTTGAGATCACCAGCCAAGTTCGTTAGTAAACTCTAGCTAAATACTTACCTTGTAAAGGCCAAAAAACAAATATTTTCAATTTATAACAGAGGCCATGAGGCATAGCTGAATCACCAGAGACTGTCATCAGGTATTGCTGGACTCAGACTCCTCTTCATACCGAGAGGTCGTATAAGTAATTGAACTGAATTTTTTCGATATCATCCATACTCGATCATGTTGGAAGATACAAGATGCTACGCTAGATGTGTGTAAGATCAAAATGCTAAATACTATGTTAAAGCTTAATGCTGATGTTATAAGCATCTAATGCCACAGCAACACCAGTCAGTGTCGCGGTATATGCGACAAGAATGCTCATCGTAGTGATGGGAGTAGCGTCAAGTGTGTTGACAGTCATGTTGACTAACCCGGTCAACAAGTTTGCCAACAAAAAGACAGCCAGGCCGTTGCGATTGTACGCTCGCATCACCCGACTGGTGGCATGTGTATACGATTCTTTCTCCGTCTTCGCATCATGTGCATTATAGAATGCAGGGAAGAAGATCGTATCGATAATGGCAAACCCAAGGAGTTGTATAGTGTTAAAGGCTATAACCCACAAGACGTAGGGTAGGTTTGCCATGCGACGAGATACTGCTAATCCGAAACCATAATGATAGTTTGTGGACAACACATAGAGACCTGTCCAGACTCCGCCCCATACGGCCATGATCTTCAGGAGTTTGTTCCGTTGAGTTCCAGGACTAGCAGTACTCTTGGGGACGAGGTTACGGGGAATGACAAACATGCCCGTATCTTGTCCGGCAAGGAAGATGGCCAAGTAGCCGATGAAGCTGAAAATTCCTTCACGGTTCATGCTAATTAGATCGGTCCTGGGCGCCGTGAGGACGTACGCCTTTAGACTAGTGGTTTCAAGCAGGACCTGATATGTGACACCGACCAACAATGACAGGGCTGCAAATGAAGGAATCAATTTGCGCATCGATTGAAAGATAGCCACAAAAGGAGGCAGGAATCCCAGCGTGAAGAAGAAGTTCCAATGGACGCCGTATTCTGTCACATGTTCTGCATAATCCAGTCCCTTCACACTCAGGAACCGTATGAACCCCAGGACCAACAAGGGAATGGAATGGCGCAACGACTGCACGATGCGGTAGGAAAGGGACGAAGTGTTGCTTGTAGTACGACCAGTCGCTTTCTCTCGCAATACGGGACGAGCTGCAACAAGCCCAGCTGAGAAGACAAAGGATCCAACACCAAGGTCCATGAGGGATGTGCCCCATGTCTCAACCTTGGCAAAGCGTCTGGGAAATAGGCGGAAATCGACAGCAAGGATAGCCACACAGGTGACAATCATCATGCAACCACGGAAGTTTGTGAGAAAAGGCTTTGTTGAAAGGGTATCCAACTGCCCAGAGCTCTCGTTGGACCGGGCATTGGGAGGTATCTTGGCCTTCTTTTTCCGACTTATGGAACGGGGTGGCAGAGTAAAGACGAGGATGGCGGGGGCAATTAGGAGAAGGTTGAGTAGAAGTGGCGAGTTGGAGTAAAGGGTCACCGAGAGAAGGATCGCGCCAACATTGAGGAGGAAGTCGACGGCGAAAGCCAGTACCGTGTATGGTTCAAAGAAGGACTGGCGGGCTTGGAGGACGGACCAAAGTAGAATAGCTACCTGCAACGGATTAAATTTAGTAACTCTTCACGGATGGCTGAGTGTGGATTGGTGTTGGTGTTGGAATTAGAGGGTAACAAACAGCTGCAACGGATGTAACATAGTTGATTTCTGCGACAGAGCCGCCAGATAGGTTGGACACGAAGTCCTCTTTTTGTTGTTTGTAACTGGGAGTCTCAGGCATGACTGACGAGCGATGAAATGAAATGAAATGTTGAGTAATTAGCCTTGGCGCATATTTGTAGAGAATGCGACGAGCAAGTTTGAAGGACAAAGAATTGACACCTGTCAAGTTGACAAGTAATGCGAAAGGGACTCAGCCTTGTTCGTGATGTGATGCCAGGTTGTAGGTAGGATATTGAGATGGAGGGGCCCGAGGCTAAGGAACGGTACGGGTAGGCCCAGGCCCAGGAGCTTTGACCAATCAGTAGATGAGACGTTACAGGAATTGGTGTCACGTGCATCCTTACCAACAACTTCTAATCTCACTTATACAGTCCCAAACCTTCAACAACTCAAACCCTTGGTAGCAAACATGTCTTCCCTGGTGAGATCTGACATATCAAACTTTTAATATAACGCCTCATTCAGGCCGTCGGGTTGAAGGACCAACCAAAAGCGGGCTCTGTTCCGCGGACGCAGACATAATATGTCGGCACCAACTGCCTAGAGCAAGCCGCATTTCTTTGTTCTTTTGCGCCAACAAACACAGACTTTTGTTATGTCAAAGATGGCTGTCAGCGCCAAATGGCTTACTCCTTTGTGATAAAAAACTCTGAAGTCAGTATGTCGGGGCAAGTGTGCCATACACATGTCATCCTTTCTCTAAGAAAAAGCGCCATCTCATTCTGATTTAATGAGGTGGTCATCAGCTAGGTATAGGGGGGCAAGGCTTGGTAGTTCTAATACATCATTCCATCCGTCCTTTCGTTCTCTCCATATGTCCGTTCCATATGATCCTGCCTCTTCTTCTACTTCTTTCTTGGTTGCCTACTTATAATTTGTTCAATATCTTTGTAAAGGGGCAGCACCTTTACCTTCACAGCAACTATGACGACGGCCACTTCTGAAGCGCGGTCTCGTCCAACTATAGAGCCCATACGAACTACGGGCCCTGATCTGAACATCCGCTCCCTACGATCCCGTATCATACAAAAGAGCCCTTCTTGGACTCCTTCGCCTCTTTCACCACGTAGCCTCCCTCTTCCGCGGCTTCGAGTTCCGAGAGATGATGTTACGGCACAGGATGATGAAATGGATGTCGATCAGTTAGAGAAACCAAAACCTGATACTCTCAAACAAGAAGCAATTCTCCGCAATGTTTCTCTAAGACCTATCGCAGAACTTGCTCTTCCAAGCCCTGGCACTCTGCCGTCTCGACGTTCTCCCCTTTCGGCGCCTCTGTTTGCACCACATGTCTTTCGAAGACCAACCATTGCCGAAGAGACAAGAAGCATGTTGCTTCATGCGCCAGGTTCTGAGACACGTCGCAGCTCTGTTTTCTTGGATCATGAACGCCGACAGTCTGCACCTGGCGGTCCTCTACATACCAGAGCCATGCAGATCGCCCGACAAAGAGACCACCTTCATCGTCGAAGGCTCGCAGGTTCGTATAGACCTTGCGAACCTGAGATATTGGTCCAACCTACTGAGTTTCGTCGCTTATCTCTGCTACCCTCGAGTGACACTGGTCTACCGCTACCCTACCCTGTGGACGGACGCCTGACAACCCGTGTGGTTGTGCATTCCCCAGGAAAGAAATCACTTGTACTTACCAGAACTTTCGACTTGGACGAATTAAAAGCCACCCTTCCCCAAATCAGTCCTGTCGAACAGACAGATCGGCGTGCATCAGTTGCGACTCTTCAGCCTCCCGCCAACATTTCACGATCACCTTCACCGGGATACCCACGGGACAGACGAAGTTCTTATGGTGCCATCCCGAGAACAAGCCATAGTCGGTCGCCTCCTGGTGAGAGAAGAGGTTCACGTCACATCATGCCTCCTGTTGCTATTCGTAAGTTAACGGCTTCTACCTGGATGTCCCTCTAGGAGCACAACGTCGCCTCTTCTAAGACAGAACCTCACTAACTTTCATCAGGACTTGACTATGCTCGGAGATACCTTCCCGTGCTGGCTGCAGTCATTTTGTCAGAGCTTGTTCAGCCTGGTGACACGGTTGAGGTTCCGCTGCCTCATCCTCGTGCTTGGGAGGACACTGTCACACACGTCTACACTGGACGAAATCCACTTACAGAACCCATCAGACAGAACATCGTGTATCTCGGTGGATCAGTTTAAGGAAGTAAACGTCGAAACAGATGGATTGGCCTGCGAAATTGTTAAAACATACAGAACATTGTGACTTGTGAGGGTTGGGTTATGGTCGAGGTTTTCTTAATATTTCCTATCAATACTTGGGTAGCTAGCGAGTAAAATGACTTTTTGATTCTCGATTCTAATCTGGGTACTTGAACCTGTGACGATTGAGCTTTACTGCCCATTGTTTAACAAGTCGTATACCCGATTATAATTTGGGAAGTGGAACAACGTGTTCACAAACCGAGCATGATCATCTATCAAAGATCTGCCAAGCACCCTAAGAATTCCGTACACGACATCGACTATGCTGCCAAATTTCCAAAGAACCATGTCTAAACACACACTGCATCTCTTCGATACACCTAGCAACAACGGAGGAAGACCCGTCCTCCAACCTGCTCAGGATAGCAAGAAGTAGAACCAGCTGCAAAGCATAACCATGATCTCATCCATTTTATGGTCGCCATCTCAAACTATCACGTTTGAATCAACCTAACGGATTCCTACCTACGCTGATAGTGTGAGAAATCACAACGGGTGCCAGCCATCGAGTGGAAGTAGAACGAGGGCAATCCATATGATGGTCATGGTGATGCCAATTTCAGCAGCAGAACCATTACTGATGTATGTGACCAAGTTGTTACCAAAATGTGTTCTTTACGTCTAGAATCATGTCCAGGAGTAGAGAAACTCGGATTTGACGTATAGAGGGGCAGCATATTAACAAGCAGGGAATGAGTCCAGCATCTGATGAGCATGCAAAATCTCTAGTCCCAGATGCTAATAGCAGTTGAACTGCTTGCTATATCAGTCCATGGATTTCCCAGAAAGGACTCTCATAGTCTAAGCACGCTTAATGTAGGCAAGGGGAGCAAGTATACACCGCCAGTTCAAGCTGTAGACATCAAAGTAGCGAATATACAATAGACATATGGTAACAGACATTCAAAACGTGTAATTAATGAATAGTATATACCACAACATTGAGCTCCTCAGGTCATCTACTCCTTCTTGTGCCACGGTTTCGTGGCTGGAAAAGTGTACATTTCACCATACCCACTCACGAGCATGTTTTATAATGAGAGCAACATTTATAGAGCTTCAAAACTAGCAGCTCAGAAACAAGACCAGTATCTCCCAATACTCTATGCTTTGTGGTCATGCAGCTTTAACTCCTCATGCGGGAAGATATCTTGCAGGTTAGAATACGTAGTCGGGATATGGAAAAAGGTGTTATTGTGGGACAAAATCAAGCTGTAGCTATATAACTTCACTATAAGAGGTCTTGAAAGATTCGAACGGTAACACCAAGCCCAAAGTGATTTGCCATGTAGACTGTTGTACCTCTTGGGCTGTGACTGAAGTTATTGGCGAACCCAGGTATGTCTTTTGATTGGATACATGCTTCTGGTATAGTGTATATGTATATGTGCTCACACATATAACTATGTCTTATACTAGTCCAAACCATGAGATATTACTGGAAGATGTCTCAAATATCTGTAGAGAAGAGCTAATTGGTTTGCAAATGCAACCACCCCATAGTCTGACTATTGCACAGGTATAACGCATCACCAATCACTACTGATATGTTGACGAGGCCTACCTTGTATCGCTTTCTGCTTTGTTTGTAGACTCACGGATGTGCTTGACCATTTGTTGACAAAGGAAGGCCTCGGTACGACATGGTCCGAAGTGACTTGACATACCCACATATGTCTCATTAGTCTTGCTGGATCTGTACTCAAGGTCATGAATCTGATAATCTTGGCATTGTATTGGGAAGACACACCTTATCCAGAAGGCGTCATTGGTTTTTGACGATGCAGTAAGTCCGATTGACATGTGCCAGCCTGGGCTGTGCATAGGTCACATCACACGATGTGTCCACAAGATCACTGACAAGAGATCAAGGCACTGGCATCTCAGGCTAGTATCAGATGGTGGTCTAGGAATCAAGCCAGTGTCTGTCCTGCCACCTGCCAGTTGCCTATTACAGTCCCTCCCCCACTAGTGTTCACGATGTGTTGCCGACACGAACACTTCGGTTGAAGTGGTCGGTGGAGAAAGATGGCGCGACGCAAGCATGGCCTGCAGGATGCACGCTCGGACGTCGATGTGTGCTATGGACACGCCTACAGTGTAGCTCATTAACTCGACAGGGTGCCTCAAAGCACTAAAAAAAAACATCGCGTGTATTTCGGGCTAGGTTCTTCAGGTAGCGCAGGCAGAGTTGCTGAACAGTCGACTCTGAGACAACAACCTGCATGATTGAGAGATCAAAGCAAAGCATTACACCTGTTTCTGAGCCGGAGACTCGTTTACTTTCGGTAATTGGACGTCTGGTCTCCCAAAACCGCTAAACAGAAGAAGAAAAAAGCGAAGTAAAACCGGGCGTTTCCTAACTTTAGCGAAACACAAAACTCTGTAGAAATGGACCGGCCCGGCGGCTATTGCGGCTTTATCCCAAGTTGAAGCGGAGCTCCGATAGTGGGCGATGGGCGACCGATGCTAAGCCGTCGAGGCGCTTTTCGGACAAGATGCTGTGAAAACGGTGCATCTGCGGGCGCGAGTAATTTTTTATTGTACTAACTACGTGTTACGTAGTTTTCAAGACCCTGTTGCAGCCATAGTCAATTGTACTCTAGTCCAGCAAGACTAATAAACATTCGCATCGATCGATGAAGCGTACTAGGATGGCGATAAGCATAGTATGGTATAGTATAGCTTGCTTTCTGGCAATGCGTTGCTGATTCTCGCTGCTTTGATCTGTTTCAACGATGCAATGTGAGCCTAGTACAAGTTGAACCCGCTGCAGATGGTCATTGTACGACATTTGCTCCAGGAGGGCGCGGAATCTGCAGCGACTCTTGGCTTTTGGTGTTGGTGTGCCTGAGAAAACGTCAGGGTTCCCCCCATCATGAGATGGACATGCATGGTCATGGGTATACATTTGACGATGCGACGCCTCCGGCCGATAGCGAGCTGCAGCTAAACATATTGGGGGAATAGAAATCCATGGGTATGTATATGCCTATAAGATGATATTAGTGGATGCTGCACATGTAGGTGCATACATGTACATGATATGTACCCTTGATACAACACAAAATAGTTGACGGGCGATGAGCGAACGGACTTGTCGATCTTAGAGGTGCATTTGTCAATCGATAATCGTCAGACGCCATTTTGGCCGGGGTATGCCCTTCCCGTCATTGCGCCATCGTTGATGTTGAGGGGAGGGATATCCGTTGAACTAGAGATGGAGAAGACAAGAACGAACACAGAATCCTAACTTGTCTTAGGCAGGTCAGGGACGTATCGTGCCGGATTTGCAAACAATACCTCTCTATGCCTTCCTAAGCCATCTCGGACGTTTGAGGCATCTGCCTCGGTAGAGCCAGAGGCACTTACCTTAGTAGATACAGGTACCTGGGTCGTGGTTACTTTACCTTGGTATCTAGATCCCGCTTGGTATAGTAAGCTACATACAAGATCTCAAGTTGCCTCATCAGGTAATCCATCCTGCCTAGGATAGAAGCTTTGACCATTGCTTCTTCTCGAGGTCCCAACCTCGATTGGGCATCTTATCTTTGTTTTGTTTTTTAACTGGTCCTGGTGCATGTCCTGCTTGGCTTGCATGCTTGCCTACTAGGTACTATGTATACATACCAGCGCTTTTTGATTCTGTTGAGAAGGTTACAGCACTGAATTATTCAAACACTCACTGTGCTTCAAATGATCGGCAGATTGATTTCTCCCCCTGGAAAACGTTTCCCTTGGCCAAGCTCATACGACTTAGAACATCACCAACGGCCAGTGCAAATATGGATAACCGTTACAATCCTCTATCAAACCTACCTCAACCCCATCCACAATCTTTGACTAAACATTCGGCTGGCCTGTGCTACCCTTGTTATTGCCGATTGAAGTCCGAGCTTTGGACCCGCCGATACATGGATGTACATATGTATGTATCTTGTGAAAGAGGGGAACCGGGGCACTTGCAAGGGTCTGCAACTGATCACCTTGTCACAACACAGCAGGTACAACCGTGTACGACTCGCCGAACCAGATCGGGGTGTTGCACAATCAAATATCGATTACCCAGTGACTTTGCCGATATGTGGCTATCCGTCCCATCCCGTGGGGCAGCAAGTGTCGCGAGCATCATCTACGGTGCCCTCGAGAGAAGGGGAATCTTGGGAGTAGACCTCCGGCCTGGACGAGATTAGCCCTACTGGCTCAGGATCTACAAAAGGGTATTTTCGGAAGATTAATAATAACCAGGGACCTGCGTCTAACGTGATGCAAACATGAAGAATCAAGATTGTGGGGATGCCCACAGCCTTCGACCAAGGTTTGGCTGTTACAAGCAGGATCGGTCCTTTGCTGTCTGTGATGGATTTTGATTCAAGTCATCATCACAGGGCTTTTGCTGTGGATATCTGCTAGATTTGCAGTTGGTCTTTTCTCTATCACCGCCAACATGCCTATCCATGGTTGGTAACATGATGCAATGATTTGGTGAGCAAGTCACAATTTAGCTGACACTTGTCCATGTACCATATCGCTTTTCAGATCGAGATGGACCAATGACAGCCATATGCCGGCAGCACGCAGAAACCGCAGAGCCCCAAAGTCCCGCAAAAGTTGGCTGAGGCCAACATAACGTAACGGCGATTCTCTTGCTTGTCTTCAAACGTTTCTAACTCAATACGCATACATCATGTTGCAATACCTACGACACAACGTAGACGGTCAGCTCCACTATCTTTCAGGGTATTACTTGCTTCTACTGTTTATTGCGCAGATACGCAGAAACAAGCAAGCAGGCCGCTATGCTGAACCAACGAGCCAGTCGCATTAAAGAACATAGGGCCTGTACCCTTCGTACCCCCAGACTCAGCTAACTTGGGTATTATCTAGGCGCAGTACCTTGCGTCGTATGTCTCACATCATGATATCTAACTTGGGTGGATAGCAGAAAAACCCCGCGCAAGAGAGGTTATTATCATCCATATCAAAGCAGACCAAGCAGACGATCGTTGTCCACAAATGCTTAGCTTGGCTAGCAACCCTGGTTTTCTTCTTGGCGTCTATCCAGCACTTGTCCTCCAGTCAAAGCCATCAGACCCCTCCCCCTTCTTGCGAGATGATTACGTTTTTGTTTTGTCTTCTCCCAGTCGACTGCTCATCTGACGTTGATTCTCACTCACCAAAGTATTATCAAGTCGCGTTATTAGCACACGACTCGTCTGATTCCTTCAGAATGCACATTAGAACTGCTCCAGGAATTCTCATCGTGAATCATGTCCTGGTTCGGCCGACAAGGAGGGGAAAAGCGGAGCGCAAAATGCGACGACTACAGGGGTCCTACAGGGCGGCTTGTTAGCTTGTCCAACAAGACTCCCCTGTCTCTGCAACTCATCTCGAATTGAGTCCCGCCCGAGATGCAACGGTGATCAGGGAATACAGGCCTGAAAATGACACAAAAGTGGTGCCCTAGTAGCCTCAGTACAACGTATTACGACTCGTGCTGTTTGGTTTCGAGTTGCATTGCCCAACAGGGCAGGACCCTGGATATCCCAGACCTCATTTGTCCACCAAAAACCACCAGAGAGCACCGGTTGACGTTTCTTCTTTTTTAACTTTTGGCTATCACCTGTCCGATCAGCCTCCCGGCGCTCGTGCTCGATGACAGGCAGGATTTACTTTGGTCTGACAGGCTCGAGAAAGCCAGGGTTGCAACCAAGCACAACCTGCAAAGCATCTCAACTGTCGTACCACGAAACTAATATTTGTGGGGTTGTGCTGTGGAGCTGTGCTGCCAACCCATCATCCTTCAGTCTTTTTAGGTATGGCTGTCATCACTAACCTTCAAGCTAAGTTAGTGTCAACGACACCATCTTGATCATGTACCTATGCTCGAACTAACGGGTTGTTGTTCTTCGATGTGGGTTTGCGGGTGATGGTCAAGGATCTGCGCCATTCTGCTCGCTCATCACACAATTAAATCACATCAGATTTGAGAAAACGAGTAGTTGTAAGTTGGGAGCTTAGAAACCCCAGATATTTTGATTATCACTAGCACATGCCTCAAAGCTTTGTATACCCTTTGTGAACCTCTCACACCACGTGAAATGCCACCCATCCGTAATTCCCATATGATCCCAAATTGTTACAAAACGAGGAATGATGACCTCAGCTCGGGCTCCATCGGCGAGTGAGGCTAGTATCATGATAGCCTCGACTGCCTTTCGCCCACCAAAGTTATTTGGTCCAGCAAAGCTCGCTGTTCAGGTTGCCACATGTCTTTCATCTGCTCCAGAAATATCTCAATCCAAGCAGGTGACATTCTGAACCTCGTCAGCGGCCGTCGACTGGAAAAGCGTCTGCATCGTTTCTCTTAAAATAAAAACAAATAGAAAATAGAAACAATAACTTTTTCCATCCATATCCCCAATCCGTCCTTTTTTTGGTGGTGGCTGTGATGTGGTGCGAAAGAAGCGTTGAAAGAGAATAAGCGGGAAGAGTTTCGTGTTTCTCTCGACCTTGTAGGTCTTAGATAATTAACTTCCCATGCGAAAATGAAAACGTTATTCATGGCTTCATCAAATCGTGTCGTTGCCAGGTCAGATTGCCCAGCAAGTGTTTGAACTTTCGTTCGCATACAGCTTGGTGTCAATTGGCGTTGTTGCCATCGGTGTAAGCACCCGTATTGGCACATACGACGTACTCGAATCATAGGAGGCATAATCGCTCTTCTCCCACGAGCCTTGCTGTGCTTGCGTCTGTCGTCCCTTCTGGCGAGCATTGTAACGAATGAGCGAGCCCTTTCCGGGGGGAGTCTTTAAAACAATGGAAGGCTGAGGGGCCGGGGCCAATCGCTGCTCATCATTGGCATCACCGTCAGCGCGGCTGCCCCAAGATGTCTACAACAGCTTTGTCAGTAAAATATCAAGCTAAAACGCAACCACTAAAAACATA
Organism: Fusarium poae; assembly: GCF_019609905.1. Lineage (NCBI taxonomy): Eukaryota > Fungi > Ascomycota > Sordariomycetes > Hypocreales > Nectriaceae > Fusarium > Fusarium poae. The sequence goes on from NC_058399.1 coordinate 2,233,913, forward strand.
CCATGTTTAATGTGATCAGGGCATAGAGCTTGATCAATCCGTGGAAATACCCAAACACGACCGAAACGGGTAGGAACATGACATCGCTGGGGTTTCGAATAAACAAACCCATCAGCTTGACCACCTTGGTAAAGGCAAACATGAAAACAAACTGAGACCAGAAAGCGTATCTACGGTTCTGCATATCCCAGTCTGCAGTTCCCCACCAGCACGAAGCGAGAAGAAGTGGATCGACGAGAAAAGCCAGCGAAGTGAAAGTCGCGAAATGAAGAGCGTATGTGCACCACAATTGTTGCCTATTTTTGTTAGAGACATTTGATTCAGATATTGAAGAACGGATTGACTCACTTCCAAATGTAACGCTCGGTAACCATGCTGGTCCAGTTGCTTCGCCAATTGCTTCGAGCCCAACGAGAACATTGGTACAAAAACTTGGTGCTGTTCTCCAATGTTGTCTCAATCTCGCACTCCTTCTCGTACTGAATCCATGTCTTCCATTGGTGGCTCACCAGCCAACGAGTCACAAAGTTGTCGTCGTCAGCGTTCAAAATCCACTTTCTCCACTTCTCGTTCTTGAAGCCGTGGAGAAAATCGTGACTCGAGAGAATTTCAGAGCGGTAGGCACCGGTACGGCCAGACATACAGGAAGTGCCGCCATCGATGTTGTGTGTGGCAGAGATTTCAAAGTTGCGACGCTCAATGTAAGCAGCACCCAGCCAGTTCCAGGCCTTGGTCGACCAAGAACCGTCGTGCTCTCGTCGAACCCGCTGGCAAGTTCCTACACCACCGATTTCAGGATCTTCGAATGGGGCCAAAATCCACGGCATAAGAGTAGAGGGCCAAGTCACATCGTCGTCCGCCATGATAGTAATGGGTGTCTCAACCTTGGGAAGGGCTTCACACACTTGAAGACGCTTGTTTGCGATGGGGGTGTCCAAAACTCGAACTTTAGGGAATACCAGAGAGTCAGCCAACTTTTGGAGCTCCTTTCGCTTATCATGCGTTGTGACTAGGATGAGCTCAGCCGGCTCACAAGCCAGAATACTCTCCAGAGAAGGACGAAGCTCCTCAAAAGCGTTATGGATAGTAGGAATGACAACAGTAACGTCCTTGCTAGTGAAGGTCGGCTTGCTGGGAATGGGCTTTGACTTGTACGTCCAATGGCTGACACAGTGGACTAGAAGACGGAAATAACGATGGACCCTAATAGATGGTTAGACTGAGTTGCTAATGAAGTACCAGCAGCTTGAGATAATAGGTTGATAGACTCTAGGACAGCCTAGTTGCCAGATATGTGTTCACAAGGCACGTAAAGATAACTTACCAGAGACCCAGGAAAAGGTACAGCCAGAAAGTGCTCGAATACCAAAAATCGAAAGATGGCATCGAGAGAGATAATGGCCCAGCGAAGCCAAGAGGGCTGCGCCCCATATTCTGATGATCTGATTCAGGCATAGTGACGTTGCGAGAGCGTTGTAATCCGGCAAGTTTGGCGTGTAAGAAGCAGGTGTTGTTGTGCCCTCAAGACGAGGAGGAGGTTTAGTGATATATAACGGATATTGACGGATACCAAACAGCAAAGGTGTATATCCGAAAGAACGAGGGCGAGAAGGTGTTTATAAGTGATATCGGGGCAACAAGATTCTTAAGTCTTGCAGTCTGGAATTGACAGTGGTTGACCGTCCAAGATGATTGAGGTGAGGTGGAAGTGAATCAGAGACGCTGGAAGTACCAAAGCAAAAACACTATGCACCAGAGACACAGTCGCACCTTCGCAAGATTCGAGGTAGCGGACGTATAATATACAATGACGGGAAAGGGAACTATTCAAAGATGGCCATGACAAGAGGAATTGGCCGGTGGAAGAAGAGCGAGGAGGAGGAAAAGAGGTAGTGGCGATGATAACAGCCTGGGGTGAAGATGGGGAACGGGTCTACGATATATACCTATGCCAAACCCCGTCTCCAAAACGGACCATGCATGAACATGGAGTAGAGAGGGTCCTTGATGAGGCCGCGGGCCATCGTAGTGTGTACCTAGCTGTGGTGGCACTGGTAGGGCGGCAACTACGTAGAGACAAGCGCGCAAGTCTGTCGAGATTTGATCTTGGTCTGGACAACGGAGGACAAGACGGCAGGGGTGTATTGGGTCCTGCGCTCACTGCATTAGGACCGGTGGAGCGAGGGGTTGGATGATTTGGAGGGTTGGAGGGCCCATGTATGGCGGCGGCGGCGGCTCGACTTGGGGGATAAGAGGGCACAACGATGTAGCTAATTAGTAGCGTGAATGGGATTGGTGGAGGGGGTGTACTAAGATCACAGCAAGAGACTGGCGCGCGTTATTTGAGAGGCGTTGCTGTTGAGAGCCAGCAGTTCATTTTGAGTCCCGTTTCCGTTGGACGCCGACCCCGGCCGCGTCACTACCGAGAACGGTGCAAGTTTGATTTTCTCTTTTCTCCTTGCTCAGATGCTGCTACTGCAAGTTGTCGAGAAATACTGGAGCGAGTAAACAAGCGGGGAGAACAGCGACTGCGTATGGTGCAGGACAGGGCATGGGGGCGCAGGCTTGCAAGCGTGGAGTCTTCTTTAGCACCTCCAACTAACTAGGTACCTCAGTGCCTTGGCCTGAAAACTCCAGCACGTCCGTTCATTTCTCCAGGACCCTATCATCGTGGCGCCGATTCTGGGCTGTCGCATGAGGGTCACGTCTCGTGCGTAGTGACAGCCCATGTCAGAGCTCTGATAGCCCTTGGCCAGTGCTGCTCGGCCCGCGGCGCACATCATGGTCCTTGTCTTTGTCGTTTCGTTGTTTTGCCTCTGGGGTCCAAGTTGAGTAGCAGGGTTCACACAAAACCTCGATGGCGTCGATGACTAGGCGGGAGACAAGACATGGGACCTTGCTCGTGTTTAGCTTGTGGATCCAATTCTGTACTGACGCGAGCGAGTAGAGTCCAAAGCCAAGCCAAGACAGAACGAGACAACCATTCAGCACAGCATAGCATTGCATCGCATTGCATTGGCTTGGTGAGGATCTGGTGGGGAGTGGATTAACAGCTGGAGGAGGCTTGAATACCTAGTCGTAGTACCAGGGACCTTGACGGTCGTCAAAGCTGCCGTATGTAGGGACCAAGCAAGTTGCGATATAGTCTATGTAGATGTGCCAGTACATCGATTAGCCGCTCATCTTTGATGAGCCCGTCGTATCAGAGTCAAAAGATGGTGTTTTGCGTCTTGCGTCTTGCATCTTGCATTCGAGAGCCAAGGTAACACTGTGGAATGTAGTGGAGGAACAAATAAAGTATTGTTGTTATTTTTGCTTCTGCAGACGCGAGAGACTGGGTACAGTCAGTCCCGTATGTATGTCTTTCAAGATTGCATGTCGACAGATGGGGAGAAACTCACGAATCGATTGTCCAACCAGAAGCTGTGAACAGTGAAGACAATTGGCGAGTGAGCTATTCGGTAGGTATCGAATATCCTGGGACACGCAATTTTAACATCCTGGGATGCAGGAACTGGGTCTGCGCACCAAGTGCTGGTCCAATGATGGAGGTGTAAATGTGCGCTGTATGGAGAAAATGCATTGCAGAGTGTAGACGAGCAGGATAGAAGAAACATTATCACAAGGTGGTTGCAGTAGTGATGTGCAATTAATTTGAATCCTTCCACAGTTGAGATAAACTCTTGATTGAGGTATTGTATTGCCTCTTCCTTATACTTGTAGCCAAGTGTTGTATTTTCCATGTTTCATCCATTCTTTTATTTTATGTACCTAGGTTAGCACATACCTGGGGAGGCAACTTGGCCTCCTACCTAGGTTGGCTCCTACCAGTTAAAGATGAGATCAGATGGTTGGACCGGAGGTAAAATGGTAGGTGCAGATAACCTCAAATCCGAGGTCCCTGCCTTGTCGATGCTACGTACCCACCTAGTAGCTTAGCTGTCGACACAATAGTGGGGAAAGTAGTACCTGTCTGTACCTGCTCACACCTGCAGTAGGTTGACGTTTCGTGGCTTCATCGATTATCTACGTACTAATCTTTCCTCTTTATAACACTAAATCCAAATATGTCACCCTATTCCCTTGCTACTTATAATTACTGTCGCAATCTGGCAACCACGAACATCCGCTTTATTACGAATCCGTCTCGCTTCTCTTTGCCAACACGAACATCCACATCGGCCGCCGCATTATGGAAATCTTTCTCCGAAATAACAAAGCAAATAATGTGCAGAATTCCCGTGCCTTATCCGCGCAGGATGAGGCAAGACAACGATATCAGAGCACAGCAGAAAAGTATAGTACAATCTAATATGCACTGAGATAAGTGGCCAAAGAAAATGCATTATCACATCACATCGCATTGTCTCGCCTAGCCAAGTTGCTGAGATCGGGATTGCTCCGCCCATGGATGGATGCCGCGTTGCCTGGCTTGCCTCCAATGGCACTCGCATTTGACAGGAACAGCGGCTGATTATGCTCGGTGGGAAACCGGCCTAGAAAAGGCAACCAGCGAGCGGACACTGCAAACCGCAGATCGTTCAACACGGCAGCTAAACAAAGGCAGGCCAGGGTTGTAGTGTTGCGGATCCTCTTCGGCTTCGGCTGATTGCTGAGATTCACTTATTGAAAGACTCCGGAGGAGAACATGCTGCATCTCCGCCAGTAGCCCTGGTTTCTTCCAGTCACGGATGATTGTGTCACCTGTGTCGGCGACCTTAGAGCCTATGGCGCACGGTTCAACGCACCAAGACCGATGATCTGTGGCTAACACTAGGCCTTCAGGTCCTACAACCTTTATTAGATACTGAGTGGTGACAGATGTCGCTATATGGGTGGCCTTCCGTAGCAGGTATGCGGCATCACAGCATTCGCCAACATGCAACTTTGCTTTGTTTCTCCTCGCTCCCCCGGAGTGGAAGCACAGGCCACTCTTGGCTACTTTTGTCAATCCTTGTCCGTTAATTCTCTGGATTTCGGATCTCAGATTGGACCCCTCAACTGAAGAGCCTTCTTATGCAGTTGGTTCTCACTGGAGTCACTGTACCTTGTGGATTATATGGATATCGAGTTTTTTTTGATATTGATATAGGTATCCCTCGAAGTCTAATATAAAATCGATAGATGCAGCTTTATTATAAGAAATAGGGCTCTTAGAGTAACCTTAATCTTATATAAATATAAAAGCAATACCTACTATATAACCTACTTATCCTTCTTTTAATATAAAGATAAGACTACTTTTAGACCCCTTAAATATAAAAGACTAAGTATTTATATTAGTTAATTTACCTAGATATACCTTAATCTCTATAACTAACTAACTATAGCTATATTAATATAGTTATTAGACTAGGCCTATAAAGGCAATATAATAAATATTCCTCTTAATTTAAGTTAATAAAGAAAAATATTAAAAAAGCTATTAAGGCCTTAGAAAATAAGCTATTTATTCTTATTAAGAATTAAGCTAAGATTATTATAAATACTTTAGATATATTATTTAATAATTAGAAGGTTAAAATAGCCTTTTTTAGCTATAGCCTTTTTCTTTTATATAGCCTTTTTAAATTTATTATTAAATATATTATTTAGCTTATAAAAGAAAAATAGCTATTAAAGGCTTTTAAAGCTATTTTAAATAATTATAAAGACTTAAATCTAATAGAGAAGCTATTTCTATAGAAGTTAAATAATAAGATATATAAGGCCTAGTAAGATAAACTAGGATATTAGGCCAGGTTAGTCTATAAATATAGCTATTAAAAGAAATCGGCGTATAGGGTTTAGTTAGAAAGGGTCGGTTAGGTGATTTTATAGGTTCTAGGTTGAAGGAAGGTTTTATAGGTTATGTAAGGTTTCGGTTACTCTGTGTAAGCAATAAACAAGTAATCGCATGGATGGATATCGAGTATAAAGACGTCTTGAGCGATCGCAGATGGCAACTAAAGCCGTTGAGTCACACCATTCCTGGATCTGCCATGGCTACATAATGGTCGACCTCAAACCCACATGGGCTGTTGTTGGTTTTTCCTCGAGACAGGCACCACAAGGGTCTTGGTGTAGTCTCATGTAGGACAGCCAAGACGGAGCCACAATCTCTAGGGCCAAATGGACATCATCGGCCCCGGTCAGAAGAGGGAACGTCGGACATGAAGCAAACTACTCAAACTCCATGCAAAAATAGCTCTGCAGCTACGGCACGGAATACGGATTCGTCAAAATCGATTTGTCTAAGGGCATGTCAGTCATTGTCTGATCCAATTGGTGCGACGATACCAATTTCGTAACGTCCTAGTGCCTGCTTTCCTGATCGATGATGAGCCTCAAAATGACCCATCCATCTTTTCACGACCAACTCGGCAGCTACTGGTTCTTCGCTCCTCTGAATTGCCTGTTCTTGCAAAACCATCTCCACCGTCAGCGGATTGGCACTGCAACAGTTGCTGAGTCGACACTGATCAAGCTCGCCAGCTCCCGAGCCCTTACCAAATCTGATCTAGGCTCACAGAGGCTGGCGCGTGCGCTACAGCACGGTGGGTATCCTTCGCACATCTGCCCTGTTAGGATCCTTTGATCAATACCTAGTTATCAGCCAGCACCTGTTGGTCCAAAGGCCGACTCAAGTTTCAACGCGGCGCAACGCAGCTCGACATTTTCGGCAACAGTTATCGTCCTGCAGACTACTGCAGAGCATCGGCCATTGTTGTCCTGGTTGGCCAGAGTAGGTCTCATATTTGACTTGGCTATCTCTCAGCGAGTCACCATATCCAATATGAGCACTGTTACCTTGGACACTGCGTCGAGACATGACTGCACGCAGTCTGCAGCTATTTACAGAACGGTACTTCTGTTGGTATCTTAAGGTGCTGCATTCATTCTCAACCTCGAATAGTATCCAAAACTCGGCCTACCTACCATGTCCTGCAACATAGCAGGTAGCACAAGTGGTTTTATTTGATCAATCCAGTATGGGCCACTGTGGGTCAGTCCTTTTGTTTATTTTTCAACACAAGACAGGCCAGGGTCTTTTGAGGGAGTCTGCCCATCAAGACACCAGAGTGGGATCCCCACTGCACCCTGATCCTGATGCCGGTCCTTTACTGCTCAAACCTCTCAGGTTTGCACCTCGATTTGCCGCTATGGAGCCATTGGTATATCGACGGGCACATGCTCGAGGTAATTTTTCTCTTTCGCAGACCTTGAGTAACATTGCCACCACACGAACGAGAAATACTGCGGGCGCTGTTGGTCCAGGATATAAATCAGGTGCGGTAATATAAACGATACTCACAATGCGTTGTGATATCACTGTCATGTTGAAAGCCAGCAAGGCCGATCTTGATGCCGTTGTTTTCTTAGTTCTTCAAACGGGAAGGAAACTTGTGGAGGGGCCAGGATAACCCTAGCTTCGCTTGGAAGCCAAGGGGATCGACTTGACAGGGGAGACAGGCGATTGAAGCACGGAGCATCTGCTAAACCGACGTCGCGTCGGCAGAGCTTGCTATCTCGAGAAGAGAGGCCTTTATCCTTGTCCCTTTCTCTATGAGAGACTCAACGCCAAACATCCTTCCACATACTACGCGGTGTTATAGCTACTCTCTAATGAGAAATTTCATTATTTTGAGCGAGGCGATAACATGCACTATTCGTTGTGGATTTCATCAAGAGTCGTCTACTGAGGAGGTTCATATTGCTGGGTTATCCTGTTTGAGCCTGTACCCTGGTTATGGTTAAGTATCCATGTCATGATGAACAAGATATACAGCAACATCGATATCGACGATTTTGATGTCATGCGTCCTGCACCATTGCAGGTGGGGAGTTACGTCTACGTTTCGTCGGGACGAAAATTCCACTTGTCTCTTAACATATAGCCTGATGCAGGAAGCGTCAATCGGTAACACGTAACGGACTTCACGAACAGGTTTTAGAGGCGCGTCTATAATCAGATCTAGGGCTATTCCCGCACTAGTTTTCGGTTTCCATTCATAGTGCAACTTTTGTATTGCTAATGCTGCTTGGCGTTGACAAGTATCTAGATGTGTTCTGATATATCAAGACTCAGTGACTTGACAGCCTTCTTACAGTAACTAAAAACCCACCTGGTGTGAAACCCAAGGATGATGGGAGTTTAAGACACCGTGATACGATTATTTAGGAGGAGATCTAGTCATGCGGATGTAACACAACTCCTCTATAACTCAGCTTCCACGCAACTACAACCAACACGAAGTTCTCGTAAGCGTTCTTTCAATCATACATCTCTGTATTTACTTGGCATGCTCGTTCTTTTTTCTTAAAACTGTACCTTCAATAGGCGAAATGTCATGGCGGGGCATTGGTATGCGTCGGGGAAGTACAAGGTGCTGCCGGAGCTGCTATCGGAATAAGCATGCAGCATGGGAGCTTTCATCGTGGGCTTCGTAATACTGTCAATTATGATAGGCTGGCATCTATGGTACCTGCACTAAGCGTCCTTCTCCCCTGTATCGTGAGATGGAGCCATGTTTAGGTCGCGGAAGGCTACCCGTAGGAGCTGGACTATAAATCGAAGCTGTTGATGCATATGGTTTACGGACTAACGACAACTATATGATAGGATGCTTGTAAACACGTCACGACGGTTATTAAACACACAGACTCTGTCCTATTATGATTGCCCTTTGCCACTGTCGCCGCAACAACGGATTTTGAATGGTGTGGCTGTCGTTATGCCATCTGGCATTGTCTGGGTGACGTGTGAAACTCTGAGCTTTGACAGCAACCATGGCGAATACAGCTGTCAGAACATGCCTGATAGACCAAAAAGATACGAAAGATCAATATATTCCAATAATTAAGCTCTATCGGCGTTGTCTGTGGAAACTTGTGGATTCCTTACTCACACCGCAACTTCAAAGGCTACCCTGGAGAGAGGATACAGCACATCCATGTCCTGAAAAGGAGGTTCGGAATATGAGATAATCGCGGTAAGGAAACTTACGATTGAGCTATAGTTCTGGAGGATTGTAATATTGGTTTGGAATATACTGAGCCTGTGTTGTCGAGTGTGGGTTCGAAACTTGTTGGTTTGATCTTGTTAACCTTGACAAAGTGTCACACGAATCTTTGAAAATCATGATACCAACAAATAGCCGTACTATCATGGAAGAACTAAACACTGAGTCATTTTCTAGTGTCTATAAGTCACTCGAATGATAGTTGGGGCGACATATGACTACCTTTGTACTCTCCAGAACGCAACTATAACCACCAGCCTATATTCATTGTTCTCGAAAGTGATGCTTTTCTTGTGAAACAAAGTATGGGACTAATGAACCGACCTGTAGGAGAAATGTGAGTAAATATTGTAAGCGATATAACGATGAGAAGATGCTCGGCAAAGCGACGAGTGTAGTCGTGGCACTTAATCCGTCACTCAGCATTCACCTTTTCTTGCTAAAGGTTTGATACGATCCAGCAATCTTTTTCAATTACGGACTTTCTGCATAAGTCTGATAATGCACTATCCGTCTTCGTAGAAAAGCAGACCTGTGACTATGGCAGGAGGACTCATGTAAGATAGATAGTAGTCAAGGACAGTGAGAACGGAAGACTGTAGCATTAGTACTAAAACCTCATATCGATACACAAGATATAGCCTTTCCATATATTGAAATGTCCCCCCTCAAGTTATCAGAGTCCCTTTACATTAGATAGTGATACTTTGGTATTGCTCTTGTTCTTATACAACGTTTCGCATATTCTCTGCAAGCATGTCCATAGAGTACAACAGGCCCCCACATGCTTCAATCTAAAAAAGAATACAAATTCACAGTGACGAAGTGATAGTCAGTAGTAAATTGACATTGAATTCATTATGATACTAATGTTGAAACAAAGTGTATTAGGCTGCCTCTTTCTCACACTATTAGTGTATCAGAATGCAGATCATGAAACAACATAGCTACGAGCCGACGATGTGATCGAAACAAAACCGGCCTCACCTTAAGAGGATTCGAGTTTCAGCCAAGACGGTTCGTACCGTGTTTCAATGTATAGAGGTAGAGACTCGTCTATATCGCGATGATGATTCGTTCGACGGCAGTGCCGGTCGAAGAGCCTCAAGTGAGGTTCACGTAGGTCGCATTCGGACCAATACCAATGAAGTAGATAATATAAGTATCATAGCATCTTCAGCAAGTGTGTTCAAAGAGTGTATTATTGCTTTTGTCTAATCTTCTTCAAGTCCTTACTTGTTTGCGACTAGCCTGAGATGAAGTGTCTCAATGAACACAGCCGCAAGAAGGATATAGTCGATCACTCTATCCGTTATTGATGTGGGTGTTCCTTGAAGTGTAATGATCACTCTATCCGTTATGATCTGACTGTAGTAATAGATCATCTTTAACTTTTGTGGAAAACAACCCTTAAGTATTATGACGAAACCTGTAACTCGTTTCAAGAATCCTTTGATACTGGTTGTTGGAACACACTCTATCCGTATATGTATATGTACGTGGAGCTGGTGCTACCTGCACAATGATTAACATGAAATGCAAGAAACAAACAAGTCAATTTGATAGGAGTGCATATAGTATATCCAGTTTAGCTGCTAATTTTGAGTCAAACAAGAAGTTTCTTCAACAGGTGGGTACAGATGTCATCATGCCCAGCCTGACATGTGGGTTTGAAGTATGGCATGACATGACAGTCCGGAGGTGAGTTAGTAATCTCCACTCGGTATACCTTTTGAGGACAAGGTGAACGGAGACGATGGAGATGGGGGTTTTAAAGACTTAAATGACATATTTGAAGAGATTTACACAAACTTTTCTGCGTGCCTGGACCAATAACTGACTGGCCTTTCAGAAAGAGGCGAATTTGTAATGACTAGTTACTGAGTGTACTTGGTGGAGGAAGAGAAAGGTAAGACACATGGACGAAGGCGTCTGTGTATGCACGGGGCAGTGTTGGGGATCCATTCAGTTAATGCCCAGTGACTACGAGTCTATTCCCACCTGACTTGGGCACGAGAGGACTTGTTAAAGCCATTAAGGCGGGGGAAAGAGGAGAAGGAGGGGTCAATAGAGATGAGGAGGAGAGGGGCAAAGAGGACGCTATGGATATTGTGGCGCAAGTTAAAGAGATGTTAGCTGAGGACCCTTTTTGGGGAAGATTTATAGCTGCGATATAATGGCAGAGTAGAGAGTCTATCGTGTACTACAAGATTTGGTGCTGGCGAAAATGTATGGTTGGCGAGACAGTAAATCTTACAAGGGGTTTGGCTTTCGATGTCGTGCATCACTCACTGAATAGTATGGAGGTCGAATCTGAAAAGAGAGACGGCCAGGGGAAGACGATCTGATGGCGTTCCTGTACCTGAGAACGATGGGCCTAGTGGCGCAGTCTGGATTATTTCCCCTCACCTAACAAGTCGCGGGGACTGAGCATAGAAGGAATGAGTAGACAGACACACGGTTATCAAAGGTCAAAAGCTTCATCATAGACTAAACGCACTTCCTACTGCAACCAGATAATGAATGGCATTAAATCACAAAGGCTATGCAAATGATGGATGTATGTTCAAGGCTGAGTGAGTGCCGTGTCATCAATCTCTAACCCCATAACGCGTCTATCCCGCAGATACCATCTAAGCCTCGACAGATACGTTAGCCGCTTTCGTGGTCAGTGATGAGTCTTTTAGGCTATGTACGTGAGAAAAGAGGCAATGATGACATGGAAAACTGGACTGGCCTAGATCGAGTGATCGACCACTAGTGCCAAGGGGACAAGGGACAGGTTGTGGTCGAGGCCAAGATAAGGAACGCGGGTAGAACGGGCAGACAGAGGTAATTAAAACAAGCGAGAGTGCAACAAACGGATGGACGCGTTATGAGATGGGATGATTAATTGATTATTTAGTTAGTCGCGTACCTAGTTGAATTAATTATAAAAAATAATGAATGCATGAATGACATGTGCAGTAAGTAAGATGATGTGCTGATGTTACAGGAACCGAGATAAAAACCCCGCAAACAGAAGCAATCTTGGACGATCTGGAAGAAACGATGGACGTTATGGCGGATACTGGGTTATAGATGAGACTGATATCCGGGGGATCAACATGGGATGAAACGGTATATGATGCAAAGAGTCACAGATCTGGGAAGCACATTCATTACACAAATTATGAACGAGGCTGAGGGAAATACTCGTTTATTATACATTAACCACCTCTAACATAGGTACATAGGTAGTATCACACACTCTTTTCCCATCAGCCGAAAAGGGCCGATCAAGTGGCCTACACTATCAGAGTAAAAAGTAAAAGCTGGCGAGGCTATAGTACTGGCGTACCAATAGTTCCTTTTGTTCTCTCTAACACAGCTTTCCTGTGCTTCTTCAAAGCGCATCATCACTTCGAATCCTACTCTTCTCATTGGGTCATCTGTTTCCCCTCCATTGAGACAGATACGGACTGTTGCATCTCATGTTCCAAGAACTACTCCTCCCCGCAAACGCCCCCAATCTCACCTACAGGTTTTATCTGTAGTGTTATCTATCAGCCGCCAAGATACTGTAGACTACCTACCTACCTAGGCTACCTACTAGGCTACCTGGGCTAGATACTAGGTAGGTACTTCTGGCAGAGCATCGAAATACATCTTCAAGTGACTGACTGATCATCATCACTCACCTCCTCATCGTTGTCTTATCTTCCCATGTCTTAGACTCCTGAATCAAAACCCCGCCTTCTTCAGGGACTCTTCCCCTTTTCCGCTTTACCGCCTCTCTTTCGCAAGGCTCAACAATCCGTCAAGCTCAAGCGATCGCTGCAAGACATGGTATTTCTACGGTTCGTCACATTTTTCTTTGACAGACCGACCTTCTTCGCTTGGCAGCTTCCGCGGCCGAGAGACCCTGACCAATCCCTGCTCAGGGAAACATACTGTGGATGAACAAGTGGGAAACAGGAAGCTCAACACTCTCGATTGACTGGTCAACGTCCCAGAGTCTACCTACTAAACCCCACGTGCCCATAGTCTGAATGAGGCTGAATGTGGCCTAGAACGTCTTGACATTGGCTGGGATACTCGGCTTCGCTGCCACCGAAACCCAGTTTTCTGTAGGTACGGGTTACCGGTATCTTGTTCCCATGTCTTCCGGGGCTATGTTTTGCTGAGTCTGAGTCTGAGTCTGGGTCTGGGAGTGATAGCGATTGTATGTAGTACCTACAGTAGTAGCCTCTTTCCGGACGCACCGCCATTCTGAACTCTCCACTCGCTGGACTGGAACTGCCTCCGCCGCTCTCACCGTCGTAATCTGCCGCCTCTTACACGGCCACAGTGAGAGACGACACCTAAAAAGACAGAGATAGATATTACCGTCTTACCCTCCCTGTTCGTTTTCCCCTCCTCGTTCTTTCTTTCTGTCATATCATTCCAAATCAATTATCTCAGCTCGAGTCAGATCAGAGGGAAAGAAAAGCAAAAAAAAAACTCTCCTTCTCGGTTCTGCTCTCGCTTGACTTTGCCGGATCTCCTTTGGTATTCCTTGGCTTTTCGAGTCTTGAGTTCTTTGGGTCGACTCCTCCTTTTTACCCACCCACTACTCTCGGTTCTCTAGGGCCCCCCCTGGTAGCCTAGAACCAAACCTAGAACTTTAGAGCCAGGCTTTCCCCCCGGGCCCCCGTCCAGTTCAGTCTTCTATTGCGACATTTCCAGTTCTTGTTATTGCTTCTGGTTTCCTGTCTTGTCTCGTCTTGATTGTTTACCTCATTTCTTGCTGTACGCTGGTCGTTCTCCTCAAAGAGCGAGCAGTCGGTCAGTTGTTTGTCTGCCTGCCTGTCTATTTGTTTGCTTGTTGTATTCTCTTTAGCCTTTACACTCTGTGCAACTTGAAAAAGAGAATTCATTCATGATGCTCTGAGATACGCTGGGCGTGCGACAGACTCCTCACCACCCGCTGCGCTGCGCCCGTATCCGTGCAACGGGCGACAAGAGACAAGACAAGAAAAGACCACCACCAACAGATTAACCTCGGAGCCGACAACTCAAACCCCTCGTATAGAATATCTCTGACCTGCTTATCTTTTTTACCATCTGCAATCCTCTTTCCCCATCTCTGCTGCTTGACCTTTACTGGTTTTAAATGGCAATGGCGCAAACCAGCAGTCCGATACCGATCCACGGTTACGGACATGGACACGCAAAAATAACAAAATCACGAAGCCGACCAGCCGTAAAGCCCATCCTCAAGAAACTGCAGTCGCATCATTCGCATTCAGAAAAGAATTCTCTCGATTTGGATCGCGGTTGGGACGAACAGGGCCAATTTGGTTATTCCTCGTATAATGTCGATGGCGACGACTCGTCTTACACGGCAGGTGCCTCAGCACTGCCAACACCTGCCGGTAGAGCCCGCGATGTTAGCTTTTCTGTATCGGCCACTGAACTCAGTACCGGAGGCAAGCGCTCAACCAAATATTCCCATGCTCGTTCAACAAGCGGCACTTCCCACGCTTCCCACGCTTCTGTAGCTACTTCTACCAGTGGCGGCCGAAACGGATCATTTGTCCATCCTTTTCAACAAACACCACGAACCTCGACGCCTCCTCTCTCATACGCCAACTCCCTCGCCTCGCTTGACAACACCAACGGCCCTCGCGATTGCTCACCTACAATTACCGAGAACGAAGACGACGTCGATTTTGAGTCTGCAAACTTTCAATCTTCGACTCGTGCATATCCTCTACAGCACTCAGCACCTCACCCCCGCCGCCCTTCACTTGCAAGTCAGCGCACCAGCTCGCTATCTGACGTGAACCAGCCTGTGCGCATCACTGCACACGGCCGTACTTCCTCTGGAATTTCTTCAAGAAAACCCCACAGTATTGTAACTCGCAGCCGTTCCGACCTGCACCTTAACACAGGTTCTACAACGGCAATCGATTCTGCATCGAGTGCCAGCCCACCATCTGGCTCTTGGGTTTCCCCACAGATGATTGCTGCATCTACTTCTTCAAATGCTATGTCCCCTCTCCGCAGCTCTCTCGACATGAGTGGTTTCCGTATTCGCTCGCGCAGCGAGGTAGACACTGCTACACGCCAGGAGAATGTTCGTGAAGCTCGCCGCAAGTTTGAGGAAAAGGAGAAGGCCAAGGAAGAGAAGTATGCTCGTGAAAAGATTCGCAAGCAAGAGCGCGCAGAGAGTCGCGAAGCTCACCGCTTCAACAAGAATGGCCGCAAGAGCAGTTTTGCAACATCTCGTATGTCGTGCGATCGAGTGTCCACTAGCATTGACCTCCGACCCAGCATCTCCCGCAAAACCACAGGCAATGGCAACGGTAACGGCGTTGGTTTGGGTCTTACCGATGAGAACGAAAAGGTCGAGTTCGCTGCGTCGAGCTACGATACTGCGCACAGAGGCACGACGCCTGGCTCCCGAGCTGACGATGTTCACTTTCAGTCAACTCACCGAGCCAACACTGCCAAGCGAAAAACCACCAGTGCCTGGACTGCCTTTGTTTTGTGGTTGAGAACGCGACTGCTCAAGCTTGGTCGACGATAGGATAAACACACCAGCGAGACCAAGACCAAGCTCAAGACCAAGCTGTCTGGCAGCAAAAAGAGCTTTGTTGTTAAAACCCCCTATCAAAACTACCACCCACAGCAGGCGGCGAGTCCATTCAACAACTCCTATTTCCCGACACCATATACCCCATGCCGATAGATCTACAGACTCGGCACCAAGCGGCGAACACAATTCTACCGTGAGGCTACTTCCTAACAAGATACCTTGATTTTTTACAATGCGCGATCCCGGGAAGGAGCCTAAACACCCACTTCCCGTCCGCTTACGCATCCGAACACGCGCTCACGGCCTTGAAAGCAACGCGGCGATGGAAACGGTCAAACCTTGACGACCGGACTCAACCGGACAGGACAGGACAGTTATGTTTTGAAATTTTACCAGGCAAGGAGTTGGGGTTCACCACTTTGTTTTTGTTTTTCATCTTCCATTTCATTTTTTTCTCTATACCGGCATGCATGGCCATGGTTGCATCAACGGAATCAAAGCTTACGTGGGATGGCACCCAAGAACTGAACTGAAAGTCAGTTCCGCTGATTTTGAGAGGATTTTGCTGCATTGTTTCTGTTTTTTTGAGGTACCATATAATACCTCCCTCGGCCGATGTGGTCTGAGGCATACGGATAGGACGGCTTTCAGGCGCTTCTACTAGAAAAACACGAACAAAGCATTACAGGCAATTCGCCTCTCTTACGTTATTCTCTTGGCAATCCCATATCGTGAACTAACATCGCCTCATTTTGTAGTACTAGTGACTCAATATGCCAAGCGAAATTATACGAATTTGAGGTTAAAGTGATGTATGTAGAATGAATGGCGCATTACTCACTTTCATGAATCGACAGATCAACCCCGAGCAGTCATCCATAGAATTGATTATCCAATTCAAAGAGGCAGCCAACCAGTGAGCTCATGAATTTGACTTCAAAACTAATAAAAACTCTCTCTCTTTTCGTAAGAGCCAAGAAGAGCCACTGCATCGTACGTGTTTATCATGGTGGCTCAGTATCGCCCCTTTGCTTTCACATGACACTGATTTGCACATGACGTTCGTTTGCAGCTGGGATCTTCGCTACAGACAATATCTCCTAGGTTCGGGCCAAGAGTGGGTCGATCAAAAGTCAATCCCCAAGTCGACTGTGGGGAAGAAGAGCCAGGGTCATTCTGAGGCTTGGGTTAATAATCTCATGACCTCTCAAAGGTCCAAGTGCACTAACTAATTCTTAGACTCAAGACGGTAATTAGTAAATAATATGGGGTTGAGACATGATGGAGTAAGGCTGGGCATGAGTTGGAATGGCAATGGAGGTCTCACTGTTGATGAAGAATGCGCCTTGTAAGACAGTAATTAAAGCACGACTAAATAAAGAGACATCCGATGATAGATACATACGTCAGAGACATCAAACACAAGAGCACAATCAAAGGCGCATCTCCAGCAACAAGAGTCAAGAGTAAGAGTCACTGTCTACAACTTGGGTCTGGCAATATCAACTGGTGTCCACCACGGGTAGATGCTAGGCGCATTCTTGTCCATGGTCCCAGTAAAGTCTGGCTTTCTTTTCTCCAGGAAACTCTTCATTCCTTCCTTGGCGTCTTTGCCAGTAAACAAATCCCAAAAGATCTTACTCTCTAGAAGGTGCGCCTCCTCGGGCGACGATGCGCCCCGGTAAATCATGTCTTTCATCACACGTGCAGAGACACCGCTTACATTAGTCGCGATTTCATCGGCGATCTTGAGGGCTGTAGGCAGGACCTCTTCCGGGGCAACGATCTCGCTGAAGAGCCCATCGAAGAGTCGGTGCGTGGCTGGGTAGACGCCGCCCGTTGTGGTGAGATGCAGAGCGCGGCTGGTCCCTATGAGGCGCGGGAGGAAGAAGCTGCTACACGCCTCCATGCTGAAACCACGGCGACCAAACACAAATCCAATCTGGGCATCGCGGCTCACAACGCGGATGTTGGCGCCCAGAGTCATGGTTATGCCCACGCCGACAGCCGAGCCGTTTATGGCGACGATGACGGGCTTGTTGCAGCGGTACATTGGCAGGGTAACAATGCCTCCCGAGTCGCGATGGTCAGCAGCGTCTTTACCAAGTGCATGTTCCTCGTTGAAGTCCATGCCTGCGCAATACATGCGGTTCTTTGGATCTGATGAAGTGAGGACTATAGCACGAACGCGAGGATCAACCGAGAGGGTGTTTAGCGCGTGGGATAGAGACGCAGCCATAGTATCGGTGAATGCATTGCGGGCTCCGGGACGGTGAAGCTTGATGACTATGACGGGTGTGACCTCCTTTGATGAGGAGGGATGATGGAAGAGTTGGAGAGTTGGAAGATCAAGAGAGGCGTAACTTTCTGGAAGTGAAGGAGATGCCATGGCGTTTCTTGGTATTATTAGAGAAGTTGAAGCCAGAGTGAATCAAGCTGATATCAAGTTGATGTTGGTTTAGAGTTCAATAGGTTGTTGATGTTATGAGACCTCGTGACGATCAACAGGCAGTACCTACGACCTGACTTACAAGACTGAGCCGAGGGCTTTAGTGGATTAGACAAAGGAATGACAAGGACTTGAACTGTCAAGTTAGAATATCTGTCACATGTGAAAATGGGTTCAATTCTATCTAAGGATCATCAATGTCAGCATGCACAGTCCTCGATACAGTGTGCGATAAAGTCTCTACTGTGTTGATTACTCATCCAACCACTAACGGGCAGCCAACACAAATTCCGGACGCCCAAATCAACCAGCAATGCAAAAGCCTCTTTGGAACTCCACACACAAGCTAAGCTCAAATATTAAGTTGAGCGTTTCTGACAAAAGACGCAGAGACAGTTGCAGGTACCCCGTCGAAGCAGACAATGTGGTCTTTGAGACAATGGTCTACCAATGGGAACCGCACAAAAATGTCTGCTATCAGCTGTACATCAATGAGCGTCGGTCCCTAGAGGACATCATGGTGCACATGAAAAATGTATACCAATTCACACCAAGGTAAGTTAGTTTCCGGTATGAGTGAACTTATGTATGTTTTTCTCCCATCAACTTACACGTGCGTGCCGTAGCAAACGGGCTTTCCAAGTACAATTCAGTCGCTGGAAATTCCCGACAAAGCAGAGACTCAAGCACAAAGATGATCGACTCGTGAAACGTATCCATGAGCTGTGGCAAAAGAATATCCCGCAAGGCGAGATGCTGCGGATCCTCAACGAGGATGATGGCTTTGACATCAACGCGCGAGAGCTCATAAGAGTGCGCGCTCGGAATCGATGGCTCCTCAGAGTTCGAAACGGTGACCGAGCAAGATCTTGTGACGCCGACAATGATGATGCACTTGAAAACGATGCCTCGCTTGATGATGAGGAAGAAGCAGACGTGACGAACTCGCTACCTGGTCAAGAAGCAGTAGCCTCTGGGCAGCATGCAATGACAAATGCTGTGAATTCCTTCCAAGATGACGCCGCTTCAGCAACTCATGTGCCCAAGCCTCGCAAGATCAGCAAAAGACAAAGCCGACGAAATCGTCAGCACCTCGGTGAATCAGAAGGCATAGTCCGGTTCCCTTCCGAGATGACTCTGAATGATTCCAAAGAAGTGTTGAGTCTCGACGCGACTGCTTACGCACAAACCCGTGAATGCTTTGCCGGAATCTGTCAAGAAGAATCCATTGTTAAAAAGACCCTCGCTGGACCTGGAAGATGGGACTATGCCAAGAATCTTCTGATCCACGAGCGCCCTAACTTGCAGCAGGTCCTTTGGGTATCCAAGGAGGACCTCGAAAGGAAACAGCTCGCCCTGGATATTATCTGTACTGATGTAACGAAGCGCTTACGCAACCAAGAGACCAAGATGACACTCCTTGATGCAAAGAACGAGCTGGGCCTGAACCCGGAAGAGTCTCACGACATACGTGCTGCTTTACATATTGTACTCAGCGATGCAAAGTTTACGTGCAAGTCGGACGGAACACCGGAGCAGTGGGAAGAACTGAAGAAGCAATGGCTGGAGAAGGTCGCACTTCTCAAAAATATTCCCCTCGATGGAGAAGACGAGCAGTCTCGTCGAAAGGCCAGGGCGATCGAAATTATTGCTCGGGATGTGATTAAGAGAAAAAGGGACGAGAAGAGAGTCAAGACTGCCAAAGCTAACGAAATGACCAAGCCAAAGGAGACATCTCCGCACAATGCTCAGAACAATGACCCGCCACACGAGATTCAAGAACCACAGTTCGTGCCTGACAGACATCACTCCATGCACCGCCATCAGGTACAACAAGAGAGAGATCCGCCTCCGGCCTTTTCTTCTGTGCAGCAAGTAGGAACGTCACGGTCCAGTCCACCTACAAGTCCAGTCGTAATGGATGATGGAGGAATGGATAGTAACATGGACACTTCTGGCTATGGATCTATAAGCGAAACACCAAATTCACGAATGGAGTACACAACGCGGCAACCTGCACCACCAAACCGACCTGCACAAATGCAGCCACAGACTTCCACTATGTCAACTCCTCAGGGAGTCCTTCCTCAGCCTCACAGAATGCTGGGCTCGTCTGCAAATACTGCAGTACCCATGAACAACCAGTACGCATCGTCCATGTACTTGGGAAATCAACCCCAACCGAGCTATATAGAACAGCAATATGTGCAGCACCAGTTTGCATCACCAGCACCCAGCACAATGTTCCAGCCTGTCCCCGCAGTGCCAAGTTCTTTTGCTGTGTTCCTGCGACTACATCCATCTTCGACTTATGTAACAAATACAAGTCTGTGGATTTCCACAATGGCTTCGCAGTCAATTCAAGAACTACGACAGACGGCAGTTGCCAAGTTCCCTGGTGCGCTGTGTGTTCGCATCGAGGGTATCATAAAGGACCCCAAAGGCAACGAGCTGCCGCTGCAGATTCAGGGTGATGACGAATTGGGTGCCTATTTTGCACATATGCAAGGCGGCTCACCGACGTTCTCTGTTCAGCTTGTCTAACATCGGAGTGTATGTACAAGGGCTGCACATGACTGTTCAGTGCTGCATGCGCGAACAAACTGCAGAGCGACTTTGGTAGTTCTGTTGGGAATGACAGTGGAGGAACGGACGTACGGAGTTTCGGGATAAATATCGTTTTTGATTGGGTACGGTAGAAGGTGTACAGGCGTTGGGATGGAAGAGATAGTAAGGTGTGAAGAGAGCGGACTTGATCTCCGCGGCGTACTTTGATAGGAAATATTGTGAGACTTGGCGATTGTTGGCTCTGAGCTTGAGTCTCCCAAAACGTAAGCAACTCAGAATTATGGAAAATTACCATGTTTACCAGTATTATGACCTCGTAGAGACAATAAGCTTGGAATTGAGTTTCGCTGACAGTAGCGATGGCGTACTCTAAGAAAGTTTCCCTCTTTATTTTACTACTGATCACTGTTCACTAGTAAAGACTGCCTCCAGAGTACACAGTCTATTGACTAACTAGGTAATAAAAAATATCAGATATTTTTGTGAACCATTCAATGAAGCTCTGGGGATGGCAGACGGATAGAGATGTATAGAGAAGACGGACATGGAGCAGCGCGACTGGGAATAAAGCCGAGGAAAGACGTCGAAACAGAGAATGAACTTGAAGTTTAAAAAATGATAAGGCAGCCAATTGGAATTGGTATACTTCCCTCCATGTTTACACAGTAGCCACCTCAAGATCTTATCTGAGTAGATCTCAGGGCCCCGAACAGGATGCCGTTCTGTCAGTGAAGGTGGGGCTCGGGTTTTATAGTGCGGTATTCCAACTCCGTCTGTCAAATTTCCATTACCGTACGCTTCAAGCCTTAAGCTCGACATCGACCGCCCTCGTCGACGGTCAATTCCTCTCTCGACAGGCTTTCATAGTTCTAATCGACCTCTTTACGCCCTTGAGTCATCCCAGCGCTTTACTGCTTCGTGCGATTGACTTGAACCCCTTCCCCGCGCACCAACTACAGCTAGCTAAAAAGTAGCTTACTTCCCATCGTCATGGCCTCTCTTCAATTGCGCGCCCAGCGTGCTGCCCTCCAGAACTTGCGAACACCTACCACAGCCAGCTGCAGAACCTCAAGGTTACCTACGGCTCTGACCCGCGCCTACGCTACCGAGATCGAACCGGGAAAGCAGAGCAAACCCGCCGCCCGGCAGAGCAATGAGACCAAGGTGGGCAGGTCGTTCCAGGGCCAGGTCATGGGCAGTATTGGAGCTCGATTAAGACGTGAGAAGGAGCAGCGAGCACAATATGAGGAGTGGCGTAACCTAACAGATCCTACACGGAACTGGATGATGACTTTTGGTGAGTCCCACATCATGAGTTGTTATCAAGAGCTCCAGGCTGATAGAAGATAGTCTTCCTCTCTGGTGTTGGAATCTCATACTGGCTTGGTACTTATTGGCCAAGAGAGCCTGAGCCCTTATCGACACTCCCTCTCGGCAAGACCACAGCACCCAAGCACAACACGAAACTCGAGAATATGCAGGCCGCCTGGGCCGACTTTGTCAAGATTGTTGGCCAGGATAATGTCAGCACCGCCGAGAACGATATCGAACACCACGCTACCTCGAACTGGTCCTCGCACCAAGCTGGACCCGAAGATCGATCCTTTTGCGTTGTCTACCCTTCAACTACAGAAGAAGTGTCCGAGATCATGAAGGTCTGCCACAGACGTAGGATTCCCGTTACTGGTTACAGTGGCGGTACCAGTCTCGAGGGCCACTTTACTCCCACCCGCAAGGGTGTCTCCATCGATTTTGGCCGTATGAACAAGATCATCAATCTTCACAAGGAGGATCTCGATGTTGTTGTCCAGCCCGCCATGGGCTGGGAGGCTCTGAATGATCACCTTGGCCAGGAGGGTCTCTTCTTCCCTCCTGACCCTGGTCCTGGTGCCATGATTGGAGGCATGATCGGAACCGGATGCAGCGGTACTAACGCCTACCGCTACGGTACCATGCGTGAGTGGGTTCTCAGCTTGACAGTTGTCCTCGCTGATGGCACAATCATCAAGACCCGGCAACGACCTCGCAAGAGTTCTGCTGGCTACGACCTTACCAAGCTCTTCATCGGCTCTGAGGGCACCCTTGGTCTTGTCACCGAGGCTACTCTCAAGGTCACTGTCAAGCCCGAGTCTACCAGTGTCGCTGTCTGCAGTTTCCCCTCGATCCGCCACGCCGCTGATTGCGTGAGCAAGGTTGTTGGTCAAGGCGTTCCTGTCGCGGCCGTCGAGATCCTCGACGATAACCAAATGAAGTGCATCAACGACGCAGGCATGACGTCGAAAGCTTGGGCTGAGGCGGCAACGCTCTTCTTCAAATTCGCCGGTACTCCCGCCGGTGTCAAGGAGCAGATTGCTCAGGTGCAAGGCCTTGCCAAGAAGGCCGGTAGCAAGACTTTTGAATTTGCAAAGAACCAAGAGGAACAAGACGAGCTATGGAGTGCACGAAAGGAGGCTCTTTGGAGTACCATGGCTGTCAAGAAGCCTGGTGACCACGTATGGACCGGTGACGTTGCCGTGCCTATGAGTAAGTTGCCCGATCTAATCGAGGCAACCAAGGAGGATATGGCCAAGAGTGGCCTGTTTGCCTCTATCGTGGGACACGTCGGTGATGGCAACTTCCACACTATCCTACTGTACAACGACTCTGAGCGACCAAAGGCTGAGGCTGTGGTGCATCGCATGGTCAAGAAGGCTGTTGAGATGGAGGGTACTGTGACGGGTGAGCACGGCGTTGGTCTTGTCAAGCGGGACTATCTCCCTCATGAGCTTGGCGAGACCACGGTTGATGCTATGCGACTGGTAAGAACACCCTCTTAATCCAAGCGATGAACATTTTACTGATTACTTGGTACAGATCAAGAAGGCTTACGACCCCCTATGTCTGCTTAACTGCGACAAGGTTGTGCGTGTTGAAAGGCCCAAGAAGGGAGAGGTTTCAGAGTGGTGAAGGAATAAATGTGAAAATGAAGGAAGGAAAAGAGGATGGGATGAAGAATATACCTGGTGTTTATGTGTACGATGTAAGAATAAAACGAAGGCTTCAATGGCGATCCAAGGGGTTCGTCTATACTTATGAGAGCCTGTGTATTTGAGCAATCGACAAATCTTTTCGATATTTGCTTGTGCCCCTGGAATAATACAAAAGTTACTAAGGAACTCCTTAGTTCCTATCTCCATCATGTAACATTGTCGGTTCTTTATGGTTGCAATTATGTTTA
This sequence comes from Fusarium poae, assembly GCF_019609905.1. NCBI lineage: Eukaryota > Fungi > Ascomycota > Sordariomycetes > Hypocreales > Nectriaceae > Fusarium > Fusarium poae. The sequence continues at coordinate 2,257,711 of NC_058399.1, forward strand.
CGTCGGTCAAATCCATCACACGTTGATTTGTTTTTGGGTCTCGTGTTACGGTAATGGAGCTATCATCAAACCAGGTGGAGAGACTACTACCTATTGTGTTATGCTGCTGTGTATTGAGCATTGATGCCAACTATTGTACTAGGAAATCCGCTATTGTGTTCTGACTACTAGCCTAGGTACGCTGAATGACGCCGACCTCGAGACATTGGGTTAAATCACACTGCACTTTTTAGTCTAGAATTGATCAATCAGTGCCTGGCATTATTGTTGTCAGTCTAGCCCATTAGGCAGTGAAAAGATGCATCAAGGGCACTGACTATTGTAAGACCAGAGTCTCTGTATACCATAGACCAAGACTTTATAAGTCTGCCACTTCTCCTGATCACCCTGAGTGTTTCCATTCACAAGACACAAACATCGAAACTTTACAACTGAACAAAACTACAATTGTAACCAAGAACCCGTCATGCCCTCCACCACCACGGACAAGGACAAGACCCAGTCGGGCACCATAGAGGGCGAACGATGCAAGTCAATCGAGAATCTCGACAACAAGATCAAGAATCTGCATAACGTAAGCGACGATGTCGAATATGGCCTTCTCAAACTTCAGTGGGAGCTTTACAGTATCAACCAGAAACGAACCAAGAAACTGAAAGCTCGGGTAAAGAAAATGGTTGAAGAGGGAAACGTCGGGCCCCTGGCAAATGGTCATGATTGGTAAGTACCTTGGTCTTCATATATAGAGAGGTTGTACTGATAGTCTTGCAGTCATCCCACAAACTCTCAATCAAACCCGAACCAAGGCCATGGTCAAGGCCAGGGAGCTTCCACCTGGCCGGCCGTACCTGAGGACTTTAATGATGAGGAGTGGTACGCATCTAATCAATGCAATCTGTCTAGAAACACCAAGCTGATATCTCATGTCACAGAACACTCTGTCCAGTTTATGTAATTCTCCGGTGACAACAAAGGACGATAAAAACAATAACAAGGTTAATAGTTGGGATATGACGGACCTAATATAGAAAGCATCGCCCAAGCGAGTATGTGTTTTTCTAAATTAGACAGAGGTATCAAACTTAATCAAAACCGAACCAACTTCCATAGCTACTCATCAAGTTCCATCAGCTCCATAAACAAATCATGATGCAAATACCCAATCAAAATACTGTAACAGTATTGACATGGCCATTCTTCAAAACCTCAAACACCATTCCTGGGAATCCATACAAAGTTGTCGTAGAGTCGCCATTCGCTTCGGCGCGCTTTGCACCGCTCTCCTCCCATCCTCCGAGGAACTCGCAGCTGCTACCCGGACTATCACCCCAGCCACGATTAAGGACCATGCCGCGTTGTCTTTGTTGCGAGTCGTTGCGAGGAAATGCGGACGCCCATATCGCGTTCATGCGATCCTCGATCCGTGGGAAGGGTGTTTCTGAATCTGTTGGCCCATTGGCATCGTCTATAAAGGAGTCCAAGTATGCGATCTCCCAGCGACAACGTCGGTGTCGGTTAAACTCATACGAACCGGGTATGTTGCCATGCAGTACTAGCTTTGTGGCTACTAGTCGATCGGGAGAGTGTGATATGATACCCTCCGCTTCGTTTGGTCTGTTTCCGGGAGGAGCCTGAGAAGGGGGTACGCGGGTGGATACTAAGATGTCAAACCCGAGGTAGAAGTAATTGTAGAAGCATTCGCCATTTGTGTCAAGGCCGACATGGTCATCGACAGCTTCTTCATTATCAGATGCATCAGATCCATCGTGCAGAGAAGACTGATCTGTATCAGTTAAATCCTCTGGTCGGCCAATATCTACGGCTTCTGGTCGAGCTTTGGTATTGCTTGCGGCGCGCATTTTATGGATGACCATCTTCTGATCGTTCTTGCGATATATAGCATTCGGGGGGCCTAATTCCATGAGTAGATCTTGAGGTGTCGTTTCGCCAAGAGTGATGATAAAGGAGTTGCTTGTCCACTTCCTGAACATTTGTATCTTTCCACCACCATACAGCCGAACAAGCGAGATCTCGTCAGGGTACACGTCTTTGCCACGAGGTATCACAGTAGTAGACTTAATACTAGGCAGTATTTCTGTCCAGAGGTTCGGCCGGGCATCGGCCCACGAGTCACCACTGAATACAGCCATGGATGTTGCGACTTGGCTAGAAGCCGATGCGAAAGTGGACACTACATCCTTCTCGGCGGAGTATTCAGAAGGGTTTAGTGAGAAGTTGAAGGCAACTCCAGGATACGATAGGACGTATATGCCGTTGTCATGAGCATTGGGTGGCGGAATGAACTCTCCTGCATATGTTGGTCCAAGTAACTTGTGGTATATGTGCCTGAATGTTGGTCCTGATGTCGAGTCACCTGGCACAGGCGATCCTGTAGATGCCGGCTTGACAAGGTCTCTCTCCTTGAACGTGATGTGATTCTTGGTAAAGTCGGTAACTTCGATAAGCCGCAGCCGTTGCTCGGGACCGTCAAACCTTAGCCGAACGCCATTCGCGGGGAGACTGACTCCGACGGGTTCGGTAACGGGTCGGTCGGGGGAGTATAAGAGCTCGATCTTTGGGAAGCGCTGGGGTTCGGCTTTGAGACGGGTGAGGACATCGTGCAGGGTTGCGCCGAGGACTGTATAGAAAATATTAGCAGCTATTGGGGTGATGGTAGTAGAGACCAACCTAGAAAGCCCAGTGCTCGGCCAGGATGAAGTTGAGCGGTAAAGAGGGACATGATGTTGATGGCAAGTATGTACTATGTAGTAGACAAAGCTTATCGCGGGGCTGGTTTAGGGGTCGAGCCGTGTAAGAGCTCGCTCGGCTCTCATATGAGCGATGGAGATTATGTGTCGCTAACCATGAGTTGAAAATGCAGATCAAAGATGGAGGCTAGAAGAGAAAGAATAAAATAACTGGAATTCGTCGAAGAAAAAGGAATGGTCACGAGTATCAGTTTGTTGTTTAGTCACTTATGCAATGTACAATCCAGGCCTTATCGAGTGAGAAGTGACAAGTCTCCCATGTGATGCGATTCTGTGACGCGGGGGCCTTAGTTTGCGATGACGTAGGGCGACCACATGTTCCTTTTTCCTATATAGACATTACCTAGGTAGTTAATCATTGGATTTGATTACCTCTATTGTTAGCAAGTCAGGTTATGTCGGTAGGTAGGTAGCTAGATACCCTAAGGTATCTCCGTAAGGGAATATTGGTTGATACCTTATTGCATTCTGGCTAGACCCTGGAAAAGACTAGTAGTACCTTGTTGTCTACTGGTTACCGCTCTAGGTAACCCAAGTAAACCGAACTGTTAACCAAAACAAGATGTGACGAATGAATTCTTTGACAGATGAGGTATATGCTTTTAATAGAATTCACTCTTTTCTCACAAAGACTAGAAAGAAAGAAAAATGAATGATTATCATGGTGAAAACAGTAATACAGTACCTAGTTTAGTACTAAGTTTAGTAGCTGTCAGGCAATTAACACGAGCCTCGGCAACTGCATACAGTGCCTGTGGGGTCAACTCAAGCTGACGTTGGAGACAACGCTTATACAGGTGACAAGGTAACTTTTATCTTATCTTCAGATACAAGTTAATCTCTATATCTACCAAGGTACCAGCTCACCCCAGCATAATCTCAATTGAAACACATTATTTGTTGAGTATTCTCATTGTGACTCAAATCCCACAATTGACGCCGTCTCTCCTTCTGAGCCTCTGAGCTAGCCACACCAATTCTCTCCTTCACATCATGGCTCCATCCGACTTTTCAGACTATCCCAAGCCAGTCGAGGCTCCCTCGGTAACCTACAGCCCACAGGTCGAGAACAATCCTATATTCAGAGGTCTTCCTCTTGTAATTGGTGCCAACATGTAAGGATCCTGTCCTAGGTATGGTAAACGTATTAAAGTTGACATTGCCCAGCATCTCAAAAGTAGGATTTCTTCAGCAGTATTTTTGGAACAATGCAAACTTTGGCATTATTAAAGACATTCCTGCTCTCGATGATATACCTTACAGGTTCCACGTATGCAAAATATCCATGTTCGTGACAAGCTTGGGCATCTAACTCTTTCTAGCCCACTGTTACTCCCCTAGGCCCAACAGGGCCTATGCTCGAGTTCGGATCAGAACTCGTCCAGTCTCAGTACGCAGAATCAAAGGCACGCTACTATTCTGCAAGTGACTATCATGAGATGTACAAGTCTGGAAAGATGACCCCTCTCCAAGTTGCCGAGACCCTTCTACCTCACATCTCTAGACCTGACGGAAAGTATGCGGATGGTTGGGTTGAAAATCACGGCAAGGATCATCTCGTCCTTGAGGCTGCCAAAGCTTCAACTGAGCGTTATGCTGCTGGTAAACCTCTGGGTGTTTTGGATGGTGTACCTATCGGTGTCAAAGACGATACTGATGTCAAGGGCTTCCATAACCACATCGGCATGAAGTACAATCCCGCGATTGAAACTTTCAAGGAAAAGAAAGAGTCCTCATGGCCGGTGAAGAAGCTCCAGGAAGCTGGTGCTGTGGTGATTGGCAAAAACGCCATGCATGAGCTTGGGTCTGGTAAGTTTTCCCTTCAAAATATCATCAAATAAACTACTGACCTTGATCAGATACCAGTGGATGCAATGTGAGCACGAATTCCATCATACTAAACTGTAACTGACACATTTAGGCCGCCCAAGGAACACCCGCCAACTGGCACAACAAGTCATATTATCCAGGAGGTTCTTCTTCTGGAGGCTCATCTGCCGTCTCAGTCGGTATCGTGCCCATCTCCGTTGGCACAGATGCCGGAGGAAGTATTCGCATTCCTCCGACCTTCAACGGTGTCTACGGCCTGAAGACGACTCACAACAGAGCTGTGTACATGAATAACACCATGTGTATCACCGGGCCTATCGCAGCAAACGTCGCAGACCTGACCATTGCGTATCGTATCATGTCACAGCCCAATCCTGACTGCCACGTTCAAGGCCGTTTTGCACTTTCTGTCCCGCCACCTAAAGACCAGAAAAAGGTCATTGGTATCTACCGCGACTGGTGGAACCAAGCCGACCCGCGTGTCCAAGAGATTTGTGAACGGGCAGTCGATTATCTCTCCAACAAATGCGGCTACGAACTCGTCGACATCACAATCCCTTACATCCCCGAGGCGCAGCTTGCACACAGTGTAATCTGTATCACCGAGATGGCAGAGTCTGCTCGTCGGCGAACCCCTAATCCCGCAGATTGGCTTTCTCTTGTCGGTGCTGCTAATAAAGTTCTGATGACTGTCGGAACCAGGACACCTGCTGCAGATCTTCTCAAGTATAGCGCGCTACGGGAGCTCATTATGCAGCATCTGGCGTTCTTGTTTCAGAAGCATCCTGGCCTTCTCATCCTCACACCAACGTCGCCTTTGATCGGATGGCCCATTGTTCCCGGTGATGAAGCCTACGGTATGAGTGATACCAACACTACCATCCGAAATATGCTCTATATCTTCTTGGCCAATTTGACCGGTACTCCTTCACTATCGGCACCTATCGGATATGTTGACCCAGACCAGGGTGAGGGTAAGCTACCCATTGGTTTGATGGCTACAGGAGAATGGGGTAGTGAGGAACAGCTCCTCGCATGGGCAGGTGAAGCAGAAGAGTATTTGCACAATGCAACAGAATCTGGTCGACGCAGACCTAATGAATGGTTGGATGTGGTGGATCTTGTGAAGGAGACATAGAATCACTTGGTTCCTTATTCATGGTTCATGACGAGCGAGTGTGAAGCTCTTGATTGTCAGAACTGCTCCACCGTTTTGCAACTGCAGGGTTTGGATACTTTGACGTAGCACAATCCTTGGATCGAATGCCTGGCACTTAACCATTGTATAGCGAACAAAAGTACAAGCGGGAAAATTTGAGTGATTGAAGTACAGTAACAGGATTTGTACATAGCAATTCAAGACGACACTGTTGAATTACCTCAAAGTGGTTTCATGTCCGTTTCATCATTGTTGATGCCTATCTTGGATCTTCGCTAATGCTACTATTTTCGTGGTGAGCTATCGTGTTACTTTGACAGGAACTTGGAAGCAAGGCTCATGAGACCTCCAGCGCCACCACCCTGTCCACCGGCACCTGCCTGTTGCTTGAAGTACATCTTCAGAGCGACCTCACCAGCCTGCTGGATAACACCCTCCTTGCTGGTTCCATCCGCTACCTTGCCGTTCGCAGCCTTGTTGTCAAATAGCTACAAGACTCATGTTAGCCGGGAGTTTCCTTATGTTTAATCCAATGGGTATCACTAACCTTACTGGCCTCGGCCAAGGCAAGACCAAGGAATGCAGTCTGGCTGTTGCCGCCAGCGCTACTCTGGCTTGAGCCTTGTGTGTACATCTTGAGGGCTTGCATAGCAGCGGCCGTACCGAGACTCTTGCTGTCCTGCTGGGGCTCGTCGTTGTCGTAGGTGCTCTTGTGCTGCTTGATGGCATCTAGTGGACACTCGTAGTCAGTATGATATCCCTCTTGATATAGATCTTAGTCTCTCACCTTCTTCATCAAGATCCTCGTCAGCGAGCTTGTTCTTCTTCTGTCCGAGAGCACCTAGAATGCTGCCAAAGAGGTCCTTGTCGCCAGATGATCCGGCCTTCTGGTGTGCCTCTTCCTTGGCGTTGTCAAAGTCGACGTCTCCGCCGAGGAAGCCTCCGAACCCACCACTACCTTGAGCCTCTGTATACTTGTCAATATTGTTTGTTTAGTGCCTAGGAGGGAGCGTTGGGGACTAACGGATGCCACCAGCAGGGGGGTACTGTTGCTGCTGCTGTCCATATTGGCCTCCCTGCTGTTGGCCATAGCCGCCTTCCTGGCCGTAGCCTTGCTGTTGGCCATAACCCTGTTGTTGACCTCCGCCGTAGCCTTGCTGCTGTCCGTGACCTTGTTGAGACTGGTCTAGATAGCAGAGTATGTATTAGTATGTATGAGTTAGAACTTAACAATCATGGTGGAGGGCACTGAAGTGGCAGAGCTGTTTTACAACACTCCAACACCATGCGATGATGGTATCGTATGAGGGGCATCATGAATACATGGCGGGGTAATCAAAGCTCTCCTGGTTTCAAGCTATGGCGATGCGATGTAGACGTTCAACATACCTTGACGCTTGTCCTTGTCATCATCAAGGTAATCCTTGGCAGCGTTGATGAGCTTATCCATGATTTCGATTTAGTTTTGAAGGGTTCGAGAAGTAGAAATTGTCTTGACGGAGCTATTTAATTTGAAAGAGGAGATGTAAGAACGAAGTCGATGATGGAAGAGGAATGGACTAGAATTGAGGGGTTGCTGAGCCTATTGTCTCAAGTACAACAAGAGCACCATCGTCTGGACCAAACCAATTAGAGGCCCTTATTATGTGACCCATGGTTACAGTGTCATTGATATCGTCCTATCTATGTCTGATGCCTTGCCTAATACCTCTCGATCATGTCTGACGTGGACCCAGCTGTATGTACAATACAAGCTGCTGTTATTATGGGGAGCTTGAACGGACCTACGCAATCGATTCGTAGACTAGTGGGGACCCTTAGCATTAGCTATTGCTTATTTCAGCTGTTTATGGGCCCGGGCCATTTCAGCTGAGCTTCGCGGGTCGCAACACAACGGGCGGCTTACCCAAGAAATACTCAGGTCGAGTCACTATACTCGCTAAGCTGAAGTATTAACAGTTACCTGTCCAAGCTTGAATTCACATTCATGTAGGCAATGCGTCAATTCATATATGTGGCGTTTCAAGGGCGCCCGCGTCAACTATATCTGCCAAATTGCTCCTACACCCAAGGTATCTGTATGGTAGAATTCAGTCGTAACAGGCCTCCAATTGAGCCATGAGCAAGCTCCTTTGGTTAAGAAAGTGAAAAACAAACCCGGCTGTGAGCGTCTCGTGTATCCCGCTTTCGCCGTATAGAAATGCAATGGTAATATCAACCCAAACTCCATTGTGCCCCAGGCACCGTGTTTCTAATCGAATCCTGCTATAAATGGCGCTATACTTGTACCGTTTCGTTTCTTTCGGATCGTATGTCTCGTCGCCAATAATACTTTGGGTACGTCTGCGATTGCCGAGTCTAGGCGACCGACTGATCAATTGTCGGAGGATGGCTGGTGGTCCTCTTCTTCTCCCTCTTGGCCCATCGTAGCCCACAGGCATTGCACAACGTCTTGGGTCCTTGGGGTCCCTTTCTCCATTCTGGAGAATCCAACGTGCCTACTTTCATCAGCATCAATGCACAAAAATGTCCATTCAGGCTGGTACTTACCGCAATCAGTACAGACATATTCCTCCGAAGTCTTGAGCTTCTTTTTCTTGTCGCCTGTTCGTGGGTCTCGCTCCATCGGAATTGCAATACCTGCGTCACCCTTGATTAAAGTTGGGCTTGCGTTACCCGTTGTGATTCCCCTGCTTCGTTCGCCTTCGATATATCGTAAACCCGTAAGCATCTCGATCGTATCCGTGTGAGAAGCCCCTTCATAACGTGCCATCTTATCTTTGAGGGAATCTTGGCGATTGCCGCCTGATCCCTCGAGGTTCTCGCGTGTGAGTGCTTTGTTGAGGGCCATTCGATCAGTTTCTTTCATCCCTCTTTCACTACCTGGGCGGTAGAAGGTGCTTGACGATACACCTGTTCCTTCAGAGGGCGTCATGTCCGATCGGCCCTCCTGGCTCTGCATCCATTGTTTCTGCGCCTCGTCATTCTCGGCCTCCTCTTCGCGGCGAAGTTCGGCGATGCGTCGTTTCAATCGTTCGTTTTCAATCTTGTGCTCGAGAAAGGAGTCCAAAAGTCCAGCATTTTTTGTCGGGTACGGACGCGCCATCATAAACACAGCTTGGCAGAAGGGCGATTGATTGTTGGGGTTCGGAGCGAATTTGGCGCCAGCAATATGAGCGTGGCCGACGGTCTCAAAAATCGCATATTCGGCATCCTTCTTCTTGAAACGGTAGAAAAGTCGTAGCGGGTTGCCAGACGCGATGGATTCGTTGAGTTCTGCGACAAAAACACCTTGGTCGTCTGGGTGGATCAGATCCTTAAGAAAAACATCTTGAATCTCATCCACACTATATCCGGTGACCTGTAGAATACTCGGTGACGCGTATTTGATGCGACCATTGGCATCAAGAATTTGCAAAAAATCTCTCAATTCCTCCACAACTTTGGCGGGCCAGTTTCTTCGCTTGGTGAATTCAGTGAGGGTGCTGGCACCAGCGAGATTCATCTGTGCGAACGCGCCAGCTGGGAGGGGCCCTGCGCCAGGCACGTTGTTGGCGGCAGTGTTGAATTGATTTTCGGCTCTCGCAACCGACTCTTCTGTAGATGTTTGACCATTACCAAAGGAGCCGTTCATGTTGGAGTCATCAGCGGAATCGAGACCCATGGAAACGTCGTCCACAATACCGCCAAGCATATTATTATCGAGCATTGACATAAGATCGTTATCCTGACCACCAGCTCCCATCTACAAAATCGGGTTAGCCGGCATGATCGCAGATTGAGTTTGCGATAACCTGAGCCGAGGAGAGGGGACGCTATAGGGCCGCAGCCCCGGCTACAGCATCGCAGGGGAGGGTATGGGTATTATTGACCTGGCCACCTGTCATGTCAGGGAGACAACCGATATCGAGATTGAAACCGTAGAAGTTGTTGAAGTTGTTGTGGTGAGGGGCGCCGTGAGGCGGAGGAGGTCCGTGAGACATGGTTATTATGGTTACGTTTGCGGCCTGTCGAGTGTGCTTGATTGCATTGGCAAGGGCCCGAGAAGGGTAGTTCCAGTGGCCTCTGGCGTGGCTGTAAGCCTTCGCTTCAGTGCTTTGCTCAGTGGATGCGGCAGCGGTGGGAGCTGGGGGTTGGTTGTCGAATTGGATGAAGATGACGGTTTGATAACGTTGATATCATGAGCGGAAAAGAAGGCCATGAAACAGATTGAAACAGATATTGGAAGATTTCGGGTTGCTCGAGATCGTAGGGGCGGTTTTTTGTTCTCTAAGTTATGTGGTCTTTAGTGTGATTTAGGAAAAACGCTTCTTAAACACAGTAGCCCAGGTTCAAGCATTAAAGACAGGTAGATAGATGGCTAACCTTTCCTTGCAATCTTTCCACACGAAGAGACAAAGCGTAATACTAGACTTGATTGTAATCAAGAAACAAAAAATCTAAAGATAATCCTAGAAAACGCTTGTCGGGAGTCAGAAAAGCTTCGAGTGGACGATGGCATCATGGAAGAATAGGGCGAAGGGAGAGGGGTCATTGAGTGGAAGCCATAGGAAGGGAATGTTGTACGATAGGGACAGAAAACTCGAATTACCTGTCTGATTGACTGGACCCTGAAACAAAGCAGGCGTCTGACATATGACGACACCAGGCAGGTAAGTTATGTGCAAGAATCAAAATAGGGAAAGGGTTGGATAGACATGTTGAGAGGATGAGGTGGGACAAGATAAAAAGAGACAGAGAGGCGATACAACACGATATCAAAAGTTGCAATTCACCTAGGCAGGTAGGTACTAAGACAGACACTTACAGGCAGCGTTAAGAACAAAGGATGGCCCGCTTTCTGTGTCAAGCAAGCCAAACCAAAGCCCGAGATCGTTTTGTATGGTATAGATCGTTTACAGAAGAGACGGGAGCGAGTTTTATTATTTCCCCTTTACTTTTCGATCGGACGACAGTCACAGCAGGGCCACTAAGACAATACAAGGACTGTAAGGCAGATGTATCAGCGAGTTGAACACCAAAACATGGCACTTTTGCAAAACTGGATTCTTGCAGACATGGGATTTTGGGCATGAAACGTCACCTCTTGTGCCCGAAGCTTCTCGGCAGGCCCCCCTGTCTTGTCTTTAGCCTCATGGGCACTTGTTCAATTCTCCAGCCAATGTAGAGCCTTTGACCGGAGGTTCTGCCCCGAGAAAACCGGGTGGATTGCGTCTAGGAGTATCTCCGGTCATTGTCATTGGATACTAAAGAAGCATGGATCTTATTAGGGTACCCTTAGGCCGTCTTGGAAGTTGGAGGGCAGGAGGGTCCCAGTGTGAAGGGTCCAGTAGTGGAATTGTGCACTGCTCATCCACAGTGGCTTACTTCCATCCATAATATCATTAGTATGTACTAAGTAAGATAGCTTACCAACGTTTCTATGCCTCATTCAAACCGCAAATACTTCATAGTGGAAATTCGATTCTCCTGTGATTTCATGATTCCTGATTTGCTCAGTTCTCAGGGGGATCATGGCGGGGCAGTTCTGGTCCTATCATGCGTATACGGGTACATGTTAAAAAAAGATCAACACTTCTGTCAAGACATAGAATGAATGACTTTTGTCGTCTTTAACTATCAATACGCATTAGCCGTGACACAAACTCAAACCCCCATTGTGGGCTTTTGCCATCGTACTTGCACATATCAGCTGTCAGGCTGTGTTTTCTTCGTATCTCAACCAAAGAAATCCACTGTGGTAACAACCTTGTGTTACAGTCTTTATCATCTCTCAGCCTCTATCTGTACAAGTTTTGTTTATTGGTACAGTTGATATGGGTATCTCTCGAAGTCTAATGTAAAATCGATAGATATAGCTTTATTATGAAAAATAGGGCTCTTAGAGTAACCTTAATCTTATATAAATATAAAAGCACTGCTATATAACCTACTTATCCTTCCTTTAATATAAAGATATATAAAAGACTAAGTATTTATATTAATTAATTTACTTAAACCTTAATCCCTATTATTAATTAACCCTAGCTATAATAATAAAATAATAAATAAACTAAAGCCTATTATATATAAGAGCTTATAGAAGTCTTATTATTATTACTATGGGCAGAAGTTAATTTACTTTAATTATATTATCTATTTAGCTATTAATATAGCTATAGATAATAATAGTATTTATATAAAGGTAAAAGCTATAATAAATATTAATAAGTCTAATATTACTTAGTTAATTAAAATAGCCTTTTTTAATTACTATTTAATTAGGCTAATTAAATTTATTAATTTAATTAAAAAAGCTAAAGAAAATAAGATATTAATTAATTAGCTAAAAGTTAAAGAAGAAGCTTTTAAAACCCTAGATAAGGCCCTTAGTAATAATAAGTATTTATTTTACTAATAGAAGGAATTCCTAAAGGCCTTAAAAGATAGGTTATATATAGCCTGGCTTAAAGATATATAATAGGAGGCTATAGTAGTTATCAAGATGCCACTGTGAAAACAGGAAATCGGCGTATAAGGTTAAGCTGCTTTAAAAGGGTCAGTTAGGTAATTTTATAGGTTAGTTAAAGGAAGGTTTTGTAGGTTATGTAAGGTTTCGGTTACTCTGTGTAAGCAATAAACAAGTAATCGCAGTTTGTTGGTACAGTAGTACAGCTAGTGCTCTCTCCACATAGCTAGTGTTCAATGCACATGCACACCCGCCCTTGAGTTCTTTTTTAGCCTGGGCCCATGGGTAGCCAAGCATTTCCCAGAGACTGACGGTCTGGTTTGCGGGTTCAAAATGGGGTGGCGCCGGGACTGGCGACTGGTTTTATTTCGCCACACATTGTTCAGGGTCCTTTGAAACTTGTTCTCAATCCTCTGACGTCGAAAAGACGTAATCTTTTAGATGTTTTTATTGAAGTGCAAAAACTTCGGGCAGGACATAATGTGCCTTATCATGACAGTATGATGCTCTTATCGCCAACATTTCGCTCACATAACATCTGAAACCAGATTGCTCCAAATTAATGATTAGTGAACATGCAGCCTGTACGGGCAGGCAACTCACCGTCCGTAGAATCTGTCCATTTGAGATGGCCGTTGTTTTCCGGGGCCTGTCTTTCCATGACGGGTTAGATACCGTCGTTCGCCAAAACCACGGCCAAACTTGAATGCACGTGCTCACGCATCGGCTGTTCCCAAGCCCAAACCTCTCAACGCGTCTCTCCTCCCTTTGTCGCGTTGCCCGTCAACTCCGCTGGCTGCCTGGTCCAAACTAGTGCAGCACTTTGAGAGTCACCCACCTGTGATATCAACTTTTTATGTGATTTGTATACTGCAGTTCTCAATCTGTAGATGAATCAATCGAAAAGGTCCTAGCCTTTGTACCTGTCACGCCCCCTAATGTGGTAATCATCATGTCTAGAATCGACAAGCTTTCGATTTCGGGTGTCCGATCTTTTAGCCCTTCTGTTCGAGAGGCTATTCAGTTCAACACCCCTCTAACTCTTATTGTGGGTTACAACGGCTCCGGTAAAACGACAATTATCGAATGTCTGAAGTATGCCACCACCGGCGAGTTGCCGCCCAACAGCAAGGGCGGCGCTTTCATCCATGACCCCAAGGTACTTTCACGCACTTCTATTCTCAATATACAACATACCTGCTAATCCATTGTAGCTTTGTGGCGAGAAAGAGGTTATGGCCCAAGTGAAACTGCAATTTCGATCCATCAACGACCGTCAACATGTCGCGACCCGAAGTCTACAGCTTACTGTCAAGAAGACGACCCGGTCTCAGAAAACCCTAGATTGCTCCCTCGTCGTCGTGAACAATGGAGAACGAAGCACCACATCAACTCGACAGGCCCAGCTAGACGAGATGATACCAGAACGTCTTGGCGTTTCACCTGCAATTCTCGATGCCGTCATTTTCTGTCACCAAGATGAATCTCTCTGGCCCCTGAGCGAACCAGCCGCCTTGAAGAAACGGTTCGACGAAATCTTCGAGGCTATGAAATATACCAAAGCCATCGACAATCTCAAGGTTCTCCGAAAGAAGCAGGTTGAACAGTTAAGCAAACTCCAGAATGACGAGGCTCACAACAAGGTAAACAAAGATCGAGGTGACCGTGCAGAAAAGAGGATGAAGGCCTTGCAAGCTGAAATCGAAGGGTCTCGCGAGACCTGCGAGTCCATCAGTGCCGAAATGGAAGAAACCCAAGAGAAAATCAGGACCACTCGGGAAACGGCAAACAGCCATCTTGCGATCGTGCAAAACCTTGACACAAAGCGCGAACAGCTTGAATACAGGGAAGAGGCTGTCAAAGAACTGAGGTCCACTATTGAGGAACTCCCCGATGATGACGGCAAATTGGAGAGCGATCTTGCACATTATGAGGATCGTATGCAACATCTCCAAGACGAGGCCGACCAGAACAAGGCTCAGTACAACGAGTTGCAGAATGAACTAGGACAATCCCGAAAGGAATTATCTACTAAGCTTTCCGAACAAGGCAAGCATCAGTCAGACAAAGACAAATACGAACGTCAATTAAAGATACGAAAGGAGATGATCCAAGAAGCCGCTCAGTCGTATGGCTTCTCGGGCTTTGACGGGGATCTTTCAGACAACCACGTCAAGTCATTCAATGATCGCCTTCAGAAACTCCTCACTGAGAAAAAAAGGGACTTGGAGCGCTTGCAGAAGGAGAACTCTGCCGAGTTGGACCGGGCTACCGGTGTCATCACCGAGCTAGAGGGCCGCAAAGCTGCCCGCACTCAAGATCGCGTGTCAGCCAAACAACGAATGAGCGCCATCGAAAAGCGCACTGCGGTGCTGCAGAACGAGTCGAGCCAGATCGACGTTGATGAGGGTGCCAAAGCTGTACTCGATGGGCAGATGCAAGATCTTGACAGCAGATTCCAAGCAGCCCAAAAGACCTTTGAAAAAGCGGATTGGGACCGGCAGCTATCGGACGAAAATGATAAGCTTCATTCACTAGAGAGTGATAACGACAGGCTTGGCAGAGAGCTCGTTGAGTGCACTCGTCTTGCGTCCGAAAGAGCCCAGCTTGACTACAGGAAGAAGGAACTCGCTGACCGCAAGCGCAAGCTTGACACCCTGACGAGTACCTGGAAACCGAAGCTGGACAAGGTCCTTGGTAGTGATTGGGAGCCAGAAACGTTGGAATCCAAGTTTCAAGCATTGGTTAAGGACCAGAATAAAGTGGTTACTGAGGCTCAGAAGCGACTTGATCAGACCCGACAGAAACAACAAAAAGTTGATTTTCGCTTGAGGACAGCCAAAGACTCCCGCGATAAGAAGTCCAAAGAAGCAGCTGCTTGTCAACAACAAGTGGTCAATGCCCTTCTCACTGTTCGTGACAACGCTATTGTCGATGATTACAAAGAAGAAGTCGAGGCTGCTGAATCCCAGGTCGAGGAACTGCGCAACGACCTCAGTCTCTTCGACGCACTCGTGGACTACTACACCAAATGTAAGCGTCTACTAGACACGAAGCGAAAATGCTTGCTTTGTGATCGTCACTTTGATGAGAGTCAAGCTGCGAGCATGGAACGGTTGAGCAAGAGGATAGACAAGCATCTTGACCCGAAGGGTAAGGTCGACACAGAAAAGGATCTCAAGGAGATGGTCTCGAGTCTAGAGAAGCTGCGATCTGTACGCGGTTCCTACGACACATACGAGCGATTGACGGCCGAACTGCCTTCTCTTCGCGAAGACTGCAAGACTGCAGAGACAGAATTTGACGCCTTGGAGAGACAAGTTGAAGAGCAAGCGTCTGTTGCATCCGCTGAGGAGGAGAAGCAGAAAGATCTGGAGGACATGTCCAAGACTGTTTCCAACATTGGGCAAACCGTCAAAGACATTGCCGAGTCGGAAACCCAGGTTGATCGTATTATGTCTCAGCAGATGTCAGGCGGAGCAACTCGAAGCCCTGACGAGATTCATGACCTCCAGGCTAGTTTGTCTGATCAAATGAGGACTTTAAAGAATCGTATTTCAAAGTTGACTACGGATCGTCAACGTACAAAAGATCAGCTCAACTCTCTCGAGCTCGAGAAGAGTGAGCTGAGAAACAAAATCAGCCGGGCAGCCGGACAATTGGACAAGAAGCAAGACCTGCAAAATCAGATCCAGGCACTGAAGGAAGAAGTCTCTCACCAACGAGATGTCATTCAACGTGCCGATGAGGAGTTGGAGACAATCGAACCCAACATTGCAGAGGCAAGGTCTGCTCGTGATGAAGTTCTCCGACGCGGTCGGGCTAAGGAACAGGTCATTGTCGACGCCCGTGACAACGTCGCAAACTCGGTGAATGAGATGAAGATGATGGATACAGATATCCAGGGCTATATCGATCGTGGTGGTCCTTCCAACCTGGCATCCAACCAAAGAGCCATTGCCGCACTTGAGAAGACAATCGCGAGTACCGAAAAGGAGGTTGCAGATCTCACTGTCCGCACAAACAAGCTGAAACAAGACATTGACAACGGAGACCGGAAGAAGAAGAACATCAAGGACAACCTCAACTATCGCAAAAATCTTCGTACCATCGATGTCATCCGTCAAGAGATCGCTGAGCTGGAGGAGCGTAATGCTGACGAGGACTATGAACGTCTTCAATCTGAAGCCCGTATGCAAGAAAATCATTATAATCGTCTCCTGGCGGAGCGTGGCTCCGTGATGGGAACTATGAAAACCAAGGACGAGGAGCTTGGAAGACTGCTTCAGGAGTGGGAGATGGATTACAAGGACGCCAAGAAAAAGTATCGAGAGTCGCATATCCGGGTGGAGACCACCAAAGCTGCTATTGAGGATCTGGCCCAGTGTAGCTCGGCTGTTGACAAAGCTGTAATGCAGTTTCACTCGATGAAGATGGCCGAGGTGAATCGTATCGCTGGCGAACTATGGCAGAGCACCTACCAAGGAACCGACATTGATACAATTCTCATCCGTTCGGATAATGAGTCAAACACAGGCAAACGCAACTACAACTACCGACTCTGTATGGTGAAGCAAGACACCGAGATGGATATGCGTGGCCGATGTTCTGCTGGACAAAAGGTGCTCGCATCCATCATTATTCGTTTAGCACTGGCTGAATCATTTGGTGTCAACTGCGGTCTCATTGCGCTGGATGAACCTACGACCAACCTGGATCGTGACAACATCAAGAGTCTGGCAGAAAGCTTACATATGATTATCAAAGCTCGTCAGGCTCAGAGCAACTTCCAGCTCATTGTCATCACTCACGACGAGGACTTTTTGCGACATATGAGATGTAGCGATTTCTGCGACAGTTTCTTCCGTGTCAGGCGTGACGAGCGACAGAACAGTGTTATTTCGAGAGAAAGTATTACCAAGATATTTTAGTCGGGCACATGCGGGTCAAACACAGTAGAAGGGTCGGCAGTGGATGAATATGTAAATTATAAAGGGATCTCGTAATTCTCAAACACTGGGACGGGCGTTATGAGAGTTTAAAACAATCGTATAGTATCTATCTTCCATCCAGTCTTTCTGTGTTGGACGCCGATCTGAAAGCTGTGTTTCATTTATTACTCCAATACGAGCGACTGCAAGGCATGTGAGTTCACATAAACATGAAGATAGATATGCTTTATTCATATCAAAGGATGTTGTTGATGCATTATAAGTAGTAATTAACAGCCGGCTTACCATGGTTGCTGTAACTATATGCATTTGGTGCTTGGCTCTATACAGAAGGTTGCAAGACGGCAAGACTGGAAATACGTAAAAGTTTACGGAATTATACTCCGGTAATAATATTCGTACTCCACACCACCTACTCCTTCCTTGTCAATCTCATTCTCGGTGTCGTTGACGCCTTTATTTTCACTGCAATGGAATTGTTTCTCCACCCTCCACGAGTCGACAACCCGGCACCATTCCGCCGAATTACTCTGATTTCGGTCTCGCGCCTCGGATTTAACAAGTTACTCAGTCATTCTATCCCTGGTCCTGTTCTGCGATTTAGTTAGTTAGTTACCTAGTCATGGACCGTTCTCGGTGGAGAAAGAATCACAATGGCCTTGTTCATCTCATCTCGTCTCATCTTGACTGACCTCTTTCACCCATGCATGCACACTTTGCTGTAAAGGTATCCTTACATACATATTCGTGCATAGTGAACGCATATGAACCGTACAGCAGGGAGCGCGCTTCCAATACTACTACAATATTCCTGATTAGCAATCACTGATCGGTCGACGCCGGCCCCCGGACAAGGGTCGTTACAGTTACTACGTCGACGATTCTCGACTTTGGTTCCAAATTGCAAAAGGGAGAGAGAAGATTTTTTTTGTTCATCCATCAGTAGCCTCGCAGGCTCACAACTTGCACGGCAACGATGGTCGTCTCAGTGCCGACACCAGAGCATAGGACTAGTTCGGACAGCACTCTTGACGTGGAAAGAGATGGCATAAATCCAGGCTCAAACGAGCCTACAGCAGCAGCCGAAGCAACCCCAAATGGAGCCGCGACCGCGCCGGCTGGCAGCAGCCCCTTACCCGGTGCACCTGGGGCTGGCGATCCCGAGGCCGGACGGACCAGGTCGGAGAACATCTTGATTATGGGCGCTCTGTGTCTTGCACTATTCCTTGCCGCTCTAGATACGACCATCATCACCACCGCGGTTCCCACTATTGCCAATGAGTTTAACTCGAGTCAAGGTTATGTCTGGATAGGAACTGCCTATCTGCTGGGCAACGCTGCGTTTGTGCCAACATGGGGCAAGATTTCGGACATTTTTGGCCGTAAGCCAGTTATTCTCGCTGCGGCTATCATCTTCTGGATTGGTTCTCTTCTGTGTGCTGTAAGTAACGGCATGGGCATGCTCATTGCCTCGCGTGCTATCCAAGGCATCGGTGGAGGTGGTCTAATCGTGTTGCCCAATATTGCTATCAGCGATCTCTTCTCCATGCGAAACCGCGGCATGTACTTTGGCATTCTCGGCATGGTGTGGGCATTGGCATCTGCAGTTGGACCTATTCTCGGTGGTGTCTTTACTAGCCAGGTCACCTGGCGATGGTGTTTCTATATCAACCTTCCCATCAGCGCCGTTGCCTTTGTCATCCTCGTCTTTTTCCTAAAGCTGCATAATCCTCGCACGCCAATGAAGGAGGGTCTCATGGCTCTGGACTGGCCAGGCAGCATTCTCATTATTGGCGGCACCGTCATGTGGTTGTTGGGACTCGAATTTGGTGGTGTTTCGTTCCCTTGGAACTCTGCCACGACCATCTGTCTCATCGTCTTTGGCATCTTCGTCGTTGGACTTTTCATTTTATACGAGTGGAAGGTTGCCAAGATCCCTGTTCTTCCTATCCGACTCTTCAGCGCACGGAACAGCATCGCCTCCTACGGTGTTGGCTTTACTCATGCATTTGTTTTCATGTCTGGTAGTTACTGGCTTCCGCTCTACTACCAGGGTGTTCTCGGTGCGTCGTCACTGCTTTCTGGTGTCTACCTACTTCCGTACGTGCTGTCCCTCTCGTTCGTCTCGGCTGGAGCTGGTGTATACATCAAGAAGACAGGCCAGTATAAGCTCGTCATTGTGCTGGGCTTGATTGTAACCGTTATCGGGTTTGGCTTGTTCATCGACCTCGAACCGCGTGCCAACTGGGCCAAGATTATCGTCTTTCAGATCGTCGCCGGAATCGGTATAGGTCCCAACTTCCAGGCCCCCCTGATCGCACTTCAGACCAACGTCGAGCCGCGAGATATCGGTTCCGCGACTTCATGCTTCTCTTTCATTCGCCAGCTAGGCACTTCCATCTCCGTCGTGGTAGGCGGCGTCATTTTCAACAATGAGATGGAGAAGCAGTATCCAAAACTCGAGGAAGAACTCGGCTCTAGTCTCGCCAGTAGACTCTCCGGAGCCAACGCGGCAGGTAGTGTAGAGCTTGTAGGGTCTTTAACAGGAGAGGACGGCAGGGTGGCCAAGACGGCGTTTTGGAACAGTCTGCGAACCATGTACATTGTGTACACGTGTTTTGCTGGTCTGTCGCTCGCCATCAGTCTTATGATCAAGCAGGTCAATCTTAGCAAGGAGCACCAGGAACATAAGACCGGTCTTAAATCGCTAAAACGCCGTGGCGACGAAAAAAGTGAACCCGAAGAGGAAGAGGGCGTGACTACAGGTAACGAGAAAACTACAGACAATTAGAAGGTCGGGGCAGTGTTGGTTAAAACAACAAGAGGCTGTACTCCTTAAACAGTATGTATTTAGCTTATTATAAATTGGTAATTACATTTCAACAATGAATGTACGCATTAGTCTATCCAATCATGTTCAACTCAAAAGAGCTTTTCGCCTTCCTCGACAGTCCTCTTCCACTCTTCATAATCGAAACCAAGGTCCTCTAATCTCCTCAGCTCGTGCCTCTTGTCACCCGCTGCTCTACTTACCAGCTTGATCTTTGGCACTCTCTCTCGTACCCATCTCTTGTCCAGTCCCCAGTATGGAGGTAACTTGCCTTGTCCTTCATTCTCGAGACCCAATTCAGGAGCCCTTGGTGCCTCCTTGCTTAGCTCATGCATGCGGTTGACGTAGTCGACGTCTTCAGGACAAACCATGACATGAATTGCCTTGCCTTCTCCTTTCTTCTCGTGCTGATCTTTCACCCATGCCTCCATCGCAACTTCAGATGGGGGGCTCAAACGGCCAGACCACATACGAGCAATGACAGCGCTCTGTGCCTCGGCTACGGGGAAAGGGACGATTCTTTGCGGAACGCTGAGAAACGAGAGGGTTGGGTCTGCAGTGTAGAGAATGTGTTCCCAAAGATGTGCCGCATGTCCGCCACCGGGTACAACTACAGGAGGATCGAGAGATTTGAGGAAAGGGTACGAATAATGGAAGCCAGTACAGAAGATCACAGCGTCAATGTCATTCTCGATTTGGCCGTTGGCGAAGCGGACACCGCGCTGCTCGGGGAGGAACTCGACGATCTCAGGAACACCGGTTGCCCATGGCTCTTTTGCAGGGGCGACCACAGTCGATTTTTCCTTTTCCGAGACAAAGATGGGGTGCTTTGCAACACTGGCAAGTTGCGCGCTCACATCGACGCCAGATGCAGAGTTACCAACAACAATGACTTTCTACTTAATCGTGAGCAAACTGTCCCAAAAAGAGAGCATATCAACATACCTTGTCCTTAAAGTCGTTAGGTCTTCGGTAGAATTTGGAGTGTGAAATGACCCCCGAATATTTCTTATCGAACTCAATGAGCCCGGCGATGTCGGGGATGAAAGGGTCATTGTAATGTCCACTTGCCACCACAACAGCGTCATACTCATCTTTGATAACTTTGTTGGACTTCAGGTCGAGCACCTCAACTAACCATGGCTGTGAGCGATCTGACCTCGACTTCTCAATGTTCAAGACCTGAGTTTGATATGAGATATGAGGAGTGATCTCCTGAGCGTAGTCTTTGAGGTACTGTAGGACAACGCTATGGCGAGGAAACAAAGATGAACCCTGTGGGAACTCTTTATCACTGTAACTCATGAGCGAATGCGGAATGTTGGTCTCCAGGAGGTCATAGATAGGAGACATGAACTCTACGTCTCCATGCTCATTGGGCCAAAGGGCTTGGTCCGGCGCATAACTGGGTTGGGTTCTGGGAACTGAGAAGCCCTGTTCGCGGGCTAGAGGTGTGTAGTTCCAGACGCCGCCTGCTGTGGCGCGTTGCTCAAAGATGCGGACTTTGGAAAACTTCTTTTCTGCGAGAAGATATCTGGGAGGACCGTCAGTTGATGGTTTGACTTGACTTTGATGTGAAGGGTTGTTACTTGGCAGCTGCAAGGCCGCTAGGGCCAGCACCTATGATGGCAATGCGACGAACGTCGAGTTTATCTGCCAGGACCATTCTTTCAAGATTGGGCGTGTCTTCTGAAACAGGTCGAGAAGGAAGGATGTATGTTGTGGCTTAATACGTAATGGTGAGACTGTCCCAAGTCACAGTGAGATAGTAATCATCTAACAATAATGTCGTCGTACGTTTGAACAATAAATGAGAGTAGTCGAAGTAGGTCAAGGCGAATAAAACACTGGATCTTCAAACACAACTCCTCCAATCTTCTTATAAACAGCTTCCCTTCCGATTTGACAGCTGATAACAGAAGCTGCCGATGGATTCCGCAAAATAGCCTCACTACTAACTCATCAATTTACAGGTCGAACGATTGCCGCATTAGATGGTGTTGCCGCTTTCGGTAATCCCGGTCGGCCTCCGCGCGACTCCGACTCCGGGCATCGGAGCCAGGCCGCCGTCGCCAGATTCTCCTTCCGTTTTAGAGAGACATTGCCTACTTCATTCCGGGTGGGCTTGAATGGGAATAATGATTTGGTGATGCCCTCAAACTCATTTTATTTCTCTTACATCTTGGGATGTTTTGCAAATAATCAGGTCAATACTTTTGCGGCTCTGCGGATTGCCCTTTATCGTTAGATAAAGACTTCATAAGGGTAATGATAACATCCCCTTCTCAAGCACGCAATCTGGTCTACCTTCATTGGCTTAATTAACAGCAGCCACGATGGCGAATCTTTCCTGGTTCCTCGAACCATCTCCGAGAGCTCTATCTTATCGTTCAATGAAATGATTGCGAGTTTTCTTCATCTGTTTCTTGTTAAAAGATATTTGATCCAATCTCATCCGAGAGAGACAACACATACATTAACAACGCTTACCACCTCTCTACCCTGTCAAAACCTACGCATACCAACCATGCCAATAGAAAGAGCGCCGACAACCCAAAATGGCATCTGAAATGAAGGCCTCAATCCACCGCTTCCGCCTCCGCAGGCTGTCCCCGTCTCCTGGGGCCGTCGGTCGGGCCCGATCCGCTTCACCTCCAGTGTCTGCTGACCAACGAGAAGCGCGAGCCCACGGACAGCATCCTACTACTGTCACCCAACAAGCATCTGGCGCTCGCACTTCAGGTACAAAAACCACTCCGCCAGCCTGTGATCGCTGTCGCAGCTTTAAAAAGAAGTGTAGCCGTACCTTTCCTGTCTGCTCTCTCTGCGCCACCGCTGGTCAGCGGTGTTCGTACACCAGCCCAATAGCCAACGCTGAGGCTCAGATACACCAATTGCGCTCTCGGGTAGAATGGTTAAGTCAGTACATTGATCAAAATCTACTGCCACCAGGCCCACAGGGTAGGTTAAGTGGGATAGAGACAGGAGCTGATTTGGTGAGTATACTTGGCCGAGGGTCACATAATGGTATAGGAACCATAGAAGGCACAGCCCCTCACTTCCCACGAGTGTTAGGCCCGAACACTCCTCCACTAGATGCAACTGCTGCCCAACCTCTGTTACGCAGCCGTGATGAAGTGTTGGCAGGACAGCAAAATGCTGAGATCCGCGTGGAAGAAAGGGATCCGGGCAGTGTGCGAACCGCCAATAGCCACTTCTCACCGTACCAGGGATCAACCGAGGGATCAACCACGAGACGAAGGTTGATCGCTCGGCAGGCTTTACCTCCTGATATTGCCCCGTGCCGCTTCATCGATGCCTTCTTCCGCCATGTGAACAGGGCGTATCCTTTTGTCGACCAGGCGAGAGTACGGCGAGATCTTGAGACTCTAGGGGATGCATCGCCTGCGGATCAAGATCCGCCCATGACATTACTATATCTCGTCATGGCGATTGGGTGCACATCGCTCGTGCGGGCCGGGCAGATCCCAAGTGACACAGCTCGGCAGTTCGATGTAGTTTATCCAGATATCATACAGGAGTGTCTCTGCAGTGAGAGTGTTGAGTCGGTACAGATCCTTGTCCTATTGGGATTGTACTCCCTTTTTGATCCGGCTGCGACCTCTGCGTACTTTATAGTTGGTATCGCAGCACGGCAGGCCATGGTCATCGGCCTCACTCGTCCGGATGAGAAGCCACGGACGGCAGTCGAGACTGAGCTCAGGCACCGATTGTATTGGAGCATCTTCGTCTTGGACCGCATGATGTCGGCGTCTCAGGGCCTCCCAGCCGCTTTGACAGACGAACATGCCGATGTTCCACTCCCCGGCCTCACAGTAGAAGAGTTTGCTGGCCCAGACAGAGCAACGTATGCTCGCAATTTACAGACTAGTCGTCATATTATTCAACTCAGGCAACTGGAGTATCGAATTCTAGACACTGTACATTTTCAGCGGGACGCCGAAACTTCGCGCCTGTGTCCTGCAGATAGACGGGCGATACTGAGCAGCCTACGGTCCGAAATAGAAAATTGGTACAGCAGTGGCTGTCTCATGTCACCGATGGAAGCAGATAACCTGCCTATCCATAGTAGTATCACCTGGTTGAGCGCACAGTATTACCACTTGCTTGTTTTCCTTTACTTCCCCAATCACTTCAACAGTTCGGTTTCGCCGCCAGCTGTTAGTCGAAAAGAACAGCTCGAATTCGCCAGCAAACAACTTCAAGCCAACTCAGCACTTCTTCAACAACGCCAATTGCCTCTGAACAGGGTCACGTTGAGTCGGCTACTGCCAGTGGGGTTAATATTAATGTCTGGCTTTACAGCTGGCCAAGGGCGAACCTCTTTAGTAGCTCAGAATGAGCTTACTATTCTTGTCACACTTCTCGAAGCGTTTCCACTAGGATGGACAACGGCACAAGAGGCAGCCCGAATCATGCAGCAATTTGTGGATATCATGGCAGGACAAGGGGGTATGGTCACGACGTTTTTTGGCACAGCAACTGGGGGGACGATGGAAGAGTTGGTTAGGCCATGCATTGTCAGCTTCACGGAATTGTTACACCATTTCCTGGGTAAGGCGACGTGCTTTCAATCGATCGAGTATTCTCAGGAGCTGCAAGGTGCTGAGCAGATGAGTCAAGTCGGCGCTGCAACCCAGCAACAACCATCGGCTAATGCATTGTGGTTGAATGGAGCAGATTCAGATGACGCTGGCGTAAACGAGGAATCGGTGCTAGGGTATGGATGGGGTTCGTGGGATCTTGATTTCCTTTAACGAGGCTCCGGAGAATATGACAGGGTTGTGACAGTAAAGTACATACCTAAGTAGGCCTTGTTTTTTTCTTCTTCGGGGTGACGATCTTGAGAAGTGTTTACTATGTACATATTAGTTAGGAACATAGGAGATATACTGGGAATCTCGGAGATAATAAATAAGATCGGCGCTGATTGTGCTATTTTCTGCATATAATTGTCCTAAATTTAGTCGCCGTCCCTGATCTTCATAGCATCCTGGCTTGAGAATTAATTCACCGTGTTCACCGGTTGGCTTAACTTGCACCAATCAGAGATATTGGGTTTGAGGCCGTTCGTTATACGTTGGGCAGTGGCCGGATAGCAAAGTCAATTTTTGATTCAAGTAAACTAGTTAAATGCGTGCCATTCATTCCAACGGCGACACAGCCGCATGTCATCGAGCTGTTGGGTTGGGCCAGAGAAGAAACGGTCTAATAAAGAGGCTCTGCTAGCCCTATAGCGCAGCAGCCCTCCATGGTGAATTAAAGAAGCATGGATGCACACCACCACCAAAAAGCTTGGCTAAGTTAGTCTAAGATAATTATTATGCGAGAATCGCGGTTAACAGTCTTGAAAAGGAGATAAT
This sequence comes from Fusarium poae, assembly GCF_019609905.1. Lineage (NCBI taxonomy): Eukaryota > Fungi > Ascomycota > Sordariomycetes > Hypocreales > Nectriaceae > Fusarium > Fusarium poae. Next base: position 2,283,082 of record NC_058399.1, read on the forward strand.
ATGCTGTTACTAGCAAGGTGTAAGTTTAGGATGGAGATGACGACGACTGCAATAACAACAAGGTGGGGGCTCTTGAACTGCTGACATGCATTCACTTTTATTAACAAAAACTCGCTGATTGCTACAGAAATGGAACATGCCGTATCGTATCCCCAGGTAGAGAGAGTCTTGGGCATTGTCCATTGGCCGCGCGGTTTTATTTATGGAATTATAAAATGTGGATCTGTAAAAGAGATTACCACTGCAACGTCTTATGCTAGGAACGGTGGCCTTGGGCCGTTTTGCCGTACAGTCAGCAGTTGTGGAAGGAGTAAAAAGTCAATTAAAGTTACCTTGTCTAGGAGGGAGAATAATAATAGATATGCAGTGAACCGTGAGTTGATGATCGTCAGATCGAGCTTGTGCTATACTATACCCAGTAAAGCGAGGTGCAGGAGACAAATTCAGGTTTTTTTTTTTTTTTTTTGGTGATATGATGGTGGCTGAATTGCATTTGCATATGCATCTGCATATCAAAGAAAGGCAAAGAGTTTCGTAGAAGGCATTCAATTGACAAAACCAGGTATTTTGCACCGACGTAGTTACTCCATAGATGTAGAGGCATTTGTCTGAGGGCCTCATATGTCATGTCACCTCATGACATACAATTTAAGTAATCACGTTATATTAAAAAAAAAGTGTCAAAGTTGTTGATTTCTCTTGTGAGTGTGATGCGATCCCAAGACATGGCTCATGCAAGGTTAAAGTGGCTGTACCCGTACGGAGTGGGCTGAGTCCGACGGACATATTTGTATTGCATGGTTCTACGTATTGGATGTTATGTACGGGCTGGCTTTTAGGCGGCATTTCCTCGAATGGCAGGGGATTGCACTAACAATGGAGACTTTTCTGCATGATATTGCACTGCCGCAGCCCTCATCTCTGTTAGAGTTATTACTGGTACAGGCATTCATTCCCTCAGCAACCTACCCAGCCCAGCCCTCCTTGACACTGTATGTCATACCGACCTAGTTTTGAAGATGACGATGCTAAGATGTGCTGTGCTGTGCTGTGCTATGTTATGCTATGCCATTCGATAATCGTTTCTGGTTTCATTCGTCATATTCACAGTGACGGCCTCCCATGAATTTTTAGCACAGCCATCCATTGAGCCCGGCATTTCTCAGTAGGTATACCTAGCTAGAGGGGAGGTATGTGGGTGGGTAGATTGCTCCCAAGGCTGATCTGGTTCATCCACACAGTACCTGTATGTACTGCAGCAACTAACTAGTGCAGACGGACAAGTACTATCGCGGGTTGGGGGGGTTTTTTAATATGGCCTGTGATAACCTATTATATATTGATACCCTGTTAATCCCCTATTAGCTGACTAATTAGCTATTAGAAATTCGGCTTACTATTAATTTAATTAAATAGTAAGGTTACCTATTTTATATATAGGTCTTATATAGATTATTTATTTTAATTTAGTTTTATTTTATATATTTTATTAAACCTTTAGACCTTCTATTAAAATTAATAAGCTATTAAGTTATTATAACTATATTATTAGCTATTAAGCTATTAACTATTTTATTAACCTTTAGCTAGGCTTTAGTATTAAAGATTTATATTTTTTATTAAAGTAATATATATTATTAAAAGTAAGAACTTAATATATAATTACCTTTATAATTAATCTGCAATAGTATAGTAATTAAGCTATAACTATAATTATAATTATAGCCTATAGCCTATGGCCTATAGATTTAAACCTTTTATAATTATAACTTTTATAAATTATTAATTTTAAGTAATATAGTAGTTAAAGAGATTATATAATATATTATATAATTTATAATATATATAATATAATAGTTAAAGAGATTATATAATATATTATATAATATAATTTTTATACTTTAATTTATTTAATTAGCTAATTTAATAGCCTATTAATAGTTTAATATAATTATTAGCCTAATAGCCTTATTAATATTAATAGCCTAATTACTTAATATAGTCTTATTAGTCTAATAAGGTAATCAATCAGAGGCTATATTTGTAGATAAGGGTGTCGATAGCCTTAAGTCTGCACACCCTCTTAGTAGGTCAACATCATAGGGGACAGCCTATTGAAAAACCCCCCTAACCCGCGATGGTAGGTAGCTTTCCACACACAACGTTGTCCAAACTTAAAGCTAACGCGACGTTAGAGGCGGGATGCTGCGTCCCGTCTCTGTGGTTCTCTCCACCCGCCAACTGTGCAGTTACTGTCTGTCAGAGTAAGTACCTGTTGTGTAGCCTTGGCTTGAACTGTATGATTCCTTCATCTACTGAGGGGTTTTCTCTCTCTCTTTATCTCTGAGTCTTGGCCGACTGCGTCATGATGCCAGGATCGGTATTCATCGTCGTCTTCTGTTACAAAAGACAAGACAATGTGAGACAATCTGGACTGTTTAGAAACCAAGAAAAACCCTCTCCCAATTGAGTAAATCTAGCAACATCTTTAGAGCCACAAGACTCCACCGTCAGTTATCGGGCACCCCAGGGAAAAAAAAACGCCTGAACCCCTGGAACACTGTGCTCGGGGCAGCCCACCCTTGAAGTGAACTGCCAGCCCCAGCCCGGGCATGGAGGCTTTCTTTCTTTCCCTCTGTATTAGTAGGTACGGAGTATCAGCCTGACTGGACCAGACCAGACCAGACCTATGGAGACCTGGATTCTAGGTCTCTTGGCCCACACCCTGCCTGGACTGTTTCAGCACTACTTGACTTGCCCATCTGGTTCAAGCTGACATCCATTTTCTTTCTTTAACGCTTGGGCTCTCTTCTTCTCTCCATTCGTTTTGTTCCGTCTCATTTCTCTCTTCTCATCAACATCCATTCTCATCCTTATTAATCGATAACCCCCGGCCTCGCCGTTTTCAGCCACCAGTGAATCAATCCTCGCAATCGCGTCGACGTCTCTCGCTACTCTTCCATTTCCATCAGCTCGCGACTCCTTTTTTGTCGGATTCGATTTTCGCATACGCCTTATCTATCAAGTCAACAACTCAGTTCCGTGGCAGCACCCGCCTGAGCTGCTGTGCCTCAATTTGGACATACGACCGCCTCGACCTAAATCGCCGCGTCGCTATCGCATCTGACTGAAAGTCTCTTGTTTATCAACTATCGTCCGTCGAACGTTATCGACGAGCGTTTTCATTTCCTCTTCGACTTATTTCACCGTGACTCCGGGGCTGGAGTCTCTTCCATGTCTGTCATGACTACTCGATTGGACTCTCGCAAATCGCTTCTAGGGGCGGACAACGGCTACGGATACGGCCACTCGTACAACAACTCATACGACAACAGCTACGCCCCGTCTCCTGTTCCATCGCCACAGCCCATCCCTCAACCTCCCGCATTCCAGGCCGCCGTGGAGCCAACATATAACCAAGGTTTCGCCTACCGGGAAGGACTTACTCCTTCTGTTCCTCCACAAAGTATGAAGAACGGAAAGATCGATTTCATGAAGAGCCGATGGCCGGCTTGCTTCATGGCTGTTTCTCTCCTACAGGCCGTTCTCTGTATTTGCTTCGAAGCGTACGCTATTTGTCCGACACATAATCCTTTCGACTGTGTTGCTAATTCTTTGTTTAGATACATCTTTGGCAAATTCCAGGTCAACCTTGGTGCTCATAACCCCGATCCCGAAGTCCAATCTCAGTACAAGACTATTCCTACTTTCCTAACGCTTTTTATTTTCGGTTTCCTTTACACACTCGTTGTCGTCTGGGATGCTCTTCGCCAAAAGAACACCATTCAGATCATCGGCGTCTGCTTCTCCAACCTCGCCCTTATGGTTTACACCACCATTCAAGTCGATCAAATCAAAGAGGCCTTTGATATTCTTGGTGAAAAGAATGCCCTCCGACCTGAAATGCCTGCAGCAGAACTCTGGCACGACGTGAAGCCCTACCTGGTGGCTATTCCCGCCATCATTGCCCTTGCCACCCTTGTTATGGGCTTCCTTTCTTGGAAGATCTACCAGGAGTATGCTTGGGATATTCTCAAGAACATCGGTGCTGATTATCGCATGAAGAAGCGATTCCTTCACTACCAGGTATGCCTTGTTACTCGTATCGCATTGAGTCGTGTCTAACTTGATCACAGATTTATATCGCTCTGCTCAAGTTCGATTTCTTCTTCTTCCTCGGCTTCATCGTTCAGTTCGTTGTCGTCGTCGCCGACAAGGATGATCCTGAATTCGCCCTCACCATCGTCACCATCCCCATCACCATTTTGATTCTCCTCGCCGCCGCATTCTTCACCCGCCGCGAGAACAAGGCCGGCATGGTTGCTATCATCGTTCTTTACCTCGGAGGTCTCAGCTACTTCATCTTTAAGTTGGTTCGAATTTACCAACCAGGTCACAAGCAAAACTACGAAGCTGTTCGCCGATCGTTGACTGCATTCGCCGTCATCACCATTCTTCTCATCCTCCTCACCATCATCAACGCCGTCGTGTGTATGCTTAATTTCGGCAAGGGACTCAAGCCTCATCTCCAGGCTTTGTCTCGCAAGCGCAAGGTTGAGGAGAAGCCCGATGTCAACTCCATCAACATGCAGGATGTCAAGCCTCAGATTCCCAGCCGTATGACTATCGACTAAGCAAGTCGTGCGGTTCTCCACAAGCTTTTCGGGAGCACCGCTGTACAAAGACATGAATTTACGAAAGGATACAAAAAGATTCCCCTTTTCAATGGCACCAGTCACATAGGGCAGGCTCGGAATGGACGGTGACCAAACGGTGCGGCGTGAACAGAAGGCGACGAGATGATATCCCTTGGTGTCGGAAACTTGCTTGGACTTTTTATCATTTTTATATTTCTATTTGACTTGGGTTTTTTTTTTTGTTTCCTATGTTAGACCCAACCATTTTAGGCGTTCAATGCTCCACATGGAATGAGATCCCGGAGCCAATATCTAGTTCCTTTGTTGTTACCTTTTACTTTGTCCCTTAGGTCAGCTGGATTCTGGAGTTACATAGCCAGATAATCCATGGTCGGAATAAAAATAGTCAAACTTACAATATGGTCCAACTGAAGGCATGTACAGACTTGTGAAATTTGAATCATGAATTGAGTGCATGACGAAAATGTGAAACACAGAGGATTCAAACTTAATACAGGTTTCAACTTTGTGAAGCATGACTCGAGACAAGAACGTATTCACTACGCTAGGTGTTTCATCGCTTTAGCTGGATAATGATCAGCGTGTCTATGAAGCAGGCGCTGTATTCCAACAAATACACACATGAACAAAACAAAAGACCAAACGCCCGCTGTCCATTTCTAACCTCGAATCAAAGTCCAAACGTTATTCCCTGGCTGTGTACATCAAATCCCAGTGAATGCCCAAGCACTCACCCCGTGGGTAAGGATTAGCTTCGTCGGCAGGGAGAGTCAATCCCCTCATAATCTGATTTTAGTGGCATCCTTAAGGTGACCTTCTGTCGGACAATAAGGGCATTTGTACCGCGCTGCCTTTACTATGTTTTGCAACGACTCGCGACAAATGACGTGTCCGCAACCCAACATCATTGGCGGATTGTCCTGCGTAGTTTGTTCTTTGCTCACAGGGCAAACAAAAATGGGGTGGTAAATCATCGATTCGGGCAGTGGTGTCTCAAAAGCCAATTCATTCTCTGTCGTCCACTCCGTCTTCTTCTCCTTCATGTACGTGGTGTACTTGATCAGGCGGGGCAGAGCGATCGAACCCGCTGTGACAGCTACATAGAGAGGCGACTCAGCCGACAGGCCGAGGAGGGAGCAAAACTCGCGCGTGAAAGACATGGCGACATCTTCGAAAGCATCATCGCCATCGAATATGTGCTTGTATGGAGAGCCAGCGAGGTTAGATGCATACACCATCGCGCAGGAAAGCTGTTGGATCTCTAGAAGATGTCGGCCCTGGAAGCGGGTGAAGTGTTGACGACCGTAGTTCAAGGCGCCACCTAGTCCGTTTCTTACGGGGTCATCGGGCAGGCCGTTGACAGAGGGTCCCTTGAACAGCCAAACGTACTGAAGCTTAATGAGCTCAAACTCAAGAGTGCTGCCTTTTGCCTCCAATTGAGTGCTGTTCATGTTGGCCCAGTTGATGGCGGGTATGAGGTTACGGTTTTTGAGCTCTGAGAGAATGTTGTACATTTCGGAGAACTTCCTCTGGAGGTGCTCCGAATGCAGACCTTCCAAATCGTCTTCTATTTCCTCCTCCTCTTCGTTGTCGTCATCGTCCATATCGTCGTCGCCATCTTCGTCTGTACGTGAGACCGAGTGGGTTTCGCGATGAGGAGGATGGTCAGTAGCCTCCTTGAGGAAAGTCGATGCAACAGAGAATTGTCCCTCTCGAAGTAGGTGCATGGCTATAGCTCTGTTGATAAGACCTGGGTGATCGGCCATTGCGTCTGTCTCCATGGGTAGTTCTCGGTGAGGCAAAGCCTAGTATTGTTGTCAGATGCCATCGAATATGTAACCAAAGGGTATAGGCACGAACCTTGTCAAGAGCCTTTCCGAATCCCTTTTGTGCCTTTGTGACATCCTTCAAATCTGTTGTAATACGCTCGAAGCGAGCTTTGACTGGATTTTGGAGGGTGGTCATGACCATGATAGCTCTATCTGGGTCTATTATGATGTTAGAGGGCACCGCTGGTTGAGTATGGTCTACGCACCCTGAGCTATCTGATCCCGAGCTTTAGTCAGAAGATCTAGAACCTCATCTACATCATGGATCGCTGTCTTGAGGGTCTTGTTTCTCATACGCGCCAGCTCAGCCATGAGCGGTGCAAAGGGCGACCCACGATCGTTATCGGTCGCCATGACTGTGGGTTTATGCGGGGGGTTTGGATCAGTCGAGGAAGATATGGTGATGGTAATACGCTTAATGTGAGACAAATACGGTGATGACTCAATAAGACCTTTGGATCATCCAAGAGCTAAGATATGCGTTGGCGATCTAGCAAAAGAAGTGTCTGGGTGAAGGTCTGATGTCGTTGAAGGTATGGAGCTGGACAATGACGGGAATGGCTGGACTTGCATGATACTAAGCCGGGATAACGCATGCGCAGTTGTTATCGATAGGTTATCGATAAGTCTGATACCGAGGTCGCTAGGCGATTCAGTAAAGGAGATGATGGGCTCTTTTAGTTTAATTAACCTAGTGATTCGCCCATTATGATGATCTTCACTTTCAAACGATTTCTCATTTTCCAAGCACACTCACTCTACAACCTATGTACATTATTTTTATCCAGTTCTCCTAAGAACAGATACCTACCAAATACGAGTTGTGCCAAACAACCCCAGTCTCCCCAGGGGTTCACGTGGGGCCTACTTGAATTAGCTGCCCCGCATATAGCTTGGAATGGAAAGTCTTGGTCTGCGTCGCAAAGATACTTTAAGTAAGGTACCCAAAGCTAAGCTGGGAGCTATTGCATCACATGAAGGCCCTGTAACTATACCTAGACACAATACCGGAAAGGCCTCCCAAGACACCGCAAGACCGCCCTTTAGGAGACAACCTCTTGCTCTTACTCACCACGTGTGAGGATGAAGCACGAGACTGCCTCTATACACCACAGGGGTCGATGACGATACTATGGCCTTCAGATTTCCAGATCCGCGACTGCGAGTCGACGATGAATACTTGACCGGCACCACCATCAAAGGGCCTGTCGCCCGTACAACAACCACTTCAAACTCCAGCACAACACGAGAAAGTCCTCCTAATGGGATCCTGCCGATAGAAGTTTCCGCCTACAACGAAGCTACAGACGCCCAACCCGTCCCTTCACCAAGGCGCAAAAACATTGTTTTTGCCGACCCTTTTGCCTTTCGGTAGGTCCTCGTTGACCCAGCCCTCTGCAACAGGTTCCATTACTAACACTATGGTAACAGATATCTTGAAGAAGGTACCAATGTTGTCGTCGTCGAGCGACGAGGCGTCTTACGCGGATACGAGTCCTATTTAGTCGAGCAATGGGCGTGCTCTCGAAAACCACCGACACTTTTGATCGTTACTTATACTGGAGATGAGAAGCATTCAGTTGTTGTCAGCGTACTCTCTGTACCTGTGGACGAGAACCTCTGGCCTCCGAGATTAAAATTCTATTTCGATCAACTACAAGATTCCCATGCGCGACCGAAAGAAACCGAACTGGGGGAGCTCATGGTGACGAACCTGAGTAATTTTCCTTCGGCTCTCACCGTCATCATGGTACCCGAAGGTGATATTAGGAAATACCGCTCGTCCTTCATCGTCAACGAGGATTTGAAACGACTGGGGTGTTCTGGGCGATCAGGAATGACTCTCTCGGATCCCACTGAAGCAACACAACTCAAGTTTCTACAGCTTTACAAGACCAGCGACCGAGTACCTGTTACGCAAGCTGTTGTCGAGCTCATCAAACTATGCCAAGTCACGTTATATATGTTTGACAAACTGGGTCACCAATACATTGATGGGTTGCTTTGCGACAAAACAGAAATGGCCATCAACAACTGGTGGATCGAGGTCGGTGCTGAGCACTACAATTTCGAGCCTACCGATGGCATATTGGGCCCAAGTACAGTGGCTGCCCTGCTAGGAATGTTTATGGGTGTTCGAAATCGGCTCCATTGGTACGGTGCGCCTGTATCAAAAGACGTATTCGACCTTGAAAACACAAAACGCGGTATTGGTCATTTTCAAAAGGCACAAAAACTTGAAAAGACGAGAAGGCTGGACCGCCAAACCCTTCTCAAGCTCTATGCTGTATCGGCCAAGGCTGCTGCTGGAGAGAGTTGGGGTGTGCAAAGAGCTGTCAAATCCACCCTTACAGAAGTAGGAGGCAAAAGGGGTGAGCTTGTCATGGGCATGGTATCGGGGAAGGACAAAGGAGGACTTGCCGATATTGAAACCCTTGACATTGGCACTTTTGCAAACCTTGCATATGGCGAACGAGCTAAATGGCTTTGGCATGGTAAACCTCGAAGAAGTCCGGCCGAAATACCCAACCATAGTCCAGAACTGAATAAGACAGTGCCCTGGAAAGAGGACGAGTCAAATTCAAACTCCAAACGAGTCTACCCCGCACCTACAGAGACGGAGATGGACCCCAAGCGGCTCGAAGACACCACCGATGTCTATGCGGATCACCCTTCTGGGTCCACCGTCAGTATCCCTGATGGCTCGGGTGATAAAGAGGCCTCGAAGAAGAACGTGTTCAAGAGTGTTGCTGGAAAGATGAGTGATGCCAAATCTGGCTTCGGGCGTATAAAAGACGTTGTTGGGGGAGGCTTACGCGGTCACACCAATCGGCCTTCAGTCTCAACCAAAGAAGACTTTGCAGGATCTGACCCTAGAACCTCCAGTTCAGGACTCACCACAGGGCTCGCACAGCCGCCAGCACCTACGCAGGGCGTAGGTCGGGCGTTTACATGGAATAATAAACCACAAGAGTATCTAGCTGCCATCAAACGAGCAGATGCAGAAGGGGTTTCGACTTTCCCTCAGCTTTCGCATTTTGCATCTACTTCAACCGTTGACATCAAGGCAGCATCGGCTCCTGCCGACCCCCAGAAGCGTGAAATGGAAGGTGAATTGTTTGATCTGGGCGTGGAAGTCCGGAAGGACATTTTGTCGAAGGCGCCTTCGGCTGTTGGGTCTCTAGTGGATGAGAGTGACCTCCAGGGACCATTCTTGGATGCAGAACTTAAAGACAATCTTTCCAAAAAGAGGCTTTCACGCAGGCACAGTATCCAACTATCACATTGCCCAACAAAGCGTGTGCTGAATGAAAACCGCTGGCCGCGACGAATGTCATTCAGCGATGCTGAAGAGGCTGTGTTGGAATGGGAACAGTTGATCGATGTTACCGATGCTATGGACGATCTTTCTACCCTTGAAGCATTCAATTATCTGGCTTATCATTTCAACCAGTGCATGGAAGAGATGAAGAATGGCATGGAGCCGTGGGTCTCTGAGAAAATCAAGGCGATTGAGCTTCTCGATGACCGTTTCGCCAAGGATAAGGAGGAACTCCATGCCCTTTATTACCAGCTAAATGAAGCATGTCAGCGCATGCGCATTAGCTCTCATGAGCTTCTGGCCGAGCAACGGTCTCACCTTACAGAGGGGCTTAAGGAGGTCGAGGTTCTCGTTGCTCGCCTTGACTACGAGATAAACGCACTGCTGCAGAAAGTTGTCGATGTCGAAGATGGCATCGTTACTTTTGAGAGGCAAGTTGAAGAAATGGAGAAACGGGCTAAAGATCTCAAAGTCCATCTTGAGACCGAAGGCTGGTTTCACTGGCTGTTCAGGACAATCACCGGAATTGGGACTGGGCCAGACATTACCCGGTCATCTTAATCGAGAAATTGGTCAAGACTTATTAGAATGTTTGTCTTGGGTTGTGCATTTCATTCAAGCATGGTTTGTTAGCACGGAGTTTTTGGACATTGATATCATACTATATAGAGCATCGCTCACACAGGAAAGGAATATTCATTTGTTTGAGAAGAAACATAATCTAGTTGTTTCATTCATAGTCGAGGTGTTATTTCTGGTTCAGACACACATCCATAGAGTATTATACAGTGACACCTCTGTTGCGTCCGCTCGTCATCAATTCATGATCTAAGCACCAGATATCCGAGCCAAACTCAATCCATCCAGTTGTGCTTCACTAGATGGCTCTCCGATAGTCGTACAAAGTTTCTCCGATCGCCCCTCCGATTCGATATCCTTCCCTTCACACTGGTTGTTTTGATCGTAGAGGGGCAGCCATTTCATTCATTGCGCTTAGAACATGCTGCCACCCTGCTGGCCACCACCGAGAGCCTGGCCCTGCTGCTGCATGATCTCGCTGACCTTCATCGATGTGTCGAGGAACTTGGCTGTGCAACGGTCGAGGCAAACGGACTCGCCCTTGTTGAGCTCGCCCTCGCGGTAGTCGCTGGGGACACACTTCTTCTGGCAAGACTGCTGGAGACTAAACGATGTATTGTTAGCCTCGTCCTTCACTTCTTTCGGAAGCTAGCCGCATACCGGTTGTAGGTGTCGGCCATCATGCGCATCTCACTCTCAACGGCAGCAATCTTTTGCTCCGAGGTAGGCTGAGGTCGACCCATTCCGAGGAAGCTCATTTTGGCGGTGTTTTGAGGGGTGATATTTGGTATGGTTTGAATTTAGAGGCAGATTGCAGTGATTAGGAACCTACGTTATGACGGCGTTCCCAAATCCTTGGTCGGATAATGGGAAAATTTCCACTTATCGCGATGATGATTATGTAAGGCAATATCCGCCTACCCTGTATCGTCACGAACCAAGGGGATTAATGGGCACTGGAAAATTATGAGATGGCTCTCGTCTTGATTGTTTGAGGCTTGAAGTACTCGTGTGTGGTTGTTTGATTATCTTTATAATAATAGCTACGATGCTGAGTTCAACACCCTGTGCAACACAAAATGAAGCTCGTGTATACCTATCACCGAGCTTGATGACACACATCGATCACATGGGCGTAGATTAAGTTGACCTATTCATACACATGCGCTATGTTGGTATCATTTTTGTGTTACTATTTAGTTCTTGAATGTGATGTTCTTTGTTCGTGTCCACTCCTCGAGACCAGCAGAAGCACCAAAGCGGCCGTATCCGCTTCCCTTAGCTCCTCCATGAGGCAGACCACTCTCATCGTGAACACTCATGTTGTTGATATGAACCGCACCTGTCTCGATCTCGCGGGCAATACGAAGGCCTCGCTGAAGGTCAGAGGTAAACACTGCAGAGCTCAGGCCGTACTCTGTGTCGTTGGCGATCTTGATGGCCTCCTCCTCAGTCTCGATAACAATCAGAGAAACAGTAGGACCAAAGGACTCTGTCTGGTAGATGTCCATCTCGCTGGTAACATCTCTAACAACAATCGGCCGCATACGAGTCTTGCTGGCCTCTTCAGCATCAACGTTGCCGTGGACCAAGGAAGCACCCTTGGCAATGGCGTCCTTAATCAATGCTTTGTTCTTCTCAACAGGCGCTGATGTAACAAGGATAGGGGCGTCGGCTTTGGATGAGAAGACCTGCTCGATAGTAGCCGAAAGTTTCTTCTCGAATTCGTCCTTGATGTTCTTGTGCACCAGGATTCTCTCGGTGGACATGCAGACTTGGCCAGAGTTAATGAAGGCACCAAGTGTGCACTGTAGAGCGGCAAGATCGAGGTCGGCATCTTCCCAGACAATGGCAGGAGCCTTACCACCAAGCTCTAGGATGACAGGCTTCAGGTTCTCGCCAGCAATCTTGCCAATGAGCCGACCAACTGGAGTGCTACCAGTGAAGTTAATTTTCTTGACTTGAGGGTGTTCAATTAGAGCTGTCGTGACGGATGCGGCATTGGCCCGCTCGTGGAAGATAACGTTAAGGACGCCGTCGGGGAACCCTGCTTCCCTGAAGACATCACCAATTGCCCACAATGTTCGAGGGCAACTCTCGCTAGCCTTGAAAACAACTGTGTTTCCAGCAGCGATAGGGAAGAGAACGGATCTTGTGCCTAGGATATAAGGCGCATTCCTGAAGGACATATGAGTAAGTGCTTGGAAACTTGATATGAGGACAACTTACCAGGGGGCAATGGCTACTACGACACCATATGGCTCTCTTAAGACGAGAGCGGTTGTGTTGGGATCCGAAACAGCGGGGATTGAACCCTCAAGTGTTCCTACACGACCGGCAATCTCCTTGATATGGCTAATGCCAGTGTTGATATCAAAGCTGGCCCAGGCAGCATCACTGCCGCACTCTGTCATGGCGTACTCGCGCAGCTCATCTTGCCGCTTTTCCATAATTTCAGCAGCCTTGAGGAGGAGATCACGACGCTCCGAAGGCCTCGTCTTGCGCCATGACTTGAAAGCCTCAGCGGCAGCATCTACTGCAGCGTTGGCATCCTTGACGTCAGCGCTGCTGTAACGGTGAGTAACCTCGCCGTTTGCGGGAGAAACGACATCAGCGGTGTTTTCGCTGATGTGGTCGCTGCCATTGATGAGGAAAGGCACGGTGTGGAGCTTGGTTGACATGATGAAGACAGTATATCAAACTTGCTGAGATAGTTTGGAGTATGTAGAGACAACAGATGGGCAATGGCGCCGTTTAAATAGCTACAGATATAACAACGCCCGGGAACTACCCGCAGAGTACTTAGGCAACCTGTTATGTATACGTAGTAGTTATGGTACTAGTATTACTCTGTTTAATATTCAGATCGCCTCTTTCTCCCCACTCGGGATATATGAGCATTCTCCAGCCCCGCATGGTGAAAGTGGGTGACCCGCGGGATGGATGAGGGGATTGGTTGCTGTGATACTTTTCGGCAGTTTGGCCGGGTAACTGGGTTAGCATAAAATAGTGTCATTTGACAGCTAACGTAGATTATGGATGTATGGACTAAGGTAGGCAGTCAAGTCCGAAGCTTGGCTAGCGTAGGATTTGAGTGCTAAAGCCAAACTATCCCCAACTTCTTGGTCGATTTGGGGTCAAAGGCTAAGTGAACGTTGAATCAGGGTCCAGCGCGGATGAGAGCGCCGGATATAGGCAGCCAAAAGAAGGACAACTATGAAGAATTGGTGCCATCCAACAAACGTGGTCTGTTTTGCATGGGAATATCAGCGATCGGCCGGTCCCGTCAAAGCCGGGATACGTGACGGGTCGGATCCATATATGTACATATGTACAAGGTTAGACTTGCAAAGATGTAACTCTCAGACAATAAAGGAGGGATCAAGTGTTGCTGCACCGAACTTGACCAATACATCTCGAGAGCCGAATCTTTAAGATTATTGCATTGACCTGGGGTTCAGGAAAGGCTGGGCGACATCAGTAGTACGAATGCGAAGAGTATCTGGAGGAACGAGAGTCAGCAAAGGTCCAAGATCAGCATGCTCACCCCGCGGATACTCACCGATATCTGGTATTGATCCTGGGTGTGTAAAGTGGACCTCTGATTTGAGTCGTGGATAGTGAACAGTTTGCGCAGGATGTCGAGGAGCTTGCTTGAGCTGGTGTACAATAGCCGGTCGAGTCTTTTCTGCCTCTGACATGACGAGCGAGGGTCCGTATCAAAGTACTTAGTAATTATAACCCTGTTGTGGGGAGAGATGGAAGTTTTTATAAGACACAGTCGTTAAAGGTTGTTGACTTGAAGTAGGAGGATGATTGGTGAATCGGACTGCGTGTCTTAGATCTTTATATGCTGCCTTAGTAATAGAAACAAACTGGAGCCATGCATATTGAGCCGCATGTGGTCCAAGACTTATTGTTTAAACTTAGCTACTCACTTTATCAAGTCGAAAGGTGCTCAGTCTTTTGAATATATAGGCTTGTGTTTTATTTGAGATGATCTATTAAAAAGTGGATTCTTTTTAATAGAGGCAATTGACAAATCCAAATAACAATTTGCTTAACTAGTACGCAGTGTTTGGAATCTTTATGCCAGCATCCCTATTGTTTGATCGTACCTCCTCGGTAGAATTGAGATATCACGTGAATCCTCGAGTTGAGTTACCAATCAGCACTTCAGACAGTCTTTAAGCTCCACTTTCAACGGTGGTTTTCCTCCTTTGCCCCGCTTCGCACCAGCTCAGGTCGTTCAGAAGTCGCCATCAGAGGTAACAGTGGCCAAAGGGTACCGCAACTGTACCTTCCTAGTGAGAACAAGACGTTGAAAATTAGGTATGGCCCCATGTTCATTTGGTCTGGCCACTCGATTGAGTCGCCTTTTTTCGCACCTCGAAACAGGTGAAAAAGCAATCTTCTCCCAAACAACCCAAACCCCTCTCCTCCGTAGTCGGCCATTACTCGCGCGCATTGTCTTTTGCCAACACACGACGCGCCCACTCAGCGCCGCGACCGACCCGGAAAACGATATCAACACCAACACCGACACCGGCCGGTCAACAACCTCCGGCTACTTGCTTTTCGCTGTCCATCTCGGCTCCGGCGCATTATCACATCACTTCACCGCGTCCTCGGGACAACGTCCTCATGGACGCCTCGTCCATGATGGCGGCCAGTGGGGCTGCTTCCATGAGTCCTACCAGCCCCGTCAGTTCTCGTCACGGCCATGCTCATGGAAACAGCAATGGCATCAAGCGCAAGAGAAGTAGTATCGCTGGTATTGATAGTAGCCCTGGCAGTGGCCTCGATGATCATGATGTTGAACAAGAAAAAAAGCGTCAGCCCGGCGTGAAAAGAGCTTGCAACGAATGCCGTCAGCAAAAGGTGAGTCAACCTACTTCAAAAGTCATAATCCATTGTACTAAACAGGTCCTTCAAACAGCTACGGTGCGATGTTGTCCAAGACCCCTTCCAAAGCTGTTCTCGATGCAACCGTCTCAAGCTCGAATGCAAGATTGAATCAAATTTTAAGCGTGTCGGCAAGAGATCGAAGCACGCTGAGATGGAGAAGGAGATTGATCGCCTGCGTCGCAACTTGGCCCGCGCAAAGTCGCAAGGCTTTACTCCAGAAGGCGTCGACGACGACATGGACTCTCCCGCTGCAGCGAGCAACCCGACGTACACCCACACTCACACTCGAAATCCTTCCTTAATGGGCTCTGACGAAGCCGTGTCATCTCTGCTACATTTAAAGCGTGGCGGCAACTACAACATGCCTCGATATTCGCATGAGCTGGAAAACGTTCAATTGACCGAGGATGATGTGAACAATCTATTTAGCCAGTTCTTCCAATTCTACCACCCAATGCTGCCATTTCTCAATCCTCGCCAGGCACCTGACCTTTTCTATCAACAACATCCGCTCCTTTTCTGGTCCATTGTCTCAGTCGCCGCTCGCCGCTATAGTCCATCCAATGTCCCTGCACTGCTGAGCAACCTTTCGGGGCCATTGACGCGATTTCTGTGGTCGACGATTGGGGAGGTTCCAAGCAATTACTACGTTGTTAAAGCTATGTGCCTGTTGTGCACCTGGCCACTACCCACGAGTACTACTTCGTCCGACCCTACACACATTTTGTGTGGAGTCATGATGAAGACAGCCACTGGCATCGGCCTACATCGGCCCAATAATATACAAGACTTCTCTAGAGTGTCTGTTGAGTTGAACAAGGAACAGCTCAGTGATCGTGTGACCACATGGGCTGTTTGCAACATTGTCGCGCAGTCCGTTGGAACCGGATACGGACAACCAGCATCGACTCTCTACGACTGGACTCTAGCATCAAAGCTTGGAGAAGAGAGCGCCTTCCAGCTATCTCGAGAACTGGAAGCTCGATTGCAGATTGAGAGATTCTGCGACAAGGTATCGAAGGAAATGTATAGCAATGCAAGTGACCCTCGTGGCGTCGCAGGTGACGAACACCGGGCAATGCTGATGCGTGTTTACCGTCGTGACTATGCGGAGCTGCATGCTTCCGTCTTGTCGCGGGAGCTAGGGCCTTTTGTCAACCTGCATCTAAGGGCGGCGGCTCTCCACATGCGCTTGGCAGGTTTCTTTGATTCCAGCAAGACGCCAGGCTACATGGATGATCTTATGGGTCTTTGGCGTGCCACAACAAACTTCCTTGATGAGGTGCTTCAAGCCGACAAAGATACGACACCTGGTGATGCAGGCGGGAACCTGCTTTTGCACTGCAGTAATTACATTGGACAGATGATGGTTGCCGCAGGGTTTGCCCTCTTGAAGCTCATGAGATCTTTCTTTGCAAAGACAATCGACTTCCAGCGTGGCCGGTCGCTTTTCCATCAGACCATTCGAGCCATTCGCACCACCAGTGTTGTACACAACGATCTTCAGTGGCGATTGGCTGAACTTATGGTGCAGATGTGGAACGGCGCTCGACTCGACAACAACCAGCACGTCTTCAACAGCAACGATGACTTACCGATACAGATGGATGACAGCTTGCAGCTCAAGGTTCGATGTCGCCACAGCATGAGTTTGGTGTTCGACTCAGTCTGGAGGTGGAGGGAGGACTTCCAGGCAATAGGGCGAGGTACCATAGATGGTAGGTTGACATCCCCCCTCCCCTTTGTTCCGGTGATGGCCCCGGGTAGAGCATGTCTTGATTTGTCTTGTGCAAGTATTGCAAACACTGCAGCAAGAATGCTAATACAGACAACAGCCGCCAAACAACCGACAAATCCAGATTCGGCTAATGAGTCTTCAGCATCATCAACACACATGGACAGCACCCTCGTATCTTCGCACACGCTCCCGCCATCAAGCCTCCTCAACACAAACAGCAATAATAACAGCAACCCCACCACGAACGGCGCTCTGACCCCAGGGGCTACAGGAATTCCGGCCGTTTCCTCAGCTCATAGCATGATGGCAGGCGTTAGCTACGGGGATACAACGAATTTTGACTTCTTCGATCCCCAGCACTGGATGCTGGACGGTCTTCTTGACTTTAACTACTCATTTGTGCCGGCACTGGAGGGCGCCTAGCAGACGTGATCCAGCACGGCAAGACGGATGAGATGTGCACCAAAAGCGTACTGCATTTCCAAATCATGTTTCTTTGACACGGTGTAAGTTTAAAGGAGCATTACAGCCGCGACAAGAATCTTCCTTATGAGTTTGGCGCTTTTTACCATTTACTGAACCAAGCGAGCCCGCCATTCTTGGCTGATATGAGGTCTGCACAATGGCAAGTCTGGGCTCCACGTTCACTTTCTATTTTCTCTTCACACTAGTTTCGTATTATTGACATGGTAATGGTTGAAGACTGTTCAGCGATGGTTATTTCACCTTGTGACTTGATTCTATCCTCACACTTTTGTTTTCGTATTTTTAATGGGATGGATCGAAAGCGGACTAAAACATGGAATGCCTCACAAGAGGCATGTGGATCATGGAGAAAGCAAAGATACATTTGGTCTATACGCGACATGGCGGAATGACAGAAAGCACAATACAATCATTAATCATGCTTTTTTTCGTCTTTGCAACACATGCTTTCATATCACATTTTCCAACTCGGGCTTTTTACACAGTTTCTCCTTGGTTTATCCACAGATGCCTGCAGGCGACAGGCAGGCACCTTGGCATCTCAAGGGATCTGTGCATGAGGTTTGGGGTATCTACCGGCGTGAGAAGGCATAAAAGTTCCGAGGCGGAATGAAGGAAAACCAACAAGTAAAGGAAAAGGATAAGCGAAGAGAACCCTCCCCCATGACAATCCGCAATACCTGAAGGCAAGGAAGGATGCAGGGAAACGGAGACGCGGGGCCTTGATCCGTGAGCCGATACAGGCATATATATGTGTACGTACCCATAGCCATGCTAGGTAAGGTAATACTAAGGTATAGTGACTTTGACATGAGAGACAGGGAGGGATTGTTTTCTCATTCTTGGCAGCACGTACCAACCATCCTGCCTCCATTTCGTCTATCATGTATGGATACCCTTTATGGGGCAAAGAGTAAAAAGTGCGTAGCACCCTTGACAACAAAGCACAGCCTGAGAAGGCATGTTTCATAGACGCTGTAGATCTAATCAACTTTGGACCAGCTTGTCAACTCATCACTCATTCCATGGTAACATGGCTCGCTACACGACCTAAGCGAGTAACCGCCGAATAGGTATGCAACTCATGGACCCAGAATCCTGGTTATGGGAGTCGGTTCGCAATCACCAGTCGCATTTATCGCCGTTATTGACCTAGTGTATAGAGCAAGAAAAAGGCACGGTCGATTCCCTGGTTTCTTCGCCAAAATTTCTGGTTATGTTATTCGGGTGTCGACAAGTCCGTCTGTCGTTGGCTGCGCAATGTTGATTGTCGTTCAATTGATTGTCAGAGTGCAGGAACAATAGAAGAATGGGCGCCACACCGTTTAATATTTTGTTGTATTTCCGAATTCCTGCCGCAATGGAAATGATTCGACCATGGCGTTCTTGATCGGGCCCTCAACATCTTTATTGGTGCCTTTGACTCAGGAATGTAAAGTAGCTGTTCTGGGTATCCGTGGCTGGTGTCAATAAGGGGTCGCGTCTATGAAATAAACAGAGGGTTAATATGAACTCGGCGAATTAGAAATGATCATCTATAGCCGGTGGCTGTGATGTCTGAAACAACCACATTCCTTGCTCGACGGCTCGAAGGAAATCATCGAAACTGCCTCGTAAAGCACCTTGCGTCCTGGCATAAAGTTTGGGAACTCTCGTTAGTGGAATTCTTGCCGCAAGAATTGAAGATAATGCCTTGTGGTGGACATGACATGGCATATGTCGTTAAGAAAGGTGCGGTCGCTATTTCAGGCCTGGCAATGCCCGTGGCCCGTTTTGTAGACCTACTGCCACATGCGATGGTCTGGGGATTCGGTATCGCGGTTGAAGACGAACCAGAAGCTTCCATTAAGCGCCGTCAAACGACAGTACATCGTCGACAATATGATTTTAGTGATAAGCGATTTGTTTCAATAAATCGGCTTGCAAGGCATTCTCGTCAGGCTGTGCTATGCTATGCACAGAACATTGTAAATAATTGATCCAGTTCTTGCATCGAAAACGAGAGAATGAGTCGTGCCATGTCGACCCCACAAATCCTTTCCAATCTCAAAATCCCCATCTGGTTGCAAGTCTCCGGACGCGGACGTTGTGCCAAGTCGATGGACGCCGGAAACTTATAAAGAAACAGTCAGGGGTATTGATAAACATGACTCATAGACTGGACTTCGGATTGCCCTTGAGAGCTGGAAAGGTCCCTTGACTAGAGTCGACCTAATTTCGGCCTCTCGGTTGCCGTTTTCACTCAGTTGAGAAAACGCAACCAACAGCCACGGCCCGGGGTCATCCACGGTCACTTATGAAACTGGCCCAAGATCTGCACCAGGATAAGCCCTACAGCCTGCACTCAATAGAGTAAAGTAACTAAGGGCGAGCAGAGCAATGCAGCTTGCTTTAGCCCAGTCCACTTCACTAAAGGGTGCAAAGACTTAAAAAGCCGTTGGACGGCGCTTGAATGTACCGGAGCTGATTCGCCAACCCTCTCTGACGGGTCCCTCAGTCGTAGAGGCTTGTGCTATCCATTGCATTCCTTGTGTGTGCATAGCCAAATCCGAAAGTGGCGTCATGGCCCTTCAATTTCCCTTCCAGAACACCGTGCTAGCAGCTATGAGGTGTTGTCCTGTGAATCCTGAAGCACGGTCCAGTTTGAAGGGACACGATTCGATTTCAGGGTTATCAATGCCCCCTCTGAGGAGAGTAAGAACATACGAAATCAGTAGGTACCGTAAGCAGAACTGTGGTCCGCGAACCCAGTATTGTGGCAGAAGAAAGAGCGTCATTGCCTGTAGCATGCCTACATGTGCAACACTCTGGCATCCCAAGTAAACGTTTATATTATCTGGCTGGGGCTACCCTGTCCTAGGATGTGACTTCCACATGCCAAGGTTCTTTTTTGGACAATTTCGATACTATATGAATTTCAGAGAGTGGGTGGCACCCACCGTCGCCGCAATTCTATGCAAGCTGTGTAAAGCCGTAGTAAGAGGAGAGCTGAGACGTCACTTGGGCGGTGCCAGCTCTCCCATCGCCGATGAATAGCGGGAAGAGAAACGTGAATAGGCTATCTTGTCAGGTAACAACAAGTCCGTGCTAACGAAAACCAAGCACCGGTGAGGTATCTTGCAGATAACTGAATCATAATGTATCTGGATTGTTGAGATATCGAAGCCAGAACAGGTTCCTGGCTCTTGTTCTTTTCAGCAACACTGATTGAGGTGGAACAGCTTTTGAAATTTATCTTAGAGCTTTCGATGTTCTTTCTATGACATATTGAAGAGAGAATGAGACAAGTTTAGCGAGCTGTTGAACGCTATCAGGTGCAACTTGACGATGCGTGGTTGTCCTGATGTGGACAGGCCGCTAACCAGACAGTATCGCCCCTCCCACCAGGTAGAGGGCAAATAAGCTCAAGCTATCCATGCGCCGGCAACGCCGATTCTGATACGGAACATTATTTCGACACCAAGTTGAAGAAGCGGAGACCAAGATGCCCAGGAGCTGGATATACGTTCAAAACAATGGATAGCCACAATGAGCTGTTCCCATATCAGATGGAAATCTCTATTGATTCCCAAAAAGGACGGAAAGTCTATGCTTGTTGCGGGCGTATTGAGGGATGTAGTGCAGTTGTCATGCGATGGGTGTTTCCATATTTACCATTGTTGAGCAAATCATGAGCTACATGCCCAGCTTGCTATAGTGACACAAACAGAGCTGGGTACCTTTTTGTTTGTCTCTGCACCTCCCGTATGATTGTGCCACATGTTTGCACTGATTGATAGGCTCTGAATTCGATCATGATGTGAAGAGATAGTGCCACACCGGCGGCTGGGGTCAAGGAGGACAGGATGTCCAGCGCCCCGCGAGATTGGCTCTGGCAAGGGAAAAGGGTCCTTGAACGATGATCGACCGACAGATGATGAGAGATGGACTGCCAGGAAAAGCAGAAGTGAATTGGGGGCGTTGCCCTGGGCCTGTGCGTACAGCCTCCGGAGCACACAAATCAGCCTAGCAACTAATTGAAAACGTCTTATCAAGTTGACTTGATCAATGGCCACAGAACTGGCCGAAGGCAAGGGACATCCTGGTAGGAGCCATGTCACAGCGGGGGGGCCGCTATTGTAGACGGATGTGCAGAATACCGGGCTTGTCAAGGCTGCTGAGCCCTGCCATCACCTGCCTGTTCTGTTCCGAACGTACGAGTAGCAAACATGGGCTACGTGGTGTTCAGTCCCGAAACTCTGGTACCGCTCACTCTGGAGCATGCGTGTGATTCGAAATTTGACTGGTAGAAAGGGGGAGCGGGTCGGACAGAAATGCAACGCTGGGGGGCCGACATATACGAACTCTTTGGTTGAAATTGAAGACGTCAAACCCGCGGCTAAGCTCACACACATGATGCGGAATAATCGCGGCAAACCTCAGATGCTTGTTCGAAGTACCGCGACAAGCAGGCTTCGGTAGTGTTGACATGCCCTGAGTTGGAGGGGATGATCATGGATCCTGACGCGATAAGAGCGCTTAGAGTGGGCGTGAACGAGTCAGTTCGCCTCGAAAAAAAACATCGAATCGAGCAATGTCCCGCAAAACCTTCCTTTTCAGGACAAAGACTTGCCATATAAAGTGTCCCGGCAGTTGGGTAAATTAGATGGAGAAGTGTGAAACCGGAAACAAAATCAAGAGCATCAACAACACGACGCTAGAGCGGGGGCTTCCCAACAGGGTCGCCCTTGAGTTCCAGAGGGCCGATAGTGAGAAACGCTGATTAAAAGATGGCTTCCGGTGCAATAATATTTCGGGGTTCAAGGGTCAATAGCAATGGGCAAAGCCACATCTGAGCCCATGAGGCCCAATGTTATGAAACTGTCGAGGAAGGCGAAGCGTCTTTTCATTGCACGAGGGGTGAAGAGCGGTTCACGAACAGGAAATTCAAGCAATTTAGCCGGGACAGCATCCAAATCAATACCTAACCTAATCCAGTGGATAGATACGGGATGGCAAGGCTATCATCTCTGCCACCGGCGACGTTAGATCCGAGGATGGATCTGCAGGAACCCTCGACCAAACCCCAGATCTGGCGGCAGCGACGGAGGTGGCGTTGGGACCAGCCGAAGGTGTGAGAATCAGACGACACGTAGTGTCGTAGCGAGAACGGTGGGCGAGGAAATGACACCCAGGGGCCTGATATGACCAACACCGTCGCGGCACTTGGCTTGTGATCTTGCGGGAGCCATTTCGGGATATCGTGGGTTATTGGCCCAACAAGCCGAGTGCGGCTATGGCGCGCAAGTTGTGCGCATGCTCGCTCTTGAGTACATGAACAAAAGACCGGTGAGTGGCATTGCCAGAAAGGAAACATTATCGGCACAACAAAGCGCGTCAGTGGTCAAGCAAAACGTTGATTTTGATGATGTGAGGTAGAAAATTAGAAGCGTGGGGGGCGTGTGCGCAAAGGAGACACGGCAAGGTAGGCAAGACCCGGCGTGAATGAGTTGGCAGGACGTTCGCTTGCAGTCCAACCATTGTCCAATGGCAGCCAACAGAAGAGTAAACGCGCGCGTGCCGTCTATACTGTATTAAGCAAAGTGCTCGTGACCGGAGTTGCCGCCTATTGGTTTAGATTATCTATTAGGGTAGGAGCAAGGTCTGATCCTTCTGGCCGCCAATAGTATCTTTGAACAAGGCAAGAGCGACCCATAGTTGGAGCAGGAATTCCCCTGCTCGGTCTATTCTACTTCGGGAAGACGAGTCACCTTACAGGGTTAAATTCCGTCCTAGCGCGTCCCGGCAATCTGGTAAGCTAAGCTTTCTAGCGTTTTTAGCGTGCGGCACAGAGCGCTGAGTGGCCAGATGTGGGGCCGCACCGCTATGCTATAGTGGATCATTTGCTAACTCCGATACCCCTGTCAACTTTGAAGCGCCGCCAGGCGCATGCCATGTTATGTTATGGGTTGCAGATTGCGCAGTGCAAGTGGAGGTGCAAACTTGGTATTAGCTAACTACTGTACCTATTGCAATTACTCATGTCTTTGTGATCTTTTGCTTGTTCTCCAGCTACACCGTCAATAGGAGTATCCAAGACATTGACCGTGCTCAGCCAGCCAGCCAGCCTCTGAATGAATTCAGTTGAGCCGAGACGGGTCGAGCCCACGATTCGATGTGGTTAGACCCCTGGCTTGGGCTTCTCTCTCTTGCTCCTTTTTAACCTTTTCACTAGGGAGATCATTTTTCACTTATTAAGTAGGCTACCTGAATCAACATGCATTGCATTGCAGTAAATTATTGTGAGCAAAAATAACATCCTATCCAGAAGTGACGGACTGTTGCTGAACGTCATTTTCCCGGTTGCTTCTTGGGGCTCGGGTCGCATCCCCGGACCAGGGGAAGCCATGACAGCACCCTACCCATTAAAACATTTCTGAACCGAGAGCAGCGGCAGACAGTTGTTAATTTAGCACCCCCAAAGGAGGGAGACCCCCCAAAGAGACGACTTTTGCATCGTCAAGGCCAACACTGTCCATTTTTTTGCGGCCAAGTTTTTGTTCAACGGCCTCGCGCTACACGCGGTCCTATCACGGTTCTCAACAGCGCGTGTATCGGATAAGATCAGATGTATGTTGGTGATGGTAGTTTTTCTTTCTGCTATCGACAGCAGGGCGTATATGTCGCTAACCGCAGCTGATGGATGTGCAGATTGATTGATTGATTGATTGACGGAATCTTCAGCATGCCCTGCTCTGCCCCCCAAATATTGTGCTCCGCTCAATTCTCTTCCGCACATGACGAAGCAATCTGCCGATAGATGCCAAGACGAGTAGTGGAGTCAATGGGCTTTTACCTAGGCTGTTGCAGGTATGGTCAGTCACTCTGTTCTCTGTCATTGTTTTCTGTTTTTGGTTCTCTTCATCCTCCATATCCGTTTCTGTCTCCGTGTCTGTTCCGCTTTCGCTCTTGTTGTTCCTTTACCGGATCTGCACGTGAGAAAAAGGGAGCGGAGATTAGGGAGGAAACAGAGATACTCTTCCTGTAATTACTTTAAACTCTGTTGTCTATTGGTAGCTTCGTACAAAATGTGTCAAGACGTCTTGGCTGCGTTGCAGTACATACACACAGGTACACATACAGTACAGTGCTGGTCTGGCCTGGCCTGGCCTTACCTTGTCTGACCTTAACCCAGCCCCAAACTACTGCTCCCTTCAGATCCCTGCTCCCACTTAAGATCATGGCGTCTTTCTAATCCTCTTCTCTGCCCTCTTCTACCGTCCTCCCATCCACTCATAAACCCAGTACGGCAACAAAACGTCATTGGCGCACCCTTTCTTTTCAAGCTGTCGATCTTTGAGATCGATGTACGCCAAACGGCCCGCAGAGGATTATCGAGGTCCCGCGTTCCTGCTGACAGCCCTTGCACCATGATGAGATAGCATTGCTGTTCTGTTCTGTCCTGTTCTGTCCACCATAACCTCAGATGCCCTGTGTTGGTGAATGATGAGAAGAGACTCATCGTCCATAATTGGGGTACAGTCAATTACTGTATTCTACAGTGTACCAATTCCCACATTTCTGCCTGTCTCTGTGCCCTCATCCAGGACGACAAAGGGTCCTTGATCATACTCTTTTCTCCACCTTGTTGCGTTTCTCATCCCGGTCACCACTCTCTCTTTCTGTAAACATCTCTAGTCAAGTTCCAGGTCCAGGTTCAGTCTTAGATCCACGTTCTTGTCTTCGGACAGTCCTGATTTGTTTCCCCCCGTTAGCTAGCTCAGCCTGAAAGTGTGTATGTATGCATGTACATCCTGTGATGGACAGTGCTACTAGCTTCAGCTTGCCTCTTGGCCCCCAACTTAGTTTCTTCGTTTTGCTATGTTCGTCCTATTGTCTGCCCCTCCATCGCAGCCGTGGCTTGCGATATAGACGTTTTTGCCATGTTATTTTAGAGTTGGCTTGCCCTGGTGTATTGAGCTTATATCTTCTTCAATTACTTGTCATCCGAGACGTGTTTAGTTGGCCAATAAATTACTCCGGACAACAGCTCCGGAATAAAGGCGGATGGAGTCGCAATTTCCTCGACAACACGCTCTTCATTTCATTATTGCCGCCGTCGGTCACCAGACCTGATAAGCAGGTGTTTCCATTACATATCCTATCCAGACTGTCGGATCCCAAGGACTGCTCGAGACCATGTCCGAGTCGGATTTGGCCAACGAAAGGGCCGTCTACTGCACCTGCTCAGGCAGCAGACAGTGCCTATTTTGCCTCACTCCAAATCAGATACGACATTGTAACGATCCGTGGTGGATTCCAAGTAACCACCGAACTTCTTCGGTGTTGTTTTCCCTTGTCGAGAGATGCGACTCCATCCCGATTTTACTCTTCTTCTTCTCTCACACCCAGACAAGGATAGAAGAATGAATGAATGAATGAATGAATTGCTAGCCGATGATTGGGATAGGATGGGATGGATGGATGGATGGAGGAACCCCTACCCCCCATGTCCACATTCACGCCCAGCCCATGCCCACGTCGACGCCACATCCACTTACAATTCTACTCTACTCCCTTCCAGACACCCCCTTCAAACTTCAAGCCGCGATAATCCAGTTCCCCTCCGTCCCAGCGTCATATCCACTGGCATGCACGTACACTGCCATTAGTCTTTCTCTATTCCAGCCCATTCACAGCTTTAGACCCTTCAGCGGCTATCCATATGCACGACAGTTTAGGTATCGTATCCTGGCATGGAAAGAGGATACAGTTGTAGGTACATAGCAAGCCATCATAGACCCAAAGTGAACCATCCACTTTGTAGGCAACGCCAGGCTGTATCCATACTTGGGGTCCTGGTGCCTCTGCTCAGTGTATCCTCGACACACCCCAGCCCTTCCCCATTCGCCCCCTGGCACTTGGTCGATGTTGTAAAAGAACGGCCCTCAAGAATGTCCTGGTACTTTGCTTCTGCTACTGCTGCAGCAGCAGCAGTCTTGATCTTGATAGCTACCTACGCTCCAACGATCTGCACTCCACTTGTCTTCATCTCCAAACACCATTTATACAAAAAGGCCGGGCCGTCTGCGACCCCACAAGGCTCTGTCTCCCTCAACTCCTACATCCTGCCCTTGCCCTTGACCTTGACCTTGACCTTGGCCTCGATCTTTGGACACCCAGGTCTTCAAAAAGCGGCCGCGGCCAGAAAAGGCTGAATCGTCTTTTACTTTCATCATTCCTATCTGCCTCGCCAGGTCTTGATGCCGTCTTAGAGTATCTTCGTTACCGGTCATAAATGCAACAGTCTCGGACTGGATCTTGAACTTGAAGCCACAACATCAGCATCCATCTCTAGCCTGCAAACACTTCCGATCATACAGCCCCGCCCATAAACCAACAAACTTGGACTGAATTGTCCGATCCCTCGAACTCATACCCACATGATCATGGTTGAGCAGCAGTATATTGCCCCAGGTCTACCCCAGTCGGCTGGTCTTTCGGGAGCTCCCATCTTGCACGACACAATTCCTACAACCACAGCTTCTGCTTACCACGAACTGGCATCTTACTCAGCTGTAAGTTGCAATTTCATCTGATTTCGGCGAAATATAGTTCACGTTGCGCTCTGCCATTGTCGTTCCCCAGTAACAACGGCGAAACTCACACTTTTGCAGATTTCGTCGTCTTTCAACGGCATCCCTTGTGACCCAAACCTCTTAACTCCCGTCTCAGTCGTGGGCTCTCCTCCTTTGCACGAATTGTCCAAGATTGGGCCTCAATATTCTCATCCCCCAAGCACACCCAACCAGCAACCATCCCCCTCAGGGAGTTCAGAAATGTACCATCAACAGTGGGCAGGACACTTCGACGTAAACGGCCAGTCACCAGCAGCGAGTTCGCCAATGACTTCGCAAGCGCCAGGCGGCGGAGAATTTCTCCATGCCAGCTATGTTCATGATGGACGTCGAACACCAGGACCACCTGAGCCCTACATGGGAGCTTTTGGCGTGTCGAACGGACCAGAGCCACAGACAATGGAACATCCATACTACGTCAATATGGGCCCTCCAGTCGACCACCAAGTTCAAATGGGTATCCCCCATCGTGAGATGCCTGTCACGCCTCTCCTGAGCGAGTCACAGCCGATTCAGTATCGTCGTCGGCAGAGCCCTGAAGATTCTACTCTGCACACTCAGTCTTCAGGCGTCCCACGCTCTCTAACCGCATCCCCGCGTCGAAGACCTGCTTTCCGAGCCAGTGGGCGGGTTAAAAAGCGTCATTCGAAGCGGCCAGGTGGATCTCGAACCGCTGCTCAGGAAGACCCTGTGAGTGAGCACAAAAATTGCTTCGGCCAAGAGGTTCCCCCAACTCTCAAAAGCACATGCCCCGATGAGGAGCGTTGCATATTCGAATCTCGCTGGCGACACCGCCACCAGAAGGGCCAGGACATGTGGGAAAGTATTCAGAGTGACTACTATGACCGCTTTCAGAAACGTCCTGGCAAGGAGATGCTGCAAATGAAGTTCAAACGAGGCCGAGCTAAGTACTATGATTGGATATCGAAAGATGTAAGCCACCCTAGCTCAAAATATGTCAAGCTCTAAACTGACAATTCCTAGGAGGAGTTACTTCGAGAAGCTTGGTCGCTTCACGAGAAGAATCGTTATCAGGATGTTCTTGACATATTCCACGAACTAGGTGGCTCTCGGAATATGCGTTTAAATGCCAGTGACATCGAGATTAAAGTCGTCAATGATCTGAAGCTTGAAGAAGGACTCTATATGGAGTCTTATGGCAGCGCAAACATTCGTCGGCGACGCAAGCCGGAATCGGTAAGAAAGCGTGGTGGCCATAGTGTTGACAACGACATGTCGGTCAACGACGAGATGATGAGAATTGGCTCGCATACAACACATGAAGACGAAGTCATCAACCAAGTCCATGGCGTACCGAATATGAAAATGGAGGATCAAGGCCCCGGAGATCATCCCAACATGATGGAGACGCAAATGTGGGATCAACATATGAAGATGGAACCTGGAACGATGCCGCAAAGAAACGACCGCATGCAACACTTGATGAGGTTGAGTCCAATATCACAGCCCATGTATGGGGGCCGCAGAGAAGCATAAGACAGAAAGCTTCTGACACTTCGATTATTGCATGCCCTGTGGTTAGGCAACATTATAGACCGTTTCATCTTCCCAACGAAGAGCTCACTTTCTTTGCATCTTGCTCGCAATTCTTCTATATCCGGCCTCCTCCTCCTCATTATGGACGTCGCGTATCATATACGACTCCTTTCATATACCCCCAGGGAACAGTTTTTAGATAGAGCTCCGGAGGAATGTTGAATTATTTTCCCAACTACGAAGAATGTGACGCTTCGCAATGCTCCCTTGAAGGTTCCCGAGGAAGGTTTTCCTATGTCGAGATTCCCTGACCGACTTGCACAGGTTGGCAATAAGATCATCATATAAATTAAATGTTCCTCTGTTCGTTTTATAATTCTAAATACCGACTTCATTGCCGTGAGACAGCAGCAGTATCCTGCGTATTCAAGTCATATGACTATGGACAAATAACTTCATATACAGTCTAGGCCTGCGACTAGCAATGACTAGACAAGCTATCTTTTGTGCGATTGTCAATAAGAACGAGGAGAAGGGGGGGGCACGAAAGACCTGGAAAGATTTAGAAAGGGGGCGGACAGCACACAGCTCGTATTGACAAACTTGTCCTTGTTTGCGGTCCCGACAGTTTGGAAAATTGCGCTTCAAGTAAATTTGATTTTCGCTGCAACTTGCATGCAGCTGGGTCAGGTCGACAAGGATGAGGACTCAAGTCGCCTAGTCTCCAGCAGAGACCAGGAGGGTGTCGAGACAAGCTTGACGGGGTTGCCTTGAGCCTAAACTAGTGGAGTACAATGGCCCGTCGTGGACGCCCTAGTCGTCAGGGATTCAGGCTTCTAGCCCCCCCGATGCAGATCACGCCGTTTGACAGTTCGGCAATGCGAGGCTTGTGAGAGATGTGAGGCCTTTTGTGCCCAGTTACAGGCTAGGAATGTCCGCGAGCTTAGCGCTGCTGGCTATTACACTCAGCCAGGTCGCATCAAAGATAGCATACTATAGGTATGTAAATATTGACTCTGCCATCTTTTGAATAATGGTTGACGGGCTGAGAAGCTGTTTGCGAGATCAGCGACAGTCCCCGGGCACCTTCATAAGACAGTGCGCCCAGCCCCTGTCGTTTCTGTGGAGAGGAACCACGCCTGAACTAAAACATCACACAATAGCCTGCTAATAAAATGTTCACTGCACCACACCATTGATGGTGCAAAGAACGCATCGCTAGTAACGACATTAGCTATTGGTGGGCGGCTAGGTATGTATGCAGTCGACTGTTGAAGAGTTTTCTCTTGGAATCAGTGCGGAACAGGGAGCATGCACCTGTAAGTGATAATCAGGACCATAAGACTGAGTCAAACTTAGTGCGTACCGATGCTTGCAAAGCGATCGCTGGAGACAATCTTGTCGACCCACAAGCCAGAAGAGGCGACTGTATGAAGAGCTGGGCAGAAGACGGTCAATGAAGCAGCCTAGGGGATGGCAGAAAACTTGAGACATAAGCTTAAGATACAGATAACAACTAACCTAAGAGAGGGTCTGAAAGTATGTAAAGTGGCTAAATTATGTTATCTCAGGCAAATCGTATCGAGGGTTCAGCAAGCTGGGCCCAAATGCAATGGTGTCGGGGGGCATTGGGTGAAGTAGCTTCCTCTCAGATTTGCCTGCACTAACCAGTGATAAAGCAGCAGGAGCCGGTATCCTGGCATTTCGAGTCCAAACGTTCTTTGGACCCGTCTTCATAGTCTCTGTAAATCGAATCGATGATATCAATGGGAAGGATAAACAGAGAGCGTGGTTGGACCATGAAAAGCATTGGTGCGCCTATGACACAAGGGTTGCATGTTGTGGCTTGAGCCGCTGCTTCTAGGAGAATCGACCTCATCTCTCAAAGAACCCATCAAACGGCGGTTGGCCGTCGTGACCGGTTTTCTTTCTGAGATTGAGCTAGGACGAGGAGTACATAAGGCTGTCGGATGAACGCAGGCAAGTCGCCTATGCAAGTCGCCAAAGCAATATCGGCGTCTGGTTGCTAAATCCGGCTGACGTATAGGCCGAGTGGGAGAGAACAGAATCTAGATAGACGGTACGCTAGGATCCATCTGGCTTGCGTCGTACTGTAATGAATTCATTCGAGCGGAATATCATCAACGGTTCCCGGGTGGGGACTGATCTGATTATTCCAATCTCAAGGACGCGGCACAGACAGAAGCGTCGTCGTTGCCGAGCCGAGGACGTATGTACAACAATTCATCAGGCTCCCCGCCTATGGATTGGACCGGACAATATAGCAATATGGTTAGCTCGAGATTATTAAAAGTGACGTTTTATTCAGGGCCCGCTTCCGCCTTACCTAGCGCCAGGGTTGTGACGCACTGATGCATATGGCTTTCTCATCGTGACCTTGGATCTTGGAACTTCTTCTTTGGGGTTCGCGCCTCATGAATATCATCTAGCGTGGCCTTGGAATGAGGAAAGGTATTGGAGAAACATGCGCGCGATGAGTCAGAATTAGCTGTAGCACTGTTGTTACTATGTAGGTGTACAAGAGTCCGAGAAGACGGAGCGTTGTATGGATTAGTCACCTACTTTTGTTTATGCTCAGTTTGGGAATTGACCAATGATGGCCATGATTATTCTGATAATTCGGTGGAAGAAGCCAACCAAAACTAAGTGAGCAGCTTGACCACTAATTTCGTACTCACTATTGTCAGTGCAAATAGACTTTTCAACAGGCCATAATAAACAATTTGGTTTTCGAAAGAAAAGCTGAAACGAGTTGCTCTTAACGTTGATTTACAGTTCGGCAAAATAATACTACCTATTCTGGCAACTACTAGATAAGGTCAGGGGCCACACGTGTCAGCCACAGGTGGCGGTATGATGACAAGACACAACTATCACCAAGACTTCGCAACGGCTTTGCCATTTCAATCTCCAAACCGCGACGCTGAGCGCCCGTCGCGCGCCATTCTTGAGGCGTTTCATACACCTGTTCTTAGCTGTAAAGTCAATTTGACTGTCTTTACGCTCCCCGATGAGCTTAGCAGCCATCGAGCGCCATTTCCCCTTGGCCAGCACTTATGAGTCCTGTCTTTCATGAGCGACGAGGCAGAATGTTGTTGGCTATAATGCAACTGCTAACATGGGCTCTGCTATCATGGACGGTACAAGCGATGCGGCAAGACCACCTTGGGCGGTTGCGTCAAGAAACCGTGGACATGTTTTATCATGGCTTCAACAACTACATGAAGCATGCGTTCCCCGAAGATGAGGTATGGCAGACACCTTCGTTGATGGCCGCATAATTCTGACTGTCTTCTCAATAGCTCCGGCCTCTGACATGCCAACCCCTAACACGAGATCGAGAAAATCCCGCCCATATCGGTTTGAATGACGCCTTGGGGAACTACTCCCTCACGCTCATCGATAGCTTATCGACACTTGCGATCCTCGCTAGCGGACCCGAAGATGGTTCAGGAACAGGCTCGAAAGCACTGAGCGACTTCCAAGACGGTGTAGCGGACTTCGTACAATACTATGGCGATGGACGCCCAGGCGTTTCGGGGCAAGGTATACGGGCTATTGGTTTTGACCTCGATAGTAAGGTTCAGGTTTTCGAAACCGTCATTCGTGGCTTAGGGGGCCTTCTCAGCTCGCATCTATTTGCCATAGGAGAGCTGCCTATCGCAGGGTATGTTGTGCAGCCTGCTTGGACGACCAAAGCCGACGATCCTCTTGAACTGGCACCTATCGCATGGCCGAATGGTTTCAACTACGATGGACAGCTTCTGAGACTTGCCCTCGATCTTGGACAAAGGCTCCTCCCTGCTTTCTATACGGATACAGGTATACCATACCCACGAGTAAACCTCCGGCATGGCATTCCTTTCTACACCAATTCCCCATTATTTCGTCACATGGGCGAGAATAAGCCAGAAGCTTCCTCGGTAGAAATCACGGAGACATGCAGTGCCGGAGCTGGAAGTCTCACTCTTGAGTTTACTGTCTTGAGTCGACTTTCAGGGGATGATCGGTTCGAGCAAGCAGCTAAGCGGGCCTTTTGGGCGGTTTGGGGCAGAAGGAGTGAGATTGGACTTGTGGGCAACGGTTTGGATGCAGAAGGCGGGCAATGGATTGGCCCACATGCCGGAATCGGCGCCGGTATGGACAGCTTCTTCGAATATGCTTTGAAGAGCCATATCCTGCTATCAGGGCACGACATGCCAAATAAAACATCATCCAACCGACAGGGTAGTACCGGATGGCATGACCCCAATACCATGCATCCCCCTCTTCCCGCCGAATTACAGAGCTCTGAGGCATTTCTGGATGCATGGCACCAAGCCCATGCCTCGGTGAAACGATATCTGTACACCGACAGAAGTCATTACCCTTATTATTCCAACATTCATCGGACAACTGGGCAACCCTATACCATGTGGATTGACAGTCTAGGGGCTTTTTACCCCGGCCTTCTGGCCATGGCGGGCGAAGTCGAGGAAGCTATAGAAGCTAATCTTGTTTATACTGCTCTCTGGACACGATACTCTGCATTGCCTGAGCGATGGTCCGTTCGTGAGAACAATGTTGACCAGGGGCTTGGCTGGTGGCCAGGTCGTCCTGAGTTCATAGAGTCAACATACTATATATACCGTGCCACACAGGACCCATGGTACTTGCATGTTGGCGAGATGGTTTTAAGAGACATTGAACGACGATGCCGTTCGCACTGTGGTTGGGCTGGTATTCAAGATGTCAGAACAGGGGAATTGTCTGATCGAATGGAGAGCTTCTTTCTCGGTGAAACTACAAAGTATATGTATCTGCTATTTGACCCCGACCACCCTCTCAATAGGGTCGATGCTGCATACGTGTTTTCAACAGAGGGCCATCCACTTATCATTCCCAAGCGGAACCAACCCAAGCATATATTGCGGCGTTCTGTGGTAAAGCGCCAGGCCTCTAGGAAGAACACGGACGATGAGAGCTTCACCCACTCGTGTCCGTTCCCCACGGCAGCAGGACTTACTGGCTCGGTCACGGCTGCCCGCCCTGATCTCTTCAGCGTCTCATTGTTTGTCGATCTGCATAACACCCCCAACGTCCACGGACCCCTCAAGGCTGTCGAGGTAATTGACAAGAAGAGGGGCCTGATAACAAAATACAAAGCTACAACCAATTACACAATGTTTCCCTGGACATTACCTCCAACAATGTTGCCTCAAGATGGTATATGCACCGCGCCCGCTGAGCGAGTTGTGGCATGGATAGAGTTCCCGCCAGGTGACACAGCCAGCTCACTTGTTTCTCGCTTCGGGACTTCTCTCGTGTGGTACAGTTACAACGGGCCAACTGTCCGCAACCTCGACGGCATGCGACTCCAGTTAGAGCGACAGCAAGGCAGCGGATCTACAGGTCGTCTCTGGAGAATCACGCATGCGGCAGGCAGAGAGCTTGGCAAACATGAGAATGTCTTTTTCCATGCAGAGCATGTAAGAAATTACAAGGACGAGGCTTTTACATGCGTTCGACGAAAAGACATAGTTGAGATCGACCTTCTTCTCGACGCTCCCGAGAAGCTCAATGCCAGTGCACCAGCCCCTGCTCAGGGCGTAAATGCAACAAGTGAAATCCTTGCGAGTCACGCGGCTCTCCCGTCAGAATCCCTTTTCAAATCACTACTCCGCGCCGTGAGTTCCGTCTTCGAACCGGCCTATACCGATCTTCCAGAGTCGGAAGGGGGTGGTCCCGGCCCCACTACTCTCCGTTGGTCGGCATACACGGCAACCGGACCGGGTGCTTTCCCGATGCCGCCAATTGTTGACACGCCGATGGCCGGTTCGCCAAGCTACAACTCCCGCAAGCCTGCCGCCAACTTTCCTTGGCGAACTGTTTTCCTCGGTGGCCATGCCTGTGATGCTCCGCTGCCCGAATCATCATCTCGACAACATCAAATTATAGTCCTCCGTCGCGGTGGCTGTTCGTTCAGCGAAAAGCTAGAGCGTATTCCTAACTTCTCGTCATCGCCTCACTCGTTGCAACTCGTCATTGTCATTGACGAGGAAGATGACTCAGAAGAAGGCGCTGACGAGATTGTTCGTCCTCTTTTGACGGTAGCACAGTTGACGCCCAGAGGCATGGAGCGACTCAATGGCGTGCCGCTTGTCCTTATGCGTGGTGCCAAAGGCGATTATGCGCGTTTCGGCGAGGCTAAGGGTGTAGGAATGCGGCGCAAGTACCTGGCGGAGAGTCAGGGGATGCTCATAGAGAACGCCATTGTCTTATAACACAACGTGGAGTACATGATGCATGTCTCGGAGTTTTACTAGTGGCGTCACCAATTTTGTATAAGCAGTGTAGATATGTTTTGGATATGGCAGGAGGATGGATTAGAAAGAGTCCACTCATGTCAGCATTAAGGGGTATTCTTTTGTATATGATCAAAATCTACATTGAATATGTATCAAACCACCAGTAGAGCAAGTTGATTTCTAGTCCTTTACTATGGACATAGCGATAATAAATGCAGGGAAGACCGTCATCGCATCATAATTAGTAGAGATCTTTCTTTATGTGGCTATACCAAAGTGTTCTCCTAAACCCCCATTCTATATGCGTGAACCTGAAATGACTTTTGCTGTTGTTGAATCGTGAAAAAGACATCCACAAAACGCCAACCAGTATAAATCTTACTCGACAAATAAGTGAAATGTTGTAAAAACTCGTCTACAACCACCGCCCATGATCAAGATCAAAAACAAAAAGGGCAAATATGACGTTGCAGGTCTAACAGAATCCCCCCACGTGTCGTCGCGTGACTCACAAAGAGTTGACTGAGATCAATCTATGGCCTGATATTGTTTAATTGTCGAAAGCGGGAAAAGAGGAGCTCGGTATCAACCGACTAAGCGTCTTCAAGAAGAATCTTGGTAGGAGGAGCGCCAAGCTTATCACGGCCGTTGAGTCCAGGAATTTCAAGGATAAACAAATATCCCATAACCTCGCCCTTAAGCTGCTGGACAAGTTCAGCTGCAGCCTTTGCAGAACCACCTATTCGAGCACGTTAGTTTTTATCGAGTATACGTTCCAAGCAAGCAAAGTGACTTACCGGTGGCAATGATGTCGTCCACAATCAGGACCTTCTGGCCCTCGCGGACAGCATCTTCCTGCATTTGAAAAAGGTCCTTGCCGTACTCCTTGATGTACTCAGCAGTAACGCAAGGTCCAGGGAGCTTGCCCTGCTTGCGAACGGCGGCAAAAGGAACGCCGAGACGGAGCGCAAGTCCAGGACCGAAGAGGAAGCCACGGGCGTCGAGGCCAACGATAACATCAGGCTTGGTAGGGAAAGCCTCGGCGATCTGGAGTTCGAGAGCATCGACAAGGGTGGCATGGGCGACTGGGTCGGCGAAAAGAGGCATAATGTCGACAAAGTTAATTCCCGGGATAGGGAAGTCGGGGAAGCTGCGCAGCGACTTGCGCAGGCTTATCTTTGCACCGGAGAGTTCGGAGGAACCGGCGGCGGAGGAGGAGGGCTGTCGTCCCGAGGCATCTTGAGTGTTGTTTGTCACTGAGGATGTGTTGGTAGAGGAGAGGGGATCTTGGGCACTCATTGTGGAGGGAAGAAGAGAAGAAGAAGGAAGAGAGGGAAGGCAGGGTAGAAGAAGGGTGGGAGGGTCGGCAAAAAAGAAGTAAGTAAGGGGAGGAAGGAGAAAAGAGACGAGGGATAAGGTACAATGTCGGGGAAGGAAGGGTGAGCGGAGGGTTACCAGGCTCAAGGAGTGAATTTTTTTTGGTAGTCGGTGGTCGGTGGTCAAGCCGTGTCGGAAGAAGGTCACAATAGTTTTAGTGAATGGAAATGGCAGGCGGGAAGAGAGTACAAAGAAGGTACGTGCTCCGTCTACTTGAGATACCTTGTTAGTTTGGTACCTGATGGCAGAGAATGATGGGCAGGTACAATCAGACAATCCAGCTTAGGTTTGGTTTGGCTAAGTGGGCAAGGAAGTTACCTGTTGTATTCGTACGAGGGAGCAGCCGAAAGACGGATGATGAGGCAGGAGGGGTGCAACCTAGGTCGAGCGATAATGCTCACTGCTTATTTGGGCGTCCGGGAAGAGGCAGGCACTCAGGGCATGGTGGGGGAATGGCATGGCACGGCAGGGCAAGTACGATTAATGGAGGGGAAACCGACAGGGCTTCGATTGTAGGGGTGCAGCTGCAAGGTGGGGGAGGGGAAAATTTTTGTCAACTTTTTTTTTTTCTTACTTGACTTACAAAACCCTCTCATTACTGTCAACAGCCGCCATAGATTCATCAATCTTGGCCACTGAGTCGGGGAAGAAAGGCCCGTTAGGCCCGCTGGTGATCAATGCCCAGCACGCACCACTAGCCCCAGCAGTGCCTAAAGTAACATCGAGGTACTGCGGAGGTATCATGATTCACGAATGGATATCCACAAACTAACATCCACACACTGCTGCTACCTCCCGTCTCGTGTTGATGATT
This sequence comes from Fusarium poae, assembly GCF_019609905.1. NCBI lineage: Eukaryota > Fungi > Ascomycota > Sordariomycetes > Hypocreales > Nectriaceae > Fusarium > Fusarium poae. The sequence continues at coordinate 2,320,215 of NC_058399.1, forward strand.
GCGACTATTTGTGAGCAAACATCTCACCAAAAGAAAAACTAGAGACAAAGCATGGTCAGTTTGAGAGAAACATCAACACAAGTTCCATCAGAAAACACAAGAAAGCCGGCGGTCAGCGGGCCCGGTGAGGTGATATGAACGATTCATTGTGTTAGTCTTTGCATGACTCGACCAAGACCAATCACTCAACTCATGTGTAAAGGACAGGCATCATCAAATAGAGAAGCATTTCATAACTAACAGGTATCTCTCTAACTGGGAACCTTGCATCGGCAAGCCGCACGTTTTGCGTTGCGACCTGAGATACTAGCAATCGGTTAGTCAATCTTACAGCCAGTTGTACCATCATGAAACACTTGTATGTTGACGCAGCCAGTTGCGTGATAATTCTGATATGTCAAACGCCATCTTTCCACAACACTCAATGCATGCCCCTCGGGTTGCATGCATGATTGTTGTATCGGAGTAGTATCAATGCAATATCAGATGCTAATCGTTAACTCTGCCCCCTTGGTGAATCCCCTCATTGGATAGATAGATTGTTCTCTGCTGCACGCCTATGACCTGTTACGAATCGGACTCTACCTGGGTAGTATACAGGCTAGAGAACGAAACACGCCAGGATACAACTCACGACTGTGTTCTCCATACGTGATAATTAACTGGGAGCCACTGTCTCTTTACCGCGCGTCCTCTTTCTATAAACGTGTCGGGAAAACATAAGCCGTAACAGGTCGAGGAATACGGCCAGTCGCCCGGTGCCACTCTGTACACGTCCAGGATGTCCACTCGTACCATTCAAGTACATTGGCATATTTCGAGATCGCGGGACAGGTAGCTCCAGCCAGCCTAAACATACCTCCTACTTAACCGCCACACAATAGACCCCGTTGAATGACGGTTGGCCCGTATTGGTCCTTGTACAGGCAACACAACACTGCGCAATCCAGCGCGCTCCGTTTGCTATTTTAAGAAATCATCATAAACAATAATCGGTAGTTACAAAAGCCAAAGACTCCATTTAGCATTCCATAGAGTCCTATAACTACTCTATCCGAACTCACCCGGTTGTGTCGATCCGTGGGCTTTTATCGATCCTTAAACCCTGAACAGCCCAAGCATTAATGTCCAATTAATTGCTTTACCCCAGTATCGGGCCTGCTGCCACTCGAGGTATCATTAGCATGGCGCTAACATTTTCCCTCCTACATCAGTACATACCTACCTACCTAGGTAGTAGATAAACAAGACTGTAGGTCGGGATCGGATAATGCACGGGCAGTATGGAAGCTACCTAGTACCTACTAAGGTAGATAAACCTCGGGAAGTCAACGGTACTTACAAATGCGAAGAAACAGGCAGGTACTTGGAAAGATCACTAGAACTCGTACTAAGTTAATCGCACTTCTCTATCTAAACTTCTTTATCCGATTTAATGTCGGCAACCCTCTCCACTTCACAGCTGACATTGATAAGTGACAAATCTACTATTATTAACTCGTCACAACTCCTTACTCAGATAACAGTATTATTCATGGTTGGTCAGGGATAGTTCATTAAATGGTGAAAGTCGATTCAACAAAAGTTGCAAGTTCCATCGGTTAAGAATCTTTGTTCGTGAGAAAGTGGTTCAGTTAACCTAACGTTACCATTTTAGGCAACTCCCAAGAAGAAGGAAAGAAGCGGCTAGGTAGGTTGCCCTTGCTAGGTTCCTTTGCTCCTTCCCCAGTAATTCTTTGTTCTTTCCCTACTCTTGCTTCCCAAAATGAAATTTTTATTTCCGTTTCAGCACATGTCCCTAGGAAGGAGGCATCCATCGGCTCTAAAGCACCTTGGCAGGTAGGTATCATCGGGTGCATCCAAACGTTTTTTGATTCGGCAAAGTTATATGTAGGTATCCAGTGATTTTCTGACTTCACAGGTCATTGTCTCCATCGTGGCTGACAGCAGAATCAAGTATTCATCTTTAAGTCAAGTCAAGGCCTGTGGCTTACCTATTTGTTGCTTGTCATAAAATGCTCTTCAATCTCTGTCAACATTCCTGCCCTCCTCGTGCTTCAGCAATTTCCAGCATCCTAGATTCTTGGGTATTCTAATACGTGCTACCTTAGTACCTAGGTTAGTACTACTTAGATTTGCCTCGACGAGCTTTCTTCGCGCAATTTTTGCGACCTATTGCACACACACGCGGCCCAGCAAGTGACCATATTTTTTTTACAGTAGGGCATACAAAACGCCTGGCTCATCAACATTGGACGCCTTGCATCTCGATGAGTCCTCCACAATACAACCCGAACAGCTAACGAAGCCAGCCCAGCCTCAGCTTGCTGGTTTGTCCTGACTCGTTTGACCGTACTATGTATACCAAGGCCGCATGTTATAGTCATACTGCCAGGGTAACACCGCCGCGGTTTTTTTTATCATGGCTTACAGTATGCCGGTATCGTCTTTTGTTCAACTTGCGGCTGCGTTGGCCACTTGTCACTATCACTTATTGAGTATCTCGAATTCTGACAATGATGCAACCCAACTAGACTTTGTTAGCTCTCGTCTGTATCCGAAATGCATCTTTACTGATGAGAATGAGGCACATAATGTATGTATTATACAGCTCAGGTACTTTTGGGTTCACGCATACGCTGCTTCACCCGCATGATAACATGTAGCCCGACTAGTTAGGTCCTTGTCTAGCCAGCCCACCCATCCACGCAGACCACCTTGGACGACCGCTTCAGCTCGCTGCAAGTCGCTGCCACAGCAAGAGGTAAGGCTCGTTCACCAGTATCAGACCCGCGCAGGTCTCACTAGTGAGCCAGCACATCTGTTGCTGCAATCTCTTCCTTCAGCCCTGATCCCAGCCACCAGGTTGCTTTCTTGAATTCTGTGCAGGAATTTGCTGTAGTTTCGTCGTGCGTCCGTAATCGTGCCGCTTCTGTATCCTGTCTCCTAACTATTTTGGCATGTTTGTCTTATCGGTGGCGGACATCCCGCCAGCCCGCTCTGCAACAATGGGCACCTTATATATGCTGTGCCCCATGTTTCCCCAGCTCTTGATCCAATGTCTTGCATATTTTCCCCTCCAGAAACTGTTGACCGGCTGCTCATTCACTGCCGCGTCATCCAGTTCTTCTTGTATCGATTGACCGGCTGTTGATAAGCTCCCAATCTTCACCGCCGTTTGTTGTACTCATTCAACCAAAGGAGACTGGCTCAGTCTTGCATTAGTCGCAGCTGCGTATTCATCTTTTTAGCACCTTTGCGGGGAGCCGCTCAACACGAGTCTTCGATATAGGGGTCTCCATCTTTCTCTGGAGGCATGTCGCCATTTGCATTGATATATGGGTCCAGTCGTACCGGTATGACTTTCGTGCAGGCACTAGACTGATGGGCCGCATGTAGCAGACTATTACCTGAGAATCGTTCGACATGACTGGATCTTTTGAATGTGTAGTTGTCTTCATTGCGGGTCGGATTCGATAGAGAGCTGGTTGTTGATCCAACATGTTGCTGCCTGCCTCTTAGCAACTGTCCAGCTTCACGCCATCGTCAGTTGTCGGGAGTTCTATCAGTTTTGAGATGTGACAAAATCAATAGATATAGTTCGGGTATTGACGACCAGAGGGCTGTTTGAAGCCGTCTTTGAAACATCAGGTCTTCAAGTCCAAACACAGCATAACAGCAGTTTTCACATACTTTTTGGTTCAAATCGGAATTATCATGGCTCAGAAACGATCATGATGTCATTAAACAGTTATGTGGTATCTAATGCTAACTCGAAAATAAAACAGCAACTCTTTGGAAAACGGTCTAACGGGTATACGCCTGCGTCACAAACGCTTCTTTGGTCTTAGACAAACCATGCCCGCATGCCCTCTCTAAAGACAAACAAAAATGACAATTGATGAAAAGAGTAACAGAAACAATTCGGAAAAAGCAAAGTTTCTCCGTCTAAACCTTTTAGGATTCGCGGCCACAGTGCAATACGCATTAGCCGACAGCTGCACCTCTCGGCAACGATTCTCGGGCCGTTCCGACCCTCACTCACATTGTTAGTGGGACATGAACGAGTACCCCTGATTGATCCCATGGGGACCAAGAATCAACGTTCACCCTGTGCTAATCAATGGAACTGTAGCCGAATGATGGAAAACAACATGTTTTGCAATACATGCAGCATGACTGCCACGCACGTTGGCATCAGTTCCGGCCAGACAGCCAAGTCGAGTTTCCCTTCAAGACCAACATCGATTTGGAAACAGATTCGGATGAGGATCCGCACAGCAACACTGGCCACCAACTCGCACGCCCACGTTACGGAAGAGGCGTAGAATGTGAGGCCAAAATTGTACTCTTCGTCACCTTCAGTGTCAAAAGCGAAATATGGGTATACGTCTTTGTTAGCCCCAAAATGCAATACCAGAATACTTCCAAGGAATGCAACCATGGAAACATTCTCGGCAAGGAATCGAATAAAGACATTGCGAGTCTGGAGCTTCTGATATGATCCGAAACTCTGTGAGTTGAGTCCCAACAGTGTCAGAGTCTTGTGCACGAAAGAGGTCATCATTATAGGCGTGATGACAACAAGGCCAGTTGATGACATGATTTGAAGCGTGATGAACTGTTTTGGTGAACGTAGTCGGGCGTATAGTGCGCGGACGTACATCTGGTAAGTCAACATGAAATATCTTCAGGGGTATGTTAGCAGTTGCAAACTTGTATAGGTGCGAGAACTGGAGCTCACAGTTTGAATATCCAACTCAACGGATAGCTTCCGACGCGCTCGCCTTCTCGAATTCCAAGAACCCAGCCACTTAAGGCGTCTAAAAGATGCACCGTAGCAACCCAGCCGTAAACGTACACCACTGTTTCCAAGTTGTTGTGCGGCAAAGTCCGGAGATAGATCTCAGCATAAGCCTCTCCGATCACATAAGCCATGAGACCGATGAAGAGGGCGACGCAGAACCACAAGAAGCGAACAAAGCTGGCCGGTAGCCACCGTCTGCGCATCCTAACGCCTTGGGGCCGCAACTCGGACTCAACTCGAGTTACATCTGTTTCAAACAACTCCGCAGTAACGTTTCGACGTCGACGGTCCCTACCGCTGTTGAACGTGTCCGGCTCTCCGGTCCACCATGACGTGGTGAAGATTCGTTGAGTTTCTGATAGGGAATGCCGAAGACCGATGTGTCGTTCGTTAGTGGTAAGGATAACGAAAGCAATCGTGACGGGTAACGCCATGATAATAAATGTCCAAGAGATCCAGGCTGTGTTGTGAAGAAGAATATCGCGCAGGTCCTCATTGTAATAGATCGGAATGGGCAAAGCGATGGATAAGATGGCGATTAGTGAAACTGTAAGCGGGAAGCCGAGGGATTGCGGCCACCAGTTGAGGCTGTAGAGGTTGAACACTTTTGTGATCCATATAAGAGCTGTCATGTTGTAAAAGCTGTAATAGACGAAGAGAAAGAACCAAAAGTTGACTTGGACTCGGGCAGCTCCATGACCGGGCACCTTACGTCCATCTGGGAGACTATCCTCATCTCCATCGACAAAGTCCTCATCAGGAATTTGGTACTGAGGGAATGGAATGGCGCACCATGCAACAGCCTAATTCACGTTAGTCCAGTTCCCTCATTCTAGCGCAAAAACGTACTAACAAAGCCGGCATCAACACCAGAAATGCATACCGACTCCACCACTTATCAACAACTCTCTTCACCGCTGACTGCCTCGGATGAACCCAAATATCCAACACCCACCGTTGCCATGCTCGTTGCCAAATATTGCGATCGTCTTCAAAATCATATTCGCTATCGTCTGTGTCCCCGTCGGCATGTGCATCAAAGGCGCCGTATCCAAGAATATGCACGCTGCCTCGATTATCAGAGGCAGTCGATAAGAGACCAAGCTGACTGCGCCGACGAGCCACAGCACCCGGGCGAGGAGGAACAGCGCGAAAACGACCTAGGAGAGGGGCCGAGTCGTTCGGACGGACATGCGACTCGGTGCCCTGCGTGAACTGAAAGAAGCTGGGCATGGGATGGAGAAAGGGAGTCGGTGTAATGGTCGTGATGTCGGGCTACATTGAAAGGTTAAGAGGTTATGTATTGTCGCGTTCTCGTACAAAGCCCAGTGTTCTATATGCCGAGTACTGATCCTTGGTGATTCTGATACTTCAAGGTTTAGAAGGAAGCAAAAGAAAAGGGCTCCGTTGAAATGTCGGTTTTGTCAGTGGGAAAGCCGATGTTTTGTCTAAGTGTCAGGCTGGGTACCTACCTAGGTGCTACATATCTAGTCTACTCCGTAACAGTCTCGCCTGATAAATGGAGCAAGGGTCCAATTCCTGGCATGACGCGCGCTACCTACGGACGACGATAGGGCTCACTGTTCCAAAAGTCAAGCATAAGGCATTTTCCTTACTATACTTACCTTAATATAATATTATAAGCTTAAATATATATCTAATTAATATTATATATATTTAATTAATATAATTATATATCTTTCTAGGAATTATTAATATACTATAGTTATTAAATATAAAGCTTAACCCTATAAATTTAATATATATTTAAATGCCTTATATATATTTATAAGGTACTATATAATATAATATTATATCTTTTTTTTTTAATTATATTAATTATTATTAATTACCTTATAAAATAAATTAAATTTTACTATAAAAATAATAAATACTATAGTAATATTTATATAAGGCTTAATAGTCTTATAAAGATTAATTTTTATTTATTTTATAGTTAATTATTTATTATTTTTAAGGTTATTAATTTTATTAAATAAAGCCTTAAAGTAATTTTAATTTTTATTATATAAAGTAATATAATAATTATATTAATTATATAACCTTAAATAGCTACTATTATATATATTAATACTTATAATATTATTATTAAAAGTTAATAATAAAGTATTATATTAATAGCCTATAATAGCCTAATTATAATTATATTATATATTAAATTCTATATTATAATTAAGTATAAAGAAAAAGTTATTAAAGGTATATTATTATTAAGATATAATAAGCCTAGCTTAAATATTATATTTTATTTCTTTAAAAGTAAAATAAAAGCTATATTAAATACTATATATTTATTATATAATAATATAATTATATTTATTATATTAAACTTTATAAATAAGCTTTTTCTTATTAAATAGTAACTTATTATCTTTATTTAAATTATAGTAAATTTATATAGGCTTTAAGAGTTTAATAATATTATTTATAAGATAATATAATTATAAAACCTTTTTAAAGAAATTAATATTATAATTCCTTTAAAAGTAAAAACTCTTATTAATTTTATATTTTTTTATTTTTAAAAATAGGCTAATTCTAAAGAGAATAATATTATTTAATCTATAAAGAGATTAATTAAGGCAGAAAGTAATATTTTATAATCTCTAAAGTAAAAAAAAAAAGTAAAAAAAGAAACTATATTACTTATTAAAAAAAAAATAATATTAAAAAGGAAATTAAATATAAAGATATTAATATTAAAAAGGCTAAAAGGTATTTATTATAAAATAAAGGAAATAAAAGTAATTAAAAGAGTATTACTTTAGCTATATATAAAGTATTTTTAAATAATATAGAAAAGAATAAAGAAAAAGTTATAAAAATAAGTAAAAAGGAAAAGATTATAAAGGAAAAAATAAAAGAGAATATTATTAAGGCTAGAATTTACTTAAAGTAAAGTATAAAGCTACTATAAAGGTTTAAATAAGTTATAATATATATATAAAATGCCTTCTTTTATACTATATAAGGTTAATTATAAGCCTTAAATCTTATTATTAAGACTATTATTTACCCCTTAATTAAGTAATATAATATTAATATTATATATAATTAAATAATCCTATATATAATTAATTCTTCTTATAGATATTAAAAAAAGCCTAATAGCTAATTATTAACTATTAAGTATATAGTCTTTTAAATAGGCCTATAAGAATAAATATATAGAGAGCTTTAAGGTCTTAGGGTTATTATAAAGAAAGACCTATCCCTTAAGAAGCTAATTATAAATTATAATTATATCTTTAAGTAAATATATATAAATATTAACTAGATTATTATTAAAAAGCTCCTTAAGTAGCTATAATTAATAAAATAATATTAAAAAAGTATAATTCTTTACTCCTTAAGTCTTAAGCTAATTATATAATACCTAAGGCTAATTAAGAATAATATATAGCCTATTAAGCTATTTATAAATAGTATATATATTTTAAAGAAATATAAACTTAAAGAGCTCTATATATATTAATAGTATATATAAATAAAGAATAATAATTTAATTTAAAATAAACTCTATTAAAAAGTTACTTTAAGTAATAATATTACTAAAGTATTCTTATATAAAGTTAATATATTTATATAAATTAATATATAAGTATATATATATTAATATTTTACTTTACTTTTACTTAAATAATATTACTAGCTTTTAATCTTCTTATTATATATACTTTTACTATATATCTAATAATCTTAGAATTAAATTAATTCTATATTACCTTATATAATATTATATAATTATAAAAGGTAATAATATATATTAGCTATAAAGAAGGTTTTATTATTATAATTTAATTTAACTAGATAAAGTATTTTACCTTAAGTTTTAAGGGTATTAAGATATTACTTAAGTATATTATAAAATATATTAATTAATATATTAATATAAAGCTATATAATACTATATAAATAAATATTAATTAAAGTATATACTTTAATACCCTAAGCCTTTAACTTATTATAAGTATTAATTAACTATATATAATTAGGCCTAGGCATTATCTATCTATTTTAGTAATATTATATTATATTTTATTATTTAAAGATATTTATAAGTATAAAGCTTTAAAAAGCTTTATATATATTATCTTTACTAAGAGATATATCTTATTAATAAATATAAGTATAAAAATAATTATAATTAAATAATTAAAGCTTAATATTAAGTAAAGTATTATTCTTAAATATTTAATATAATTTTATTAATTATATTTCTTTTTACTTTATAGTTTAATATTATAAAATATTAAGCTCTTATTATATTTATTATAGCCTTATAAGTATAACTATAAAGCCTTTTTTCTATAGTTATTATAATATATTCTTATCTCTAAGAATATTATTAAAATAAAGCTCTTATATATAGTTATATAAAGCTTTTATATTTTCTATATATATTTAATTAATAATTAAAGTAAAATCTTTAGATTACTAAGTCTTAATATATTAATATAATATTATATAAAATATAAAGATATAAAACTCTATAGAAATATATATTATAAGCTTATTTATAGTTATTTAATTAATATTTTTTTACTATTTAATTTAATTTTAAAATAAAGTTAAGTCTTTAAAAGGGTAATTAATTTTACTTATTATAAAATATAAAAAAAGGTAAAAAGGTTTTATAAAGATATATATTATAAAAAAGAAAATTTTTTAATCTATATAGCCTTTTTAAGTTATTTTAATATTTAAAGGTTAAATAACTTTATATATTTATTAATTATATTTTTAATTTTTTTAAAATAAAATAAATTAAATTTAATTTTTCCCCTAGGCTATATATAATATACTATAAAGCCTTATTTACTATTATAAATATTATTATATACTAAGAGTATATAGATCTATTATTAATTATTAAATTATATCTTTAAAAAAGTTAAAAATTAAGCTATTTTAAAGTAAGCTATATATAGTAATTCCTTTATATTTAGCCTTACTTTTTACCTTTTTTTCTCTTAAGGCTTTTAATACTTTTCTTTAATTTACTAATAGCCTTTTTAAAGAAATAAGTAATTATAAAGTATATAAGGCAATTAAGGGTATTAATTAGCTTTATAGTAGCTACCTTAATAGAATTATTATTATCTAAAGAGATTAAAATAATAGACTTATTATTAAAATTAAGGTTATATTTATACTTATTTTTTTTAAGTATAAATACTATAGAAAAGTTAATATAAGGCTATAATAGGCAGTAAATAATATATATAATTAGTATAAAAATATAATAAGCCTAAATAGTTTTAATTATAATTAATATATCTCTATAGCTTATTTAAATATATATAGTAGTTTATAATTACCTTATTATTAATAGTATATTTCTTATAAAGCCTTAAATTAAGAAAAAAAGCTCTATAGAGATAATAAAGTATAATATTAAAATTCTATTAAAAGAATTTTATTATATATAAATCCTAAGTATCTTACTTAAATTAATTAATATAAAGCTTAATAGGCTTTAATAGAAGCTATAAGAATTAATATAGTATTATATATAAAGAATAATAACTTATTAATTTTTTATTTATTTTAATAGCCTTAAGACCCTTATAGTAATAATTTATTAAGGTATAATATATAATTTAAATAGTAATATTTAAATACAAAGTAGGCTATTTATTAATCTTAAAATTAAAAAAAGAGGTAATAACTTTAAATATCTCCTTAAGAAAATAAAAAAAGTATTTACTTATATTTACCTCTAGGGCCCTCTTTATAGCCTTATAAGCTAAATCTTTATTATAAATATTAATATATTTAATATAAACTATAGCTAGGTTAAAGGCATTTTTAATTAAATCTAGCTCCTTTAAGTTAATATAAAATAATATATAGCTAATATATTATAGTTTAATAATAATAAAAAATTATAAGGCCTTTTTAATAGCTTTATATTCTATTACCTTATTTTTATTAAATATATTAATAAGAAAAGTAGCTATAATATTATTAAAACCTTCTTCTTTAAGGCCTTAAGGCTTATTTTTTTACTTTTTAACTTTATTTTTAATTTTATCTTTAGTAAAAAATATAATTAATTCTTACTCTTAAGCTTTTTTTATAGTAATATATTCTTATTACTTCTTCTATATAGTAATTATCTTTATAATAATAATCTTCTTTATAGTAAAAGCCTTTATTATAATAAAGGCCTTCTTTATAATATATTTTAATTTTCTTAAAGCTATAAAAGGCTAGTAAGGTTATATATATATTTATAAAGATAAAATTAATTTATAAAAAGTATTAATACTATTAAAAAAGTATTAGCTTTATATAATTAATTAATATATAAAATAAGTATATAAAAAAAAAAAAAGTATAAAAAAAAAGCTTATAATTATATAAAAATAATAAAGGCTAAATAAGATCTATTTAAAGTATAAAAAGGGTAAAAAATAAGTTTATATAAAGTAAAAGAGATTTATATTAAGCCTATAGCTTTAATATAAAAATTAATAAATAAATATAACTATAAAGGAATAAAAATAATATTAAATAAAAAATCTAAGCTATATAATTCTAAATATATAGATATTAAGTTATTTAAGGCTATTATAAGTATATAAATATAATAAAAAGTAAAGAATTTTTATTTTATAAAATATATTAATTTTAAAAGTAAAAAATAAAGCTAAAGCTATAATATAAAGATATTATTAATATATTAATATATAACCCTAGGGGCCTTACTTTATTAATATAATCTATTTATATTATTACTTTAATTAGCCTTATTTAAATAAGAGAAAAAAAATATAATTAATAGAACCCTATAAAGGGGGTTAACCTACTATAAATTGACTTTTAGAACAGTGAGCCCTATCGTCGTCCGTACTACCCACGTTGAGTGGACTCCAGTGCAGGGTCCCCTTATGCAGCTCCGTGTCCACTAACTGCACCATATTGAGGAGAACTTCGATCTTATCAGATCAATGTTTTCATGCAGAAGAGGATTTGACCCCTCTCTATGATGCCAATGGTTCTGACATGTGCTGTCGTGATAACAACATCACAGAAACTAAGAGCAGAAACTGTCCGGAAACACCTCATTATATAGCGTAAAAAGTGTATGAATATAAGTAGCTACCTCCTACCCATAGTCTACAGACGCTATTTATTGTTCTTTACAAAAAGGTGTAGTAGCCTGTGGCAACCTCAGGCAACAGTAGAGAGAATAGTAGTCGAGTCTGGCAAAGTTACAGGCTCAACATCAGTACCAAAATAAAAAGAGATGCATCATCAGAATACGTGTTTACAAAGAATGGTCTGCATACATTCTCGGGTATTATTACAAAATATAAATACTTTGGCGTCTTAAAATATCAGTGACGCACAAGTTGACCGTCATCTTAACCTTGCTCTGAAGTTGTGCTCAAGCTCGCTACCTCATCATGGTCATCCACAAGTACACCCCCAGTAATATCGTCCGAAAAGGCCACTGTCTTGGCCGAGGCATGCTTCGCAGAAGGTTCTATCAAACCACCACTCCAGGGCTTGCATTCTTTGACATGCTCACCACATCGCAGACAGGTCCAGCCCTCGCCTTCTTCCCTCTCCAAACGAGTAGCTAAGCACACAAAACAGTATACGCACCCGCAAGGAATTGTTTCATATGGGTTGGTTATGTCTGTCTGTGCCGAGCCAACAACACCGCCGGATGCTGCTGCTGCCATGACCTCGTTCTCCGAAGTCGCATTGTTTTGGTCCTGGTAGCAAATCGCGCATGTCCTCTCTGGAAGGAATGCGTACTCGCCGTTCGCCTTGCCTTCTTCCTGTGGTCCCGTCCTGATAATGTCTTTTGTCTTTCGCCATGTCCTGGTGAGCCAGCGTCGCCATCGCTGAATGCCTATCAGGGGCAGCACAAAAAGCAAAAACTCGGTGAAGGCATGCCAAACAAGCTGACGGTTAAGATACTCGAATGAAACCTCTCGGCTTACTTGGCTTGTGGGTGGCGCAAGTCTCATTCTCAGGATTCTGTCGAGAAGCGTTCGATATCGTCCGTGCAGTAGAAAAACTAGAAATGAGACACAAGCAGCTGCTGAGTGGACAGTTGACATAGCTGAAGTCAATTTTGATAGTCGCTTCAGCAGGGGGCTTGGCTCATCGTAGCCATCATCATGCTCCAGGAGCCAATCCTCCCACCTCGTCCAGGCATAGTTGCCAAACACTGTCACCAGGCCGTAAAGTGATTTTTGCACCTTTGAAGGTGCTTTCAGAATAAGGCCATCGTTCCTGGCGTCGGTGTATTTGAGATTTTGAAGAGCCGCACCGTATGTCGCATCGTGATCCCAGACAGTAAGCTTGAAGAGGACAGCTCTTAGTGCCAACATAATTTCAGCCGACCAGTCATCATGCAGGTGTCCTCCACCAAAATACTTTAGGCCTTCACAAACCTGGTCTTTGAGGATGTCCAACAGCTCTACATCGAGCAATTCGGCGTCGACTTGTCCTACTCGAAATGCGGGGCGCGTGCCCTCCCTGGTAGACACGGCATCCCAAGCAGATCCGATGCGATTTAAGGGGTATGGTAAGCGCTCGAGGTTGGCTCTGGGTCGAGACGCTTGTCGCTGTGCAGCGATGCGAGCAGCGGCTTCGGCCTCGCGGGTTTGGCGACGCGCGACAACGCGGCGCTGGGCTTGTGCGAAGCTCGTGTCGGTCATTTGACCTTATGCATAAGAAGAACGGTTGGGGATGAATTAATTTGTTACTGTACTTATCGATCGGCTGGCAGTTGGACGGTTGGTGTGAGGTTCGTTGTATGTTTAAGCAAAAAGGAAGCGCGCCGCACCTCGGCGCATCGTAGCACATCTGGGGTGGGCGGACCCCCATGACGACAAGGTCGGGGTCTCATCCGGGGGTCCATCTACAGAAGCCGAGGTGTCACAGTGCCTGATCGGCAACTTTACCGTGCCATATCCTCTTTTGCCTAGGTACAGCACAATAGTCTACATAATCCATGGATGGACTTGTTTCTTAAACTTGACATGTCTTACTTTTCTTGCTCACCTTCATGTGAGTCGACCCTTATCAGTCTTAGCTTATGCTTGGATCACTCTCCTGCCCCCAATTTCCTGCCGTCTGCAGCCAGTTCCCGTTTTCTCACTCACTCCTTTCTCCAATGACTCTCCCGGACCCGCTTTGGCGTTTGCAAATGAGCGTTTGAGCATCTGCACTTGAGACTGGATAGTGGCAGGAGCTGCTGGGCAGGAGGTACATCCTATCTGTAGTACCTTCCTGCCTTTCTCAGCACAGCAAAGTCCAAAGGCGGCAAGTGCGGCTCAACCGCTATTCAATAACACATTCTATTGTTTCTGGAACTATCTTCCAGGCTAGTGATAAACTAACCAGAACTCGTTCTCAAAGCGTCGCGAATCGTCAACGAACCAACAACCAGGCTCTGGGTAAACGACTCTTTGGGCCACAGCTCATATTATCCCTCGATGACAAGATCGAGCCATGGTATACAGTATAACCAGTGCGTATTCGAACTACGAGCAGGGGCCTCAGCCATCTCCGATGGCTTGCATGCAACTAGTATATGTCCCGAAATCCATAACCCTGGGAGGCGGAAGGACGACGGCCACCCGCCGGAGTACTGTGTTGCATTTATGATTCTGTCGTTCTTGCTCACTTGAGAAAAAAGCAATGAAGCATTGAAGTGTCTTACATTTGTTCCCTCTCGTCTCTTTACAACGCCTCACCACGTCAGAGTCTTTTGTTCCTGTATACACATACTATACGACCGGCAGGCGAGCATGTCCTTCTCGGTGGAGACATTTGCAAGCAATCACAGCTCGAGATGTTGCCTGTTGAAACCGAATGGCTGATTTTAGTAACTTCCATAAGCTGCCCAGCCCTGTCTTTTGTAAAAGTAGACGGGAGCTTTTACAAGGCCCGCGCCGAGTAGTTGTCATCACGGGGCTGCTGAGACTACCTCGCGCAACACCTCTGATAGTGGCATCAAACAGGACAGATAGGATCAAAAAGTTGTCTCGGAAAGGATGCTCTCATGCTGAACAGCACCACCTGTCCAGTTCTTGAACCAGGGGTGGGTAATTCATGCTCGTGAGCTTTCTTGGCTCTTGCAGACAACAAGGAGGTGTAAAGGCAGACCAACAACCTAATGCCACTCTCCAAGGGTCACCTTTACTTGTATAGGAGCCGTGTCTGGTCATATTGGCAAACCAACATGGACATGTAGCCGGACGTTTCTGTTAGATCTTGTGCTGCCTATTCCTTGCTGGGGGAGCCAGATCCACGCGCCACATACCGGCCAGCCAACACCACTACGCGACAAGTTGGCATTGCAGCATTGTTTGAGATTGTATCTAACTCGGGTCTCGTTCTTCCAATCATAATGTGACGAGGAATTTGCTTTTGTTTGATCCCGGCGATCAGCTCTCGTGTGCCACTCATATTGTTGACCAGTCCCGTTTGTTCGTATCGGACTCCCTTTGGAACTAGCCATGCTCTCATTTTCATATGTATATATTGGGCTCGCCCTTCCATACATATGTAATGTTTCCATAGCTTCCTGGCACCGGCACTTGACACAGACCTGTGATCATTGTTGGCTTCAGGCAAACAACCCCCATTCGGTACCAAGGGGCACCCTCCATCAGATCCGACCCGCAGATTGGATCCTTCTGTAGGCAATTACCAACAGATCGAAACACTTGAGCATCCAAAATTCCTTCCTCTCCATTCACTCATGAGAGTCCATCTGTCTGTCTGTCAGACAATGGCAGATTCACCAAAAGCCGGCATCCCAGTCCGGGCTGAGCTCGACTCAGGTCAGAAGCGAAACCGACCAGAGCGTTCCAACGCGACAGTCCGGGCTTCTATTGCTTGCGTCCCCTGCCGCACCAGGCACACTAAGTGTGATGGGTTCATGCCCCATTGTACACGCTGCAAAGAGGAAGGGCAAAAGTGTCACTACGTCAGTTCACGGCGAGGAATCCGCGATGCAAAGAAACGCAACATGATGAGAGATGAGGTCCAGATGGCCGATCAAGACGACACAACAGAAAGCACACCTTCGCCCAATCTTTCGGACTTCCACAATCCCCTTCACAATCAAAACCGACTACTCGATTTGTATTATGCCAACTTTCACGTTGCTCACTCCTGGGCCCCGCCGAAGCCTATCTTGGAATTATTTCTTAAAGAAAAACCCAACGACGTGCGATTTCTTGAGGCCACCATTATGTATATTGCATCTCAGTATTCCATGGTAGACAGCAGTTCGCTCCGGGAGCGAGCTTTCGAGATGTCGCATGAACGACTTCCTCCAACGCTCTGGAATGTTCAAGCACTCCTGTCCCTATCCATTGCTTCATTTGGTGAGCAGGACAGCCTCTATCGCTGTCTGTTCATACAGGCCCGCGAACTTGCACAACTTGGTGGTCTTCAACCCAAGGCATATGTCGATCAGCAAGAGGGACTTGTCCTGGCTGAGTCATGCCGTCGTACGTATTGGGGATTATACGTCCACGGGATGTTGCTGGGCATGAGGGATCCCTTGGTACATCCATCCCTCTACTCGGTAAAGTTGAACGACGACACAGAACTTCCCTGCGAGGAATGGAACTACAAGGCGGGCGTAGGTATAGCTGCTACTAGCGATAACCCAATGCTAACTTACAAAATAGACCATCCCTATTCCAGTGACTCTGGCAGAGCACGACCGCTTGGGCGCATCATATGACCCCTCTTCCTGGGCCTGTCTTGTTGATCTGGTACGCATTCACGACTGCTGTGTGGCTCAATTTCTCGGCGGATGCAGGTGGGAAACAAGCCCCGATGCATTAGAAGATGCAAACCAAAATATCGTTTCGTGGCGGAACAAGCTCAAGGCTTCAAAAATGGAGTACGTGGATGAGGACGGGACGGTGGACATGATACTCTATTCTGCTGTAAGCTCTTGATCCATTCGATGGTTGAATCGGCTACTTACAATTTTCCTTGCAGTTGGTAATCTCTTATGGGTAGGTCAACTTCGAACTCCTAACATTCAGTCTCAACTAACTCTCCTGCATAGCCTTCAGATTCGAATGCATCTTCACTTTGAAAACGTTCGACGGGCCGCCGACACCGAGCATTTGAATCCTTATATACCTCGCCTGCACGACAGTGTTGCTGAGAAACTTGATCACTCGTTGCCGCCTCTTCTTCATGCACCGCTGCGCCTAGTATCAGTCTTGAATCACTTCATGGCAGAGAAAATATCTCCTTCATGCATACCACAGCTAGATCAGGCTGCCATGCTTCTTAACGCAAAATCTTGTCACAAATCCAAGGTTGACTTCTTCTCAAGTGTCCTTGGGAAATCTAGCGAGTATTGGTCCAGGTCGAAGATAACCTTGGACTATCTAGAACATACACCAATGGGTGCTGAGAATGGTAAGTTGCATGCAGCTCAATCACGAACCTTGGCAACTAACTTGGGTCTAGTCACAAACACTGTACTGCAGGCAGACAGTCCCCATTGGATTATGCCATCCGTGTTTGGATACTGTCCAGAGCTGACTGCGCAGTCGGCCATGCATTGGCCAGAGCAAAGTTTCAGCGGCAGTCCAATGTCATATGCTATGTCCGTTACCACAGCAGAGTCTTTTCAGAGTCTCACTGCCGAAGCAGGCAGCCCAGAGGAACAATCTCCGCGTGTGAAGGCCGAGACACAATGGATGGCAGAATGAAACAAGAGAGGAAGATTGGGATGTGCTTGAAATTTGGTGCTTGGTGCTTTAGTGTGCGTTGCAAGTATAAACGTCTATTAGGACTGTGCTCCAATAATTTCCCGAGGTACATTTCTTATGTTAGTTAATATGATTATTTGTCGAGTCTTTTGTAAGTAGATTGCTACTATCTAAAAAGTTGTTGTTGTTCGATACGGTCAAGGAGAAATCCTTATCTGATTCAAATAGTCCAAATTTAATATGACTCACTGTAGCCTTAAGTCGATGCCCAAGAGTTAGTCCCCGATTGGATTGAGTGACGTTTGTTTAAGATCGTGACCGTTAGTTAGTTGATACCCTAGACCAAGAGTGACAGGCCACGAGGTCTTGGTCAGACTAACAAGTACAGGCAGTGCTTATGGCGTTAAGTTTATGTCAAGTCGAGGGACTTTTATTACTTACTTATTTTGTGAGAAACAAGTAAAAAATAGTATATGCAATCCCGGGCACGCATAAAAATGACAGAACAGAAGACATAAGATCACTCGTCATGTTATCGCGTAGGTAATTACAGTCTATTACCTTAGTAGGTGGTGTTGAATCTTAGTACTAAGGCAGCTTAAGCAATGCTACCGAGTACAAGGGTAGAAGCTCGGGCGGGCTCTCTGCCTTGACCCGTTTCCCCACCGAGACTCGGTACCTACCTAGGTACTAACCCAGTTTAGTAGTCTACAAAGGACTACCTAGGTACTAGTACCCAGTGACCTCACTTTACCTCTCGCCTTCAACTCTTTGCCCCCTGCTTCCCTCTCCTAGGTTCTTGCATCATTCAACACAATAACATTAGCCTCATTTTTGACCCCCGTTCACGAACAACGCACACTCCTCTTTTGCCTACGTGAAACCGTTATATTATAACTAAATGACTCATTGCTCCTAGACCCTTGACTCGCATTGCTTAACGACACCACAGCGATTCACGCTTCAGAAACCAGGCGCATATAGTCGCTGGAAGCTATAATTGAAATACGGCATTTCCACCAAACATCCTACATATCTGATGCCATCAGACATTACCCCCGAACAATATTTGACTTGAGGTGACGCTCCAGTGACGCGCGCTTGTGTACGACTCGGCTGTACTCGAGGCTTGGTGGTGGACAACAATGGTATCTTCGCGCCAGCGTGAGCTTCGACCAGAAGACTCGTGGCGTTTTGTTGAAGGCGAGAACGACAGTTTCGACACGAGTATCCTTCCATCTCTCGGAGAGTCATCACCGCCCACCTCCTCTGGAAACTTCCCTTCCCAGCCCTTCTCCCAGGGCAACATCAGTTTCGCTTCGCAGGACAGCATTCGCGACTTCGGCGCCGACGCTGACGACGAGCAAGTCATCCTTCGAGAACCTTTTCGACCAAGTCTTTCCCGTGCCAGTGTTAGCGCAAACGGAGAACGAGTCTTTCGAACGCCTGATCCGGAGTTCCACATGCCCCGCTTAGATGCCTCAGAGGGGAGTAGCAGGAGTGAGCGCACGATAAGGGGTTTGGGAATAGGATATGGCGGCGATGGAGGTGTAAGGAGGAGGGGAAACCCGTCAGCGTCGACTTCATCACAGCAGCAAAGAATGGCGCGGGAGAGATACGATGCCGAAGATGAGTATTACCGCCAGCAACGTCGCAATCAAGCGCCCCCAGCCGTTGGCAGACAACTTGCACAAAATATCCCAACGGCGATCTACAATACGCTCGGCTGGTTCCTCAACGTCATTGGTCTTGCGTTTCGCTATGCGCAGAAACCCTTCGCAATTCTCTTGTCAATCTATCTCTGCTTTGGTGGTCTTATCATTGCACAGAACATGGCAACTCGCTCCATCGCCGCATCTCTTTCGCCCATCTGTCGTATCCCAGGCGCATCTATCCTCAATCTCCCGTTTTGTCCATCCTCAGAAGCCATCGTGCCACCTGGTGGCGATGTCGAGTTCGATGATCTCATGAGCGTACAATCCAAGTTCGAACAAGTTCTCGAGAAAAGCTCGGACGGAGTTTCTTTGCCCTTTGAGATGAAACGCTCGGAAACGGCTATCCGCGATCTTCGAAGCCTGGTGCGACACAGTGATCTGCAGGCTCGCGACGAACTTCTCTTTGAGTTTGATGGCTATGTGGACACAGCACGGCAGACAGCTGCCGATTTGCAAAAGTTCAACACCCATGTCGGCTCAGCCGTCGACGCTGTCATAAGCATTAATCGCTGGACATCTCGCTATCTCGATACTCTGGCCCCTGAAGCAGATGACGCGCACTCACTATCATCGCCATCTCCTATCCTGGGCTGGGCATCGTGGCTCTTTCACCCTTTCCAACCAACCACTGAACACATATTCAACGAGCGGGTTCTTCTTGACAAGTATATCGAGCACACAGCTCTGGTTTCGGATCGTATCTCAACCCTCATACTCGAGGCGCAAGCTGTTCTACGTCTTCTCACCAAAGCCGAGGACCACCTTATGCTTATTTATGATATCAGCTCGCGCTCTTCCGCCGATACAGCATCTCGTCGCGAGAACGTCCTCTGGAACATCTGGACGCTTGTCGGAGCAAATTCGAATCAGCTCAATAGCCTCTCACGCCAGCTTGCTCTCTTGCGCCAGGTTGACGCGCAGCGCTCTTCAGCAGTTGCACAAGTCAACGCGCTCATTCTCGAGCTAGAGAGTATCCAAGCTGGTCTTGGAGACCTTCGTGACCGAGTGGCCGAGCCCGAAGTGCTGCGCAATGGTATTGGTGGGGGTCCTCCAATCCCTCTCAGTGTTCATATTGAAACCATCGACCGAGGAGTTGAGCGTCTTGAGGACGCGAGGAGCAGGATTCGCGCTGCTGAAAACGATCGTGTACGGGATGCACTGGCCAGAGGAGGAGTGCGCAATGACCCTTTACTCGAGGGGCAAGGGAAGTGACACCACAAGGGCTGAGAAACATCCACGTCTTGAGTCTAAAAAACAGCGGGAATTGGACATTCATTTTGCGTTGGGGCGTTCTGGGCGTACTTAGAATGGTGACTCTTGAGAAATAGGCCAACATGGTATTCATCTACAGCGGTAGTTGGCTACTGAAACACGCTATATTTTCGTTTTATTCAAGGACGTTCGAGTTTTCTTTCCCAGTTCATTTGTCATCGTGACTGTATTTTTTTTCTTTGTACGGGTGTGTTTCTTTTATAGACGATGTCTTGGTTCTTCGTAGGCTATTGCGTCTTGATGATGCCGCTTCACCTAGATTATAAACCTCTTCTCCACAGCAACAGGCCACTGCGAGCTCGCCTTTCTACGGCGAACTCCCTGATTGCATATATATAAATACCATAAACCGAGCCAACGCCTCATTAATGTCTACCAAATGCACCAATAAATCCTAGTAATAGTTGTGAAAACAATTGCCATCCATGGTATCAGCCCATATCCCTAAAACCTTGTTCATGACACAAAACGCCGAAAAGTCATGCCTGTCCAGTAAATGCAACATGAGTTGTCGCCGAGGTTTGAAACTATTCCAAGCCTGGTTAAAAATAGCCAGGAAAAACCTTGGAAAGCGCTCGCAACCCTAAAGATTACGTTAGTTTGTGAAGGCATTTTGTTATCCGAGTTCGACTTACACGCTGCCCTTTGAGAATCGGGATCGTCAAAAGGTGCGTTCTTGGCTGCAATTTCGCGCATACGTTGACGAGCAAAGGAAGACGGGCTACCACGTCGTGGCGTTGGCTCTGTACTCAACTCAGAATTTTCTGGCTGTGTTGGAAGCATATTCAAACGCTTGGGCTTAGGTCTCCTCGTTCTCGGAGTCGTAGTTGGGGCGGGCGGGCGGAGGTTCGATTCGGGCACAGGCTGTGTGGCAGGACTAATAGGTGTGGTTTGTCCCTCCGTTCCTTCTTGCGTTTCCGTTGTGGCAGGCTCTGCAGGTCGTCGTATAAACGTAGGAAGTTTCAAAGAAACCAAAGGTGCCGAGGGTGGCCTTGAAGGCGATGACGAGGTCCGGAATAGTCGTTTGCCCCAGTCCTTCATCTTGGTGTTGTCGCCTTCCTCGGAAAGATCCTCGAGATCAACTCTTTGACGTAATTTGCGAAGGGCGTGCTCTCGACGAACCATGCCATTCGTGATTCTCGGGCTATAACCTCTGGGTAGCATAGAATGCTTACACATTGGACAGAGGGAACTGTTTTTCGACAAGAACTCGTCTATACACTCCGGATGGAAGATGTGTCCGCATGCAAGCTCTCGAATGATGGTCACTCGATGCTCAAAATTAGTGAGGCATATGTGGCAACTGGGTTGGAAGTTGGTGGCAGCGTTGTCACCAGTTGCCCCAATACCGGATCGCTTGCTTCGGACACTGACACCGGATCGAACGCTTTGTTGGTCAAACCCTCGATGACTTCGATGGCGGCGGGTAGATGAAGGCGTCGGGGGCGGTGCCATTGATTCAGGATCCGCGTTATATGTGAATAGCGGAAAACTATTGATATGGGTGGTGGGTACTGTAAGTCGTTTTATACCCATGGCTTCAAGATCGACTTCGCCAGACTCGACCCTTTTCCGGAGTGAAATGCGGCGCCGCCTCTGCACCAGGTGCATAGTTATCGACACAAACGCAAATATGGCTAGCAGAGCACCAATAACTATAAGAAAAAAAGCCCAGAGCGGAGGGATATCTGACTCGTCCTCCACGGAAAGTTCGGTCCAAATACGGACATAATCCCTCGGGTTTGGGCCGTAAATCGTGCTTATGTTCTCGCCGTAAGGGATGTCGTCCACACTGCCAGAATAATAACTGAGCTGATTCATCATATTCTGACCTTCTTGACCAGAAATAGCATATATGGGATACTTGTTCGCAGTCATCCAAGCTCCGCCGTCCTCCAGGTTCCAAACAGGCGAGTCGGCATCTTGAGGCTGATTCGAAGAATTGTTAGGTTTGTAGAAGATGAAAGCGCGAATGGGGTCGAGACGCGCAGAAGCGAGGTAAGCCAAGGTACAATCAATACTGAACCAAGGGGCGAGAGCGATGAGGTTGTAATTTTGAGGGGGGAGGTTGCTTCGACGGGTAACATTTCGAGGGATGAATTGGTACTGTAGCTGGTCGCACTCGCGGTTGTTGTCGAGATCGGGGACGTATAGAAGGCCGTTGATGACGCCGTTACTTGCTTCGGAATTGGTGGTGGTAAGGGTTGTGATGTTGGTGGAAATGCGCTCCTTATATGCTATGTCGGACTGTTTGTGATTGGTAAGTCGAAGCCATATGGACGATAAAGTTACTTCGATGCAATTGTATTTGCAAAGGTTTAAGAAGGTAAACGCACCGAGAGAGCCGTAAGGTTTCGGATGATTGTAGACGGAACGGTACTTGCGCCGCTCCATACTGGATTGCTGAACAGGAGGCTAGCAGTCTTGGTTAGCGATGTTCACGGTAGTAGCAAAAATGCAAAATGGTGTCGTCTGATAGAGAATTCGTGCCATATGTCGTTGTTTGCTGAGGTGGTGTGAGTGGGGGTTGAGGCGGCGAAGTGGTGCGTATCACGCCAGCAAGCGGTGTTGACGATACCGGCCACAAAAGTAAACGACATGGCGGATTAATGGTATAGATAACAAAGTAAAAAAACATACACGACATTTCGTATCTCGGTGAGCGCTAGACGAGTTGATGTCAGTTCGTGAAATGCCAAGACTGGGGTATGATGCGAGGCTCTTGGCCTCGAACCCGCAGGAGCGGATGAGGAGCATGAACGGGAACAGGAACAGGAACAGGAACAGACAGGAATAGACGCCCTGTGAGAAGAGGAGGCAAGGTACGTAGTGAACAGATGGCCGTAACGCAAGGGGAGTTGAGAAAAAGAAGAGGGAAGTTAGGTTGAACAACCAGCGAGAAGAACTTACACATGCTTCTACAACATATTCAGTCATGGAATCGTAGGCATGATAGGGCGTGCACCAGAGGCGCAAAAAAGTTAAGTAACGGGGACGCGATCCTGCGGATGTGAGATGTGAGGCTGTAAAGATGAGAATCGGTCTGAGTAGGTAGATTGAAAGTTGAATCGAATTTGAAACCGAAACCGAAACTGAAGTTGAGAATAATAAGAATGAGTGAAAAAGCAGGAGCGAACGAGTTGGCGTTTCTGGGGGAGAAAGAACAAGAGAATCAAATCAAGCGAGAGTAAGGTGGACTTGGAAACCAGGTCAGGTCGGACGGAGCGTGGAATTGGCCCGGATGCTGAAATTGTGGCTGTCGTTTCCGCTGGGAGAAAGCAAGAAGTGCAGAGGAGGAGGGAACAGTAGCAGCAGAGCAGCAGTAGCAGTAACAGTATGTAGCGGGTGTGAATGGGATGGGACGGTCGGCTTGTGGAGAATGGAGAATGCAGGAGACGCAATACGAAAGGGAGAAAGCGCGGGTGAGCGTTTTTGGGGGGTGACGAATTGAGTTGAGCTTGACCTGATTGCCGATTTCCTCTACAGGGGGTATCGGAAAACTTGACTTTTCAGCTTATAATGCAAAAAATAAATGAGTAAAAGGCTCAGCTTCAAAAAGGGTGAGCTGACCACATTATTTCGGCTCTTTTGCTCCGAACAGTCAAGTTTTTATTTTTATTTCTTAGACGCCCCGAGGCCTAAGTAGCGCAGCGAGTGAAAAGAGGGGAGAGGGGCAGGGGGGCCTAAACTGGAAACCTGGATGCGATCCAGCGTTATACTGGGGTTGTTAGTGGAATGGACGAATGAGTGGACGGTTTGGCCAGGTTCGTTGGTGGCGCGTTTCGAGTTGGATGTGTAAAAAACTGAAGGGAGTGAGTATAAGCAGTGTACGGATACCTACTAATGTAATGACATTTTATGCAGGGACTATCAATCGAAGAAATAAGAATAAAACAACAAACAACCATAAATTCCTTCCTTTTAAAAATACATAAAAATGTTACCATAACAAGAAGTGATATTGACAATATGCCACAACGCCGTCCCAACAACAAGGAAACTTGGACAAGATGCTCCACGCGCACTAAACGATGCGATTCGAGACCTACACCAAAGAAACGCCAGAGCTAGAGAATCGGGGGCCACGATACATGTAGCTTAAGATTAGCCTTATTTTTGAGTTGCAGGAACAGCAACAATAAGCACCGAGTCAAGAAACAAGCCATGGCAATGGCGGCGGAAGCCTTTATGCCAAGCCGGCAATCTCTGGTCGAACCGAACATCTGGGAACTTGGAGTTGCGTGCCTTTATTCTCTGGCATGTAGAATTTTCGAGCAACGCTAATTGACTTTTGCTGAAGACACTCATAATTTGTCACGTAGGAGCGGCATGGACCCAAAGCCGGAAATAACATCGGTAAGACAAGGTCAAGGTCGACTGGTTAGGGCCAAGTTATGAAAGGCTTTCCATCATTCCAGAAGTTCCTTATTGTATTGTAAAAAACTGCACTGCGCATCCATCATTTTTTTGAAGACATCAAATGAGAGTTTATGTCATAAATGTAGATCTCTTGAGTAACACAAATATGAGACGCAAAAGTGCCCATTGCACCAACGCAGTCAGCATTAGTTGATCCCTACTACACACAAACAGTCAAGATTGGCCCGTCCGCTTCCCCACAGTCCAAAAGCTTGTTGGTCAAGACTTGTACGTATTAGGACGGATGGCCCGCAAAAGAAGTCCTTTTATACAATCCCACCGTCAAGGTTAGGGATACTACTCTGTTATTGTGCTCATCATCTTGACCTTTACTATGTATGTAGAAGGATTGAAGGGGTTCTCACCGTCACTTTTAACCGTAGCTCTTCCAGCAGTGATCAAGGTTGAATATCTGTGTAGATGAGTTGTTGAAGGGAGGGATCTCCATGGCTTCAATGACAAGATCCATCGTTGTCGGCTACTAAGATAAACTTCATGACTTTTTTTTTTCAGAGCATGGAAAGAACAAATGGAAGCTGCGGGACGTCGTCGTCGATAGGTAGTTAAGTGATGTTTTTTTGACCACTCGGCTTTTGCCTATCTACTACTGTACTACTATGTAGACTAGCCAGCCAAGCTTCTCGATCAAAGCTTGTTACGCTCGACACGTTTTGACTCTCCACCTACAGATAGCGCCATCCATGACGGGGGCATTCCTTTAGCACTGCAACTTGGATGATACTCAAACATGTGTTGATGCATCTTTGCTGGCCCGTCGATGACAATTAGCAAAATCTGTTGAATTTCACGGCACACGGTGATGGTTGTTTCAACCTTGTCGTTAAACCCTGACTTTTCTTTTCTTTTTCTTTCTACGGCTGCAGAGACAAGGGGGCACATGGGGCATGTCTTTGGGCTTTGCTGACTGGCCAAAGGCAGAAGCTCACCCGTCACCCGTCGCCTGGTCATCTTCTGGCATGACGGGTAAGGCAAACGTTGTATCCCACTGGTTCAAGACCTGACTGTACATACCGCTTCGTACTGTACGTAATGACTGAATAGTTTACAGCCTAGCAGAACATGAGACGCTTGTGCACTGTGCTCTGTAGAATCCTTGAATCGCAATCCAAGCTAGGTAACTTCACTGACTATCACCAATTCGAGGGTCCTACATAGTAGCAGGGCTGGTAACTTAGTACCTAACTTACCACAGGAGCTGTCTCGGCAAATCGGCAAACATCATGCTTAGTGAGTTTCATTAGAGTGCCAAGGACGCTGCAAGACGGTTGGTAAACTCTACAAGAATCCGTGCTCGTCGTTTAAATCAATCCACTCTGAGTCTTTGCTGCATCTTGACTTGTAACTGCATGTCGCCTTTGAATGACCCATGGAGTGACACTCTGCAGTCAGTATCCATTACAATTTCACTGCCTGCTGGGGACCTCTCCACTGACCATTCTCACAGTCTGGCCAACCACAGAACCATTTTTCTTTCCCCTTGCACTCCCTGACCCTGCAGGAGTACATGTATATACACCATTCGAGGTAAAAAACCCTTGTCTTATCGTCCTACGCCACTTGACGTAATCTAGGGCCGGGTACGGATAAAGCTACCCAGATCGACAAAGCCTGAGGCACGCTACTTCTTTACTAGAGATACTAGCAAGCATCATCACAATCAGCTTCCTCAGAGATAAGCTAATGAGATGCTCGCAAATGCGAATCTGGACATGTTCATGTCTGACTGCACGACCATCAGATGTTTAAAGAAAATCCTTACCTTTGATTAAGTGAGCCAAATCATTGCACGTGGTGTATCAGCGAGTCGTGTTGTTGAGGAACAAGCGAGAGCCTGACATGATGCCTCACCCTCACTACCTATTCCGGTCTGAGGTGGAGGGGAGGGGATAGCCAATGCTTTGCTTCCTGTAGCAAACAATGTGGGTAGTCAGGATTCAGATTCATGACCAACAAGCATTTATCTCGAGTTGGATTCTGAACGCTGTAAAGGAATTCGTGTCATGTTCCACCTCAGTGACAGGTTAGGGTTGAAGATCAACATCATCGCTATGAAACAGAACAATGATTGCTATGACGACAGTCCTAGGATAAACTACACGTACATAGTACAACTAACACGGGTTCCCCGTTTATATCGTTATACGATCAGAGAACGACTTATCACTGAGTCAGAATACTGACATTGGGAGGGTGAAGAGCCTGTTTGCTTGCACGCAACCAAGTACTCATTGACCAAATACTAGACTAGTCCATACTACTGGCTTGATCTAGACTGCAAAACAGGTTGGACATACGATTGTGATATCTTTGAGATGCAAGACCTTAATGTTCACCATCATCTTTGGTAAACTCAAGATGATCGTTACTCATTGCTTTTCCTTCAATTAAGAATCAATACGTTGTTTTACCTAGTGTTTCAAGGCATTCTGACTGAGGCTTTTTTCTTCTTCTTATAAGCCAAAGCTGCGCAGTTACCAGCGTCGGTCACCACCGTAGCCATCATCGCCATACTCGTTGCTTCCACGACTGCCACGGCGCTCTCGGCCATAGCTTCCCTGGCTTTGGCGAACATACTCATCAGCAGAGCCTCCACCGTAGCCGTTGTCGTCTCGGCGTCCGTAGCTATCACCACCCTCCCCACGACGCTCGTAGCTGCTGTTGCCGCCATAACCACTCTCCTCACGGCGCTCATAACCACCACCACTACCGCCGTAGCCACCGCCATAGCTACTTTGTTCTTGGCGACCGTAGCTGCTCTCGTTTTGACGGCCATAGCTACTCTCCTCCTGGCGACCGTAGCCGCTGCTTCCACCGTAGTTGCTCTCCTCCTGGCGGCCATAGCTACTGCTACCGCCATAACCACCTTCGTCGTGACGGCGTCCACCATAGCCGCTGTTGCCATCATCACGACGACCATGGCTCTCCTCGTTTGAGCCATAGTACTCAGTTCGCTCAGTTCGCCGCTCGTAACCTCCAGAGTAAGACTGATGAGTCTCGGTTCGCTCCTCATAGCCATAGCCACCGGTGTGACGGCCATCTGAAGAGTCTTGCTGCTCATATCGACGGTACTCTTGACGCTCGCTGCCATCAGGATGCTGGGTCTGAGAGTACTCGGCCTGACCGTAGCGATCACCATGACGACCATACTCTACTTCAGTCCTAGTGTAAGAGCCATCGTCTTCGCGGCGGCTGCTGGACTGTCTCTCAGTATCCTTATCGCCGAAAGCGCCGCCAAGAATTGAGCTTGCTTGGTTGAGGAAGCCACTAAGACCGCCCTCCTCCTTCTCCTCCTTACGGGAAGATGAGGGCATCTTGTAGCCGGTGTTTTGCTCAACCATTCCGGAGAGGGCGCCAGTAGCACCCTTGAAGATGGCATCAGCCGCAGCGCCAGCAATCTTATCCTCAAGAGTTTCGGGACCACCACCGTACAGCTTGCGCATCTTAAGCTTGCCAGCACAGCCGTGACCGTGACCAGTGTCAACGACACCTTCCTTGTGGTTCTCTCCGTTTTGGACACCGTCTCGGGTCAGCTTGCCGCGGTATTCCTCACGCTGGCCATCGCCCATTTGTTCCCACCACTCCTCAACACCCTTGAAGAAGCGGTGGCGACCTTCTTGAACCTTGCGGCTTCCAAGGTCGCGCTGGGCGGGATGGT
The DNA here is from genome assembly GCF_019609905.1 of Fusarium poae. Taxonomy (NCBI): domain Eukaryota; kingdom Fungi; phylum Ascomycota; class Sordariomycetes; order Hypocreales; family Nectriaceae; genus Fusarium; species Fusarium poae. The sequence goes on from NC_058399.1 coordinate 2,348,847, forward strand.
GCAGAACACCGTCGACGATGTCGTCGAGGAGCCTATCCACGTCGGTACCCTCATCATCGATGGCATCCATCAGCTGGGGAACGACCCATTGAACCATGGAAGCAGCATTTCGGCCAGCGATTTCGTTGAGAATCTATGGTTGGGTTAGTCAATCACAAATAAGCTGCATGTCATAAGTTTGACTTACGTTCGAAAAATGATCCTTGGAAAGCATGGAGTGGGTAGGGTCAGTAGATCGATCATCATTGAAGACAATGTGTTGCTCACGCTCACTGCTTGCGATGATCTCATCGGAACCAGTCTTGAGCTCATTGCGAATCTGTTGGATAAGGGGAACAATGAAAGGAGCAATGATGGAGAAGATGAAGACGGAGAGCTGCTCCTCCAGCTGCTCAATGATCTTGGGCAATACGGGAATTCTCTCCATGGCGGTAGAAATGCCCTTCATGATGTCGTCGTGGAACTCAATGGCAGGCATGACTTGCTTAAAGACATTCTGAATGTATTGAGTGAACTCCTCAGGATCACGGGGAGATACAGTGATGTTTTCCATCTGAGCAGCAGCGGCACTGTTCTGGAGTTCGTCAACTCGGTCACTTTGGTGCTTATCACCGAAGATGCCATCAGGGATCTTATCCAGCAGATCGCGAAGCATGCTAGTGTCGGATTTGGCACCTTGTTGAAGAGTGCCCTCGAGCTCCTCGATTTCGTTCTGCGTGAGCTTGTCGGAGACTGAAATGATTAGCACATGCTTTCTTGTTGAATAGTAAGTATTACCAACCTTCGCCAGTAACTGAGTGCAGGAAATCGACACCACCGAAAGTACCTGTGACAACAGGATAGACGGGTTCCCTAGCACCCTCGATCTCAATCTGGGTGTCACGTCCAACATGAGGGAAGACATCACGTTCACCCAGCTCAATAAGAGCCAGCTCACAGTAGTTGCTGTGGGCAAAGAAATCTATTTGGTGATTATGTCAGCTTCTGATGCATGGCTTTGATGCTTGTTGAGATCTGTAGAAGCGACTTGTACTTACCCTCCAGACAGTGCAATCCAGTGCCCATAAGGCGAAGAGCCTCGTACTTGTCTGCCTTTCGGCGGGAGTCCTTGTATCGACGAGCAAGCTCAATGGTACCGCTAAAGAGCTTCTTGATGTGTTTGGCAGACGTCATGATGCGTGCACGCTCGTTTGCAATATAGTTTTTCATGCCTGTCTCAGGGTCGATAGATAGCTCTCGTTCTTCATCGATTGGTCCTCGCAGGCGTTCATCATACTGACGAGCATCAACGTTCTCGGCGTAGTCCTTGGGGTTGTCGATGTGGTCCTCGGGACGGTAGCAGCCCAGTCGTTCGGCAGTGACCTCGAACTCGCCAGAACCATAACCGAAGGTCATGAAGCCGAGAACGCAGAGCAAGAGGCGAATAGCCTCGGCAGAAACAGACTTGACGGTACCGACATCGATGGCCTGGGAATAATCTCGAAGCCAGTTTCCAAAGTAGACACGAGAAACGTTGATCTTGTTGAACTTCTTGCCATTGAGAGCCTGGGCCTGGGACAAGATCAGGAGTGCATCCGTGATATCGCCGTGGCGCCCTTGGAGTAAAGTCAGCGGTTAACTTCTTTTGTCCTGTGTATGAGGAAACTACTCACAGTTCTGACCCTCAACCTTGGAGATTGAGGCAATGTTACCAGCTCCGAAGGCAACGGCCGGCGAGGCCAGAGCAACGAGGATAACAAGCCCCACCAGGAGGCTGTGAGATCTGAAAGTGAACATTGTAGTGGTTCGTCTTCAGTGCTGGGAGTCACCCGGCTGGTGTTGTGTTACAAAGACAGTAAAGAAACAAGCCCTTCTGAGCTAGCAGAGGGATACGTAGTTTTATCAGGTAGTTTGAAGAAAGGAAAAGGAAGAACTTCAGGGAAAATCGATCTGAAGTAAGAAGAGAAGGGAAAAACAGGGAGTCGGTGGAGGATGATGAAGGTGGAGGAGGGGACCTAACTGAGGGGCAACCGTCGATGTCCATTCAGCTAGTGACGCAGCTTCAGCTGCCGACTGCTGTACTCACGCTCTCCAGTGACAAACAGATGGCCCGACCAGAGTAAACCAGGCCGAGACACTTGAGCTCACTTTATTTGTCCAGGCCATTTTCAGGATACCAATTGCTACCTTAAACAAGACAAGGCAAGCCACCCTCACCTCTTGCAGCGCTAACAGGGCAGAAGGGGGCCCCGGCTGCCTCCTAAGCTGACTCGATCTCAAGATAGCAGCTTTCAACTTGTTAATAAAATCCAGTTTTCCCGGTCGATCAACCGGCAGTCAAGACGTGATCCGCCTGGTTTGCTTCGCATCGTGCCAAGCATGAAATTATGAAATCATGCGCATCCGCCCAGGGCCCGCAACTTGTTAGAGAATGATCGAGGGGCAGAGGAAGCTTGAGCGAGCTATGCAAGCTGTGACAGGGGTCCAGTACGCGATTATTGGGTGCGATCATGCTGTAAACGCAAGTACCTCACCCCTCCATAATGGCAATAGCAAGGGTCTGTAACACGAGTCGATGGGCCCATTGGTTGCCGTCGAATGAAGCTTAACAAGAAACGCGTGGTTGCAGGAATAACCAAGTTGATCACTGATCAAACATTAGCTATCGCAAGGCGAGAAGCAAGATTCAGATCCGGTAAAGCTCTATCAGAAGACGCATCTGAGTTTCCCGAACACGATCATACAGTTTCAACTGGGGTCTCAGTACCAGTTTCCAGACAGTGGCCAAGAAGAAGCATCGTCCGTCCAGCGTGTTTTTCTTGGAGCTGTACTGAGGGGTTGCGCTACCCCTCCATCACGTCTAGATGCCTTGATAAAGCAATGCGGCAAGAGAGAACTTCCATGTCCTAGCAGCCGATTAGCAGTCAAGATATCCATTAGGGCCGCGATATCGATTTTACACAGTCGCGGTAGAGCTGGAGTAACTGTATCAAGAAGAAGGCTTCGACGGAGGCTGTGGCAGTACAAAGTATAGCTGCGTATATTTTCGCGTTGTGCCCCTAGTTGGTCTTTTTTCAACATAGGTACCTTAGTAGGTACGCAGCGAACTAGGCAGACGTAGTAGCCAGACTAAATAACAACAATACGGTACAACGCCATGCGAGACGTGGTGAACAAATGGATGACCAGACAAGATATCTTGACCAAGTATGTTGAGAACAGAAGTTGTTGAAGTTGAAGACGCGTTTGTGTCTTTATAGCATCCAGCAGTATCTAGCAGGGCGGGGTTGAGGTCCTTTCAAGAAGCTACGCGGTACCAAAGATCAGACAGAAACCCATCAAGGTGCACTCATAACAAGATTGAGCGGATAGAGAGAGTATGTTTGTTCTGGATAATGAATTTGAGACAGAAGGGTTGTGTAGCTCAGCTTACGACACTGTAAACGGCCATCACTATCATCAAAGGCCAGCCAGTGGCTTTAGTTGCGCTGGCCGCTGAATACCATTGCAATACTGGTTGTCAATTTCGGTACTAAGGTATAGATTTTGACAGACAAGTTGGGCTTGTTCTGATGCAACAGCGATTCATGCAGACTTGTAGTGGCGGCCTGGGGTCTCTATAAATGCACTGTAATTCGACTTTAATTGTATTATGGCAAAGACGGGCAAATGCTGCTCTCAAAGCGTTCTGTAAATCGAGCTACTTGCATGCGCTGAAGATGTGCTAATCGAGTCGATATCACAGAACTCGGGATCACTCCATGGCTGAAGGCCAGTATCAAATGGAAGAATGCGCAGGGGTAGCAGATGAGGCACATTGCCAGAGATCGTAACGGAACATAGCAGTCTCTTTTGTATCAAGTGACTGACTGAAGTAGACAGTATCACTCGATGGGGGTCCTCAGGGCATCAGAAAATTTGGCCGCTGGGAGCATAAGAGACGAAATTAATAGAACACTTTATGCTCTTTAGACTATGTTTCTTAGGCTACTTATTTTTGTACCCTAAGACTTAGGAGGTCATTTCTTCTGCTACTCACTAGGGGGTCTATTTCTGTACATAAGAGAGTTGCAAAGTTTCTGTCACACAGCGGGACGTCGGGGACACGCCAAGTGCCTGAAAAGAACCGCGAACCTTGAGCGCCAGTAGTGGTCGTCATTCCGTGTGCCCCCTGGCTGATCGTGCTGAAATATACATGTCAAGGGTGAAGGTGCTGGAATGACCCCGCCTGATCAGTTTCCAGCAAGCTCAGCAGGTGATGGCGCTCTCGGATTGGGTTTTGCGAGGCGGTGAGTGGAGAGCAACACACTACCCAGGGTGTGACAGTGACACATCGTTCCGGCATGCCCTGTGAGGCGTCATGCAAAGCACTAGAGAAGCCGCTGAAAGAGTCCTTTGCTGGTATCACTGAAAGATCGTGGCTTTGGTGATTGCAATTGTGAGAGGCTTGGAAGTCGCTGTAAGTCGTTTCTGGCAACGAATTTGCAATGCAGGGCTGCCAACGTTAGGAATGTCCCGATAAGAACGCGTATAGAACATATGAGGCAAAGGAGTATTCCTCAAAACTGGTGCTAGATCACGAAAAAAATATTAGACAAGTACAGTCGCGATACATCTAACATTGAGGATTCCGCACTTGCAGCAGTAGCACCCAAAAGGCTGCACGACTGAGCGGGCGGACGACTTGTCCCCTCTGCAAATGGCTGATTAACCAGTCAGCACTGCTTGCTCGAAAGCTCATTTTGCCTTATTGTTCGCACGTCGTCGTGGTCTGGGTGTGCAGTGTTTTGGTTTTCGTGAGCGTCAGAGGTGATGATGGACGCAAAAAGATTAGGTAGGTCTATCCTAATATACCTATTGATTGATGTGAGCCAAGCATTGCGCTGGGTTGCTCTTTCCTCTCCACTGGCCATCAACTTTTGGGGTTCCATTGTACTGTGCTATTTGCGCAGCTATCGGGCTAAGGAAGGTGCACTGGTAGGTGTTGCCGTTCACAAAAAATGGAAGCTGGGCTTAGGTAGTAGAGGCGTTGTTGGAGCATTTACGGGACATTCAATTTATTGCGTGAGCCTCTGATGTTACTGTGAACCTTGGAGCCCGCTGCCCGAGCTCGGGCTGGATTCCATCCGTCCATGGGAGTGTTCAGGCCGGCTGTCGCGGGATAGATGATCGCAGTGGGTGCCGCTGTACTCTGTAATGACTGAGAGAGAACTTCCATAGGTGTCCAACTCCTCCTAAGGCCCCATTTTCAAGGCCCCCGCCCGAGTTACTGAAATTTTTTATTATGCTCTGGGCGGGCGACTTGGAGGGCCACTTGAGCGGGTGTGTTACAGCCAATCAATTGGCGGTTGACCACCAGGAACACGCGCCTCTGCAGCTCTTCCCTTTTTTTACCCTTAATTTTTCTCGCGTAGGAAGGCGGGCGCTGATTTTAATTTTTTTTTCTGCTTAGGCGCTACCATATTTTTCTGAAGCCCCCGCCTTAGCGAACATTTACTGATTGCGCCTGGCACCTGGCCCCTACATATTCAGCGCACCGCCCACCCCGCGCCCGTTTTCACTTTCCCCCGTTCTTCAGTACTCTCAGCACCCTCACCCTTCAGCACTTCTCACCTAGTAAATCACTGCATTTCAAATCCCCTCAACGCACCAAAGCCGCCTGAATTCCGCCGCTTTAATACCTGTACCAAAACAGCGCATCGCGTCCACTACAGAGAGACTAGAGCGCGTTTTTATCCGCCTTTCAGTCCCATCCAACCGTCTGCGTATAGCTTCATTCGAAGTCCATACCAGCAAAACCACGACATCACTCACGACACAATCTTAGAAATCTTCACCTAAGTCATAATGGCCCGCCCCAAGAAGACAGCTGTCGAGAAGCAGCAACCTGCTCCCGTTCCTATTCCTCCCCAGCACATCCAGCAATACCCTCAACACCCTCAGCCTATCGCTGCTGTCCCCCAGCAAACAATGGCCGTTCCCATGCCCGCAGCTGTCGCTGTTCCTCAACCTCAGGCTGTCATGCCGCAGCGCGTTGTCGATAACGACAGCTTCCTTCGCGTGCGCGATTCGGTAAGTTCTCAGTATTTTATCTGGTTTTCATAAACTCCACGCGCCCATTCCCTCGACTATCGGGCGCAATCGAGCCATTGTGTTATTTGCTTTTGGCCAAGTTGCGCATGATTTGTGATGCTTGTCAATACAAGGCCATGTAACAAAGCATTTTTGAAGTATGGCAACGAGGCGAATTATAAGCCCAACTTCGCTAGAAGAGTGATGTGGCTTTGATAAAGCTGAGACGCGCTGTCAGAGCTGGTCGCAATTCCATGTCTTTACAAGCGCACAGGAGCTCTACCCCACCATGCCTTTGTTATCCATCCCTAACCCCACTCACTTGTACTCGACTTCATCCTATTGTCGAGTACAAGCCACGTTCAAGACACATTTTAGAAACAGTTATTCTAACCTTTTCTCCCTAGGCCGTTGGTCGCTTGACTACCATTCTTGAGCTCTTGAGATCTTTCACTGCCGACTATGTTCGCCAGACCAACCTCCTGCTTGGCGAGCCGACTGCCGAGGGCTCCCAGGACAACCTTCTCGCCAACTTTGAGCATGCCGCTCAGCAGCTGATTATCAACCCCCCTGAGCTGGCTCCTCCCGTCGAGGAGAAGAAGGAGCGCAAGAAGCGCACCATTGATCCTAATGCGCCCAAGCGTCCCTTGACCCCTTACTTTTTGTACATGCAACACGCTCGCTCTATCATCGCGAACGACCTGGGCGCTGAGGCACCCAAGGGTGCGGTCCAGGAGGAAGGTCAGCGACGATGGGCTCATATGGGCCCTCATGAGAAGCAGGTGAGCAGAAATTTGACGAGAAGAGACGTAAATGAAAGTTACTAACATGAGTATCAGGGTTGGAACAATGCTTACCAGTACAACCTCCGTCTCTACAACGCTCGTGTTCACTCTTACAAGAACGGCAACCCTGTTGCCAAGGGTATGACTGACGAGGAAGCGCTCAAGTACGCTGAGGATTTCCAGATCCCCATGCCTGAGCTCAAGGACGTTACCCAAACTGAAGCACCTGCCAATGACCAGGACACTATTGCCGAGCAACTTCAGGCTGTGGCCGCTGCTCCCGCTGCTGAGGAGCCCGAGGAGGCAGAAACCCCTGCCAAGACCCCTAAGAAGGCCGCTGGTGGTCGCAAGCGTAAGGTGGCTACCCCCGCCGCCGCTGCTGAAGAGAAGCCTGCCCCTGCTAGCCCCGACAAGAAGCGAAGGCGATCCACCAAGGCCGCCGCCGTCGAGCCCCAGGAAGAGCCCAAGAAGTCGGGTCGCAAGAAGACTAAGAGCTCTTGATTGCCCTTCCTCTATTCTCTCTTTCTAGGTTCGCATTGGTTTATCTTAGTTTTCCACAGCTCTCCGTTAAGCTCTTGGAGCAGAATTCATGCTGGCAAGATGCACGATACCTGAGGAGACTGTATATACATAGGGTGGTCTATAGGAGTTTTGTGGCGTTCTCTATTGCTTATCAATATTTCAGATGGGTTGTTGGTACTCATGGACGGTAAAATCAGGGGTTTTATCAAAGATAGGGCTGGGAGGTGGGAAGGCTCATTGGACTGTGTACGATGCCTATGTTGTTTTGACGTCCACGCCGATGCCGATATGAATGATCTCAAGCATATTGATTCTCTGAAAGTCTCTGTGAATAATGCTCAATAGTCTGTTCTTGGTGTCTCGTAGAACCACCATCTTTTCGTGCAATGTATGGCTAGCGATGGATTGATTGATGCAGCAGCATATTGAAAGTACCATCTCATCGGATATCACTTGTTTGCCATAGATTAGTTTATTGATGTGATCTGTGTTGCCTTGCTGGTTTGATACTAGGCAGTCATAAACAACCTCGTATGTGAGCTGCAGTGTAAAGAGACATGACTTGTCCTTCAAAACGGCACCGCGCCGAGTTCTGGACCGACATGAAATCGGGTATGTCTAAGTCATATGCAACTTCAGTAAGTCACAACGCAATTGTATTTTTTCTTTTTTTCTTTTTTCAAGCCATTATGGCAAGGCTACCCCTGGGCTACCTGCTGAGGGTAACTTCAACTGGAAGTTCTGTAGTTTGTTTCGTTCTGGCAACGAATTATATACGAAGAAAACGCGTCTCTAGTGGTGTTGTTGAAGGTCAATGCATGTATTCTTGAGACATAGGCGTTATCGGTGTGCATGTAACCGTGCTCCCACTCTTATCGGGACGTGCCCCTAGAAGATCGCCAGCTCCCGCAGTGGGACACAAAAAGTCTGGAGCCCCAGGTCAGCTTGAGGCTAAATGTGAAAGAGATGAGCGAGTCTGAGTGACAGCCAACTTCTATCAAAGCGCCTCTACTACGTCATGCCCTTCGCACCTACAGCCTCAATCGTCTTCTACCTGCCTGAGATCTGAAGCATCGAGCCTTTCTCTGTACGCTTTGTGAAAGGGCCTTTTTCAGAGAACGCGCCCCTGTTCATCAGTCCTCTGAATCAAAGAGACTTTTCTCTACGACTGCATAGGCGCCCTTGTTAACTCGACTCGACTCACTCGCACAGGACAGGATAGGCGCGTACTGTTGTCCATCTAACGTTGTGGCTTGCGAAAAAACGAAATTCTAAGCATCTGTCAATCTCCCCAAGAAGACCATTAAACTTTGACTACGCCCAAAGTAGATCTTCCCGAAGCAACCTCATCGCCATGTCGTCTTTTATTCGTTGGTAGGTCTGATCAAGTTGATCGCATTCAATACAGGCATCATTGTGTCGTCCATGCTGATCTATATCAAGGTACAACGCCAGATTGGCTGCGCGTCCATTGCTTACTCAAAGTGTAACCACGGCGTTTCTGTTTGCTACTGGTGATGTTACAGCTCAACAGCTTGTCGAGAAAAAGGGTGCTCAGAAACATGACTTGGTTCGAACAGGCCGAATGGCCCTCTACGGTGGCTGTGAGTCTTCCCTCGACCCTAAGCTCTGTCCACAGACAAGCATTGACTCTTGACAGTTGTTTTCGGTCCCGTTGCAACAACTTGGTTCGCCTTTCTCGCCCGCAGGGTCACCGTGAGAAACAACAAGAAGGCTGAGGTTCTCGCCCGTGTTGCTTGCGACCAGCTTGGCTTTGCGCCTGTCATGATAGGTGTCTTCCTGGGTAGCATGGCCACCATGGAAGGCAAGAGCGCAAAGGAGCGCATCGACAAGTCCTGGTGGCCCGCTCTAAAGGCTAACTGGATGCTCTGGCCTGCTGTCCAGGTCATCAACTTCTCGCTCATCCCCTTACAATATCGTCTTTTCTTTGCCAATGTCATTGCTATTGGCTGGAACTCGTATTTGAGTTGGGTCAATTCCCAATAGATAAGGACCGGTTTAGAGAATCGTCTTACTGGCCATCTTCATATAGAAATAGACGCATGTGTTTATACAGTACCAGGTTGATACTCTGCTTTCACACGGTCAGGGAATATACGGCGCAGAAGAAATGAGATCAAGCGGATTAAAAGGGCTCTACCATGTTTCATTAGATGATATAGTTCTGTATACTAAACCATCAGAAGCACATGACTTCTTGTCTTCATAGTCATCTTACGGATCTCATTCGTCTTGGAGCACGGGATGGGCTGCCAAGACTCATGATACAGCGGCAATCAATGTCCGAGCTGCCATGGATCGGTTATCAGTGAGATCGGGGACAAAGACCCATGATAGCCGCCGTAGGCTTGCGTCTCCCGCCATTTTGAGTCACTTTCAGGTTCTAAGCGCCCTGTTACAACTGCGGAGAAGCCCCGTGATGGAAATCAGGTGCAGTGGTTGGGGTAGGTCCGTGTTTAGAATGCTGGGCGCGATGTAGGGGGAGGGAGACAGAAATAGTCCAACTCTTGAGTACTAATCAATATCTCACGAAGCGATAACTCAAATACAGAACTTCCTGAATTTTGTTATGACAATCAATAGAGATAGCGTGACGGAACATGTTTCTATTTTTTTCGACCAGAAAAAAAATATTCTTCTTAATTAAGGAAAAACATCAAGAATGAATATCCTGTTCACATGCAGTCTGTTCTTTTATGTCACCAAGTCAGGAAGCCGTTGTCGCTGCCTTAGGCCACAAATAGTTAGCGTAAGAAACCCTGCCCATCGCAGCGCAGCCTTTTCCCAGGCGGCCAAATCCGGGTTTGAGATACAACCGAACAACATCAGGAACTCGTCCTGACGTTTAAAACCGCCCCTCTGCTCGCTCTCCAGACTCTGCGGTCCCCCCGCGCCTGGTAACTCATCATGTTGCCTTCATCAGTGCGCCGTGTCGTCGCCTCCGCCATCTCCTCTACCCCTCAGACCGGTGTTGTGTCTTCCTTCGCCTCAGCCACTATAAAAACGACTCCTGTCTTTGTTCAAAATCAACAGCGACGATACTCCTCCTCGAAACCCTCCAAATCCGATAATGGCCCCAACGACATTTCAGCTGACCAGTCGGTTCCTGCTACTTCAACGCCTAAGTCCGGCGGCGAGAAGCGGAAACGCAAGAGCAACAAGGATGCCTCCGATCGAGCGGCTTCTATGAAGAAGCTGCCCAGCGTCCCCAGCACGCATCACATGTCACAAGAAGGTAGGACCCCAGAAGACTCCAATTGCGTATCTAGAATGGTTACTAACCAGACTCAGCTCTTGGTCTATCAAGTTTCTTCTCACTACACAGACCGATCTCTGTTACCCAGACCATGCCCCGAGCCGTGACCGATGAGCACTTTGCCTCCATCTTTGCCGCACGAAGCAGAAACAACAAGCTGGCTGACACCGAATCGACGCTCTCCAGTACTATCGAGCAGCTGGAAGGTCCTATGGCCCAGATGACCATTGGTGGACAAGAGGGCCAGGAGGTTATGCACAAGGTTGATATCAAGAACCCCGATGGTACCGAGTCGAGCATGTACCTCCAGATTGACACCATGTCTGGGGAATTTCTCCCCTTCCGGCCTCCTCCTCTGCCACAAGCCCAGGCTGCTGGCGAGCCAGAGAACGCTGTCGCGGAAGCGGAAGCCGTGGAGGACGTTCCCCAGCACCGTGTTTACAAAGCCCTCTTCACCATTGAGGAGTCTACAGACCCCGATGGTCAGATCCGCATCATGGCTCACAGCCCCCGAATCATGCAAGATCAACCGCGCAGCTTTCTCGAGCGTCTGGCCCTCCGCCAACTCAAATTTGACGAGGCACAAGGCCGCCGCGACATGCACGCTATTAGTGTGAAGAGACAACGGAAGCTCAAGATGAAGAAGAAGAAGTACAAGAAGTTGATGAAGAGGACGCGAGTCCTGCGCCGCAAGTTGGACCGAACTTAGACATGCGTACATATTCCCCTAACCGTCCGAGTCCTCTTTTTGATTCTTCCCTTATCTCGCATATGGGACTTTCAAAGGACATGTTTTCATTCGTGGTGTCTGGGCATGATGGTGATGATTTCTCTACAAGTTTGGACTGGCATTGCGATCCGAGACTTTTCATATTTACATAGACTCGCGCGTAACAATCATCATTCTGAACAAGTCGAGATACTTCTTGCCGTGACATCTGTCTCGGATATATGAATCCTGTATGATTAGCTGTACAATTCACTCATTGATCCTTGCTTTCTGTCTCGTGCATGTATGACGGTGCATGTATGACGGACGATTGTTGTTTCATCAAGTTTTGTTGAACTACTCATCATATAGGGTAAAACTATCATGCGTACGAGTTGAGTCGCAAACATGATTGTCAAACTAATTCTCGTGACTCGTGAACAATATCAAGCAGCCACTTGGTTATTGTATCAAATGAAAGCCAGGATATATGTGAGTGTTGAACCCACACCGAGCGCCACCGGGCTTGACTCCAAGAGTTCTCGGTGAGATCGGGAGCTAACTTGGTCAACGCCCCACTTCTACCATGTCTCACCGACGTTTCACCGCCCGGCAGAATTTATCTACCGCCAAAATTTTGGATTTTTGAGCCAGGTCCCACTTGAAGACGAGATCGCATTTGCGCCCAGGTATTTTCATAGCAATCCGCTGTAGAAAATTCTGAAAAAATGCAGCGCAAAGCGGTGTATGTTTCCCTTTTGGTATCTTGAGCTTTGTTTAGTATGCTAACAGTATCATAGTGACTCGCGCATTCCAGCGCTCATTCAAAATGGGTTGCAAGAGAAGAAGAGAAGCTTCTTCGTCGTGGTGGGAGACAGGTCAAAAGATGTGATTGTTCGTCTGCACTACATCATGTCACAATTTGATATCAAGCAGAACAAGTCTGTCTTATGGGCTTATAAGAACAAGCTATTGGGCTTCACCAGGTGAGCAATTGTTGAAGTCCCTTCGCTCGATGTGAGTCGGCTAACAAAAGGTTCCAAGTCACCGAAAGAAGCGCGAGGAAAGGATCAAGAAGGAAATCAAGCGAGGAATCCGAGAGGCCAACACCGAGGACCCCTTCGAGCTATTTGTGTCACTACACAATATCCGATATACCTACTACAAGGAGACCGACAAGATTCTTGGTCAAACGTTTGGCATGTGTATTCTGCAGGACTTCGAGGCCATCACACCCAACATCCTTGCGCGAACGATCGAGACTGTCGAGGGTGGCGGATTGGTCGTCTTGCTGTTGAAGGGCATGAACAGTCTGAAGCAGCTTTACAGCCTTTCTATGGACGTGCACTCGCGATACAGGACTGAGGCCCACGACGATGTGGTGGCTCGTTTCAACGAGCGATTCATCCTGTCCTTGGGCAGCTGCAACTCTTGTTTGGTCATCGACGACGAGATGAATGTACTTCCCATCTCAGGTGGTAAAGGTGTCAAGAAGCTACCTCCTCCCGACCTAGACAACGCCAAGACCGAGTCTCAAATCGAGCTCGAGGCTATGAAGGAGCAAAACGAGGGCCGACAGCCAGTGGGGCCTCTCATTTCTCTCGCAAAGACTGTCGACCAGGCCAAGGCTCTTATTACATTCACAGACGCTATCGCCGAGAAGACACTACGAAGCACAGTCACTCTGACCGCGGCACGAGGTCGCGGAAAGTCTGCGGCCATGGGTGTGGCTGTCGCAGCCGCTGTTGCGTACGGATACAGCAACATCTTCATAACCTCGCCTTCCCCCGAAAACTTGAAGACTCTTTTCGAGTTCGTCTTCAAGGGCTTTGACGAGCTGGGTTACGCCGACCACGCCGATTACTCAATTATTCAGAGCACCAATCCCGACTTCCACAAGGCCATCGTCCGTGTCAACATCCACCGACAACACCGACAGACCATCCAGTACATTCGCCCTCAAGATGCTCACGTCCTTGGACAGGCTGAGTTGGTAGTGATCGATGAGGCGGCAGCAATTCCCCTGCCCCTTGTGAGGAAGCTGATGGGTCCTTACCTTGTCTTCATGGCATCCACTATCAATGGTTACGAGGGTACAGGTCGCTCTCTTTCTCTCAAGCTCATCAAGCAGCTGCGAGATCAATCACGCACTGCTTCCACAGCGGGCGAGGGCATGGAGATTGCAGACCGATCAACTGGCAAGACGTCAAAGACTGAGGAGTTCCAGGCTGGACGTAAGCTACGAGAGATCACCCTGTCTGAGCCTATCCGATATGCTCAGGGAGATGCTGTTGAGAAGTGGCTCAACACTGTGCTTTGCCTTGATGCAACCCTGCCCAAGTCAAAGTCTAACGTTAATGGATGCCCTGATCCCACTCAATGTCAGCTCCTCAATGTTAACCGCGACACACTTTTCTCCTTCCACCCTGTGTCTGAGAAGTTCTTGCAACAAATGGTTGCGCTATATGTTGCCAGCCATTATAAGAACTCGCCTGATGACCTGCAGCTTATGAGTGATGCGCCTGCGCACGAGCTCTTCGTTCTTGTTCCTCCAGTTTCCGAGGATAGCGCAAGATTGCCAGAGCCCCTGTGTGTTATCCAGGTTTCGCTAGAAGGAAAGATCAGCAGGCAGAGTGTCCTCAACAGTCTGAGTCGTGGACAGCGACGAAACGGTGATCTTATTCCCTGGCTTGTCAGCCAACAGTTCCAGGATGAGGACTTTGCTTCTCTTTCTGGCGCCCGAGTTGTCCGAATCGCCACAAACCCCGAGTATGTTTCCATGGGCTACGGAACCAAGGCTCTGGAGCTGCTCGTCGATTACTACGAGGGACGCTTTGCCAGCCTTTCTGAGGACGAGGATCAAGTTATGGAAGAGACGATGACTCGAGCCACGGACGCCGAGCTGGCCAATGCTAACCTTCTCGATGACGATATCAAGGTGCGAGATATCAACAAGATGCCACCCTTGTTCTCCAAGCTCTCCGAGAAGAAGCCCGAGCCGCTGGATTACGTGGGTGTGAGCTACGGTTTGACCAGTCCTCTTCACAAGTTCTGGAAGAGGGCATCTTTCTCTCCTGTGTACCTGCGACAGACAGCCAACGACCTCACTGGCGAGCACACTTGTGTCATGCTGCGACCTCTTGAGAACAGTGGTGACCGAAGCTGGCTTGGTGCTTTCTCTCGAGATTTCCAAAAGCGATTTTTGTCACTGCTGTCATATCAATTCCGTTCATTTTCCCCCGTAACAGCTCTCAGCATCGACGAGTCTGCGAATACCGGTGCAAAGTTGGACTCGTTCGAGATCCAACCACTTGCCAGGTCCGATCTTGATATTTATATGACTCCTTTCGATCTGAAGCGACTTGAGTCATACTCTAATAACATGCTCGACTACCACGTTATCCTCGATCTGGTTCCAACAATCGCCAATCTCTACTTCACAGGACGTCTCAAAGAAAAGGTCAGCTTGACAGGAGTTCAGCAGTCCATTCTGCTCGCCATCGGATTGCAGCGCAAGGACATCGAGGTCATTTCAGGGGAGATTGGTCTCCCTACACAACAGCTCCTCGCCATGTTTATTAAGATTATGCGCAAGGTGACTGGACACTTCGCTGAGGTTGTCTCCACTTCTGTGGATGCAGAGCTTCCCAAGGCCGAGCGTCTGGGCGTGTCACGCGAGAACGCTGATGGCGCTCATGACGACGAGATCGTGGATGAGCGTTTCGTGCCCCTGGCTACTACTCTCGACGAGGAACTCGAGGAGGGTGGTGACGAGGCCTTGAGGGAGCTCAAGAAGAAGCAAAGAGAGCTTATTGACTCTTTGCCCCTTGACCAGTAAGTTGCCCATCGCCGATCGACGACATACAAAAGCTAACAACGAAATAGATATGAGATCGAGGGTGATGCTCCCGCGTGGGAAGATGCGGAAAAACAGGTCAAGAGCGCGACCAAGGAGGGCAAGTCAAACCCTGTCGTCAGCGTGAAATCGTCCAAGCAGAAGAGAAAGGCTGGCCAGCAGACGGCAGCCGAGGTCTACGAAGAGGAGTTCGGAGAGAAGAAGAAGAAGAAGAGCAAGAGATCGAAAAAGTCGGATTAAATGGGTTGTAGAGTATACTAGGTCTGTTACTGGGAAAGGCGTTCTGCTTGATAGACAGTCGTGTCGTAATCAATACCGTTTTATTACCGAAAATCGTCTAACGGAGCTGATACTGCATTGAATAAATGACGCTCTTGTCGAGTCGTCGAAAAGGACGTTATTGATACTTTCTGGGTAGGGAAAGGTTAACGGCAATCAGTCTGTTGCGCTTCAATGGACGATTGGTAAGATACTGTGAAGTCTATTTCTTATAATTCCCGCTTCCTTCATGTGGATTGATACTTTACGACACTTGAGCCAGCCCACCATTGGAACACAGTCCTTATACTACAACACTAGGAACAGCAGACGTACGTACACACATATCATCCGTGTTTATATAACCGTCGCAAGTTGATTAGTTTCTAGGTCATTCATTATTAGGTCACGGAATAAACTTTTGTAGGAATCAGAAGAAACTCAGGGGTATCAATTTGTCACTATCAGCCTTTCCCTATCCTTCCTTGCCTATCCTCAGCACTCGATAATCTCTATCGCTGCACCGGCAGCTGTGCTTTTATAACTTCCCCCGGGGCAGTTCGTTAAGCAATGACCTTTCCTGTTTCAATAATATCCAAGATATCAGCGATCCTGCGCTTCTGTCTTAGTTAAGAAAGTCTCCGTCACAGCCCATATCCATCATGGGATAGGAGCAGTTGAGGGGTTGCCAGACCCTTGATACTCTTATGGCATCTCTGTAGAACGGGTCTTTGGATCCGAACTCTCAGTGTTAGCAGAACCTCTGATTGTGCTCTCGTCGTTGACTTTGGCACTCTTACGCAAGGGTATTCTGCTGATCTTCAGACTGCATAATAGCCTCGAGGGCCTCGAGGTCAGTCCTACCTCCATCAAAAGAGGAAACGGTAGAGGCAAGTTCGGCAGGTTCGGAGTCCAAGAGATAAGAGGAAGCGGTAGAGGCAGGCTCGACAGATTCGATTTCCGAGACAAAATCCTTTGCAGCCAAGTACCAGAAGCCTTCCGGTACCTGCCGAGGAACAATTGGCTTCTTGACGAAGTACTTACGAGCAAAGTTCTCCTTCCACTCGTTGTACTTCTCTTGAGCAACTTGGTCGCGAAACATCCTGACTTCTAGGGTCTCGTTAGCAGCTTCACCATAACCCCGGAACAGATTTGCGAACCAAGAGGGGCAGGAATCGTTGTTGGGACATCCTGATAGCAAAGGCTGGATTTCCTTCTCCTTGGGATATTCGCACTGAGATGCGAGAGGAAAGGGTGCGTTTTCGTCGTTTGCTTGTTTTGCATCGACGCGCCAAGCATTACAAGCAATGAAATAGCCAAAGAGAAGCTCACCACAATGGCAACATACTGTTTCGACCTTCTGACACATGTTGGGCAGTTATTCAAAAGTGCAAGTGAACAGTTTTGTCGGATAGTGTGTTGTGGGATGCAGGTGTAGATGGTTTGCGATGTCTTGAAGACTTTGAAGAATAGAAAATGCCTGAAGAGATGAGCAGCTTATATAGTTTAGGCAAATAGGAAAACTGTGACAGTATCATTGTGAACAAGACGTGTGTTATTGGTGACACGTCCGAACTCTCAAGGGATATGAATAAAAAGAACAATGCATTATGAAGATCTTGGATTTCAGCTAGAGATTGGAACAATGTATTATGATATATGAAGAGGTACATTTCCAAGCATTGTGTTCTCATTCACTCCTCCTGGCAACTATGGGCATTATATACAGAATTCCATTGTCCGATTCCTGTTCAAAGAACAATGAAGGTGATTGAAGTCATGTAGAGCTAGCTATCTTACACTAGCCATAGATTTCCAAATCCTCTGGTCTCTCCCCTCTAGTCTTCTCAGTCTAATTCATATATCATCTCACCAAGAAAGTGCAGGGGCTCAAATGCATTGATTCGACCCTCTCATCATATCTCAGGTGTTTTTGGGTCGTCCATTGATGGATGAGGTATGGCTAGTAGTAGTTAATTCAGTAGTCGTAGGAATCTACTTGGCACTTGTATCTCCCTCTAAAGAGTCGCTTGATTTGATAGTTGGGGCGGCTGTCGTGGAGACTGTGGCCAAAGTTTCTTCATTTAACTGCGAAGCTGAGATGTCGGTTGAGTCATATATAGCAAATTGCCCTGGCATATTCGCCCAGTCAAAAGCTGTAATCTCTCGGTCACCGAAAGTCTTGAAAAGGGAAAGACAGTATGGGAATTCCGAGTATGTACTGAGTGGCAGTCAGCTCGTGGCAGGCGGTGTACTTTGAGGATAAGTTACGAACCAACATAGAGCTCGTTTGTTCTGGGAATTGCAGCTACCGCTCGAAGGGATGCAGTCTGCCCAGACGGTAGAATAGCATCCGAAATAGTCATTGATAGTATTACAGTACGTATTCGTTGACGAAAGAGAAGCACACAGCCATGTTCGCCAATCTAAAAGCCAGGACACATCAGTTTATCGTGGCTTTCTAATGTGAAACCGATCCAAGAGAAACCCGAAATATCCCTACCTATGTCGGGAGAAAACTTAAAGAAACCACATGTTTTACTGATCTGTCTGCCATGAATGGCATCTCGTTCTTCGATCGTTGCCAATGGGGTCACCATGGGGGGCAGCATCACCAAGCCCAGGAGGGCCAGCAGGGTGAGTCTACGCACTCTTAGCCATTTTGTTGACGAAGGAATTTAGAGCTTGGAGAAAGAAAATTAATCCAAATTCACTTGAGGTTACTCCGGCTTTTAAGAGTAAGGACAGAGGACCAGACAACCACTGCTGGGATCAGGCTCTGCATTCTATGGCGTCTTCGCCAAGACACAGTTCAAAGAAAACAATTCACTGGTATCTACCAAACCGCAGCCTGATTTTGTTTTCGTTGATAGGTATGCATATATATTACAAAAGATCCTTACCAGCTGAATACCTTTCCTGCTGGTTTCCGTAACGAGGCCTTCTCTATCAAGTGAGTACCCTACTTTCACCGTCTTGGCGTTCTTGGAAATCCAGTAGTTCAGGCGGTTGAGATATCCTAATGATATCAGGCTGGAGAAAAGTAGATACTGGAAAAGCTCATTATCACGAGAACCACAACCTGATGTAGAAGAATAATAAGTGGCGTAAAGACTCTCGGTATCACTAATCGAAAGCCACGACGGTCCTTACTTACATATGCCTCTCAATTGTCCATTATTCTGCTTTCGATCTGTTTGACCAAGTACAATCGAACATAAGCTGCACTTCCCAGATGGTTTGGTAACGATAACATATATAACCTCGGCGAATGACCGGACATGAGAAGTATCAAATAAAGGGCAACCAACTAACTTTTTCTGTTGGTTCTGTATATAATCAGTTAACCCAATTGGTTGTCTCGTCGATGTTCATTCATGTTACTGGTGCATGCCCATGGAAGGACGTTGCCATGAGCTCCGATCTCGGCGACGAACCCAGCTTGGAGCTTCTCCTCACGGGTATTTCCAGCGACACAATATCAGATATAAATATGCGACAAGTCCGACATTCTATTCCAATTCAATAAGTCGGTTCCATTAATCGAATTATTAATCACAATCATGGCTGAACAGAAAGATAGATGGTCTACCAATGTTTGTCATCGTTGCCCTTCAGATATATTGCTTGATACTTACACAGACGGACTTTAGGCGTACCAACACTCGGCTTCTTTTGTACCCAAACTTGCAACAAAAGTCGTATCATGGTTAGACTTACAGAAGGATGACGTCCTCCTTGATATCGGGTGTGGTGGTATGTACTTGGGTCTAAAACTCATGGTTGCGGAGCAGTTGGGCTGATTGTCTAGATGGCATTTTGAATGCCGAGTTTGCCAAGATCCTCTCACAGGGGACAGGGTCAATGCATGGTATCGACAGTTCATCATCCATGATTGGGGCTGCCCGGGACTTGTGTAAAGATCACAACAATTCGACCTTTGAGGGTGAGTTTTCCAAAACCGCTTCTACTTTTGTTCCTAGCTTACCCGTTTCTTTTCTATGTAGTTTTGGATGCTACACAGCTCGTTTCGAAGCCGGAACTTCAGAAAGGATCTTTCAACAAAGCCTTTTCTAACGCAGCTATGCACTGGATTCTACGCCCGGAAGAGACTCGTGCCCAGTTCTTTGATGGAATATATGCTGCGCTGGCCCCTGGTGGCACATTCGCTTTTGAGATGGGCGGCCTAGGTAACGTTTCTGAAATGCGGGCGGCGATTCTAAGTGCTGTAGCTCGCCGAGTAGGGTTGGACAAGGCTCTGGCAGCAGATCCCTGGTTCTTCCCTGATGAAACATGGATCACGAGTGCCCTTGAAGCGGCCGGTTTCAAAGTTGAGCGGGCAGAGCGCGAGTGGCGACCAACACCTGCTGACAAGGGCGGCGTTGAAGGTTGGGTTAGGCTAATGGGAAGCCAGTTACTCGATGCAGTGGCCGATGAGAAAGATAGAGAAGAGGCGGCACAGGAATGTTCGAATGTGCTGAAAGAAGTGTGTCGCAACCCTGGCGGAGGAGAAACCATATCCTATGTTAGACTGAGAGCCATAGCTCACAAACCCGAGTAACGGCATTCAAAGAAAACATATTTCTTCGGCATGCTTCGAATTGGTAAAATAGCTGTAAATATGTAGCATCGATATATCACAACCTTTAAAATCAGTGAGTCAGCTCACTATTACAAGACTTGTTCATTAACATGAAAGCGATAAACATTCGGAGCATCGGTGTTACCCTGTAGCAACTCTGATTAGTCATTCCGTGAATCGAAGATTCTAGGTTCCTTTGCGTCAGCTTTCAGCACTCAGCAACTGCCTACTTGCATTTGCCTCAGGGGCAACAAAGCATAACCTAGGCACCTGCCTTTGACGTAGATTGACGTTGAGAAACCGATGGTTGTGTTTCTTTAAATCAAACAAGAGGGTTTATATTGGGGAGTTTTGATATCAACGTCATCTTCATAACCTAGACCCTTGACATACCTTACCCACCCACTACAACCTAAACCATCGTGAACACACCCCACGTTTTACCAGCAAGGTCACTGACAATACCATGTCCGAACACGATGCCCTTGTTTCATCGTATAGCCACCTGGCCAAGTTTCCCAGGGCAAACGAGGCATTACAAACGTTGAAAAAGGTGGCCTCCATCGTGAAACCAATTATGCGAGCGCGTAACTGGAAAGTTCGACAGTTGGCCGAATTCTATCCCGAGCAGCACAATCTTCTAGGTAGGTTTCATGGCGAATCTTTGGAGTGACTATTATGTTAAACGCAATCAATAGGTCTCAATGTGAACCGCGGAGCCAAGATATGCCTTCGCTTACGGCATGCTGGAGATCGCAACCAGTTTATGCCCATCGAAAACGTTGTAGATACTATGCTCCATGAGTTGTCTCACATTGTCCACGGTCCTCACGATGCCAAGTTTCACGCTCTTTGGGATCAGCTTCGAGACGAACATGAAGGTCTTGTTCTCAAGGGCTACACCGGCGAGGGCTTCCTCTCTGAAGGACGACGCCTCGGAGGGTCGAGGATACCACCACTCGAGGCTCGTAGACTGGCCAGAGAAGCTGCAGAAAAACGTCGATCACGTCCCGGTGCTGGGTTAGGCAAGCGTCTGGGGGGATCCGCCCCGCGTCCAGGCGAAGACATTCGAAGTGTTATTGCTAATGCTGCTGAGCGGCGAAATAGCACTCTCAAGGGTTGTGGCACAGACAAGCTGAGCGAAATCCAGATCCAGAACATCTCTGATTCTGCCACAAAGAATGGTTTTCGAACACAGGCCGAAGAAGATGAGGCTAACGATGCAGCCATTGCCCAAGCACTGTGGGAGCTGGTGCAAGAAGACAAATCAGTCAAATATGGCAGCTCTTATATCCCGCCAACAGCCGACAACCCTACTGGGAACGGCGGTGGATCAGTAATTCCAAATGGGAGGCTTAGTCGTAGTTTAGAGAGTTCTAGAGAGCTTGCGAGTTGGACATGCGACACTTGCACTCTGCGCAACCCTGGCAATTACCTCTGTTGCGACGCTTGTGGGATGGAGCGGTCCGCAAGGCCAGGCACAGAAGCGGTTAACGATAACCGCCGATCAAGATCGCCGGTTTCTGAGAGACAACCTGCTATTGTTGACTTGACCCAGAGTCCGCCACGGGATCGGCGACGACCCTCTGTTATGACATCGCGGAAATCGAAACCACAAAGTGCAGCACAAGGAACCGCATCTTCAGGACCTCAAGTATGGGAGTGTAGCTTTTGCGGGACGGAAATGCAAAAGCAGTGGTGGACTTGCTCAACTTGCGGGAAAATGAAGGATAATTCACGATAGTTAGTCACAGAGAATCGCATAGGTTTTGGTATGAGAGGATGGGAAACTTTGTGAGCGAATCAATGCTTGGACCCCTGATTCTTGATTCTTGATTTTGTCGATCAAATATGACTTCATTGATGCGCTGCTCGATGGTATGGATAGACTCACCTTACGACCATGTCTTGGCTTCCAATCATGAAGTGGACTTTTTTCCGAAGCGAAGGAACAAGGTGCAGGGATTAACCAAGATCGTGCCCTGAGAATCGCAAGAAATATGACGTTAAAGAGGGATCCGGAAAAGCGCCGATTAGAATTGGAGATGATCTGCAAGGCGGGCTTGGACGCCATGGGCCTCTCCGAATAGGACCCTAGCAGAGCCCGATGGGTTGGAGACAAAGAAAGAGTCGGTTGAAACAACAGAAGATTGAAGGGCTGACGCTTAAAGCGGCTACTGAAGACCATCGTGGTTCGAACTACTGAGGGAACAGAAAACTTGACATCCTTAACTCAGGATACAGAAAACAAGTGGTCCTACAGGGAGCTTAAAGTACCCAAAGTGACCGAGTTATTATGTTTCTCATGAAAAGAGTTATATCTCGCATTAGACTTCGAGGGATACCCATATCAATGACAAGAGTTGTGTTTCTCCGACCTAGATTCGTGACTAGTAAAACCGCACAGGAACCTTTTTGTCAAATTGGTCCTTGGGGTCTAGATGTCTCTAGGATCAATTCTAGACCGCCCCTGCATCACCACAAATAAACAGAAACATGCAGCTAACTATTCGGAATGCATTTGTCGGAAGAATCTGTGCATTGTGCTACGCATCGTAACGCAATCGTCGAGTTGTCAGCTTCGTACCTTAGAGTGTGATAGGATGGGCACAGTAAGACTTTCTGTTGCAGTCACAGTGACAGTGGACTGATTGGTCAAGTCGTCGTTACATATGTACTGTACTGTACTGTACTGAGGCCCTGGACAGAATGCAGGCGCCTATCAAAGGGCAAACGAGCTAGCTTAGTACAACGTATGAATCCCATGTTGTATGGATCGATTTGCTCTTCTGCTGACTAGATAGCCCATATACGTAGCATGTTTTGCTTTATTCAACGTTAAAACGCAAATGTATCTGCGTGCCTGAAAGCCCGCTCGCCTTATTCGTCGGCTCCCACGATCTCCTGTGTCGTGCATCGACGGGTGGGTACTTTATACGCTTGGTACAGGGTCAGATGGGGATGCGAGTGTAACTGCAACCACATCAAGCCAGATAGTGTATGTGCTACATGCTGCACTGTAACAAAGCTTCTCGACGGATCCTTGCCAGCATCACACGATGCTACGCATTGACAGAGACACGTTGGTGAGGCGGTGATACCAGAATGAATTGAAAGCCCAACATTCTCTCGTGCGAAACAATAATCCCAAAAGCTTGGTTCAGTTGGGTACCGGTAAGGTGCTGCCGTGTAAGTTGTCTTTTAGTCCCATTATGCCTTTTTGTTCCAGATGACAAGCACAACTTTTCTGATAGGGCGAGCAAGCAAAGGCTTTACTGGTAAGAGGATTGGGGTATGCGCTATGCCGCAATGGTTAATTCGTAAATCTCATGATGGATTTTGGGTTTTATGCGCGAAATCCCATTCGACAACGGGCGCGAAAGAGAAGAGAACCATGAGGAGAACGCTGCAGTGTGGTTGGGTAACTTTCGTGGCTCCAACGTTGTCGAACGGATGAGACGGGTTAATACAATCCGATAAGAGCAGGATTCCTTCGTTTACTGGCATGCCCTGGTTGCGGGGATCGATGTTATCCATTCCCATGGGATGCCCTGCCCCCACGAACAGTGCCTAGATAGTTAGACAAGGCCAGACCGCCCTATTTTTGTGTCTAAATCGGTATTTTGTACTGCATCTGCGTTGAATTTGGGCACAAACGTTGGAGTAACTCGCCCAATTTGAACACAGGTATCAAGCCTCGAGCATCGTCCGACCACCTTCGGCTTTGAGCATGCAAGTGTTCTGTCCGGCCTTGGCTTGTGTGAAAAAGAACACAAGGCTGGTGTTGTCCCGTGCTGCAGGAGCAAGCTAGGTGGTAGCAGAAAACTTGAGACACACATAAGCTCAAGACACAGAAAATAAACAGCCCAGGAGCAAGTACAAGACGGCATAAAATGACTAAATTATTTCGTCTCTTGAGCAAGTAAAGTCAAGTTTTCCGGGACCCCGAGGATCGGTTCGACTTGCGACAGACTTGGCAAGTAAGAATGGGGTCGCCTTGCTGATGCTGGTGAGCTTTGGGGCGCCAGAGCTAACTTAGCGTGCGATTCTGGGCTCTCGTAGATTTGGTCTCTAACTACATAGTATGACCGGGTGTCTCGACGCAAGATCGTGGGAATTCGAACAGGTTTAGGTCTCAGTCAGGCTCAGGAAAATGCAACAGCAATTCATGCCATGTTATGTTGATGGGTTGAAGTTCAGAAAGAAGTTTCTCTTCTGTCTATTCACCGCAGGAATCAGGGCTTGCAACTGGAGCCATGTCGTTCCTCCCTTAGTACTGTATCGTGCTTGCCGTATCGTGCTTGAGATCGGCATTTGATGAACAAGGTAGGGTGGGCCCGGCTGTGGAGGCGATCCCGACCCTGGACGAGGCCGCGGCCCTCCTAGAGGTGAAGAGCCGGCTACGACCGCCCCACTCACCAGCACTTTAAAGTGGAAAGAACCTCCACTCCCCACTCGCCCTGCCCTGCCCCCGTAGGTAGCGTAGCCCAGCACCACTGCAGACCTTCTGCAAGGCGCTGGAAGGGGGACCGGGAGGGTGTCGGTCCCTCCAAGACCACTTGTGATGGGGGAGCTCTACCAACCAAACCCCCTCCCGCTGGGCCGTACTGTCTATACAGGCAAGTTACCTAGCATGTACTCTTTGAGTAAGACTAGTATGTGTCAGGTACCTGTACCGTAGACTTAGTAACTTAGTAGTAGGTGTAATACAAAGGCAGAGAGACACCCCAGAGCCCAGTGCCATCAGGAAAGTGTGTCAATTCAGGGTCCTAGGTTGCTGGTCCTTGCCTGCCTCGGGTGTCGACTTTCTGACAGGACTGAAAATCAATGCCTATTCCTTCCAAATTCAGTTGCACAAAACTAAGGCTTGTCTTTTTCTCTTCTCATCCTTCCTTTGTTCTGTCTCTCGGATACCTGTGGCTGCATTAGCATCTGGTCCAACCTCTCTACAATATTTCATCCCGTCTTACCCTGAGAGCATCATCACTCTTCCGACTCAACGATCTACACCTTGTCCGAGACGCCTTTCTTACTCGTCCAATCTCTCCATACTGAGTCGGACTAATATCCCAAAGATCTGGTGCCGCAACAATACCTACAACGATTTCAGCCCATTCGCAGTCTCCCCAATAGTAGCTCTTCTCTTGTTCATGATAAACCGACCAAACCGTCTCGACACACCCTTCAAAGTCTAATCCCGTCTCCGTCGACGCTGCACCCAGAGAAGCTAGATCCTGGGCCACGCATTGCCCAACCTTTACGGCACTTTTCCCCCTCTGCACCATGCCAATTCCCAGTCGACGGCCACTTGTCGATTCATAGTACATCAACTCCACTGACCACCTGCATTCGCCTCGCTTTGACGAGGCCGAGACCGACGGCGCCCTGGCCATTCTTTTGCCTAAAGCCATTGCAATCACAACTTGCAACTTTCAATACTCACCCTCTGACTATACAGCCGTCGCGACCTGTTAACGGTTTCTTCACAAATCAAGTCGCTCGGAAAGGCGTTCATTCTCCATGCCTTATAACGCAGCACCGACATGAGCCCTCCTGCACAACCTCGTGACAGCAGCCAAACCCGAGCTATTAGGCTCGCTGGAGCTGCACACGATGCTGGTTTCCCATTGCATCGCTCCGAACCTCATCATAACCATATTCAAGCTCCTGTTCCAACCGTATTTGATCATGCGCGGCCGAGAGCTACCTTCGACCTAGTGAACGATGTTAAAAGTCAAGATGCTACTCCGCGACCGTTCACCGGAGGACGTTTCCTCAGAGACTTGGGTGATACCTCCCGTTCACCTACACAGAGTCCTTTCCGCTTGACAATGCCAAGCATGTCTCCTGGCCAGCTCGCATTTTCGGCTATGCAATACCTACCCGTACCAACCATGGTTCTTAATAATTTGAAAACGGTTGTCTTGGCAAACGAAGCCATGGGTCGAATGTTGGGGATTATTACAGAAGATTCAGAAGACGACGACACTCTCCCTACAATCGAAAATCTACGGGGCCAGACACTTTCCCAGGTCGGTGTTGATATTCTTCAAGACGGACAGCCTGTATGGGCAACATGGGAGGCATTTCTCGATTCTCAAGTGGAGGAAATGGGCGTGCGAACTGCAGCAAAAGATTCGCGGCGGCCTTCCCAGCCTGGAGACGATGCCACACCCACCACGAGTACGATGCCCATCCCTGATAGGCGTCCAAGTTCGGCCTCTCGCAAGCCTCAGGATTCTGTAGTCGAGGTTGTGATTACACGTAAAGGCGTCAAAAAACCAAAGCTTGACAATCTCTTCAACCCCAGAGAAACCGATACTCAGATCTATGCCAAAATGATCATCACTATATGGGAGCTCGAAGACCATCAGATCTTCTTCACACTTACCTTTACCAGCACAGAATCCCCACCATCAACCCTCCACAACCATAAAAGAGTAGTTGCGAGACCGAGTATTCTTGAAGCTGCCGAGCGTAAATCCATCACCCACTCGAACCCACCTTCAGTTGCGTCAAGCCGAGATTCCAACTCGCCGTCGTTTCACAGCCCAGGAATTGTCACTATGTCCTCCAGCCCTTTCCCACCGATGGGCCCACCGTCTGCGGCGACTCACTCAAGCACACCGTCACTTCTGCAAAAAATGTTGCTGATGAAGGACGCCCTTCTGAACAATACTCAAATGCCTATTCTTGCCATGTGGAAGGATGGCAGTGTCACATTCCCAAACACTGCGGCCCGGAAGCTCTTTGAGAAAGAGGCACCGCTTGACACGTCTTTAAACGGATTCGAACTCATGCAATACTGGCATATTTACAACGAGGATTTTTCAGAGCGTCTTGAAACTGAAGAAACACCTATATGCAAGCTGCTAAAGACTGAAATGCCTTTCACTGGATTCAGAGTCGGCATGTATGATGAGAGCAGAAGCAGACGAGTGTACGATGTACTCGGTGAGGCAATCCGTGACGATTCCACGGGTGAGTTCCTTGCAGGTGTCGTCACAGGGCGCGATGTCACGGTCATGACGGAGGAAATCACGCAGATCAAGGAGCGAGATGAGGAAAGATTCAAGTTAATTTGTGATACCATGCCTCAGCTGGTTTGGACGGCGACACCCGACGGTCTGGTCGACTTCTGGAACACGCGGTTCTACTCTTATACAGGCTTATTACCAGAGGCCAGCCTTGGCAAATTATGGGTGAATGCTTTCCACCCGGACGATTTGCCCGAGGCTGAAAAGAGATGGAAACACTCTCTTGAAACGGGTGAAAGTTACGTGACGGAATATCGTTGCCAAAGTAAAGAGGGTGAATGGCGTTGGTATCTTGGTCGAGCGCTGCCTCAGCGTAACAAAGAAACTGGACAGGTCGAGAAGTGGTTTGGTAGGTGTTTCCACTCACTAACTGAAGATTGACATGTAACTCACACTGCATTGTAGGAACTTGCACAGATGTCCACGAGAGCATTCAGACAAAGATGGCTATGAAGCGTACACGACAGCAACTTCTCAGCGTTATTGCCCATTCCCATGTGACAATTTTCACCGTCGACCCGAACCGAAAAGTCACGATGCTAGAAGGTGCCTTGATCTGGAACAATACTCATGAGGAGAGCCATGATGGAACGAGATGGTTCGTTGGCGAGGACATGTACACCGTATTCAATCGCTTGACTGCACAACTGGCAGACGGGGAACGTCCAGAATTCCTCGAACCCATCGAGTTGCTTCTTGATGGAAAAGCTACCGAAGATGTCAAGGAGCACGGCATTGGTAAGACCTGAGTGTCCAGTGAGAGCCTAAAATGGCCTGCTAACCTGAAGAAGATGATCGTTGGTACCGCACTCGTTTCCTCACGATGGTTGGGAAAAGGGCACAGGAAGGAGACTCCCGGCACAACACATATGTGGAAGGAGTTATCGGCGTTATAATGGACGTGACCGAGTTGAAGATCCGCGAAAAAGCACTGGAGAAACAATCAAAAGAAAAGCGAAAGGCGATGGCAAACGAAGCAGCTGCCAAGGAAGCTAACAGGCTGAAGAGTCAGTTTCTCGCCAACATGTCCCACGAAATTCGAACACCGATCACAGGAGTGTTGGGAATGGCCGAGCTACTGATGGGAATGGAGTTGGACCAGGAACAGCAAGAATATGTCGAAAACATCCAGAGCTCAGCGACATCTCTCCTCACCGTTATTAACGATATCCTAGACTTTTCCAAGGTAGAGTCTGGACGGTTAGATATCGAGGAGGTGCAGTTTTCCTTGTCGCACATCGTCAAGGAAGTAGGCAGGATGTTGCAATTCGCCGTCGAACGAAAGAACCTCGACTTTCAGTCAGACGTGGACGATGGAGTTGAAAATGACCTGGTCGTCATCGGAGATCCTGGCCGCGTGCGGCAGATTCTCACCAATCTCCTCACGAACAGTATAAAATTCACGAATCAAGGATACGTCAGATTCTCGGTTGTTACTGAGAAGGAGACATCAGAAACTATCGAAGTCAAATTCACTGTGGAGGATTCAGGTATCGGCATTCAGGATGATGTTCGCAAGAAATTGTTCCAACCTTTCAGCCAAGGCGACGCCTCAACGGCCCGGAGATTCGGTGGTACTGGATTAGGCCTGACAATTTGTAAGAATCTTCTGGATCTCATGCATGGCCGTATTACGCTGGAGTCGAAGGTTGGTGTTGGAACTCGGGCCACCTTTTGGGTTCCTTTCAACAAGCCAAGCGGCCCGGCAGAAGCCGGTCTTGCCAACGCTGGTGCCATCCCTGATCGGCTTCAATCCGAATTGAGCTTGTCTTGTAACAGCTCGGAATATGACCAGATAATTGGCACTCCTCCAGTATCTGAAGGAATCCAGGGAAACACTTCAGGATCTCGCCGTGCTCGTTTCGGCATAACGTCAACTTCGAGCCCTGATCAAGAACTTCCACCATCTGAGAGAGCCAACATTCATGTGTTGGTGGTCGAGGACAAGTGAGTTATATATAAACCCGTAAGATACAACACAGCTAACTGGCCGCAGCCCTATCAATCAGAAGATTGCTACCAAAACGATCGGCAGGCTTGGGTTCCAGGTAACAGCTGCTTGGAACGGCAAAGAAGCTCTGGAATACCTCGCTGGTGTTCAGAAGGGCATGAATCAGAAGCCGGATATTATACTTATGGATGTACAGATGCCCATCATTGATGGCTACAAGTGCACTCACCTTTTGAGACATCATATGCCGTACAAGCCCCTGGTCCAAGATGTGCCAATTGTGGCCATGACAGCATCGGCAATTCAGGGCGATCGCGAAAAGTGTACTAAAGCTGGCATGGATGATTACTTGGCCAAGCCGGTTCGGGGCGTAATTCTGGAAAAGATGCTTATACGATGGTGCCACGCACGCCGCCGAGTACCAACAGCACCAGATCCCTCTGCTTCAGACTGCTCGGAGATGAGCGAGCATTGTGACAACGCCGATATTCCTAATGTTGGAATTGACGACGATGACACACCACGTGGACTCGATGATTTCAACGGCAGCCCTATCACGCCTCGCCCATTAACGACTAATGGGTATCAGAATGAGCCGTCTCCTTTTGATTCTACAGAGCTATCACTTCAAGTTCGGCGTCAAGAAGGAGAGACAGAGTGGTCTAACAAACTCCAAGAAACAAAACTCATCGACGCGGCAGGTGGACCATCGAGCTACCGCAGGAATTCATATCACGAACTACAGACTGGGGACTCGTTGACGGAGGAGAACGTCAACAAACTAAGGAGCGAGAATCAGTCAACAACACGCCGATAAGTGCGTGGAGCCATTAGTGGTAGTCCGGAGCCGCGGACCGATCGGTTCAGCAGACCCGAAGCTACAAAGACACCTTATATTCGATCGTCGATCTATCTTCCCCTAATGGACATTTACTCCCACATGTACAGGTCCCATTTAGCGTGGAAACATCCTTTTCTTTCTTTCTTTCACCTATGCTTTCAGCTACAGCATTTGCGACAAAAGCGTACATGCATCATCAATACAGACGGTGGGAATGGCGTTGAACCGGTTGCCGCTCACACTTTCGTGTGCGGAAGAATTGCGGCGGAGAGCATAAAGGGGACCATATTGACTTGTCTTTTTTTATTCCCTTGTTGCGTGTTTGGTCTTGGGGTAATTATAGACGGTGTCCATCACTCTGGCAAAAACGGAAGCGGGAGGATTTTTCTTTTCTTCGCCTATGGCAGAAACATGTATTCTATCGCAGGCTGAGGAAATACTTTATTTGCAAAAAGACAAGGACTGAGGGATTTTGTTTTGATAACGACGTGGTAGGAATGATGAATGATGGGATGGGATTGATGGATGATATACCTTTATTTTATTTCAATTTTGACCAACTATTTGAAATATTGAAAGATGCTTGCTATAAAGGACGAATTTCGCTCTGGTAACCCGATCACTCCTCGCTCGCTATGCCCTTGTAATAGAAAGGCATCGTGTTGATGTTTTACTTTTCCCCCTCGATCGTGAATATGGCGAGTCATGCATGTTTTTAGTGACGCATGTCGTCGATTAATGCCCAGCAAGAACACCTCGACTTGTCACTTATCTATTCATTGTGGCCTGGATCTGAATTAGACCTCGGTCTCGATCCCAGGCTGCTTAGTTCGGTGCTCAAAGACGCTAGCGGCTTTGTCTCCAACACGTTCGAACTTGCCTTTGATCCACTTTGCTGTACGCGGGGCCTAGATTCATCTGTTAGCTGCATGAGCTCTAGAAGAGGGAGGGGCGGGAAATAGGGACAAGGGAAACACGTGGAATCATATGAAAGGGGGGTCGGGAGCTTACCTTCCACTGCATTAGACCCCGGTGCTGGCGATGTAGCCGCCTGTCTCGACGACGGTAGTCTCGCAATTGATCTATAGGGCCTTGCTTTTGTGAGCTGCTACCGTTAGGAACACCGGGTTCCTCCTCATCGTCGTTCTCTG
This sequence comes from Fusarium poae, assembly GCF_019609905.1. NCBI lineage: Eukaryota > Fungi > Ascomycota > Sordariomycetes > Hypocreales > Nectriaceae > Fusarium > Fusarium poae. The sequence goes on from NC_058399.1 coordinate 2,379,867, forward strand.
TATCCGAGGAGCTTGAACTGGAGTCAGAATTGCTGCCTATAGAACCTGAACGGTAACGACGGCCAGATTGCTCATCGTCATCGTCCGACCCTACAATGCCAGCCTTCTTCTCCTGGCTGCCCACTTCAAGATTATCGTGGGCCATTTCGATCACTTCCACTACATTCTTGAGATGTGGGTCGCGACTCGCCCATCGCGAATGGGCACTTCCCTGTTTATATGTTAACAAAATTTCGTATCTTTACGAAGTCGAAAGGGGACATACCAGACCGGACCAATATGTAAGTTTCAACCTGATCGTGCCCAGTCTCTCGCCACAGTCTTCTAAGCAGCAAGACGTGGCACGCTGGAAATCGCCTTTCCATATCGGCAATTCCAACTCTGTTTCCTCCTCGTCAACAATATCCTTTAGCCATAGAACAGCAAATGCAGCAGTGTCATCTCCAAAGAAGCCCTTCTCTCGGAAAGCAATGGACATGCAGCTGCTGTATCTCGAGGAGACAGCCAAAGCAAGTGATTTACCTCGCTTCGACTTCCAAGTGACTGTTCCTTGATTCTCCTCGTTGTCATCGGTGTACATCTTCGCACTACTGATGCTGGTTCGGAATTTGAGTTTGGATGAGCGAAGATCCTTAGGACAGTCTACAACTGTAGCAATAGGGTTTACTTCGACGGTGCCGTACTGCCATCCCAAAAGGTTTCTTGGAGCCTGGAGTTGAACGCTGCGGAACACCATGGAGATACGAACACGTCCAAAACCAACGCCACCAGTCAAAGGCCAGAATCCCATAACCTGCGAACGTTCACGGAACACTTCTGCAAGTGGGAGATGAATGATTCCCAGTAGAGGATCATCTTCCTTCAGGCGAGCGTCGCGGACGGTAACAAAAACCTCTGCATCCTGCCAGTCACGAATAAATCTTTCACATCCAGCATTGTAGAAAGGTTTGGCGTTCTGAGGTTTGGTTCTTGTCTTGAAGATCTTGCGGTGGTTGAGAATGACAGTGCAGTATGCGCTTGGCAAACCTTCACCGGTTTCCTCTTCGTCGGTCGCTTCAGCATCGTTTGAAGCCTTGCGCTTATTAAGTCGCTCCAATTCGAGTCCTGTGATGTTGTGGATTTGGATGCTGAGTATCCCGCTCGGATAGCCTTCAGGAGGGGGCGCTGAAATGATCATGGCGTCTTGTTCGGCTTTGAGTTCCTGGGCTGTCTGTTGCTCAAGTTCGCTGGCATCGCGCTCCTTCTTGCCCTCTTTAAACATTGTCTCACGGAGCTTACTCTCGCTCGATTCTCTGACGTTCTCCTTGAGTTGATCCATGTTTTGGATCTCGGGATTGTGAGTCTGCTTCTCAAACTGGCATTGCTGAATCCTGGTCTTGGAGTAATAACCGACACTCCACTCCAATTTTCCTGGCATGTCATCGCCTGACTTCAAGGCTCTAAAACCATCTTCCCTATGCCACATCTTTCCGTTGGATCGATCGTCCTTCATCAACTCCTTCACTGGTATTTCAATCCGGCCAAGGTCGTCGTCCGCAGTTAGCCTGTCAGAGTCCCACAGTTGCACACGTAGTCTTTCATCGATGTTGAGTTCTTGCGGGGATACAAGTACAAAGCAGGTCTCGTCCCAGTGAGGCTCCATTTCGTTCTCCAAAACTCGGGTCGACCACATCACCTTGCCAAACTTGGCCCAACCGACTGAAACGTAGCCATCGGAGCTTCCATCCTTGATGAGTGGAATACCAGAGTCGCCCATTTTGAATTCGTAGCCACGCTTGATGTTGACCACCAACACACCCACTGCGTTGGTATCTTTTTTGAAATCGTCGCCAGCAAGCATGTCTTTTAGATCGAGTGTTAGACTCTTGGGCGCAACGTACTCAGCCATGGCGGCGTCGACAGAAGATTGAACAAAGTTGCTGATAAACGGAACATCCATAATGTTGATGGCGTGTTTGCTCAGGGGTACACAGCTCACGTTGACCTTTGGCTGGCCGAGGAACGTAAGCGTGCACAAGGCGAAGAAAGGAGGGTCAGGAGTTAGTTGGAGTCGCATACGCATGGTGCCGATAATCCCTTGGAGGTCGACCCAAACCGGGACCTTGATGTTGCCCGGAAGATAGAAGGCAAGATACAAGTGCATGTCTTTGGTTCTCTCTTTGAGAGACTTGGATGATGATCGGGTGCGGTAGGCGAATGCTACTTCAAGGTTGACAAAATCTCCTTCCTCGGCCTCCATACCATCCTGAACAGAAACACCGCTATCGCTGTTCTCGTCGTCTTTCTCTTGGGTATCATTTTCACTCTGTTCTCGAGTCATGAGCTGCCCATCTTCGCCCACTGCTCGGGCTGCGGCTCCAGTAGGGAGCCATCGGACGCCGAGAATGCGGACAGACTCACTTCCTTGACCGATGTCATCAACACTAACCATACGGACGAACTTGGGAAGCGAGGCTTGCATGACATCTTCCAAGGTGTCTGCGAGGCTAGCAAAGAGATCGGGGTTGATAAGTGGCCAGACAGAGCCGATCAAGGAGTTGAGCCAAACAGTTGTCTCAGTATCGTTCTGCTTGGAGGCCTTTACAATACCCCTTCGGTGGGCATCCCAGACTTCGTCATGAAAGATGTTGTTTACCTTGTTGGAGATCCATTCTCTAACAGATACAACAAGGAACCAGGTGGCACCAACACTGACCGCAGCCAACGCCAACCAGAGAGAACCCCCTACAAAAATGGAGCTGGCCTTTTCACCCTGCAATAGTCCTTCTCGCAAAAGCCTTTCGAAAGCGAATGCGCTGGAAACAATTATGGCAACGCCAGTAAGCCCAAACGTGACGCCACGCTTATTGATGGCTGCGAGTTCGAGACGGAGGGCATCGAAATCTGGTGGGGGAAACAAGTCACCCATGGCGTCGTAGCTTTGCTGAACCTCTTGTTGCTCGTGGCCAAGCTGCTCGTCCGACTTTGACTTGTTTTCTGCGCCAGTCGCTGTTCTCTGTGTCGTACCAAAAGGCGGATCATTCACGCCTACATTTTCAAGGGCGTCATCGGTAAAATCGTGAATGGTGACGGGAAGATGGGTGACAGGGTCAGTGACTTCTCGTTCTGCTCTCTCTCGTTTGCTCTTCTTGAGCTCCTTCCTTCTCTGTTTAGGATCTGATGCATAGGCATCAACCTGTGAAGTGTCTTGCATTCCTCCATCTTCTTGATTGGAGTTGTCTTGCCTTTTTTCCTCTACATCATCCTCGCGGGTCTTGACTGATTCCAGGTCGGCTCCAGCGTCTTCTCTTGGCTTTGGATGTAGTTGGTAGTCGCCATTGGATTCGGAATAATCTCCAGCTTTTGGTGAAGAACCCTGTCTGTCTTCGGCTGCATCTTGACGAGCAGTTCTCTCTTCTCGATACTTGGAAATGGTAGGAATAGGGTGTTTGGCGCTGTATGGGGTAGTGAAACGACGTCGCTCCTCGGCGTCGTCTCTTCCAGACATGGCGGGTCGCTCTCACAGAATGGAAGTGTTGGTATAATTGGAACAGTAACGACAGGTTAAAAATAGTGCGAGGACAAGAGATTGGCGACTGGGTATTCTCTGGGCGTTTAAAAGCTTAGTTTCAATACAGAAGAAGAAGATATTAAGATATTATTAAGTGAATACCTATGTATGTAGGTAGGTCAGAAAGGTAAGTGTCATGGCATCAAGACAGGGTAAGTACTAACTGGGTTGAGATGTTGTTTGGTACTACGTCATCGGCCAGCAAAAGACCTTGCCGATGTTTCCATCTTGGCGTTGGCATTGAGTGGAAATAAATAGATCCCAATGGAGTACAAGCAAGTATTCTTTGGTAATCTTGAGCTTGGCGAGTCAATCAATGCCTGGTGGTAGAAAATCTAATCGACCTAGACTTGGCATCCATGAGCTTGACGCTGATAAACCTCCAATTCAGCGCATTTTTAAAGGCTAACTGTGCCACCAGCCTAAGAGGCGTTAGCTGAGTTAGCGTGTTTATTGTCTTGTCTTGTCTTGTCTATCAGTGAGTTTGTTTATATCCGAATGTTTCAGAGAAAGGAAAAGAATAGACTTAATTGCCATCTGACATGACCATCCCGTTCCGTCTCGACTTTGTATTACCTATGTGCTTGATCACACAGACTTGCGCACAGAAGTCAGGCCATTCTTGGCATACGCAAACGCGTCAACTTGCGGGGAGTTTGCCTACGTATGTACGCAAGCGAGCACTAAATACCTAAATGGTGGGTGGGGTATCGAGATCGCCAGACTTGATGGAATTTGCCAATGTTTTGATGGAAAAAAGCTTGTAACTGACTGCCACTGTACAGACACAATCATGTGCTGTAAAAGCAGGTTTTTCGCTTGATGTAACTAGTATCTATCAGTCAGACCATACAAGACATAGTACAATGACCCGTTGTCTGCAAGCCATGAAACAATACTGACGATGCAGCCTTGTTATTGAGTTGCATTGAACAGTTCTAACCCGTCATTGCGGCTGTTAATTCGGGTTTGTGCTAGTGCTGGGCTGCTTATTACCGAACATACAACATTGAGTCTTGTATGTAGACTTGTGTCCATGCTTCATCGGGCCTCCTCATCGCGGCCCACTCCTCCGGCGTATACTACCTACTTGGCCGAGTCTGAGATGAAAGGTTATTAACGATCAAACGTTAGGCCAGCCACGATACAGTAAAAGGTCTCTTGTTTTCTTAGTGAGGGACATGGTAAAACGCAAAGTTCTTGATCTGAAGCCAACAATACTTGGCAAAGAACGACTACTAGATAATACCCACATGGACTGAAATACGAAATATACAACAACAGGCAAAGATAGGCTCAGACTATAGTCCGACGCGACCAAGAGATCCGTAGCCATCCCGAGTTTAGCTTCAGGTAACACTGTCGCAACTAGTCACAATAGAAAACGTTGGACAAACATCGTTGCACGGGACGGTTAGTTTTCTCTCGCTCTTTAACTAATAAAAATCGAGCCTTGAGAAAAAGATGGAGTGCCAGCCAAGCTTTGTGTAAAATGCGACTTGCAACCTGTAGACTACCTACCTAGACTAGGTAGGTAGACTAGACTAGGCGTCTGCTTACAGTGGTCCACTAAGCTTTCTGCGACATTAGCAAAATTCTTGGCTTTGATTTCGAAACCGTGGCCGAGAAACCCTGAAGAGAAAGAAGAGTCGAATGACCGTCATTCGATTTTGGTGTGAATTGATACAGATTCATCACCGTAACGAGGTGTAGCCGTCCGTGAACCTGCATGCATAAATGCTAAACTACTAACCTAGGTATTTGTTGGTTGCATCACTCCAGAGTCGCTTAATTGTCTGCTGATTCCCGAAAGTTTGGTTGTCTTTAATAGAGAAACCATCATGTCAGAAGGATCACATCGGTTAGTCGAAACTAGCGCCGTCACAGTGCAGTAGAAAGAGTTGGGTCAAGGCACATCGTTGGCTACATGTCGAGTGTTTTAAGCGCCGGGGCAGTAGCTTAGAGACTATCACAGGCCTAACCCCAGGCGCCTCTTCAGGGTCCCCGAGCCGTTGACTGGTCCAACAGGGCGTTGGTGGCTTTAACGTGCAGTGTTCCAAATTTGGGCAACCAGTCAGACGTCGCAAACCCATGATGCCCAGGCCTCTAATAGGCGCCCAGAATACTAATGCAAAAAGACATACATACCTACCTACCTACAGATAGAGTTGAGTTGTTCATATGTAGGTACTAAGTAAAACCAACATGGTCCCCCAGTTGTTTCTTCTTTTTTGCCCTTTCCAAATCTGTATTCTATACTGTAGATTATCTATCCATCTATTTGACTCGATTTGAACTTGAACCTATTCTGCGACAATTAACCTCCTTGTCGACACAAACTATATCACCATTGCAGTAGCATTGAGAGAAATACCCTGGCTCTTTCACCCCCCGCGAAACACTTGGAGTATCCGCATCAAGGGGAACCCTTCTCACAGCAACTGTCTCATAAGAACCAGGCATAACATAATAGCAGCGAACGAAACTGCTGCTATCCCCCCCTCGTCTGTAACGTTTCAACTTCCGCTGGTTTATTCATACCATCTCGGCATCCACCTCTTCCGTACCCGATCTGGCAATTCTATACCTCCTGGCAAGACGCATTATACCTCTTTGGACAAGGCTGTCGAGTCGTGTTGCATCAGACTTCGGATTACGGATCTTCCTTCATACTCGATTCAAGTCTTGGCTTGGACTCGACTTCTTTCTTCGTCGACCGTTTATGAACTCAATCTCTCTCGCGATCTCATCCGAACTTTTCTCATCCTTCTTTTTCTTGGGTCGTCGCTCTTGTCACTCAGCGTCCTCATCAACACTCCCTCCACTGGCTCATCAGCCACGACTTTCGCTTCCTTTTGCTGCTGGATCAGTGTCTTCTTCTTTCTCTTAAAAGGGTTGGTTTATTATATAATTAACTCGTTTTCTTTACTACTACTCATTCCCTCAAACGGAGAGGTATACCAACAGTAGTCCTGTCGCAGGCCGACTTCGACTCTCTTAATTCTACAACGACACAAAACCGCAATCATGGGTTCGCAACTCGGTTTTGTCGAATTAATAAAGAAGCAGTTTGTACCCGGCAAACTGCTTTACCACTTTCTTTTCTGGACGTTTCACTGGGGTATCTTTGCCTATGGATGGTGAGTTGTCAACGGTTTCTCAAAGCGATCCCATCACTAACCAGCTCCTCAAGGTGGAAGCAAGCTGTCGACGCCAGACTCGCAGGTCTCAACACACTTAAATTTTCAGTATGGATCTCGCGAGGTGCTGGTCTAGTTCTCAGTGTCGACTGCATGCTTATTCTCCTCCCCGTATGCCGAACCGTTATGCGATGGGTTCGACCCAAGATTCGCTTCCTCCCTCTCGACGAGAATCTTTGGATGCATCGCCAGCTTGCCTACTCCATGCTTCTCTTCACCTGCCTTCACACAGGCGCTCACTATGTCAACTTTTACAACGTCGAAATTACCCAGATTCGACCCGTTTCGGCTCTTCAGATTCACTATGCTCAGCCTGGCGGTATCACTGGTCATATTATGCTTCTTTGCATGCTGCTCATGTTCACCAGCGCCCATGCTCGCATCCGTCAACAATCGTTTGAGACCTTTTGGTACACTCACCATCTCTTCATTCCTTTCTTCCTCGGTCTCTACACCCACACAGTCGGATGTTTCGTGCGTGATACTGCCGAAGCCATCTCGCCATTTGCCGGTGATGAGTTCTGGGAGCACTGCATTGGTTATCTCGGATGGCGATGGGAGCTCTGGACTGGTGGCGCCTACCTCCTCGAACGTCTTTGGCGTGAGGTTCGCGCTCGTCGATCTACCAAGATTACCCGAGTTGTCCGTCACCCCTACGACGTGGTAGAGATTCAGTTCAACAAGCCATCTTTCAAGTACAAGGCTGGTCAGTGGCTCTTCCTCCAGGTACCCTCGCTATCCAAGTACCAGTGGCACCCTTTTACTATCACTTCATGCCCCTTCGACCCTTATGTGTCAGTTCACGTTCGCCAGGTTGGCGACTTTACCCGAGAGCTGGGTGATGCCCTCGGTGCCGGTGCTGCTCAGGCCAAGCTTTACGACGATGTTGATCCCATGGGCATGTACGAGGTTGCTCTTCAGAACGGTGACCAGATGCCTGCTCTGAGAATCGATGGACCTTATGGTGCTCCTGCCGAGGATGTTTTCGAGAACGAAATCGCTGTGCTTATCGGTACTGGTATTGGTGTCACTCCTTGGGCCGCTATTCTCAAGAACATCTGGCATCTCCGCAACTCTCCTAACCCTCCCCGCCGTCTCCGACGAGTCGAGTTCATCTGGGTTTGCAAGGATACTGGTTCATTCGAGTGGTTCCAAACTCTGCTGTCATCTCTTGAGGAGCAGTCCAACGAAGCAGCACGTATGCCTGGCAGCACAGGAGTCGAGTTCCTCAAGATTCATACCTATCTCACACAGAAGCTGGATATCGATACTGCTCAGAACATCGTCCTCAACAGTGTCGGTTCTCAGATGGATCCCCTGACAGAACTACAATCACGAACCAACTTTGGCCGACCTGACTTCCCCCGTCTATTCACAACTATGCGAAACGGTATCTTGGACCGTACATACCTCAACGGTTTAGAGTCACATATCCGCACAACAGTTGGCGTTTATTTCTGTGGTCCTTCAGCTGCTGGTACGTTACATGCTAAACACATACTATTCAAGAATCTCTGCTAACAATTTTTTCAGCTCGCGATATTAAAGTTGCATGCAAAGCAGCAACCGTTCCTGACGTCGAGTTCCGTTTCTGGAAGGAGCACTTCTGAGCTTGCGATCGTTTTGATTACTTTCTTTTTAATTCCAGGATACCATCAAATATAGTAAATTCTGAGTACAAGCACAAGCCCACTGGATAGTGAAGCGATGAATACTGAACGATAATGATCTGAAGAAAATTGTTTACTGGTGAACTTGCAAAATCTTCTCCGACACGTAAAACTTGGTGCTTTCTTAATTGTATGATCGTCCTGTTTCGAGTATTGATTCCGGTCGGCCAAGTATCAAAACTGAACTCCAGACACGGCCCGGTCTATAGGCTAGGCTTAAGTGTCAATAATACTACTAATATATACAAGACAGGGTTATGTTATGCGGGCTACATCCATGAAGAATAATATGATATACTGTTTACAGCTAGCCAATATCTGCCTCTTGGCATACCCTAGTAATTGTTTCAATTTCCGCCTCTTTTGTTTCCCTACCTAATAAACATAGAACTGTTGTGTAAGTGGCAGGGTTTCTGCAGGCGCTGCCTCGCAGACTTCCCCATCAGCTTCGACAGTATAACTTTCAGGATCAACACGCATCTTAGGCTTGATATCGTTATGCCGCATATCACTCTTGCCAATAGACCGACATGCGCGGACAGCCTCGACACGACTGCGCAGGCCGTATGAGGCAATGGCACCCGTTTCAATGGATGCGGATGAGACGAAGAGGATGCTTGTAGAGGCGCAGTGGGGTGAGAACATGGGCCGAGCAATAATGGGCTGGACAGTTGGAATAGAGGCGTTGGGGTCACCCTGACAATGTTAGTAGTGTAAACAGTAATATTTACAGGGGGGCAAGTATGTACCATCTGAGCATATGCGATATGTCCACCCTTAAGGACATAGCTAGGCTTCGTGCCAAACCATGCAGGATCCCACAGAACCAGATCTGCAAATTTTCCAACCTCGATGCTTCCTACAACATGTCCAAAGCCCTGAGCAACGGCTGGGTTGATAGTGTACTTGCTCACGTAACGCTTAACTCGTGCGTTGTCGGCTCCCGTGCCCTCGTCTTCGGGCAACCAACCCCTCTGGACCTTGTTCTTGTGCGCTGTATTCCACGTCCTCAGAATAACCTCTCCACAGCGCCCCATTGCCTGCGAGTCAGAACTCATCATGCTGATAGCGCCCTTGTCGTGTAGCACATCTTCGGCAGCGATGGTCTCGGCCCGGATGCGGCTTTCAGCAAAGGCCACATCTTCAGGAATATTCTTGGACAAGTGATGACAGACCATAAGCATATCGAGATGCTCGTCCAGAGTGTTGCGTGTAAATGGTCTGGTGGGGTTGGTGGACGATGGGAGTACGTTCTCATGCTCTACTACAGAGATGATATCTGGTGCATGGCCACCTCCAGCGCCTTCGGTATGGTAGGTGTGAATAGTGCGTCCTTTCATCGCAGCAATAGTAGACTCAACAAAGCCAGACTCATTGAGCGTGTCTGTGTGAATAAGACACTGGATATCAAACTCGTCACAAACACTCAGACATGCGTCTATAGCCGCTGGTGTACAGCCCCAATCCTCGTGCAGCTTGAGACCACATGCGCCAGCATTGACCTGATCACGGAGTCCCTCGGGAGAGCTATCATTACCCTTACCTGTGATACCAATGTTGATAGGAAGTTGATCGCATGCTTGAAGCATTGTACGCATGTAGTGAGCACCAGGGGTACAAGTCGTTGCGTTTGTTCCAGCACTACCAATAACATGAGTTTCCAAAGTAATGTGGCATAAGGGGGTATTGGACTAACCTGGGGCCTGTACCGCCGCCAAGCATGGTGGTTACACCAGACGCAAGTGCTTCGGGCACTTGCTGTGGGCAGATAAAGTGAATATGCGAGTCAATCGCACCAGCGGTGACGATCTTTCCCTCACCTGCAACGACATCAGTGCAGCTGCCGACAACCATTCCTTCTGTTACGCCGTCCATAACGTCCGGATTACCTGCTTTTCCGATACCCACGATCATACCCTCCTTGACTCCAATATCTGCCTTATAGATACCTGTCCAGTCCACGATGAGAGCGTTTGTCACTACGAGATCAAGAGTCTCGGCATCTGTTCTTCCAGTCGCCTGACCCATTCCCTCGCGCAGCGTCTTTCCACCACCAAACTTGCACTCGTCGCCGTAGATGGTCTCGTCCCGTTCAACCTTGATCCAGAGATCTGTGCTGCCAAGTCGAACAAGGTCACCAGTTGTAGGGCCAAACATAGTCGCGTACGAGGCATGGTCCATCTGGAAGGCGTCGATATGGGCCATGTCCCCTGCGGGGTGTGACTTGTGAGCATATCCAGCTTCTTGTAATCGGGCAAGGATCTCGTCAGCGCGAGAGAGGTCGAGGACACCCGATGCAAGATTGTTGCCGCCGCGGATCACACGGTTACCGCCAATCTCAACCAGAGTGACAGTCTTGGTGTCTCCAGGTTCGAATCTCACTGATGTTCCAGCCGGGATATCGAGGCGGTATCCATATGAGCGAATGCGGTCAAACTCAAGCTGTGGGTTAGTCTCAATAAAGTGGTAATGAGACCCAACTTGAATAGGTCTGTCTCCCGTACTCGTCACTTGAAGGCGAATTCTCTTTCTTCCCTCGTTGAGGGTAATCTTTTTGGTCTTGACAGGTATCACCGCACCGGGTTGCTTGTCGAGTTGATACTCTTCAGCGGCTGCCATGGGGAATATGCTGTTATCTGGAACGGGAAGAAAGCTCCCGTAAAGAGCCCTGCGCAAGTCTCCATCGTCTGAGCTGATGGGGTTATGGACCGTGACAAGGTACGTTCCCGATGGAAAGGTGCCCTCGACTTGAATCTCATGGAGGGTGGCGCAGACTGGGGGCATAACATGACGACGTCCAAGCATCGTCGCGCCCAGCGCCATCAAGTCAGATACAGTATGGTTTCCATCTCTGATGAGTTCATGGAGGTTATTGGCGATAAGAGCCTATAATTTTGTCGTGTTAGTCGCGGTACGGCACAGCACAGCAATTTTGCCATTGGCTTTATTTATCTCAACACGGTTCGGTATTTAGATACTCACCACAGCCTCTGAGTGATTCAACTTGACGCCTCTCGCCAAACGCCTCTGTGCAAGTGCTCCCAGCTGAGAGATGACTAGCTTGTCGATCTATAAAGCACGTTAGAGGACTGATACTTTGTCTGTAGTAGTCGCAACAACCCTGCTACGGGCATGTCTCCAACCAACGACATGGCTCGACAAACTGGGTCTCTCAAACTTGGCGAATGAAAACGAACCTCTTTAGGTACCAGATGCATCTTTGCGATACCAAACTATTTTTTCGACTTATCGACGACAGATTCAAGAGATCAAGTAGGAGAGAGGGAGGATGGGGCTTGGATTAGTAGCATGACAGCTTTCTCGGCACGGAATAGCCGCATCAAGGTAGCCTGGCTTGAGTTCCGCCCATGACTTATTCGGCCGTAAAATCCGTCTGCCTTAGTCCCCTGTAGCTTGAGATAACGGGCTTCCTGGGGTAAACTTCTATGATAAGTAGAGGACGGTCGATTGGTCACGTATCTGCGCCCGTCGTTGACAGGGATTTACATCACTGAACAGGCCAGACTCAGACTACTATTGGCTCTGAACTTATCGGTTGTGTACGCTGTTATACATATTCGATAACGCTTCAAAGAATCCATTTGATTGGTTTTTGGAAGACAAAACCTCACAAACGACCAATCGGTCGCTCTACTTCGCATGTAGGTTTTGGCAGATGTTAGTGGCATGCCATTTGACTTCACTATATACTATCCTTCAATTTGAAGTTATAGTCATTCATCATGCTACATCTATTTCGCTGAAGCAAGCCATAGCTGGCAGCACCCCAATTCCGCATAAGCAAACGATCCCGCTCCAACGCCGGTCCATGCCGTCAACGCCTTGCTTTGAACCAAATTGCACCACGAAAAGACAAGTTGTATATGAATCAAAGCCTAGGGTGTCTGGGCCAGATAGGACTTCTATTCCTCCTCTACCTCCTCATCCCATTGTTCCTTCTCCTTATTCATGAGTTCCGTCATGTCTGCAGGCTTGAAGATGGAACTTTCGGGATCTGTCATCCTTGGGACCTTTCTCAGGCTCTCATCGTCAAACACAGATCCAATAGTGTCGATCCATCGCTTCCGCCTCTCCATGAGTGTTTTGGTGACATCGCCAATACCAGGTCGAGCAGTGCCTGCAGCACCTCCAACAAAGTGGCTGCCACCGCCCGCACCTCCGGGTCGCTTTGTTTTCTTGCTTTTACCCATCGTTCTGGTCCGCTTAAGATACGCAGCCTGTACTTGAGAGTCGAGATCTTCCAATATAGTTTGATATTCTTGATATGCCATGCGTTCCCGGACGAGTTCTGTCAGACGGGATTTACGCGCGCCATTGATCAGCATCTGATCTTTGAGCCTGTTCTGCAAAAGTCGTAGTCTTGCTGCAACCTCGTCGTCGTAATGTCCATCGTACTCTGCCTCAAATCCTTCCAGGGGTAGAAAACCAATATGTCGGAGTTCCTGCTTGATGCGTTCATCAACTTGAGAGTACTCCAGCTTAGGGTGTGATGCTTTTTTCCAAGCCTCTGTTGACGACTCTGACATGAAAGCTGCAGGCTGTTGATTTGACTTGTCATCTGAACCTGCAGGCTTGTCGTCACCATCAGCATCACCGTTCATGCTCATGCTGATGTCTCCATTGGTAGTCCCATTTGTCGTAGGCTTGTCGTCAACAGATTGCGCACGAGCCTCAGGCCTGAGTGTTTGCATCAACCTGGTCAACCAGGGGCCAACAGATAGCTTGTCAGTTTCTCCAACATCGTCATCCATGTTGTCGATACTACCTCGTGGCTGATTCTGCGGTAGCTTATCACGTCCTTGCTGTGGTGTGTCGATCGACATAGCACCATCCTCCTCGGCCCAGATCTCTGTATAGTGTCGCTTGCCACGCTTAGGCATGACAAAAGGGGTGACACGATCCCCTCGTTCGCGCAAGAAGGCCAGATCTTCCTCAGAGAACGGTCGAAAGAATGGCTCGACATATGTTGAAAACGTACTAAAATTGATCTGACTGTTGGGCTTAGCATTGCTGAAGTCCTTGTCTGGTGGGTCGCCCGCAATGAGGTCGGCAAGATCTGAAGGCGGGTATGTCGCAACCGAATAGATCTCTTTGCGCTCTTCATCGGGCATTCCGGGGTACGTTGGTCGGATTTCGTATATGGTTGGGTCAGGGAAAGTAGAGGGATCTTCGCCGAACGTCATGGCTTGAGGTTGTTCGCGACGAGGTGGAGCGCCCTCGTCTTCTGAGCTAGAGGAGTCTTCTTCGTCTTCCTTCTTCTCTTCTGTTTTGAGCTTTTTGTCGCCGTCCCCGGGTGAGCCAGCGTGAGTAGGTGATAAAGGGGAGCTCGGGTCGCGGTCGTGTTTGCGGTTTTTAGAATCTCGTAGTGGCGACGAACGCTCTGCGAAAAGTTAACCTTGATCTCAAGCATAAAGTGGTGGATAGTTGCAGGCACTGGAAAACACTTGTCGCCAATACGTCAGGCGCATAGCGGATAAACGTACCAACATTGGTCTCTTGCGGTGCCAGTGAATCGGGCTTCTTTCTTTTGTGCTTTGGGCGCTTTCCTTCTTGTTCTCCTTCCCGGCTTCCATAATCTTCGGACGGTCGTTTCTTACGCTCATCTGCCAAGTGTCTCATGCCGCGGTCATAAAACGTGGAACGCTTCTCCATAATATTAGATAAGTTCTTCAAACGTTCGATCATGCCGTCAAGGCTCTTTGAATCCGGAATGGTCGCATTAGAGGCGGACTGATCGACAATATCGTCATATGTGAGGTTTCGGAAAAGAATGACTCTGGTGTTGAGGTAGTCTGGGTCGTAAAACTCGGTTGGTGGGAGACTAGCTGTCGCGACTGCTGGAGCTGGCGTCGTGTTGCGGCTTTGCTTCTGTATTGCCGAATTCTTCTTGCCTGTTCCCTTCTGACTAGACCCGGGCGGCATAATGGCGGGTATTTAGTGGTTTTGCCAGCGTGGAATAATTCAGGTACAATTGCGATGTCGTCTAAGTGGCTTGATGAGATGGAATCGGGGGTTAAGGAAATGAGTTTTGATGAAATGCGACAGCTGAATATGGAGAACGACACGGCTCGGATCCAGCAATTAGACGCGCGATCCTATTAAGGTGCGTCACAGGGCAGGTGGTCGGTACGTACCTGCCTCACATTCCATCAGTTCGATGCTCTCCACTTTCTCACCTCAGTTGTGAGGAAAGCAATCTTAGTGGTCCGTAGCTTCTTACTACATTAGTACCTATTCGAGCCAGGCACGGGGGAGATATAGGTTAAGTAGCTACTAAGGTAGGTATCTACTATTATGTGCTTGTTAATTTCGCATTATACAATAAAGACAACTTGGAGAGAATGATTTGCAAATTATTGCCATTTGTTGTCATTATTTGCTGTTTCATACAAAGTTTACCCAATATAAATAATTGCTGTTCACTCAGCATCACCCATTGACTAGATATTGACTCATAGTGAAGATGCCATACAGCAAAAACGACAAAGAACCATCACAACCGATAACTCCCGTGCAACTCCATTGGCCTTTCTTTGCCGCTACAAAAGACGTCTTTACTACTAATCTATGCCGCTCTCACTGCGGTCGGGGGGTTGCTGTGAGTGCCCTTACACTGGAGTTAATTGCTACATGTGGTAGGCTGCTCTTCTCTGATTGGTGCTTGAGCGTCTCATTCGGAACAACCGCCTAAAACTCCAACTCCAACTATGGCTCAACTTACTGAACAAGATGCTGTGTCATCTTGTTGGATTTCATGAGAGCGAGGCAATCAGTTGAACTTATTATCGTTAAAAGTGAAGAGCCTGTCAATCCATCAGAGTGCTGGAGGATTCAGCTTCTCAGCATCAACCGCGCCTAAAGATGCTCATCTTCTTCCGCTAGACGAGAACAAGATCGTCGTCTGTATTGAGTTGAGATCAGTACTAACAAATACCCCACCCACGCTATATATAACGTCAACTCTCCATAGCGAACGAAGGATGGCACATGTCTGCCGCCGCCGCAGCCTTGCAAGACCCCTGGAATTATACCTACCATGAGCATGTGCTTCACTTATTGGCTAACATCCCCATTGTCCAACTCCTGGCTCATACCTAGAATGAACACTGATGGCGGGGTTATCATTGCTATCTGGTGGGGTCAAGAAGATCAACAGGGCCCTACATACAGACGCAAGTGATTTCACGTCAAGTACGTCGTGTTTGAGGCGTTATGGCCATTCTGCCGAGACCATTGCTGCGGAATTGAGTCCAAAACCAACTGGTGTCGACTTGAATCTCTGGCGTGTATATATCCCTGGCTTGTCCTGTTTTTTTCTCTAGCATTCTTCTCCGTCTTCATCCTGATCGTGTGAACTGCTTTCAACATAGCTTGAATAGCTTCCTTATTTCGACACTCATTCTCTCAGTATATCATGAGAGAGTACCATGGCTTCTCATGTAAGCCTTTGCTTATACTTTGAAATCGACACCTTGCTAATTGACTACTAGGGTGGTAACATGTTATCTTTGGCTAACCTCCAGTCTCTGCTGGCCGGCATCGTTGGAGCTGCCCTCAGTACGCTCTGTCTTACCTCGGTCTTCTCCAGTAAGAGTCAGGACGAAGCCCCGGGCTTGATCAAATCTTTCTTCCTCTTCTTTTACTCTTCTTTCCTCAAACCCCACCAGGGCGACTCCAAGGGCAACCAACAAGATGCCCTTGAGAGCTTCTATAAGAAGCAAGCCGGCGCTTACGATGCTACCCGAAAGGTACTCCTTCGTGGCAGAGAGGATATGCTGGCGCTTGTTGCCGCGCAAATTCAGGCGAAGCTAAAGGACACGGACGCTAAGAATGATAAAAAGACGAAGCGAGTCTGGGTCGACGTGAGTCTTGTTCAGATGTTTGATAATCTGGCATGGCTGACATACCAATTCCTAGATTGGCGGCGGTACTGGTTTCAACATTGAGGCTATGGGCACCTTCGTCGATGTCCCTACTTTCTTCTCTAGCGTATACCTCGTTGACTTTTCCCCGTCTCTTTGTGAAGTGGCAAAGAAGCGATTCGACCGTCTTGGCTGGAAGAATGTCAAGGTGGTATGTGAAGATGCTCGCAAGTTTCGTCTTGAGGATTATGAATCTGGCATGCCCTCGAAGCCAATTCCACCTCGTTCTCCAGCCCTGAGCTATTTCGACAAGCCGCGTCCTGATTTCGGCGGAGCAGACTTGATCACAATGTCATACAGTCTGTCCATGATCGTAAGTTCACTGAGCACCATAATTGAGCAACATGCTAATCAGATGTCAGCCTGACTATTACTCAGTCATCGATTCGGTGACTTCTCTCCTGTCGCCTCAAGGTATCATGGGCGTTGTGGACTTTTATGTCCAGAATAAGGTCGACTTTGCCTTCCGAAACTACACTGGAGGTCTTGTGGATCGTCACGTCAACTTCTTGTCGCGAAACTTTTGGCGGTCCTGGTTTGACCTTGACCGGGTTGGCCTTGAACCCAGTCGCCGAGATTATCTCGAGTACAAGTTTGGCACTGTTCTCAACGTCAACACTCGCAACAAAGGATTGGGGGCCATTCCATACTATATTTGGCTTGGTTGCCACAAAAAACCTTTCTCATCGTCCAGTCTCCCCCATGAGATCGTTGAGCGCATTGATGCTTTGGTTACGGAGTCCCCTTACCTGTATCCCGCCAACCATGGAGATGCTTTGACTCGTGCTATCGAAAGATCTGCACCTGAAATTCGATCCAAGGCATTCCTGACTGCTGTTTCCAACCTTTCTTCCAACTTACCTCTACCTTCCTTCTTTTATCAGAATCACCACTGGCGCATCTACTACGACGAGCAGCTTCCCAAGCATACCCAATTCAAGGATGAATATATATATGCTTTTACTTGGGAAGATACGCGCGTTGATGAACGTATTCTGAAACTTGATGCTGAAGACAAGGTTCTTGCCATCACTTCCGCCGGCGACAACATTCTCTCATACCTCCTTCAAAGCCCTGCTCGTGTTCATGCAGTCGATCTGAACCCCACCCAAAATCATCTTCTCGAGCTCAAGGCAGCTTCATATACTGCCCTACCTTATGATGATTTCTGGAAGATTTTTGGGGATGGCAAGCATCCTCGTTTTCGTGAGCTTCTCATCACCAAGCTTTCGCCCCATCTTTCAGGTCGCGCATTCCAGTATTGGCTCAAGAACGTCCGCGTATTCCAGAACAGCAGTGGTTATGGCCTCTATGACACTGGAGGCTCCCGTCACGCAATCCGCGTTTTCCGTTGGATTGCCCGAATATTTGGTCTGCAGAAAGCTGTGAAGCAGCTCCTTGAGGCGAAGACCCTCAATGAGCAGCGGGAGATTTGGCGACACAAGATTCGACCTGCGCTTCTCTCCAAGCTTGTTTGCAATTTGGTAGTATCTCAAGAGAGTTTCCTCTGGGCTGCGCTCGGTGTCCCCAAGAACCAGTTAGCCATGATCGAGGCTGATCATGCCAACTCCGATTTGGTTAAGGGCCCTAAGCCCGCTGCTAAGAACACTCGTTCTCATGCCATCTGGCACTACATGGTCAACACTCTTGACCCTGTTGCAGAGGAGACTCATATCGCCGCCGATAACCCTTACTATTATGTCTGCATGGATGGCAAATTTTCACCAAAGTGTCATCCAGACTATCTCAGTCCCCGGGCCCACGCAAAACTCTCTCGCCCTAGCGCTCTCGACGGTCTCCGTATCCATACCGATGAGCTTGAGGAAGTTATCGCGCGTATCACTCCTGGCACTTTGACTGTTGCTGTAGTCATGGACAGCATGGACTGGTTTGATACTGGATCCCGAGCCGCTGCCGCTCAGATCACAAAGCTGAACCGAGCATTGGCAATGGGTGGCCGTGTGCTCCTTCGCTCTTCCGCATTGACCCCTTGGTATATCAAGGAATTCGAAAGTCATGGATTCACCCCCAAGCAACACGGTGCTCGCACTGATGGAGCCTGCATCGACAGAGTGAACATGTATGCCAGTTGTTGGATATGCACAAAATCGGAGAACCTACCCCCTCCTACACCCGAGATGGATCGAGTCGGGGGTTGCGAGATCACATCATTGACTATTTGACCGCTGTGGCTGAAGAAAAGGGGAAGGAAGTTTAACGTTAGTACCTACGAAATATAGCAATGATTAAATATAAAATCAGCAATTTTGCGCAGTCTGGCTCCTGTTCTTTATCGCTGGAAAAAAAAAGGAAATCGTCTTGTTTGAAATTGACGCAATCTTCGATAACTCAAAGGAAATTTTCTATACAGGTGCCCGCAGCCACAAACCTGCGCGACAAGTAATACTGCCAATAATATGCTTCCTTCATATACATACATTCAATCAGCCCTCTATCAACTTACGCCTTCCAGACTCGTCGAACGGCCTCGGTGATACCAACATCGTTGGTCTCAAACTCGTACAGTCCCACGCCGACAAGGACTGTAGCAATGTTGAGAAGCCAGTTGAAAGTCTTGCGGAGGCCAGGGTAGGTCCTTGAGGGAATGTAGTCGATGACGACCTGCTGGAAGCCCATGTGAGAATGAAGGAGGAGGACACTGCAGAGAATGGCGTCGAGGGTAGGGTTGAGAGAGCCAGCAGCAAAGGGAGCGACGGTCAAGGGGACGAGGCCGGCGGCGAGGAAACGCTCAAATGTCCAATGGTAAGAACCGTGGGTGGAGTTGGGCTCGGGAACGGGAGCAGGGTCGTTGACTGTGAGTGCGTGTCAGTTATCCAAAAAATATCATGTGAAGCCAGCCAAGCTGCGATGCGGCTTCTGAGTAAATCATTTCATACCTCCACCCTCAATGCGTTCTACAAATTATTGTCAGTAATAGTACATATATTTTGGAACGATGACACATACGAGGTCCGGGAGGGAGAATGGCAGATCGTCGAGTAGTGTTATGGAAAGCAGCAACGCCCTTGAGCTGAGTTCGGATGCTAGGCATGAAAGCGCTTCGGGTCGTAGGGACAGCAGCAGTGGCCAATCGAGAAGCCATAGCGGTCTGCCTAAGCAGAGAGGAACGCGCAATTGAGGCCATTTTGAAGTCTTTTGAGGATTCTTGTGGTGTTGTCGCGGCACTCAATTGGTGGCTGCTTCGAAGAGCTTTGGAGTAGTTAGAGTTGATGATGTATGGGATCCTTCAATTCAAACCGACCCGGAACTGAAGCAGCCTCATTGCCGAGGATCTCGAATTACATGTTTTGTGATTGGTTGGCTGCGCTCCGAAGGTTTCCCTGTGGTGTGGATACTCAAAGTTGTGAGAGGTCCAATCAACGTCTATCCTGTAGACTCTTGCGTGATTGGTCAACACTTTTTTCTTTTGGAACATGGATCTCGTCTCGTCCGACGTCGCTTAGGGAATTTTTTGGTACTAGCATTCAAGCTATTCAGGCCCAGGTAGAATTTGTGAACGGATTGGAATTTCACATGTCGACATTCTTTTTATTCACCTGGAATTTCTTCATCACAACCTGAGCGCTTCGCTCTAACCATTAGCCATGGCAAGTCGGGCCCTCATCTCGAGACTGTCATCCACACGACCTACCATATATTCGACATGTCTTAGCGGACAACGGTCCCTCCAAATTCGATTCATTGCGACAACATACCTCAACAAGGTCGCAGAAGGTGAAGCAAGATGGAAAGAGAGAGCCGAAAAGATTGAGAAGGGAGAGATTCCTCATACATGGGATGTTCTTCAAGAGCGAGGATATATCAAGGATGTGGCAGGGTATGCGACACTCGACATAATGATCGAAGCACTATATCTAACTAATACTGCAGTACACCGGAGAAAATCAAGGAAATAATGCGTGTGAGGCGGATAGGCTCTTACGTCGGTATTGACCCTACTGCCGATTCAATGCACGTCGGCCACCTGCTACCAATGATGCCCATGTTCTGGATGTGGTTTCATGGCCATCCCGCTGTCACCTTGATCGGTGGCTCAACTGCCCGCATCGGCGATCCTACCGACCGACTTGAAAGCCGACAGATTCTTTCCAACGCCGACATCTCGAAGAACATCACCAAGATACACGTCCAATTGACTAGGATATGGAGTAACGTGCACAAATTGAAGGAAAAGTACGGCTATCCTAATGATTGGGCTGCCACTCATCGATTATTGAACAACAATATGTGGCTGGGAAACCTCACTCTCTATGACTTTGCAAAGAGGGTAGCCAGACATACGAGGATTGGACCGATGCTGGCTAGAGATACGTAAGTTCTTTCTTCACCTAATAGCAGATGTGCCATAGCCTAACCCAGTGCTCTAGTGTAAAGCGCAAGATGACTGAAGGTGATGGAATGTCACTGGGTGAATTTATGTACCCTCTCCTTCAAGGATGGGACTTTTGGCACATGTACAACAAACTCGGCATTCAGATGCAGATCGGAGGCTCTGACCAGTATGGAAACATCACCGCTGGTATTGATGCCCTCAAGACCATTCGAGAAACCGAAGAGGCTCCCCACCTGAAGATGCCGTCGACATGGGACCACGAGCCAGTCGGTTTCACTGTTCCTTTGTTGACTGATGCTTCTGGTGCCAAGTTTGGCAAAAGTGCAGGAAATGCTGTCTGGCTCGACGAGTTCAAGACAACGCCATTCGATTTGTACGGATACTTTGTCCGACGCTCAGATGACGAGGTGGAAAGACTTCTCAAACTATTTACCTTCATGCCTTTGGAGACAATCTCCACGATCATGGAGGAGCACCGAGCCAATCCCCAGGAACGAAAAGCGCAGCACGCCCTGGCTTTTGATTTTGTTTCACTCATCCACGGTTCAGAGAAGGCTGTGAAGGAAGCACAGCAACACCAATATCGCTTCGGTAAACTAAGTGGTATTGCCAAAGAACCTGCGCCCGAATCAGGTATTGTCACTCCTAACAATGCACCAAGAAGCGACATCAAGCTGCCCCGCTCTATTATGAACTTATCACCGGCCAAAATTCTTCATGCATGTGGTCTGGCTTCAAGTAGCAGCGAAGGTCAGCGCCTCCTTTCACAGCAAGGTGCTTATATTGCTGCCCAGCCTGGCCAGAAGAGAGGACTCGTCCCCGGAAACCTGTCCTGGACGCCCATGAAGGCTTGGTTCCCCGAAGAGACATCCAAGTTCCTTATCGATGAGCGCATGCTCATCATGCGAAAGGGCAAGCACAACGTGCGCATTGTCGAACTCATCGATGATGAGGAATTCAAAAAGAGCGGCGAGTTTTACGCTGGCCAGCCCGGCACGGGTCTTCTACGCAGGATGAAGGAGGAGCTTAAGAAAGAAATGGAGGCGGCCGGCGAGAACTTGTCGGACATGGAGATTACCAGGATGGCGGAGAGAAAAAAGGCCAGGCTTCGGGTTGTTAACAACCCAGACATTGAACTGCCCGATAAACGTGAGATACGCGATCGATACAGGGGGAGAGGATCAGATAAATAAGGAGGCTGCGTGCGATCGGCACACCTTTGCCTTGTAAGATAACACACTGTACTATATTGTAATCTGCATGATACCATAGAAACGATGTAGAATGATACAACTCATGGGCGTAACACGGTCGGTTCTAAATCTATCTGTAAAAGACCGCCAAATCACCCTTTGGAACCGGTAGCTTCTTGAGCTTCTCCATAATGTCGCTGTCGGTCAAGTTTTGCTCTGTAATGATCTGGTCGAAATGATGGCAGCCATCTGTATACTTCTGCAGTGGATCTCCTCCAGGGATTGGCCGGCTCTGACCAGACGCCAGAGCAGCCAGATATTGCTTAGAGACGACAAACTTATGCACCCTGTATATACATCCTTTAATGACGCCGAATTGGACGAACCTGCGAACATCAACGAAGCGCAAGACCTCGAATCCTGAGTCTTGATGGCCCTTTAGCCATTCCATGACTGACTTGCCAGGAGTAAATGTCGACATGAGTTTGATAAGATGATAGTTGCTCACAAGTCCACGGCCATGAGAAACATACGAAGCACATTCGTCAACCATTCCGTCGATGTTTCGAATAAAGTCGTGGATGCCGGGACGAGGTGCGTAACATGCACTGAAAAAGAACATGTCGAGAAGAAGGATAGTATCATAGTAAAGAAGATGGCGGAGTGCAGTCTTGGCTAGCTCGAGTGAGACGGAAGCTGCGTGGGCGATGCGTCGAACGTCAGAGACGCCATCGATATGGGAAATGACCTTTTGCAGGGTGAGGTCCCATGTAGGGTCCATAATGTCGGCAAATTTGGCTTTGGGCACGGGGACATGCCAGCCTCGAACCCTGGGAGGATCAATATGATGGGGGAAGAGCTTCATATTGATGGTGTTGGCCTCGTCTATCAAGTGATGAGTATTATAAATATTTCGACGACGAGTAAAGACCTACCGACGGGAATCATGCACTCTCCATAGTTATCTAGATCCTCCTTGACGATCTCCAATAAGCTGTCAATAGGCCTTCGTCCCGCGCCCTTGGTCTCTGCGTTCTGGCTCAGATACTCATTCTGTTTCTCCATTTCGGAGAAAGTAGAGGCTAGACCGCGGACGACGCGCTCATAAGGCACATGGTCGACGTCGGCGTCAAGAACGAGACCAAAATTGAAGATGAACTCATTACGGGAGTATTTTGTGTGAGGAATTACCACGGGGTGTCCTAGTACCGTGTATTTCCCATCTGGTGTGTTAATGGTCAGGTAGCGATTGCAAAAAGCCTGCCTGGGAATGATGTACTCATGAAGCACATCAAAGTCAATAAGAGGGGATTTAGTTGAGCCGTCCACGGGGGTGATACAACCCGCAGGAGACTGAGCGACAATCTTGGGACCTTGGAATGTTATTAGAAACGAAGAAAAGTTACGACTTGAAGAGTTGGGTCTTCTTTACCTTCTTGAGGGAAGAACCTGGCGTAGAAGATTCCTTGAATCATCGTGGGCTTTTGCGTTCCGGTGTGTTGTTGACCATGTCTTTTCACTTAAGTCAGATTTGTAAATGGCCAGCTCTTGTACTCATCAATCATTCGGGTTCGAGTTGTGCCCTGGTCATTTTATTGATCGGGCCTTTATGCATACAAGATCAAATGGCGATGGGTGAAGATGAATGACTTGGAGTTCTATGTCTAGTAGAGCCACTAGGGTAGAGTAGGCTGGCAGATCGATTACCCTGGACCAGCAAAGATCTCTGGCTTCAGGGTATTAGAAAAATTGGCCGCTGGAAGCATAAAGGACGAAATCAGTGGAACACTTTATGTTCCGTCTGGGTATGACAGTCGCAAATGCTGTTGGTGTAAGAAAGAGGCAGCCTTGTAGAAACAGATATGCACGACATTCTCAAATAGATATCTCCCATTCTCGAGGCTCGATTCTATGTTTGTCCCAAACTCGATAGAACTGGTTTGCCTTTCCCGTTTGCCCGATTGCTCCATGCTGACGTTCAACCATGCATCCGTTTTCTAGAAGCAATCGCAAGACCCTTTACTTGAGTCACCCGTTTATGTGCAGCCTAAAGTCAATGAAATGCCGCAGGCAAAACGTATGTCTGAAGGCTACTTGTATGACGTCCTCATCGTCGGTTAAAAAGGAAGCAATTTTATTTTATGTTCCGAAATGATGCATACCTGGTTAGATCAAGAGCAGGTAATCTGGCTAGAGAAGACGATGGATGGTGGTGGAAGATATAACACGGTCGTCATGGGGTAAACAAAACCGGAAGAAACAACCCTTTTTCGTTTGTAGGTAGACACAGAAAAGAAACAAAAAAGACGCCAACTTCTTCATTGAATACTCATCACTTATACAAGTAATCAGCAATAAGGAGACATTGCTATTTCTCTTTTCGTCCTTCTCCAACTCTTGCTTAATCGGCTCGAACGTTCCTTCTCCACTGCGCGTCATTGGCACCCTGGAATTGCCCCACGTCACTGTCACTGAGACTGACAGCACTGGCAATACCACCCGAGCCGGCCTTCCCTGCGCCGAGTTCCAATACTGGACTGGAGTGCTGGTCCAACCTTTCTTTAACCTTCGCTGGGTTTCAACTTCGCCTCTTTAAGCCCAGCCTTGGTGAGGGAACTTACTCTTCCAACTAATACATCCGTCGATATCTGATATCAGAAACAACGTCACGCCCAATAATCACGATAGTTTAGTCTAATACTGCTACACCACTCAAGAGCTCCCCCCGCTCTCGTTTCATCCGCCTAACCCCCCGCTATCACTTCCTAATCCCCTCGTTGCGCCGCGCCACGCCATATCTTCATCCCACACAACACAGCACAACCGCTATCATGGCCGACAACCCTGAACCGAGCAGTGACTCTCAGATCACCTTCAAGGTGAAGACCTCATCTGAGGGTAACCACACCATCACCATGAGCGAGACCGCGACTGTCCTCGATCTCAAGACTAAGCTTGCTGGCGAGGAATTTGAGAATATCCCCGTCGAGCGCCAACGTCTGATCTACTCGGGACGTGTTATGAAGAATGATGATGCGTTGAGCACATACAAGATAAAGCATAACAACACAATTCACATGGTCAAGAGCGCCGCCAGCAACCAACAACCTAACCAGACTCCCACCGCCAGTGCTGCCACAGCTACTCCTGCCCCCGCCAACATGGCTGCAGGCACCGCGAACCAGCCTTTCGCTGGCCTCACAGGTGCTCGATATGCCGGGTTTGGGAATGGCCTTCCCGGACTTGACATGTTTGGGCCCGACGGTGGTGTATGTGTGCTTCCCTCGCTATCTCGAACTCACTTACTGACATAACTTTAGATGGGTGCTCCGATGGACGAGGCACGTATTCAGCGCCTCATGTCCGATCCCAATGTCCGATCTTCTATGAACGAGGCCCTAAACAACCCTGATTTCATCAACATGCTTATCGAGTCGAACCCTATGCTACGAAATTTGCCCAACGCCCGCGAAATCATCTCTTCGCCTATGATGAGACAGATGATGAGTAGCCCCGAGATGATGACACAGGCTATGCGAATGCAGCGACAATTGAATGGAGAAGCGCCTGGAGCATTCCCTGCTCCTGGCGCTACCGATACAACACCCCAAGGAGCAGCGACCGGAGATACCCAGGGCACTGGTGGTCAGACACAAGCAGGCCAACCTCCCACGAACCCATTCCTTGGACTATCGGGTATGCTGGGAGGTCAACAAGGCGGAAGCAACCCGCCTGATTTCGCACAGCTCATGCAACAGCTCCAGGGTCTCGGTTCTCTCTACGGAGCTGGAGGCCAAGGCCAGGCTGCGACAGGACAAACAGGTTCAACCAATACACCTAGTCAAGGTGCCACGGATAGTACAGCTGGCGCGCAAACTTCTGGAACAACACCCGGCCAAGGTGGTGAACAGCAGAGCTCGACGACTAGCCCACCTCCCGCGAACCCATTTGCGGCACTTTTCCCTCCTTCTGGAGGTGCCCAGGCCAACAGTCCCTTTGGCATGAACCCGGAGATGATGCAGCAGATGATGCAAATGTTCGGCGGCGGTGGAATGGGCGGCGGTGCAAACCCTCCGGCACCCGCCGACAACAGGCCTCCTGAGGAGCGCTACGCCGAGCAACTGCGCCAGCTGAACGACATGGGATTCTTCGATTTCGATCGGAATGTTGCTGCCCTGAGACGAAGTGGTGGAAGTGTCCAGGGTGCCATTGAGCATCTTTTGAGTGGATAGAGATTTACGGATAGTTGATTGGTAATTACGCATATTGGCTTGGGGAGGGTTATTCACCAGCTCAGCAATGCATGTTATTACGAATGATGAGGATAAGTCAAACAAAGTCGAGTAATACAATTTGGTACTGGGATAAATATATCCCGAGCGCATGATTGGGTTATGTTATCAAGGTAAAACAGATTTTCACTCCAACGTATAACTGCCAATGGTGCGTGAATGTGATTAGTGCATGAAGGTCAAGTAGTTTAACATGGAGCTGAGTGACCCTGGAGTGCCTGTACTATGTACAACAAGTAGTAAATGATGGGGCCGATCGCTGGGGAAAGATGCCTCGGCTCATGGATGTCTTCCCCGCGTAACCCCAGACTCTGGAACATGTTGCCGCAACAAGGTACCTACGGAAGGCCACAGGGGGCAGTGTCCCAAAAGTGCGTCATGAGTCACGTGACGGCAAAAATCAATGCAATCACACCTCCCGTACAGACCCGTTTAAAGAATATACCTACTATAAGGTCTATGATTGATAGCGCTGTAGCTGCTAAATGCGCTATAATTAATAGTGCTATAGCTGCTGAATGCGCTGTAATTGATAGTGCTAAGTGCGCTGTAATTGATAGTGCTATAGCTGCTAAATGCGCTGTAATTGATAGTGCTAAGTGCGCTATAATTGATAGTGCTATAGCTGCTGAATGCGCTGTAAAGACCTTCTGTTTAAATGCATATTCTTTGATTAGTCAGCAGACTAGTCCTCATTAGGATAATTATGCATTCAAACCATATAGTCATCCTGACATCGGCGTCAACCTAACAGAAAAAACATCGCATCCGCACTTTTGGGACACTGCCCCCTGTGGCCTTCCGTAGTACCCGTGTCAGCTATTAAATGTTGTCTTTGTGTCCTCCTTATCACCTCTTCCTATCAACTGTAATTTGAATCTTTCAACATTTTTTCTGGCTACTAGTTACGAAACCTTTCTCTCATCCTTTTTTTGTGACTAAGCTCCATTGCATCATATCCAGGCAGCATATTACATCTAGACACTCATCTTCATCATGCGCGGCATCCAAATCACTGAATATCTCAAGGTAGGCCTTTAGATTATTTCTCCAATCGATCATTGACTAACAGATCTGGAAAAGGGCCCTGATCAGCTTCAGGTCACTGATCTACCCGATCCTAAGCCTTCAGAGAAGCAATATCTCATCCAAGTACACGCCGCAGCAGCCAACTTTTTCGACATTCTGCAGATCCAAGGAAAATACCAGAACCAGCCCCGTAAGAATTTCATTGCGAAGAACCCCATTCATCAGATAACATACTAACTCTATATAGCATTTCCTTGGGTTGCTGGCGCCGAATTTGCAGGCACAGTTATCGCTACACCCACTGATGGCTCCAAGCCCAAGTTCCCTGTTGGATCGCGCGTCTTTGGCGCGTCTCAGGGTGCGTTTGCGACCAAGATCTGTGCTGTTGAAGATACCCTGCTGCCGGTTCCCGATGGCTGGTCCTTCAAGGAGGCGGCTGGCCTGTTTGTCACCGCGCCGACAAGTTACGGCGCACTGGTTGTGAGGGCAGGGATCAAGAAGGGCGACCACGTTCTGGTCCATGCTGCCGCGGGCGGTGTTGGTCTTGCGGCTGTTCAAGGTATGAGAAGACACCCTTATTGATGAATGCACTGAAGCTAATGTGTGATAGTGGCCAAGGCATTTGGCGCAACCGTCATTGCGACAGCTTCAACGCAGCATAAGCTTGATATTGCCAAGTCTTACGGCGCTGACCATGTAATCTCCTACAACGACGCTTCATGGCCTGCACAGGTTAAGAAATTGACTCCCGACTCCCGAGGTGTTGACATTGTCTACGACCCTGTCGGTCTAATCGACCTCTCGACGAAATGCACAGCATGGAACGGACGTATCCTTGTCGTTGGCTTCGCAGCCGGCAAGATCGAAAAGGTGGCGATGAACAAGGTTCTCCTCAAGAACATTTCCATCGTGGGACTGCACTGGGGCGCATATTCCATCCACGAGCAGGAGACGATACCCAAGGTCTGGGGTGGCATTATGGAACTCGTCAAAGAGGGAAAGCTGAGAGGTACGGAGTATACAGATGAGGAATTTGTTGGCCTGGAGAGGACCGGGGCTGCATTGAAGGCTCTGGGAGGTAGGGGTACTTGGGGAAAGGTTGTTATCAAGATACCCGAGGAGGGACAGAGCAAGCTATAGACGAGACGGATATTTTAGAGTGGACGAGTACGATTTAAAGAATCTCAGGCTGTAACGTCTAATAGAAATTCGGTATCAACGATCTAACCCTGCTGTAAAACCACCGCTGGTGTATCATGCCCTTTCTTACAAGTTAACTCCGATCATGCATTGTACAAGCATGCCCAGGCCAAGACCCTATTCTTGTCGCTGCACCTCGGATGCCATGAGTTGAAACTTTTCCAAAAGATCTTTGTCGACATTGACTGCCCACTGCTCCTGGAAAGCCTGTTCACCCCCAACTCTGCTTACCAGATCCTGAAGACGTAGTTTGACAAAGTCGAACGCATGAACAGTATGAATGGGGTCTTTTGCCGACATTTGGGATTCTGCGATAATCTTGGGGGTGTCATATTCGGTGGGCTCCAACGGACCCCAAATAAGAGTGTCTGTGCCGTTCGCCACACCGTCTTGGAGCTCATAAATCACATTTATCCACATGTCGAGATAGTCCTGAAGCTTGCCTAGCACCAGTTCTTGCATCGGTGAAGGCAATTCTAGAAGTCTTGTTAAACCTAAGAGATAAAGCTTCTGTCGTTCAATATGGTCAATGTCGGACATGTGTGAAAACCACTCAGATGCTAGCCAAGACCAGACTTGGTCGAGAGAACCCATGTTGGTCAACATTTGGGTAAACAAAGTGGGTTCGGCAAGCGCAAGACGTGCTAGGATTGCGAAATAATCCGTCTCGGTGATCGTGCTAAGCTTGCTGACCTTTCGATTGGGGCCCGTAGTCTGATGTGATTCCCACGCATCATGGAGATTCCCAAGTATCTTGTTCATAAAGCCAATTTCGACCATGTCCTGCAGAATAACTGATACTCCAGTTGAACCACCGAGTTCGACTGCAGCTCGAATGAGGTTCTCGATGCAGGTTGTCCCCAGACGAACCTGCTCACGACTCTTCGAGTCTAGAATATTGGCCAGGGCACCCAGCGTCGGGCGACGCAGCTGATCTTCCAACATAGATGCTGGGGCAAGGAGGATATAAGACTCAACTGCCTGCAAAGCCAACGAAGCTGTTTCACTATCATATTCTAGAAGAGGAAGTGCAAGATCGGCAAGGGTTACCAATTCAGGTGCCAATGGAGCGTGACTCTGCATCAGAATGTTGTTCCAGAGTTCCAAAGATTCGTCAATCAGGTGGAGATGCAGGTCTGATCCTCGACGGGCTGCCTCAGAGAGCAACGGTACCATAAAGTGTTGGTATCTCTGAGAATCAGGACCCATGCTCATCACGAGGGCTGCAAAGATAGAGGTTACTGCCTGTTTGATCATGTATTCTTCGGCCCCTGAATTCTCCCAGACCGTCGGAAGAGCAGACATGAGCTGGTCTCCAAACTGTGACACTTGATCTTCCATGCGTGTTACCAGAATGCGAATCGACTCAAGAATTGCTAGCTTTGTTTCGTCAACGTCAACATTCTGGACGAGGTTGATGAGCTGCGATAGAACATCTGATGTGTACGGTAGGAACGCGTCCACGTTAAAGTCAAGCTCATCGGCAATCCAACGCAGTTGTCGAGCCGCAGTAATTCTGACCACTACATCATTGGTCTCGTCATCAGGGTTGAGGAAGTGACGGTAAATTTGGTAGACAATCGGCCGACTAGAGTCATGTAGCTTGACAGGCGCCCATTGACTCACGAGGATAGCGATTCGCCTTCGCAATACCTTGCAAAGGCCACCCTGCAACCGAGCGTCATTGACAATCGTCGAAGCCAGTACGGCATCAAAGTCAAAAACATGATGAACATGAGCAGCCGCAAGACCCATTGCGGTATATACGGCCTCTTTAGTAGCAATGTCAGCCTGGGGATCTTGTGCTGTCTGGAAGTATGACAGTAGTGGCGGGACGAGCAAGTCTTTGTAGTTTGTGAGAAGATCAAGGAACAACTTTTCAGCGCATGGCCGTACTTCCCACTCATAAGCATTGCCTTCGCTCTGTTCTTGTTGTTCCCATTCCTCTGGGTCCTCCTCCCAGCCTTCAAGGTCCGATTTGCGGAAGACAAAAAGATGAGTAATGATGGAGTTGACGATCTGTATGACAAGATCAGGTTTCAGAAGCTCCGACTTGACAAGCGTTTTCGCTCTCTCCTGCTCGGCCTTGGTTTCCGGGCTTCTCCACCTGAATGTTTGGACAGATTGGAAGGCTATTCGCACGCATGATCTGAGAAGTAAAAGACCTTTGAGAGCCAACCGCTCTAGCACAGGGCCCTCAACCTTGGACTTTGCAGATCCAGCTTCTGATTGACCTTGTCGGATACCGCCAGACTTATCAAAAACCTCTGCAAACTTTGCAACGAGTTCCCAATATGATTGTACCAGTGGAAGAGAGTTGGGGAGGAACACAAAGCTGGCAGCATGCTGCTCTGCCATATCAATGTGAAGCTTAGTAAACTGGAGCAAATGCTTGCCAACAATATCTTGATAATTCGTGGGGATCGTGGAATCATGACTGACAAAGCCAAGAAGCTGCCCGAACTGGGTTTGTGACAGAGTCCAGAACTGCTCGACAGTATTATCGCTATGGGGCCGCTCGTAACCCATGATGACGAGTCGGCGCAGTACCCTAAGGGCAAGCAAGCTGTTGAACATGGCCAGCTTAACTTCTTCCTCACCTCCCGGGCCGCCGGTGAGAAAGCCCATCCATGCCTGGGATTTTTCTGAGTAAACCTCCGCCAGGACGTGGACGATCTCAGGGGTGACGGATTGTAAGGCGGTCTGGTTCTTCCTCATTCGTGCTGTTCCCAACTCCTTTACAACCCGAAGTAGGATCTCGAGAATGCCGTGCAAGTGTCTTTGGTTCCCGTTTTGACTCGAACGAAGGATTTCGATAATGTTCCCCATTGCATCCGGCCATTCTCCAGGATAGTCGATCCTAACGATCTTCGCCACCACTAACGCATTGTGTAGAGCAAGGTTCGAGTGCTCCTCTTCTATGGAACCCTGGAATAGTCGCGAGCGTATCAAGCTCTTTTCGTCCGGCTTTATGCTGTTCTTTACCTGGTTAAATAACCGCCAATATCGATCGATGCCGTTCTTGAGTTGGATAATCGCAAGGAACCGGACTTCGTAAGCAAGTGATTTGTCGAGATAAACCGCCTGACAGTTGGTTAGTGTCTGGGAGTATAGAACAATTCCTGCTTGTGGTTGCTGCTAGACCAACCTGCAACGAGGAGTAATAACCCGGCTGGAGCTCCCATGATGTTAATTGTTGGCCTGCTGTCTGACGTTGCGCATAGTCGGTTGAAGTGGCAGATTGTAGTGTCTGATATAGTGATTGTAAGGATAGCGGGTTCGCATCGCCTGCGACTTCAATGGCGAAGCTGCTCATGTTGTGCCTGTTAGTAGCTTGTGTCCGCAGGAACCGCAAGGTCGGTATAAAGGGCCAAGCGCGTGAGGCTTGGGGAATCTACGCGTGTATGGATACGAGAGCGAATATCTCTGTAAGTGCAAAGTGTAAGTTACGGTATGAGAATGAGTCGTGAATTTTGGCTAGTAAAGATGGATGTTTACCAATTGCTCCGTTTGTTGTATGGCGGGGTTCTTTCAGGCTGTTAGCGTGAGAAAGAGGAGGGGTCAAAGTCACACAAAGAAAGACCCATGTCATACTAGGTACCTTAGTACCTAAGGTACATAGGACCATAATTTTCACTAAAAGTTAACACTTTTAAAGCTAAATAAAAATATATCTATTAAAGCTATGATTTTATATTTCTATTTAAGCTTCAAATTAAATTCTAATTTTTAACTTACTATGTTGCTATTTTGTAGGTATTTTAATTCTCAGGTTAAAAGTGCTAAGTTTTAGTAAGAATTATAGTCCTAGGCGCGATTTTTGCATAGCACTGTACCCAATGTCAATTATCACATCACAGCGGATGTATAATACATCCAGTTTCTGTAAGCGCCCGGGATGAGTTGATTGACTCACTAGGTAGGTACCCGAATTAACATCATATTATCTACGTACAGCCTGTATGCAGAACGTGCGATACAAGCTATGCAACCGGGCTTTAGGTAGAGGTCAACCACTACCCTGCCAGCAGGCGTAGGCGAGAGCTGACCGCTAAGCTTCCACAGCGGCCCGGACTGACCGCTAAGCTTTAAGCAGTAACAAGCTGCCAGATAGCTGGGTTGTCAGGTGGGAATTTTAGATCGTCATATTTCGGAAAAAAATATTGAATACCAATTATTGCCTTGCACCATTGCGTGCCGAAGGAGTCATGATCCGCTCAAGGACGGCCCGAGCGGCTTTAAACACTAGAATCAGACAACAATGGACCTGTCAGAGGTATCTTTCTCACAGTCGCTTCTACTCCCAAAAGACCGAAAAGCGAGAACCTCCCGACCACCGCAAGCTTGGCCTCCAACAGGAACTCTTCATCAACTCTATCTATAGCCCTGGCTCCCCCATATTCCTCCCAAATGGAGCGCGGATATTCAATAGACTTGTTGACTTCCTTAGAAAGCAATATGTGCGATATGGATTCGAGGAGGTTATCACTCCGACCATTTACAAAAAGTCGCTGTGGGCCAAGTCAGGTCACTTGGAAAACTACGCGGACGATATGTATGCTGTGAGGGGAAACACAGAACCGCCGCCGCCGCAACACGATGGGTGCTGTGGGAGCCACCAGGGAAACGTCAAACCAGAAGAGGAAGAGGAAGGCGACTATGGCTTAAAGCCGATGAATTGCCCCGGCCACTGTCTCATATTTGCTTCAAAACGACACAGTTATCGAGATCTTCCCGTTCGCTATGCCGACTTCAGCCCTCTGCACCGTAATGAGATTTCTGGTGCGTTGAGTGGACTTACTCGTGTTCGACGTTTCCACCAGGACGATGGACATATATTCTGTCGGCCAAGTCAGGTTGAGGAAGAAATCAAGAAGACCCTGGATTTTGTCAAGGTCGTTTATACAGTCCTTCGTTTCGGCGCCAGCTACCGTCTGGCACTCTCCACCCGACCCAAGGACCACTACATCGGTACTGAGGCGGAATGGGACCAGGCCGAGAGTGCTTTGAAGCGAGCACTAGATGCATCAGGCATGGAATGGGGTGTCAAGGAGGGAGATGGTGCTTTCTATGGTCCCAAGATTGATATCGTTCTCACGGACTCCGATGGGAAGGACCACCAGACAGCCACCATTCAGCTTGACTTTCAACTTCCCAAGCGATTCGAACTTGAATATCAAGCACCTGCACCAGAGTGCGAGGCCAGGGGTGAGACAACCGAGGATCCTATCCTTCTGGCTGAGTACGGACCCGTGCGTCCTGTCATGATTCACCGTGCTGTTCTAGGCTCTGTAGAGCGTCTCATGGCTCTCCTGATCGAGAAATATGATGGTAAATGGCCTTTCTGGCTAAACCCTCGTCAGGCCATTGTACTCACTGTCAACACATCCGTACCCGTTTTAGATTGGGCTGAACATGTACGTGATATCCTGGTTGGCCAGAACAAGCAGTTTTATCAGCAGCTAGAGAGCGGTACATTGCCTAGCCAGGACAATGCTTTCCGACCAACTGGATTGGTAGTAGACGTGGATACAACCGCCCGACCTCTCGGGGCTAAGATCAAAGAGGCCCGAAATAATGGCTATGGGCAGATTCTTGTTGTCGGAGAAGACGATGTGAAAAACCAGCAGGTTGCGCTGGGTAAGGAGAGGCTAACGCCGGAGGAATTGCGAGAGCGGTTGAGAACCATGGTAGAGACATTCGCCTAGACAGCTATCACGTATTTTTCAAGGTGTAACAACAAGTGTAAAGAATTATGTATTAATGCATTATTATTATCATCTACACCAGTCTTTCTCCTTTAGCTGTGCCATGAGTGGAAGCAGCCTCAGTTGCGCGTCTCGTTGCAATATTGCAGGTGGAGTTACACTATGACACTGGTTGAGTAACGTAGGGTTTGAGTGGTTTGAGTGCCATCGCCCCACGTCTGATTGGCGATGTTTGAGCAATGCCAGCGCTCGAGGTACTCTAGACCATCGGCGATAGGGATAATGCACACTCGAGTGAATAGTCTAGTTCCTCTTCTGATTTTGTAGGTTCGAAAGTTGCTGAACTTGTTGATATAATGCCCTGGAAATACGATCATTAGGCTGGTTCGTTACCGTAAACATGTTCAGACGATCCTACCTCTTGTGTTGCTCGTCCACCTGGCCACCAGCGGCTTCAATTTGTGCGATCAACCTTTGGCGCTCTGCAATCTGATCACGCATGTAGTCCACTGTACGCTTGAGCACAAGGCCCTCGGATCTCCCCTGTCCTTCCAAGCCGGGCACAAGCTCTGTCAAACGATCAAAGCCTTCACGGATTGCTTGCCGGCGCTTTTGTTCTGTGATAACTGTTAGCCATGCGAGTCTGGAAGGAGTGTGTATAAGGCGAGAAGATTCATGTAATGGGTGAGATGTGTATGTCACCCACCTGATGCAATATGGTTTTGCTTCTTTTCCTCTTCAGTGAGCCGGGGTTTCTCGTCGCCGGCGCCATCGAGATTGAGAGCAGAAGGTGACTTGTTGTTGGGAGAAGACATTATTGCTGGGTTGTATACCTATATTGAATAAGAAATAGTAGTTTGTTCAAAATGTTTAGGTCTGGTGATGTTTGTTGATGTAAGTTCCAAATGACATGCAGGGGTAGGTAGTCTGTACAGCCCCCAGATTTATCATGTGAAAGACACTACCTACCTAGGTATGGGAAGGACCCTGACCTGGCTAAAGTCAGAAGAAGGAACCTAAGGATGCAGCGAACTCAACCATGGCATCATCCCGTGCATCGCGGCAGGACCAATGTTTCATGCAGATCAGGGCCTACAAATAGTAGGCAGGTCCTATCTCCTATGCAAGCAAGGCAGGTACTTCCTTCAGGTGGGGGCTCTTGTTCTACAGTCACAAGAACGCAATTATGTGAATCATTTGTTCATGTGTACCACTTTATAAGATTCGACCATGGGGACATTTTGCTATCAATTCATAATCAATACTAGTCGGTCTTGTCCATAAAAGATAGCCACGGACTGCCTGAAGTAGAAGAAACTCGGCGAGGTAGTTTAATATCAATAGGACGCAAGTATTCTCCATCCAGGTTGCTAGTTGAATATCAAGTTGATTCACCCTAGATATCTAAACCCAAGCTCCAGAAATTAGGTACCTTGGTACTTATCAGACCTACCTAGGTACTAAGGTACTTAGCTTTTTGAGATGTGCTCGTTCTCTCGCTGCGGTCCTGCTCTCAACATCGCGTTTGCTTTGAGTAAACCCCTAGCTGGACAAAAACCATCTACTAAAAGCAATGGCGACTAAGATGTTAGTAGTCATATTCCTTCTGAGCTCCAATTGCATGAGAAATTTCAATTTGGCAATCTTCAATTGTCATGTGTTTACCCAGCTCATTCTTCTTCCGATCCTTCGCCCTCGAAGTCCTCTTCTTGCTGTCTGAATATCACTTTCTCGGCCATGGCCAGGCATTTTCTGACAGGTAGTCCCACAACGTTGTCTACACCACCTTCGATCTTCTCAACAAGCAACATACCACCCATACCTTGAACCGCATAGCCACCCGCTTTATCCGCGCCCTCTCGAGTTTTGACATAAGCTTCAATCACATCATCAGGAAGACCCTCAGTCTCACTCAAGAAGTACACCTTAGTCTCTTCTGTGTAGCTGTCGATCTCGTAACCGGGGTGCCTCGCGTCTTCTCTAGGGGCAAGGACCGTGACCGCTGTAAGAACCTTGTGCATTCGCTGGTCGCGGAGGTGTTTTAACATGCGGATGTGATCGGCTTCACTTCGAGGCTTCTCGAGAATTCGGCCATCCTTGGTAACGATGACTGTATCTGCAGCGATAACGAGATCAGGATCAGGAATGGACTTCAGATGTACTTCCAGAGCCGTGGTATAGACGTCCATGCACTTTTGGTGAGCTGTCGCAGCTACGTATTCGAATGGTCCCAACACAGCCTTGTCGAGATTCTCAGGCTTGGTAGATGGGAGAATCTCAAGGTTTGTGAGGCCAAACTGAATAATGTGAGAACGTATACTGAGATTAAATAACAATTTTCACATACCTGCTGTAGCAATGCCTTCCTGCGCGGAGATGCAGATGCGAGAATCACTCGCTTGGAGTTGAGGTGCTTAAGAATAGGGAGCTCTAGCGGTAAAGGACCTTTGCGCAATGGTCTCTGAGCAGTGCCTTGGCTGGCGGTAGACTTGTCATAGTCGGGAGGCGGGTCGCTCGGTGTATCGGCCATCTTTCTGTTATTGTGAATTCTTATGGTGAGACAAAGTTGCAGAACGGTCACTGAGCTTTGTAGGTATCTTGATAATGAGGTCAATGTGGGGTCGAAGAATAGGAGCTTGAGCTTAGTTAGTAGCAGCCCCACGACCGCCATTTGGACCCGTTTAGCTTTCCATGCGCTGCCCCTCATGGGACTTGGTATTCATGATGGCCGCGAGTTTCTCATGGCGCGCAAAGCACGAGGATCGTTTGATTGAAGGGGACATTCATGACTTGGTTTACTGTAGGATTCATGATATAAAGTGTAAGAGGGCATTGCGTGCGCACAAAATGTGAATAATTATCTATCATTGTTATTCTATGATTCGTTTGGTGTTGTTGGAACCATATCATGATGACAGTCCTTAAACGATGGTAGCGCAGGCGATCGTTTCCAATCGATATCATAGGATGTTAATACATGCACGAAGCCAAACCATTAATATGTATCAAAAGTCCAGAGGCCACTCTTGATAATTTAAATAACCAACAGCCATTATTGAGACGAGTAATTCAGCAATTGGTCGGTTTCTTGCGTGTTTTCTCGCAGTCAACATTTCTGCCTTGTTGCCTTGCCCACAGTTTCAGGCACACACCACGTTCAGGATGCGGGTACTTCCAACATGTACCTCGAAACCTGAGCTGGAATACAGGCCCGCCCCATTTATCACCACCTTCAAAAACGACAGCATCTGAGCTTTTTGCAAGCACTGCGTAGACCCACGATAGCTTAGAGCGCTGTGGTTCTCTACAGAGTTTCTCATCGAGATCTTATAGACCGTGCATTGTTTAATTTTGCGCTTTTTCAATTGTCTTGTACCAAGCAACTACCCTGCTTGACGCGATTATTGGACTAGCCAGCACGCGTCAAAATCCACCTCAGCGCCGCCGCAGCGACTTCGAGCCTACGATTTGCGATTTCCCATTGTGCATCGACAAACTCTTTGGGGGGCGTATAGTACATGGCATTTTTATGCGCGCGATTAGGCGACTCTATTCATTATAATCACGATGGACAGCAAACGCAAGGCCAATGGGCCTTCATCCGCTGAGAACGACGACAGAGGCTCTAAGCGTCGTAGACTTACTGTAAGTCCAGGTCCGGCCCCCTCACAAACTTCGTGTATTGCATGCGCGCATGCGTCGCATAACTCAATTTAAAACGCCTTGATACCCAACGGGTCAATATTCGTATCACAGATCGCTGACTATCTGGCTAGAATGATTTCGATCTCTCAAAAGGTCAGACCCGGGAATCCACAACAGCGTATGGATTATCTTTTCTGGACCATCTTCGCAAAACTACCGACAAAAAGTATGGAGATAGACAGGATTGTTTCACCGACTGTACTGACCTATTCGGTAGTGGCCGTCTCGTCGCGACCAATTTCGAGGAGCTTCCACCTCGCGATGGCAATGATGACTACTACGAAAACACGCGCATGCCTATCTCAATATCAATGATCGAGAACAAACTGAATAATGGCGAATTTAAGAATCTTTCTGAGCTCGAGGGTTACTTTAAACGCATGATCAGCAACGCCAAGGAATTCTATTCCAGGTCTGATCCGGAGTTCGAAGATGCGGAACGAATCAGAAAGGCCCTCAGCAATTACATGACAAAGACGAATCCAGCTTACGAAGCTCGTGGTTATCAAGTTTTGCCTACCCCATTCCCTGATGAAGATGGTGCCGAGGATGAGCAGAACGAGAACGAGAACGAGAACGAGAACGAGAACGAGGACAAAGAGAATGGCGAAGATGAAGACGAAGACGAAGACGAAGACGAAGACGAGGAAGATGAGCCCGAGGAAGACGAAGAAAATGAAGACGATGAGGAGGAAGAGGAAGCGGAAGAGCTGCCAACCTCTCGCAGGCGAACAACAATCACCCTCAAGCGGAGGGGACCTGACCGTACACCAGCAAGAAGAGCATCGACAAGAGGCAAGGAAACCCCAAAGCCAGCAGTACCTGCAGCGAAGCCCGACCATCAATATGAGGATATGCCCTTCAAGGGCCTATCCTTCCAGCAAGCGCAAGAAAAGCTTGTTGAGGAAGTTATACGACACGAAGACCCTGGGTATGCACGAGCCCACTGATTGCCTGGACGTTGCTAATTTTTTTTAGATACGATGGCCCTTATTTTGAAGCCTTCATTAACCTGCCGCCTCGCTCCCTGAAGGAATACTACAAAGTCATCAGTGATCCTATGTCGCTCAGAAAGTTGCAGAGGGCAGTAAAGGGCATGCATGGTCGAGGTGGCAGTACAGGCGTCAGCGATTTCAAGTCCTGGGCTGCTTTTGAGGAGAAAGCAAAGCTACTGTGGACTAATGCATACTTTTTCAACGAGGAGGGAAGCGAAATATACTCTGTCGCTCAGGAACTCGAGGTTTGTCGTTAAAGTTATGCATGGTGGCATTTTCTAACTGGCTCAATAGGAGTTCTTTACCGAACAGCTCAAACAGGCGCAAGCCGATGTGCCAGAGCCCACTCAACCAAAGATTAAACTCAAGGTTGGAGGAACCAGCGACACCCCTACACCTGGACCGAAGAAAATCACCATTCATGTTGGAGGCCAGCGGGATTCTGCAGATTCCCCGGCGCCGGGTCAACAAAAAGAGGCGGCAAACGGCCTTGGTGTTAACGGTACAACGCGCACTTCTACGCCTGCCCAGACTATTAACTCTCAGCTAGAAAAGGCTAGAAGTACATCTATCTCTGCCCCATCCCCAAGCCCATCTACACAAGCAGCTTCGAAAACGGAAGAAGCTGCCCCTGTTTCATCATCAGCCGTTGTGCCACAGCCCCAAAACGCTCTCCCCGCTGGCCAAGCTACGACTGGAGTTCCTACAACCGCAACAGGCCCTATTTTTGCCCCTATCCCTATCGCACCACCTCAGCCAATAACAAACCCCTTGATCAACGGCTACATGGATCAGAAGCATCCTCGCCGTCCCGGTAAAGGTATTGCCTACCACTTACCTTGCCAAAGATGTCACTAACGATTTCAGGTCTCGATGATGCTCTTATTGAAAGTGTGAAAATACAAGTTCATCCAACCTTACAGTCACACAGTCCCGTACTAGCAACCGTCAAACCCAGCCCCAAGGAGATGGATCAGGCTGCTACCGTCAACCTGCCCTCTCATCTTACACGAATCCTTATCGTTACCGCTATACCAAACCATTTACACAACAGACAGTACAGCCTGTGGACATTGGTAAACAAGCAACCGTTCAAGCCTCTGCACCTCCAAGCTCCTGGCCAACAACCCAACGAGCGCGCATTCGAGGCCATGCTGCATCATGGGATCAACGTAATCGAAACGCATCTTATTGCCGCGATTCCCCAAGATGAGCGTGTGCCAGGGGGTCCGGAGGTTGAGCTCGAAGTGTTCACAATCACCGTCAACGTGCTGCGGAACTAGATGTCTCACGTGCGTCAGCCGGAGTATGGCAGAATCATGGTAAATACAAGTATGGTTATGGGACCGCCCGCTCTTCCCATGCATATGGATTAAGTGCGAAATGCGCAGGGTGAGGTTTTCGGTAATACCTTTTTACGAGTAGGGTACTGGATGAATGGCATTGGTGTTGCGGGTACATGGATACAGAGTCTTGTTTCGTTTGCGGCACAGGCCTAAGGATATAGGGTCAGAGGGCGTATTTAAATCTTCTTGGTGCTTCACTGTACAGTACTGTTTACGTTGTGTGCCTAATCGAAGTTGATATGGGTGTTCCTCGAAGTTTAATGTGATGTCGGAAGACGCAGCTTCGTCACGAAAAATAGGGCTCTTAGAGCAACCTTAATCTCACACAAATACAAAAGCAAGACCTGCTATGTGCCTAATCGAAGTAGATCAATATCGAATACTGATACTCCAGACTCCTGTGGTATCTCAAGTCAAACCCCATCCCCAGCGCCGCGCATAGCCTAACCCAAATATTCGTGTTTGCTGTATAAATATGCAAATTAATCTAACCAGGCGCAGGTCGCTGTCTCAATTGCATCAAGTGCTTTAGTCGGGTCTGAACGGCAACATACTGGCGCGTTTTGGGATCGTAGTAACCTGCAACTAGGACAGCCATAACAGCCGTCTTTCCCTTTAGCTCGACAATACCGTCAACCTTGATACATCCCCTCGAAGGTAAAGTCTTTGTGGGTTTCCAATATCGCAAAAATGCGAATGCGCCAGCCAGGCTGGCAGCTTGGAGCCTGGGGTCAAGCTTTGCATCGGGGCCAAATGCAGCGCCGAGGATTTCGTTGAAGCCAGGAGGTAGGTGTGCAGGATGCGCTTTGGCGTCGTGTTTGACTACCACCCTAGGGGTTTGCTGTGGCATTGTGCCAGGAAGGCTATTCACTGGCACATGCTGCCAAGCAGATTCAGGAGGATCAGGCTCGCTTAGACCGATACTTTTCGCAATGTCTTGCGCCACCTGTTTTGTCAGGAAGCTAACAAATGTCCAGCAACCCATTGCAAGGGCCTTGGGGTAGAGAGCTTTGGCAAGAAAATTGGCAGCAAGTGAATCGATGGGTCGGTCACCCCAAAAGATGCCCTCTTCGTCAATCATAATTCTATATGGTTAGTATGGAGAGAGGCCGACTGCAAATATGTTTGAGACTTACCCAGAGACGTAATGCATAGGTGGAGGGGCGGGTGGGAATATTATGTCTAGCCAGAATTTCCTTACGGCTACTTCCCCTCCAAGGAGTTTGTTAAAGGCAGGATTTCTCTCCACGCCACGCTTGATTTCGCTTGCCAAACCATCTGTATCTCCGTTAGGTCGAGTGTAATTCATGACTCCAAGCGACTCACTTTTGATCTCCTGCAGGAGCTTCTTGTCCTGGCTGATTTTGACAAATGTTTGCCATTCCGGATCTGATCCTCGGTATGGGGGTTGCTTGACTTCCTCTGTCGTGAACGGAAAAGGGAGAAACAACAATGGCTCGTCCGGATCATGGTTAGCCTCCGCTTCTTCCTTTTCCTTATCAGACAAAGCTTCCCATTCCGCATCAGCCCAATCAAATAGAGGATCGAACACAACAGTGCAGAAAATTTGCCAGCAAATATAAAGTATAATAATTGTAGAAGCCCAGCGACTTAGTGGGATGTCAGAATCATAGTTGTAATAGCCATGCTGCGTGTGTTCTGAGAACGTACCGAAAGCGATCAAAGCGGAAATGCCATTTGAAACTTCTTAAGATCCTTTTCTCCTCAGCTGGGCTCATAGAAGGACCGAGATGATTGTGACTAGATGAATTCGGGTTTGTAAAATAGACCGGGTAGTTTTGGAGATCGGGCTTCTTTTGACGCCATGGTAAAAAAGATATCCGCCGGTCGAGAGGTCGAATTTGGTAGGTGAGTATTCGTTGAGCCGAAGGTCTGTACGGAGACAGAGCTGCTCGTCGCAGGACGACTTGTCGAGCTAACATGTTGCCTCTGTATTTGACATGAGGTAGAAGATCTGGGAGAAGAGAGGTAGTTCTGGTGGAATGAAGGAAGAATGCGAAACCTATCGCGGCATGAGTATTCTTCAGCAAGTAAAAGACATTCTGGTAATGGCGAAGACAGTTATTGTAACGATGGAAGTAGAGTCACTGTTCCACGCACGATTACAGAGCCTAGATGCCCACATTGCGCTTTAATGGACCGTGTGCGTCATAGAAGCACTGTGCTACGTTATGCTTGCCCATCATATATATAGCAACAAACTCTGGTCAGGCAGATCAATGTATTGAAAGAAAGGAATTATAATCATAATATTCAGGCTAAATTAAATTGGATATAAATTATTGTACTTCAAACTTTGCCTTTAAATGTTCTACTGTCACTGTTCGCTGAGACATTGAAACTCAATGCACTGTATGACGGAACAACTCCAAGCCGCTACCCGACACGTGCATCATCCCCTTCGCGTTGCGTATCAAGCTTGCGACATTCAAGCTATCTCAGCTGGACTAGACAACAAGCTTCATCAATATACATCAAAATGAAGCTCACCATTGGGCTCAGTGTAGCCCTTGCAGGCTTTGCTGCTGCCTCTCACCAAGCCGCTACCGATGTTGCCAAAGTTTACATCCTACGAGGATCCCACCATACCGAGCCTACAACGAGTCTCACCCCGAGCGAAGCACGCCTCATCCTTCACCAGCGTCTCGCCCCCGAAGGAGAAGGACCTTCATTCCGCGATTTCACCGACTCCGATGATGAGGAGAGAATCATTTCTTTAATGAACAAATTTGGCAAAACTCCTGCGCCATTGTTTTCCGATGACACGACCGCGACGCCGCGCCAGCTAGTTATCAACATTGATGGAATGCCTACGTTCGAGTATGAATCGTTCTTTGGCTGGCTCTTCAACACAAAGCCCGACTTTACTTTAGACCCAAGCAAGGAGAATGGAGAGCATCCTGAAATCTTCCAGAGCGTTATCGCCAAGATGCCGGAATGCCCCCTGAGCCAGATTGTCGCCATGAACGACAACTGTTTCAACGGTAAAGCAGCTCTTGCAACATATAGCCGATCACAGGTACTTGGATCCCTTGCACTCTTCTGTTTGTGCTA
Source organism: Fusarium poae (assembly GCF_019609905.1). Classification (NCBI taxonomy): domain Eukaryota; kingdom Fungi; phylum Ascomycota; class Sordariomycetes; order Hypocreales; family Nectriaceae; genus Fusarium; species Fusarium poae. The sequence goes on from NC_058399.1 coordinate 2,423,127, forward strand.
TCTATCTAACATTGAGATAAGGATGGAGATCACCCCACCACCCTCCTAAACGAGCTTCCTAAGCTTCAGAAGCTCGCTGAGTCAGGCGAATTGCACACCACCTTGGTCTTCCTCCCCCTGGTGGCCGACCATGAGAACGATTCTGGCGAGGATCAGGACCTTCGACGCCGACAAGCCGAGACCGTCATCTCCTCTATTGAGGAGGTCCAGGAAGTGTCCGCTGCCGAGACCTCATCCGTCCCCGAGATCCCCAAGTTCTCTTCAGTCCCTTCATCCATGTGCTTTAAGTCTGAGTCCGAGTGCATGAAGACAACTGGCAACTGTTCTGGCCATGGTAAATGCCAGAGCAGGTATGGTAAGGGCGACGACTCTTGCTTCTCTTGCCACTGCCTTAACACCGTGTCCAAAGCCGGTAGCGTCACTCACTGGGCCGGGGGTGCTTGCTCTAAGCAGGACATCAGCGTTCAGTTCTGGCTCTTTGCCGGCTTCACCATTGCTCTCGTCACCATCCTTTATCTGGCCATTGGCATGCTGTTCAGCGTTGGCGAGGAGAAGCTACCAGGAGTCATTGGTGCTGGCGTGTCCAGGTCCAAGTAGAATGAGAATGGGGAGCAGAAAGGACTATGGGAACTGTCGGGCTTCTGGAGTTGTGTAAGCCGACCAAGGGAGTTTTCACAACGTAATGACTCCAGGGCGGCATGTATCATCATATGGTGTATTTGATATACGGGCGTACAAAGGCGGAGCTTGTATTAGGTGCCCCGATAAGGGGCTTCTTTGTTAGAATGCGTTTCAATTTTTCTGAGCAGTCACTGAGTAGCAAAGCATGCAGTCATTCAACCAAAGAGTGTGTCTTCCGTTTCAGTGTCGCGATGACGGGTCGTTTTCCTTTTACCTATAGTGTGATTGAATGCGCGTAGGTCTATGAAGGCTTACAGTAGGTACATGGAGTTTTCGGAGCCGATATCTCCCTTCTGATTGTATCACTAGGGGCATTATCGAGGAAACTTCGCGACATTCTTTGCAGCACGTTAGCTGGAAGTTGGTGAATTAGCTTAGATACAGCACTTCCCAACACTGGAGACCATTCAATTATATGCCAGATAAACAAACAGATATCATGAAACTAGCTCAACGTCACTGTATGTAAAATTGAATCTATTGTACATAACTGCTAACTTTGTCTACCAGTAAGGACGGTGCTTAACAGGTACTTATCAGAGGGTCCGAACCATCCCGACCCCTCGACCCACCCTAGAACGGACTTTCCATGGCCCCTGTCTTCGCCTTTCTCCTGATTTGACGTCGTTTCATAAAAGGGTAGTTGCCTACTAACCTGTCTATCCTACCTGCCTATTCAACAAGCTGGGCCTCTTCTCATGAGGTTTTGAAAAACTCCGCCGGACTTATTCTCTTTTTGAAGCTCCGCCGGTCTTTCTTTTTTTCTGCACGCTCTTTAACGCAATCGCAGATCTTATCTGAACCTAGTATGATGTCGAGCGCTGGTGGCCATAGACCCAAGCCTGCGACGGCTAAATGGGGTGCTGCTTGCGCGCAGTGCTCTATAGCAAAGGCCAAATGCATACGGTCAAACAATGCGCCTGGATCTAAATGCGACAGGTATGTTGTTTTCTCTCTACCCCCTTCCTTATTTGCATCTGCTCAGCATGTGGTCTTGTTGTGACGGACTCCGAGAGTACCGAATATTCGGAGGTCCATTCGCCGGGTCTACCGGGGCTCTTCCGGAAACTCTCCATAATTATCCGGGGCCATAGCATAAACGGGACTGACACAATGCATTGCATAGATGCGAAAGATTGGTTAAGAACTGTACTGAGCAGGTCCATCGGCCCCGGAAAAAGCGAACAGTCAAACCCTCGTATGTCATCCTAATCAACCACTTGGTACCTACTACATCAGTCTTGTGGATACCTCATGATGTACCGCATCGCCTTTCATTGCTTATTAACACGGTCCATACAGTAGAACTGCTCAAATAGAGGAAAGACTCAATGGATTGGTCAACCTCCTGAAAGCAGGCGGATTGACTAATGCCGACCTAGCAACTGATACTACCTGTATCCCAACTGAGGTAGACCCTCATGTTACTGATCAACAGAAGCCTTCGTCAAAGGAGAGTGAACCTTCATTTGTATCCAACACTGAAGGGTGGGCGATTCCTGATACATACAACTCTTACGCGCCGCCGCAATGTATCTGCAGACAGATTAGTGGAGAAGTTCCTCCTCCACCAGGTTCAGACCAAGAGCTTCTCAACCTCTATCGAAAAGAGTTCCAGGCTCTGAACCCCTTTGTTATTATACCTAATGGTGTTACAGCGGCCAAACTAAGAGAAACCAGACCCTTTCTCATGGCCTCTATACGAATGGTTACGTCAAATCGTAGTCTGCGATCCATGAGAGCTCAGATGTACCATTTGATGAAACACGTCGCAGACCACATGCTCATCCGATCCGAGCGATCACTAGACCTTTTGCTAGGTATAATTGTCATAGTTACGTGGTATCAGTATCACTGCTTCATGCATGCTCAACTTAATAACCTGATTGCTTTGGCCACTACACTCATTGGCGAGCTGGGCTTGAACCGAAGTCCTACTGTTCATGAACGGACTAGCTTGATGGTTGTAATACCATTCCAGCCCAAAGCGCGTACGAATGAGGAGAGGAGGGCACTATTGGGAGTGTGGTACTTATCATCATCGTTTGTTGCACATTTTCCCACATGATAGGTTTTTGTGACGCTGATTTTCTTTCTAGGATGGCAGTTGGCTTCCAGCGGATAGAGTCCATGCGTTATACAAAATACACTCAAGGTTGTCTATCTATGCTTGAACAGGAGAGGGAATATGAGACAGATGTGCGACTCGTAGCACTCGTTCGTATACAACACTTGGCTGAGCGCATCTCACAACTCAATGCCCCTGACGAACCTACAGAGGAAGTTGTTGGGTTTCCAACAGCGCCAACGTCAGCCTATGTTTCCGCGTTTCAAACCGAACTCGACAGGATACGGAATGGGTTGCCCCTTGAATTGCAAAACGACAGTAAGTGTTCTTTGAGTTGACTCCTTGCCTGACGTCACTAATCTTGCTTCTTTAGATGTGATAAAAATGTTTCTCAATGCAGTAGTACTCCGTCTATATGAACCCCCTTTACTTGATACTTCTCGAATAATCTCAATGTCGGAATCTTTGACAACTCCTACATTAGGGGCTGCCTCGGCACTGGACATATTCTACCACTCAAGAAACGCTTTGAAGCAATTCTTTGATCATTGGCTATCAATACCGATCTCTGAGTACCACAGCCAGACCACTGCGGTAGCCGCCCAACTGATCTATGGGATGACAATGCTTGGCCGGTGGACAAAATTTACAGCGCAGATCCCTTTGACAAGACCTCCCATGCCAATGCCCGAGGATACCAGCGCACAGAACCCGAACCTGGAACTATACAGAGCAGAATCAGAGCATTCGACGAGTGTAAGCCCAGCACATGCTACGCCCTCGGCCACAACGCCCATTGCGTGTGAAAACCATTCTCAAGCAGCCAGTCCCATCTCTTTACGAGAGGGCACAGACCCAAGACTACCGGCTGCAGTAGCTGCCTTGCGATCGCAGATTCAAACCCAACCAGGCCTACACTTAGACGTCACGGGGATACTATCAGGTATATATTCCAAGTTTGAAGAGGCCAACGCATCTGTTCAGGTGTCCTCAGCCGAACCTGGTACTTCAGACCACAACGTCTGGAGTATGAGCGCCATTAAGGTCAGGATCACAAGAGCAAAGCTGGAGCGGTGGGTAGAGATAGTTGCGTCTGGAACAGCGGCGCTTAAGATCCACGACGGCAATGTCCGAGACACTGAAATGGAGGATCGGGGTACGAGCGATAACGGGAGAGCTACGGTAGTTGGCACAGCGCAATCGGGCAACGAGATACACATCGACGATTTCGGAATGCCTGATTGGAACGAGATGCCTTGGAATCCTGATATACTTCAGGGGGTTGACCCGTCGTTATGGTTCGATGGATACCTGGATTGGGGAGCTGTTATGAGCTCTATGAGCAATAACGAGCAGTGAATATCACATCAGTCTCGGGCTTTTCAATGCAACTTTTACTCGAGATACGAGATCGGGACTAGCCCACGATTATTGTAAATCCATGAATGTCGGTATAGAGCTACTCCCAAGTCACACTGGCCTCGTGTATTAACGTAGAACAGGTCTACTAGTCTCACCAGGGTTGCAAACAAATCGCATGGAGCTAGTTGGGCGATGTGATACTTGCACTCAATAGCTTAACAGTCACGATTTGAGTCTGGTTAAGTAGGTCTCAAGTCATAGAGTCAGTCAAGATGTTAACTATTCCTCAAAATGCTGATAGTGTAATGCTCGTGCTCCAACTGACCGAGGAACCTTAATTTTGCTGATTAGATAGCTACTCTCTAAAGGATTAGTTTCTGTGCTACAGTGTTACGTTGAACCGGTATGTTGTGCACCTGTGTTAAGCGGTGTGCTGCGCGCGTTAGAAAGACGTGCTTTCTAGGTGATATACATGTCCCGTTCGGGTCATGTTTGCGGGCTTATGTTTTCTCGTTGCGACTTGCGATATGTAGACGATTTATTGCTTCGGTGAGACACCATCCTGACCCAGGGCGTTAATTGAGACATACATATCTATAGGGCTGGGCCATTTTTGAAGTTTATTTTGTGTAGGGGACGTCGAATGATATACGACGCAGCGACAACTCATGCATCTCGTCGCGTTGGCTATACACCAATGACATCTGACTTGAACGCTTCCCTGCCATCCATCTCATGAATTCGCCCTAGGTAGACGTCACACACGAAAAACACACGAAGCGAACGAAAAACAGAAGGAAAAGTGACAATGGGATCACAATTGCAGGTGCGGCTGCCAAGATTGATTTCGCTGTGGTCATCATGCCACCCAACAGCGGATAGGATGCTGTTGAGGCTGACAAAAAGACCCAAAGGCAGAAGATGATATCCTCGTTGGGGATAGTCTGGAGCAAAAAAAGGCAGAAAGTTCCAATGGTCTTGTTAACATTGTCGATTGTATTCGGTTGCTACGATTGAGGCCTTCTGGATCCGTCATCGCCTGTACGCCTTTTGCCTTTTCTTTTGGTTGCCCTAGAAGTTGAAAAGCCAGCTGATGCGATTGAAGGTGCTGCGCCTCCAATCTGTCCTCAAATTCCAATATCCGAGATAGCACCCCGGCGTAAGGTCGTCTGGGTGTGGATTTGTGTAAGTGAGCTCTGGAGGGAGAGATGGGAAAAGTGCAAATCCGACACTTGGGTCTTATAATAAGGCAACCGTTACGAGTTTCTTGACGCATAAGCGCGCGCCTTCTGGCTACTTATATATACGATGGTTTCTGACAGCTCAATAGTGTGTGTGTGGTTATGGAGGGATGAAGGTCTCTGTTGATCCTTGTCCTAATTGCTGCAATCCACGCTGCCCGAACTGTGATACTCGAAGAATCAACACACGCTCATAATATTCCCATTGATAAAGAGGTTCTTGTCACCCAAATACGTTGAAGTCGAGACCGGCCGAGCATCCGATCTGGACCTTTTCTTGCATGTACCTGGGTACGAAGGTAAGATATTGGTTGGAATCGTCATGGAGGAAGAGGGTGGGGAGGAAGGGGAGGTCGGATAACATGTTTACCAGACTCCTCATATTCATTAGAATGCTCCACAAGATTGTTTCTTCTAGTTGAGAAAGACTCTACCTTGTCCCCTTTTGGTGAAGCGAGCGTGGACCAAACTCCAATGAATGAAACAACTGACTGACCCAGGTAGTTACATATAGTTTGACCACGTCAAAAGGCCGGACCACATATTGAGCCATGTCATTTATAAGAAGGAATACAGCACCTCCTCCAACTCTACCAGTACACAATGGCCATTCCCGAATTGCATCCAGGTACTTTGGCTGGGTAGCCACAGCTACTTCCGTTATATGGACTGAGCAAGATGAATGGAAGAAGCAGTACAAGATGGCCAAGTACTCAGCTTCAGAGCACAACAAACCATTTACCGAGATGCTTAGAGAAAGGAATGGCTATGACTGCCCAGAGGTCTCGTTTGTAATGGATAGGCATCCGTCAACTCGTGGAGAACACGAAACATTATGTGTTGAAGCGTTCACCCAGGGTGCTGATTGGGTTCTTCTTGGCAATGACCCAACTACAACTCGAGGTCATCAACTAGCAAATGTGGAGGAGCCCAAAGCCTGGATATCGGATCGAAACTATTGGCTTCTTAGGGACGCTGCGGCCGACCCTCTCCCGTATGAGAATATACTAGGTCGTCATGAGTTCTATAAGGTCTTACAGAACGAGGTATGTATGAACTTAGTCTTGCCCTATCTTTGACTGACCTCCTCCAGCGGTTTCGTGAGGGTCCATTAGGAGAGATGATTGGCCCCATCCGGCATCTGTGAGTTACTTACTATATAGGCATGGGATATAGCTCTTACTGACCCTGAAAGATTTGTCAGTAATCCGGATGGAACAAGCGTTATGTCAATCTTGAAGACAGCAAACCAATTTCAAGCCCCTGCTCTTCATGATCTTTTTGCAAACTACATTACAACAAGTCCAACTCCAAGCATCAAACTGAAAGTCTCTGTAAGCCAGGAAGATACCGAAACTCACAACATAGGTAGTTGAGATTACTGATAATTTATTTCATTACCTAGGACTTCTGGAACACCAGTTACGTTATCAGCTTTGCTTTACCATTTTATGCGATTGGTCTTAGCGGAAAGCAGGATAGACGTACTCTTCATGACCCTAAATCCATGTTCCGTGCTCGCTACACCCTGGATTCTTTGAATATACAGGAGCTGCGTCGACTTCTAGGATACTCAGAAGACTCCCCCTTAGAAGGAAAACTAGTACTACACGAGGGAGTGTATTCGTTTGCCACGACCGGTGTGACTGAGGAGCATTGGACGGCGTATTGCTTTGATGATGATTTCTATGAAAGTGAACCACGGCTACTAGAGGAAGGAGAAGAACTCGAGAGCTCCGAAGGGTTTGTTGACCCAATTATAGTGGAGGTTGAGGTGAAAGATACAGCGGCCCAGTGGCGTCCGAGGCAATATTCGCTTGTTGCTTTGGCGATGCAGCTTGATAAGATCCATGGACATCATGCGCGTATACATGATGTCTTCAAACACAGTCTAGACTCTTATGTATGTGAGCTCCCATATCATCGGAGGCTTTGCATCGTCCCAAAACCTTTATGTGTAAGAAATTTGACGGGGCTGACGTTTTCACAGACACCCAGCACCAGAGACGGCGGTCCCCGCAGGAATCTCAACCCTTCAAACAAGCACGACTGGAAGATATTCCCTGAACTATTGAGCAAGGTGATATTTTACAATACGAAAAACGTCGAAGAAATCGAGAACTTCCTGGCGAATGATGTCCAGTTGAGCTCAGCCGGAGTACCTCAAGGGGAGCTCTGGCAGAGTCTACGAAGCGATGTCAAAGCTATCAAGGCTTTACGCGCAATTGATGGAAAACTGAAAGAGCTACGGGACGTTGGAGACAAGCTTGAGGAGACAAAAAGATCATTTAAGGAACTCAGGCGTGAAGTATATTTTTTGCCCGTTGCTCTATCGTATTGATTGGTGATACTGACGTTTTGTCCTAGAGGAAGCTCGATCGTGCAGATGAACAGCAAAGCAGAGATGAAAGAGCCAAAGAGTTTGCGGTTGCAGCAGTTGTAATTATGCTCTATTTGTCCCTAGATAAGCGCAAGGCTAACATGATATAGTCATTTGCCATCCTGTCCTTGATTGCTCAAGTTTACAGTGGAAAGCCGCAGAAAGGCGATGAAGCATCCTGGCCCGGATACCTCTTTCTTGTGGCATCTTTTATCGTTATATGTATAGCGGGCATATTGTATATGCTCCGAAAACATGTTGCGTATTACAGTAAAGCGCTGGGGGCAAAACTCAATGGACTTCTGAGGATGGCGAGGCTGGGTCTACGGTACGATACAGTGATTCGTTTGGCAACAAGAGTTTTGGGTTGGACATGGCACCAGTCTGGATTTGGATTCTTTGTCGGTGTCTTGAAACAGCGTTTGAGAAGAGAAGAACCAGGACTCCCTGTATAAGAGTTATTTTAATCCAGTGTATCTGGTTCAATTCGAGTCGTTTTGTTAATCGGACGTCATTCTCTCGTCGGTTTAATTGACAACTGACATAACGTCTTAATTGACTAATTACAATAACATTACTTCCTAGGTAAGGCGGACATATGGCTTAAGGAGAGACCATTCCGGATAGACTGGGGAGAGTGATAACACAATCAGGTGCAAATACACGGCTGAGGCTCTAAGAAATTAAGTTATGGGAACTGAAGGACACACCCATGAGGTTGGGACTGTGAATCTGTACCCTCAGAGATTGAGTCCGACTTTCGGATTAACACTGCATTTGTTGTCATTTGATATGAACTGAATGTGGTCATACCATCCTCGAGAAAAGGCGCCTGCTTCAAAGAAGTCATTTGGGAATCTGACAATGGTTGCAAGGGTTAATGGTAGGCCTCAAAATATAAGGCTGCCAGCCAGAGACTCTTGATCGCCTTCTTCATGCTCTTCTTCACATGCGTTGGGACGTTTTAGCCGACCGAGTCTCTGGGATTTAGGCATTAACTTGAAGATGATCACATCTGAGATATGACACGTCTTGCGACGTCAATAGCATAACCAAGAGAGAGTCTCAAACGTAACCTGGCACTATCGCGGGGTTGTGTCATACACCATCTTTCTCTCTGTTGGTGAATTACAGCCAATTGCTCACTGACAGCCTCGTTCGAGGTACAGCTTGGAGGGGTGACAGCTCACCTCGCATTTTCATGGCATGAAGCATTGTCAGCAAATCATGAAGTATGTTTTGAGTTTGAGGCTTTGAAGAGTAAGGTGCCATGATGCCCAACTACTGACTCCTAATCAACTGCTGCTGGGTGCTTTTGCCTTATAGCTCAGATGCTTCAGAAGGCAACCCTCCAGAAATTCAACATCTGACTCACTTTTCTCTTCTCTCAACACCATCACAGAAAACATCGTGGCTATGGCAGTAACAACTTGTTCTATCAGTGGGATCGAGAACCTTCTCGGAAAGGCAGGACTGGACACACCTATCCCGGAATACCCCGGCGCAGATATTGTGCACAACCCGCAGGACATATTCCGAGTTTACCTTGCCGAAACAATACAAAAGCTCACAAATTGCGATAGACTGGTTGCCTATGATGCTATTCAAACATCCAACGTTACCGGAATGGGGGACCTTGTGGTTGTTGCCCCAAGACTGAGACTTCAGGGTGTCAATAATGAGGACCTCGCAAAGGACCTTCTTCAAAAGGTGGGAATATGTTTAACCCGATTCAAAAAATTAAGGAACACTGACATTGCCTGGAATTAGTTACCAAGAACACCCCCTTTTGGATGCCCCATTCGAGACGGTATTCGTCTTCAGGTCTTCTTCTCCCCAAACACGCTGCCTCGACTTCTTCTGTCGTACATCAGTGATAGAAGCGTATCATATGGCTATGATACGTCTCTGGGACTTGCTGATCCGGCGGCGCCTGAAGGGCGAAAGAAGAAAGTCATCGTGGAGTACTCATCTCCCAACATGGCAAGCGAGTTCCAAGTGAAACACTTGCGCAGCACGCTTCTAGGCACCTATGTGGCAAACATCCATGCCAGTATGGGTTGGGATATCGTTAGGATGAACTACTTGGGAGATTGGGGTAAGCAAATTGGTCTGCTTGCTGCAGGTTGGCAGCGGTTTGGCTCCGAAGAAGAGTTTGCGAAGCAGCCTCTTCGTCATCTCCTTCAAGTGAAGCACAAAATCGAAGAACTTTTCAAGCCAGAAATGGAAAAATGTAGGGCTATGAAAGCGAACGACCAAGACACTTCGGAGATTGAGTCGCAAGGCCTATACGCCGAGCGTGATGATTTCTTCAAAAAGATGGAAGACAAGGACCCGGATGCCATTGCATTGTGGCAACGTTTCAGAGACGCTACGGTCAAGGATTTGACAGGCTCATACGCACGACTCGGAGTTACTTTTGATGAATACTCTGGAGAATCGCAGGTTACTTTCGAGTCCATCGCCGAAGTAGAACAAGCTTTGAAAGAGAAGGGGGTTTATGAAGAGCACGATGATTCCTGGCAAATCGACTTTTCGAAACACGAAGCAAAGGGGTTATCCATTGCTGTATTGCGATACAGAAACGGAACTACCTCATATCTTCTGCGCGATGTTGCTGCAGTGCTCGACCGATTCAAGGCACACTCGTTCGATAAAATGATCTACGTCGCTGCGGTGGAGCAAGAGATGCATTTCAACCGAGTCATCAAGACACTGAAGCTCATGGGTCGTCAGGATCTTGCCGACCGCATCCAGCATACATCTTTTGCCAGGATCAATGGTCTTCCAGAGGAGTTGAAGGATGCAGAGTTGTTGAGTGATTATCTAGACGGTTGTAGGTCCATGGTACAGGCTGATCTTGAAGGCGAAGAGGATGAAACCTCTCATATTGATAATTCGGAGAGGTCAGTGGATATACTTGGTCTTGCTGGCCTGTTCGTTCAGGATCATTACCACAAACGCAACACGTCTTATACAAGCGACGCAAAAAAGATGGCACCCCTCGAAGGCGAAACGGGTGCAGCCATTCAAAACTGCTATGCCAGACTCTTGAAGAAAGTAGGATCGGAAACCACCAACTTCGACTACGCAACCCTAGACTATGCCTCATTGGAATCAGAGGACTATGCCGAACTATTGCGTATACTGTTGCAGTACCCAGATGCAGCACACAGTTCGTTCAAGTCACTCGAGCCATCTTTTATAGTCGTTTATTTGCTGCGTTTAGTTGATCAGTTAATGGTCACGCTTGATGATGACGATGAGAAAGATTGGACCGACCAAGAATCTGCGAGCGAAGCAAGACTTGCTCTTTACGAAAATGCAAGGCAAGTTTTGGAAAATGCGTTGAAACTCCTTGGTGTCGCCCCTTGGAGTCTTTGAGACTGGCTACTTAGTTCTGTCTCCGTGCCTTTGTATTTGCAGACTGTGTTTTTTGTAAGGTTGTCTTATCCGTTCAGACTGACTTATTCGATTTATATTTTGCTTTAATAGATCAATGGCCAAGTTGTTCCTGTATCTTCATAACACATACAATATATACTCATGCAAAAAGAATACCTAGGTGCAAGGGTTTCGTGTTGATGGAAAGGAACTACTCTGCCATATTGATCGGTACTATGAGTTCAAAACCTTCAGATTTTCAGTGAGTTTATTTGTATATGAGCCATGTTGAAATGGGTTCGAATGCAGAAAAGGCGCTGTCTTTGTATCAAACTACCTACTCAATATCATGACAATTATTAGACAAGTAAGAATACCAGTGAAACGTTGTTGATGGATCGGAAGTGACTACCTGCCTGAATCGTCTTCACAAATCGTGGCTCGGGACAAACGTTCCGGGGCTACACTACGTACATGGTCGTCATCAACCTCCCACCTCTCAACTTGACAATGTGAGACGTCACTCCCTAAATAACCTCAAATATCTCTGAAACCAATATCACTAGACTTGACTACAAACCCACCTCTTGCAATACACCTTCAAGACTCACATCATGGGAGACGACGCCCCGCAAGACACCCCACAGCAGGCATGGTGGGATGCTTTTCCTGAGCCAAAGGCCGAGTGCCCTCGGACTGACCCAGCTATCATCTCTAAGCTCATCGAAGTGAATGCAGCTCTCGGAAAGAACGCCAAACGAGATTTCCTTTTGGTCGACGTTCGGAGGACTGACTGGGAGGGTGGCACTATTGCCACGTCTATCAACCTCCCAGCTCACACGTTCTATCAGACCCGTCCTCAGGTCTATCAGCTTGTCAAACAGGCAGGTGTCAAGAGAATTATCTTTTATTGCGGCAAGTACTTTATTTTCTCAAGAGGCTACTCCAACATGTTGCTCATAATACTCCAGGAAGCTCCAATGGCCGAGGTCCACGATGCGCTAGGTGGATGCAAGACTACCTTGACGAGGTTGAAGAGACTGACATCAAGGCTGAGATTCTGACAGGAGGTATTAAGGGTTGGAAAAAGGCTTACGATGGCCAGTTGATGGACTTTTACGACGCAAAGGCCTGGGAGGAGAAGGAGTAAGGATGGGCATAGTGTAACAGTCAAGGGTATCCTCTCTTGTTGGTCTATTAAAGACATGTTCCCAAGCAAAGTTCCCGCAAGAACGTGTCTCAATTTTCGACCTTAACGCCAATAAAGATCACAAAAATCCATAATCTCTTCACATGTTTCCACTGCCGTCAGGGGTTTATCGGTCTCCTCGTCGGTCGTCCCCGCCAATTCGTTCCAACGCTTCGAGCATCACCACCGAGTTGCCGCGGATGACCTGGCAGTTTGTTTAGCAAGGAATTCTGTGACCCAAATAGCGGGAGGGTGGGATAACGTACGACCATGCCGATTCTAACCTTCTCGCCGTTGTCCTTCTCCTCCACCGCCTCATCGAGAACGATGTTCAGGAAGACCTAGTCTTGTCAGCCTTATCCAGTTTAAATTGCAAGGAATTTCCATACATCGTAACCGCGGAGGACGCCAATGACCTTTCGGCTGCCGTTCAACTGAACGAACAGTCTCTTGTCAAGGTACTGTAGAAAAGTTAGTTATTGATCAGAACCAGCAGATCGCAAGGGTTCAGGTTGTCCAGAGGTTGGGGGAGGATCTGACAACTATGCGAAGCAGGAAATGTTGATACGGACCTTCTTAAGCTCAGGTTGTGCGGGCGCCATCTTGAGCAGTAAATGTAGAATAGCTTGAATGCTGTTTCATGCGACGCGATCGCGGCTTGGAGCTACTAACATTACATTTCACAGCTAGGCGGAAATTCGACGTCACGTGAAGATAAGATCAGAGCCAAAGGCACGTCACTTTAAACTATGCTCAGCGCGTGCCGTCGCGAAACTTTGTCTTTTTAACTGAAATGCGACAGGACTAAAAATTTAAAAGACAATCACGTCATGAGTTTTGCTGCAAAACGGAAAGCCAAAGTCATCAAGGTCGCCGATGAGGATGACCCGAGCGAAGACGTCACAGCGCCCACTGGCGACAATGGTACTAGCGACGGTGAGTATTCCCAGATTTTGGATATGCGATTCTTGCTGATGAGATCAAGGCTGACCCTTGCAGATATAGAACCCTCTAAACCATTGTTCGGCGCAAAGTCAGGCCGGAAACCACTCAGGCAGTCAGGCTTGAGGAAGAGCTTCAACCCAGCGGGCGGCGAGAGTCTGGGAGATGCTTCGGGTACCAATGACGACGAGGACGATGGACCAGTGGTCGTACGGCCGGTCATCAGTCGATCAGGGTCTTTGAAGGGAAAGAAAAAGCCGAACAAATCCTCGCGGTTATCATTCGGTGGAGATGATGGTGCTACAGGCGCCGACGAGCCAACAGCGGTATTCACTCCCAAGAAATTACCTTTAGGGCGTGCTTTGGAAAACAGTGCTATAAAAAGAGGATTGGGCACGAAAGGACTCCCTATGAGATCGATCGGAGACGATGACGACCGACCCAAGTACAGCAAGGAATATCTCGAAGAACTGCAATCATCCACACCTAATACCCCCCAAAAGTCCTCCACATTACCTCCCGACGATAGCGATTTGATGGATCTGGACGCTTCAGAACTGGAGGGCGCACTCATTGTCGATTCAGCAGAGTTGAACAACCAACCACAACCTACAGCCATTCTATCCGAGGCTGAAATTCGTGAGAAGAAGGAGCGGCGCCAGCGGTTGGCCCTGGAGAAGGACTTTTTGTCACTTGAGGATGACGATGATCCATTCGCACGCAAAAAGAAGGACGATACTCGTTTAATAGCAGAAGATGAAGATCTTGGAGAGGGATTCGACAACTATGTTGAAGACGGTGGGCTCTCTCTAGGCAAGCGCGCTGAAAAGGAGAGACGCAGACAAGATCGAAGGATGATGGAAGAGCTTATCACGGCAGCTGAAGGCCATACTTCAGATTCCTCATCCGACAGCGATGCCGAGCGGCGAATCGCATACGAAGCTGCGCAGACACGCGCTGGCATGGATGGTCTGAAGAAGCCCCGCAAAGACCCCAGTCAGAATCTTCTACAGGCACCACCAAAGATATCACCTCTCCCCAGTTTAACGGAATGTCTGGCCCGTCTGCAGACTACACTGAAGGGTATGGAGGATGAGATGAAGGGAAAGCATAACCGGGTGGAAAAGCTCAAGAGTGAACGACAAGAAATTGTGAAAAGAGAAGGAGAAGTACAAGCTCTGCTGGATGAGACGGGGCGCAAGTACCAAGAAGCAATGGGACAAGGGAAAGTGGCTGAAGGAAAGGCTGTAGATGTCCCTGCGAATGCTCCTGTCGAGATGGTGGGTGCAAGAGGTTTGGAAACACTGGGTATGCCGACGAGTAAACCGGAAGATCAGGAGATGCAACAATAGGAAGGAGAAGGGCGTTTGTCGCCTTTTGTCCTTTTAAAGTAACCAAGTGACCGTCTCATATTAAACAAAGTCGTCCTAGATACCTACATTCCGCGAGGAAGAAGCAGCAAAATCAAGGATACGCCTTGACGACTCGTTTCATTATGAACGGGGCCTGCCATATCCTTAGCTAAGTTGTTGCCACTACCACCCATTCAGGATCTTCCTCTCAGCAGGACATTCACTTGAAATAGAAACGAAGGCTTAATAAGATCATCTATTCAGACTGACGACTTCGAGTCTTGCATAAATTGAGATCTCACACATATTTGTTGTCCCTATGATATTGCACTTTTCTATGGCAACTATGACCTCAAAGTCGGGCAAACAAAGATTGAAGCCTGGAAGACCACGAATACCCGAAGGTGAACTTCAGTCATCCAGCTAACCGTAGCCAGAGTATAATAGACAGAGTCAGATTGCCTTAAGTAGTTACGAGGCTACAACTCTCGCTCGGGAGTGTTCAATGACTATGCTTAACCTGATCTGATCTGCTTAGACCAAATTAGGAACAACAGAGACATTGTGTTCTGTCTGATTGGGATATCTACATGTTCGTGACTGGCTGAGTCGGGTTCCATCGACGGATCCCAAGAACGGAGGATGCAGATCCTGGTGATTCGGATACTGATAACCATACAAGTCCATTACTCTAGAAGTAGTCATAAACAAGCTCGGCTGGAACTTGTTTCCTAATAATTTCGAGACGGTATAAAATGAACGAATTGAAGAACAACCGATCGAGATGCTTCAGCTTGGCCAAGACAACCAACGACTAAAAGACGGGAATAACCGTAGATGAGAGCCGTTTAGGGCGGTTCACCTTCCAATCTTTCTTGTTCTGGAAGCTTGGCTTTGCGTGTGGCTTTGACTTTGACTTCCATCAAACAAGCCATGCCACAACCTGGTACCCAGTCAGCCAATCAGTTTCGGCTGTCATTCAGTCAACACAAACAAACAATCACAATGTGGTGGAAAGAGCATGTTGTCGCAAACATAGTCCAATGTCTCATCATTCATAAGTCATCTGCCGAATGTAAGGCCAAGCAGCTTCCTGGCGCTGCACATGGCATTGTTCTTTCGTGCCAAAGAGTATACACGGAATGGCTCTTAAATGTCCTTCTTCCCTCGTCCTCCGCTATAGAGAAGACCGCTCGTTACATCACCCAGCATATACGCACACCAATCTTTAGCCAAGCTCACTCGTCCGTACCAAGGGCCTTCGTTAGTAACCTTTGGCATGCGCTCTGAAGCCTTGACAAAGTAGTTACTTGTGGCATTGACGGGCAACTTCTTCGGCTTGAGTCTATCCTTATCATCGAGTACAGGCATGACACTTCTCGACTCTGTCTTTTCCATCTCCTTGATTACCTTTGCCAACAGCTTAGCCATTAGAACAGCACCAGGTGTCCACGAAGTGGTTACGTAGCCCATCACGAAACCCATGTTAGGAAGGGAGTCAACCATGCAGCCACGCCAAGTATAATGTGAGCCGACATCAAGAGGCTGGCCGTCTACTAACGGGATAATACCACCGAAAAGCTGAAAGTGCAAGCCGGTTGCAGTGACGATGATGTCGGTTTTGAGTTTGCGACCAGACTTGAGAAGAATGCCGTCTTTTGTGACAGTCTGGATAGTGTCTGTGACGATCTCACAGTTGTCTTTGTGCAAGGCCTTGAAGAAGTCCCCTTCGGGACACATACACAATCTCTGTTCGAAAGGGTTGTAGGCAGGGTTGAAGTGGACATTTACGTCAACGTCTTTTGGCAACTCCCGCTGCATTTCTCCCATGAGAAGCTTGCGACCTAGCTTGGGAAATCGGAGGAGTACTTGGGTACTGATAAGTTCCATCAGGACATCTTTCCAGTAAATGAGCCAGTATGCCCATGACCAAGGAAGAAGCGTGCGTAGGTAGAAGTCGAGATTGGATGTCACAGGTCGAGAGATGACGAAAGAGGGACTACGCTGAAGCATAGTCACCATGCTGGCCTCTTCAGCAAGTGATGGAACGATTGTAATTGCCGTCGCCCCGGATCCGATGACAACAACACGTTTGTTTGAGTAGTCCAGGTCTTCAGGCCACCATTGAGGATGAACGACTTTGCCTCCAAAGTCCTCTATACCAGGAATTGTCGTCTCAAAAGCCTTGTCGTATGAATAATACCCCACGCAGCTGATGACAAAGTTTGCGATAAACGTCTTGCGCTGGCCATCCGCCTCAACCTCTAGTCTCCAGTTTTGCTCATCGGTTCGCCATTCACACGCCGTCATTTTGTGGTTGAACCGAATCTTTTCTCTAATACCAGCAGCATCCACAGCTTCTTCTAGATACTCGATAATTTCTCCAGCTTGTGCCATCTTGTGCTCGTGCCTCCATGGGTGCCATGGTAAACCGAATGAAGTCATGAACGAGTCGGATCGGAAGCCTGGGTATCGAAAGAAGCGCCATGTTCCGCCAATGGCTTCTCGTGCCTCGAGAATCGTGTACGAGCGATTGGGGAGCTTTTCGTTGAGGACATGGGCGGTATTGATACCAGAAAGGCCGGCGCCGAGAATTAAAATATCATGGTGTTCAATCGGTTCGGACATTTCGATAGGAATTCGCAATGTCGAGATTGTGGTATCGCGTGGCAGTTGTTGAGAAGCTGAATTTACATTGGGAAATAAGTTCCCCTGTACCTGTACCTGGCAGACATGGACTATAACTCCCAGCCTACCGCTAGTCCCCGCCCACATTTCCCATGACGCCACAGAATGTGAGCATTTCTCCGTCTAGATAATTCGTGCTTCTACACGCGCTTTGGATAGAATATAATGTCCTGTACGAGTGTTATTCCACAATATTCCTGTATCAATCTCACACTCATAAATTGATTGTATTGTTGAGTTTTCGGATACCAAGAAACACAAAATAAAGATCTGACATCGGCACTAGACGTAGATCATCCCCAGTATGTAAACTATGTACCCCAAGATCAAGCTTCTACTCTTGGCAAACCGTAGTAATCAGGAGAAAAAACGTTAATATTCCGACGTTTATCATTAAGACATAATTCAGAACAAACCCACCTATAAGAGGGTTATCTGCAGTCCAGTTATCCTCCTAATGCTTGGCTTCTCTCTCGTCATCTAGGTACCATAAAACAAACCCTTTCTGGGGACTACTTACAGCTAGTTTTGAATTTGGTGCAGCTTCCTTAATACTTAAGCATATATAGATAGAGACTACTGAATATAAGTAATTCGGAAAGAATCATAATGAGAGCTCTAGACACTAAGTGGTTCTCATTTGTATCTGGTTTGTTGATAAACCACAATGCAGTCTCACCAAGCCACCTTCTGAATACATTTGACAGGAAAGCTTAAGCCAGTGTTGACATGGATTCCTTGAATACAAAATCTCCCATCTATCGATCTATTTCATTATCATAACTCTCATCTAAAATCTTCCATACAATGATAGCTCTTACCATCTGTATTATCGAACAGCATCCCCCCCCGCGGCGTCAAGTCTTTTAGGCCGCTCACTCGTAATTTGCAACTGAAACTCTAATCCTTTCGGCGCCAGTTATTGGATACCATCGCATTGTTCGTCTCAGGCTTGTTCGGACGAGTGTTATTGGCTCGATCAGTGACCCGGCGACCCTCTCGTGCATCTAGTTGACGGCCCCCAGGCTTCTGGGAAACCCTCTCAGAAACCGACACCTTGAGCTGGCCTCCTGGGATTTCTTTTCCGTTGAGCTTTTCCACTGCTAAGCTTGCTTCTTCTTTGGTGTCGAAATCGACGAAGCAGTAGTGGTGGTTTCCGGGCAGAGTCTTCTTACTCTCGTGAGGTGTAATTCGTTTCCCGATAGCAGCCCTAAGGTTGTAATTAGAAACCACTTTTTTGTTTGCGTATGTGAGTCGAAATACTTACGGTGTGAAACCAGAGAATATATGTGCCAGTTCTTCCTGGTGCTGAGCTTGATCGATCATTTTGCCCAAACCTCCAACGTACAATCTTCGTCCGCCATGATCCCTTGTCACATCTTCAAAGTGATTGATAGCCCAGTTAGGACCCCTGTTCTCGCTCTTGCCATTGTTAGGACTCATATTGTTGCCGTTTGTGCTCGATTTGGTATTCCAGTCACCCCATCTGCGAGATGTTGCATCTTCGTTTTGAAATCCGCGACGTTCACGGGGCTTCTTTGGCTCACATGGTCCAACCTTCAAATTCCTTCCGTATACAGTAGCGGATAGAGACGAAAGAGCTCTCTCGGCAGTCTCACAGTCGTGGAAGTCAACGAAACAATATCCAGGATTTCGAGCACTGATGGGATCGACCGAAATATGAATCTTATCCAAACTATCGAAACCGTTCTTCGCTAGGATTTCTTCTACTTCAAAGGGCTTCGCCTCGTAAGGGAGGTTACCTATTGAAAAATCAAGTGTCAATTTTCGTCCAAGAGGCCATACTAAAGATGATCATACCTAGATAGATGCGCCTCCCGGCAGCAATAGCTTCTTGTTCCATAACGATGAGCTGTACGTAAGATCAACAACAATACTCTATGCTTGGGGGATCAGAAGGGAGGGCGGCAGGTAAAGGAAAGCTCGAAATTTGCAAAAAGGGCTCCCTTTAGTCTAGTGAGCCTCCTTACGGACCAATAAGAAAGTGTTTGCAACCACCCCGCGAAGACCCTGAATGAGGGGCGATGCAGTGTGGATAATAAGCCGAGAAGACATTTATCCATTCTCCAGTCTATCGGCAAACAGTTAGATCTAGGCTTCCACCAAACAGTTTGAAATATATACAACCAGAAAACAAGCAGGGGTATCTGTACATGTATAGTCTGTGCAATCAATATTATGTATCGCTTGTGAATATCCTGGTCCAACCATACCTCCATGAAATGTGGTCGAATCGTCAAAGCGCTCCCCTGACTCTGGTATCAATTTTTGGTTTCACTGATCTAACTATCCCATCCTCGAACTGCTGGACATGGACGGCGAGCCCGCAGAGGGATATCGTGAAAGTTCCCTCATATGTTCAGGAGTGCCCAACGCCTTCATGTTTTTGGATCCCCATTTTCGTGTGGCTACCTTGTGGTCGCAGTTTGTGCAGTAATGTGTTGTATGAGCAGCCCACTTTCCAGCATAGGGAACAACAGCACCGGCGATGGTTGTAAACCCAAGAACAGTTGCAGATATACTGGTATTAATTAGCAGGGAGACTTGGATACTTGAGGGAAAGTCTTACTGTGTCACTTTTGACGAAGTCTTCTTTACTCGTGTCTCAGCGCGGTGCCTGCAGAAGGGACAGTCCACAAACTTGGGATGATCGCCAAGTTCGGTAAGTGGTGTTACGTATGTAACCACTTCATTGCTATTGTAGGAAGGCGGCTGTGGTGTAAAACCGCCATTGTCAGGATGTTGCAGGGGTACTTGAGCAGCGTGACCGCCTGTGCTGTATTGTAGTTGGTGTTGGGACGCATAAGATCCCGGGCTGTATGGATATTGGGTTGTAGGATTGCGCGCTGGTAATGGAGGCGGAGAATCGTCTAGGGTTCCTGTTGGGATGGGAGCCTCACTGAATCGCTTGTCTGACTCTGAGTCTACCGGGATTGGGGCGTCGTGGTATTTCATCATAGCATAATTGGAATTCACTACTTCGGGAAGACCCCCATCATCGACTACACTGCGAATGATTCTGTGGAATATTAGAAGGCACTAAGTTGAGCTTCTTGTCAGACTTACGTTGAATTCGGACGTGACTGTGGTAGGTTCTCATGTGATGGCTTCTCTAGTAAAACCGAAGGGGGTGAGATGTGTTGCATTGTCGCCATTTTGTATTGCTTGTCTTGCAGAAACCGGTATAAGATAACCAAAAACTAGGCTCCTCGAAATAGTTGCGAGTGGGGGACAAGAGATCCTTTATGGACATCAAGCTAATAAGAGCTGACATAACTACTTGCTAATGAGCTCCTACCATGTAACTACACAGCCGATGGATCATCTGTAACACCATTAATCAAGGGCGAGTGGCTGAGCCTCAGCCCAGAAATTAGCCAACGAGTATGAGGTCTGTGACGTTGAAGGATTCGGTATGTATGTGGCTGTCCATCCTCTGGTTGCATAGATACAGGGATAACGTACCTATTCTCCACCCATTGGCGAGTGCTCTGTGAAAGGTGGCGTGAAATCCCCTCTCAAGTCTCTCAGCCGGATAAGGCTGAACTGGCCGCTGCCTTGATGCAACCTTGTCGTCTTTGCTAAATGTTGAAAAAGCAGATAGTTTAAAGTGTTACTGCCTGGCTGATGATGAGTGACAATTGTGATTGGATGTTCAATGATTGCCACAAGGGAACGGAAATGCGGCAGCAATGAGGATGTGGTAGTGATAGCGTCATACTGGTGGTAGATCATTGCTGGTGTTGTTTCCATCTAGGCCAGTTCTAAAAACAATTTTCATTTCTTTTTTTTCTTTCTTTTTCTCGTGATGGTGATAATAGTTGAGGATCGGTTTTGGAAAGAACCCCGGAAACCTACCTGGGTACAAAGGTACTTATGTCCTTCGCACCTGCCGGCTTACAGCAACATTGGCAACACAAATTGATCTATTAGAAGGTCAGGTCTCGGCAGTTGACATAGAACAAACATAAAAAGAACTCTGCATGCAAAAAAGGTAGAAAGGCTTGTTTGTATCCTTTCCTTCTCTTCTTTCTTTTCCTTTTCAGTTGTAACATTCCATCTTGAAAAATTTCTGAACTCAGTCAACCATTTTCTACATCTGACAAATCTGACGAATCATAGAGAGAAACACCCAATTCTTCTCCGATATGATGGGTTTCACGGCCTTTTTCTTCGTCAAATGTAGCTATTGATCTCAATTCGCCAACGTAGTTCTTAATAATAGACCTCGGTACTCGAGGTCTCCATTCATGATAACTCCCCCACTCTTGCCCCTCCCATCCCTCAGGTCATGCATGCATGAGCTCTTAGAGCTCAAGATTAGTCCATAACACGGAGAGCTCCCTCCAACCTTTCAACTTTCAACATAACTCATATTGCAAAAAAAATACTCAATTCGTTCAACATGTCCTCTGAGCAGCTTGTTCTCTTTGATCTCCCAAGCCAAAATGGTGCTTGGTCTCTCAACCCATGGAAGAGTGAGTTATGTAGATAGATGCCCCTCCATGATATCACCGCTGATCTGTTTACAAAGCTCGATTTCTCCTGAACTTCAAGGGTATTGACTACAAGACTGAATGGGTAAGATTGTCAAACAATTTGGACAAGTGCGTTGCT
The DNA here is from genome assembly GCF_019609905.1 of Fusarium poae. Classification (NCBI taxonomy): domain Eukaryota; kingdom Fungi; phylum Ascomycota; class Sordariomycetes; order Hypocreales; family Nectriaceae; genus Fusarium; species Fusarium poae. The sequence continues at coordinate 2,445,052 of NC_058399.1, forward strand.
GACAACATCCAGCTCGAATATCCCGATATCAAGCCGACTCTTGAGCCTCAGTAAGTCAATGGTATCGTTCAGTAGGCGCCCTGTGACTCACCAGCTCAACCAGCATCTCCGCCAACCCGGCCACCGGAACATGGACAATCCCTACTGTCAAGTTCCCCGATGGAACATACATCATGGACTCGGCCAAGATCCTTGAGCGAATTGAAAAGGACTACCCTGAACCCTCCGTCCACAAGGACTCGCCTGTCCTTACCAAGCTCTTCGAAATCATGCCAAGCATCATGGGCGCCCTCCGACCCGTCTACTTTACCCACGTCCCCAAGCATATCCTCAACGAGAAGAGTGTCCCTTACTGGCAGGAGACCCGGACCGAGGCGGCTGGAGAGCCTCTCGATGAGCTCTACAAAAGAGAGGGTGGTCAACAGGCATGGGATAAAGCTAAGCCACACGTGCAAGAGGTCGAGGCTCTCCTTAAGGAGAACTCTGAGGGTCCATTCTTCCTAGGAAAAACTCCCAGCTATGCTGATTTCGTCTGGGGCGGTTTCCTCATCTTCATGCAGCGTAACCAGATTATTGATGAGGTGTACAAGATCAGTGGTGATGCTCAGCTTCACAAGGACCTCCTAGAAGCCACTGCCCCTTGGCACAAGAGAAACGATCACTAAGTACAGGGTAGACTTGGTTTGAAAAGACAGACAGTGGAACATAGAAACTGGAAAGCGACACCTAGCTAGACTAGTGAGAGACAAAAGACCCAAGAAATAAAACACAAGTCAATCTTCTTCCCTGCCCTGGTACAATTGCCTCACCCAAGACTAATCCCTCCATCCTCGTTATCCGCGTCCGACTCCTCAATGGTTTCGATTACCGACTCCAGGGTGAGTCCTTTGGAAAATTGCTCACCCAACTCATCAATGCCAGGTATCTCACGAGCTGTATCCATCCAAATATCAGTACTTGCACACAATACTGAAGTCAGAGGATGGGTGCTCGAATCGTGCCTTTTGCCCCTGGAGCTCTTATCAACCAAGATACGAAAAGCATCCTCCCGAATCCTAGCCATCATGGAATTAAAGATTGTTTGTCGCCGGGTCTTGTCAAAAGATATTTCGGGCTCCCTAAGATCCGGAAATCGCCAGTTGACATAGAGATTACCGTGACTAGATCGCGTCTTGATGTCGTTATGTTGGCCCACAGCATCAAAGTAGTAGCGACAGAGCTGGCAGGCTCCTTTGCTACTACCTATGTACTTCCAGTCACGGAAGAAAGTGATGTTGGGCCGAGCTATCGCCCATTCAAGAACAAGGACCTCTGAGTGCACAAATGGCTTGAATGACGATCTGGTACATTGAGCCTCGATACGATCTTCCAGGTTTATCCACTCCAGGCTTCTAGCAAGACCACGATACCTTTCAATTGAAGCTTGGTCGCTGCACATTCGACCGATAATACCATGGGAGGTTTCGCTTTTTTTCCCAAGGGGGTTTGGATCTGGTTTGGTGGACTTGATAGATACAACGACAAACTCCTGGAAGAGTTCTGGCCATGCTTCCTCCGAGTCGATGAGGCATTGTACTGTTTTATAGTAGCTCCGGAGACGCGAGATGGCGTGCCTTAACTCTGACCAGCACTCGAAACTTTTGCCATCCCTGGTACGGCCGGTTATGGCGATGGTCTCTATGTATTTTGTTGTTTGTGATGTCAGGAAAGCCTTGAGAGCCCTTAGGACGCTAGTGAAAGATGCAAAATCTATGAAGGATGTTATTCAAGGGGGCGGGAATGTGATATATATTCATGGGACTTACATTGGGTATCACTCATATCGCTGAAAGTAGTCTGCTCGATTGCGATGCTGAGATTCTCTAGACCTTTGCCAACTTCAGTATCTATTCTTACTGTCAGCATCCCAGTTTACCACAATCTCCCTCGCGTATGCCTACCAAGTTGGGCCGCATGTTGCTCGCAATACAGCAGACATTGGGCAATGTTCTTCCTCAGTGTATCAAGATAGCTCTTGATTCTCGGAGAGTTAAAGGCCAGTATCATCTCGAAGATCTCGTTTCGAACATAAGTTAGTTCCGCTTTCGAGAGCAAGTGAAAACCTGATAGTCTCTTCAGCAAAGATGTTAGAAATTCTTTTGTGTCGTGCAAGTCTTTGTCAAAGACCTGATTACAGCCAAAGACATATGTGAACTTGTCTTCTCCATCGAGGATCATCACAGAAGTAACTGTCGCGCCTCGCTTCTTTCTGTCGCACACACCAGCTATGCTATGAAGAAAAAGATGATACTCTTCTTCTTCTGTCACTGGGTTGTCGGGGACTTCTGCTTGCCTGAGAGCACCCTCTTCGAGGGTGATTTCGGCCAGCGCTTTGTACAAGATGATGGGTTCGTAAAGACGGCGCTTCTGCTTTGGCTTGAGGGGGGCCAGGTCTTTTATTAATGGCTAGTTAGAGTGAGTATTTCTACCTTGAAGTTCTATGACTTACTAGAAGTCATGATCACGACTGTTGTAATAATCTGGGTGCTGGGGAACTGGACACGGAAAAGGTACAGGCGACAATTGGTACTCTGAACAACTTATGAGAACCCAATTAATTATTCAGTTTGTAGTCTCAGTATTTCCTCTTATACTCATGTCGTCGACTCATCTGTCTGCCTTGTTGTGTTCAAGGCCAGTGCTGGTGGCCGACGGGGGCTTATCACATCATGCGGGGTGATATGAAACTGCCAACACCTAGACTAAATCACCACCTTGCCGTATACCCCCCGACCCTGCATACCTTATAATATTAACTTATTATTAAAGCCTATACTTTTATATTACTCTATATTTATTAAAATAAATCTATTTTTTTTAATTTTAATAAAAATAAATTTATAGCTATTAGATTATAAATATAGAATTTTTCTAGTTATTAATAATATTAAAAATATTAATTTATATATTTTAATATAAAAATACTTAATTAAGCTCTTAATATTAAAAGATTAATATATTAAAGTTTATAACTTTAATATAATATATTAAAAAGAATTATTATTAATTCTTAAGTAAAAAAATAATTTAAAGATTTATATTATTAAAAAAGAAAAAGTATTTTAACTTTTTATAAAGTTTAAAATATATAGCTTTATATAGTAATTATTTAAGATTAATAAGTAAATATTTTATATTAATAAGAACTTAATAGACTAATTCTTTATATAATATTTTACTATATAAAAAAAGCCTATAAAAGTCTATAAAGTAGCTAAGAAATATTATATAATAAGAAAATTATTATTTAATTATTATAATAGTCTTTAATAGATTATTAATATTAAAAATATTATATAAAATAATATATATAATATTAATAAGAATAGTATATAATTAAGAGAAACCTAGGTAAATATAATAGCTAGAATAATTATAATAATATAATTTAAAGTTATTAAGATTAATAATTTAACTTAAGTATTAATAATTAAATATATATTAATAAGATCTTATTAGCTTATATTTATTATTATTTTTACTAATAAAAACCTCTAAAGATAGTAATTTCTAAGTATTTTTCTTAATTAAAAATATAAAATAAGTTTTAAAGGCTAATTTAATTTAAATATTTTTATTTAATAGTTTATAAAAGTCTTTATTCTTAAGATAATACTATTAAATCCTTTTTAATAAAGATTATTAGTCTTAAATTAATATAAGTTATATATAATATTTAAATTAATAAAGAAAATATAAATATATAAAATTTAACTCTTTTAATTATCTTTATATTTATTATATATTACTTAGCTATTTAATATTATTATATTTAAGCTCTTTAAAATATATTATTATTAATTAATTTATACTTAGGCTATATATAAAATAATCTCTTTAAATTAATAATAACTCTTTCTAGAAATATATAAAAAGGCTTTAGAAAAAGCTATAAGCTATAGGAATATAATAAGTAATTTCTTAAAGTCTAAGATATTTTTAATTTATATTAAAAAGGCTATAAAAGTATTAAAGCCTAATAAATAGAAATATAAGACCTTTAAAGGCCTAATAACTCTAAAGAAAGCTTAAATAAATAATAATATAATTTAAAGTATATTATAAAGAAATAAGGATATTTAAAAATAATAAAAAGCTACTTAAAATAATAAAAATATATTAATTTATAATTTTAATTATATTATAAAGAAAATAATAAAATTAATTAATAATAAAAATAATTAAATTTAATAGCTTAAAGAGAAAAAAGCTATTCTTAAAGCTTTAATAATAACTAAAAAGCTTATTAGCTAAATTTTAATTAAATTTAATTTAAATAAGGCTTTTTTTTTAATTAATTAAATTATTATAGTAAAAGATTTAATTAAAAAGAATATTATATATAAATTATAAGAAAAAGTAAAGAAAAAGATTAAAAAATAATTTAAGAAAAAAAATATAGATATAATATATATTAATTAAATAATATATAAAATCTTAATTAAATTAAATTAATATATATAATTATAGAACTATTTAAAGTTATTATTACTTTAGTAATATAATGCTATCACAGGTGTGCAGAGTGGGGGGGTATATGGCAAGGTGGTGATTTAGTCTAGGCTTTTTGGTCGGCCTCCTACATTTCCAATCGCCTTATTTCATCAAATCTTCTCAAATGAATTTTGGTATTCTCACCGAATATGGCCTTCATATGGGTCGCCCTCTAGGCAATGAGGCTGAATTGTGGTATTCTGGGTTGCCTCCCTGCCATATCCCGCCGCTGAGAGATCCATCAATGCGTATCATTCCAACTTTGACCTTCGAATTCTTTCTTTGGTCTTCTCTTGTTTGTATCATAATACCAAATTGCAGAAATGTAGAAATGCGCATTTGACGGGAAGCTGCAGTCGGCCCCCGCCGGCCTCCAACAACATGACGTTCCGTGGAGGATCTTGACGAGTATATAGATCCCAACTCGTCGTCTCTCAAGACACTGTTCTTTCGAATCTCCATGATCAATTAGGAGTCTGGTTCTCAAAGCACAAACTACCTCACCAAAGATCATTTCCTGACCAAATCGTCATACCATCAATTACTGGCCAACAGGCATGTCGCGACGAAGCGATCGTCCTCACAGGCATAGCCGTTCTAGCAAATCGAGACAGGAAGACATTCCGATCGACCCAAACCTGACAGCTGAAGCCTCATACCCGCAATACACCGAATCTGAGGGCTACAGTCAGGCTGGTCCAAGTCAGAGCCAGTAGAGCGCTGATTCACAATTCTCTGCTCCTGATACCACGGCATACGCAGCGGTATCCGACCCATCAGAGAGTCAGGACACAAGCCAGATGGCGTATTACATGATGCAGCAGCAGCAGCAGCAGCCTGCTACTGTCAACCCCAATGAAGTTCTTCTGAACCCAGGTCATAGCTACTCTTCTCAGAGCTATCCCAGTTCTGCCTACCAAACTGGTGTATATGGTATGTTGCTTTGACAAACAGAACTCAAACCTGCAGACAAGTATATGCTTACAACAAACAGAAGCCGAGCCGGAAGCTTCTTCTTCGGCCGCACAGCCTCCCAGCCAGTACCACTGCTCAGAGTGTGACCGCTTCTTTCCGGGAAATCGGGACTTCAAGTAACCTTCCAAACTCCAAACTACGCCCGTTTCGAAACTAACACGCCGTCGTAGCAAGCACATGAAAATACACGACAAACCGGTGAAGTGCAAGGCCGACGCTAGTTGCAAAGTCACAAAGGCAGAGCAGCGAGACATGGACCGTCACTACCGATCCTCGCACAGGGCCTACGCGGCCAGTAAGGGGATCTTGACTGAAGATGCCGTATGCGGCTTCCAAGGTTGCACTTCAAAGTTTACTCGCAAGGATAATCTGCTCAAACACTGGAAGAAGTTTCATGGGTATGAACGACCAGGGAACTGAGCGGGACGTTGGTGTTTTGCGTTTTTCTTGTTTTTTTTCTTCTCCTGTTGAGAAATCTTGGATTTTAGGTTTGCTCACCCTGCGTTATCTTATGCACACCTCCACCGGTGCCTCGGGGCTGGGTCTGACGAAGAAGGATAGTTTACCCCCCGGCTCTCTCTTAGGCGAATACGGGGATCAAATCTATTCACCGTGTACACCAGTCACAGAAATCAAACCTAGTCACTCCTTGAAAGGTTCATTCGTTTGGAAGACGTTGTGCGCGGAATACTGCAATTCGTCGCAGTCTGAAGTGTGAGGATATGTTGGGGAATCAATAAGATACTGTTCAATTCTCTTTTGTCTGTCTGATATCAAGCCCGGCCAATACTTTTCCTTCCCACTCATCCATGTACACGAGCCGAAATTGCAAGCCCCAGATCATGTCCCGTTATAACAAAAAGAACACCGAGGCGTATTAAGTAAACTTCCAACAGAGGTGAAAAGGTGTAAGTCATCAGTAAAGGGGAATCCTCTAGCAAGATGCAACAATGAATCAAAATCAAATACGCCTTATCCTTGAACGCCTCATCACTTCTCCTGATCCCATGCTTGGCCATTAGAAGCCCCATCATAAATAAATATCCTTGTACTTCTCGTGTATTACCCAGGTCTATACTGCTGAGAATGGACAGGTAGCGCCATCGGCAGACATAGCTCCAGTGCTAGGACATCTTTGCTCAGTGCTGGCGATAGATGGGCTCTTTGACGCAGAAGAAATGCTCAGGTTATCAACCTTGAACTCCATGTCGCCAGTGCTGAAGAGTTCAAAGTGCATGCGGCTAGCGTCGACCTTTTGAACTTTTAGGTACTCAGCCATCTCAAGCATGAACTGCTCAGGACCGCAGATGTAATATTCGGTAGAGCTGTGACACAGGTAGAGGTCATCCTTGGAGACCTTGGCTAGGTCCATCCGGAAGTCGTGGTCGTAGGTAACACCGAAGATGTCGGATTCGGCTAGGTGAGTCTTGAAAATGTTTGTGCGGAAGTTGGGACGGTTGCGAGCAATGCGGCGGACCTGATCGTAAAAGGGAACAGAGCGTCGAGAACCGTGGATCCAGGAAACAGGACGGTGAGGTTGGCGTTCAGAAACGGTATTGAGGATGGACATCATGGGAGTGACACCAACACCGGCCGAGATAAGAACGATGGGGACGTTGGAGGTGTTGGACATGTCGAGGTAGAACTCGCCGGCTGGATGAGCGAGCTCAACGACATCGCCCTCATCCTTCATATCGATGAGGAGGTTTGAAACGACACCGGGGTTGAGAGCATCTCCGCCAAGGTACCGACCACTACGGGTCATGTGGATGCCCTCATCTCTCTTGATGGTGACGCGGTAATAGTCGGGTCGGAGAGCATCGCTCAGAGAATACTGACGGGACTGGACGTATCCCTTGTCGGCGATGGGAATCTGAACAGAGACGTACTGGCCAGGCTGGAATGGAGGGAGGCGCTTGCCATCAACAGGAACGAGGTAGAAGGAGTAGATGTCGTCCGACTCCTCGACCTTCTTCTCGATGCGGAACTTCCGGTAGCCCTGCCACTTGCCAAAGTCCCGGTAGAGTTGAGCCTCACGGCCGATGAGCATCTTTGCAAGCATCCAGTAGGCCTTTGTCCAAGCCTCTCTGATCTGGGGGGTCATGGTGGGGCCGAGGACCTCTGCAAAGGCGGAAATGAGATACTTCTCGACTATGCCATAGTGCTCTGGCTTGATGCCCAGGGAGCAGTGCTTGTGGCACATACGCTCCATCTTGGGGATGAGCTCTGTGATGTGGTTGATGTTGTTGGCGTAGCTCAGGATGACGGCAGTGAGAGCACGAGGCTGACGGCCGTTTGCTTGGTTGACTGTGTTAAAATAGTCGTTGAGCTCGGGGTGATCACGAAGCATGTTGCGGTAGAAGATGGTGGTGATGCGCTCTCCGTGGTCAGTTAGGGCGGGGATGGTGCCCCTGATGAGCTTGGTTTGTTGATAGGACAAAGCCATTGTGATGGTGTGTATTGGGAGTAGAGTATATGGTAGTAGATGATACACCTCTGCAGATGTCGTGATAAAATAGATGTAGATTAGATTGGATCTGCTGTAAGTCAAGTCAAGTTTGAGTAGCAGAACAAGTAAAGGAATGGATCAGAATGGTGAAGCAAGGTCTATTAGTAAAAACCAAAATTTGCGAGGATCGTCTCCAGATATTATATCTTGATACATAGAGTATCCTATCCTCCACCTGGCTGGGTTATGGTCATGGTCTGAGGATGACTATCCATACCCCTGAATGAGGAATGGGATTATACGCCCTTGCCATAGAGAGAAAATGATAACTCGAAACAAAAGGAAGGAAAATAGACAGAGAAAACTTCAAGTTTACTCCACAAGCCGTCTATTCTTCGTGGCTTGACTTGACATGATGGCATAAAACACAAACACCCCCCCTTGTTGGGGAGAGGAGGGTCAGAGGGTGTAGGTAGGTTGTTGGATGATGAGAAGTCGTACGATGGGAAGGAAGCTGGGATCCATTGACCCATGTTGGTGCTAAACCTCTAGCCTGGAAGGAGGCTGTTAGTGGGGTCGAGAGCCCTGTAAGCTCCGCCAACCCGCCGCCAGCTCCCGCTCCAGTTTCGTTTTATAGGTCTAGCGTAGTACCTACTAAGGTTTTTGCTTTTTGCAGCTCCGGAGCTCTCCTTTATTGTGATACTCAAAAGAAGCCGAAAAAGAGAGACGAAAAGGTAGCTGGTGCCTTGGCATCATCGTTTAGATCATCCGAGGTTTGGAGAAGCGAGAATCGAGGCTGATCTGGATATAGTGACCAAATCACAGGTCAATGAATTGGTATCTACTAACTACCTACCTACCTAGACGTAGGTAAATATTCACAAGTTATCTACGGGCATTACCTTGTGGCGATGTTCATAAGCAAGAATCAAGTCAGTAAAGAAACTTTGACAGAGTCTACTTGACTCGAACTTGTCTTTTTTCTCTTTGGAGACCAGAACTAAAGAATCAATAAAGCTCGCTCGGCCCCCCGTGGAACTAATTTAGCACCAAAATTGCCTCTTCTACCCGCGAGCTCCAAGCTCTCGACTTTCAACTCAAAACAGTCTTGATTTAATGCAGGATAAGACGGAAATAATTGCAAACAGTCCAAATCCAGTAAAGCCATGTGGTTAGCCACGCGAGAAAAAAAAACAAGTTGTGTAACGTTAAAGCATGGCAACCACATGTTTCTAAGGAATGGGAGAACCAACAGTGAGGCGAAGCGCGGTCCAGAACTAGGAGAGGCGTAATTCTAGACAACGCAATGCAATTCAACAGGCAGGCAACTACGTAATGTTACAAACAAAACGAACAGAGGAAAGTGTGTATTGCCGGTCGGTACCTGGACCGAGTCTTTTTTCGCAACAGCCACTCACTCAACCGACCGGCAGAGATTTGAGCCCTATGAACAATAGGTACTAAGAGGATGGGATCCCTCGGAGAAGTTGATAACTGACTGATAAACGCGAGCGCGAAGAGTATACTCTGTACAGTTGCGAACATCTAGGTTCAGGGTCTGGAACTGGCCAGTCTGTCTCACGCCATCATTCTAATGAGCTCGTGAACAAAGACTTGATTAGATCTCGAGGAGAGAGCTTGGCTTGGCCATTCATCGACATGACATTGTCTCTTGATGGAATTCGGCTTTAGGTATAACGCCAATTGACAAGACATGGTTCCCTGTCCTATGTCTAGCAGTGCTATCCTTCCAGAAAACTACCACAATTGTTCGATTGCAGAGTCTCATCTCAGAACCACGCGATAGATGCTAAATGAGCTCTTCCAAGCGGCTTACCTGTGAAAGACCCTCACGGTAGATTACCGAGACTCTGTTCATTCAATTGTCAGGAACTCCGGTTATGCCGTCTCATGTCGTCAAAGGAAACGTCCATGTTTTTTACAATCCAAAATCAATGCCTCTCACTCCATAGTGGACTCTTTATAACATGCATGGGTGGTCTTCAAGATGCGCACCAACCACTCCTAGTTCCCGGCGGCTTCAACGTTGTAGATTCTCCGGACTGCGCTCAAATTGCATCTTCTTTTAGCTGATCTTGTACACGAGGGCTGAGAATATCGGCCAAAGTCGGAGACTGAATACTCGGATCCCATCCGCATTGTACTCTTATTCACTACCTTTACTATCCTCGGTTTGTTCAGGGTCCTCCAAGACAGGGAAACAAAAAGGTGATTTTCTACGAATACAGTCCCGACTAACTAGCATTGGTTAGCAGTAGTTTATTAGTGACCGACCCCAGCAAGTTTGTCCTGTTTTATAACACGCCATATCGGCCCTGACCGACTAGACACATGCAGTTTTCAAGTCACTCCAATGGGGGGCTCTATAAAACATTGTAAAGTAAAACAAAGAACGAGGTTAATAGTGAAATGCAGCAACAATAATACTATGCACTAAAAAAATGTATCACTTATCATCTGGAGTTCGCATGTACTCTAGGTAATAAGCAATTCACACCACACGCAGGCATCTAACAACACAACCTCCCTCTCACTGTACCTGCATCACCAACGGTCCTCCCAGCAGCCAAGATTCATAAACCATCCTAATCCAGATGATTACCTGATTGATATCACTACGCACATGAACTAAACTGTGCTGTCCCACTGATAATATCAAGACTGTAGGCGAGATGACCAATATGAGGGCGGTTACTCTTCCGCCTGTGTACGGAATATCATGACACGTCATTTTACTACCAACTACCGCTTATTACATGCTTATTAAAATCTCATCCCAACCGAACTCAACCCATGACCAGCCAGTTAGATCTGCAATAAAAGAAAGAAAAGTGAAAAACTTTCCAACGGTCAATCGGCTCTCCCTGGTCCTTGGCACGAGCTTTATTCATCCGCGCACATCAGGGTCCCGCTGGGACTCATACACAAACTACTCTGCGGATCCCCGGCTCACATATACCCTGGGCTGGGGTATATACCGTACGACGGCGGCGTCCGGGGCCCTTGTTAGTGATGAACCCCTGCTGCCACAAACTTTGGCTGGCCAGCCGACAAGAGCTGAAAGGGTAGAGAGAGGCACAAGAACAAGAGCCTCCCTCATCAGTTACAGAATGAGTTTGGAGTTAGTTCCATTACCTTGGTGATTAAAGTAGTTACTAGTTAGCAAACAAGCCACAACGGGAATAGCAGTCTGTCAAAACATCGACACAAACTTGTAGCTCACCAATAGTTCTGTCACAAGCCACATCATATCACAGCCAACCTCTCTCAAGTGGCAGCACCATTACTCTCAGCACTCCAACTTGCATTTGTTCCTTGATTCTTTTTTACTTTTTCTCACCGCAGTGCTCTTGTATCAGTTCTGCGGGTGTGTGGTACAATAGTATACTTCCGACTCATCACAAAACCAAAACTTCTCGCTTCTCCACGATCGTTGGCCTTTTTGACTCTTGATCTCATGGCACAGTTACACTCGCGTATACCGGCATAGGCCAAGCATCCTAGTAGAAAATCCGGTAAGTTATCTGAAGATACATTAGGCTGTCATTTTTTCTTCTCCTGAAAGCCCTTGTCACTTCTTCTTCTTCTTCTTTGCGACCTCGACCGAGTCCCCGTTGTGAATCAATCGTCGATGCTCGGAACTGTGGACACAGACTATCCGTACTCTTTGACCCATTGACGGGCCGAAGATGTCTCAGCCTTCTTTGAGATTTATTCGGATGCCTACCTAGACCACGGATTTTGCCATCGGCCGCCGAGTAGAGCCGCGTGCAAGCAAGCTACGCTTGGCATAAAAGACACAATTCTGCAATACATTCACTTACAAGTACTGATTTGCGGTCACATAGCTGGTTTTGGTTTCACATACACAGTATATAATTCAAGGTAGTTACCAAGACTCGCCTATAAGGTTTGTACTGCCTGGTTCGAGTAGCGATAAATGGAGAAACAAAAAGTGTTTCAACCAAGATATAGTCTACATAGTAACTCTATATCCTGGCCCGATACTACTCCTGAAAATGTTTATTTCTTTTTCTTGGCTTGGAACCTTCCCAGTGAACCCGAAATGCAATTATGTTTAGATGTAGTATCCGTATTCTCAAGCAACTAACTAGGTAGTAAGTAGTGTTTGTCGTAGCGGCCGTTAATTTCTTCACCATGTCTCATGCCGCACACCGTCCTCTCGTGAGACAACCCGTAGTATTAGTGCTGCATGTATTTGCTTCTTCCCAGCGTCTCTCGCTTTACGGATACGGTCCATCCCTCCATCATATCCGAGTCCCTCCCTCACTTTGCTTTTTCAAGAGTCTGCAGGGCTCTCCTCATTTTTGAGTTTTGCTCAGGACGATCAAACATCAATTGTCTCCCACGTTTTCTTCCACCCTTGTATTCATTTCCTCGTGTCCTCCACGTGTAGTTGGTCTTGATGCTGATCTTTTACACTGAGGTCTTTCTTGGCTCCAGCTTTACTGACCCTCACCCGAGTCATTGAGAAATTGTTGGTGGAACACACTATTAACACAGCAAACGGTGTGGCGTTGATCCTTCACCACACTCTTCTCATCCGGTTGCAGATGAGAATAAGAAATTGAACTTAAAAAAGCAATATCGGTTAAGAATAACGGCAAATGCATAATGTTTCCGTTTTTCCGTACTGGGACTCCGATGAATAGCCTATCGCATTTCCTCAACTCTCACATATGACAGACCACAAACAACAAGTCAGTTTCGTTCAAGTTTTCATTTCTCATTAACTACCAACTATGATACCGGCACTCCGTATTATTATGTACAAGTCAAAAGATCCTTGGCCGATTCATAATCACACACGCTCCGATGCCCTGCCCTCATGGTTTCGCCATTGTGCTGGCAAGACCTGGAAAGGCAATGAATGCCTCGTTTTGAATAGACAAACTTTCCTCATTTCAACCTATCGTCCATGCCCCTCCCTCTTGCCTTTCTTTTTTACCTGCCCACGCGAATAACACCAGCAGCGATCAGCTTCTGGATCTTGGACTTCACGCCAGGGTTCTTCATGTGCTCCTGGAGAGCCGCGGGGTCTGATTGAGCCTGTTGAAGGATGGACTGCATCACGGGGTCTTGCATAAGTCCCATAATCTATGAAGGTTAGTAGTCTTTTCTGCCGTATCTCGGTGTGATGAAAGTGTCTTACCTCGGGGTCCTTGGTCAAACGCTCTCGGGTCTGCTCTTCCGTCTCGTTATCACGGGCAGAGTACATGGCCGAGAAAGCCTTCTGTTGCTGCTGCTCAATCTCGCGGGCATTGGCACCCTTGTGGTGCTCTAGATCAATCTGCTGGGCCTCTGTGCAGGCATCAACACACTCTGAGTACTTGCGCATACCAAAGTAGGCCTGAGCCTTGCGAATGTAAGCTCGGATGAATGTAGGGTCCTTCTTGATGGCCATATCGCAGTCATCAAGAGCGCTAGGGAACTCGAAGAGCTTGACAAAGGCAGCGGCCCGGTTGCTGTAACCACGAGGGTCATCGGGGGCTCGCTTGGTCATCTCGGTGTAGGCAGCGACAGCGCCAGGGAAGTCCATCTCCTTGAACTTCTTGTTGCCCTCTTCACGAGCCTCCTCAGCCTTGGCAGGGTCGATGTATGCCTTCTTGCCCTGCTCGACCTTGATACGCTCAGCAGCACGGAGCTTGTTGAGAACATCAGGGGTTCGATGCTCAGTCAGAGATCGGTTGTAGTTTTCAATGGCCTTTTCCATATCTCCCTTACGCTCGTAGCATGTACCAATTCGAGCATAACTCTTTGAAATGAGTTTGAAGTCGGCGTAGATTTCACGTCCCTCCTCGACAGCCTTGGTGCAGGCCTCGATAGCCTTGTCGTAGTCTCCCTTCTCAAAGTAAGCAGCTCCCAAGTTGTTGAGGTAAGTGATGTCCTTGAAAGTGTCCCAGGCTTTGGTATAGTATTCGATGGCCTCGTCAAAGTTGCGCTTCTTATAATTCTCGGTACCCTGTGCCTTGAGCTTGTCGGCCTCCTCCTTTTTCTTCTTTTTCTCGACAGCCTCCTCGTCGAGCTCGGGCTCGGGCTCGGGCTCGGGGGCCTTCTTGGGCTCGGGCTGCTTAGGAGCTGGCGGCGCATCGGGCATGGGGGAGTCCTGGGCGTCGGGGTCGACCTCACGCTCGCGCATCTCCAGATCAACACCCATCAAGACACCCATAACCGTCAAAAGACGGGGATCGCTGAAGATCTCGGAGGCGTTGGATGGATTGTCCTTGATTGATTGTAGCTTGGCCATGAATGAGGGGTCGGCGAGGAAACCACTGGTCTTGGGGTTGGAGGCCAGCTTCTGTATCAGCTGAGGATCGTTGAACATTTGGCCGAGGCCGCCGCTAGGGTCTTGGGGTCCGCCTGTATATACAGCAATTAGAAAAAGGAATATTGTTATGTGTACAAATGCGACTTACCAACTTCGGCATCCATAGCCTTCTTGACTGAAGCCAGACCACTCTTGAGCTGGGCATTATTCGCATCATGCTTCAATCCCTCCTCATACGCATCGTTGGCGCCCAAAAGGTCGCCTTGTCCGTGGAGTGCAGCACCCTTGCGTCCCCAACCCTTGGCCCAGTCAGGCTTGATCTCGGTAGTCTTCTCAGCGTCCTGAAGAGCATGTTCCCAGTCCTTCTTGGAAGCGTAAGCAGCAGATCGGTTGCTGTATAGGATGTGATTTTCGGGCTGAATGGCGATAGCCTCGGTGAACTTTGCACTGTTGAGTAGTTAGCAACCTCTTGTGTCCTTGTGGTTCGTTGTAGTGGTAACCTACACAGCCTCGTCAAAGTTCTTCTCGGCAATGGCCTTGTTACCTAGAGCCTTGAGCTCATCCGCGGAAGCCATATTGTGTGTATATTGTCAGAATCTGAGTATTATGACTAGTAAATAACAGTTCTGGGAGGTCACTTCTGTAATATTCAAGGTCAAAGTTAGAATGAAATATGAGCATCGCCCCAGACCATCTTTGGTGGGGAAGTGAGGGCCAGCGATAACTTCTAGCTCATTCGATGCAAGTCCATGCAGGGAGCTTCCTTATTGGATAGAGCTCGCTTACAGCACCTAGCCGTGCCCCGCAGCGGCGTCAAGGCTACTGCACTGGGAGGACCCTTGGAGATTATCATGGCTTGATCATCCTTTAGGGTAGCAACAAACCAAGGAAACAATAGATCTAGAAATTTCTTAACATTTCCGCGATCAGGGTGTAAGTTACCTTGTCCAAATGTCATCTCAAAAGTCATGTTGGTTTTATATGCACGGAGAGTTTGTTAATCAGAATAAGGGTTCATAACAGATGTTTGATTTGAATCACACCACAAGATGAAATCAATAGAACAGAACCACCACGAATTGGATTTCTTCAAAACTCAAAGGATCTATTTTATAATCTGATTCGGCATAGACTCAACAATATTATTTAAAAACTGGCTCCAACTGTCAATTTCATTACGCTATGCATGCATTTTAACAATTCACTAGATATGTTCAAGGCTTAAAAGACTTGTCTCCAACAGTAACCTTGGACTCCAAAACAATATCACCAGCTGATCTTCCAATCATAAACTTATACTTCCCACCCCTTACCACCCACTTCTGCGCCGACTCATCAAAGAAGGCAAAGTCGCGGGTACGAACAGGCACATCCACTTTTATACTCTCACCAGGCTTCAGTGTGACCTTGGCAAAGGCGGCCAGTTGCTTCATAGGATCTCCCTTGCGTGTCTCAGCGGCACCAACATAGACTTGGACGGCAATTGCACCGGCAACCTTGCCAGTGTTGGAGACCTTTACGCTGGCAACGTAATCGTCACCTGATTCCTTCACTTCCAGATTTGAGTAGTCAAATGTGGTGTAAGAGAGACCAAAGCCGAAGGGGAAGTTGACTTTGTCAGCGGACAAGCAGTCGAAGTAACGGTAGCCGACAAAGACACCTTCTGAGTAAGTAACCTTAAGTTCCCCGTTAACGTGCTTGCCAGGGAAGTTACCGTAGGCGGGGCAGTCTTCGATTCGCTTGGGGAATGTGCAAGTAAGATGGCCTTCAGGAGTTTGGGCACCGGTAAGCACATCTGCGATCGAGTTACCGCATTCTTGACCAGGGAACCAAGTCTGAATGAAACCCTGGATCTCGTCCAACCAGGGCATAGCAATTGCGACACCGGTAGAGTTAACGACAATGGTGTTGGGGTTCGCCTTAGTGACCTTGGCAATAAGACGGTCCTGGCTACCGTCCTTTGGCAAGTTGAAGCTGACCTGGTCCTGGCCCTCTGTCTCCCAGAAGGGCTCATGGCCCGTAAAGACAATAGCGTAGTCAGCATCCTTGGCAACGTCGACAGCCTCGGCGAGAAGGTCGCGGTCGTGCTCAGCTTCCGACATGTATCCCACCCGGAGACCGCATCGACCTTCTAGAATACCAATATCCACTCCCTCCTTTGGAACAGGAGGCGATGTGTACAAAGCTAGCTTGTACTTGCGTCCAGCCTCCAACGAGACCTTGAACTCGGGAGGGTTGACACCACCAAAGAGGAAACCCATTGCATCACCACAGTTCTCCTTTTGCTCGAAAACAACCTTGCCGTCGATGACAAGCTTACTGGGACCCAGCCCGGAGACGGTAAAGTAGTACTTGGCAGTCTCCTGGGCAGTAAGGGTACCCTCAAGGGTAACGTCCTTGTTGCTGAATCCAAAGCCGCTGAGAACCGACACTTCAGAAGTGGTATGGCCTGATCGCACCTCAATGGGCTCAGGGTTGCCAGGCTCGAAAATCTTGAAAGTAAAACCTGGGTTGCCATCTAGATCGACAACATTTTTGGAGATTGGAGGAAGCATTCGGAATGTGTGAGCTCCTATCACACTGTTAGTGATTATACCTCAATGACTGGCTTTGCGATCGCTTACCTTTAGCATAAGAGAATTCAACACTATCTCCGAGGGCCTCGTGAAGTGCATCCCAAGGTGTAATTCTATAGTGAGTGTTGACAGAAGCACTACCACCACCGTGGGCTAGACCAATCTTTGCGTGACCAAGGAGAGCAATCTTCTTGCCCTTGACTTTCTCCTTGGACAATGGGAGAATATTGTCTTGATTCTTCAGGAGAACAATGCCCTTGGAACCAGCCTCTCGGATCAGAGCTTGGTGCTTGGGGTTATTGATGGCTCTCTCGTCAGGGATGCTAGGGTCCTTGAAGCAGTTGAGACGCTCGAGGAACTTGAGCACGCGAGTAGCGCGTTCGTTAATAGTATCCTCGGAAGTCTTGCCTGCCTTGATAGCAGCAATGACGTCCTCAGTATTCCTCCAACGGGTTGGACCGGGCATCTCAAGGTCTAGACCAGCCTCGAGCGACTCAGCAGTGGAGTTGACACCGCCCCAGTCACTCATCACAAGGCCATCCCATCCCCAATCGCCGCGTAGAACCTGTTTTAGTAGAAACTGGTTCGAATCGGCATGATGTCCGTTGACTTTGTTATAGGAAGTCATAATCGCCCAAGGATTGGCTTCCTTGACAGCAATCTCAAACGGTCGAAGGTAGAGTTCCCGAAGTGTTCTCTCGCTGATGGTCTCATCGACAGTCAAACGCTCAGTCTCCTGCTCATTGGCGGCGAAATGCTTGATGGTGGCCGAGACACCCTTCTCTTGCAGACCCTCGACTACCCGGGCAGCCATCTTTCCAGTCAGAAGAGGATCCTCTGAGAATGACTCGAAGTTACGACCACCCAGAGGATGACGGTGTAGACACATGGTGGGAGCAAGAAGACATCGGGCACCCTTGGATTGGGTCTCCTCAGCAAGAGCAGTTCCAATCCTCTTTGCCAGGTCGACATCAAAGGTTGAGGCCATCAAACAGGCGGCAGGGAAGCAAGCAGCGGTTGTACCGCCAGCAAAGGCGGCTCCTCGAGCACCATTAGGACCATCTGAAGTCTTGACATTTGGAACGCCCTTGGATGGGATAGGAACCGTCTCCCAAAGGTCCTTTCCAGCAAGAAGTGAAATCTACAAGTTGAAAAGTGAGTTGACTGGGTGCAAATAGGGCAGTGGAGACATGTAAGTTGAACATACCTTCTCCTCGAGAGTGAGGGACGAGAGGATGGACTGAATATCAACAGAAGACATGTTGATAAAGATGAATTCAATTGACTATAGAGGAATAAGAAACGGCCATTGTCAAACGAGGAGAGGAGGGCTCTTTAATAGAGAGACGAGAGAACCCCTCAAGCCCATGACGGGTTCCCCAACCATACCTCGATCAACTCAATTCATCCGACTCGCCCGCATTTCAACCGAAGATAGTACTCATGTGCCATTGAGTACCCGCTTTGCGTGCATCTGTCTTGGATGCGGTGTTGTGCTATTGGATCACGCAGAAGCCGATTCCTTGATTGACACGGGGCTTACGATGCTAGTCAGGTCCGATCCGAAGTTGGTCCGATACTCAAACGGAGTTTTACCAGTGTTCAAGCTTTCGTTCGTATCTTCCTTTCTATTTGCCGGATATATCTGTCTATCTGTAAGTAATTCGAAGTTGTATTGACAACACGTCAATAATCAAAGTCTATACATCCTCTCAGTCCCCCAATTTAATCATATCCGATTGAGTTTGTACATTCTACATTCAACAAATGACTAAGTTTCACCGGGTAAATAGGTACGTAGTGTCATTCCATGGAGTGGATCCACAGGATCGGGTCCCCGTGTCCTCCTTCCGGGGCCCCTGGAGGATCGCCATTGACATCTGCAGCGTTGGAGCACTAAAGGAACAAGCGCCAATTACACATCCATCACAATGAAGTGGGAGAACGCTCGCTCAAATTATTGTAAATTTAAATACGTATATAAAGTGTTAGAGTATATGTTTCGTGCTGCAAAACAAACAAATCCTCAACTGTCATCTTGCATTCCTATAAATAACCTCGTATCGATTGGCGTTCGAAACACGCAAATGTACCCCTTGAAACTATATGCCGAAGATTATGCGTCTCCAAAGAACCGTCAAACAAACTCAAAACATGTGCTTGCTTCTAAAGCAGTGACGCAACGGAAATTCCCAGACATACCCAAGACATGAACAGTGTCTTCTTCGCCATGAAATTATCTACAACACTGCATTTATAGAGGGAAAAATCCAGGAAATCCCGGTAATAAAGATGAACGCCCATTCAGAGGTACCCCGAGGTATTACATTATTATTTCACCGTGCAATTGGTTCCTCCCCCTTTTCGCTGACAATCATGGTTTTGTAGGAGAGTCGTGGGCTTCAATTCCCACCGATCTAATCCTCGCCGAGTTGAGGCGACGCCAGGAAGATGGCGAGAAACCTGAATGCGGCTCGAGGTCAAAAGGTTCTTATGACACTTCAGCGCATGTATTTGCCTTGATTCTCATCTTGGTTCTTAGCACGTTAGGTGAGAGGGAGAGTCCCTTCAATTGCCAAAGTTGACACGCGACTAATACCATAAAGCATGCGGTTTCCCTCTATTATCGCGACGAACGATGCGCGGCCGAAAGCAAAAATCCATTATATTCTATTGTCAGCATATCGGAACCGGCGTCCTACTGGCAACGGCATTTGTCCACCTTCTTCCTACCGCTTTCGAGTCCATGACCGATCCATGTCTCCCTGATTTCTTCAGTAAAGGATATACGCCGCTCCCGGGACTTGTGGCTATGGTGTCTGCCATCATTGTTGTTGCTATCGAATCGTACCTGACTGCGCGAGGAGCTGGTCACTCTCACTCCCATAACCATGGTTACTTTGACTCGGATGACGAACATGAGAGCCAATTGCCAATGATGGATACATCTGGACTATCTGACAGGAGGACCGGGGTGCGACCACCGGATATTCACCTTGAACTTATGGAAAGTCAAGGGCTGGTTGCTGGCGTCTCACCACTGCCGCGTACATCACCCTTGGGTCAAGAGTCCAAGAAACTCAGCGATGAATTCAACGACGCGGATTCAGATCTCGACTTAGACATGGACGAGCTTGACCCTTCGGGGCCGAGCAGCATGAGAAACCGAAGTGGTCCTTACGCCTCTCTCAAAGCCGGAGTAGCCGATGAGGAGCCCTTGACC
The DNA here is from genome assembly GCF_019609905.1 of Fusarium poae. Classification (NCBI taxonomy): domain Eukaryota; kingdom Fungi; phylum Ascomycota; class Sordariomycetes; order Hypocreales; family Nectriaceae; genus Fusarium; species Fusarium poae. The sequence goes on from NC_058399.1 coordinate 2,465,118, forward strand.
CCCATGACCCCCATGTCTCCTGGACCTCAGTCCCCAGAAGAACAACAACGCAAGATGTTGCAATGTATCTTGCTAGAAGCCGGAATTCTTTTCCACAGTATTTTTATTGGTATGGCCATCTCAGTTGCCACTGGTCCCGCCTTTGTGGTATTCTTGGTCGCCATCAGCTTCCACCAGACATTCGAAGGACTCGCCCTCGGTAGTCGCATCGCTGCAATCCAGTTCCCTCGCAAATCGATTCGCCCATGGCTTATGGTTCTAGCGTATGGAACCACTACACCTATTGGACAAGCAATTGGGCTCGTTGTGCACCGTATGTACGACCCTAAGAGTGCTGGGGGCCTTCTTGTCGTTGGCTTCATGAATGCCGTGTCATCTGGCCTCTTGTTGTATGCTGGCCTTGTGCAACTACTAGCGGAGGACTTCTTGACGGAAAAGAGCTACAAGATATTAAAGGGCACAAAGAGGCTGCGGGCTTTCTTGGCTGTATGTGGAGGTGCACTTCTGATGGCTGCCGTTGGTGCCTTTGCTTGAGTATTGAGTTACGTCCCGAGATAACCCATGTATACATAGATTGATACTGGTTGTTCATGATTCTACGGCGTTTTGCAGGGCAAAAGCAGGAGTTATATCGCTGCGAAGGATGCGCAAGCACTTAGAAACCACCATTTTTTTGTATATCAAATAGTTAGTCTTTCAATTGAAATCTGTATGAACATGATATTGATGGCCTCGGACTTCGAGCATGAACGAGCCCCCGGCCGGCCCCACACGAATTGTCCGATGTCCGATGCCCGGGGTCCGGTCTTCGAATTCATTCGTTGAGCCTCGGCTCTATTCGTGTGCCCCAGATTGTCGTGTCCTGTAACGTTATGTGTCGTGTCCAATTGTAAAGCCCCCTTTAATCAGCACCCCCAGTTCCCACACACACCTGCATGAGCTTCCTGGAGCTTGCAACCATGACATGACAAGTTTAACACAATATCGAACCACCACAAAGTGAGCCCAGAAGCTGATTGTTGAGTGGCTGTCTAGTTTGTCAAGTCGGACAGACGCGCCCATTGTGTAGTATTTGTTGCCACATTTCCCCTTCTTGTTTCTCTCTTATATTCTCATCATGGCTGGACAACGTCTGTTCGGATTGATTGTCGCTCAGGTTCTCTTTGCTGGACTTGCCCTATTTCTTGCCAATTCGCCTTATCTCAATATGTCTGTCGCGCCGACAAAGCAGCCTTGGGCTGACGGACCTATGAAGCTGGTGACAACACCTCAATATGAGACGAAAAAGGTTAGTAATTGCGATTGAAACGCCACTACGGATATCGTAGCCAATACTCACCTTGCTATCTCTGTAGACCGATCTTTTCACCACAGGAGCCACTCACATGGCCCTTCTGCACAACGCCATTATTCGAGGCTTTAACTCCATCTACCTCCAGGCTCCCCACGTCAAAGATGCCGACAAGGCTGATTTTATTGGCTATTCTCAAACCTGGTTTAAGTTTGTCAAGTCTCATCATGATGATGAGGAGGACAATCTCTTCCCCAAGGTCCAGGAGCTTCTGGGTGAAGACCCTGTCTGGGAGGAAACACACCATGAGCATGGTAAATTTCCTATTGTTTAATCAGCAATTCATCACTAATACCATAAATACAGAGTCCTTCCTCGCGCCTCTTGCCGAGTTCAACAATTACCTTTCCAACCTTGCTTCACCCACCGACCTCGACGGAGCTCAGGTCATTAAGCTCATGGACACCTTCAAGACTGACTTTGAGCACCACTTCCACAGCGAGATTTCCACCATTGCTGCTCTTTCAAACCACTCAAAGGCTCCCAAAGAAGACTCGCCCGAAGGTGCTGCCGCCAGCTTGACCTTCAAAACATGGGGAAAGAAGACAGTCACCAAAGCTGGTGTGCTCGACGTAGTCCCATTCTTCCTGTTGAACCTGGATAGAACCAGTGAGGAAGGTATGTGGGCGAACTGGCCTCCCATGCCTGCTCCCGTTTCTTGGGGTCTGACGAACATCGCGGGTTCGTGGTACGGTAAGTGGTGGAAGTTTTCAAGCTGTGACTCTCAAGGCAAACCACAAGAACTTTACGCTCTCCGTGGCTTGAAAGAGTGAGCCGGAGGTTGTTGGTGACTTATGTAGACGCGGATTCCGTGATTCAGGGTCGTGATGGCAACCAAATTGATAGGACTTGTTAGTATCGAAAACAGAGAAGTGACAAGAGCCAAGTTCTTTGACCTTGTTAACAATATTTTACTTGCCTGATATTCTATCTTCAACTATAATTCGTCTTAGTATAGGGCGAACTGATATGTGCTTCTTTGATACTGCTGATATTATCCCTTTTCATCATTGTCTTGGTAAACATACGCTCAAACAAAAAATAATAATCAAAAAGGTAGTTTCCTGTCTATGTCTGTCGTGATGTTTGTTCCCAAGGAAGCTATTCAAAATTTGGCGTAATCTCTTTCTCGATGACTATAAATCTTTAGTTGTTCGGCGGGTGATTTGAAAGTTTCAACTGCTAGACGTCGATTATAATAAATACTACTTGTAGCGACTTAGCGAAGCCTAAGACAAGTCACTACTATCAGAATCACAAACCCTATGAAATTGGCCTACTCTCAGAATGGGCTGCTCGTTTTCATCTCTTCGGGCTTGTAAGGATGGTCCTACCAAGCTCGCGGACACAAACTCGACGTACTCTGTTGACAGCATTGGTAATCCCGAAGTCCAGACCAACTCAAGCCATCGAAACGAGTTTTGCCCCTATCAGTGGAAGTACGCAGGCCCTCTCGAATGGTGACTGAGGAGCGTCTCTGGAAAGGGTGGCATGAAATCGTGCTCTGATTTGCCCGCTGTACCCATTCATACGGAGCAGTATATTCTGAGTAAGATCGGTTTGAAACTATTTGAATATCTAGTTGCCGACAAGTCATTTGCAGTTCGTCGAAGACGTAAATAGTGTCGATATCTGTTAGTCACTTAATACATCGTCAGCAAACTATTCTGTGATTAAGCGGTTGTCTCGGGCACACGTATCGACAGTCTCCCTGTACCAGTCGAGGAAGTGATACAACAAGCTCCAGCCTTGTCTCTAGCACTCAAAAAGTATCTGGATCCGACCAGAGAGCTGCTTATTGGAATTCGAGGGAACAGTCACAGAGGAGCTGGGAACGCTCGACCAGGGGCAACAATGCTTCGGTGGAATTGGCCAGAGACTGGTCATGCAAACATACCATATCAACTAGAACCCTGACTCTTTTGGCCCATGTATTTTATTCCTGATTCGTTCGTCCCCTGCGGTACTTAAGATTTCAATACACATTCCTTGCTAGGTATGTTCGTTCGATATTTGGTATCGGGTGGTCTTAGGCAGGACATCGCGAGATCGGATTCGGTCGATTCGGCTCTGAAGCGGCGTTTGCTTGAGTTCTTTCGTTCTGTTTAGAGATATACAGGTAGGGACCTTGTCGATTCGTTGCGCCGTTCGCAGGAATGCGAATATACGAATATAGTCCTAGTGACACCGTTCCATGTCAGTTCTGTCTATCTTCGGTTCTGCCGCTAACTAACGAGGTACTATCTTCTGAAAGGGCTGAATAAGCTAAATCGGTCACAATTCGTATGAGTGGATGGTGGTTTCTCTTGTAGCCTGGCTCAAGCGGCTGGCGAGTTCTGGCTCGTATTTACTACCTTTCAAGAACCTAGAAGTTACAGAATCAGTACAATATGAATAGAGGAGATGAAATATTCCGGTCATGTCGCACCTTACACAACGACTGTGATTCACAACCAGTAACAGCTGTAAGCTTCTCGTCAGCTTCAACTGTTATGGTCCACACTTTGCCTATAGATAGTTAAGACCTATGCAGCAGTGACGAGATGGTGGTAGTCATACCGTGTGCTTGGATGCAGCATTTAGAGGTTGCACTTCAGCGATCCAACTAAACAACGTCTAATTGTCTCAATATATAAAGCCTCCGGTCATACCGCATAAGACTTGGTGTCTGTCGAATCGAAATTGTTGACTAACTTCAAGTTATCCTCTGCCGTTTTTCAACTTATATTATCTCTCTCAACTTATCCAGAAACATGGGTAACTATTTCAGCGCACCGGATTCAGAATCAAGACGGCGACATCGCCCTCAACACTCTGACAGTCATGGTTCACGAAACTATCGATCTCGATATGGCGGAGAAGATGGCCAGAACTTGGGCTACATCAATACAAGCGCCAATGAACCTGTCTCTTCCGCAGAATATTGTGGCCAACGAGGGCGGGACAGAAGTTGGAGATTTCCTATCGAATAGTAACAAATCATTTGTCTCGTCGCTTCCAGTTAGCATCTATCGATAGGAGCCATTAGTTTCTGATTAAGATACACAGTATCCCAATTGAACAGCGTCTCACTGTTGGCGCTCTACTAGAGCCTACTTAGCCCCAGGAGACTCGCCCATTCTTTGAAATTCTTTCAACTTACCGTTCTCACAACTTTCATAGTATACCGCAATAGCTCCTTCACCAAGCCTTTTGAAACTCTTCTGCCTCGATTATCGAAAATGGGTAGCTGCTTGAGCGTAGCCGAGCCGAAGCCGAAGCGTAAACATCGCCATAGTGTTAAGAACTCCCATAGCCACCATCGACGGCCTCGGGAACCTCGAGATGGTATACATCGAGATGTAGATCCAGACTAGACTGTATGCTGACTTTGCGTAGTTGTTTTCTTGACGGCGAATGGCTGGGAGATGAAGAAGAGACATAAGAAGAGGCGCCATAGAGAATGAAGGTTGTAATTGGGTAGCTTTCGAGTGTTTCTGATAGTTCTGAACTAGTAGTAGTCTATAACAGAAGTTAGCTTCTGGTTCTCACCCATAATGTCTCATCGTAGTGTCGTCTCCGTAACTGCCGGGAACAAGGGTCGTACCTTCCCTAGGAAACCCAGTCGAATAGTGGAGATACTCGCGTCATGGACAGCATCTCGTGTCGTGGTTGGTCAGCTAAGAAGCCCAGTCAACAAGGGTCGTGAACTTGTATGTCTTCTTTTGCGCCTTTTAGAACTTTCAACTTCCAATCCCTGATTCAAACACTTAACCGCCATGTTCTCATCCTCGGCGGCAACGGCAAGATTAGCCGCCTTCTTACAGTCATGCTGTTGCAAAAGTCGTGGACTGTCACAAGTCTGATTCGTAACCCAGACCAGATCGACGACTTGAAGAAGATCTCTGAGGGTCTACCGGGAACACATAAGATAGTGGTGCATGATCTCATCACCATAACTAGCCAGGAGAAGGCCGCTGCTGTTATTGATGAAGTGAACCCAGATTCGGTTGTTTTCAGCGCTGGTAAGTTGAAATAGGGTCGAGTGACTGCAGATGAGTGTAAGCTGATTAGCAACAGGACCTGGCAGGGGAACTGATCAAGACACAGTAGCTGCTCACTTATAAGATACATATGATGTAGTATAGCTGATGCTCTTCTAGATCATCCGAATCGATCGTGATGCCGCCATCTTCTTCACGCAAGCCTCGGTTGCCAATGAAACCATCAGTCATCATGTGCAAGTGTCCTACCTTGGCGCTCGTCGCGAACAAGCTCCCTGGTGGACTCCTGAAGACTGGGAGGGCTGGAAGAAGGTCAATTCGACCTTCCTAGGTCCCTACTATGAGCCCAAGGTTGCGGCCGACGAAGCTCTCGTGACTGAAGGTAAGAAGAGAGAGAGTTTGACTGCAGTATCGGTTCGTCCTGGCGGTCTAACGGACAAGGATGAAGGCGGTGTTCTCCTAGGCCAGACGAAGCAAGCTAGGGGTATGACAACTCGAGCGTCAACGGCGAGAGCAATGGCGTTGGTGTTGGAGCAGGAGCATGTCAAGGGACATTGGTTGGATGTCCTAGACGGCGAAGAAGATGCTCAGACTGCAGTCGATCGATACGCTCGTGAGGAAACTGAATGTGCTCTAGGAGAGCCAGTTCTCAGAGGCTAATTCCTCAGTCGAGGAGCGTCAAGATGGAAATACTTGGGACGACACTCGGCAATATTCGATCCCTCGATGCTGCCCACTACAAATCATAGGTTAGCAGACTTACAGGCTATAGTAAGGGGGGGCCCAGCTGCAATACCAAGTCCCACTCTTACTGTCAGGCCACCTAGCGAGTTGGAATAGAAGAGAGTGCGCTAGGACGTTCTAATGATAGAAATTTCGAGTATGGAATTTCAATACCTTTGTTTGGATTTACTTGACGCTACACATTTTTCATCAAGCTGAAATTCATATCGAAGCTTCTACTGATCTGGATATATATGGTAACTATTTTGCATGAGTTGCATTGTCTTGTGGTTGCGGGAATCAGTATCTACACCGAGGAGCATCCCATATCCCCTACTTTCATATACAGGAATCGGCCAGCAACTCTGCTGAACCAGGCATCAGATAGCACTGGCGTTTGTTCCTCAACGTCCGTCAGGATTGCAATCACTCCCGCTCTCCTGGGGGTATAAATTCCCACATTTCTTCCCCGCTAACCAAGTCTTCCTTTCACCATCGTCACATTGTTTGCTAATGGATACGTTCTTGCGCAAACACTCGATACAAATCACTTTCGACTCGACTTCAAACTTACTTTGAATCTCCAGTCCACATCCTTCTTAAAGGTAAGTCTTTGTCCCTTATGTTTGTTTCTTTTGTCAGTCTTCGGTATCTCACAGATACCCAAGATTCACTACATTGGCATCATTTTCAACATGGGCTGTATTCCCAAGCTTCGTTTGCCAAGACGCCTGCGACGTTGGTTTAAGAAGAAGAACAAGGACAACCAAGCCCGCGAGAGCGTTGAACTAAGTGTCATCTCGCGTCCGTAAGTTCACCCCTGTTACCTCTTACAACGTCTCAGTGGTGGAAGTGGCTGACCTGTCAATACCTAGTTTCAATGTCTATCGCATAGACAGCAAGGGCAATCGTCAAGAGATGCCACAATTTCTTCCAGCGCCTGCCGACCTCTACGGCCAGGTCGTCGCTCCTGCCACCAATGGCACCGGCCTCACTTACCTCGGCATGCCAGTCCCTGATGGCTCTGCCGTCACCGATGGTAGCGGCAGCGAGGACAGTGTTGCCGTCGACACCAAGGCCAAGACTGGTGCCCAGGTGAAGCAGCAGAATGGCGACACCGTTGCCGGTCCTTCCGCCAAGGACATCTAAATACGAGAAGTTTACACCAGAGGCAGAGCTTGGAGCTAAGACTACTAAGTTTCATGTACTACAACGAACGGGCAGTGTAGTAGATTAAGAGACAACACTCTGCACATACTTGACCATCTTTGACGTGACTGTTTTAATTTTTACGTGACGTTTATATTTCGAAAGCCCACCGTAGTTCTAGCATTTTTAAAAGAAATTGAAGTTGTTTCGCGCGTACAATTCGATGTTGTTTAACTGCTGATTACCTGGAGACGCCAATGCAGTCCAGCTAGCAACGGTGGTTTTCCCAGCCAAACAAACTTCAAAACATTCGTTTACCCATATCTACAGTAATTCTTAATCCATTTTTATGGTACAATAGGTGTCGGCGAGTGATTTTATTCTACTTGTGGCAGATTTGGTAGGGTAGGGCAGACATGCGTGCACACAAACACTCGACGATTTTGAAATCAAGGATGGCTGCACATCTAAATCAAAACAAACAACCACTAAACCAGGCACCGTTCTTTCAGTGGTGCGCGTTTCTATGGGCTACAAGGGTTAGATGGAACGTGGTGGAAGAGTGACGACTGGCTATGGAAATCAGGGGCACGGCTGCCAGGGGGCAGATGTGGCCGACGATCGGATCTTCTGCCTAGCAGCGCTGTCATGCTCGCGGGTTCGCATACATAATTTCTTTTCGAACATGGCCTAGTTGATTTAATCTTGTTGGAGACCATATGCTATTATTTGGTGATTTTCAAGGCGTAAGTCCCGAAGTATACATTTAAAATCGGAGACCATATGCTCGTGAGAATATCAAACGCAGGCTCTCAAGTCATTATTACCTACACTCGATCCCTCGTCTCAGGTTGAGCTTACGCCAACAATAATTATACATCTTACTGTGTGTTTTCCAATAGAATATTAATTTCACTTTCACCTCTTGCTACTTCAGTCTGCATGATAGATCACTGTTGAGCTGAATCATCTGGTGGATCACCAGCCTCCAATGATATGGATGTAGCACAATTCCTACACACAGAGAATAGGACAAACGTTGGAATAGAGTAATCAACTAAGCTGCCTATGGATAATCTGTAGATAGCCTATCCGTATCCATGTTCTTTACCCCATGTCCAAGAGATAAAAACGCCTCTGTCACTGAAACGGCCACAAAATCGGAGCACATTCATCATCCCTGCACTAAAATCCTCAGCCCATGGAAACTTGCTCAAACATTCGCAAAGCTAGGTCATCGTCTGATAATTACATGCGAAAACCAACTCATCTATGTCCTGTTTGAGTCAACTAGTACGATAATGGATAGAGTTTATTGTGAATGGGAAAAAGGTAGAAATACCGCCGACGCTTCCCTTTTCTTTTCGTCCCTGGGTCAATATATTTTAGACTTTGGCACGTGTATGAGGTTTTAAAAGTCTAATTTATTCCTCGTGGGCATCCAGCTTCGTGTCTTTGCACCTACAAATATCAAATCAAAGGCATCCCTCCCCTTTCTCGCAACCATCGATCGATACCCCCAACGCCGCTCAAGACAGTCCCAATACAGCTTCGACCATGGATCACGATATGCATATGACTGGTATATCAGAAACTGCTACCATGACCATGGATATGCCTGCTGCTTCCACCTCAATGGCAATGGACCACGGTGACATGATGGGCGGATGCAAGATTTCTGTAAGTCACCCTTACTATCTTTCCTCAACAAACACTTCAAGACCATGACTGACAGGCACCTTCTACAGATGCTTTGGAACTGGAACACGGTCGACTCATGTTTCATCGCTGAGTCGTGGCGCGTCACTTCCAAGGGAATGTTCGCCGGCTCCTGTATCGGCGTCATCCTTCTCGTCATGTCCCTCGAACTTCTCCGCCGCTCCGTCAAAGAATGGGATCGCTATCTCCTCCGCCAGCACGCCGTCAAGTTTGCAGAGTCTTCCTCTACCGGCCGACCTGGTTCCGTCAATGGCAAAGAAGGCAATGCTACCGTTATCAATTGCAACAATACTGTACCCCCGTTCCGGCCCAATGTTTGGCAGCAGGCCATCCGTGCCCTCCTACACATGATGCAGTTTGCCGTGGCCTACTTTGTCATGCTGTTGGCCATGTACTACAACGGCTACTTCATCATTTGCATCTTTATTGGTGCTTATCTTGGTGCTTTCATCTTTCAATGGGAGACTTTGAGTCCTTCAGGTGGTACCAGTGCTTCTAAGGAGGCAACAGTTTGCTGTGGTTGAGAAGAGTTACAAAAGACCGATTCAAGTATGTATTCCGATACAGTCTGTCGAATTTCGCTACAGGGGGGGAGATTTGGAAGAGGAAGGTCTGAGTTGTCCAGATGTCTCTGTTGAGTTAGCATGATTCTTTTATTCATATTACAACGACGTTTAGTTACCAAGTATCGCGGATGTCAAAGTGCCAACAATTGGAACTAACTATCTCAGTACTCGCTGCGTCTAATACACATTATTCTCTATCCATCTACCATCCCATAGCCTTTGATTAATTGACACAATACCACATCATAAGACCAGAGTAATCAACCCTCAGGGTATCAGAAAATTTGACCGCTGGAAACCCAAGGGATGAAACTAGTAGGTCACTCTATGCTCCTTAGACTATAGTTTTCAGACTACTTATTTATGTACCCTAAGACTCCGGAGGTTATTCTTTCTACCATTTACTAGTCAACCAAGTGACGGATGAGCACAGCTACCAGAAACCGATCTGGATGTAATGGTTAATGCTTCGGTGAATATTAGTCAGATACTGACAAGTCGAGTTCAAAGATGCCATTTTTGACTATAATTAGGGATATACTGAACGGCAAGCGATAAGCATACACTAACTAATGAGTTATCAATATCATAACTACATACCTGTCACTATCTAGTCTAGATAGATAGTACATCCGTTATGCAGGGCGTAGAGTAGGCTGACAAATTGACTAGCAGACCCCTGGAGAGCTCCAGTTTCGATTGGCCTCAACTGTCGATCCGAACATGGGGGATATATACTAACCCAATCTAGACGAAGTCCCCTTGTGCCAACCCAACTCTCATCCTTCATCAATTCAGCACGTATCGCGACAATATTCAGTATCGACGGAAACCATTTGCTGTATATATTCTATACACGATATAGAGTCGGCTTGGATCAAGGGAGCATTCCCTTTGTTCGCCGCCACCATGTTTCGTCATCTCATGTCTTCCAAAGTGCGCTCTAACGCTGGCTGCTGGACCTGTCGCCTCCGTCGCAAGAAGTGCGATGAGAAACGTCCAGTCTGCGATTCCTGCAGTGCTCTAGAGATCACTTGTTATTTTAACGATGAGAAGCCAGAATGGATGGATGGTGGATCACAGCAGAAAGCCATGGCTGAAAAGATCAAGGCTCAAGTTAAGAAACAAGCCAGTCAGCGTCGCGATCGCAAATACATGGAGATGCTTGAGACTGGTACTCAGAATGTCACACTTCAGACCCAAAACCCTCAGCAGCAACAAACTCACGAACCTGCCATGGCCGCTGCATCCGACACGGATCCTGCCTCAGGTCATGAGTTTGGATCGACTCCAGGATCTAGCAACACCAGTGGCGCATCTCCTCCTGATATGCCCTGGCACAGTCACTTCGCAGTCCCTCACGAAGACCCCAGCAGTTCAACTGGGAACAGCACCGAGGTCCATTTCATCATGATCTATCTCGACTATGTCTTCCCTCACTTATTTCCTTTCTACCGCCCTCCCATCCTTGCTGGTGGTCGTGGGTGGATATTGGACGTCTTGCAGAGTAACAAATCCGTCTGGCACACAGCCATCTCGCTGACTTCATACTTCTTCAGTATTGTCATGGCTAATGGCGAGATTGAGCATGTCGAGTGCACAAACCGTATGGTTCACCAGTTACAGTCCCAGCTTGAGATGGGCTTAAGAGAGCTGCAACGCGAGATGACTGCAGTCAACCACAAGGTTTCCTGCGCTGGGGCTCGAGACAGGCTCCTCGTTCTACAAGCCATCCTACAGATGCTCATCTTCGAGGTATCAACTAGCAACAAAGACCATTGGAAGATGCATCTCGATGCTGCCATCACCATGTTTCAACAGATCCTTCCCCAACCCGAGCATTGGAAGGAAACGCTAGAAGCTCTCTACAGTTACCGTTGGCCACCTCCCGAGATGGGCGTCCGCCGGCCCTTTAGCACAAACCAAGCCGCGCTTCGTTTCTTCACAGCCAATGTTCTTTACATCGATGTCATGTCCAGCATCACGCTCGAGCAGGCGCCTCGCCTTCAGAAGTACCAAGAAATCATCATGCCCAGCTGCAAGGCACACGTCGCACCAGAAGAGGTTCGCATCTCAGGGTCACTCTTCATGGAAGAGTATGTCGGTCTCCATAATTGGGTCGTCCAAATCATCGGCGATATTTCTGCGTTGGACGCCTGGAAAAAGGATCAAAAGAGATCAAACTCCCTATCCATCAACGAGCTTGTTCAGCGAGGCAAGGTGCTAGAGGGTGCTATCAGGGGAGGATTGAGTGTCATTGAAGCACAAGCTCAGATGCCCGGCCCCCTATACAACCCTGTCATGAGTGTAGTCGCAAGTCCGGTGCATAACCAGGATATCAACACAAAGCAAGCCCCCGCCCTCGCAGCCAACAACATGATCTGGTTACAAGCCGCCCTCACCTATCTCCAGGTGGTCATATCTGGCTGGCAACCTTCATGCCCTGAGATTCAATGTTCTGTTCGTCGCATGACGCACCTCTTGACAACACTCCCGTCCAACACCTGCCTCAGAACCTTGGTCTGGCCGTTCTGCATAGCCGGATGTCTTTCGCCTCCAGAAGACGAGGACTCGTACCGAGCAATGGTGGAGAGTCTGGGCCCTGTTAGTGTATTTGGCACAGTCAGAGAGGCACTAGAGATTATGGAAAAGGTATGGTCTAAACGAGATCAGATTGATGAGAGTTGGGATGTGGCCAAGTGTATGCAAGTTCTTGGCCATGGCGTTTTACTGATCTGATACCCTTGAGATTGCATTGTCGAATCAATCATGGAACCATACTAATGGTGATTGTTTCTTTATTAATAAGAGCGGTTTCCCAGAGCACACACAGCGGACAACAAGGACGGGTCGACAGCATGGTTATTGACTTCGAATGTTGGGATCAAATATATCGAGCTAATTTATATCAACATTTTTCCATTTGCCATACACGTGTTTCCTTCTTTGATCCAAGGCTCGTACCGATGGAAGTAACGCAGTCTACATTCTATGTTTCATCGGCGGTTTTCTTCAAGTCTCTTCGCCTTGTGGTGCCCGAGCTGGGGCCCCTTTTCTATTTGACAGGCTAAAACATCAGTTATCACAGATAATGGAAGGTTGTTGTTTAGTGGTTGAACAGTCGATGTTCAAACCCCGATCCGATTTTTATTCATTTTTGATAAGCCGATCTAACCAGTAGACATTACCTCTGTGTATCCCAACACATGTGCTCTCGATCTCAAAACAAAGCGTTCAATCTATTATATCCCATAATACCCATTATCATTTAAATCCTTTTTCCTCCAAATAGTGTCTGCCTCCTCTCGAGCAGACCAAGATCCCACCAACCTTCAACTCGCTCAAGAATGGTCTTGCGTTTCGACCAGATTCTTTCAAGGGGGCTTTTTGGCGAATCATCATTCATACGCCCCGGTGATAGGGGAACTGGAGGCAAGGGAGGAAGATGCAGCACAGGCTTTGCGACCTCCTTCCTCTTGACTCGGACAGGTGCCGTGGGGGGCGGGGGACACCACGGCTGGCGTACGCTCTCAGCATCAGAAGAGTCACTATCGAACCGCTTCGCCATAGCCATGGTACCCAGACTTCGGTCTTGGGACATCATAGGCGGTCCTTGGCTGATGCCCAAAGCGTTGTTGACCTGCCCCTCACGGCCGCACCCTCAACCCTCAATGTCCTTGGGGGCGGGACGAGCAGCACCCTTTGTGCGCTTCCACAAGCATCCCGAAGTGATGGCGGAGAACGAGAAAAGTACGCACAGGGCAATGCTCAGGCCCCAGACGGACTTGAGCTGGTAGCAGGATGCCTTGTCAGGGTCGACCCAGGCAAAGACGTTTCCACGAGAGTGGTAGACGTTGTGGAAGAGTGAGTTGATGAAGTTGGCTGTGTTGCCATCAGAAGGAAACTTGGGGCATGCGAGGTAGCTGACAGGCTTGCCAACAGTGCATGCTACAACGATGCAGGCGACAAGAAGCATCACATCAGCACCTGTGGCAAGGAGAAGAGGGAGCATGCCATCCCAGTACAGGATGTAAGAGATGGCGATGTACAAGGTCGCGATAATTGACTACGATGTGTAAGTAACTCTGCAACTATTGCACCAATGTTAGATGGGACGACTTACAACAACCAGGGTTCCAATCAGAGCAGAGGGCGCCGCATAATCAGCACCAACCATCTCACCAATAAAGTTGGATGTCAAACCAATGATAGTAATGAGTGAGATAAACTCCATGGCTCGCATGGCAGTCCAGGTGTGCCCGAGGGCGCCGAGAGCAGGCTGCATCTTGGGGTTGGAATTTGCTTGTGTGTTTAGAGAGAGACGAGGGCGCAACGAGCCGGCTGTGCGCAGGGGTAGATGCTTGGAGTAGAAAGGAACAGAAGGGGATGGGGAAGATATCTTGTCCAAGTTATAACCCGCCCTTACGAAGAGGCGAGAGATTTTTTATATAAGAAAAGAGAGAAAAGAGATCGTTATAGAAATCGTCTGTTCGTGAAAGATAGATTGATGCAGAAAGAACCCAAGACCAAACGAGGTAGAGGACAAAGGAAATAAGGAAATAAGTGAGACAAGGAAAAAAAAGGAAAAGAGACGGTTGTGTTTGTTGTGTGAGTTGTTTGATGAAGAGAAAGAGACGATTCCAAACGTCCGAAACCCAGTGTCTTTTATACACATCTCATTGTCAACAAAACTTTTCCAACATACAAGAATAACACAGACCGTAACCGTAACCATGACAAGGCATTGAATAGCTAGCTACCTTGTCTAGCCAACTTTCCAATTACAGCAGCCGCCTACTGCCAGCCGCGTCCCCATCGCGCTTCCCGATATACCATAGACGACCAAGTCAACCCTGACAATTAAACAACATGATACAAACTTTCTTTTCCAAGTCCTGGGCGTCTGGTTCCGCGACCAATGAGGCTTCAGAAGCTCAAAGTCGTGGCGGCGCTTAAACGTGCAGGGGTGTTTACGGATAGCCGCGCAGGAAAAGGGCGGTTGGTGTTTCAAGATATACCGACAAGGACACGATTGGATGAGAGACGTTCTTGGGAAAGAGCGGTTCGTTGGTCCGGATGAGGCTCTCTTTTGTTTTGGGGAGAGGTCGCATACATGGCGAGATTGCTTGGGTGAGTCCATCGTTGCAGGTTATTCTGAGATTGTTGTCCTACTGCAACGGCAACAGATCCGGTCCAGGATCGATGGGCTCTAATCCTAGTTCTTGATCTGATCTTTGTGGTTAAATCATCGCCGTGGAACCATTGTTGGTTAGTCTTCACCTGATACACACGTAGAGCTTACGTGCAACATAGCGATCTAATGCTGGCCTCCCCACAAGGTCGATCGGATGGTCATACAGTTGAAATAGAACGACATGACATGTCGGTTCATTTTGTTGCGCCAGACGCCTATCTAGGAACCTATCATGAAAACAAACATGCTGCCCCGTTGCTGATTATTCTGTACATTCTCAAGGCCACCAACTAAACATGACTTTAATGCATTGAATCTCGATCCCAGCTTATAATCCATTTATGTTTAAACGTGTCAACCAGTGGGACAGATTAGCCTAGGAGGTCATCCATAGCAGAGCCACCAGTCTTGGGAGGAGCACTGCCACTGGAAGATCCAGCTGCCGGCGCACCCCAGATTCCAGCACTGCTCTTCTCCTTGGCGAGCTGGCCCAGTGCGGGTCCAGCCTTAGGCGTCTCAGGCTTCTTGACACCACCACTAGCCTTGCCCCAGAGAGCTCCAAAGGCGTCCCCACCAGCAGCAGATGCTGGCTTGGCTGAGGAGCTAGTAACGGGCTTCATGTTGGCCATAGTAGTGGGAGTGCTGGGGGCAGCATTGGAAGTGCTGCTCATGCCAGAAAAGGCAGATGTTGTAGGCTTAGATGCCTGTGCCTGGACAGGACTAAAGTAGTTGGGTCCAGATTGCTGGAACCCGGTGGGCTTGGGAGCCTGTGCCGCGGGGGCAGCAGGGACACTGAAAGCAGAGTAGTTTGGTCCTGGAGTGCCTGAGGCGCTCGGTGCGGGTGAGATTGATGCCATGCTAACCATTTGACTAATATCAGCCTGCTGAGGAGCAGACTGGGGCTGAGGAGCTGCAAACTTCGCAGTTGAGGAAGCCATCGATGTCACAGGAGGGCTTTGCATAAAACTGTTGGATGGTGCAGCCTGGGCAGGTGCAGCAGATTGGAAGTCATCAAACTCGTCGTCATCGTCGGCTTGCGCAGGAGCGGCAGCAGCATTGCTAGGGGCCAACGCAGCAAATCCAGAGCTGTTTGAGGCTGAAGGAGCTGCAGAAGATGCCGGCGCAGGGTCGTCAAAGGAAAAGAGATCAACTTCAGGTTCCTTCTTCTTGGGTGGCTCGGCAGCCGCCTTCTTAGCAGGAGCGCGCTCTGGTCGCTTGGCAGCAGCTCTTGATGAGCTGGCAGAAGGTCGCTCGCCTTCGTCAAACTCGTCGTATTCCTCAAATCGTTCAGCTCTGCTAGCAGCGCCATCCCCTCGCCAGTCATCAGTCTCACCACCGAAACCACCACCATCACCATAGACACCACCAGAGTATCCACCAAAGTTGGTAGGGCCGCTGCCACTACCGCTGCCTCCACCATAGCCAGCGCTCTCGCTGCCAAAGCCACCATAACGACCAGAGCTGCCGCTTGAGAAGCCACCACCAAATGTTGCGCCACCCTCAACACCAGTATATTTGTTCTTGGTCGCACGCGCTTTCTTGCGCTCGGTTCGGATACGATCCACATCGCTAAGTAGGTCGGCCAGCTCCTTGGCTCGGTTGCGCACGTTGATACCCTGGTCCTTTCCGTTCTGGTCGATAAAGTGAAATTGGCGAAGCATCTTGAGAAGGGAAATGTGTCCTCTCGCATCATCAATAACACGCTCAGAGCCGTGCTTGATGAGAAACTCGAGCAATTGAAGAGCCTTGTAAATTTGGCGCCATTCCTCGGCAGCCTTCTCGGTGAAGCGACGGTAAATCATAGGCATGATCTCGTTGAGGGTTTGGCTGGCTCATAGTCAGTAGCTAAACTTTGATAGTGGTTCGACGTATCGTACTAGTTAAATGTCCCGTTTGCGATCTCTTGCATAAGGGTAGATGAAGCACCCCATGGCTCGTTGTTCGTGGCCTCGCGCACCTAAGCATGGGTGAGTTGACTGTGTTTCAACCACAGTTATCGCGCAGAGCTTGACCAACCTTGGACTCCATCTCGGTAAAGTTCATGACAGCTGGGCATCGCGTCAGTAACGATCGGGCGCATTAGACAAGGCCACCAAGGGAAGTACCATTCTGGGCCTTGCGAAAGCCTGCCTTGAGGTCATACAAGGTCAGGTTGGAGACCGTGTTCTTGAGATCGTTAATATCCATATTGAACTAATCCAAGAAGAAGCCAGCAGATAGATGTGAAGATCGGCACAGGTGACGCAGAGCTTCGAATGATGCTCTCCAGAAGTTTCAATGGAATGGAATAGGATATCTAGAGTTCAAGATGCCCCTTGTTACACTACGGCCATGGTGGACACTTGGACATTTCCCACAACCCAATGTCAGCATGGATCATGGCTGATCACGTGATTGGCAACAAACAAAGCTGAGGACAATGTATTCGAGTAGATCTATTATCTTGTGAGTGGATGGAATTAATACGATTACATACCTGAGTAGTATAATCAGTTCCTATTTTCCAATGCATAATGGTTGCTCTTCTCTGCTTCATCTATCTCTGCTGCTCATTAATTGCTTATGGGCCAAAACGTAATCATCATGCCAAAGCACTTTAAGCGTTCCATCGGCCTGGAGTACCCGCTGTACAACCTTAGACTTCAGGCCCGAACAGGGAGCTAGAATACCAGACGTCAGGTTGGCCCAAACTTTTACCTTCCCTTCTCGAGATCAGTCTAAATTCAGCACGTTCATCGACTCGCTGTAATTGTATCTGTCCATATACAATCATTCCTTCTCCCAATTGTATCAGTGTTCAAGGTATGTACAAGCTCAGTTCTTTTTCAAAGCCGCGTCTGCCTTTGTTTCGCCACCAAAAGCTCTCGACAAAGCACAAGCTGGGCTTTGATCAAGCTGCAAAAGAGAAGCAAGACGCCTTCCAAGCAAACATTAGACATTCGAGCACATTTCTGGGCCAATGCTAAACTATTGTGACCCTAATTGGGATCTTGGAAAGGCTGTCTGTCTGTCCGGACCAACGCCGGCATTGTCGGTCTCTTCTCGCCTTTGTCCATTGCTTTCCCCCTGCGCTTCCTGTTTACAATGGTTACTGTTGCCCACGGGTCAATGGACTGGATGAGACTTGTGGTAGGAAGGGCCCATGCAATGTCAAGAACCCACTGGCGTGGCCATGCCCCCTTGCCCCCCTCCAATGGGCGTGATCCTTGAGCAAAAGTCTGCTGCACTTCGAACATCGGGCCACTGACTCGCCGCATCGGTTCCTGCTCTTGTTCAACGGTCTGCAAACAAACCAAAGAGTTCAGCGTGCGTGGCCCCGGCAACCTCCATCAGCTCAATCGGGAGCCCCATTGAAGCTTGGAGAACCAGCCATTGAGTCCACAGCCCAAACCAAACCAACCCGGTTTGGCTCGGTCTTGTTCTGATCAATGCGCCCGGGCTGCTAGCAGCAGCTGGCAATGGCGGTCAAAAGATTAAAGCTCAGGGTTGAATACTTGTTTGGTCTCGTTGAAAAAGGAGCACTCATCATCATTGATCATCAGGAGCTGCGAAGCTTCCTTGCCCCACAGGCCATAGCCACGGTGACCTCATGGGAAAAGTCGCCAGCTTGGGGGGTTTGCTTCAGCAGGCAAAATAGAGAGACCAAGCTATTCCGATCACTTCACGTGATCAATCTCCCACTCTACCCCTCTTCTACGTGCTTCCATTGGTTCCAACGGCCCCGCGCTAACGTTTTGCCCCTCTAGCTTGCTCAAAATGAGACCCTCACTCATCAAGCCCCTCCTACCCCGCCATACCTGCTTCTCTGCCGCAAGAACTTCTTCTTCTCTTCCTCAACTCTCCAACACAATCAGAACTGTTAGATTTTTCTCAGCTTCATCCGCAGTCATGGGTAACAAGGTGTAAGTTTTCCCTAGCCGAGCTCCGCATTCATGGAACCATCTCTGACTGTTGAACAGTTTCTTCGATATCACCTGGGAGGGTCCCGTCTTCCAGAACGGCAAGCCCACCTCTACCGTCCAGGGTAAGCTTTGATTTCCTGACGATACCATCATTCTTTTACCTGCTTTGGTCAATGAGGTGTAGCCTCGGCCTCTCAATTCCCATCGTCGATTCCACACATGGGGTTGCCGCAGTGTTCGTGGTCTCTGTGCCTTGAACACTCGTCATACGCTACCCATATCCCTCAATCGCATCTGTGCCTCAATCGTCACTATTGTTCCGTCGAAACTAACTCCTGTTCCTCTTGTAGAGCAGCAGGGCCGCATCAACTTCAACCTCTTCGACGACAAGGTCCCCAAGACCGCCGAGAACTTCCGTGCTCTCTGCACTGGCGAGAAGGGTTTCGGCTACAAGGGCTCTTCCTTCCACCGAATCATCCCTGACTTCATGCTTCAGGGTGGTGACTTCACCCGTGGCAACGTACGTTATCACTTGCATTCGGAAATATCTTGCAGCTGCTAACATAGCCAAGGGCACTGGTGGCAAGTCCATCTACGGTGAGAAGTTCGCCGACGAGAACTTCGCCTTGAAGCACGACAAGCCCGGTCTGCTCTCCATGGCCAACGCCGGCCCCAACACGTAAGCACCCACAAAGCCTTCTCACTTCGATTGCACTGACTAACACTCTCACAGCAACGGCTCCCAGTTCTTCATCACCACCGTCGTTACCTCTTGGCTCAACGGACGCCACGTTGTCTTCGGTGAGGTCGCTGACCAGGAGTCCCTTGATGTCGTCAAGGCCCTTGAGGCTACTGGTTCTGGCAGTGGTGCCGTCAAGTTCAACAAGAAGGCCACCATCGTCAACTGCGGTGAGCTGTAAACAGCTCAAACTGTACGACGTGGCGAGCGGGAATTTGGGATTGCATAACAAAACCTCACTAAGGGCTGGCGACATGGGACTAGTTAGTCACATGCTAGTAAAAACATCTAGCTATTGAACAATGTAAACCAATAAACCCAAAGCTGTACTTGAAACAATTTCGTGATACCGGTATGAATGTTCTGGTTCAGAAGTATCGCTCGTATGAAGATGCTGCTCTACCTAAAGATACTAGACAATCGCTGCGTCCAGCTGTATACTACACAGCCGTCGCTTGCCCTACTACGCCATTGCTATCTTTTCCCTAAAAACAAAAATGCCCACTTGCATGCCGTAACTCCATTACTTAAATAAAACTGATGTCGGTTCCCTTCATCGTTCCAGGTGCAAAATCTCTCGTAATCTATTCATTCAACGCCCAGCCACCTCTTAAAGTACTCGCAGTTACTGGGGCCTACGGGGCCACCTTCTTCGCAGATCTCAAATACCGGGCAGCGTCCACAGGGGGCTTCTGTAAAGGCGCTCACGAAAGATTCCGGGCCGCCTTCACGGCCTGTAGGGTCATCTCGGCCAGCCCAGCTCTCCAAGGATTGCTTGGCGACCCGAGAAACTCGATAGCCCATCTTGCCAGCCACCTTGACTGACTCAACGAGATTGTCCCATACCAAGACATCTACAAGCTTCTGCACGTCATGTTCGGAAAGGATCGTGTTATGAGTAATGCCGCTCGCTGATAGCAGGCGTGCGATGTCGCGGACGGTCGGATAGCCCGTATAGCCGGCAGGGAGAGGAAGGAGTGCGTCCTTCTTGACGGTACTCGTCGAAGGTATTTTGGGTACTTTGGCAGGGGGCTCGTCCATGTGACTAGCATCGCGCTTCTTGCCCTTTTCCACGCCACCCTTGACGACACCCTTCTTGGGAACCTGCGTTCGCGCAGCACCACCTCCGTGTGTGCTGTGGTAGCTGCTCTGGCGCTTTATAAAATCGAAAATAACACGCTGCAGCTCATCGATAAAGGCCTCGTCGAGGTTCTGATCAGTATACCACGGCCCACCTGTGGCGCGATCGCTAGGTCGTATGGAGGCCTTGATGAACATCTTCTTGTTGGGGTGCTCGACATTTTTGAAGGGTGCAATGAGTCCCTTGGCCTGTAGTTGTTTCAAGGCATTCTTGAGGACCGAGTCGTGCATGTTGAGGCGCTTCTGGAGCGTCTGGGACCAAATGCCGTCGCCGCCCGAGTCGTCGATAAGAGAGTAGACCATGACCTGTTCGTCGGTCGAGCATTGCTTATACCTAGCGGTCAATTGTCAGTTTCACAATCCAAAATTGTTGTAAAATTCGGTTTGCATACTTGTGAGCTTCCTGGGAGTCGCGCCATTTCCATAACACTTGGCCAGAGGCCTCGCGCATGGTGATGAAAAGCTTGTCATCAGTAAGGGACTGGACGACGCGGGCAAGCAGCATAAGATCGCGGTTGGGAATGACATCGAGGCGCATAAGGTCATCCTGGGAGAACATGTCCGTCCCAGATTCGCGACATCGTTCGTAAAGGGCCTCTTTCCAGACACCGAGCTTGGCCGTCGCTGCATCGACCTCAGTAGGCGCGGGGGTCGGCATGGTGAGTGAGTCAAGCGAGGGATGCGCTCGTCGAGTAAGTGATATTGAAAGAAGAATTTCCCAAAGGCATAAGACTAGGTTGTCGACTAAGTAGCAAAAATCCGATGCTATATTGACATGATATGGTGAGCGGTAAGTAAGAAGTGGTAGTTTGCTGTTGAGCAATGCTTTTGTATTGTATGAGAAAAAGGTTGTTTCTTTGAACTTTACCCCCTATGACTCTTAGTCGCTGGGCGAGGGAAGGAGTCAGTATTGGACTTCGAAAATCGTGAAAAGACCACCAAATGGTGAGTGGCGACCGAGCGTTCGTGAGGATAATAAATATGACGATGGCGGCGGGATTGCCTCTTGTCGAGTCGAGGCGGTCCTCAGGGTATCAAAAAAAAAAAATTGGCTGTTTGAAGAATAAAAGACGAAAATAGCTGATCAGATTATACTCATTAAACTATAGCTGTTAGGCTGTTTATTTTTGTACCCCCAAGCTTCAGAGGCCATGGGTTGGAAATAATTATTTTTCGACTCCCCGCAGTCGACGCTAAAAGCACCTAATGTACCTCGTCCCCTACCCTGCTATTCATTCAAATACGTCGGGCGAAATAAAACGGAAAGTGGGGGATCTTATCATTATCTCGGTCCCCCACCATTCTCTACATCCTCACCCTAGACTTGATCCCGTCTCAGAATATTAGCAGATTGGTCACTAGAAGAAAAAGTGAGGTTGGTAGATCGGTTTATTATACTAGGCTAGACTCCTACATTGTTTTTCTTTGTATTGTAGAGCTTAAATAGGTATCGTTTCTACTGCGCCAGTCAGTCGAATAGTTTCGGCAATGGTATCCCAGCAGTCTCATTGTGTTTGAGCAAAGCTATATCACTTATTCCAGTTCACTCGAAGACAGTGAAGTCTGAACAGTTTAGTTCCAGTTCCTTTGGAACTTAATGGACAAATTGCTGGTGGTGATGTGTCCAGACTTTCGTTGCATATGGGCTGAATCTAATATCAAGAAGTGATGTTAATATAGAAACATTGTGCTCTTATTGACTGTACCATCTTTAGTACGGTTCGATAGAGTTTCAATCTTATTTATTCTTGTGCATGTATTATTGCCTTACGATACAACATCGTCAAGGTTAAGCTTACACGCGCAACCTTAAACGTTGAGTGCATATAATACCAGGACTCACACTCTATTTCATGCGCGGTTGTGGTTTTCATAATAAACACATATAAAGGGTGAAAAAACGTGTTCTTTGGAGTGTTCAGCTCTCCTTCCTTCAACAGCACCGGCAAAGCCACCCGCAAACAGCAAAGGAAACATCACCTTCAAAACTTCCGTCTAACACAGCTCTCACTTTATCAGTGACTCCAATAACGTTTTCGGTACTTGTTCAAGAAAAATGCTGACTTCTGAAGAAAAACAAGCTATTGAACGAGAGGTGACGGCACTCTTCGAGGATTATTGCCTTGCAACACCAACGAATGAAGATACCAACAATGACAACACTTCAACCGAAGAAGCAACACCCCAAGCCGCAACCTTGAAGCCTCGAGATAATAGCAACACATCTACCAGACTTGATCGATACGGCCATTTAACCCCTGAACTTGCCTCACACGCTATGGAGTTTGAGCGCTACCACTTCCTATGCAAAAATAGCCCCTGGAACCAAGCAGAGGCTCGCTCTCGCTCTCTTCAAGTTACTCATGGAATGGCGCCAACTGTTGCCACTCCACCCCAGGAGCCTGTAGCTAAGCGCGGACGAGGCGAGCACTCATACAATGAGTAGATTGGCCCTTCAAAAAAAAAAAAAAGGAACAAATTGTGAATCAGCCTGAATAACAAGGTCGATACTGAGGAGAGTAAGTGTGGTTTGTATCAAATTGGAAGGAAATCATGCAGTCGAAAAACCCACAATGAAATCACAATTCTGTCTTGCTCTACTATCAACCAGCAAAATTGCACTGGTATAAATTAGTTCTTTTCGCTATGACGACCTAAAATAGAGAAACTCATAATAAAAATAGCGGTCCTATCATACATGGCCCAGCCAAATACCAGCTGTCCATGCATTCACTATAATGCGTCTCCCTTCGTGCCGTATGTAATCCTACGCCTGCAACGCCCGAACTGCAGACCGCATCTTATCGTCGTTCAGCACAGCGTGCCTATTTGTTCTGATTACTCAAGACCCAGCTGCGTGTATAAGACAACAAGTGTGGCATGAGCTTTTGTTGTAACATGAAAATGCCTAAAGAATCAAGACGATTTGCTTCCCTGGCAACTCCTAGTTTGCTGGGCTCTTGCTCTTCTCCTTGGGTTGCTCCGGCTTATCCTTCTCCGTATCGACGTCCATAACATCGGCAGGCTGTTCGCTTCGGGCTTCCTCAGTTGATTCTACTGGCTTTTCGACAGGGGTCGGCCCCGAGGCTGGCTCTGTAGTAATAGCAGCGTTGGGAGCCGCCGCTTCAACCGCTGGCTCTTCCTGTGCAGGCTTTTCTGTTGGCGCTGAAGGCTCGGTGGGTGCTTCGGGTGCTTCAGTCTCAATATCCTCCTTCTTAATCGTCGTTTCTTCAACAGCCGAGTCCTCCATGCCTACATCGCCGTCTCCATCAACTTTTGTTGGTTCGGGCTCTTTCACACCCTCACTGGCATTTTCAATTGCCTTCTCTGGTTGATCTTTCTCGGGCTGATCAGGAGCTGAAATGTCGTCGATAGTATCGTCGTTCACATCATGCCCGTCCTCGCCAGCGTGTTCTTCGGCAGCATCATCATTAGAAGCACCATTAGGGGCTTTGGCAGGGGGAGCGTCGGGATTATCGACATCCATTTCTCCCTTGCGGTAATCAGTAAAGCTGCGCTTGTTACCGTTCTGGCGTGTAGCACCATTGACACGGGCCATCTCGTCATCATCGCTGGCTTCGAACTCGTTATCATGTTCAACGTGCTTGTCCCAGCGATGTTCCGTCATGCGGACATCCTTGTTCTCATCCTCATCAAGGTCATCCAGCTCAGCCTCCTCCTCGTCGGTCATGCCGCCAAAAGGCTTCCGTGGGACGTCCTGCAATTGCACTGATGGCGCAGGTCCAGTTTGTCGGAGGTTATCGATGACTGATGAAGTAATCTTCTCCAGATATTCGCGGCTGTTGGAATTCTCCATGTTGGAGGATCGAACGTTCAGCTCAAAGTCAGGAGCATAGTACTACTTCGCATTAGTGAATGTTCGTTAGACCGCATCCAGGCGACTTACTTCGTAGTATTCATTGTAGGGTAATGTTCGGTCCATTTCCTTGCCGACCAGAACACCGGTCTCAAACGCCCATGTGCGCGCAACGTTTCGCATCGTATAGCCACCTCCACCAAGAACAAGAGTAGGGAGGTTGAAACTCTTGACAAAGTTCACGCAGTTAGCGTGACCATCCATACTCAAGTTGAAACAACCAAGTCGATCGCCTGAAAGACTATCACCGCCACACTGTAGAACAACAGCCTCGGGCTGATAGTACTTCATAACATTCTCGATAACAGGCTGGAAGATTGAGCGGTACGACGCATCGGTAATACCATCTCGGAGAGGAAAGTTGACAGCGTAATTCTTTCCTTGACCAATACCAGTATCCCTGAGCTCACCAGTGCCTGGGAAATACTCGCCATACTTGTGGAAAGAAACGGTCATGACACGGTCGGTGGTGTAGAAAGCTTCCTCAACACCATCACCGTGATGGACGTCAATATCGATGTAAAGGACCCGCTTTTTGAATCGGAGGAGCTCGAGAATGCCGAGAACAATATCTACAGAGTGTTAGACAGTGCCGTTTCGCGTGAATGATAAAACATACCGTTGACGTAGCAAAAGCCACTGGCTTCGCATTTCTTGGCGTGATGGAGACCACCGGCCCAATTGATGGCGATGTCGCACTTTTGGCGGTTGAGTCTTGCAGCGCCTTCCATGCTACCACCCGCACTGATACCACAAAACTCGAATAGACCATCGAACACAGGGCAATCATCTCCAACGTTGTATTTTCCTTGCTCCCTCATGAAGCTGTCCATGTTATCTGGCGTGACTTTTTGCAAGAAATCGATGTAGTCGTCCGTGTGAAATTGGGTCATTTCGCCTCGGGTCGCAGGTTTCGCGCGCTTCAGGAATGTCAACACAAGTTCATTGAAAAGCCCGCGCGGAACCGAATGTTGACCAGGAATAGACTTACATATATCTCCATCTTCTGGTACAGGTTGTACTGCATGATCAAGCTATGCGCCAACCGGATACGATGAGGTTTCATAGGATGTCCAGTAACGTAGGCATAGTTACCAATGTCAGAGTCGTAAAAGTAAGCAACCTTCTTGGGCGATGAGGCATTAAGCGCGACTGAGCCGAGCTCAACACGAATGTCGTCGCCCATGATTGCGGTTACTGAGGGTGTCGCGAATCTCGGGAAATGGGTGGGAAGAAAAGGGTGAAGTTGAATATGCGTGGAACAGAGAAAAAGATGATTAAAATTGTATGAAGCTTAACTAGCTCAGAGAGAGCTCAGCATGTTCAATCGAAACGTGAAGGGCAATTTTGGTGTAGCAGAAGGTGTTTTCTAGAAGCAGCCTTGAGTGTAAGTTAGTAGCAAGTACATACATGGGCAGAGCGTTGGCGAAGCCCATGTCGGAGCTCCATCAAAGTGCCATTTACAAGGATTAATGTTAGGCCGTTCCTATCTAAATTAGTTTTAGCCACAATTAGAGCCCCTCGCATGAGACTGCGGCACTGCCACAGGGAGCTTTTACACGTGACGTGACTAAGCTTCCAGCTGTGGCTCCCAGGCTGCCGGGCTGGCGTCAACGTCAATAGCCTCTACCAAGCTCCGATCATAGCAACACCCTCCATCACCACCAACAATCACATCTACACCGACGCCTGAACGCTTTTTGACAAATAAAACCACGCGCATTTCACCTGTATTTTAAAAAAACAGACGATATTATGGAGCGATTCAGGAGTTTACTCGGTGGCGGCGGTATGGGCCTGGGAGGACCTGCTCATGGAACTGTAAGCTACGATCCTGTTGATTGAAGCTCTTGTGGAGGAGATTCTTGTCTCTAAGAGCCTAGACTAACTCTTATAAACACAGGATAACACCAATCTCATCGACAACTCCGAAACAGTCTACATCTCCTCCCTCGCCCTCCTCAAAATGCTTCGACACGGCCGCGCAGGTGTGCCCATGGAAGTTATGGGTCTGATGCTGGGCGAGTTCGTGGATGACTTTACCGTCAAGGTTATGGATGTGTTTGCTATGCCCCAGAGTGGCACCGGCGTTAGTGTCGAGGCCGTCGACCCTGTTTTCCAGACGAAGATGATGGATATGCTTCGACAGACAGGAAGGTGCGTTAACTGACGATCGAGTATCTGTTATTTCTTGCTAATCTGCCCCAACAGACCCGAGTCGGTTGTCGGATGGTACCACTCGCATCCTGGTTTCGGCTGCTGGCTTTCGTCGGTTGATATAAATACTCAACAATCGTTCGAGCAATTGAACCCCCGTGCCGTGGCTGTCGTCATCGATCCCATCCAGTCCGTTAAGGGCAAAGTCGTCATTGACGCTTTCCGACTCATCAACCCCCAGCTTTTGATGCTGGGACAAGAACCAAGACAAAGCACAAGTAACTTGGGTCACCTCAACAAACCCTCAATTCAAGCCCTTATCCACGGTTTGAACCGACATTACTACTCGATCGGCATCGACTACCGCAAGACGGCTCTCGAAGAGAACATGCTCATGAACCTGCACAAGCACGTGTGGACCGAGGCTCTGGAGATGAACGATTTCCGACATGAGGGTTGCAAAAATAAGGATCGACTGCAGCAGCTGGTTACGTTGGCAGATGGCTATGAGAAGCGAGTGAAGGAAGAGACCGAGTTGACCAAAGATCAGCTTAAGACCCGATACGTTGGCAAGTTGGATCCCAAGAAGCATCTCGAGGATGTTGGCCAGGAGCTCATCGAAGACAACATTGTTTCTGTGTCGAGACAAATGATTGACAAAGAGGCGACCATGCCCAAAAGGGAGACGCCAGCAGGTTCAAAGGGACAAGTGAATGGCGAGGAGATGGACGTGGAGGAGGAGTTATGAGCGAGCGTAGGCGAGTACACCTAGTTCAACAGGGATAGCGAGGCCACGGGATGGACTTGTAAGATTAATAGGCATTGGCGGGCGGGACGGACGATATAGACCTAGCCATGTCACGAATTATTGCACACAAGGTTAGCATCGTATTTGCATGCATGGCATTAATCTGCATATGTTCCTTGCTGTGCCGTTCGTGTGAGTGAGGTCAAGGCTGTTGTGCGGCCTAATTGTGGGTGGTGTTGGAGCATCCTCTTTGTTTAGGTATTGAACATTGTGAACATGCACCTGTTCTCCATCTTGTACTTGTGCGAGCAGTTATGAACAAGGCGCTCCTTTCTATATAAGCGCACGCATGGTATGCAATTCTATTCTTTCTCCTTTTCCCTTGTCTCAACTCAACTTTGTGGTAAACAATCACGCACTGCATACGGCTATTATCCATTTTGCTTTTACACAAACAAAGACGACACTCAACCAAGAAGAAGCACTTGTCCGATGACACAACATTCTACGAATCTAACCAAAGTACCCATCAATTCTATCAGCAGGTCTGAAGTAATTGGTAAGTCCCGCCGGATGCCCGTTGATTAAAGAGAAAAGAGTCGCAGAAATCGTTCCAGAGAAGCCGTTGTGAAAATGGGTTTCCGTACGTCTCTGCGCTCGCTCTTCAGCGAGTGTTTCTCTCTCACGATGAAAGATTCTGACTATGAGAAACAGAAATTGCATTCCAGAAAAGGAACAAAGTATCCTCCACAAGCACGATGCCATTACAAGGCACGAAATGCACCAAATGCACGAAATGGTTGCGGCCTTGGAACGCGAGGGCAGCAGCAAGGAAATTATTATTATTACAAGAGTCAGCGTCAGGGTTGGAGTCAGAATCAGAGTCAGGAGGTTTATCAGGTGTCAGGCGGTCTAACACAAGCTCGAGGTGTTAATAGGCCTGACCTTGAGAAGCCTCTGCCTGTGGTTCCACGTCAACATCCCCCACAACACCAGTCTCCATACCGGACGCCCATACCCCTGCATCGGGACGGGAGGCAAGTCCAACAACTTGCATCTGCACCAGATGAAATACTCTGCCCGCTTGCGGATAGAACAGGGAGCAACGAAGCCATCATTATTTTGGAAGACCGCTCAATGAACTACGAGGCCGTATGTGAAGTAATCGACATGATAGCGCTTCGCTTCAGCCACATCCCCTACGCCGTAAGCGGCATGGCAGCCATGGTCTACTACGGCTACGACGCGAGACCATATAAAGTGAGCATGCTATGCCCAGAACACACGCGCGAGAATCAGAAATGCTGGGCAAAAGCGCTGGGCATGCTCCCAATCCCCAAACGACACGACCTCTGGGGAGTTGCGACACGCGACGGCATGCTACGTCAGATCCGCGTCAGATTCCCTTACGATTTCGCCGACATGCACGTCTTAAAAGTAGGCCGCTCTGCCGTTTCGATGCTCTCACTAGCGGGTCTGGCTGATGAGCTGGCTAGAACGTACGTGAACGAGCTCAAGCACTCAGACCAGGACCGCCAGGAGAATCTCGCAAGGGAGATGGTGTGGATTCTCAACAGGATCATCCAGTGCAGGATGCCCGAGCACAGGCTCAAGCCCGAGAGAATCCCTCATCTCACCCAAGACCGCTTCTGGGTACCCTTTTCGCTGGCCTATCCTGAATCGGTACCTTTATTTGCGAAAGCTGGATGGAGAATCCCCGATGACGACTGGCCTTGAAGAGGAGGGATTTTTCTCCGGAGGGACATGCGAGCGACGTGGGATTTTCTTTTTGGGAGTTTAACAAATGGATGGATGAATGAATGGCTTTAATGAATGAATGGTAATGGGGGCTGAGAATTGGAATTTGGTCATTTTGGTTTACGGAAGACGTATGATACCCCTAGATTTCTTTTATTTCTTATGTTTTAATGAGCAGGACTGGACGGCACAACGAGGAAGAATGCAAATAGATTGATAGATCAGTTCTACAATGTATGATGAGTATGATGAGTTGGCGGCCCTTATGGTCGCCAAAGGCTTATGCCACCAGCGAATACAAAAAAACCCTACACAAAATGATGCCGAGACCCAAATTAAAAATGAATTCGTGACGTATGTTCTCTGAATGCTTTTATCGGTATTCACTTACACGACAGAGAACTACCGGGGATCTTGGACTAAGAAAACCCTACTAGCATGTAAGCGAGAGTCTTTCCTACATGCCTAGGTATTTAACTCATCCTTGCACTAACAGCTCATAATCCCATATCAGAGCAGCGCAGTTTGTCAATATTGATATCACCTTTATTCGACTGTAACGTAACGTCCATCATCGAGAAAATGCATATTAATATTAAGGTCTTCAAGTGAGTGCAAGATAGACGCAGATTGATCAGATCGCATTGCGACGCATTTGGATTATATACTTGATTAATACTGGATTTCAATATGCGCGTTTTCGCGTCTTGGCCATTTAAAACCTCAATCCAAGTCAAAGTCGTATGGTTTCATATCCTGGGGGTATAATAAGTCTATCGATCGAGCAGACCTCGAACCAAGAAAATTCGTCAAATCATGTTCGTGCACAAGCCTTGGACTTTTTGACGACCGCCTTTACAAATTTGACAGCCTCCTTGACTACATAGTCTCCCCAGACGGGAATGTAGCCCAAGTGGACGTCGAGGTTTTTGCCACCAGCTTCGCAGAAAGGGTCGCCCTTATCGCAGACGGAAACGGTCTTGTCGGCGATGCTGTCGCAGCCGGCCGGGAGGTTACGAGGGAACATCTAAGGGATCAGTTAGTTTGGTTGACGAGAGTTGGTCTCTTCCTCGATGACTTACTCCATTGCCAACGCTGGTTCCGACGTGGAAGGTCTGGCCTTCTGTGAGACTGGGATCGCCCAAGAGGATAACAGATGAGACTGCCAAAGGTTAGTAACCTGCAGAATTGTATAAGATCTGGGTTTCTCTTACTCTTGTCAGTGATGTAGGAAGGCTGAGGCAAGGTGGCAGGGAATCCGGTAGAGCTTGCACCACAGATGGTGTCCATGATGACGTGAGCGCCCTGAAAGAAAGTTTAGTTATAGGTTCTCCAGGATTTCATGTCCTGAGTCTGTCTTACTTGAGAGTATCCCATGAGAACCAGCGGAGTCTTGGGGCAGGTCTTCACATAGTTGTGGATGACAGAAGTCAAGGCGCGAACACCCGCGGGCTGAGAGTCGAGGTACTCGTTATACAGGGCAGGGTACACGAGAGATTCCATGTCAGATCCGGGGACAAGCTTGAGGACCTTCTCGGCCAGTTCGCCCATGGCTCCAGGGCCTTGAGGTTCAAGACTACCTCGAGCCACGATGACATGGGCTCCGTTGGCGCATGTGGTGGATTCGGCTGCGACCAGAGCCACGAGAAAGCTCAGAAGGAGAGTGAAAGCGATCATGTTTGCGTTGGTCGTGGTACCTGTGAAAGCTTTTGGAAAGGAGTTAGAGGATTTGTTTATTTCGGTGCAGGATGGAGGGAATAAATAGCCTACCGAGATACCTAGTGTTGGTCTTGACAACTGCAGTGATTCACACACACAGCACAGAATAGTATAGTGAGTGATAAGGAAGAGACGAAGAAAAAGATAGAGTGGAATAAAGGAGAGTGAGGAAGAAAGATATATAGATTCTTGCTGCCAGTGCCAACACCATGTAATTCACATTTCGTTATCCCACGATATTCGATGTTAGTTACCTGCCAGTTAAATCGCAGGTAGCATCAGACCCACATGATCGAGAGTTCGGAACAAAAAAAGCAAAGAAAGTAAACGGCCCTAGTACTTGTACGTCAAATGTTGCGAACTTGCACTTGCGCTGGGGGCGGCAGATATCCATAGTTAATGACTGACAGGGTCAAGGTCTGGGGTAGTTTTGATCAAACCGATATGGGCTGTTCGGGCTTTTGCCTACATTGGGATAGGTTTCCATCCGTTTATATAAAAGCCTCGTCCAAAACATGCGGCTATCATATACTATCTAGTAAAGGAAAGGTTCTCGAGGTGGACGTTAGATTAGATGATTCTACCGAGCACGATTAGCGTTGGATTATATATCCCAGTTGAGTTTATTTTGCGAATCCGAAAGATGCGTAGGAACACTGCATCTCTAGTTTAAACCCACCATATAACGGGTCGTGAGTAGGAAGGATCCTTTGATTGTTCAAAATCTGGTGGTTCAAGCATTTCAGCGAATTTGTTGGGCCAAAGCTTGGTCGAGGGATTGTTTGTTTGCCTATCTATCTCTTGGCAGGGATGGATAGCAATCTAGATCGAGCCAAGTGACATGGAGTATCAGAGGTAGATTTCAGTCGAGAGGAAAAGGACGCTAACTAGGCAAGATGGAACATGGAAACAGAAAAATCAGCAGCCATTTGTCCATATGCTGACACATATCTCATATGAGTGCTCAGGTCATGCCCTCCAGCCTCGCAGAAGGGGTCTCCTGCATCACAGAAAGACACAGTCTTGCCAGAGACATAATGGCACCCATTCGGTTTGTTGGGAGGGAATATCTGGCGATTTGAATCAACAATCGTCATCTTGGCTGGAGATATCTGCTGCTGACTTACACCATCGCCCTTGCTACTCCCAACGTGGAAGGCCTGTCCTTTTGTTGTACTCGGATCACCCATTAAGACAATAGCGGCAACTGGTTTCCAACGAATGAGCAAGTAAAGACGGCCAGGGTCATTTAGATTGGTGACTTCAACTTACTCTTGTCAGTGATGTTAAGGGGCTGTGGGTTTGTAGCTGGAAACCCAACTGAACTTGCACCACACATAACATCAGCGATGACATGAGCCCCCTGTTGTCACTTGGTTAACTCTATCCATCACATCAAACAACAGACTTGAATTACCTGAGAGAACCCGAGTAAAATCATTTTTGTTCTAGGGCAGCGTGCAGAGTACTGCTTAACCACTTCGGTAAGAGCTCTGACGCCTTCAATCTGAGAAGGTTTGTAAGGGTCATATATGGCTGGATACTCGAGAGCGCTCAAATCCGAGTTGGGAATTCTGCTCGAGATGTGCTGGGCGATAACTCCGATAATACCGGGCCCTTGAGGTTCAAGGCTGCCTCTGGCGACTATGATATGCGCTCCAGAGGTGCAGGTCGAGTTTGTGACAAGATTGCATCCCCTAGCAGCGACAAGAGTGACGAACAATACCATACAATTGACTAAGAAGAGCATATTGTATAGTTCTGAGAGTGATACCTCGAGATTGGTGATGGGCCCATGTAAGATGTTGATTTCCAAGAATGACGGGGAAAGAAGCAAGTCAAGAAGAAAAGCAGACAAACAAGTTTGGGTTCACAATATCAGCCATGGCCACGCCTCATGCCATCTTGGTGCATTGCAAACAGCCTCAACTGATGGTATACATTAGTAGTATTCATTTATACAACACTTAGTAATGCCCTCTGTTTCACAGCAAACAAAATAGCATATAAATATAGACAAGACTAATTATCCAGTTCTGAATAGGCTTTCTAGGTTTACAACATCCGAATATCTCTTCCGACATTATCCATATATTAAAGAAAATGGTGGCCAGCCGATTTGCCATGTCTCAATATTTGGCGTTCCAAACGAAAAAAGCAATCATGTTTTCTCGACCCCCTGGTAAAATGCGGGACAGGGCAATCTTTTCAACACCTTAAACTTACACAAACAAACAACCATTAATCTAGGCACGGCCACTTCATTTGCTTCTTTCATAGAATGCCGTCGTCTACACTGGAAGACTTGGTGAAGGCGCCAGAACACCAAATTAGGGCCATCCTTCGTGAGCTCTGCCATGACCAGGATATTCGCGTTCGCGCGCTGGGACATTTTGACGACTTACTAGCTATTGACACACCTTCCAACACGAAAAAGCGGAAGGCTGACGATGAGCTTTGTATATGTGTTCATTGCGACAATACCTTTTTCAAGAACGATAACACTCTCAGAACGGCCTGCTATTACCACTCGGGTAAGTAACTATCTATAATAGAAACATAGATTGCAACTGACCAACATCACATAGGAGAGCTTGAGGCTGACTACGATGCTCATGTTTGGGACGACCACGATGAAAGCTGCCATGGGACGATAGATTCAAAAGAAATGCGCAAAGAACACCCCGAGGGGTTTACTTGGACCTGTTGCGACAAGGGAGGGTCAGAAGCAGGATGTAAAGTTGGAAAGCATGAAGCAGATCCTCTGAAGTCGAGACGAGAGACGGGCTCTTAATCGAGTGATATTAACACCGCCAATGCTCTTGGCCTAGATGGATGAGGACGAAGATTCTGAATGAATCTTCCCAAGCACATATCGCAATATCTAAATGAGGAATTATTTAAACAAAATTATATACAAAAGAAAGATACAGGCGATACACAAAAGCGAATATATATATATATATATATATATATTTGAGAAATAAATAATACTTACAAGAATTATACAATTGAATCTCAAGGTCTTTGCCTGCCAACGCGAAAAGTGGTGAAGTAAGTATACAAGAATCCATACTATTTAGATTCGCCGACATGATCGTCATTGTATCTTATCGAGGCTTCCAGAAAGAAGCAATTTATACTACCTATACTCAGCAGTATAAATAACCCCCCACAGAACACCAAAATATAACCCAGTCTACTCCCTAAAATTTTATCTAACTCACTCAAAATAGATCAAACACCACCAATTGCACTCGTAAATAAACAAAAATGTCAATGTCACTGGAAAATGAAATGGTCCATCTAGCACCGGAGCATCAGCTACGCGCTATCCTCCTCGCTTTATGCGACGACCCGTCTGTCTGCAAACGCGCTCTGAACCACTACCGTGTTCTCAAAGCAGCCGACAACCCGACTACTGGACTCAAGCGCAAAGCCCGGAACGACTTATTCGTCTGTGTGCAATGCGACGAGGCGTTTACAAATGAGGATAACACCAACACGTCTTGTCGCTATCATCCAGGTGCGTTGCGTTGACCGCGGTTGAAGTACATACTGATGACAAGTACTGTAGGAGATCTTGAAGTGGACGATTCAGGAGATTTCTGGGCTGATCATGATGAAGATTGTCATGGTGAGATAGATACGCCTGAGATGCGTGAGGAATGTCCTGATGGCTTCAAATGGTCGTGCTGTTCCAAACTGGGTGGCGCAAAGGGTTGCACAAAGGGAAAACACCAGGCTGATCCAGCTCGATCGCAGCGAGGTGGTGATGTTCCAGCAGGTAGCGAGTTGAAAAAGAATGCTGGCTCACACTACCCTGTTGCTGAAGAAGAAGATGACGACGACGATGACGAGGAAGATGATGAGGACGACGATGACGATGAGTAAAAAATTGGTAATATACAGTATTCAAGAAAGTGATAGGAAATACGGATACATGCTTTAAATGTCAATTGTACAAGCATTCATTCATCTAGGTCTTAAAACCATTTCATTTCAAACAAGGTAAAAAGAGATTCCAAAACTCCCAGCCTATGGATAATGATGTTGCCCAACGGATGATTGCTACTGTCCACTTCACAATCTCTCCGCCGACACCAACAAATAGAGATATAGATATCAAAAGACAAGAGCCACTGAACCATGTATAAG